>NC_082709.1:135595349-136845349 GCF_030144855.1 Hypanus sabinus | reverse complement strand
ATAAAGCTTTCTCTTTAGTCATGACATAATGTCCTTATTTTCCATCAAATTCTTCATTTGCTCTTTTGATGTGTAAGCTGCTTATAACATGGTAAGTACCCTATAGATGCAAATTATTTTGAAACCTAAGTAACAGCTTTGCAACTTGTTTTGTGATATGCATGCTAAACATACAAGAATACAATCATTATAACAAAAGTACCCGGAATGTGTGGAGGGACAAACTGGGTAGAATCAAGTGACATTTTTGGACCTCCAGTGCTGTTTTTCATGACATGCTGTATTTTTTGTGAGAATGTTGACAAGCAAAACATCTTCATTTGATGAAAGAGTGAAATCAGATTGAGAGCTAATTCAAGTGCCAATAAGGAGACAAAAGGAGTGGCTGACACACTTTAAGGGAAATAGCCTGTTGCCACTGCAACAAAGGCAGAAGGGGTAGGAGGACCCCGGTAACTATGAACATGCACTAAATGCAGGGACATTTAAAGGAAGAAAAAGGAAGTTGAAATGGGTTTTCTAGGATAACAAGCTTTTGTAGGTAAAGCATTTCAGTATAACAGTATTTCAAGTGCAATGCCAGAATTTGCTTTTGAAATTGCATTGTGACTACAATGAATCCCAATTGTGCAATTGAATCCTAAAAGTGGCCATTGTAGAATAAAAAGGATCTTCAAGTAGAATGCACAGAACCAGACAGCACTTTGATTTTAAATGAATATTTTGCTATGCATCAAACTTCCACCTTATCAACATACATTGGTATTTACAAGGGTGTAGATAAGATCTTTCAGTTTTCTCTT
The DNA here is from genome assembly GCF_030144855.1 of Hypanus sabinus. Classification (NCBI taxonomy): domain Eukaryota; kingdom Metazoa; phylum Chordata; class Chondrichthyes; order Myliobatiformes; family Dasyatidae; genus Hypanus; species Hypanus sabinus. Next base: position 136,844,546 of record NC_082709.1, on the reverse strand, counting down.
CTTTTACACTCCATTTAAAGTTGTATCATTTTGATTATACTGCCCTTTAATAGTCCTTTCCAAAATACATTGCTTCAAAAACCCATGTAACCCTTTATAGAAAAGTTCATTTGCCTCTGGATGAGAGCAATGTAATTAATAAAAATTACTGCAACATAACAGCATGCAAATTTGTCCAGACTTTACCTAGTTCCCTGATAAGGGAAACACAATAGACCTTCAAAAAAGAAAGAACAGATTCAGATCAAACATTTAAAAGATTACAAATTCAATCTGCAAATATATAGCTGGAAAAAAAGAGATGTAAGGTGGCCCAAAACTGAAGTTGCATATAAATTCAAAAATTGACTAGTTATTCTCATATGCATCTTATAGTCAATGCTGTACCAGTATTTGGCAATTTATATTGATTGTAATGATCAAGAAGACAATACATTGAACTTGTAATGTCATCACATTCTGTCAGAACTATGGAAAGTCCAAATGCATTTTTTCAATATATGATGTAAAGGGAGCAATTTCTTTTCTGATCTGAAGAAATCAATTAAATAATCCAATCCCATTCAATTTAAAAAAAAACATACACTGAGTGGGTAAGTGATGGTGATGATCTTGCCATCAGTGTCTGCAGTGCTCTTGAAGCAAACAATTACTCAGATCTATACTTGGTCCACAGCAGTTCCCAAAGTTGCTTCCATGGGTCATATGCTTTTAGTTAAAACATTTCCACTGAAGGTCATCACCCATTTACAAAACCTGTCATTTACTGCTTTGTGAGGCAACAGAGAGAGTGGAATAGCCTGTTGCCCTTGCATGCCCAGGTCAGTAAAGGCAGGAGGATTAGGAGGGATCCTGGCAGCTTTGAACCTGCATCACATGCAGTGAACTTAAAAGGAGGCAAAAAAAAAATACAGTTGGAAAGGAAGTTCTAGTATAAATAGTTTTCCTTGATGAACTATTTCAGCATAACAGCAATTCCAGGGCAATGCCAGATATTTTTTTTTGAAATTGCATTGCAACCACATTGAAACTCAAATGAATAATAATGCAATTGGAGCTTGGAAAGTGATGATACCAAGATCTTTGGTTCAAAAATTATTGCCAATTTTGTATCCCATACGGTTGTTTTATTAAGGCCCAAACTCTGCTACAAAGAGAAGGCAAAACAGAAATTAAAGTCGCCTTTGTAGAAGTAGAGAGAGCTTCAATATTGATGAATAAATCTCTGTGCATCAACTTTTCACCATCCCAAAAATATGTACCTTTGTCCACAAACCCACTGGTCGATTTGCCTTGAATCAAGTCCACATAAAAGAGGTTCATCCTGAATATTTTAAGTTATAGAATGCTAATGTATGCTAATGATTTTTCATCAGTTTTAAGTTCTTAATCTAAGTCTTATTATATAAGGTATGTTCCACAGCAACTTAGGCAGGTATTTATAGAAAGGGAATTGGAAAATTACTCTGGGCTTTTGATCCAGTGGTGAGGTACAAATATCACAAATCCTTCTCTTTCCTTGCTGGAGTATCACAGGGCATTGATGAATCCTTACAATTTGTTTAAATAATTCACTCCATTTCGCTGTGATATATCATATTCAGTTTTGTGTTTTAAGTTTAATGCATCAAACACATGAATTCTTCTGGTACGATCTATATATATTCAGTCAGTATACCACATGAGTTATGAGACAACACAGTAAATGTGGGGCCCCAGAAGTTATGTAAGCAACTCCGTTTTATTCACAATGCCATCTTTACCTTTTCTGCAAATGAAAAGCTATAATCAAATTTGAGGCAATAAAGTTGGGAACTAATGGTTAATTAAGCCCTTCTTTCCTAAACCATTAATATCATTAGATATAATTGGCCTTTCAGTTGTGCTGCCAGAAAATTGTGTTTAATAACAATTATATTTAAAAGAGTTGCTTCATTTTGATGTATTTAATATGACATTGAGATGTTTCCATAAACTGTTTAACCTCATTATTAAAAGTTAGTGTATTCTGCAATCTGTGCAGTTAATTTCAAATTTATTTCATTTTATCTGTTCTATTTTACTTTCTTTGCTCTGTCCAGCCCTTGAATAGGGTTAACTGGATGTCTCCCCTCCAGCTCCCAAGAGCCATTGAATGCATTGGTAGTTTTAACCTTTAACCTGATTGCAATTGCTTAAAATCTTCTACAAATTCCAATTCTAAACAACCTGGCATACTAAGTATAGTTCTCTGAAAAAAGTACTGCCCAATTAGCTGGCTATGTCCAGCAGTTTTGTATATTTAATATATAAATAACTTTGCTTTTAAATTTCATTTTTTTAAAATCCTGCTTCTGCAAAGCACCTTGACACATTCTTCACTTTTTAGGCACTATATAAATGCAATTTTTTGCTATTGTTGCAAGAATTCTAAAGAAATAATATGGAATGCCACATGCAATTTATGTTACAAGTCTCTACAGACCATAAAAGATGACAGGGCATGCTGATCATCCTTCAACATTCATTTCAGCCTCTTGTGAGTGAAGTTGAAACCCATCATTTATGCTTTATTCTCATCATTTTATGGGTATAGGTGGAGAAACACTTTCACACTTGCAACTAATATATTTCTACTTAACTGTGAAATGTGCAAAAAAAATTCTCAGCGGTTTCCACACAAAATAGTGATACAATTTAAATGATCTTTCAGGCATGAGAATTTTGTATTGCCATGCTCATATATGAACCAAATTTAAATAAATGAGATCTACGGACAGAAAAATCAAGATTCAAGAGAACTAATGCTTTCACAGGAGGCCAGACTGTGGGCAGTAAAATAAGTCTAAACAATGGCTAAGCAAAGAAAAGGGTTGTGCGCTGGAAGATGAGGACTGTTGGTAAAGAGAATTGCATTCCAATTTAAAATTATTTTTTCTTAGCAATGAGATATCTTTGTATTCCCCCAGCTTTTCCTTGCATTTGCATTACAAAGGCAGACTTGAGCAGCAGTGATGTGTGCTTCATGTCCTTAGGTTGATGTGAAGTGGCTTTCACAACTATGGTGGAGCAGATCGAAAGCAAATGCAATTTTGCTTCAAATGGATGAATGAATTGCAAACATAATATTAGTAGGTCATATCGTTTTATGAAAACATGAATAATAAATGACTGGCACCCACATTAAAATGTTGAAAGGCAAAAACATATTTCAATCATTCTACAAATCACAATAAAAACTTTTCCTTTACTGAAAACAACTACACATATTTGAAACACTTAAAGGGGAGTACTATTGCTGGCGAGGGTGGCGAAAATGTTCAGTGTGTTAGTTTTGAAGCAATGTATGACCTCTCTTGACTACTTAAGGAAAGGCATATTTTGCAAACCATGCAAGCTGAATGATTTAACCAGTGGTTGCCCTCAGCCCATGGCATATCTGTCCATGGACTCAGATCCCCCAACTGCCTTTTCCTCTTAACTCTTCATTCCTCTGCTTAATATCTTAAAATTGATTTAATGTGGTTGCCTGAACTGCTTCTCTGGAAAGAGAATTACTGATTCACTATGCTTTGGGAATAACAGTTTCTCTGATGAGCTGCGCAACCTTGTATTATTAAAACTATGTTTTTGACTACAAAGCAGAATAAATATTATTTCTAGAATTTGTTTTATGTTGACAAATTTGGCTTTCCTCTTCAGAATTACAGTGACATTAGAACTGGGCCAGAATCAAATTAAATCATCCATAGAGAACATTTGTGTTTATTTCAAAGCTCATCAAAATCCAGCCAAACATTTCACTGCATCTACTTTTGCTTTACTCTATAAAGTCATTTTGTAACATAACATTTTCTTACCACAGTGCTTGAAATTAAGATGACTGTACTTTAATAGATAGATGAATAATGGTATAGTTCATGTCGGGGTGGGAGTTGCCTTTTATAAAAATCATCTTAAAATAAATTGCCCAATCATGAAGTAGATAACAAAAGATTTTCAACACAGTCTCTTAGAATACTAAGAGGAAGTAAGGGTAAAAAATAACACTTTCCAATTGTAGTTATTGGGTTGCATATAACCATTTAATGCTGGCATTACCAGCAAGCTCATCTTTTATTGGCCATCCCAAATTGCCTTCAACAAGATCTTGCGAACACACCTTCCTGAACTACTGTAGCCTGTATTGTAAAGGTGTTCTCACTAAGGTGTTCTCACTATGATCATGGTACAGGGGTGCAAGAACTTAACCACCAAGGAGGAGGTGCTGATGCATCACCATTTTAAGATGATGTCATCTTGGAGAACAACTCAGAGAGATGAGTGTTTCGGGTGATAGTTGCTGGATTTTGGGAGCTTCCTTGAGAGACATCTTTGTGAAATGTATCCAATCACCTTGCAAACTGGAAGCACTTCAAGTGTGATGTTCACTTGGGATGGTAGATGAGTGTCAATCAATATTTCTGTCGAGGCCTGCATAACAAAAAATCCTTGAGAATTGATGGAATTCCACACATCCAATTGCTTACTTGTATTTGCAGGTAGCTATAAGATTTATTGTTGTTATTTGCATTGTGAAAATGTTATTAGACTTTTATAATTCATTTAAGATACATTTTTTACACTTTCATGGCCACATTATTATTTTCTTCTGAATTCCAACCACAATTTTTGCTATAGCAGGTTAATATGAAAAAAAAATGGTGTTGAGTGACCAAACAGAAAGAACAGCATAAGTCTCAGCATCTCATTAATTGAGTGGGGGAAACAGTAGTGTCTTATTATGGGCAAAGGCAGCAAACCCTTGTGTTTATGCAATGAAAGCCAAAATGAACTGCATCTAAAATTGCTGGACCCTTTCCAGCTACCAAGCATAGACTCTAATAGATAATTCACAAGATACATATCCAGCCTGCATGTAATTCCACTATTGGTCTTCAATTGTTGTAAAAGGCTCTGACTCAAAGCAAGTGCATTGAACTGAGCTCAAAATTGATAGCTTAAAATGTATAGAAAGCTCATCAGACCTGAGGCACAAGCTTTGTATCTATATAATCTTTCTTCCACTGAAGACTCACCACTCTTGCAGCACAGTTTTAAATTATACTGGACTATTTTTTTTAGCATGTCGCACCAGACAGTCAGCCATTCTTGTCTGGCACATGCCATTTGGATTGGTCTCCTTTCGGATTAACGGGGTCACGATAAGAACGTACTTGACTCGACCCTTGTTTTTATTTATGAGGCCGAGTGGCTGGCTCGATGCTCAACCCAATATAGATGGAAAGCACGCTCAGGGGTGGCCCAACTTGGATTTGAACTCGGGAGCCTTCGCTCCGGAGTCCAGTGCTAATGCCATTGTGCCACCAGAATATAAAGGAACTAAGATTAACAAGAACTGGAAGAATAACCCATTCACTCTCTGTATTAAGTTTCTGGTGAATAAACTTGTAAAATTCTGATGTGCTATCTCAATTTTGCCTTCCTCTTCATCCTAACTGTGCCTCTTTCACCTCACCCACTGAGATTTTTGGGATTGCATTGTTTCAGGTTTACGTTAAATCAACTTCTATCAACACAGTTTGATGTTTATTGAATTGGTTGGACAATAACAGCTGCATTGAATAATTTAACTGCAGTGTTTGGCTTTCCCTGTAGTGAAGATTTAATTCACAAACATAATATGGATTGACAGATAAATCTCTTGTATATTAACCTATTTTCCAAAAATCAATGCAGCAGATAAATAGGTAAAAAGCATTGTTTTGTAATGAGCAATATATATGAATATGGTATGAGAGTTCCATTATTCAAATTTATTTTCAAATTCAAATTTAGTCTCTTAAACTTTGAGGCATATTTAGCCAAAAAATTAGCCTGATTATTATAACCTTGCTGCATATGTATTCATATAAAATTGACTTGTTTATAAAGAGTAGTGGGTTACTACGTGTGTACTTAATAAAGAACTTCAGATCCCAATGTGTAATATGGGTAGTTCACCCGGGACTGGAAGTGACATCAGTGAGCTGGTTGCACGCACTCAGATCGAGCTGAAGCATTGACTGGAGTGTCCAGTAGGTAAATATGTGTTAGTTTTACCCATGCTGTTTGTCTTTATTAAGAACAAACATAACATGGTGTTAGAAGTCGGCATGAGGTCTAAATGTGGAGCATAAATGAACCATGCATCAGTGAGAAAGAGGCACTAGTTCTGATGGGATTAAAAAAAAACTATGATAGAAGCTAGTGAGGTAGGCAGCCAGCATGGCAACAGTGCACACTGTGTTCAGAAGTTAACCAGATTCGCCAAGACAAGTCCAGGTAAATGCCTGTCATGGATAAGCTAAGTTCTCCCACACTTATGCAGCTTGCCAGTGTTCTAACTGATGTCCGGAAAAGCTTTAAGCAGTGATTCAATATATATTTAGTGGCCAGTAGAGCAAGAGGGCCAGATGAAAAAGTGTCCATCTTTTTATATGTAATTGCTGAAGATGCTTTGGACATTTACAACAGCTTACGAGACAGCCTTGACATTGAATGCTCTCATGACAGAAATTGAGTATTTTGTCCCAAGTAAAATTATCACATTTGAGAGATTTTCCTGTGAACAGAAACAAGGTGTTAGTTTTGACCAATACTTAGCTGAGCTTCACACACTGAGTAAATCCTGTGAATTTGGAGATTCCCAGATAATGGAATGAGAGAAAGTCTCCTCTGTGAAAAAGATTTAACGCTGGTAAAGGCTGAGGGTAGGTGTAGGGCAGCAGAGACCATACAATCACGAGCTAACAAGCTCTCTAAAAACAGAGAGCAGAGACCACAAGGTGTTTCCCAAAGCAACAGCATAGCAAAGAGGTAGATGCAAACAGTAAATGCAGCAAATGTAGAGGTAGGCACATCTCAAAGATGTGTCCTGCTTACGGAAAGTCCAACAATAATTGTGGGAAGAAGAATCATTTTGCAAAGTGGGGACTACTAAGAGGAAAGTGCACAGTGTTGCTGAGGAAATGGAGGAAGACTTCATAGATTCGCTACAGACTGTTGATGCAGGTAAGACAGAATGGATTTTTCCAGTGACTGTGAATGAGACAGTAATTCCATTAAAGCTTAACAGTGGAGCCTAGGTGAAACTGTTATCCATGGATGGTTACAAGACTCTCACAGTAAAGAGCAAGATTCACCCAGTGAAGCTAAAAGTGACAGGCTACACTGCAGAAAACATTCCAGTAAAATAAATCTGTATAGTGAGCTTTAAGCACAAGAAACAGTACCGAAAGGCAAAGCTACTGATTGTAGAAAAGAGAGTACAGCCAATATTAGCTCTGTGCATGTGAAAAGCTCATCCTGGGGAAAAGAGTTTTCGTAGTGGCTTCACAGACCAAAGATGAACACACAAATCTCATGGAAGAGTACACAGGTTTCTTTGAGGGGCTCAGATGCTTACCTGCTGTCACTCAGGAAACTCGTAACCGCATCCATAAGAGCTCTAGAAAGGTTACACAAGAGAAGCACTTTCCATAGACGTCCGTACCAGCTACACCAGCATGACGATCAGGAAGCCAGTGCTAAACAGAGCGATCATGATGAAGAATCTGCCAGTCTTGCTTCCACAACGTGCAGCTGTGGTTCGGAATCTGTCTCTCACCAACTTCCATTTAAAGACTGGAAATCAAAAAATCTCGATGATCCTCTCCAAGTTTGAAGAGGAAAATTAAAAAGTAAGGTGGTGAGACCACACAGACCCCAAGGTCAGAACAACAGCAATAGTTCAACACAGACCAACAGGAGGAGTTACTATCTATAAAATGCAGCCAGCAGAAGCAATTGAGACAGAATCATTGGGAACTTGTGCAAAGACTCACTGATCACACGGATAGAGTCCAGGGGACTATTATGAGGTATGCGGAGCAAATAATTGGCATATAGCAAGAACAAGAACAGAGACAAACAAATGGGACCTTGGCAGAAGGATGTGAAAGAAAGGAAGTTGTAGTTCCTTTCAGACCAAATAGCAGCAAACCAAAAAGGATTATCAAGCACCACAGAGATTGACTGAGAGTTGATGAGTGAATTGGGAATGTATTTGCTCATTACAGTTGAAGTTAATGTAAATATCTTTGCTGGAAAGCGCTATTGTTCCATTCAGGTTTATAAAAACATAGTATTATGTTTGTTTTCTGAAAAGGGAGATGATGTGTTATTAGGTAAGCACAAAATAAAGAACTTCAGTTCCCAGTGTTCAATGCAGGCAGTTCACCTGGGACCAGAGTTGACGTCATTTATATTTTGACTTTAAATAACCAGGAAGTCATGACTCTTTAAAAAGTTACCTTTTTAGTTTGATGTAAGCATTAACCAATCTACATAGTAACATTATTACCATAGAAGTGTTTTGAAACTACAGGCAGATCAGATGAAGTATGATAAAACTACTTTCAGACATAAACAAAACTTACAAGAAATAACTGACAGCACGTGTGGACATGGGCCTCATCCTCTGAACTGCTCTCTGTTAAACCAAGAAAGCCCACAGCTGGAGTATTAATAACTTAAAAGTGGAGTTAAACCAATAAGAACATCAAACTAAACTGAAATGTTTCAGCCCATTCACAAGCATTCTCTCAAGGGAGCAAATCAGTAAATCCTCTACAGTTAGAATCTTTCATAAAATAGTTAATAAATAACTTCAAAATCTTCACCTAAAGCAATGGGCCAAGTTGCTCTGCTCTTGGTCTTATCCCAATGATTACTGCCACACCAACTCTTTGTTGCACTAAATTGCTCCCTCTGCAATGCTGGCATCACTGCCTTCCACTCCCATGAGGTGCAGTGAGCCATCAATAACAGTTTTAAAATACTCTAGTAACTGCTATTTGTTCATGGAAATAAATATATAGTGATATAACAAATAAATAAAAACCTTGTGTAAGCTTACCTTCTCATTGAAGTATGTCATTTAAATGAATTCCACATTCAATCCATGTAGTGAGGGTTGTGGGGAAACATGAAATGTCTCAACTATAGCTGGCACAAAGCTAAGGAGCCCCTGGCATATCAACTAATGAAAGGCTTTTTGATTCAGTGAGGAGTGTGGAGGCAGAACGAGCACACATGAATCTGACCTCTAGCATATTCCCAACTTCCATTCTGCAGGGCGCTAGACTGGGAATGGTTGCCATATACTCAGCAGTTAGGCAGTGGTTCCTTACAGAATTGTCAGTGAGTGTTCAGCATCTCTGGCCCATTATGTGCACACAGCAATTTAATTGTTTAATATAATTTCTTGCTTGGTTTTCAGCTGGCACCAATATACACACAATGCCAATTGTTAACTGTATAAATGTAAACAGCAAGCTGCCAAAATAAAATCCGCCTCAAACTGCCAGCAATCAGTTACAACTCAAATTTATCAATTTGCATAATTAAAAAATCTAAAATCTTACCTTCCTCCCTGTTGACTTCATGGCGCGCAAATCTAATGGGTTTGATTTGTCAAACCCAGTTGCTGTTTGAAATGGTAATTGGAATGCATAAGACCTTAAAGTATAGGAGTTGAATTAAGCCCTTCAGCCCATCGAGTCTGTTTTGCCATTTGATCATGGCTGATATAAATTCATTCCCAACTACCTTCTCCTGTTACATTTAACACCTTTATTAATCAAGAATCTATCAAACTCCACTTTAAAAATAATCAATAGCCTCCTCAACCATCTGTGCTAATGAATTCCATAGATTCATCATGCCCTGGATAAATTAATTCCTCCTAATCTCTGTTTCAAAAGGCGTGCTTTGATTCTGAGACTGAGCCCTCTGGTCCTAGACTCTCCCCCTACTGAAATTTTTCTCTCCATGTCCAGTCTATCTACGACTTTCAATATTCAGTGAATTTCAAATAGATCCCCTGCTCATTCTTCTAAATCTAAACAAGTACAGGCCCAGAGCCACAAATACTTCCTCTTTTGATAACCTTTTCACTTCTGGGATCATTCTCATAAAATTCCTCCGGATACTCTTCAATGGCAGCACATTGTTTATTTAAGGTAGGGTCCAAAACTCCTCACAAGGCTCAAAATGAGATCCAACCAATACCTTACAAAGCTTCAGCATTGGTTTTATATTCTAATCCTCTCGAAATGAATGCTGAATGGTGCCATAACAACAACCCCTTACTCAACGCCAACAAGACCAAGGAGCTGATTATTGACTTCAGGAGAAGGAAACCAGAGGTCCATGAGCCAGTCCTCATCGATGGATCAGAGGAAAAGAGGGTCAGCATCTTTAAATTCCTTGGGGTTATTATTTTGGAGAACCGGTCCCAGGTCCAGCATGTAACGTACAATTACAAAGAAAGCACAGAAACACCTCTACTTCCTTAAGAGTTTGTGAAGATTGAGTATGACATCTAAAACTTCCATAGATGTATAGTGGAAAGTATATTGACTGGTTGTATCACAGCCTGGTCAGGAAGCACAAATACCCTTGAATAGAAAATCCTACAAGAAATAATGGATACAGCCCAGTCCATTCCAGGTAAAACTCTCCCCACCATCGAGCTCATCTATGCTTAACGTTGTCACAGGAAAGCAGCAGCTATCATCAGGGACGCCACAATCCAGAAGATATTCTCTTGTCACTGCTGCCAACTCTCTGCCCATTATCCCAATCTGTCCAAGTCCTTCTGCAGACTCCCTGCTTCAACAGTATCTGGTCCTCAAACTGTAGTTGTATCATCTGCATACATGGACACAAAGTCATCAATTCTGTCATTCAGATTATTAACATATGTAAAGTTTCACTGCTAAAGCTAATGTGATCGTTTCTCTGTAGCAGCAATGTTTAGGTTATGACTAGAGATAATGGGCATGTTAGCCAATGAGCGGGACGTTGTTCTTTCCTGTGTGTCTGGGAGCAGGGATTTCATGGTCTTTTGCCGGAAAGCAATGAAGAGGGAGGATGCGACTGTTAGACTGTTTCATGAGAATGGGCCCTTTTCTTTTTTTACTAACCATATAGTCGAACTAGAATTATAAAGTTCAATTGTTTTATCGCATATAGTGTACTGTTTGCTATTTTGTGGTACTGATTTGTAACAGGGGACAAATTGTGCAGCATCTACCCAAACAAGATTTCTTAACTTTGGTTGGGGTGGGACTATCATTCCCTAGATTAAGCTGCTAGCCGAACCAAGGATCACAATTTTTTGGGGCTTGTCTGGGATAAAGCATCAACATCAATGTTCCTGCTTCCTGGCTGGTACTTCAGGCTGAAATCATAGGCAGTCAATGCTGCCAACCACCAATGGCTTGGGCATCCAGTTTCGCTAAGGGCAGGATATAAGTTAGGGGATTGTTGCCCGTCCTCATCTCAAACTTGGCCCCACAGAGGTAGTCACTCAGCTTATCCACCACTATCCACTTCAACGCCAGAAATTCCCAACTTGTGCATAGGATAGTTTTTCTTGAAGGGCGACAGACTTCGGCTGACAAATGCTATGGGTCTCAACTCGATACCCTGATCCTGATACAGGACACCCCCTAAACCATCTTGGCTGGCATCCATATGCAGTACATGCAGCAATCAGGGGTCCACAAAAACTGACACCAGTGCCTGGGTCAGCAGCTCCTTCAGCCACTGAAAGACCTCTTCACATTTTGCATCCCACCTCGGTTCAAAGGGCTCCAACGGGCTAAGATACTCTCCACCTTCCCATCCTACTACCCCTTTCCCTTTCTTCCCCAAGGGAGGGTAACCACACAGAAGCTGATTCAACAGGTGACTCACTTTCACATAGTCTTTCACGAACCTCTGATAGTAAGCACAGAACCTGAGGAATAAGCACAGAGTGCTCACGGCCTGGGGTCTTCGCCAACTGGCTCGATCTTATGCAGATCCGTAGCTACTCCATCCCGTGAGACTATGACCCGGGGCAACTGTGGGGCCGATTAACTCAGGCTGGCCCCCACTCCTGAGAGGGATTCTAATTCAGAGGATGAGGACCTGGATGTGTGGTATATGCTGTCTTTTGCCAATTGCCCACTGATTGAGGAACAGACTTTCAGCCCTTGTCTCACTGAGTCAGGTGAAATGTGTGGAGCTATCTGTGGACAGCCTGGGTTGCAGCGGGACCCTACAAGAAATGGACCAGGGCTCGGTCACAATTCAGAAGGGTCTAACTTGCAGGTGGGCGCGAGGGATAGGTCGGGGGAGGCCTCGTCAGGTAGACCGGAAGTATCCCCAGTAGCGTCTGAACCTAAAGAGTTTGGTGAGTGGGTGCAGAGGTTTCAGAGAGTTAGGAGACCACCAGATAGGCTGGCCTGCTTAGTACCAGGGGAACATGGTATGACACCTACCATTTTGGGGAGCTATGTCACTGGTTTGTACACCTGGTTTAGACTTTGTGTTTTGCAGGAAGGGTTGGCGAATTATCCCAATGTCATGAGGACATGACTAAATTTGGCGGCGGGGGGGGGCGCGGGGGAGAGTGTAACATGCTGTAAGGTTTCACTTAATGTAATGGTTTCTCTGGAGCAGCAATGTTTGGGTTATGACTAGAGATAACGGGGCATGTTAGCCAATGAACAGGATGTTGTTCTTTCCTGTGTGTCTGGGAGCAGGGATTTTGCAGTCTTTTGTTGGCGAGAAATGAAGAGAGAGGGCGTGAATGGAGAGAGTTGGTAGACTGCCAGACAGAGTGGACTGAGGAGCGAAGGTCGGCTATGCTCGGAGGAGGTCGATGGGAACAAATGGATGAACTGTGAGCTCCGACGTCTGTGCTTTAGACTGTTTCATGAGAATGGGCCCTTTTCTATTTTTACTAACCATATCATCAGATTAGAATTATAAAGCTCAATTATTTAATCGCATATTGTGTACTGTTTGTTATTTCGTTGTACTGATTACTAACAGGGGACAAATTGCGCAGCATCCGCCAAGTCTGGCCCGGCCGCGGCTGTCACTCCCTAGGTTAAGCCGCTAGCCGAATCAAGGGTTACATCTACAACATGAAAAGTAACAGACACAATATAGAACTTTGCAGAACGTAACTAGTAACTGGTAGCCAAACAGGTAAGGCCCACTTTATTGCCTCCTTTTGCCTTTTGCCAGTCAACTAATCTTCTGTCCGAATTTGTATCTTTCCTGTAATACCATTCTCTCTTCATTGCATCCCTTCATAAAGCATGAAGTGACATTTGTAATTTACAAGTCTCCAGAACCATTCCAGAATTTAGTGATTCTTGACAGATCATTCTGAATATATCTCCACAACATCATCAGCTATTTCTTTCGGAACCATGAGATGTAGTCCATTTGGTCCAAGTACTTACCTACCTTCTGATCTTTCAACTTCCCAAGCATCTTCTCCTTACTAATAGTAACTGCCTTCACTTCTGCCCTCTGACACTCTCAAATTTCTGGTAGGCTGCTCATATCTTCTACATTGAAGATTGAAAAAGATAGTTGTTCAGGTCATCCATCATTTCTTTGTTCCAAATTAACAAGTTCAATATTGAAAGTAAGTTTATTATCCAAGGTCATATATGTTCCCATATAAAACCCTGAGAAGTGTTTTCTTGAGGGCATACTCAATAAGTCTAGTAACCATAATAGAATCAATGCAAGACCACACCCAGCAGGGAGGTCAACCAGTGTGCAAAAGACACCAAACTGTGCATAAAAAAAGCAAAAAAGAAAGGAAGTAATGATAACAAGAATAAATAAGCAATAAATATCAAGAACATAAGATGAAGAGTCCTTGAGCATGGGTCTAGATTGAGGGAACAGTTCAGTGATGAGGCAGGTGAAGTAATCCCATCTGGTTCAACAGCCTGATGGTTGAGGGATAACTGTTCCTGAATCTGGGGATGTGACCCTGAGGCTCCTGTATCTTCCTGATTATGGCATCAGAGAGCATGACCAGGGTAGTACAGCCCCTGATGGTGGATGCTGCTTTCCTGCAGCAATACTCTATGTAGACGTTCTCAATGGTGAGGAGGACTTTACCTGTGATGAATTGAGCCATATCGACTACATTTTGCGGGATGTTTCCATTCAATGACAATGTTGCTTCCATACCAAGCTGTGACGCAGCCAGTCAATATGCTCTCCAGCACACATCTATAGAAGTTGGTCAAATTTTTAGAAGTCATGCCAAATCTTTGCAGACTTCTAAGGAAACAGAGGCACTGCCATGAATTCTCCATTATTACCCTTAAGTGCGGGTCTCAGGACAGGTCCTCTGAAATGTTAACACTGAGAAATTTAAAGTCACTGACTCTCTCCCCCCTTATCTTTCAGATAAGGGATGTGTGCCTTATCCATTGTTCTACTCTCTCTACACCCATGATTGTGTGGCTAGGCTTAATTCAAACAGCATCTATAAATTTGCTGATGATACAACTATTGCTGGCAGAATTTCAGATGGTGACAAAAGGGCAGACAGGAGTGAGGTATACCAGCTAGTTGAGTAATATTGCAGCAACAACCTCGCATTCAATGTCAGCAAGACCAAAGATCTGATTGTGAACTTCAGTAAGAGTAAGATGAGGGAACACAAACCAATCCTCATAGCGGGATCATACGTGGACAGAGTGAGAAACTTCAAGTTCCTGAGTGTCAATATCACTGAGCACCTAACCTGGACGCAACATATTGACGCAGCTATAAAGAAGGCAAGTGAGTTCTGTCATGGTACCAACATCCAATCTTCAAGGAATGGTGCCTTAGAAAGGCAGCATCCATCATTAAGGACCACCGCCACATAGCACTTGCCCTATTCTCATTGTTGCCTTCAGGAAGGAGATACAGAAGCCTGAAGGCACACACTTAGTGAATCTGGAACAGCTTCTTCTTCTCTGCCATCCAATTTGTAAATGGACATTGAACCCATGAATACTACTTCACAACTATTTTACTTCTGTTATTTTGCACTACTTATTTTAACAATGTAATACACAAACACACACACACACACACACACACACAATGTAACTCTGTCTTTTCCTCTATATTTACAGCATTTATCATGTATTTTGTTCTATTGCTCCCAGAAAGTTATCAAATTTCACAATATGTGCCAGTGATATTAAATCTGATTCTGATTCTTGTTTATCCCCTGATGAGGACTGGGTCATGAATCTCCAGTTTTGTCCTCCCGAAGTCAAAAATCAGCTCTTTGGCCTTGTTGACATTGAGTAAATGGTTGTTGTTGTGGCACCACTTGGCTAGATTTTCAATCTCCCTCCTACATGCTGATTGTCATCACCTTCGATTCAGCAAACAATAGTGATGTTTCCAGCAAGCTTAAATATGGCATTAGCGCTATGCTTAGCCACAAAGTCTTAAGAATATAGTGAGTAGAGCAGGGGTCTAGGCACACAGCCGTGTGCTGCACCTGTGCTGATGAAGATCGTGGAGGAGACGTCGTTGCCAATCCGAACTGACTGGCGTCTACAAGTGAGGAAATTGAGGATCCAATTGCACAAGGTGGTCTTGAAATGATTGATTAGTTTAACCTCGTCAGTGTCATTTTCCAGCAGTCCGATGTTCATTCTTTTACTTTTTATTTATCTGAAAAAACTTTTGGTATCCTCTTTTATGTTATGGCTAGCTTAACTTTATATTTTGTCTTTTGAATCGCTATTGCCTTTTTCAGTTGCCTTCTGTTGAATTTTCATAACTTAACAAACTTCTAGCTTCCCATTAATTTTTGCTATATTGTATGCTTCCACTTTTGTTCTTATGCTGCCTCTGACTTTACTTGTTCCTTTATCCTCCCTTTAGATTGTTTCTTTTTCTTTGGAATGAACTAATCCTGCATTTTCCCAATTATTCATGAAAACTCAAGCCATTGCAGTTCGATCATCATCCCTGCTAATGTCCTCTTTCAATCAACTTCTGCCAGCCCCTCTTGTAAGCCCATGTAACTCCCTTTACTCAAATGTATTACTGATACATACAATTTTTATTTTTCCTTTTAATACTATAGAGTGAGTTTTATATTATGATCATAGCCTCCTAAGCGTTCTTTTTCCTTACTCCAATCAAGACTGGTTCATTACACACACCCAAGCTGGGGTTTCCTTTTTCCTAAAGGGCTCAATCACAAAGCTTCCCTAAAAAAGCCATCTCATATGCATTCCACAAATTTCTTCTCTTGGGATCCAGCATCAACCATATTTTCCCATTCTACCGGCATAATGAAAACCCCATGACTATCACAATGTTTCCCTTTTTACATGCCTTTCCTATCTCCTATTTTGATTTGTGCCCTATCCTGGCTACTGAGTGAGATCTGTATACAACTCCCATCGGGGTCTCTTCACCCTTTCAGTTTAACTCTAACCACAAGGATTTTATACCTTCTGATCCTAAGACACTTATTTCTAAGGATTTGAGTTCATTTTTTACCAACAAAGCCATCCAGCCTCTCTGCACAACTGCCTATCCTTTTGATATGACGTGTATTGTCAAATGTTAAACTCCCAGCTGTGATTTTCTTTCAAGCACAACTCTGTGATGCCTACAAGGCCTGCCAATGTCTAACTGAGTCACAAGAGCATCTATCTTATTTCATATACAATATGCATTCAGATAAAGCACTTTTAGTCTTGTATTCATTACCCTTCTTTTCAATTTTATCTCCATTCTGTCTGAAGCTAAATTCTTATCCCTTTGTAAGTTTTTGGTCTTATTCTTTATTCTAGAGATTTCAGTAACTTTTCTTTTCCTTTTAATTTAACCATACCTTTTCAATTTATTGAACTCACACACCCCACCATGCACATTGTTTAGTTAAAAGCCCTATCCCCAGCCTGGTCATGCAACTTGCCAGGACTCTGGTCCCAGCATGGTTCAGTTGGAGCTCACTCTTTGGAACAGCTCCCTCCTTCCCCAGCCCTGTTGCCAATTTCCCACAAATTCGAACTCACTTCTTGCACACCAGTCTCCGACATTTATACTTAACTCTCTGATGTTGTACAAAAAGACAGTTACACTCACAGTAATCAAACAGGAAAAGTAAGCATTTCATTTTGTACAGCAGGGCAAGTTATTTTCTAAAGGTTTACATTATTTCCTTTCTGCAAGGAGAAATTTATTTTATACCTAAGTGGCATTAGTTTGTGAACTCATCTTGAGTTTGCAATCTGTGGTTTTGGCAAAACAGTGATTGTGCAGCTGTAATGAAATTCATTTGATTGGGGCTGGGTCTACCTGATGTAGCTTATCAAGTTATATGTGAAAGAATTAAAGTGTCCTAGATTAATCAGCTATTTCAGGTTACAGAAAATATTCAGAAAACCTGAAGTGAACTTCCTGTATCAAATCATTTTCTTTTGATTTATTACCATGTAATTATAGCGTAATTATTCATCCATGAAACTTAACTAGTACTGTTTAATATTGATTAGTGGAAGAAGATTGCACCAGTGAACAATATGGCTAAAGGCGACATTCTTCAGACCATTCACAAAACTACTCCTGCTACTGCTTCTTTCAAATATGATTCTGGTGTGAAGTTTTTACGTGTGACTGGACCCTGTGATTGACATTTTGATGGCGTGCTTTCAGGATGATTGAATGATCTGGCGCTTTACTGTCTCTGAGGGAGTTTGAGCAGAGTGTGCTCCTGGAGGCCAAGAAGATGAGGAGACAGGGCGTGATCGACTCAATTTCTCACCTCTCGAATGGTGACAGAATGGATGTTGAGAAGATGTCTAAGACCAGAGCAGCGCCCTTTTAGAATGGAGATGAGGAGGAATTTCCTTAGAATCCATGGAATTCTTTGTCACAGGCAGCAATGGAGACTGACTTTATGTATATTTAAGGTAGTGGCTGGAAGATTCTTGATTGGTCAGGTAACAAAGGCATACATGCAGAAGGCAGGAGATTCAGGCTGACAGGAAAATTGGATCAGCAGATGCAAAGGGCCAAATGGCCTAATTCTGCTCCTTTGTCTTATGGTCTTATGTACTTCATCAAGATGATTCATATTTTCATTTTCACATTTATCTCAAAGCAGACTCTGTAGTCTTTAAAGGAAGCTAGGCCATGACAGCATTGTAACACTGTGAATTAACCTCCTGGTTTATGTTGCCCCCATTGAAGGCATGGTTACAATGTGTACATGAATATTATAGCATTGTGGAACAAAGAACTTCTAAAGTTATTTGCACCCCAGTCTACACAAATTCAATTAGATGAAGACAGGAATAAGCTTTTCATGATAACAGGCAGAAATACGCTTTTCACATGCAAGTATCCTAGCTTCTTCCAATCCATGAAACTGCAGCTGCCATTGCTATTCATTCTGCCCCCCACCAAGCTGTAGCTAATGTTGACACTTTGGTGATAAATATTGACAATGCAAGTCACGTCAAAGGAATATTTGCAAATGTGAGCAACTGTTGTTTGCCACTGGTTTCTATTCGCTTTGGATTTCATTCTTAAAATCTCTTTAAATGCACTTTCCTCTCCCTTTGATGCTACACAAAAAGGATATGTAGAACTTCACTGCTTTAATATTGGAAAGAGCCATCAATTATGAAACAAAAATACAGAAGGTGACAAATCTCCTGTATTTCTGTTGCTCTTTTTTGAAGACTGGAAGACAAAGGTGTCTGGAAGTAATATTCTATATCATTAATCATAGTGTAAAAATACATGCCTGGAGTGAAATATACTGAGAGGATAGGGCCACTCTCCACCTGAAGCAACCAGACAATCTGCTGCATCTGGAAAGGTCAAATTTATCATTTCCAAATGCTCAGCCAAAAAAAATGCACTTTAATTACCTCTGTTAATACTTTCAAAAGCAAGTTCCTAAAAATATGAGGCAAATACATCCTTCTAAACACATCTATTAGTAGTAGGACTCTAGCTGCTTAACACTGCTCCCATTTTTTTCATATTATTGTTGGCCTTATTAACTATTTAAACTACTGTTATCAACCCTGCTGTAAATATCACTGTGACTTATTGATATAATATATCAGAAATACAGCATTTAAAATGAATCAGAGGAAGAGAAACAGTTTTTTTTTAAAATTCAATTTCCAGAAAGCAGTACACAACCTAACATTTACTCACCAGTTTCCATATGAAAAAATATTCCTAGGCATTATTGAACTAAATTTGAACTTGAATTATCTAGCAGCATAAGCAGACTAAAAAAAACTGCTCCCAGGCAGTTTGCAGGAATTTAAGTATGACCAATTTAATGGGGAATTTTAAAACACATATTTAGAAATCTGCATATAGATATGCCAACCATGTTCCAAATAATGATTTCAGGGATTAAGTCTATATCCCTGTTGATCTTTGCTTTTGCTGATCTGCTCTCCTATACCATACAAAGAATGCTTCTTCCATAAAGCACAGAAAGAGGCAATCTCAAAGATAAACATAGTATGGTGAGTTTTTGTAAGTGTCTCAATTAGGACAAGAGAGATAAATGTTTAAGATGGAAGTTTATTGTCATTTACAGAAGTACATTTGTGCACGGGTGCAATCAAAAACTTAATTGCAGTATCATACCCAGCATGGCATCACATAAGAGACATCACAAGATAAATAACATAAATTATACCCAACAAAGAATACAGTTAGTACAACAAAAATTAAACAAATCAAAGTGCAAGGTCTGAACTGCTGAAGGCACGGTTGCTAATGATTGAACATGCACAAATCCAGAAGTGGAAGAACAGAGTTCTTACGGTTATTATTGATGGAACAGGTTACTGATCCATGGTAAGGGAGTGGGGGTAGGGACCACAGTTTATCAAGGGATTTGAAGGTAGGAATGAGAAGTTTAAATCAAAAGACTCAGTAGCCTTAAGTTAATGACAATTATGAAAGAAAAGGGAGAAAACATTACTTAAACTGTGTTTAATTATTAATAATTATTAATGTTATTATTAATAGATTTTCATTTCCAATCTTTTATTATTATCTCTAAGTCTCACTTCTCGAACTAAAAACATTCTGGAAGTATCCACAGCAAAGGAGCAGCTGCAAATCAAGGCAGCGACTAAGCATTATCTTCAAAGAACATTTATGGATTGGCAATATAAGCTGGTCATGCATGCCAAGTCTAGGATTTGTCTGTTTTTTAAAAAGAAAATGGCAAAGGTTATTCTCACAGAAGACTTTCCAAGAAACATTCAGATCCAAGAAAATAGAATCAATCATTTCCTCTGGAAGTGCATCACAGAGTCTTTGCAGGTAGAGGTTTACTAAAAGAAAGCTCTGCAAACAGTCTGAAAGTGTCATGTTGGAATAATACTGCTATTCAAACTAAGATGTGAATGCTAGTGTGAATTCCTGTGACCAAACTCTAAAGTCTTATACCAAAAATATTTAACCTTCAATTTGTTTCACTTACAATTGATACTACTAGTTCATTTTCATTTTCAGATTATTTGGGGACTTGGTCATTTCTTTACCTCTCATCAATTCCTAATGGGAATCAACGAACTTGCCTGTAGGCATTTTCAACAGTCTACATAACCAGTTAACAGAGAATGTGCACAACAACATGGGGAATGTGTTCTCTCATGGTCTTCCCCCATGGCTTTGTGTTAAATTGTTTCACCTTCCCTTCAGGTCTTTTTCCTCCTACATCTGACTAAATTAGGTCAAAGCCTTACTCCAGGGGAATTATGTGTCCGAACATCCATCCAACCATTCAATCATGCAATGCTTAATGTCCTCTTGCAACATATTAGTAGGTAACCAGAGCCAAATCAAATTTTAATTACCATGATTCCCTGCTGCTGCTCCCTCACTTTGAGGCAGCTGGTTGAATGAAGAAGGTGGGATTGATTTGTAAACTAATATGTGATATGGATGACTTAATATTTTTAAATTGGTTAGCATGAATACAAAGCAGAAATGAGTAGGCTGAGATATGCTTTTCTGCAGACAGCAAGTGTTAGTAATTCTTTAATAGTATAATTGACTTTAGTGCATCTGAGCTGTGAACAGTGTGAAAGGCACAGGGACTGAATTACAACTGCAGTTATTACCGGGAACCTGAGCCAAAGAGATCAACTGACAAAACAGATTTGTGAAATTACAAATGTCAGGTGAATGATGAAACTGTAAAACTGATGGAATCAACCTGTTATGTGTAAGGGTTCTTCATATGAATAGGTTTTTAACTCATGCTCGTTGTATCCTGCGTTGTTACTACCATCATAGTGTTGTTGGAGGTTCCACCTGAATTTGGGTTAAAATGCACCACCCACCTTTCAACTCTGCTTCCAATTGAAAAAAACACTTTAGTTCAATAACGATCATTCAAGAATAATCACCAAACCACTCCTAAAATAAGTAATGATTTTCAATGTATCAAAAACTGAATATATTATTGATAAAACAATCATTTTCCTACAACAAGAAAAATAATTGATGAGTATTTGCTGTTATGACACAGATTCCGCAACTGTCTTCATCAGCTTGGGCTCCTGAGATAGCAACAAAATTAAAATGAACTGAAGTCCATGAACTCAGCAGGACATGGATAGATTTGTGCAACAGTTCTTTGGACCTTTAATCTCATTGTATTACTTTATCATTTTGTAGTTTGGGCAAATAGGATTGGAAAAAGTATCATTAACCAGGCTGAGCAGCAAACTGCAGAAAATAAAATTCTTTCCAGGCTGCAAGTGAGGAATCTTACTTGCAGCCAAGGTTGTGGTGAAAGACTGAAGTGACCTTATGGAAACTCTGGCTTGAGAAATCAGGCTTTGCTGACTTGAATAATTAAGGATTTAGAAATATGTAAAAGAAATCTGATGGCAAATCTGTCTCTAAAAGGATAATTACTCATCTGTTTGATCAATTGTATTTCTGGAGCATAGGGACCTCCAAAAACAACATACTTGAATGTGGTGATGAGGACAAAAGTTAAGGTGTTTCCATCTGTTACAGAAGCAAAGTCAATGAGCAGCAAGAGCAGAATCTCTGGACTTCTCTTGAAAGACCTTGGCATCCAGACGGGTTTCAGAAAATACCAAAAGAATCCATGTCAAATCTAAAGAGTTAATTGGAATGCAGACACTTTTAAAGGATGACGTTTCAAATGACATAAAATCTAATGACAAGAAACATATTTGTACAAATGATGGCTATGCAGAATGCAGAAGGATTTACATTTATGAAAGATCAATCAAGGCCTTAGTACATCCCAAAGCACTCTGCATCCAATTAATTCTTCTGAAATGCAACATTGAAATTGGTTACTCTTTATATTTATTGTGCGATTGTTTAAGTTCATCATAAGTAAACAAACATTTCCTGAAGAATTCAACAGATGTGTAACTCTATGTTGTTCAGTTGTCTTCATGTTACTCCAAACTTTACATGTAGCTCGCACAATTCCTTTAACAAATATGATTTCTCAGCTCAGAAAATTCATGTTCATGGGAACCAACAAGTAAGACTGAATTGCTTGTTCAGCAATACCTGATTCCTCATGCCGTAATTTGCATAATGGTCATTTCGGTCTTTCACCACAACCCTGGGTACAAATCTGATTCCTCGCTCACAGCCTTGAAGACTTTTTTCTTAGGAACACACGCAAGATGCTGGAGGAAATCAGCAGGCCAGGCAGTGTTGATAGAGAGGAATAAAGAGTTGATGTTTTGAGCCAAGACCCTTCATCAGGACTGGAGGGGAAAGGGAAAGAAGCCAGAATAAGAAAGTGGGAGAGGGGAAGGAATATAAAGTGACATGTGATGGGTGAAGCCAGAGGAGGGGGATGGCAGAATGAAGTTAGAAGCTGTGAGGTGTTAGATGGAAAAGGTAATGGAGTGAAGAAGAAGGAATCTCATAGGAGAGTGGAGTGGACCATAGGAGAAAGGAATGGTGGTCACACACCAGAGGGATGATAACCAGCTGAGAAGAGTAGGGGCATGAGGGGAAGCAGAATGGGAAATATAAAAAGAGAGAAGCGGGTGGGGTGAGAAATTACTGGATGTTGGAGAAATTGATGAGAATATGATCATTTCCCAATGAGGCTCCCCTCTTACCCCTCTTCTGTGTCATTTCTTCCATATCGTACCCTACATCCCAACCCACATTATTGTGATTGCTTAAAAATATATTCTATTGCATCCAATCAATGCTATTGATAGTCAAAACTGAATCATATAGTCAATGAACAAGATTTCCATTTCTCTAGGTTAACATTACTTTTATAAATATGGAAGTGACTTAAATGAATTTTTGAAGATGTCCTCAATGGTGGAAAGGCTTACAGCCATGATGGAGGTAATTGAGTCAACAACCTCTTTCACTCCTGTGCATTGGAGCATCCACATCAGACAGTGATGTAACCAGTCAGAATACTCACACAGTACATCGAAAGAAATTTACTAGGGTCTTCTACTAGGAACACCTATGCTCTGTCCGCCAGATAAAGCAGGATCTCCCAGTGGCCACAAATTTTAATTCCACATCCCATTCCCATTCTGATATGTCTATCCATGGCCTCCTCTACTGTCAAGATGAAGCCACACTCAGGTTGGAGGAGCAACACCTTATATACCAGCTGGGTAGCCTCCAACCTGATAGCATGAGCATTGACTTCTCTAACTTCTGTTAATGCCCCTCCCCTTCTTACCCCATCCCTGATATATTTAGTTATTTTTTTTCTCTCTCTTCCCATCACTCTGCCTGTTCTCCATCTCCCTTTGGTGCTCCCATCCACCTTTCTTTCTCCCTAGGCCTCCCGTCCCATGATCCTTTCCCTTCTCTAGCTCTGTATCCCTTTTGCCAATCACCTGTCTGGCTCCAGCTTCACCCCACCTCCTCCTGTCTTTTCCTATCATTTTCTCATTTTCCCCTCCCCCTCCTACTTTCAAATCTTTTACTATCTTTCCTTTCAGTTAGTCCTGACGAAGGGTCTCAGCACGAAAGGTCGACAGTGCTTCTTCCTATAGATGCTGCCTGGCCTGCTGCGTTCCACCAGCATTTTGTGTGTGTTGCTTGAATTTCCAACATCTGTAGATTTCCTCGTGTTTACTAGGGTCTTTGGTGACTTATCAAACCTTAAACTCCTAATAAAGTATAGTTGCTGTTGTGCTTCCTTCATGACTTTCACTATTACATGAGAATACCGTGATTCAGTAGTGGAAATTTGGCAGTTCAAATCAAAAATCCTATCACTGAATCACAGCTTGCATTTGACCATCATAAGATAAAGAGAAGCAGGAATGAGCCAAAGACTCTTGGGCCTACTTCACCACACAGTTAGATTACTGATTACTCCTAATCACAACCTTATATCTTGGCTAATTTAAAAATCAACATAATAATTGCTGCTCTCTGCTCTAAATATATACAATATTTGAGAATCCATAATGCTCCATGAGAGACAGTTCCAAAGATTCATATCCTATTAGGTCAGTAATGTATAATGGTTATCTGAAAACTTTGTTGTAGGCTCTTCAACTTGAAAAAAATCTCACTCAGCATCCACCCTTTGAATGCTTAAAGGTTGCAGTGAGACAACCTCTCATTCTCTATATTCCAGGTCCATCCTGCTCAACATCTTCAGGGGAAACTCCACCATTCCAGAAATCAATCTATTGAATTTCTTAAACAAAATCATCATTCCTTGTATATGGAAACCAAAACTGCACACTGTAATCCAAATGTGGTTTCAAAGTTGCAAAAAGAACATTTCACAACATATGTCACTGATAATAAACTCAATTCTGATATGATTCTGATATATTTGAATTATTGTGTTATAAACTATTATAAACTTTAATTTTGTTTCCTACTCGGTTTGAATGAACAATGACTGGTAAGCTCTCATAAAATATAGTCATTTTTTAAAATGTTTTCCACCTGCTGTTACCACTTAGCTCTGTCCATCAAAATTCAACATCTTGATATTCCTCAATGCTTATCTCAGATTGTAGCTTGAATAGACATTGTTAAGAGCACTGAATTTCTTAGTGTTCACCTGGTCCTTCAACACCAGCTCCATAGCAAATAAAGCCCAGTAGCGTCTTTACTTTCTGAAGGCTGAGGGAAGTCCATCTCCCACTCCCCATCCTCATCACATTCTACAGGGGTTGTATTGAGAGCATCCTGAACAGCTGCATCACTACCTGGTTCAGAAACTGCACCATCTCAGATCGCAAGACCCTGCAGTAGATAGTGAGGTCAGCTGAGATGATCATTGGGGTCTTTCTTTCCGCCATTACGGACATTTATACTACACGCTGTAACAGCAAAGCAAACAGCATTATGAAGGACTTCATGCACCCCTCATACAAACTCTTTTCCCTCCTGCCATCTGGGAAAAGGCACCAAAGCATTCTGGCTCTCACGACCAGACTCTGTAACAGTTTCTTCACCCCAGCCAACAGACTCCTCAATACCCAGAGTCTGGACTGACACCAACTTACTGCCCTCTACTATTGTCTATTGTCTTGTTTATTATTTATTGTAATGCCTGCACTGTTTTGTGCACTTTATGCAGTCCTGGGTAGTGTAGTTTTTTGTGCTGTTTTACGTAGTTCAGTGTAGTTTTTGTATTGTTTCCTGTAGCACCATGGTCCTGAAAAACATTGTCTTGTTTTTACTCTGTACTGTACCAGCAGTTCTGGTCAAAATAACAATAAAATGTGATGACTTGACTTGACGTGATTTTCCCATCTAATTAGCCAATTTGAATTTTATTTCAAAAGTGAAACATTCTGTGAATATCTGTCTATCAAACTACCAGAAATCTATTTTTGAAACCCAAATAATAAACAAGTCAATGACTTACCCTCTCAAAAATTTGATCTGCTTCTTGCTGAATTACAGATGCCTGATCATCATTAAACATAATTTGTAAAGATTTTAACAATGCTTACTTTGTCTCAGAAGAGGTGGAATTCTGACCTACATGAAGCAATTTGTCATTCTGTAAAACTTTACACCTACTTCAATAGGTCAACAGTTCCAAATGGAATTGCTGGTATTTAGCCACTAATGGCTCCTGCACATATATTGCCAAATGTCGAAGGCCTGAACTCAGTATTCAGCAGGTGGTTCCATATTGTGCTCCTTGGAGTCCAGTGCTGGAATCCATTTTTTTTCTGGGATTGTTCTGTATTATACTGGGGAATACTGTCTCTTGGATTATGCAGCAAGTTATTTGGAAGCAGGATCCCATCCATTTCAGTCTATGGAAAAGTAAATGTAAATAGCTGTCTTCAAAAGAAAATCAACTTTAGTGCTTTCAATTACACATTGCATCAATAAATAATTACAGCTTTTAAAAGAATTATTTGCTTCAGTTGAAGATCTAAGACACTTAAATGCTCTTAAATATCACTCTCCGTTTTTACAGCCGGTAAAACTTGGAGCAGGCATTGTGGGCTATAAGAGTTTTCAGGGTAGCTTCAGGGGCTTGGAACCGTACTGGGTATTCAGACAATGCCACCGACCCACTAGAGGTATCAGATCTGCAATGGTCAGGCAAGACCCTGGGCAACAACTCTGGCCAGCGGAAGTAGGTATGCAAGATCTAGACAATTATAACTGCAACAAAGTGTTCCATTCACAGTCAGCAAAAAAAGCAAGATGATAAAACAGAGGAATAGATGAAGGAACAGATTTTACTGAATATCTGTTCTTAAGAAATCTCTGAAAACAAAATAGCCTCCACAATCAACAAACTGACCAATGCTAGAAGAAAGACATATCTTGTCACTGTCAGTGACTGCTTTTTGATTTGGAAAATTTATAATGAGTGAGTAATTTGTTCATTTCTACTCTATAAATACTGAAGAATCAAAATACTTCTTAAAAGAAAACACATAGCAACACCATAGCTTTAAAGTAATGTGCATCATATATTAGGAGACAGCACAGTTTCACATGAAGGTTACCATTAACATATTGTATTTCTTTATCAAACTGTGAATATTAATTTTGCTATTGATACACAAACCACAATACAACAACACACTGGGGGAAGCAACTTAGTCAAAAAGTTAATAGAATTTTTCTCCATGTGCCACCTTCTCCAGTCCTCAGATTTGGCAATGTTTCCGATCTCCAATTTAAAATTACTTACGAATGCAACATGCCATCAACAGTTGCAATTCTATCATACTTTTGATGCTTTCTTCCTCAAAAGGTGCTGCATGGCTTACGCACTGTCTCACTTATTTTCTATTAATTAACCTGCTTCCCAAAATGTCAACGTGTTAATGGCTCCATCTGAAGTTAAGGATATGAATTGAAAATGTTTGAGCATTTGCCAGTTCCTAAAAAATTTGGAATGTAGAACAGCATTGAATATCAGGCTCTGTTGTGGGAAAAATATCAGAAAAATATCAGGTCTGTTTTTAAAGAACTTGAAACAGAACAAACACAAGTTACATAGTAAGATCAACTTTCTGTTTTTTTTTCAGACTTTACTGAAAAAGAAGTTAAAAGTATGTGTACTAGTAAGTGAGTAGGAGCTGCCAGTGTCCAATCATAAATATAAAGGCATCCAATTATCAATGAGATGGTTTTAGGCTTTAGCTATCAGTATACATTACACTCCCTGATCAATCAATCTCTAATGCACTAAGGCAAAATTCACGGCAAGAATTCACTCACATGGAAACATTATGATTAAAAAAATAATTTCAGCGTCAATTAGGATCATTGTTGCGTGGAAACAACTGACAAAATAATTTTATCCATTCTAAAAAATGCAGGGAGATTTTTGGGTGAATATGATAGGACTTGTGCTGAATGCCTTCCAATCCACTAACCAGAGAAAATTCTTGCAAAACTGTTGCTATGTCAATCAAACAATGTTCTATGGAACCAAGGCTTAAAATTGATCACTTTTAACCCATTATCTTTCTATATCAAACTACCAGTTCACTGATTTTTAATAATCAGTTCTGACATTTTTAGATTGTATATATAAAAGGATTCAAAATATATTTATTGTCTGACCAATATCCTTTCTGACTGCTGAATAACCACCTCAACAGCATATTGAAGAGATTGGAGCCATCCTGAAGCATAAAAATTTTGAACACCATGCATCAATGACAACTAGTTATTTAGAAAGAAGGACATGTTGCTTAGAAAGAAGGCATGTCAAAATCAAGAAATTCTTCAAAACAGATGGATTAAAAAGCAACTTTAATTGCACACATGAATACTGTTACATAAAAGATCCAAGTAAGTAATTTACAAGCTATTAAAACAGAACATTTTGTTTCAGTGAACAACTGATTCTGATTTTTTATTATTAAATTTATGTAATTTACATTGATCTTTGTGAGTAAGATTCTGAATGTTTAATAATGTCACATATTCTTACTTCAGGTATTATTTAGGAAACTTTAAAATAATTGGGTATTAAAGTACTGCATCTGCAATCCTTTCTTTCAACCTAGCTTTCAAAGAACACCTATGCCAGAATTGAATGAAATAGCCTTTGTAAAATAATTTTGTTCAATTACAATCTTACTGAATGGGATTCAAAGTTAAATATATATACCTTCTGGATATAAGCTTCAAAAAGATCAGCAGGATTAAATAGGTGCTGGTCTGCTGTCTCACCAGTATGTTAAAATAAATGGATACCTGTTGCACTGAAAGAGCATTTGAAGGACCTGTGCATCTTGAATAATCAACACACCACAAGTCAAAGCAGGAAAGTACATTTTAAAAAACCTGAATTGTTTTTGAACATTTTGAACATCCAAGAGTTGCAAACATTCAAGCACTACAACAGTTTCAACAACTGATGAGATTAAGGGTATGATTTAACATTTCTGGGAACAAGTCTTGTTTGAAGTTACTGCTGTTACGCCTGTGCCCCAACTCGAAGGGTACAAAGTAGCCCCCTCCTTTTTGAGAATCACAAGATTGCTATTAATTCAGGTCAGGAGACCCAGGAAATGAGAGAAAGACATGCAGAATCCACAAAGGGATTCGGAATGTCCTGGCCCTACAGTGATACAAAGCCACGGGAAACGGCAATTGTCTTTTAGAGACGGAATTGTGTATTGAGTACTGTACTTCATGGAAGCCCTCAGGGAATGATCAGAGGGGGTTGGTGAAGGGATTGCATCATCCCAACCTGATTGACATCTGAGACCCCGTGAGTCAGGATAAAAGAGGGTCTGGGGAACAGCCCCTTTAGACGCACCAGAAGAAATGCTAGAAATCCAGTAACAGCGTAATAGCGACAGCCGATGGAAAGCCCACATGCGTCCTTTTCCATTTGCCTCGGAATTGGTGGGCATTACCATAGAAGAACGGCTTTAGCTAAAACAAAGGAGAAATCAGCCCCAACGACTCTCAAAGGATTGACATCATAAAAGGAATGGGCAAGTTTTAAACTCTCTCTCTTGAGTCCAACCAAAGGCTGCAGCCTGCATGAACTTGAGTGACTTTTATATTTCCATCGGACCATACATTATCCCCTAGACAACGATAGAGCTATTTCTTAGTGATTATTATTATACCCGTGCTTTTAGACTTAGTAGTGACGACATATATAATCTGTATGTTTGCATTGATATTCTTTTTGTGTATTTTTATCAATAAATACTGTTAAAAATAGTACCATCAGACTTCAACGGACCTCTGTATCTTTGCTGGTAAGTGACCCAGTTACGGGGTACATAACACTGCGGTGGGCTAGTCAAGCTGGAATTAGCATTGTGAATAAAATATTGTCTCTGAGATCAGCTTGCCACCTCCACTCAGTTTAGAAACAATGATAAACCTGATCGATTGATACATACTTTAAACTTCCCAAATTTAATGATTTGATTTCAAGCTGTGTAGTTAAGCCATATTTTGCTTGTTCCTTTGGTCCTACAAGAAAATGTAGGGCATTCATTACTAAAGGTTGCACATTCACATATTCCTTGGCATTTGAAAACTAATACTTCCACTGCATGGAAATTTTAGTATTTATAGTAATCAGTTTCTGTGTGAGAATAATTTCAGCACATAGAGTCTTAATGAGCTGATAGAACTTCCTTCAATTTGTGATAGTTTATGACCCAAATTTTGAAATTAGTGGTGAAGCAATGGCATCAACTATTCATCTTAAAAGCCTATTGCCTGCAAGTTTTTAGTGGATTTTAGGATCAATCGATCAATGGACATGGCAAGCAAGAGGAAAACTGAACAATCTGTCAGGCTGAAGTAACTTCACAGGTAGAAAAGATGGACATTTGCATTTTTACAGGAAAGGGTTATACGGATCGTGACATGCCGTTGGGATTAAAGGATAAACATAAACATATAAATAATATCACAAAATGTGCAATAATTTTATTCCAAAGGACTGAGACTTCATGCTTATAAAACTTTTCAAGATCAGGCATGTTCTTCAATTTTATTGATGACAAAGGATACCATTAAAGGCTCAGTCATACCAGAATGAACAGGTCACAGACATTGTATGATCCTTATAGTGACCAGTAGATGATCATTTTAAGCTGGCAACATTAATTGATTTTGTATTGATAGCAATTACATACCCTGTGGAAGATCAAAATATTAATGGCAGCAAGTATCAAATTTCCATGTATTTCCTTATGCTGGTGCACAAACACAAGAAGTTGTGACCAATTTTATTCTGACAAAAGCACTCTTGTTACCATATAATAATCAGAAGCTTTAATTCTGAAATCAATATATGAAGCTATACATTGGAAGAAAAACTTATTGCTATTGAAAATAAGAATTGCTTATGCAGGGCAAAGGAATGTAAAGAGGGTTTGAACCACTCTTGCTGTGCCAGGTTTGAGATCTTATGGTTACAGAAGGGAAATTTTCTGAACACTTGTGAGATGGAATAGTTCGAGCAAGCTTCTCAATAAATTTTAGAGAGTTAATGCACTCTAAATCCAGGTGCATTTTTTGACCAACATTGAAGCTCTAATGACACCCAGTTAGTTCCAATGTGTAGGCCACGTCATTTACACGCCCAGTACCAGAGCCCCAAAACAATCATACAGTTCTGAGCTCTATCTGGTTGAGAGATGACCAGATGGCAAAATTGAAGATTATTCTCAAAGGCTCTTTAAATAACAAACAACATTCCCACTGACTTTTGCAAATTCCTGGCTAATAACTGTTCAAATGGATAAGCAGCATTTGGGATAATACTGAAGATTTCAAATCCATGTAACAAGTGCACTTGAGAAGCTCAACATAAATAATGAAAGAAGCACATCATCTCCAAATATTCACACATCCCAGCCCTTGTATAGCAGAGTCAGCCATCTTGTAAATCCACTGAGTTTGAATTATCCTCTTTCCTGAGGGAAAGCCAAAGCAGATAATTCCTTGCACTTTATCTTTCTAAGTCTTCTACACACATGGTTTCAGTGCAACAATTCCAAATATTTGGTATAGCTCACCAAATGATTGACACTTTATCATGAAAAATTGTGATTAATAATACCACATTTGCACTTGCAATAGCCAGCTGTTACTTCTAAGATTCTTCTGAAGCAAAGAGTGTATCATCGTCGAAGAAATGCAATACAAAAGGAAGAGAGACGGGAAATTACCACACTTAATTCTGCATTAACAGCATGGATCAACAGTTAAGTTAACCAACATCTCCAGGATTATTCTCCAAATATCTTTTGTATACAAAAATATTTAACAGAAAAAAGTTACAATTTATAATTTATCACCATTCTTTCAATGATTAAAATGTGACAATAACTACACTAACTACATTTAATGATTAATAATAAAAATCTCAGTGGAATGCATTTTAAAGTGTGTCTGATTTATGATCATTTTACAACCTAGAGACTAGCATGATCCAAATATTATTTTTCACAGCATTAATAGGTGACAAAGGAACATAATGTGTGATGAGACAATATAGACAGGGTTGATTTTTCCATCGTATGTACACAATTCTTAACATTTCATGAGGGAAAATCAAGAATGATCAAGGTTTTCAAGTGCTTAGGGACCTATAGATGCAAATAACTCCAGTTTTAACTGTCATAGTGGAAGAAAAGAGGATAATAGTTCAAAATTAACCGGCCTCAGGTGACAAAGAATTAGGGGCTTTGTTTCCCCACAGAGTAAGCGGTATTTTAAACTGTAATACCAAGTAATTAGCAAACTATATGTCAATTACATCCTTTCAGATCAGAATTACAATGTGAAAGAATATCTTGACAGGTATATGAATGAAACTTAGAGGAAGAACTATGTAGGTGCAGATCATTATCAAATGCTGCACAGAAATAATTCAAGTGACAGCTGAACTGGGGAAATGTTATTTCTTCAAACAAGACAGTGGAGGATGAATAACGTTGGTAAGATTAGGCAGATCATCTATGTTGTGTGTTTGATACTTCTGTAATAATTGATTAATATTGTAAATATATTGTTTGATCGAACATCCTTTGTTGTTACATAATCCATTACCTGTTTTGTGTACAAGTTTGTGAATGGCATACATCATTACACAACCACATCAAAAGTGTGCACTCACTGAAGTAAAATTGAAGAGTACACAATTATCCCTGTCTCCCGTTTTTACTTCAGTTCATTTATGGAGTTGCAAAGTAACAGTTGCGGCCAGTAAGTTTTAAAACTACCTACCTGCTGAAGTGCAGCATGATTAATTATGGAAGGGAAGAGAGAGAATTTCCAGTTACAAAATGTTCTGTATGTGTCTCTCCAGAGGGGAATAGAGATGATAGAGATAAAAAAGGCTGAAAACAGATGAAATTCATGAGATCATAAACATTGAGTACCAGGTGATAATGATAATAAATATTAAAAAAGCAGAAATGGCTGTCTATATCCAAAAGATAGATGTGTTCAATTGCACAAAAGAAAACTGACTGAAATTTAAAAGAAATGGAATAGCCGATAAGATATGAGAGTTACTTTTGTTGAGCGCAATTGGTGGAAGAGCAAAGTTTACTTAAAAGTTTCGTTGCTCCAACAAATCAGCTGAAATGATCTTCGATGATGTTGTGAAAGAAATGTAGGAACACTTAGAACTGAATACATTGTTGATTACAGAATACTTTAGGTTTCATAAGTGGAATTAAAAAGCAGGAGAGTTCGTTTTAGCTTATGTGGCTGAACTAAAGAAATTGTCTGAACATTGCCAGATCAGTGTTGGGCTTACTGATGTAATGAGAAATCATATAGACTGTATAATCTTACAAGAAAACATCCAAAAATGGCTTCTAACTGAAGCACAACTCACATTTAAAAGAGCAGTTGAAGTCACTATATCAATGGAAATAGCAGCCTGAGATGCAATTAAGTTGCAGTCAGGAATTACAGACTGCAACATCTAAACAGAAAGCTTATGTGGGGATTCAGAGTTGTTGTATCATCTAAGTTAAGAGCTAAAATTTTGGACGAGCTACATGCCGGTTATCTAGGCATGGTCAAAATGAAAGCATTGGCTCGAAGCTTTGTCTGGTTGTCTGGAACAGATCAGCAGATTGAGCACCTTGCTATGCACTGTTTGTGATGCCAACACATTCAGAAGGTGCCAAGAGCAGTGCGTCTCCATCCGTGGGAATGGCCTGTATTACCCTGGAAAGGATTCATGTGGATTATGGTAGACCATTCATGGGCACAAATTTCTTGTTAGTAGTGAATGCAGCTAGAAAGTGGCTCCACTGCAGCCTCACACACTGTTGATGTATTCTCAGGGACTCATGTTCCAGAACACCCTCTCAGTGACAATGGACCACAGTTTTTTGTGGAACAGTTCCAGTCATTCCTGAATATAAATGGAATAAGACAAATTACATCAGTACCGTACCACCCAGCTACAATCGGCTTGGTGGTCTGTGTTGTCTGGAGTCTAAAGAACTCACTGCAAGCAATGTCAGCAGTATGCACTATACCAACTTGCAAATCATAATGCAGAAAAGTCCACAACAAACAACTCACCAGCTATGCTATTCCTGAGTTGTCTCCTCCCCTAACACTTAGATCTCCTCAAACCCAATTTCAGAAGCAGTGTGCTGGACAAACAGCTGAGGCAAACTGACAGCTTCTTAAACAAGGAGGTTCAATGTTTTATTCTTGAACAAGCAGTCCTGGCAAGGGACTTCAGAGGTGATCAAAAGTGAGTACTTGGAAAGCTTAAGGGCAGAACCGCGCCATTGTCCTACAGTGAAGATTGCATCTGATGTCATCTGGAGATGACATATTGATCAGTTGAGGAAAGCAGTTTCAATTGCTGGAGAAGAAAGGTGCCCAGAGCTTTTCAGAACCACTTGCTGCAGTCCCAGAGTCAACTCCGACAACCACCACAGAGGAGGCCCAGACTCTGAAGTTGTTTCACAGCCACAGGCCCCATCTACAAAGCAGAGTAAGACTTGTCAGGAAAGATGTGATCCCTCAAAAGTAAGAAATCCTCCACAGTAATTAAATCTTTAGGCCTGCCTGGGACAATTTCAAATTTACTATGCTGTAGCTGTCTGTATAAAAGTTGCATTCTATAGTAAAAATCTTAGGCACTCTAGATTTTTTATATACATTTTGTTTCAGATGTTTACTTTTTGTCTTCTGCATTAGTGTGCCAGTCAAAAAATGGAAATATTAATTTTCCAAAAACTTAATGTGGCAGAGAATTTTTAACATTTTGTTATAGAAAGAAACATATTAATTATTACACCATTTTCCAAATAAAAACTTGAGTAATGTGTAGGTATTTAGCCCAGTGCATGATTAAACAAAGATAACAAACAGATGCTAATGATCAATGACATAATGAACTGAATGAAATAAACTGAATAAATGTAACAGAAACAGGTGTAGAAAGTTCAAACTGAACAAAGGACAACCAAACTAAAAGGTGAAGGTGTTGTAGATGTGTCAGGTTGACCTTCAAATCATCAATACTTACACCATGGCAAAAGTGAGCATAGCAACAAGGCACAAGGGTGTCATACTGCATCAGTAAGGTCTCTCACAGGCAGAAATTTCACAGCAAACGGGAGTTTCAAGATGTGCCTAAGAGTTTTACACAGTACTGTATATATAAAATGACTAGAGAGCAATATGTTACATATTTGATTTGAGATGCATTCTATATTGAGCTATGTTTATAGCTAAGCAGGGCAGAGAGTTGTGTATTTAATATTTCAGTAATAGTTGAGTAATATTGTAAATATATTGTTTGATTCAGCATTCATTTTTGTTTGCACAATTCATTTTGGGTTATATGTAAAAGTACATGAATGGTTCATGTCATTATGCCACCATGTCATAAGTGCATACCTCATGAAAGTGAGAAAGAAGAGTACATGTTTATGAGCTCCAACTTGTGCACATTTGACTGTTTAATTAGAATGGGCCCTTTTAGTTTTTTATTCGTTAATAATCCTTTTAGTTAAGATTCATAAATATAGTTCCTTTAATTGTATGCAGTGTACATGGCATTAATTTGTAACAGGTTGGCAAATGACACAGAATCCATGCAAACCGGGGTTTGGGGTGAGATCGAGCACACCTCAATCTCACAAGTTTGGCAGGGCCAGAGGTTGCCTTCCCTATACTTACGCAGCCAAGGAAACAAGGGTGTTCCACGTTGATTCCTTGAACTTCTGCCCCCCCCCCCCACTGCTCCCCTTCACCATTCACCATCCCCTTTTCCCTCTCTCACCTCATCTCCTTGCCCACCTATTGTCTCCCTCTGGTGCTCCTGCCCCCCCCCCCTTTCTTTCATGGCCTTCTGTTTTCTTCTATCAGACTATCCTTTCTCCAGCCCTGTATCTCTTTCACCAATCAACTTCCCAGCTCTTTACTTCATCCCCTTCCACTTCAGGTTTCACCTAACACCTTGTGTTCCTCTCTCCCCTCCCCCTCTACCTTTTAAATCTACTCCTCAGCTTTTTTTTCTCCAGTGCTGCCAAATGGTCTCAGCCCAAAACGTTGACTGTACTCTTCTCCACAGATGATGCCTGGCCTGCTGAATTCCTCCAGCATTTTGTGTGTGTTTCATAGGTACTCATGTATGGTTGAAAGCTGATTTAACTTGAAATGAATTGAGCTAAAGTAATTCTCTTTTGATTTTTTTATTCTGCCTTGTGACATAATAACAATGCCTCTAAAATGGCAAAAGCTTGGAAATAATATTCGGTAAGTGATTCATGTTATGTTCAGCCTTGTTGAATCATGTGGCTCCAATCCAAAATTATGCTGCTATATTTTGTTCTGCAATAAAATTAACAGATAATGAAGGCTAAATTTTATCAAAATGATTATCACTGGAGTGTTTGGCATAGTGGGATGTTACAGAATCATATATATTTCTGAAAGTGCTTGACAGATGGTTGCTATGAGAAAATCCTCTCATTCACACAGACTCAGAAAAGGGGGTCAGCCACTTAAAACTAAAATGAGAAAATATTTCTTACCCCCAGATAACTGTGAGTCATTGTGATTTTTACTTCAGAGAGTGAGTGAGAATTCTCAAGGCTGAGAGAGTCTTCTGAGCTGAAGGGTAATGGTGAAATTTCAACCTTAGTTTATATCAGGCATGATATTGTGGAATGATGGAGACGCTCAAGGGAATAATAGTTCCTCCTTCTATTTAGTAATTGTTAAACCACAAACTAACAGATAATCTGACCAAACTTAAATTGTATTATATTTGTGTTCCTGAATGAAAATTTAGATGATGAGTAGAAATGCTAGGATTGTGTAGTACTCTAAGTTAGAATATTAAATTTCATCAGGGAAAGTTGGCTTGGAACCTCATCATGACTGAACACTAATGTTTCAACATAGATTAGTTTGGCCACTTGCCATTTAATCAAAATAAACTTTCCCAAGGATATTGATAAGTGTCCAGTCATTAAAATTTGTGCATGCGTCTGAGATTACAGATTAGGACAGGCTGCTGCAATGAAGTTCAGAAAGGTTTGCTATGCATTAAAATAATTGATAGGCAATCACTTAATTCTTAAATTTCTGATTCAAAATTATTTTACCACAAATACTGAAATCTTTTGCTCAATACAAAATGATTAAAAATGTCTGCGGGCCCATGCATTTGTCTATAATAAATTCTACTGCCTGTCAGTTGAATTAGAGGTTCCTGCAGAGTGTGTTAAGTTAATAACCAGGTTGCATAAAAAGAAAATCAATCAAGCCTCCATAATTCCATCACTGGTGCCAAATTTTTTTCTTTGCAAAGCATCCACCTATCATTAGAACTGTTTATTTACAATTAACAATGTTACATTTGTCAAAGAAGATGCGGCATGTTAATAACAAAATGCTCCTTTCTCTTATCACATGTGTATCCCACAGAGCAATAAACAAATCAATGGGCTCTTCATTAAGCAAGGAAAAGTATAAAATGGAAAGGATAACTGCAAATGCCATAAATCCCAAACAAATGCAGAAAAAAACAAATGATCGGAGAAGGGTTTGCACAGAAAGCTCAGGTCTTCTGTTTGGTCATGTGATAAACTTATTGTGTACCACTTATTTTCATTTAAACATGTTTAACTGATTATTTTCCATCAGGCGCACTTAGAATCACAAAACTGTAATACACAGAAACAAACCATTTCAACTCAATTTCATAGGTGATTCCATACAACCTATGTTTGTTAACTGCATTAGCTTGCATGAGTTTGTCAAACTCATAAGGGCATCACTCAGTTCCAGTAACAATACACTCAGACAATCCAATCTCTCCTTTGAACTTACAGCCCTCCCTTCCATACAACATCCTCTTCTGCATATGGATTTAATTTGGATTACTTTGCCATCAGTTTTACATTAAATATGCTAAAATAAAATCCAGGGTGACTAAATATCGGAGTAGGTTTTTAATGGCAACCTGTATTTACCCAAGCTAATTCTGCTGCACTTTTTGTAATGTACATTCCTTTATAGCATATATGTCAAACTCAAGGCCCGCGGGCCAAATCCGGCCCACGGTGGAATTATCTTTGGCCCGCGAGATAATATCTAATTACTATTAAAGCTGGCCCCAGTAATCGAAGCGCCTATGGCGTATGATATGGCTAATGCTGAGTTTATTCAGGTACCAGGTTTTCAGGGTTTTTAGTGTTTATTCGGCAGTCTTGCTCAGCAGTCTTCTTCATAAGAAACGGAATTCATAAAGTGAAACACTTTGTAGTTATAGCAGAGACTGAGACACATGAGAGCAGGCTGAAAAAACGGAGGCAACGAAAGCTGCGTTTGCACGCATCCAACTGATCCGGCCCGCATGGCTGCATTTTGCTCAATCAGGCCCGTGACCTAAAATGAGTTTGACACCCCTACTTTATAGACAATCGTTGCCTCAAGATTTGCCGAGTTGCTTAGTTGAGACGTTGTAAGTGGAATAAGTATGATAGCTGGTGATTAAACAACTTATTTAACCCTCTTGAAAATAGTTTTAAAATCACAACAGTCTCTACCTCAGAGATTTATGGAAGTTATTCTTTCTGCATATTCCTTTAATTCCAATGCCCGTGCCAAATCTTTAAATTTCTTTCCATACATCATTTAAATCTGATCTAAATTTACTGCCTTAGAGTTCTTTGAACTCTGGAAGAGTACCTCAGTATAAGAACCCTGATGCTCCTTCCAATGTTCCCAAAAGCCACAGACCCCCTCTAGAGGATAGTTTACAGCAACAGTCGCTGGATTAGTAGAAAACAGAAATGCTCTTTCGGAGATAAATTGTATAAGATTGTCTTGAGTATAGCGGGAATTGTGTTCTGGTAGATGTCCTACAGCAGAGGTGACAAAATACCTGACAACTATGGTATATTTTGGGCCTGATGAGGCATTATTTACTTACAGGTTATTTACATCCATGCTAGCTAATAGAACAAAGAGGTGTACAAAGTGTACACTATAAAACACTGGAAATACA
The DNA here is from genome assembly GCF_030144855.1 of Hypanus sabinus. Taxonomy (NCBI): domain Eukaryota; kingdom Metazoa; phylum Chordata; class Chondrichthyes; order Myliobatiformes; family Dasyatidae; genus Hypanus; species Hypanus sabinus. The sequence goes on along the minus strand of NC_082709.1, from coordinate 136,805,671 downwards.
GGGCATGTCAGATGACATCAGTTGGAAGAGAACAAAATTGGCATAACACCTTAAAATATTCCATCTGAGCAGGATAGAATAGAATGTGAACTGCTCATAGATAATTCGTGACTCCCCAAAAAGGGCAATGGTTCTTGTGATGATTGTTGTGAAAATGGAAGATAGATGCCAACAGCCTGAACTAAACTAAGTTCCGATTTAAAACTTCGGTGGTTCAAGTGGGGATAATTAATATTTATATGTACATGCATATAAACAAAGCCATTACAAGGTGTGCTTAATCCTTTTTATTGACAAAATGGGCCCACTTCATTGTTGAAATGATGATGAGGTTCATGGCAGTCAATATAATTTATACTGAGAAGAGAGAGCAACTCCAGGGAGATGTGTTGTAAACTCAAATATCAAGTCTATTTCAGATAAAGTACATAATCAGTGTGCATGATTGACAGTCAAACTCACTGACACTAAAAAATAATGCCCAATTTTAATTTTAATGTTCCTTTCCTTAGGTTCTAGCTGTTGAGGAATGAAAAGCTGTCAATATTTTGTTTTGTGTTTTCTTTCTTTCCTCCTCCCTGCAGACAATCTTTCTTCTGTTTACCTGTCCGCAATCTGACATGAAATGCACACTTCATTGTCCTTCCTATTTATTGCACATTCCTTTAATCTGTTTTAATCTTAGTCACTCAAATCCCCAATGCCTAATTTCTCTCACTGTGACATTATCAGCTTGCAGCTTCAGCAGTCTGCTGCACAAAATTTTCTAAAACTCCATGTGAACCAGGGTAAGTGTAATCAATGTTAGATACCATTAGCCGACCCAGTGCTGAAAATTATGGGCTATTAAATTTCAATGAGAAAAATATCTGGTGTTGCAACCACATTATTTTGCATAACTAGTCATAATGAAGAAAAGCAAGCCAGTAATATTGAGCAACCATGCATATGATTAATGTGCAACGATGGCTTGACACAGCGTGAAGCAGCACTTCTCAAGTGCAGCTGGAGATATGCTGAGTTACAATGCCCCATCACGATATGCATCTATTCCTTTTATAGATACTCTGACATGAACCATAACTTCTTGACCAATTTAATGAAGGTTGACTGTTATTCATGTCCTTCTGGCTGAGAGAGAGTGGGAGTCAAGAGAATCGTTTGAGGAATTTACAAAAACAAAAAAAAAACACAAGTTACATCACTGGTTATTGGATTCGGAAGGGAAGGAGCGAATTTTTCCGATGACTTTATAGCTGCTCAACACACACAAAATGCTGGAGGAACTCAGCAGGCAAGGCAGCATCCAGGGAAAACAGTACAGTCAACATTTCTGGTGCTGTTCCATTGTTTATAGTTCAATGCAAAATGGACAGGATCCCCAATGAATAATGTAGATGCAGGAACAGTTCTGTTTCTCGTTTATTTTGTATTTCCTTCAAGTGATGTTCTCTTCACTGGTTAAGCCAGCATTTAATTGCCCAGCCCTAAGTGACTTTGAGAAGACGATGGTGAACTATCCTTTTGAACCACTGCTGTTGCTGAGGTGTGGGTATACACACAATGCTGTTTGGGAAGGAGTTCCAGGATTTTGAATCAGTGGCAGTGAAGAAACAACAAAATATTTCCAAGTCAGGATAGTGTGTGACTTGAATAGAAAATTTTATGCAGAAGTCTTTCCAGCCTCTTGCTACCCTTGTCCTTTTTGTTGGTAGAGATACAGTCTGCCCTCCTTACCCGTGGGGGTTTGGTTCCGGGACCCCTCGCGGATACCAAATTCTTTAGATGCTCAAGTCCCGTGTATAAAATGGCGTAGTATTTGCATATAACCTACACACATCCTCCCGTATACTTTAAATCATCTCCAGATTATTTATAATACCTAATACAATGTAAATGCTCCTTAAATAGTTGTTATACTGTATTGTTTAGGAAATAATGAAAAGAAAAAAAAAGACTGTAGATGTTCAGTACAGACGCAACCATCGTAGCTCTTCTGGGAATCAGCCGATGCCGATTCTCCCATGATCTTTAAGTTCTTGAGGCTGCAGCACTTTACAGAGCTAGCCAGCCATCCCTTACTAGCCTTAAACTCCTTCCTCTTGCTCACAACACAAGTAGCGAACGAACAAGATGCAAGGCGAACAATGCTCAAACAATGAGTGATACTTATAATCGTCTCCAGATTACAGTACTTTACACTCCCTCTTAGACTTTGAGAAATTGCTTCGACCACTCAATTGCTCTTTTGGAGTTGCGTTTTCATAGAAACAAAGGGGGCACTCAAGTAGAGTCTGAACGAGATGCGAGGTGAACAATGCTCAAACAACGAGTGCTGGAGAGAGAACTGGTTTTTTTTTCGATCCGATCCACGATTGGTTGAATCCACGGATGCGGAACTCACGGATACAGAGGGCTGACTGTAACAGGTTTTGAAAATGTCATCTAAGGAGTCTTGGTGAATTGCTGCTGCGCATTCTGTGGATGATACATACTGCTGCTACTGTGCATCGGCAGAGGAGTGAGTGAATGATTGTGGATAGGGTGCCGATCAAGCTAGCTGCTATGTCCTGTATGGTGTGAAGCTGCACTGATCCAGACAAGTGGAAGGTATTCCAACGTACTCCTGACTTGAACCTTGCTGTGGCTGCTGACCTGCTCTTTCAGCAATATTTTGCGTATGCTTGCACCAGTTCAGTATCTGATCAATGATATCCCCAGGATGTTGATACTGGGGGATTCAGTGATGGATTTTCTCATGTTGAATTTTATCATTGCTTGGCATTGTGCAAATGATACTTGACAACTGTCAGTCCATTCTGGATATTTTCCAGGTCTTGATGCATTTGGATGTAAACTGCTTCATCATCTGAGGAGAAGTAAATGGTGTCAACATTGTGAAGTCACCAGCGAACATCCCCTCCCTCTGATCGCATGTCACAAGGTCATTGAAGAGGCAGCATAACATGCTTTAAAGATGGATGATTTAAAGATTGGCTTTCTTTGTTGAGACATAAACTGAAATATGTTGTTTTTTTTGTCAACGATCTACACAGTCTGAAGTCATGCTGGAGGCAGCCTGCAAGTGTCACCATGCTTCCAATGCCACCATGGCCCACAGCGTATATCTTTGGAACGTAGGAAGAAATCAGAGCACCCAGAGGAGGCCCACGTGGTCAAGGAGAGAATATATAAGTTCTTTACAGTCAGCAGCAGGAATTGAACCCAGATCTTCCAATCACTGTTGTGTAAACCATCACACTGACCATTATTCCAGTGCACCACCTCCTATGCTACCATGCTACCCAGAAATTACCATGAGAAACTCCTGTAGTGATTTCCTGTAGCTCAGATGATTACCCTAGGGCTACCACAACCATCTGTCTTTGTGCTTATGCACAATTCCAACCAACAGTGAGTTTTTCCTGGTTCACGTTCAGTTTACCCAGAACACTTAGATGTTCTACTCGATCAAATGATGCCTTTATGCCAGGGGCAATCACTCTCACTTTAACTCTGGTGTTCAGCTCTTTTATCCAGTTTTTGGACCAAGGGTGAAATAAAGTTCTGGATCTGACCTACTATGGCAGAATCCAAACTAAGCTTTAGTGAGCAGTTGTTGCTAAGGAATTGAATCTTGGTTGTATTCTTGATCGTCCCTTCAATCATATTGTTTATGAACAAATGCAGACTAATTGGCTGTGTTGGATTTATCCTGCTTCCAGTATTGGAGTTGTACTGGAACAGCTTGGCCAAGGGTGCAGCAAGTTCTGGAGACAAGACCTTGGTGCTATTTCCAGAGTGTCATCAGGGCCCACATCCTTTGCTGCATTCTGTGCCTTTTGCCATTTCCTGATATCCCATGAAGTGAAACGAATGGATTTGAGACTGGCATTTATCATGTTGGGGACCACTGCAAGAGGTTGAGATGGATCATCAACTCAGAGTTTTTGGCTGAAGATTCTTGCAAACACTTGTTTCCTCATTTAGGCTGATATGCTGGGCTTCCCGCCATTGAGAACAGAGATATTTATGGAAATTCTTCCTTCAGCAATTTCCCATATTGATAGGGTAAAGTAATGGTCACATGCATCTTGCTGACTATCTTATCCTGTGTTTCAATTGTCAAGGGCACTTGTCTCAGGGTTATTCCTTCCATAAATGCTGCCTGGCCTGTGGAGTTCCTCCGGTATTTTATGTATTACTCTGGACTTCCATATTGGCAGAATCTCTAATGTTCTCAACTCATTTGTTACTTTCTTTAAATAAGGCACCCAAATGAATGAATAGCCTTTTGTGGAAAACAAGGTTTTTGGCTGCAAAGTGAGTAATTTGGGTAGTAGTTTTTCTTAGGGTAGAGTACAGTTGGGGGTTCTGGGATGTCAATGAATGCACTGAGCCAAGATTTCTAACTACTTATTCTAACTACTGCTGGTGTTACAGTTTTAGGTATTGGACTCCGTAATTACTCCCTGTGGGAGACCACTGTGCTAAAAATGTTCTCGAGCACTGAGACCTGAGCATGCTCACTTGATGAGAAATGAGCAGAACACAAATATCGATATCTACTCGCCCCAATGAAGCTTAGTACACCAGTTATTAATATAACCACCCAATACATCAGCTTGCTATATGTTTAGCTTGTTACAGTGAATGCTGACTTCACATCAAAAGCCTTTTGTGATTTACAAAACAGCTGCAGTATAAAAGAAAGTGATTCAATTTATAAAATGAAAACAAAATCTATAAAAGCTTTTTAAATAGGACTTCTATAATTTTACATAAAAGCTTCCTACTCAAACAGGCAGAGTTTGGTGCTTGAATTCCAAGTTATATCAAAATAATTTGGCTGCTATTTTTAGAAGCTAAGGGCATTATTTGGGGAATAATTACCAACCAAAGCAAATGATGCACCGCAAACCTGATGGATGAGGAATTATTCAAGAAAAGAAGCTGAAGAGCAAATTCTCAGAAGTGACAGAATAGCCATTCATTCCAGGAAAGAGATCTGTCCAACTCATTGTCTCTGTTGCAGGGCAGCTGCATGGCCCAGTTTTCTTTTTCCAATATTTAATTATTCATTGTAATACTTCACTGAACAGAGTAAGTTCAAATATCTTGCACTTCTAGCTACGAACTTGTATTCCTAAAGTGAGCATGGATTTTAATATGGTGGTGTTCATGACTTAACAAGGTAGATGCCAAGCAAAAATGTGGAAAAAAAATCCTGGAAGCTCACTGGCATTACTTTATTGGAATTGTGATGTAAATTCCATTTGCATACTTCTAACAAAACTTTTCAGGCCAACAACTGTCTGCAATCTAGCAAACTTCAAATGCTTTCAGTGTGTCCTTTTGGAGACCAACAAATTGGTGCAAATGCATTCATATTACTTGCCTCCTACTAAAGGAGATCAAATGCAGATTTTTATAGTGCATTTTGACCTCTTGATGTTCTTGACTTTAGCAAGTTGTGAAAGAAATGGAAAACCAATTGGAGCTAAAAATATGTCTTAGCAATGGTAAAATACAGTGGATTAACACAAAATACAACCAATTCTGGTTAATTGGACAATCAGTTAATTGGGGCAGTCACTTATTTGGGACAACTCTTAAGTAAAATATCTCATTGAGAAAATTGCCAGGATTTCCTTTGTTTATCTGGGAGAGTATCACTTACTTGGGGCAGGAATCTGTTGCTGAACAAGTTCTAACTAGCATCAGTTGCCTGCACTTGCATGGACATAAGACACTACACTATGCGTACAGCCAATAGTTTTTAAATAGCGTCAGTTGTGTCTGCTTGTGTTCAAAAAGCAGTGAGAAATAAGCAGTAAGAGAGTCCTGAACTGTCTTGCTCACTGCCGTTTCAAGCATTCAGGCGTGGAGATGTCAGAAGCAGAGTGAAAATGAAATGACTTCACAGCTTCAACAAGTTAGGTACTATGAATAATTTGAAGATATTGACAATCATCTTGAATAATTACAGTGAAAATGAAGATTTTGGGATGCAATCATCAATAACATTGTATAACGTCTGTTCATTAACGGAATTAAGTGTCTACACTGAATTCCTCCATCGATAACTATTGAGAACTAAGAAACAGCTTTATATTAATGTAGTGTGATTGGTAGTGTCTAATTTGTTCCGTATTTCATTCAAATACATAACTTGATACTCAGTTAAATGCCAGTTTGTTTTTTTTTTCATACCTTTTTTAACTATTTCCATGAAATTTCATTTCCATGAAGCTAATAGGGGTCACCAATTAATTGTCAAAATGTTCATGTCTAGATATATCCCATTTAACTGGAGTCCACTGTATTGTGGAATATTGAAGAAATGAAGTATATTTTCCATTTATGAAGTTGATATTTTAATTAGTTTGCTCTACATCACTTACATTATTTCAGAGAGGAAGCAGTAGATCAAAAACTGGAGTCATAGAGTTATACAGCATTGATCATTGGGTTCTCTTCCAGGGAAGGTGGGATCTGTAGAGAAGGGACAGTTTGCCCCTGATTTAGAGTGGGACAAATATCCCAGCGGGAAGGTTTGTTAATGCTGCACAGTGGGGTTTAAACTAGATTTGCAGGGAGATAAGAACCAGAGTACCAGAACAGTTAGTGGAGAGGTTGTGGAGGCAGATGTTGATAAGACCTCAGATAAAGTTAAGAATCAAAAGGTTGAGATGGTGCGACTCACGTCCTGAGCTGTGTATACTTCAATGCAAGAAGTATCATAGGAAAGGCAGAAGACAGTGCTGAAGATGATGTAGCTGGTTTACAAATAAAGGCAATGTGTAGTCAGGAGAGGCTGCTGATAGGGCAAAATTATGGTCAACAGGATGAGTTACAACGTAAAATGTGGACAAAATCGAAAAGAGTGAATATAGGACTGAAGGTGTTATATTTGAACTTGTATCACTCTTGCAGGTTGGAAGGTATGATGTTGTAGCCAGGCATGATTGAATCATGGCTTAAAGAACATTATATCTGGAAGCTTAATGTCCAGGGCTACACACAGTATTGAAAGGGCTGATAGGAAGGCAGAGGGGACAGCTTTGCTCTGTTGGTAAAAAAGTGAATGAAATCAAGTCATTAGAAAGAGATGACATAGAGGCAAAAGGTGTCAAATCATTATGGATAGAGCTAATGAACTGCATGGGTAAAAAGACTCCCAAAACAGTAGTAAGGATGTGGTCTACAAATTACAATGGGGGGTAGAAAATGGATGTTACAATCATCATGGGGGGGGGGGGGGTTCAATAGGCATGTAGATTGGGAAAATCAGGCTGGTGCTGGATTCCAGGAGGGGGAGTTTCTAGCATGCCAATGAGATGGTTTTCTAGAGCAGCTGGTGGTTGAGCCCACTAGGGGAATCAGCTATTCTGGGCTGGGTGTTGTGCAATGAACCAGAATTGATTACAGAGCTTAAGGTAAAGGAATCCTTAGGGGAAAGTGATCATATTATGATCAAATACACCCCGAAATTAGTGGGAAGTTGGAGGATTAGGAAGCTTTTAGAAACCAAAAGAAGGCAACTAACAAGTTATTGGAAGGTAAAAATGGAATGCAAAAGTAAGCTTGCCAATAAAATGAAAGAGCATACCAAGTTTCTTCAGATACATGGTGTAAAAGAGAGGTGAGAGTGGATATTGGACCACTGGAAAACGATGCTGGAGAGGTAGTAATGGGGGACAACAAAATGGTGAACATACTAGATGAGTATTTTACATCAGTCTTCACTGTGGAGGACATTAGCTGTTTGCTGATTATTCCAGTTGTTGGGAGTACTGAAGTGTGTGGTTTCCATTGTTAGGGAGATATTCTTAGGAAACTGAAAGGTCTAAAGGTAGGTTAGTCATCTGGCATACACCCCAAGGCCCTGAAGGAGGTGACTGGCAATATCAAGGAGCTTGAGCTGGTGCTGAATGTACTCAGAACAATCTGGGAGGCTGAAAACCTTGTACATGAAACTTTTAATGAGGTGGTCATAGCCAGAGTGCAGGCTTTAGACTGTAGATGGGTAACCACAAGGAGAAGCAAGTGGAATAAGCCATTAATGCAGGGTTCCCCTATGACCATTCCCCAAAAGTTTACACCTTTGGAGATGACTGGGATGCATGATATATCAGGGCACAGCATCAGCAGTGAGGACACTGGCAAAGTGACCAGATCGGAGGCTCAGCAGAATGGCAATAGAAGATGTGATATTTAGGTGGCAATATAGGAGCTTCCGGCTGCAAATGAGAAGCCAGGACGGTGTGTTGCCTCCCAAGTGTTAGGGTAAGGATGTCTCAGAGTGTCTACAGAGGAAGCAGCCAGAGACTGTGGTGCTCATTGGCACCAATGACATAAGTAGAAAGGGGCCTTGTGCCTTGTGTTCATCAGGGCAGGAATAACATTATAGTACAGATGAATGAGAGGCCAAGAAACTTGCAGTAGACAGGGTTTCAGATTCCTAGATAACTGGAACCTTTTCAGAGGCAGCAGTGACATAGTTGAGGAATGGGTTGTCCCTAAAATGGAGGGAAACAATATCCTTGCCAGGAGGTTTACTAGTGGTACTCAGATGTGTTTAACCTAGTTTGGCAGGGGAATGAGAACCAGAGAACCAGGTCAGAAAATGGAGGAATGGAGAGGAAGGTAAATGTCAGGGACGGAGCAAAGTAATGGATACTCTGGGCAGACTGTTTGATGTGTGTGTATTTTAATGCTAGGAGTATTATGGGTAAAGTTAATGAACTTAGAGCTTGGCTCAGTACATGGAACTATGATATTGTAGCCATTACAGAGACTTGGCCGAGAGAGGGACAGGAATAGATGCACAATGTTCCAAAGTGATGATGTTTTAGAAAAGATATTGGAGGGTGAAAGTGGAGGGAGGAAGTTGCACTACTAATCAGGGACAATATCAAGGCTACACTCAGAGGGGACATAACGGAAGGTTTGTCAACTGAGTCTAAATGAGTAGAACTCAAAAATAACTCCAATGGGATTGTACTGCAGATTCCCCAATAGCCACTAGGACATTGAGAAACATATATGCTGGCAGATTAAGGAAAGGTGTAAAAACAACAGGGGCTGTTGTCATGAGGACCTGATCTTCCCTAATATGAACTGGGCAGAAACAAGGGAGAGTTAATTGCTACCAGTTGTGTTTGGGCAAGTCCACATCTGGCCTGTAGAGGGTGTTTAAAAACCAACTGCACGTGGCACAGAACAGGTGTGTTTCAGTAAGCAGGAAGGACAAGGTTGGCAATGAGAAGAGAACCTTGGATGTTGAGAGAGGTGACAAATTTAGTTAAGAAGGAAAAGCAAACTATATAAAGCTTAGGAAGTTAGAATCAAACAGAGCCCTTAAGAATTATAAAGAAGCCAGAAAAGAACTCAAGAAGGGAATTAGGAAAGCCAGGAGGGGTCATGAAAATTCCTTGGCAAGAAGGATTAAAGAGAATTCCAAGGCATTCTATACATACATCAAGAGCAAAAGATAACTAGGGAGAGGGTAGGACCACTCTAAAATATAAAGAGGGGATGCAGAGGATGTGGGTACATTTATTAATGAGAACTTTATTTCAGTATTTAAAAGATAAAGAACATGGAGGATAGGGAGGTCAGTGTTGAGTATAATGATATGATAGAGCATTCTGAGGTAAAGGAGGAAGTAGTATTGGGTTTCTTAAAGAGAATTAAGGAGGATCAGTCCCCAGGGCCTGTTGGAATTTATTCCAGGTAATTGAGAAGAGATTGCATTCTTTATTAAAGGCATTAAAAGCCAATGCAGTTCTTGATAACAATGTATTGGAAGTCTTACAAGGTGTTCGCAGCTCTTAATTGTTCCTGCAAAAAACATCAGTTACAACAGAAAATAATACTATTATTAATGGCTTACATGTGAACATGAACAGTTAAATAATGAATACTGAAGAATTAAGTAACAATTATTCACAGAATAATATGATGAGTTATAAATTTATTGTCTAAGTAATTTCATCAACAAAAGCTCTGCATTAGATGTTGCAATTGACATCTCTGATGCATCTACACCTGTTAACAGCAATTCCAGTGGATCATTTTCTAGAGAGACTTCATATCATACACATCTGTTCTCACATCCTGTTCTGTAACTGATGCAACAGCATCATGAAGTTGAATATATTGTAGACATTTTCTGGTGTAAACCTCTAACTATTATAAAATCTAACAGGGTTAATACCTCATTACTATTATACATGGCATCTGGGTTTTTCTGGATCCCGTAAACGTATTTGTAACAATTCTTGCTTAGTTTTAAAAATTATTTTTGTGCTTTTGCTGCCACAACCATCTTGCATCCTAATTGTCAGCAGATGCCCAACTTTTCTTCTTCGCTACTGTCCCCATTTGAAGTTACAGTCACCTCCTCTTTCTGGATTATTTCCAATGCTCTCAATTCAGCTCCGAGCATTTAGAGGCTGTTTTACTGCATTTTGGCTACACTGAATTGGGCTGACATCAGTCAGCTCATACCCTCTGTGTTATCCGTCAAAGAACCTTTAGAGACTTTGAACTGCTGCCACAATACAGTACAGTCCTTTCTAAATCATCCAGTTTAATCTGTATTTGATTCCAGCTATTTACCAATTTTCTAAACAATAGACTCCTTGTAGACACTGAGTTCTACACCAGAACTCTAACAATACCTCTCTCTCCATTAACATTGGCCATGATAGACTAATACTACTTTACTTTAACACCTCATCAGAGCTTTTTGCTTTTTGCCTCATTTGTCAATTCTTGTTCAGAAGTTCCTGTGAACTGGCTCCCTCAGATAGTTCACACTCTTCTTCTTAACTTGCCATTGAGATTTCTGAATACTGTAGTTGTATTACTCTGAGAAAGAGTACTTTTCATTCAGATTATTCACAATGGACTGTCTGTCAATTGGCTCTGACTCAGAATACCTGGGGCACTTCTCAGTGAGTTGTTTAACTGACCAAGCTAAAATGTCAACTGTACTTTTTTCCATAGATGCTGAAAGGCCTGCTGAGTTCCTTCAGCATTTTGTGTGTAAGAACAAAACAAACCAACTGACTCATTTTACTCAACTGCTTGGGAGCTTCTGTAATCAGACTCCTACACCAGTATTTTGCTGCTATTATGATACAAAATTTTCTGACTCACAGTGAACTAAAGATGCCTACTTACTACCGGACACCTGAAGAGCCAACAATCCTCCCACGAAAGTCTCATGTTTAACTTTCCTACTTCCCAATTTTTACACTGTGCATTTGATGGACTACCATCAAATTCCATTTGCACCGTTTTAGTCCTTTATAATCTACACATTGGTCACAGAACATGACCTGGACTTTCCCTTACCATCATGTGATAGAATACCCATCAATCTTTTTCAATAAGTATTTCATTGGAACTGCAGTCAGTGATTATGTGTGAGATGGAAACTTCTAAGCTCTTCATGAACACACATGAAAAGTGATGTGATTGGGCAAAACCAATGAAGCAGAAGCATGAGTGGATCCTGAATTTTTATCAACCCAGTGCTTAATACTTACAAAAACTTAAGTCTCTTAGTCTGAGTAACTCTATCAAATTTGTTCCAAAGTTATTGGTACATGCCCATAACCCAGAAATATGAAAAACAACTGAACTAATAGGTCTCAATTGGCAACCTAATAGTTCAAATGCCCACTAACACCATCTTACTCACAATCACAGAAAGTAGCTGAAGCATTTTAGTCATTTGCCCTGGCCTAAAACTGACTGACAGCTGCTGTATCAATGTACTTGCTTATGGTTGCTTTCTTAATTATTAAAGAACATGACAATATCATACTTTTTGTGTGTGAAATAGATGATAGACATAAATCCTATCATTCCATTACCTAATCCTCCCAAATGCAGGGCAGAGATATTGGTTCCCGTTTACCTTGAATCCAATGTTAACAGGGACCAACGTCCTTGTCCTTGGTTACTCTCTCAAGGCTTTTTTTTATTCAACACTGCAACAATTATTGCAACAGACTATTTTGAAATGGCATTCGAAGGATGCTGAAAACCCATAACAAGACCTTTCATCTGTCATGTTCATGTGACTTGCAACCTTTCTGCCTTTTGCTTTCATATGAATTATTGGTTTCCTGCCAAAGCAACCTATGACACCCAAACAATCCAGTAGTAAAGGAGGCCGCATCATCATTACTATTTCTGTGTGCTCTCTACTTGCACCTTGGAAATATGCCATGAGTTGAACTATCTCATATTTTTAAATGTCATTGCCATTTGATAATGATAACTTTGCATGTTCATTCAGATGTTAAATCCAGCATTTTAACTGGTTTTGCCTGAGTTCCTTCATCAGCCAGTCTGCATCCCAAGTGATTGTGCAACACTCAATCTAAAAACTTCTGCAAAATGTACTTTTTTGTCACTGTCTTCAGCCTGATCAAATATTCATCCACCGTTTCCAGTGGTTTCTGATTGCCAAACTGGTAGCTCTTGAAAATTTTACAGGACCAGGTTTAAAGCCCTCTTCAATGTTTTTATAATGTTTTCACTTTAGACCTTTTCTGTAGGATTGCAGCATGAACAGATTCACCACGTCTCAAATCTTGCTGGCTCTGTTATCAGCAACACCATTACCTTCCTCATTTCTCTGTTCGGTGTCCTCCCTCAGAAACTCATAATATAGTTTACATTCTGAAAATTTTCCATTTGTTCTATATAGTGGCTCAATATGCTTGTATCTCTCAAACTCATCCACAAATCTACCATATCCACAGCTTGTCATCATCACTCTTCTCAGGATCACTGCTTCCAGGACTTAGTAGCAAAAATTTAAAATTGCTGTGGCTGTAATGTTCAAAGTTCAAAGTAAAATTATTACCAAAATACATATATGTCACCATATTAAACCCTAACATCCATTTGGTTGAGGGCATTCACTGTAAATTCAAGAAACATAATAGAAATAATGAAAGATCCAAACCCCCAGCAGGACAAACAATCAATGTGCAAGAGGCAACAAAGAGTGCAAATACAAAAAGAGAGAAAAAAAGAAATAAAAATAAAATAACAATGCAATAAATACTGAGAACATGAGATGAAGAGTTCTTGAAGGGTCCAGGCTGTGGGAACAGATCAGTGATGTGGCGAGTGACATTGAGTGGAATTATCTGCTCTGGTTCAAGCACCTGATGATTGAGGTGTAACGACTGTTCCTGAACCTGCTAGTGAGGGTCCTTAGGGTCCTGTACCTTCTTCCTAATTGCAGCAGTGAAAAGAGAACATGACCGAGATGGTGAAGATCCTCAATGGTGGACGCTGCTTTCTTGCGACAGCACTCCATGTAGATGTGCTCAATGGTGAGGAGGGCTTCATCCAAGATGGACTGAGCTGTATCCAATACTTTTTATAGGCTTTACCATTGAAGGGAATTGGTGTTCCATACCAGGCCATGATGCAACCCGAAAATATACTCTCCATCACACATCTATAGAAGTTTGTCAAAGCTTTAGATAACATGCTGAATCTTCGCAAACTTCTTTGTAAAGGCACTTATGCACGTATTGGTCCAGGACAGATCCTCTGAAATGATGACACCAAGCTTCATGAGAACTGGCCCATGGGCCTCTGGTTTCCCCCTCATGAAGTCAAATATCAGCTCCCTTTTCTTGCTGACATTACGTGAGAGCTTGGTGTCGTTTGACCACACAACCAGATTTACTATTTCCTACCATATGCTGATTCATCACCACCTACGTCAACGACAGTGATGTCCATCAGAAAACTAAATATGGCATTAGAGCTAATGACCATCACAGTCATAAATATAAAGCGAGTAGAGCAGGGGGCTAAGCACACAGCCTTGTGGTGCACCAGTGCTGATGGAGATTGTGAAGAAAATGCTGTTGCCAATCCTAAAAGTCTTTGCACTCTTAAGGATTGCTGCTTGCATGGGCACATAACGGAAGTAAAACTATCAAGATACCATTCTTTACTGAATATAATAAACTTTCACAGGCAGCAGCGCTGGTAAATACATCAAAAATGCATCATGCAGTATACTCAGTTCTTAAAAAAATCAACCAACACACATATATATAGTACATTATTCTGGCAGAGGGGTGGCGGGGGGGAGATCACATGTTCAGAAAAATGCTAGCCTCTGGGAATAATCCTTGGACAGTTAAATGCGATTGCTGGTGCCTGGAAGCTCAGAAAGGATCTTTAATATTCACTTAGGCTCTTTCAGAAAGCAAGTTTAAGAATGAAAAATGAGCATAATAGCAGTAAATTGAAGCAGTAGCTTCTATTCCCTTGCAAGTTTACTTGGATATATTTTTAAATTAAATTCCAGCTTTAACTGAATTTGCATGTTTGAATATTACGAATTATGAATAAAATATGCAATCATTCCCCCCTTCACTATCTCTCACTTACACTATTCCACTGAAGCTTACATGACCATATTTCGAATAAACTTCAAAGTGAAATTGCAAACATTTATTTTAAAGGTGTAGCCAAAAGTAAGATTTGAAAAATGAGCTTAGCAACCACACTCATTTTATTTCATTGCAAAGATTTTGCTAACATTTTTGAATAAAGTATACTTTGTTTAAAAAAAACTATGAAGTGCTCACCCAGCAACATTTAATCATTGACATTCCATTCACTTAGTGCCCCTGCTGCTTAGTAACACCGCAAATACTCAGCCCGTCTCCCACCATCTGTGAGACACAATAGAAGTTAATGCCTCCCATTGATAATAATGTCAGAAAAGGTGGAACATAATTGAGTCTGATGCTGCAGAGAAAGGTGGACAGGGTAAAAGGAATATCTGTGATCACATGGACAACAAGGAGGATTAAATGATACCAAAAGTAGTGGTTCCTACCGAAGGAGGACGTTGCTAAACATGACTAATTTCTAAGAAATTATACCTGATGATATAAGTTTCATGATCAAATATTATGCCAGAAAAATATATCATATTAAGTGTTTACTCTCTTTTCTCTGTGATAGAGATTATACATCACAGTCAGAAACACAGGAGATTCTGCAGATGCTGAAAATTCAAAACACACAAAATGCTAGAGGAACTCAGCAGGTCAGACAATATCCATAGAGGGGAATAAACGGTCAACATTTCATGGCTGAGATGGGGTGGATAACATACTTCCTCGCTGCTACCCCATTGTCAGCCTAGTCACTCAGTTGGTACAGCCAGGTACTCGGTTGCATTGCCCAAAGTTGGACCCAAGCATTGGCTCAGTGCTGCCCAGTGTTGGGCAGGGCGCTCCTTTGGTGCTGCCCCAATGTCAGCTTGGGTAGTTTCCCAAAGCTGCCATGACGTTGGCTTTGCTACTTCCTTCATCTGCCCAATTTTTGTTCAGGAGCTCCCTTGGAACTGCCAGTTATGAAAAACACTAATCAGTGGAGTGCTGGACACCAACTTTTCCTGTTTCAATGCCAAGCTCCAAGTCAGCATTAATTTATTTCACAGAGGTAGATGACAGAATAGGTCACCAAATTATCATCTGTAAGACAAAGGTTCTCCTTCAATGTTCAACACTGTCTTCTGACCATGAAGGTCTACAATAAAGTTCTGGCAAATATCGACTAACTATACAATGACTGTTCAGGATGTCATTGACAACCATGTATCTGAAAAACAAAGAGTCCTGTGTAAACAATAGAGGAAAAGCACACCGCATCCCAAACTATGTATTCTGCTATCCTGCGTGCAACAGGACAGAGCTGGAACTCCTGAGAGCCTGAATGGCTTCAATACATATATAAATAAAGATGGACCCGGGAGCAATGTAATTTAAATTACAACTTTAAAAGTGAAGCAATGGATAACCTTGGACTAATATGGGTCACCTATGACAGAGGTAGTGGATTAACAGGATAATTCAGGAAAGGTAAGGAATAGTTATGTGAAATGAGTTTTATAGATATTGAGGAATGAGAAATTATCTGGAATTTATCAGATCAGTTAAAGCTGAGTCTGACTAAATTTTCACCATAAGGGACTTAGATGGGGTAGATGTTGAGAAACTTTTCCCCATAACAGAGGTGTCTGAAACCAGAAGACATAGGTTTAAATTAACAGAAGAAAGTTAAGAGTGGATTTGAGGAAGAACATTTTCACCCATAGGGTAGATGGAATCTGGAATGGTTGTAAACCTACATCAGGATGCTGTTCATTGACTATAGCTTAGCACTTAACACCATCATTCCCATAATCCTGAATGAGAAGTCACAGAATCTGGCCTCCCTCTGCAACTGGATCCTCGACATCCTAACCAGAAGACCACAATCTGTGCGGATTGGTGATAATATCTCTTCCTCACTGGTGATCAACTCTGGAGCCCCTCAGGGGTGTGTGCTTAGCCCACTGCTCTACTCTCCCTATACCCATGACTGTGTGGCTAGGCATAGCTCAAATACCATCTATAATTTTGCTGATGATACAACCATTGTTGGTAGAATCTCAAATGGAGATGAGAGGACATACAGGAACGACATATGCCAACTAGTGCAGTGGTGTTGCAGCAACAACCATGTCCTCAATGCCAATAAGACGAAGGAGCTGATAGTGGACTTCAAGAAGGGTTTGACGAAGGAATACATATCAATCCTCATAGAGGGAACAGAAGTGGGGAGGGTTAGCAGTTTCAAGTTCCTGGTGTCAAGATCCCTGAGGGCCTAACCTGGTCCCAACATATCGATGCCGCTATAAAGAACGTAAGACAGTTCTTGTTCATTCAGAGTTTGAAGAGATTTGGTATGTCAACAAATATACTCAAAAACATCTATAGATGTATCATGGAGAGCATTCTGTCAGGCTGCCTCACTGTCTGGTATGGGGTGGGGGGGGGGGCTACTGCAAAGGACTGAAAGGAGCTGTAGAGGATCATAAATTTAGTCGGCTCCATCTTGGGACCTAGCATACAAAGTACCCAGGACATCTTAAAAGAGCGGTGTCTCAGAAAGACAGCATCCATTATTAAGGACTCCCAGCATGCAGGGCATATCCTTTTCTCACTCTTAACATCAGGCAGGAGGTACAGAACCCTGAAGGCACATACTCAGTGATTCAGGAACAACTCCTTCCACACTGCCATCCGATTCATAAATGGACATTGATCCCGTGAATCCTGTTACGAACCCTGTAACTGGGACACTTACCAGCAAAGATAGATAGGTCCATTGAAGTCTGAAGGTACTATTTTTAACAGTATTTATTGGTAAAAATACACAAAAATAATATCAATACAAACATACAGATAATATACGTTGTCAATACTAAATCTAAAAGTGCGGGTATAATAACAATCAATAAGAAATAGCTCTGTCATTGTCCAGGGGATAATGTATTGTCCAATGGAAATATAAACGTCACTCAGTTCATTCAGGCTGCAGCCTTTGGTTGGAGTCAAGAGAAATTTTTAGAACTTGCCAGCTTTTCCTTTCTATGATTTCAATCCTTCGAGAGTTCGGTTGGTGTAGCCGGTCCTTTAGCTAAAGCCATTCTTCCGTGGTATGGCCCCAATCCCAGGCAAAGGGAAAGGACGCACGCGAGCCCCCCACCGGCTCTCACTATTAAACGCTGTCACGGGATTTCTAGCGTTACTCCTGGTGCGTCTAAAGGAGTTGTTCCCCAGTCCCTCTTTTATCCTTACTCTCGTGGTCTCAGATGTCAATCAAGTTGGGATGTTGCAATCACTCAACCAGCCCACTCTGGTCATCCCCTGAGGGCTTCAACGAATAGTACAGTACTCCATACACAATTCCGTCTCCCAGAGACAATGGCCGTTATCCGTGGCTTTGTCTTTCTGAGGACAGGACACATTCCAAAACCTTGAGGATTCTCTCTCATTTCCTGGGTCCCAGACCCGAATTAATAGCGATCTTGCGATTCTCACGAAGGAGGGGGCTACTTTGTACCCTTCCGCCCCTCAGAGTTGTGGCACATTCGTAACATACCTCACTTTTTAAATACATATTATTTCTGTTTTTTCACAATTTTTAATCTGTTCATTATACATATATTGTAATTTATTGATTTATTTATTCTTCTATATTGTGTATTGTATTGAACTGCTGGGCTAAGTTAACAAGTTTCACAACACATGCCGGTAATAATAACCCTGACTCTGATTCTGATTCTGAAGTGATTCAGAGTATATTGGAATATAATGATCTGCACGGGCTGGAGGACCTGCTTCTGTGTTGTATAACATGGATTTTAAGAGTATTGTTTGGATATTAACAAGGAGTTCCTGTTAAAGAAGTTCCAATATCATTAAAGAAGTTCCAATATCATAAAATTGACTCAAAACTGTTGCCAGTACTCTGTTTCAGCCTAAGAGAGTAGCCGGTTATAGCTCAAAATTAGTTTCAAAGTAATGGAGCTTGCGGTGGAAACCAGAAATTATGACTCTGACAAATCCAAAACTGAACTGGATGAAATTGTAATCTTTAGCCATATTGCATCTTTTAACTGAGAGTGCATAGTTTCTGGAGCTATCTGTGTTCAATTATCCGAACTGCTTCTCTGGCTTCAATTTCTCAACTTTCATTGGGACTTTTTAATTTGTATACAGCAAGTTATGATCTGTTTCTGTGACATAATCTAAAAATTTCCAGATATATTGTCGAACTTGGTAATATATCTTCCAGAATCTTTTAACCAGAATCATTAAACAGGCAATCTCAGATGAGATGGCATGAACCAATCTGCTCAATATTGATCTCATCTTGAAAATTCTATGACCACAATGATGAATGGTCAAAAAATAATGAATAGACTTTTAAGAATGATGTAGTAACATCATTGCTTATGTTTCATCAAAATGTAGTCTACATTCATCAGTTATGAATGTCTGATATCATCCATGACAGGTTGCCTTCTTCCACAAGAAACCCAAGTTTAATGTAGTGGATTTCTGTTTCAACCTTATCATGAAATATCCACACTGTTCCTGTATTCATATATCTACCAGATGTCCAATGAAGTAAATGATATATTTCAATACCTTTAACAGGAATCTATCACTAGAAATGCAACTAATTTATGACCATTATTAAATTTACTTTACCTACCTAGATTAATACTAAATCTGAATGTTTAAGGTTATAAACTATTAAATTGTAAATTGGCTTTATCCTTTTTTACATGATCATATTTTGTCCGAAAGCTAAGAGCAGATGAGATGGCATCCAGCAAAGTCTTGTTATCAGACAAGTTTGACACGATCAAAACTGCAAATTTTGCACCTGTTACCCCGGGAAAAAATATGAAAAATCTTTTTTTAATAGCAATAACATCGCAGTTGGCTCCTGTGTCAGGTACCATGATTTTGCTATGCATTTAATAAAATATGCTATGTACACCTGAAGAATTAATGGCCTTGTACAATCTCAGGTATAGGATAATCCCTTAAGCAACTTATAATGAGTGGAAATTCTGATTCTTTGCCAGATTGAATTAGCGTGAGATTGCAAAGGCATACTGTTAGGGAATAGTGCAGTCCAACAGCAGATGAAAATGAAAGATATGTCAACAACTCACATTCAGCTCATCCTGGGGTGGTGGCAGGTTCACATGTCACTAACTTACCCAGGAGATGCTGATTGCTAAGATTACTGACACCACAAAACAATTTGACCCAAGATGTGTTTTCCCTCCCAATTGGGAGGGAAATGTTTATTTAATGTCCGAAAGGTATATTGCACTCAATGCTCCAATAGCAAATGCCATTTAATCAATCAGAACACACATCCTTTGGAGAAAATAATTCCCACAGATGTTATCAAGTTCCCGAAAAGTAAACATTTACTTGGACCTAGACTTTGCTGGGTTAGCATGTGTATATGTCAATGTAAGACACTTCCACAAATCCAGCCTCAGAGGCAAAGAGTTTTCCCACATATAGGAAAAATAGCAGAAATAGAAAGTTAAAAAATCCTTGATCAGATTGACAATTGATTCTTTTTGGTAGGATACAACAAAGCTAATTGATTGCATAGATACAATTGATGCAACATTTTGCATTTAAAGTGGATACAGAAAACCACAACATAACATCATACCAATTTACTGTTGGAAGGTGACAACCATTTCCATTCATTAAATCCACAAATGTGTGAAGGACAAACTTTCATTCGGGCTTTTCTTTCCCTCTCAGCTGGCATTTTATTTTACAGAAGTTGATTCCTTTTATTGTCTTTTCTCATTAAGTCAAATTATGAATTCTTTGGAATTTTGTCTTCATCTGAAATCTTCAAACACCAGAATTGAGTGTTAAATTGTACAAAGTCAAATCAAAATTGCAAATTTTACTTTTGCATCTTATTTCAGAATATTTCAGCTTACTCCAGTTTCCAAATGCTACTTAAAAATCGGCCTGAAACGTCGACTGTTTGTTTATTTCTGTAGAAGCTGCGTAACCTGCTGAGTTCCTCGAGCATTTTGAATGTGTTGCTTTGGATTTACAGCATCTGCAGACTTTCTTGTGTCATGAAATTTGTTGTTTGGCAGCAGCAATACATTGCAATACATAACAATCTTTTAAACTATAATTTACAATAAGAAAGATTAAATTAAATTAGATCAAGTAAGTAGCGCAACAAGAGAGCAAAACAAAATTGTGAGGTAGTGTTGATCGGGTTCATCGTCCATTCAGAAATCTGATGACAGAGTGGAAAAAGTTGTTCCTGAAATGTTGAGCATGTATCTTCAGAGTCTTATTGTTTCTCCTCGATGGTAGCAATGAAAAGGAGACAAGTCCTGAATTATGAGGGTCCTTAATGTTGGATGCCGTCTTCTTAAGGCATAGCCATATGAAGGTGTCCTCGATGTTGGGGAGACTCACCCTTTCCGCTGTTGATGCCTTGATGAGGACTGGTGTGTGTTTCTTTGACTTTACCTTCCTGAAGTCCACTTTGGTCCATCTTGCTCCTATACATCTCCTCGTCATTATCTGAAATTCAGCCAACAATAGTTGTATCATCAGCAAATTTGCAGAAGGTGTTTGAGCTGTGCTAGCCACGCTGTCATAGAGAGAGTAGAGCACTACACACTACACTGATTGGCCTAATCTCAAATAATAATGAGGCAGCCTACAGAGGGCAAGTCATCACCCTGACACAGTGGTGTCAAGAAAATAACCTCCCCCTCAATGTCGCAAAAACAAAGGAGCTGGTTGTGGACTACAGGAGGAACAGAGACAGGCTAATCCAATGTACATCAATGGATCTGGTGCTGAAAGGTGAACAGCTTTAAGTTCCTCAGCATAAACATTACCGACAATCTCACATGGTTTGTGCATATACCAGCTGTGTGATGAAAAAGGCACAACAGCACCTCTTTCACCTCCGACAGTTGAAGTAGTTTGGTATGGCTACTCAAATTCTAATAACTTTCTATAGAGGCACGATTGAGAGCATCCTGACTGGCTGCATCACTGCCTGGTATGGGAACTATACTTCCCTCAGTCACAAAACTCTGCGGAGTGTGGTGTGGACAACCCAGCACATCTATAGATGTGAATTTCCCACTATTCAAGACATTTACAAAGACAGGTGTGTAAAAAGGGCCCGAACGATCATTGGGGATCTGAGTCTCCCCAACCACAAACTGCACCTGCTGCTACCATCCAGGAAACAGTAACTGCAACATAAAAACCAAGACTAACAGGCTCCAGGACAGCTTCTTCCACCAGGCTGTCAGACTGCTTTATTCACGCTGATGCAACTGTATTTCTACGTTATAATGACAATCCTGTTGTTCATAATATTTATTATAAATAGCTATAATTGCACTTTGCACATTTGAACAGTGATGTAACATAAAGATTTTTACTCCTCATGTATTTGAAGGATGTAAGTAATAAAGTCAATGCAATTCAATTCAGTGTTCTAAGCACACATTTCCAATTTGCATTGATTGTGGTCTCTATTGAGTAAGTCAGGATCTAGTTGCAGAGGGAGGTACAGAGGTCCAGATTTCGGGGCTTGTTGACTAGAACTGTGGGTGTGATTGTGTTGTACGCTGAGCTGTAATCATTGAGTGGTAGCCTGATATAGGTATTTCTCTTGTCCAAGTTATCCAAGGCTGAGTGGAGAGCTAGTGAGACTGCATCCACTATAGACCTATTGTGGCAACAGGCAAATTGAAATCTTTTCAGTTCTTTGCTTAGGCAGGAGTTGATTCTGGCCATGACAGACCTAGTAGATGTGAGTGCAACTGGGTGGTAGTCATTGAGGCAGCTCACCCTGCTCTTCTTGAATACTTGGATGATTGTCACCCTTTTGAAGCAGGTGAGAACCTTCAACTGCAGCAGTGAGAAATTGAAAATATCCTTGAATAATCATGCCAGTTGGATGACACAGATTTTCAGACCCTGCCTGGTACACCATCATGGCCTGATATCTTCTGAGGGTTCAACCTCTAGAAGCTTGTTCTGATGTCAGCCTCTGAGACAGAGATCACAGGGTCACTAGATGCTGCAGGGTTTCACACGGGTGTAGCTTTTCCCCCTTTCAAAGTGTGCATAGAAAGCATCGAGCTCATCTGGGAGTGAAGCATCACAGCCATTCATGATGCTAGGTTTCACCTTGTAGGAGGTGATGGCCTTTAAACCCTTCCAGAATGAACATGCACCCGTTTCCGAATCTAACTTCAACTGGAACTGGGTTTTTTTCGTCTTTAAGATAGCCTTCGCTAGGTTGTGCCTCAACTTCCTGTACAGTTATGAATCACTGGTCTTGAATGCCACTGGTATAGTCCTCAGCAAACTATGAATCTCCTGGTTCATCCATGGTTTTTTGTTTGGCTATCTCCGTTATGTTTTCGAAAGCATGCACTCATCGACACAGGTCTTGATGAAGTCAATGACAACTGCGATGTATTCATTCAGATTTGAAGTCCTTGAATATTGGTAGGCAATATGCTTAATAAATGTGACAATAATTCTGCAGAAATTCCAAAAGACAACTGTACCATAAACCCTCACAAAAATCATATTGTGTTGCCTTTAAGGCATTTGTTTAGTTTATTATATTTTCGCTTTAGCAATTCGTTTGTTATCGTTTTCTAGTTAAAGTTAAGATTGTTTAAAGTAAATTCGTTGTCTGTGACATATTGTGGCATGCGATGACATCACACCCGGTTTTCACCATACGTTAATGTGGAAGAATGAACAGCAAACGGTTAATCTTACTGGGACCGCCTCATTGATTGGATTATGCTTGGTGTTTAGTTCAGAGTTCTCTTACACCTGTGCAAGAACACTACAGTGAAAAGGCGGCATTACCAGGTGTTTCAAGTGCTGCAATGACAACACGATCCAGCATCAAGTTGTTGCCATCCAGCAACAGGGGCAGTAGGGCATCATCAAGTAAGGCTACCCAAGCAAGAGCTAAGACAGAAGCTACCAAGGTGGGAGTGTTGTACGTTGAACAAGAAGCAAAATTGGAAATGGAAGTGGCTGCCAGAGAAGCCGAAAACCAGTTGGAAAAGGTAAGGATAGAGTCAGAGTTAGAAGTGCTGATGCTACACCAAGAAGCCGAAGCTGCCAGCGTGGAAGCAGAGATAATAGAAAGTGCTAAAGAAATGCATGATCTGGTTGATGTAAAATCTACTTCAGAAAAGATCAGATTGGAACGCACAAGCGACTATATCCGATCTCAAATGGACTTGAAGATTCGTTCTTTCTCTCCATACTTGTATGTTAACATCCCACCTCTTGAGGAGTCTCAGAGAGGCCCAATTGCATCACATTCACCTGAGGAAGGCAATTTACCCTTGCAACTCCGCGATGAATTCAAGAATGAAAGGGCTGATGACAAATACTTCTCGACACCAAACTTACCAGATTTGGCGAGAAGAGAGGCAAAGGCTGAATTCAGAACAGCAAATTCCATAACAAATGTACACCCTCTGTCATATACCCACTGACATATTCCCCCAGCCAGCATGCCACTTGCAATTGAACCCATGGCACAATATTTAGCACGATGAGATCTCGTCACTTCAGGACTATACCAGTTTGACGATAAACCTGAAAATTACCGTGCATGGTATTCCACATTCACCAATGCTATCCACGGAGTCCAGCTCGGAGCAACCCAAGAGTTGGATCTTATGACAAAATGGCTGGGAAAAGAATCATTCGAACAGGTGAGATGCATACATTCAGTGTACATTAACAACCCCAAGCTAGCCTTATGCAAAGCATGGGAGAAACTTCGGGAGTGCTATGCGGCCCCTGAAATTATTGAAACGGCACTATTCCGACGTCTGGAAAATTTTCCTAAGGTGTCAGCCAAGGACCACACTAAGTTAAGAGAGCTCAGAGATTTACTCATGGAGATTCAAGGCGCCAAAGAAGATGGCTATTTAACTGGTCTATTATACCTAGATACTTCATACGGGATTAGACAAATCATGGACAAACTTCCATTTGGGCTGCAGGAAAGGTGGGTGGCTGTTGGCTCAGAGTACAAGGAAGAGAACGATGGTCGATTTCCTCCCTTTGTGTATTTCACTAGGTTTGTGTGCAAGGAGGCAAAGAAGCTAAACGACCCTAGCTTCAGGTAGCAGTACAATTTACACCAAGCCAATTAAATCCACTTCGAATAATTTTAACATTAATAAACCTGTCTCAGTGTGTAAAACTGAAGTCTTTACAACTAACAATGACCCTAGCAAGAATTGTCCATTGCACAACAAACACCACCCCCTCAAAAAATGCAGAACGTTTAGGAAAAAAACTCTTGAAGAGAGAATGGCCCTTCTCAAGGAGAAAAAAATATATATTAAATGCTGTTCCTCTACCTCTCACCTTAATAGAGAGTGTACGGTCTCCGTGAAGTGCCCGGAATGTAATAGCGCTAATCACGATGGGGCCATGCATCCTGGCCCGTTACCACAAACCGACAAAGCTCCTTCACCCTCCACAACAGGATGGCGGGGAGGGAGAGGCTCACTCCAGTACAACTGTTGTCAGCTCGAGCTGCACAGAAGTTTATGGTCAAGCTCAGTCAAGTGGTTCTTGTTCAAAGATCTGCCTCACTAAGGTGTACCCTAAGGGAGCCAAAGACAAGGCCATCAGAGCCTACATAATTATGGACGATCAGAGCAATCGCTCACTAGTCAGACCAGAGTTCTTTGACTAGTTCAACATTGAGAGTAATCAGTTCCCATACTACCTTAGAACTTGCTCAGGCAGCGTGGTAACATATGGAAGGAAGGCAGAAGGCTTCCAGCTCGAGTCCCTGGATGGTAAAGTTATTATCTGTCTCCCTCCACTCTTAGAGTGCAATGAAATTTTGAATAACCGCACTGAGATCCTGACGCCAAGTGCAGTGCTACACCAGCCACATCTCCACCACATTGCCAAGCACATCCCAGAACTGGATCCAAAAGCAGAAATACTCCTGCTATTAGGAAGAGATGTTCTCCAGGTGCACAGGGTTAGGCAGCAGGTCAATGGACCACACGACGCCCCCTTTGCCCAACGCCTGGATCTGGGCTGGGTGGTGATAGGAGAGGTGTGCCTTGGCAATGTACACAAACCGACAGTTAACACACTCAAGACCAATGTGCTAGAGAGTGGCCGCCATTCAATTTTTCAACCCTGCACAAGCTTCATGTGTATCAAGGAGGCACGACAAGGTTTTAACGAATGTAAACTAACCAACAAGACGCTGGGTCAGTCAGTCTTCACTCATGCTGAGCATGATAATAAACTTGCTCCATCAACTCAAGACACCATTTTCTTAAAAAGAATGGACACCAAGGTCTTCAGAGATGAAGCAACTAATTGGGTCGCCCCACTACCTTTCAGAGAACCATGCCAGCGCTTGCCAAACAACAAAGAGCAAGCAGTCAAGTGGATCAAGTCCTTGCAAAAAACCCTGAAAAGGAAACCTGAGATGCAGCAACAATACGAAGCATTTATGGAGAAGATCTTCCTTAATGGACATGCTGAAGTAACACCGCCACTGAGGGAAGGCGAGGAGTGCTGGTACCTCCCAACGTTTGGGGTTTACCACCCTCAAAAGCCCAATCAGATCAGGGTGGTCTTTGACTCCAGTGCTCAGTGTGCTGGTATCTCCCTTAATGATGTGCTCCTTACAGGCCCCTACCTTAACAATACCCTTCTCGGGGTCCTGCTGCGCTTCTGGAAGGAGAAGGTCGCAATCTTAGCGGACATCCAGCAGATGTTCCATAGCTTCTTAGTACAGGAGGACCATTGCAATTTCCTCCATTTCTTATGGCCCAAATGTAACTTACCTCGCACTGCGGATGAATTGGCCCAGGCAAAGGACGTCATCTTTAAAGCAACTCAAAGAGCAGCTTTTGCAAAGGAGTTTTCGGCTCTCCAAGCTAATAAACCAGTACCAAAGGACAGCCCTTTGAGGAAGTCTAACCCGATCCTGAAGAATGATATCATCTGCATTGGAGGCCGGTTAATACACTCCCAACTTCCAGCTGCAGAAAAGAGTCCAGTAATCCTGCCCAAAGACAGCCACGTGTCCTTACTGCTCACTCGCCATTTCCATGAACAGGTAAAGCATCAGGGCCGTCACCTGATGGAAGGAGCAATCAGGGCAGTGGGACTGTGGATCTTGGGAGGTAAAACACTGATCAATTCAGTACTTCACAAATGTGTAACCTGCAGGAAACTGCGAGGCAAGTTGGAAGCTCAACGTATGGCAGACCTCCCACCAGAACGCCTCGAAGCCTGCCCTCCTTTTACATATGTGGGGCTCAACATATTTGGTCCCTGGACTATCACTACGAGACACACCAGAGGAGGACAAGCAGAGAGCAAGCGGTGGGCCATCATGTTCAGCTGCATGAGTTCAAGAGCGGTACACATTGAGGTCATTGAATCTTTGGATACATCCAGCTGCATTAACGCTCTCAGGCGCTTCTTTGCGCTAAGAGGCCCTGCAAAACAGTTAAGGTCTGATTGCGGCACAGACTTTGTTGGAGCGTTTAAGGAGCTCGGGATGGACAAAACGGTGCAAAAGTAACTCAGTCAGCAGAGATGCAACTGGGAGTTTAACACATCACACGCCTCTCACATGGGAGACACATGGGAGCGGATGATTGGGATCGCCAGAAGAATTCTTGATTCAATGTTTCTGCAGCAACGCACCTGACTGACTCACAAGGTACTGTGCACACTAATGGCAGAAGTCACAGCCATTATAAATGCACAACTACTCCTACCTGTGTCTTCCGACCTGGAAAACCCCTTCATACTCTCGCCATCAATGCTCCTTTTGCAGAAGGCAGGAGCTCCCCCCCCCCCCCCCTCCACCTGGGGACTTCTCTGATAAGGATTTGTACAAAAAGCAATGGAGACAGGTCCAGGCTCTGGCAAATCGGTTCTGGTCTCGTTGGAGACATGAATATCTACCTTTGTTGCAACACACACAAAAGTGGACAGAACCCTGCAGGAATCTTCAAGTTGGAGATTTGGTCCTGCTCAGGGACAAGCAAGTTGCCTGCAACAGCTGGCCAATGTTCAGAATCACTGCCACATTCCCTAGTAGGGATGGACATGTCAGGAAGGTTGAGTTGAAAACTTCTGACCAAGGTGATGTGAATATTTACCAAAGGCCAGTTGCAGAAGTCATCCTACTTCAACCTAAGGACTGATTTAGAGACTGAAGTTTTGTATTATGTTCATTGTGACCTTACGAAGGTCAGGCGGGGAGTGTGTTGCCTTTAAGGCATTTGTTTAGTTTATTATATTTTCGCTTTAGTAATTCGTTTATTATCATTTTCTAGTTAAAGTTAAGATTGCTTTAAGTAAGTTCGTTGTCTGTGATATATCGTGGCATTCGTGATATATCGTGACATCACACCCGGTTTCGCCGCGTCTCGTGGGAAAATACTGGTTTGGAGAAATGGGAAGGAGGGGGCTTATGTGTGCAGGATCAGCAAAGAAAAGTTTTCTTTCTACGCACTAGAAACATTAGAGAAGCAACGCCGTAAGTTCATGAGATAATCGATATGTTGAATTAAAAATGTTAACGCTGATTCTAACGCTAAGAGTAATGATGGTTGATAAAGTTCATGTTTTTTGTTCTTTAAAGAGTTGCGGATAGTTCGTGTTGATGTATTTAAAGCCAGTCGATGGCGTAGGTAGATTCTGACTGTATGTTGCACTTTAATGTAATATAGTTGCTGTAGTTTTACTTTTGCAAGTATTTATGATGTAAATGTGATGCCAAGAAGGAAACAAATACTGTATATATTTTGTATTGTTTTATCAACAGTTTTCACCTTACGTTAATGTGGAAGAGTAAACAGTAAACGGTTAATCTTACTGGGACCGCCTCATTGATTGGTTTATGCTTGGTGTTTAGTTCAGAGTTCTTTTACACCTGTGCGAGAACACTATACATACATTTCTGAAATAGTAATGTGTGTTTGTGGTTTTTACCCTAATCCTGTAAGTTTTCTTCAAATGTTTCAAGCCATATTATTGCCTAATTTACCCCTTCTTTTTGTACATCCTTGGTGTGATCATTCATCTTGGAACAATTGTCAAATGGCAGTGGCATTGCTCTATTTCTTCACCAAGGAGACATCTATCTCTAAGGCAAGAGCCTCAATAGCAAGAAGTAGCTGGCATCAATATATGATGGTATGTGATTATTGCAGCACTTCAACAGCAATACAAACATAATCAGAATCAGGTTTATTATTACTGGCATGTGACATGAAATTTGTTAACTTAGCAGCAACAGTTCAATGCAATACATAATATAGAAGAAAAAATGAAATAATGATAATAAATAAGTAAATCTTATACAGTACACTTTATACAGTATACATATATAATTATAGATTAAAAATTGTGCAAAAAACAGAATTACTATACATTAAAAAAGTGAGGTAGTGTCTAAAGGTTCAATGTCCGTTTAGGAATTGGATGGCAGACAGAAAGAAGCTGTTCTTGAATCACTGAGTGTGTGTCTTCAGGCTTTTGTACCTCCTATCTGTTGGTAACAGTGAGAAAAGGGTGTGCCCTGTGTGCTGGAAGTCTTTAATAATGGACGCTGCCTTTCTGAGACACCACTTCTTGAAAATGTCCTGGGTACTTTGTAGGCTAGTACTAAAGATGGAGCTGACTAAATTTACAACCTTCAGCCTCTTCTTTCAGTCTTGTACAGTAGCCCCTCCATACCAGACAGTGATTGAGCCTGTCAGAATACTCTCTGCAGTACAGCTATAGATGTTTTTGAGTGTTTTTGTTGACATACCAAAACTCTTCAAACTCCTAATAAAGTATAGCCACTGTTTTGCCTTCTTTAAAACTACATTGATATGTTGAGACCAGGTTGAATCCTCAGGGATCTTGACACCCAGGAACTTGGAAATTGCTCAGTCTCTCCACTTCTGATCTCTCAAGTCCAGAATCAGCTCTTTCGTCTTATTGTCATTCGGTGACAGGTTGTTGCTGCGGCACCACTCCGCTAGTTGGCATATCTCACTGCTGTACACCCTCCCGTCACCACCCGAGATTCTACTAACAATGATTATATCGTCAGCAAATTTATAGATGGTATTTGAGCTATGCCTAGCCACACAGTCATGGGTATAGACAAAGTAGAGCAGTGGGCTGAGCACACACCCCTGAGGTGCACTAGTGCTGATCATCAGTGAGGATGAGATGTTATCATCAATCTGCACAGATTTCAAAATAAACATGAATGCAGTTATGTCATTCTACTCTTGAAATAGCGCTAGGCAGTGTTTACCTGACATATATTGCCCAATGTATATTATTTAGAATGACTATTAATTTTAATTGGATCCACAGGGTTGAGAGAATATAATACTGTCCCCCAAGTCTCCCTCAAAGAAAGTGTTTTCAACAACAATGACATTTTGTATCACTATAAAGCACAGGAGACGTAATTAACACAAATTTATGATCAAGTGAAGTGGATATATTGATGTTATTACTGCTATAAGTTAATAGATGTCAATCAAGCTCCTGAACCTTGCAACCTTTTCTTGTCTGTCTCTGTGGATCACATTATTCAAAATGTTGAAATATTCTAAAAAAAAATCAATAACTGCAATTCCCAATTCTCTTCTAACAAGCCATTTGGTCAATTACAGCTTGATTCTACTTTAGGGTGTTAGCTGGGTAGTGACAACCTATTAGCATTTAAAGCAAAGCAGTATACTGCAACTCAGCATATCTGCTGCATTCCACAGAATATCTGAACATAATTGTATATACATTATAGATAAAAATGCATATGTATTGTATAGATGTATGCATGTACATAAATGTAGATAAATTCCAAAATCAGAATCAAAATCTGGTTTAATATCAGCAACATAATTCGTGAAATTCACTATCAGACCATTTGGTCAATTATAACTGTTCCAAACTATACTGAAGAATTTCACATGGATTTAGTGTTAGAAAAGGTAAAGCAAGGACATGCAATGGAATAAATTATTGTGATCACTGAGAGTTTATTAAAGTTTCACTTTACCCTCTGGCTTTGAAGTTCTGGGTTTGATTATTACTCGCTGAGTGAAGTGCAACAAATCCCACCAGTAAAACTACAAACAAGAGTAGAGGAAGATAAAACAAGTTAAATAAAGACATATGAAAGGATTGTGGTTTTGACTTCAGAAAAATGCAGCAACAAGCCAGTTTGGCTTAGGAACATGAGCATAAGTGAATTTGATGGCAGAGAAGCAAGCAGATATGAAACAAATGACCCCAGAGCAACAGATAAAAACTGATTAGACATACACAAGAGTAAACACAGAAGCGAAAGAACAGGAATTACTCAGGATGCCAAGAAAGTGCAAATACACTGCCGTACTCAACATTAAAAAAAAATGACAGAAAATCTTATGTACTGTGCCCAATGAAAAATTTCCATAGCAATTGATGCTGAACAGATGTGCTCTACGACAAAGTTCTTTTCCAGAGTGTCTCTCAGGAAATTTAAGTCACTCAACATGCTGTGCAGCTGATGGACGTACAAATGCATCTGTCAACAGCCAGCCAGATGTAAAACCTATTTTCAAATGGACACCGCTGTTATCATTTCCCTCTGCCCTCAATCCCAATTGGATTGTTGTCTATCATTGCCACTTCATCTTCATGCAAAGTTCATTCTTGAACTTTGAACAGCTGAGCACTTCATAAAGAAAAATAAAATGATAAAGATAATATAATAGTTCTGTGTTTCTCCACCAGCAGCACTGTCTTGTCATTTCTGAATTGGGATCATACAGCACAAACATTTAATTTCATGTCCATAGAAACAAACCACACCAGCTTGTTATAAAACTCTGAGCCTCTCACAGTGATTGTTTCAAACAGAAAAAGGCAAGCATGAGAAAAAGTACAACCCAATATTGCCAAATCATTTTACCATTGCTTCATTTTCATCAATTTCTATCTCAGTTCGCTTTGATCTGCTTTCATTTTATTTCTGCTTTTCCTTAACAACCATTTACTAATGGGAAAGAGAAAACAAAATTTCTTTGGACTGCTTCTGTTGGCACGTGGATAAGGCATCGGTCTAGTGATCTGAAGGTCACTGGTTCGAGCCTCAGCTGAGACAGTATGTTGTGTCCTTGAACAAAGCACTTAACAACAACACATTGCTCTGCAATGACACCAGTGCCAAACTGCCTGGGTCCTAGTGCCCTTCCCTTGGACAACTTCGGTGACGTGGAGAGGGGAAGGCTTGAAGCTTGGGCAACTGCCCGTCTCCCATACAACCCTGCCCAGGCCTGCGCCCTGGAGACCTTCCTAGGTGCAAATCCATGGTCTCACGAGACTAATGGATGCCTATTCTTATTCTATACTTACTGTTCCATTGACAAATTGTTTGCTTGAATTAAACTGCAAACATAATTTGAAAATTACAATACATATCTTTGTTCTTGGAAATGAATGACATTTGTAATGTTTAGCAGAGATATTTTTGAAGTGAATATTACACAAACATTATCTTTATCATCCTGAAAAACAACTGTTATTATGGAACATTGTTTCAGATAATTCCCTGCTTTCCTTTTAAAATGTTCAATGCAATCATCAAATCCAGTTAAAAAAGCAGATGAGGTAAATTGTTTAATGTCCTAGCTGAAGAACATCACTCCCAACAGGGCTGTCCTGCAGGAATCTTGCATTATTAATCTTGATACATTACATTTGGTGCTGTTATATTTGGTACTACCTTTCTGATACAAAGATGAAAATATATAAAATGCTGATAAATACTTGGTCAGCTGCATAACCAAAACGTTACAGAAAATGACCATTCTGTTGTAAACCAAATCTCTATTGTTGGTCAAAACAAGCCAACTTTTCCATGGGTATTTTTGACTTTCAAATTAACAGCTTTTCATCAAATTATGCTTCAGTTAAGTCTTGTAAAATTTTTACACTGAATAATTGCAATTTTATTCTTAACAATGTAACAAAGTCACAATAAGTGTATTAATCAAAAGACTCCATCCTCCACAATTTTCTGTTTACATTTTAGAGTTTACTTTTTCTTTGGAGAGCAAATCCAGTTCAAGTTTTGAATTTGCAATGGATCAATTTTAAATGAACAGAACTAATGACAAGGAAGCATTTAATGCTGTACAGATCTGTGCAGCTGTTTCTATGAGGCTTTGATACAAGGCACCATATGCAACGTTTGTATTAAGATGATACTGAAATTAGATTACAGCATGATACAGCTGCGAAATGATGAACCACAGAGACAAAGTGTTATGTTTTTCAACTCCAAGACATTAAACTGATTAAAAGGAAAAGGCAGGAGTCCAAAATATGAGTCTAACTTCGTGTTTACTTTAAGTGAGGCAGGCACATATCATGTGGTAATGTCATGACGTATGCATTTCACTTATTCTTACAGAATGAATTATTTAAAAGAATAAGAATGCTTAATCAAACAATATACTTACAATACTACTCAAATACCACTGAAATATTAAATACACAACACTCCTCCCTGCTTTGCTATGAACTCTGCCTCAATCTAGAACGCATCTCAACTCATACATATTACGCTTGTGGGATAACAGCTTTACAAGGGAAGTCAGTCTGTTTGGCAGCTGACAGCATTCTAAAGGGGGAGGGTGAACAGTATCAGATTTTGGGGCCTCCTCTGTCGAAGTTGTAGGAGTTGATGCTGAGACTGCAGGAAATGGTTTTGACAGCTCCGGACAGCAGAATTTGAGTAATTTATAAATGAAGCGCAAGTACAGATCAAGTGGGAATTAAACTAAGGAACCTAGGATTTATGTAGACCTCATGATAAATTTATGTAATAAACTGCTATATCATGTTTACAATAGAAACTTAGTACAGTTACTATAATCACATTTCCAATCAATACCTCCAGTGGAAGAAATCTATAATTGCAGAACAGAGAGCTGAAATGAGAACTTCCATATTAGAGACATAGGAATTTGAATTCAAATAGTATTGTAAAGAAATGAGAAAGTCTGAGATTTTAAACATACAGTATTCCTATTCAATATTGCTTGGCATTAAACAACTATGCCATATTGTTTAACTATAAATCTTAAGGAAGATCATGAATGTGATTGTAATCTCTCTTTAATTGAGAATACTATTTTCAATATTTAAGCCGGTTCACACTCATATTGTAATCTTACGGGACAGGAGAATCACGTGATCTGCCTGCTTCTCAACAGTGTAGCAACATTGCCGTCTTGTATGTACTGTACATCAACAGCTCATTAGGTGTAAATGGCTGAATAGTTTTACCCAGCCTTACTGGATACAGGCAAAGTCTCAATAAGTTCCTGAAAAAAAACTTACAAACTAATGGCAATTAAGTTACATATGACCGCAAGACAGATGCAGTCGTAGGCTATTTGACCTTGGGTACCTATTCTGCCATTCCATTAGAGCACAGTTGAAATTTTATATCAGCATGACTACCCTGCAATCATCCTCATATCCTTTTTTAATATTGAAAAATCTAACTCCTGCACCCCAAGTTGTAATAATAACATGCTAACTGCTACTTCTGGGTGAATGCATCTTTCTCATCTCTGTTCTGGAATAACTAGCCTTTTATTTTAAGACTACAACTATTGGTTCTAGCCACCATGCCCAAGACAAACATCAACTCAACCTCAATCCAGTCAAGACCCTTAAGAATTTTATACATCTCAATTAAATCACTTCTTATTCTTTTAAACTGTAGGTTTTCATTTGAGATTGTTGAAGGATATTGATGACCCTCCTTTGGCAAGCTTTAGCTGGGTCTTTGTTACCAAAATAGAGTTAAGAATAGAACATAGAACCCTTCAGCACAGTAAAGGCCTATCGGCCTACGTTATGCGACCATTTAACCTACTCCAAAATCAAATATTCCTTTCTACATAGCCCTCCGTTTTTCTTTCATTCATGTGCTTAAGAATCTTTTATATGTCCCTAATGTACAGTATCTGCCCTACCACCATCCTTGGTATCGTGTTCCAAGCACTTACCAGTCTCCTTGTGAAAATACCTACTTCTGACATTCCCCCTTTACTTTCCTGTAGTCATCTTAAAGGTATGCCATCTTATATTAGTGATTGCCACCCTACGAAAAAGACACAGGCTGTCCATTCCATCTATGCCCTTTTTGATCTTGTATACCTTTACCTCTTATCCTCCTTCATTCCTAAGAGAAAAGCCTCAGCACACTTAACCTTTCCTCAAAAGGCATGATGTCTTTCCAGGCAGCATCCTGGTAAACCTCCTCTGCACCCTTTCTAAAGCTTTCACATCTTTCCTAGGATGAAGTTACCAGAACTGAACACAATACGCCAACTGTAGTCTAACCAGAGTTTTATAGAGCTGCAGTGTTATTCTGTGGCTCTTGAACTCAATCCTCCAATTACTGAAGGCCAACACACACAGTTGCTTCTCAACAACCCTATCAACTTGCATGACAACTTTAAAGGATCAATATACGTGGCTCCTTAGCTCCCACTGGGCTTCTGCACTGTGAAGAATCCTGCCATTAACATTACACTCTGCCTTCAAGTTTGCGCTTCCAAAGGGTATCACTTCACACGTTTCCATATTGAACTTAATCTTCCACTTCTCCGGCCAGCTTTACATCCTATCTATGTCCCGTTGTAATCTACAAAAATAACACTGATAGCAAGGGCATACTGATGATGGGACAAAATTGCAGTCAAAGAGATGAGTTGCAATGTAAAAGGAGAACAAAATCAAAAACGGCGATGAATATAGGACTGAAGGTTTGAAAGCACACAGTATACAGATCAAGGTAGATGAACTTGTAGCACAGTTAGAGATCAGCATGTATGACGCTGTAGGCATCACTGAGTCGTGGATGAAAAAAGATTATAGCTAGACGCTTAACATCAAAGGATACACATTGTCATGAAAGGACAGGCAGGTAGGCAGAAGGGATGGCATTGCTCAGCTGGTAGAAGTTAAAATCAAATCCTTAGAAAGAGATGGTATAAGTTCAAAAGGGTAGAATCATTCTGGATTAAGCTAAGAAACTGCAAGTGTAAAAATAACCTGATGGGAGTTGTATACAGACCTGTGAACAGTAGCAAAGATGCAGGTCAAGAGGGCAATATTACAATAGTCATGGCAACTGCAATATGCAGGTCGATTAGGAAAATCTGGTTGGTGCTACATCCCAAGAGGGGGAGTTTGTAGAATGCCTATAAGATGGCTTTTTCAAACAGCTAATGTCTGAGCCCATGAGAGGATCAGCTATTCTGGAATGGGTGTTGTGCAGTGAGCCAGAATTGATTAGAGAGCTTAATTTAAAGGAACCCTTTGGAGATAGCAATCAGAATATGATGAAATTCACACTGCATTTTGAGAAGGTGAATCAAATGTCAGTTGTATCAGTCTCATAATGGAGTAAAGCAAATTACAGAAGCATGAGAAAGGAACTGGCTAAATTTGATTGGAAAGGAACACGAGCAGGGATGATGGCACAGCAGCAATGGCTGGAGTTTCTGTGAGCAATTCAGAAGGTGCAGGGTTGATACATCCCAAAGAACGAGTAGCATTCTAAAGGCAGGATGATGCAACCGTGGCTAACAAGGAAAGTCAAAGACAACATAAAAGCCAAAGAGAGGGCATACCTGTAAAAGAGTAAAAATTTATAGGAAGTTAGAGGATTATGATGTTTTTAAAAACATCAGAAGCCATTTAAAAAGGTTATAAAGAAGGAAGAGATGAAATACAAAGGAAAACTAGTCAATAATATTAAAGATGATACAAACAGTTGATTGAAGATGATTGAAGTTGGAGGTGGAGATCCTTTGCTTGCATCTTCAATAACAGCTTTATTCCATCTTTAGTATCGTCATTTTTCCTTTTCAGGGTTCTTTTGAAGACCCTGACCTGGAGTTACACGCAGACATCAGTCCTTTGGGGGAATGGGTCTCAGAGTTTCAGGATCGGCCATTGTTGTTCGGCACACCAAGGGTTCAGCCTGAAAGTCGGCCTTGTGTTTGGAAACCCAAGATCTCGGAGCTCTGGAGAGAGGTGGATTGTGGTTCTGTGTCATGGCAGGAGACTCGTGTGTCATCAGGGAGGCCAGAGAATCTTGCTCTGTGAACCCGAAGACTCAAGATCTTTGCGATTTTCAGGCACAGAGCTCGTAAAGTGCGACATAATGGACTCTTTAACATTGTAAACCAGCAGGTTGTTGTTATGTCTCCCACTTGCTATTAAGGAGAGAGAACCTGTGGTTTGTTGAATGTCAAATGAAATGTGATCATCTTTGGGGTAACTGCAAGGTCTGTATCTTTGTCATCACCTATTTCACACTTGTGCTCGGTAGCAGGTGCACTTTTTTGTTGGGGGGGGGGAGGGAGGTATCGTTGCCTTGTGCCGCCTACACCCAGTGGGGAACTGGAGAGAAGACCTTGGGGTTCTCACATGTAACTGTTGTTCATTCTTTGGGGCACTTCTCCATTTTTGTGGCTGTTATATGAAGAAAAAGCATTTCAAGATGTATATTGTCGGCATTTCTCTGACAGTAAATTGGACTTTTGAACCTTTGAGTCTTTGAAGTTGCTTCAGATATATAAAAATGTAAGAGAGGAAAAAGGATGCTAAAGAGGGAGTAACAGAGTTCAAGGAAATGGTGGACAAACTAGGTAAGTGTCTTGCTTCAGTCCTCACTATGGAAAACATTAACAGTATGCCTGAAGTTTGAGAGTGTCAGGAGGCAGACATAAATGAAGTTGACATTACTAAGGGGATGGTGCCTTGAAACTGAACCAGATAGTCCACAATCCAATGTTCTGAAGGAGGTGGCTGAAGAGATTATGGAGGCATTAGTAATGATCGTTCAAGAATCAATTGATCTGGCATGGTTCCGGAGGAATGGAAAATTGCAAATGTCGCAGTATTCAAGAAAGGAGTGATGCAGAAGAAAGGAAAATATTGGCTAGTTACTCTGACTTTAGTGTTTGGAAAGATGTTGGAGTTGATTGTTAAGGACGTGGTTTTGGAGTACTTGAAGGCACATGATAAAACAGGCTGAAGTCAGCAGTGTTTCCCTAAGGGAACATCTTTCTTGACAAATCTGTTGGAATTCTTTGAAGAAGTAACAAGTAGGAGAGACAAAAGAGAATTGGTGGATGGTGTGTACTTTCAGAAGGGCTTTGACAAGGTGCCAGACATGAGGCTGTTTAACAATCAAAACCCATGGCTTTACAAGAAAGATACTAGCATGGATAGAATATTGGCTGATTGGCAGGAGCAACAACTGGGAACAAAGGAAACCTTCTCTGGTTGGCTGCTGGTGACTAGTGGTGTTCTACAAGGCTCTGTTTTTGAACGGCTTTTTTTTACATTATATGTGAATGATTTGAATAACAGAATTGTTTGCGGACAATATGAATATAGGTTGTTGGGCAGGTAGTACTGAGGAAGCAGAGAAACTGCAGAAGGAGTTATACCGATTAGGAGAATGGGCAAAGAAGTGCCAGATGGAATACAGTGTAGACAAGTGTATGATCATGCACTTTGGTCGAAGAAATAAAAGAGCAGATATTTTCTAAATGGAGAAAAAATTCAGAAATCCAAGTTGCAAAGAATCTTGGAAGTCCCCGTGTAGGATCTCCAAAAGATCAATTTGCAGATCCAGTCTGTAGTGAGGAAGGCAAATGTGATGTTAGCATCCATTTCAAGAGGACTAGAACTTAAATGCTGGGATGTATTGCTGAGGCTTTAAAAGACACTGGTGAGGCCTCACTTAGAGTATTGTGAGCAGCTTTGGGCCCCTTACCTGAGAAAGGTTGTGCTGACACTAGAGAGATTTCAAAGGAGGTTCACAAAAATGTTTCCGGGATTGAAAGGCTTATCATATGAGTGTTTGATGGCTCTGGGCCTGTATTCATTAGAACTCAGGAAAATGAGGATTGACCTAATTGAAACCTATCGAATGTTGAAAGGCCTTGATAAAGTGGATATGGAGAGGATATTTTTTCTATAGTGGGGGAGTCAAAGATCAGAGGACAGAGCCTCAAAATAGAGGGATGTCCAATTAGAATGGAAATGAGGAGGAATTTCTTTAGCTATAGAGTGGTAAATCTGTGGAGTTCATTGCCACAGGCAGTTGTGGAGGGCAAGTTATTGAGTATATTTAAGGCAGAGGTTGATATCGATTCCTGAAAGGTCAGGACTTGAAGAGTTATGGGGTGCAAGCAAGAAACTGGGGCTGAGAGGGAAATGGATCAGCTATGTTGAAATGGCAGAGCTGACTTGATGGGCCAAATGGCCTAATTCTACTCCTATATCTTATGGTCATATGATACAGATCAATACATCATGGAAACCAGTTTCTTCTCTATGGACTCGGTCTGCACTTATCATTATCTTGGTAAAGCAGCCAACAATACTAAATAACCCTCCAACCTTCACATCCCCCACCCCCATCATGTAGTAGATTTACAAGCCTGAACACACGTATCATCAAGCTCAGAGTCGGTTTCTGTCCTGCTGTTATAACTCTATCGGACAATTGCCTCGTACAATAAGGTGAGTTCTTAACCTCAACACCTCCCTGTTATGGCCATGTACCCTTTTGTTCTCCTGCATTGCACTTTCTTTGTAACCATGATAAGAATTGGAATTGATTCAATTTGTCACATGTACCAAGATACAGTGGAAAGCTTGTCTTGCATACTGTTCAAACAAATCAAGCCATGACCTGGTGCTCTGACGTAGAACAAAGTTAAACAATAACAGGATGCAGAAAAATTATAACAACCACTTGCACGCAGAAAATAGGGTGCAAGTCAATAACCAGGTAGATTGTGAGGTCAAGATTTCACCTTACCATATTTAATAGTCTTGCAAGTGTGGAGTAGAAACTGCCTTAGAGCCTGGTGACACGTGCTTTCAGGCTTTTGTATTTTTGCTCAATGGAAAGAGGGAAAAGAGAGAACGCCTGGGTGGGTGAGGTCTTTGATTATGCTTCACTAAGGCTGCAAGAAGTATAGAAAGAGTCCACGGAGGGGAGGCTGGTTTTCATTATGTGCTCTGCAGTTTCTTGCAGTCATGGCCAGAGAAATTATCATGCCAAGCCATTACGCATCCAGATGGGATGCTTTATATGATGATTCAAACTCTGATCATGTTTTCCTTGTGCTATCTCAGTGCACTGATAAGAGGAAGTGAAATGATGAAATAGCCTGTATGGCTGATGTGCCTTTATACATTTGACAGCAATGAACCAATTTAAGTTTAGACATCCTACTTCTGATGATTTTTGTATCAGTACATACTATATATATGCTTAAAATGAAAAGATGCACATATATCAAGTTACACTACTCTTTCCTAAAAATGCCCTTTTATATATATTAAATTCTCAAAACCTGGCAAGTCCACAAAACATGAGTCATCTGAAAATACTGCAGATACTCGAAGCTGGTTAAAAGCTGTGCTGACTGAAACATTTTTTTGCTTCTTTAAAGACCGAAGGCAGCTTTTGATTAACGTATTATTAAATAATTGCCGCACAGAATTTAAGAACTCCCCTTTCAATAGATAAAGGCAGTATATTTATATAAATAAATATAAGTGAATAAATAAAGGATGAATTTAAAGTGAATGCCATGATTGTTAATTATATAGTAGAATTTCAGTTGAAGTCGGCAAATCTTCTTGGGTAAATTCAGCAGGATTTGCACAAAAAATCTGAAACTGTAAAATCATTCTGAGCACATCAGTTTTCTTATTTAATAAAGATCAAGTCATTTCATTTTTACCGTTCACAGTTATCATAAGTCCAGCAGGGTCTGACAGTCCATGGAAATAATCAATCAGAACTTGTTTTGACATCTACACACACAAAAACTCTTGGCACTTTTCATGGTTTTGTTGTATTGAAATGGAAATTAGACTGGCAGTGCAAACAGTGGATCCAATTATGGTCACATCAAAAACAAATACAAATTTATGCACTTACATGCTCTGAAGCTGATGAAATGGGGAATCATGGCAGCTGTATGAAACAGTCATTCAGTTCTACCAGTTTTAAATGGATGCTTCCAAATGATGTGAAAAAGAAAATAAAATAGCCTAGCTTCAAGTGTAACTTATTATGCATACATACATACAGGTTTTCCTGTTGCTTTGAAAAATGGTACACATGTAGGGGAACAGATTAATTCTTTTCAGTACAAGTTCTAACTACTAACTTTACTTTGTATTTTTATTTCAATATTTCAGGTAATCTTATTCCAGGTGTAAAGCACTTAAAGTCACCAGCATGCTAAAGGAACTGCAGAGACCGAGTCACATCATCTCAGAGAACAGGGAGACCTAGCTGTGCTGATGCTGGATGAGAGGCACTGACAGGTTGAACTGCATGTGGCCGGAATGCTGATGAGCAGGCGCAGGGGAATGGGATGAAGGGTGAGTTGGCTCAGTGGACACACAATTGGCTTGATGGTAAGAAGCAGAAGCAGAGGGTGGAAGGTTGACTTTTTGACTGGAGGCACGTGAGTTGCAGTGTGCCTCATAGGTCTGTGCTAGGCCCAGTTCAAAAGCCTGGCCTAGTAAGTTTGGGGGATGACACTGAAAATAGGTGGTATCAGATGCTGAATGCGGTTATCCAAAATTACAGGGGATTATTGATCAGCTAGGCCAGAGGACCCAAAAATGTGTGGGTGGGTTTTGCTGAAGTTCTTGATTGCATTGTGCTGCTGAACATTGTGGATATGCTGTGTTGCAGGCAAAATGCAGGGTGACACTTGCAAGGTGCCACCACCGCAGCATTGGGTGTGCTGGTTGTTACCAGAACTGCATGTTTTGTAAATAAATATGAATCTAATTTGAATCTAAAAATCACCCAAAACTGCTGAATGTGGTTTCTAAGCACAAAAAATAACTCAAAGATTACGGTAGAATAAGAGTTCTTAAAAAATTACCTATAAATGGAGAACCAAGTACAGGAACTCCAGAGCAGCGAAGAATTTCATAAACTAAATAAGTCATGATCTAATTAATGATACCATTTGGTTTGGATATAAACTCAGACTTAATTGGTCAAAGCAGCAAAAGAAAACAAAGACATCCTCGGAAGATTATCATGCTATTCTCTTTTTGTTGGCCCTGACATGCCTGCCAAATTCCAGTTTGAGTTGGCACTGGTGAAGCACAGCGATGACTTACTGGCAACAAGATCAACTATTAATTACTTCATTAATCATACTTTTTCTTGAAAATGATCATTGCAATCAATAACCTGTAACTTGCCTTTCTGGAGTGAAGCCTTTGAACTGCCTGTACGACCTGATGTTTTTGCGGTGTGAACTAAAATCTTGAAGGTGCAGGATAGTTGTGCCATGGCAATTATGGGCCGAATCAAGATGTCAGGGCACAGGAGTGGGGAATGAGTCGATGTTTCACTACTGGAGTGGACATGGAGACAATTTGAAGAGGCAAAACTGAGACAAAGCAAAGTCAAGACAGCAGGCCAGAGCCCAAGAGTGAGGGAAAAAAAAGAGATTTTACTGATTTTAGCACTGGGCTTAATTCAAAAGTCAGGTATGAGCCAATTCGCACATCGAAGCAGCAGGGCCTGGGTCTGAAAGTGAGTTTCAACCTGCCATTTGGCCAATTTAAGTATGGGGCCAGATTGAAAAGTTCAGGGTATTGAAACTAGTGGTGAGAGATTGGGTGGTGTTCAGCTCACTGCTCTACGACGTTTACTCATCTCTGTACTGAACTGAGGCTGTGGCCTGCTACTAACAGGCTCCTGCATCAGCTGCAGTGATGAATGGCTTCGTGACTTCCATGAATTTTTGTTCTGAATGTTATTTGCTTACTTTTATTGTTTGCATGCTTTTTTTCTGCACATTTGATGCCCTTTTTTTAAAAAAAATGGGTTCTAATGGGTTTCTTTTGTGGCTGCCTACAAAGAGACCAATCTCAAGGATATATATAGTATACATATTTTGATAATAAATGTACTTTGAACTTTGAAATGTTACTGGGAGTGTTTAAGTCAAAGAGGAAGGTGTATTTCATTGCACTAAATAAATTAGCACAATTTAATTGGTGAAATAAGTCCAGGAAAAATGTCCATCAGTCATCATTCATATAAAGAGTATCATGATATGAAAGGTGTTATGAGAACTTTGGCACCCAATTGGTAATGAAATTGGAAGTGAATATGAATGGTAAACACTTTCTTCTGAACGCAGGAAAGAAGTCAGTGGGTTAGCATGATTCAAACTTGAAATTGTTTACATACAATTTTTATTGACATGGACAGAGTTGCATATCAAGCCATGAAAATAGTAAGTGGGCAGCAGCATTGCAGTTGTGCATGGATGAGAAAAATGGTCAGTCACGTAGCAGTTGTATGTTAATACATTTCAGGACGACTAACTCTGGAAGAAACTGCTTAATGGATGTTTTGGACCAAACTGTGCAAACCTCTGGCTGACAGTTTCACAGAGTAGTACTGACTGCATTCTGTTTACAGGTTAATTCATCTCTGACTTCTGCCTGCACAATGCAAATGAATTTAGAGACAAGCTAAAGGTTAGTTGTCAGCTTCACCAGAGGATTCAGCATCAAGTGGTGGCACACAGATGGAATGAACTGCAACATTCATTAGGGCATTG
Source organism: Hypanus sabinus (assembly GCF_030144855.1). Classification (NCBI taxonomy): domain Eukaryota; kingdom Metazoa; phylum Chordata; class Chondrichthyes; order Myliobatiformes; family Dasyatidae; genus Hypanus; species Hypanus sabinus. The sequence goes on along the minus strand of NC_082709.1, from coordinate 136,762,458 downwards.
TGGGTCTGGGATTCAGTATCCACCAACTGAGGCCTTGTCACTGTTTGTGACCCACTCTGCTTTCATTGACAGGATGAGCGAAGTTGCCAGGATTCAAGATCAATTGGCACCACAGAGCCATTGGCATACAGCTGCAGAACTACTGGGAGATTGGTGCAGGAGGGTCATCAAATAGAGTACATTCACCCTATTTTATCCATGGAAGTAGTTTGCAAGAGCAGAGGAAGTAAGATACACACTCAGTCATCCTTGAAGTTTGAACAGATACCGCATTTTAGAATGCATTTAGGATTTTGAATATACATAGGGATAATGAATATAAAAAGAAGTAAGTTGCGCTAAATAGTTATAAATCATTCAAAGTTCAAAGTAAATTTATTAACAAAGTATGGACACTGCAGCACTCAGCTCAATGTTGGGGAGGTCTTTACCGGTAATGGACTGGGCCATATCCAGTACTTTTTATAGGATTTTTCATTCAAGGGTATTGGTCTTTCCATACCAGGCTGTGATGCAATGAGTCAATATACTCTCCACCATACAGCGACAGAAGTTTGTCAAAGTTTTAAATGTCATGCACGTGTTTTTTTACAAACTTCAATGTAAGTTAGACTTCAGCAGGAGTATGCATTTATACTCACTGTAAATCAGGACAAAATGCATTAGGGAGGATGTTATGGCTTTAGAAATGGTGCAGTGATGTGTCACAACAATAGTAGGAATGAGCCACTTAAATTTGTGTACAAACCCATTAAGCTTGAAGTGTTCTCTCTGCTACAGAGAAGCTTACAGAGGTAGTATTGATGCTTTCTGATTAGTATTTTTGTTGATAGTGCAATTCTAGGAAAATTGCTTCAAAGTGGATCAGAAAATGAAAGGTCATATATTTAAAATAATTAGCATAAGGCTGGAGAGGAAATGAGGAGACATTAATTCACAAAGATACTATTATGATTTGCAATATACAAAAATGTTAATAAGAGTCAGGAAGCAATTAGAAGCTTTGGAAGAAGAAATGGGATGTTGGACTAATTTGGGATGTTTCTTCATAGACCAAGCAATGCATCAGAGGCTGACTGGTCTCCTTCCATGTTGAGAGATTCTCTGATTTTATCTGGCAATAAATGTGGCAAACTGGGTCATACACTTTGAGTCAACAAGCACTCTTCTGAAATCTCTGCCATCAACATAAGGAATACTTGCAGTCCTCTGATCAATGGGAATGTTCAGGTTTTACTCAACATATTTGGCTCCGTATAATTTAATTGTGATTGACTGCAGAAGTGACCATTGTCCTAATATGTAGATATCTGATATAAAGAAAGCAGTTTCATTAATTAGCCACCTGAAAAGTAACAGTTCATACCAGGGGTGATTGATAAGTTTGTGGCCCAAGGTAGAAGGAGATGAGTTATTAACTTCAAACTGTCTGCATAATCACTCAAAGAGATGACCTGCATGTGCATGTAACGAGAGCTGTTTAACTCATCTCCTTCTACCTTAGGCCACAAACCTATCAATCACCTATCTGTGGACACTTTCTGGAGGTCCAAGATCCATATGCTCCACGACCACTGGACTAAATGTGTAAATGTAGGAGGGGACTATGTTAAACATAGAAACATAGAAAATAGATGCAGGCGTAGGCCTTTCGGCCCTTCGAGCCTGCCCCACCATTCCGTATGATCGTGGCTGATCATCCAATCCCTGTACCTGCTTTGTCTCCATACCCCCTGATCCCTTTAGCCGCAAGGGCCATATCTAACTCCCTCTTAAATATAGCCAATGAACTGGCCTCAACTGTTTCCTGTGGCAGAGAATTCCACAGATTCACCACTCTCTGTGCGAAGAAGTTTCTCCTCATCTCGGTCCTAAAAGGCTTCCCCTTTATCCTTAAACTGCGACTCCTTGTTCTGGACTTCCCCAACATCTGGAACAATTTTCCTGCATCTAGCCTGTCCAATCCCTTTAGAATTTTATACATTTCAATAAAATCCCCCCTCAATCTTCTAAATTCCAGCGAGTATAAGCCTAGTCGATCCAGTCTTTCTTCATATGAAAGTCCTGCCATCGCAGGAATCAATCTGGTGAACCTTCTTTGTACACTCTCTATGGCAAGAATGTCATAGGGGACCAAAAATGGACACAATACTCCAGGTGTGGTCTCACCAAGGCCTTGTACAACTGCAGTAGAACCTCCGTGCTCCTGTACTCGAATCCTTTTGCTATGAATGCCAATATACCATTTGCCTTTTTCACCGCCTGCTGTACCTGCATGCCCACTTTCAATGACTGGTGTACAATGACACCCAAGTCTCGTTGCACCTCCCCTTTTCCTAATCGGCCTCCATTCAGATAATAATCTGTTTTCCTGTTCTTGCAACCAAAGTGGATAACCTCACATTTATCCACATTAAATTGCATCTGCCATGAATTTGCTCACTCACCTAACCAAGTCATCCTGCAACCTCTGAGCATCCTCCTCACAGCTAACACTGCCACCCAGCTTCATGTCATCTGCAAACTTGGAGATGCTGCATTTAATTCCCTCGTCTAAATCATTAATATATATTGTAAACTACTGGGGTCTCAGCACTGAGCCTTGTGGTACCCCACTAGTCACTGCCTGCCATTCTGAAAAGGTCCCATTTATTCCCAATCTTTGCTTCCTGTCTGCCAACCAATTCTCTATCCACATCAATACCATACCCTCAATACCGTGTGCTTTAAGTTTGCACGCTAATCTCCTGTATGGGACCATGTCAAAAGCCTTTTGAAAATCCAAATATACCACATCCACTGGTTCTCTCCTATCTACTCTACTAGTTACATCCTCAAAAAATTCTATAAGATTCGTCAGACATGGTTGTCCTTTCACAAATCCATGTTGACTTTGTCCGATGATTTCACCACTTTCCAAATGTGCTGTAATCACATCTTTGATAACTGACTCTAGCATTTTCCCCACCACCGATGTCAGGCTAACCCATCTATAATTCACCGGTTTCCTCTCCCTCCTTTTTTAAAAAGTGGGATTACATTAGCCACCCTCCAATCCTCAGGAACTAATCCAGAATCTAAAGAGTTTTGAAAAATTATCACTATTTCTTGGGCTACTTCCTTAAGCACTCTGAGTTGCAGACCATCTGGCCCTGGGGATTTATCTGCCTTTAATCCCTTCAATTTACCTAACACCACTTCCCTACTAACATGTATTTCCCTCAGTTCCTCCGTCTCACTAGACCCTCGGTCCACTATTTCCAGAAGATTATTTATGTCCTCCTTAGTGAAGACAGAACCAAAGTAGTTATTCAATTGGTCTGCCATGTCCTTGTTCCCCATGATCAATTCACCTGTTTCTGACTGTGAGGGACCTACATTTGTCTTGACCAATCTTTTTCTTTTCACATATCTATAAAAGCTTTTACAGTCAGTTTTTATGTTGCCTGCCAGCTTTCTCTCATAATGTTGAAAAATAAGTGTGCTAGCCTTTCTAAAATTGACTCCTTCTACCTTAGGCCACGAACATATCAATCACCCCTCCTATTTCCAGATTTCCTAAATTGGAGGGATCACTTTTAATAGTGACATTAATTAGGCACAGTCTTGCTATCTACCCATATATCTTTGTTTCAGAAATCCTCTGGAAATGTGGATGGCCGAGTTATTGATTCAAAATTCCAATTTTAAAATATGCTGAGATGGATTGAAAGTAGGCACAAAATGCAATTATAAGATTATTGTTCTTTAGAACATTGGCACAGGATAGGTGGAAACGTATCATGCACACAGACGATATCTTTGGTTTGTGACCAAAATTTTTTTTTATTCAGATACAGTGCATAATAGGCCTTTCCGGCCCTTCAAGGCACACCACACAGCATTCCCCTGATTTAATCCTAGCCGAACAATGGGACAATTGGCAATGACCAATCAACCTAATAACTTGTATATCTTTGGACTGTGGGAGGTTAACCAGATCACCTGGAGGAAACCCATCCTGTCATGGGAAGAACATACGAGGTCCTTACAGGCAGTGGTGAAAATTGAATTGAAAATTGAATCCAAATTGCCTGTACTATAAAGCATCGTGCTAACCACTGTGCTACCATCCTGCCCCAGTGGTAGATTTACTTTGTAAATGCCAATCTACCATTTTGGTAAATTGCATATGAAGCGTTTTCTGCAGAAGTTTCCAAATATTATGACACAGGATGCTGGTCTATTTCCACATTCTGTGACAAACATTATTTTCTCAAAAGGCTTTCAATCTATAAGAAACATAACAAAGTCTGCAGATGGTGTTAATTCAAAGCAACATACACAAAACGCTGGTGGGACTAAGCAGGTTAGGCAATGTCTATAGAAAAAAGTAGACAGTCGACCTTTCGGGACAAGGCGGGTCTCGACACAAAACATCGACCGTCTACCCTTTTTCATAGATGCTGCCTGACCAGCTGAGTTCCTCCAGTGTTTTTGTTGAGTTCCTATTCATTTTATAAGGCCTTGCTAAAGAACCATAAACACCACTTCCACCAAATATCAGGGCCAGATCCTTTGTATTTATTCATGTCCATGGATAATTCCCCAACCTACATTTTGTATGAATTACTTTTAACTTTTCTTTTATTTTCTTTGTGGAAAAGACCCATTTCTGCTCTAGACCTCTCCCCCACTATGAAAGAGTAACTATGCAGGTACTAAATGCTTCCTTTGGGTAAGTGCATTACTCCAAACCAGTCAAGGCAAAACCACCTCCACCTCTACAGCCCCACACATCACACCACACCAAACCCAAAACTACAATTATGATACATGGTAGTCCAAAAATTATTTAAGTTTCTTTTCAACCCATTTGGAAAATCTGATATGTATTGAAGATACATTTCACATTACAACACTGAAGAATGCTTTAGCATATTGCAAAATGGAGACTTTACTTCTGTATTAGACAAATCTTTGTTTCTCCAAGAAATACAAATGCGAACCTGCCTTCAAGTGCTCTGCTTCATTAATCTGTTTTTTTTTCAAATATAGGTATATTGACACCCCACCTCAAATGTAATATAGTAATTCAAAAAAGTAGCACTCAAACCTATCATGCAGTCATATGTTCTTAATGTTTAACTGTCAAAAAGAATGAATTCTACAACTTCCTGTAGTTTACATAGTAAATGTTGCAACTTCAAATTTTAGATTACTTCCTTTAAAAGGTGATTTTACATGTGAAAATAGTTATGTATTTTCCTGGTATACAACCTTCTCTGCCACTCATTTTCAATTTATAGAGGATGATCTGGATGACATTATTGGGTAGAGATGAACATACTGATGCAATGTGAACATATGGAAGGTCATGAAACAAAACCAAACCACTTTCTCAAGTGGTTGCAATGGAGAACTGCCAAGAGAAACAATTTACTGTGTTTTTTTATGAGACTATTCTAGTTCCTATTTCAACAACACAGCACTGAAAACTAGACTCCTTGATGTTGAATATTTTCAGAGCCTGGACTTCCAAATTAAAAATTGTTCTGTTACCTGCACATTAATTATTTAAGTCCTTTAGCGATCCTCAAGTTAACATACAACCTAATGGATGTCAGAATAATATCTGGTTCTGTTGAAAACAGCAGAGAAAAATACATTGATATTAGGATTTCCCTCAGAAAATGACAGTTCTATACGGAGCTCTTGAGTTCATGATAGGAGGTTGAGTGAGAACTGTCTACACTTCACTGGGCAGGTGACTCTTCTATCTATGTCCCTAAATGGATGAGATTCTGCCAAACTACACTGAGTGGTACCAAATGCTTATTAGCCTTAGATTATTCTGAATTTGTGGCACCAATTTCAATAGAACTCTGCCCATGGATTGGGCTGGAACATGTACTATGAGAATATTGCCTCTGAGGCTAACAAGGTAAAGCAGATTCATTCACATGTTCTTCAGAAACATTTCCCTGGAAAGAATTGCCATAAATGTGAAGTTAAGAATCCCCTTTCCATACAGAACACTGGGTACCACCAGTTTATCCAAACCTTGTTACCTATTTTTGGCATGTCATAGTTGGAGAAGGCTGTGATTAATATTTTAGCCAATATGGAAAAGATATTAAACAATACCATGGATCCCATACAGGTCCTGGAAACTGAAATAAAATCCTCATCTAAAATACTCTCAGAACCATATGACCTTTGAATTCCTAATGACAGCTGGCAGAGGAGTCTGCACAGTTATCCATGAATCCTCCTGTTGCTTTGTTGATCAGAGTGGCTCATAACACAAATCAAAAGCATTTTAAGATTTTGCATAAAACGGCAGTGGAAAAACCCTTTGACTGATGGGGATGAATGCCAGATGTTGGGGGGCGGTTAGGAAGCATTGTTAAGCAACTCATAAAATGTAATTGCATTGGCTGTAATTGTGGTGAGCTGTATCTCCCAGATAGCACTATGCCTAGGTCACACTTTACACGGGATTATAAAACCATAGTAATCTCCATGTTCCCAGATCTAAATTTTTCAATAGTAACTGAGCACAAAGCTCTCTACTTGTTTGATGAACATACAACATGATGACGATTAAGGTTGTCTTTAGAGGACAAAATGGGGTGAGGGAATGTTGAAAGTTACGAACAACTTGGTTGCAGAAGGGTTATTGATTAATTGCATATCCTTGGAACAGCATTACCAAATTTATCAAAAACTTATGATGGCTTGGATGAATTAAGGCTTGCACAGTTTGGGTTTTGTTTTTGATCACGGTGCTCTCTTGCCGACAAGATAATGAAAGAAGGATTTCACTATTAGTAGTTGTTGTGCTCAAGTTATTTATAACAGCAGCTCATCTAATTTTGTAGGTGGCAGCAGAGGAGACTGGTGGAAGTATTGAACTTGATAAGTGGCTACTAGATGATGAATATTCTTCTGAATCTCTCAAAAACTTGTTCCAAATACATTTGAATTTCTGAGGAGAGGTGCGAATGTAAAGGAATAAGTGACAAACATGGGTGAAATAAAATATATCTAATCGGATATACAAACCAAAATATGTAAGGAAGTGATGCTGGAACAATGGAGAAGCCAAAGTTAACCGTGAGAGGTATGAAATGTCCTATTTAGTAATTCAGGATGGGATACTTAAATAATAATAGTATGGGGTATGTAGTACTTCCAAAAATCAATACAAGTTGACAAAAAGAGTTAACTAAAAAAATTTAAGCAATACTATATCTCTGGATGAATGTATGTTGTTATGTGTCAATCTATCTTCAAGCAGTCTTTCTTACAAATGCATTTAGAAGAGTGGTTTAGTAGATTTTTTTGTGTGTTGTGTTGAATTGATGAGTAATGGGCACCAACATTCATTTGGTTCTCCGCAAAGAAATTATGGATTTAACCTAAAAATGTGTTTGAAATATCAATGGACCGGTTTATACCAATGAAACTGTCAAAATGCAACCTGCATGGCTCCCAAGGAGACCATACTGTGTTCACTGTAACTTCTGACCTTTTGTTGCATGCCTGGCTTTGCCTCCTATCCTGGGAACCCTGACCCCAACTTCAAATCAACACTATAGTAATGAAGAACTCCCAGCGATTCTCCCCTCTGACACCTACTATATGAGTATCGTAGTACCTAAATAATGAAGAAAGCTCTCACTTTTATTTTAATCTCACTCACTAGACTATGGAACATGTCTGAGCTGCCCAGTCAAGTCTACTAATGTTGGTAGAACAGTAATGAAAACTGCAAACAAAACACTAAGCAAGCACAATGTATAGCATATTGTACTAAAGTTGTTCCAATGCAGCCACAGTTTGTATTTTAATGTTTCAATTTAAGTCAAGAATGAGGAGGAAAATTGTAAAATGATAACATGCATGACTCAGACATGAAGCACACATACCAATTTTTGAAATTGGTACAATTTCATCCAGAAATGATTACTAGCATCTGAAGTACTGTGCTTAACAATCCAATTTCTAGGCAAACATCCTTCAGTGCATTTTATATATTGCTATACTTCAGTAGAGTTCACTGTTAAGATTCAAAACTTAAAACCCTTACCATAACTTGTGTCATCCAAGGGCTTCACTATTCAGGCCATGATAATAGAAGTTAGCTGCATGCTCATTTACTGTTGTGATCGTTTCAGATCATATCTATTAATATGCATGGGTTCCTGTAACTTATAGCAATCTCAAGACTGCTTTTCATCTTACAAAAATTGCATTATTCAAAGACACAAACATGAACTGAAGAATGGGAGCATGTTTTTCTATTACATCCTTGAATACATTTTGCAATGTCCTTCACACTTCTGCTATTGTGAGTCTATTATGTGGGACATCATCAAAATGTTGGTCTGTATTAAATATGTTACCATTTCGACTCTCCTCATTACCTCCACAAAAAATCCATTTGTTAGTTAGATGTAAATTTCCCTTAACAAATCTGAGCTGTCTGTCCTTGTGTGCCTTTCTAAATAATAAACAAGAACGTTCTTCAGAATTTTTTTTCAGTGCTTCATCCACCACCAAGAATAGTCTGACTACCCTGTAATTGTTCTGTCAATTCTTACTACTTTTTTTAAAATCAGAGGATTGTTAGCAGGAGTCCAGTCCACTACTCTATTCAGGGAGGACTGGAGAGTGATTGAGAGAACCCCAGTTAATTCCTCCCTTCCTTCTTTTAACAACCTGGGACAGTTTTCACACAACTTCCTAAACTGTAAACCCAACATTGTTCCATACTGATCCATCTCAAACATCCTTTCATGAATAAAAGTGCAAAACTATTAGTTAAGAACTATTCTCTCATACGTTATGTTCAAACTTTAGTTATTTTTAAGTCATCTCTCAGTTATAGAGAAAATATCTTCTAATTTGTCATTTGCTGAGAAAATATGTTTGTATTTTCCTCAATTTTACTTCCCAATAAGGCTTTCATGCCCTTTCTTTGGTTTCCTAAATTATTTCTTTAACCAGACACTTGCATTTCTGCAATTTTGACACCATGGGAAAGGTTTCACTGTAACGTAATGGTCTTTCTGTAGAAGCAGAGTCTGGGTTATGGTTAGAGATAACGGGTGCTTTGGAATGTGAGCTATTCAATGAAGGGAGTGTGTTTTCGTGTTGTGTGCCTGACACTGGTGTGAACTCAGTCTTTTGGTTGATGGGAGATGAAGGGAGAAGACGGCGGCGAGAAGAGGTTGTAGGACTCAATTGGAGGTAGGACCATGATTCAACAAAGCCCGGGGAGATCGAAAGACAATCGGTGAAGGGGAAACTGTGAGCTCCAACTTGTGCACAATAGACGTTTCATTAAAAATGGGCCCTTTTTTTGCTTTTTCTTTACTAACCCTTAAGTCAAATTAAGAATATAAAGTTAAATTGTTTAATTGCATGTGGTGTACTGTTTGTTATTTCAAGATACTTATTTGTAAACGGGTAATGAATCACGCAATATCCACACAAACGGGATTCTGGGGTGTGCTTGCACCTCAGTCTCACACTTCTGCTGGGGCCAGAGATTGTCTACCCTGGACTTACACAGCTGAGGGAACCAAAGCATTTAATAATATTCTTGATGGTTTGTGGTGTTAACTTCTTAATATCAGAAAAAAAAGTCTCCTTTTTTTGTTTTATCCTTGAAATCCATAAATCTTCAGGGGTGCACATCTAACATTTCTTTATAGATACATTACTCTTAAATCGCTCCTGTTCCTTCATATCATTGTTTCAAGTCCACAAGTCCACGATAAATGAAATTTCAGCCTGGTAAGATAGCCTTTATCCAGATTAGATTTGTTTTTTTTTTCATTCTAGTCAATGCTTGCCTTTACCAAAAATATGCAGAATCGAACTGATTTAGACCATAAGATATAGGAGCAGAATTAAGTCTTTAAGTCCTTTAAGTCTGCTCTGTCATTTCATCATGGTTGAACCAATTTTCCTGTCAGGCCCAAACTCATGCCTTCTCCCTGCATCCCTTCACGCCCTGACGAGTCAAGAATCTATCAAACTCTGTCTTAAATATACATAAAGACTTGGTCTCCAAAGCTGCCTGAAAGAAAGAATTCCACAGATTCATCACTCTCTGGCTAAAGAAATTCCTCCTCAACTCTGTTCTAAAATGACATGTTAGATTCACAAGGTTAATTCCTGGGATGTCCGGACTGTCTTACGCAGAGAGGTTAGAGAGACTGGGCTTGTACACCCTGGAATTAAGGAGATTGAGAGGGGATCTGATTGCAACATATAAGATTACTAAGGGATTGGACAAGATAGAGGCAGGAAATATGTTCCAGATGCTGGGAGATTCCAGTACCAGAGGGCATGGTTTGAGAATAAGGGGTAGGTCATTTAGGACAAAGTTAAGGAAAAACTTCTTCTCCCAGAGAGTTGTTGGCGTCTGGAATGCACTGCCTCAGAAGGCAGCGGAGGCCAGTTCTCTGGATGCTTTCAAGAAGGAGCTAGATAGGTATCTTATGGATAGGGGAATCAAGGGATATGCGGACAAGGCAGGAACCGGCTATTGATAGTAGATGATCAGCCATGGTCTTAGAATGGTAGTGCAGGCTCGAAGGGCCGAATGGTCTACTTCTGCACCTATTGTCTATTGACACTCCTCTACTCTGAGGCTGTGTCCCTTGGTCCTAGACTTTCCCACCATAGGACACATCCTCTCCACATCCACTCTATCAAGGTCTTTCACCAGTCGATAGGTTTCAATGAAATCACCCTTATTCTTCTGAATTCCAGTGAATATAGGCCCAGAGCCATCAAATGCTCCTCATATGATAGGCCATTCAATCCTGGTATCATTTTTGTAAACTGCCTTTGAACCCTCTCTGATTTCAGCACTTATTTCTAAGATAAGGGGTCAAATCTGATCCCAATACTCCAAGTGAGACTTCACCAGTGCTTTAGAAAGTTTCAATATTACATCCTTGCTTTTATATTCTAGTCCTCTTGAATTGAATGCTAACATTGCATTTGCTTTCCTCACCACTGCCTCAACCTGCAAGTTAACCTTTTGGGAATTCTGCACAAGAACTCCAATGTCCCTTTGCTCCTCAGTTTTTTTGTATTTTCTCTCCATTTAGAAAATAGGCAACCCTTTAATTTCTTCTATCAAACTACAGGACCTTAAACTTCCTGACACTGTATTCCACCAGCCACTTCTTTATCCATTCTCCAAATCTAAATCCTTCTGAGGCCTCTCTACTTCCTCAAAACTACCAGCCTCATCATCTATCTTCATGTTGTCTGCAGACTTTGCAACAAAGCCATCATTTCCATCATCAAAATTATTGACATATAATGTAAAAAGAATTGGTCCCAACACAGACCCATGTGGAAAATCACTAGCCATGGGCAGTCAGCCAGAAAAGGCTCCCTTTATTCCCATTCTTTGCCTCCAGCCACAGCACTTCTTTATTCATTCTAGAATGTTGCAGTTTATGATCACTGCAATCAAAATAATCTTCTACACATTGCCTGCTACTGCTCACTCTCATTTCCAGAAATAAGTTCAAACTATCTCCCCTGTTGAATAAAAAAATGTCCAGTTATTGAGTGCTGAGTGTTATCTATTTGTTACACTAACACATTTTTCTTTCTCACAAGACAGTAGCTGACTTTCATTTTACAACTTCTATTTGTTCTTTCTCCTTAATTAGCTTATTAGGCTATCAACCCAGATAAATTGCATCAAATTTCACCAAAGCTGATGTGCCTTGGATTCAATCCATCCCACTCTCAGTAAATTGTAACTAACTTGTTTCCTCTTTTGCCAATTTCTGACAAAGGGTCTTTGACTTGAGATATTAATAATCTTTCTCCTACAAGAAGGACAGCAGAAGAAGCCAGATAATTATGTATAACATCATAAACACAAGAGATTCTGCAGATGCTGGAAATCCAGAGCAACACACACCAAATACTCAGGAACTCAGCAGGTTGGGCAGCATCTAGGAAGAGGAAGAAAACAATTAATGTTTCAAGATGACTGGAGAGGAAGGGGGAAGAGACCAGAATAAGACTATGAAGGGAGGAGAAACAGTACAATCTGGCAGGTGATAGGTGAAATCAGGTTGGGTGAGTGTAGGAGGGGGAAAGAGGTGAAAAGCATGAGGTGCTAGATGGAAGAGGTAAAGAGCTGAAGATGAAGGAATCTGATAGGAGAGGACATTGGACCATGGGAAAATGGTCTAATGTCAGTTGTTGGGCAATTATTAGGAATAACTCTAAAGGACAGGATTTAGAATTTAAAATACATTTAGAATAGTAAGTATTAATCAGGAATTGCAATGGTGAGGATGCAAAGGAGCTTCACGAGGATGTTATCTACGATAGAATGTTTTAGCTGTGATGAAAGATTGGATAGGTTGGATTTGTTTTCTTTGAAGCAGAGATGGCCAAGGGGGAGAGATGTACAAAATTATGAAGTCCCCAACAGTTTGCCTACATGTTTGCTCTTCTGTGACTGTCTGATAATTTGGAGGTCTACAGTTAACTCTCAGCAGTATGACTTCATGCCTTCTGTCATTCAATTCAACTTATGTGATTTCATCTGATGATTCTTTTCTCAGTTCCTTCCTATCCTTCACAATTTTTTCTGAAATATTACCATCCCTTTTGTTTAATCTCCTTCTAATCTCATCCGAAAAGCCTGTGATTAAGAATGCTAAGATAGCATTTCTCCTCTTCTTCAAGCCAAATTTTAGTAATACTCATTCTTCTATTTACCTACTAAACTTATCAGCCTTACTCATAGGACTGCTTGCAAAGAAATTTAAAACAATTATTTCATTACCTGTTTTCCAGCATCTTTCTATCTCTGCCTCACAGACTTTGCTGCCAATTTTAAACTTCCATTTCTAGTTTTGTTTCTTTTCACGCCTATTAAAAATCCTAAACCATCCCAGAATGTTTTCTGCTCTCTCCACTAAATCTAAAAAACTTTAGTGTAGTATTGTTTTTGACTGTGCAGTGCTGAAAGTGTCAATTTTAACATGTCCACCCTCCCCTACAAGTGGGTCCTGGATCCAAGTTCCTCAGCAACCTGAAGCACTCTGTGTTCGCTCCACTCGCAACTCACATTTGTGGTATCAACCATCTGGAGTACTTCTGGACTCAATAATGTAAAGAGTAAATGTGATTAAAATTACTACCTTTCACATTTTGCTTATCAATTTCTCATTATTAACATCAGGAAGGAGGTACGGAAGCCTGAAGGCACAAACTCAGTGATTCAGGAACTGTGTCTTTCCCTCTACTATCCAATTCCTAAATGGATATCGAAACCATGAACACTATCTCACTTCTATTATTTCTGTTTTTGCACTATTTTTAATTCAAATATTTAAAATACATATATATACTTACAGTAATTGATTTCCTTATTTTTTTCTATATTGTCATGTATTGCACTGTACTCCAGCTGCCACTAAGTTCAGAAATTTCACAATATATGCCGATGATATTAAATCTGATTCTGAATTTATTTCCAGACTTCCAAATTTCTGACTACAGGACATTATCCCTTTCATTACCCACTGCTACGGCTTTGGACTACAACTTCTGGCTATTCAGCAACTTCACCTTCACTCTTCAAGATTGCCTAACAACTGCTCAGGGACATCTGGCACCGGGGAATCACAACGCTTCTGTGAAATACACCTTCAGCAACTTAAGAAGGCATTTGACTCCCTAAATATAGTAGTCACAACCATTATAACTTTTTTTGGTATTCAAACTCCCATATTTTATTGCTGATTAATTCATCTGTTAGCTATTTATTTTCCAGATTAGTTTCATTGTCATCCACTCTCAGTTACACGTTTCCCATAAATTCTAATGTCGAGGTTGGTCACTATTAGAACTACCCTCAATTTCAGAACACCTCCAAATGTTCTAGTCCTTAAATTATTTCCCTGTGACTCATTTTCTCTCACTTGCTCATCTACTTCCCACAGATTCTTTTTCTTTCCATCTGCACTTGGGGTCGTTTACAGAAGCCAATTTGGCTACAGTATGTCTTTTGTGATGTGGGAGGAAGCCAGAGGTGAAGTGAGAACTGCAGCCAGTCACAGAGAGAAAGAGCAATCTCCTATTAAAGTTTAGAATAAAAACCACATCATTAACTCTGTAACAGTCGCAACTGATGCTTGTAATGCCTATATCGAAAGAATGAAAAACTACCAAATAAAATTCTTCAAAAACTGAAGAAAATACTTAAAAATGCATGATATCATAGTGCTTTCTTCGATCCTTCCAGCAGGATTTTCAGCATGAAAGTAATGACAAGAATTCGATTGTACTTCCAGTTCAGTAAATCTAAAGCTTCCAGAATAAATCCATGATTTCCTCAATTAATATTTTTTTTACATAAAACCTAGTTACTGAAAATTTTTAACTTTTAAATCTACATCCTTGAGAGCTAACAGCTGCAATGAGGCTTTGTTGAATTATAAATATCCCATTATTAAATTGTATTTACTGTATTTCTGCCATTTTAAAGTGATAAATTGAGAAATTGAATGAAGCAGCAAATTAATTAGTAAAAGAACATTAAAGACTTTTAAAAATATAGTTGATACCCAAAATATTCAAAATAGGCTAAATATGTTTCACAGAAATCAATTTCTTCGTAACAAAGCATACTGCATTAATTAATCTCAACTTCATTTGAATTTAATGCTACCCAACAGAGAGAGAAAGAATCTTCATTTTAGTCCATGCAAACTACTGCCTGCATGGAGACAGCAATATAATCATTCCCCAAGACCATAAATTATGTGGCCAGACATTCTCAATCACACAAAAGCTTCATAAGTGTCTCCTCTGTCATTCTTTGTTTTTTATGACATTCTCTAACCTCATAATAAGCAGAGCAATTACACATAGGCTGCATTAAGATCATTGGAAAAGGTGATGCATAACAAAAAGAAGCATCCCTATCTTAAATCAGATTCATAGTGATAGAATGCAGGTTGTCTGGTTTCTGAAGGACCCACCGCATACTTAAATTGTACCACTGAATGTGTTTTGTAGATGAGAGCCCACTTTAGTTAATCTATGGGCTCCAGATTGTGGATAAATACTGGCTCAAAAGAAAGTGAAAGGGCTATAATCATTGGCAAATAAACCTACAAACAAAATCATGAAGTTTATTTTATTTTTGTAAGTTCAATAAAGAAGCAAATATTTGGGGCTGGAGGAAGGTGACGATGGAATTCAGAGGTAAAAGTGTGTGCATATTCCAAAGCAGCCCAAGGGTGCGAGGATCACCTGAATTACACTTCATTATGCTGTATACTCTAGGTTCCAAGTGGAGCTCCTACATACAAACTGAATCTTTACCACAGCTGAATATTCCAGATCTGGAGTGTATTGTCATTGTGGGGTTATCCATTTAGGAGTGAAGTGAGAAATAATTCCTTCACACAGAGCACTATAAATCATTGGATTTAACTTGCTGCAAGGAATGTAGATGCCCAGTTGTCAAGTTTGTTGTGCAGCTGAAACCAGTAGGTTTAGAGTAAATATAGAGACTGGGTGAGTAAGTGAATTTGAGGTATGGAATCAGTCATGATGTTGATTAGCAGATCGAACTTGATGAACCACTTGATGAGCTACTATTTTTCATAATTCTGTCGATGCTGTCATTTATTATGACTACCATAACTGTTTTCCAGCATGCTTGAGCTAATCAGGAGCACTCTTCCACAAAGGGCATGCCTTCTGCTCATAACCACACATTATTAATTGCAAGGATGGTTTATTTCCACTAACAGTTACTGAAACATATAGGCATAAGGCTATCGATCATGCAAAAGACCATAATTCATAGGAGCATAATTACGCCATTTGGTCCTTTGAGTCTGCTTCACCATTCCATCATGACTAATTTATTATCCTTTCTCCTGCCTTCTCCCCATCCTTCACCCTTACTAATCAGGAACCTAACAAACTCTACTGTAAATATATCCAATGACTTGGCCTCTACAGCCATTTATGATAATCAATTCCACAAATTCACCACCTTTTACCTAAAGAAATTCCTTCTCGTCTCTGTTGTAAAGGGACATCCTCATATTCAGAAGGAATGTTCTCTGGTCGGAGAAACATCCAATCCATATCCACTCTATCTAGGCCTTTATTTACATGTTGAGTAAAAAGCAATAATCCAAAACACAGTTCTGATAAAAGATCACTGACCTGAAATACTAACTGTATCTCTCGTTTTAATGTGCTGAATAATTCCAGCACTGTTTGTTTATATTCCTATGATAAATATTACTTACACAACTAAGACAATTACAAGTAAATTGGTGATTTCCCAGAATCTCTAGGGTACCGTGGTTTTGCCTTGGTACCTCGCTCAATAATTAGATCATTGTATCCTCATCAGAAGACCAAATACCATCTCCTCCTTACTGACAATCAACTCAGGTGGACCTCGAAGATGTATGCATAACCCACTGCTCTACTCTCTCGAAACTCATGACTGTTGGGCACAGCTCAAATTAAGGCCCCTCACCCATCAGGGACATGCCTATTCTTATTACTACCATCAGGAAGATCGTAAAGGAGCCTGAAGACCCACCCTCAAGACTTGAAAAATAGCTTCTTCCCCTCTGCTATCTGATTTCTGCACAGTCCGAGAACCCACGAGCACTATCTCACTATCCCTCTTTTGCACTATTAGTTTATTTTTATTGTAATTTACTGTAATTTGTTACATCTATAATGTACTGCTGCCACAAAACAATAAATTTCACAACTAATATCAGTGGATACGAATACCAAGCCCCAAGCTCTGGGCTCACTGACTTATTGGCCCTCGTGCCTTCTGCTGCACGGACATCCAATCCAACATTCATGGAAGTCTTTCATCACTCATCCATGTCACTAGCCTTGTTGAATACAAGGTCTTGGTTGGGATCTCTTGGGGGGAGAAAACCAGAGCTGTCACTAGTCTTAGGAGTAATGAAAGTACTTGGAACTAACACAGGGCCAGTTAATGCTGAGGTGAACATTCTGACACTGTATCCAGGAATGCTAGGAAGTGGCAAGCTCTGGTTGAAATTGCTAAAAGCAGTACTGTATCTTCCAATCAGCAGAAAGAAAATAGAATCAGGTACCACCAAGCCAAAGAGTTGGGTTCAGAATCAAGTGGAATAGGGAAGGCAAAATATAGAACTAGAGATAATGTTCAGGATCTCAACAACTGACTACTGAATAAGAAATTAGTAGCTAATAGTAGCAAAAGCCAAGATTGGGCAATAATATGTAATGTCAGAACAGAACTGGTCCCATTGAATAGCAATAAGGTTAAAATAATTTCATTTTACAGAAGCAATGGGGCAGCTAGGAAGAGTTCTTCCTCTACTACCAATGACATAATCTTCAGTCAACACTGTCTCTGAATGTGTCACTGCCCCACTTTCGAAGATTGATGATGAACTGGAACATTAACATACTGTACAAAAACATGAACATCTGTTGAATTATACATTTCGCATAATCTATAATGGCACTTGCAAAGCAAGTCTGCTAATGAAAACCACATCTATAAAAATATTATGTATACATGCAATAATTAGACAATAAGAATAACATTTCTACATCATAGTTTTAGCCAATTGTTGATAGCCACCAACAATGAAAAATGATCTCTTTAGAGCTGAAGAAGTAAACTAAATTTTGGAAATATGAACAGTCAAATACCCAGTTAAAAATCCTCTGCTCGGGCTGCATCTTTATAGCCAGCTCTCAATATACTGTATTTAAAGTTTGATGTTCAATATTATACTGCCATTGCAGCAGCATGAAATCTCCACATCTCACATCAAGTTATTCATAGCACCATAAAATGTGTAGTTACTTCCAATAACTAACACATTTCCACTGAGGATTCAGTTCTCCAGGAAAGCAAATTGGGCCTAAACTTATTTCATTTAGGATTATATCTATAACCACAGAGAGCACATTTCCATTTCCCCAGTCTGACTGAATTTAAATCCGCAGATAATCACTTATACTGCACTCCACAAGGAGGCAAAATGAAAAAACATGCAACCTCTGTGAATGATACTTAACTGCAAAGAAATAAAACGAAATCAGGGAGTAACTGTAGATCTAATTCTTAATGTTTCTGAACAATGGAGACCAGCAGATAACAGAGCCAATTGAATATGAAACTCCCCAGCTAAGAGAAAAGAACAAGCCAGGATACGATTTAATGCTCCATTCTGACTGTTCTTTGAGCATTGTGGCCAGTTCTGCTCAAAGTAAAACAAAAGAAACATTCAAGTACTGCCGACAACGTAGAGGTGAACTTTGGGGCTGAACACTAACAGCATTGATTTGAGTTATGCAGAAAGACTGGTGAAATTCTGGCATTTTAACTCCGAAAAGGAAAGTTGGTTGATCATCTCACATAAATATTTTTTAAAAATTATGCAGAAAAGGTTCATTCTGAATACCACTTTATAAAATAAGGTAGCACAGAGTCAAAGATGCAAAATATAATTTTAGTAAAAATCAAAAAGTAATCATCTTTTTTTTGCAAGGTGATGAGAAACACTTACACTAAAATCAAAACAATTTATCATTTAGGTCCTATAGGTTTGAGACACATTTTATTCTTCAGGTAATCAACAAAATTGAGGACAAATTGTATGAAGTAAATACTGTTTTTTTAAAATTGCAGATTATATTTCTTCAGACATCTCTCACAATTTATACTTAGTCAACATGATTAAAGGTCACTGTTATTAAACAGACTATATCATAGTAGGATTTCCAATTTGATGGAAGGTTAATGGAACAAACAATGGAAGTATAAAGAAGTCCGATCATACTCTGCTGAAAGGTAATGAGCCTGTACCTGTGATACTACTCTGGTCTTGCCAATTGTTTAACTGCACATTCTCACCATAATATTGAAAAGAAATCATGAAAGATAATTCATTTGTAGCATTTTAGCCATGCAGCACAATTCATGTTTTAAAACCAACTTTTTGCACTCAATCTAATTATACCAATAAAAATATTGATATCAATCTAATGAAAAAGATTCTAAAGGTCAAATGCAGTAATAAAAGATAAATTTGATTTATTTTCAAATAAATTCAGTTCTTATAATTTGAACATAAATCCTTTAATGAATGTTCTAATTTCTTTTGAACAAAAGGATAAATTGCCCATTAATAAGACTCAAGAAACGCAAGTCAATTAAAATTTAAGGTAAAGACATAGCAGCTGTCAGACAATGAATGAGAGCAAGAGATTAATCGTTATACTCTTAACTGCTGAATCAAACCAGCGAGCTTTATCTGTCTTTTTCAATGTATCCTTTTCTCTTCTACTTTCTATTCTGCTGCTAGTACCTATAGCAAGTTCACTTATCACCATAGTAATAGGATTTTTTTCTCCGATCTCACCACCTCTACATCAGTCAATCACTTCTGTGATCAATTAGTCATATTGACTGGATTGTGTAAACTCTACATGCATAGTGAAATGCTGTTTAAAAATATCTGTCTTTCTTGGCCACATACGAGAAGTGAAAGGGAAACCCTTC
The DNA here is from genome assembly GCF_030144855.1 of Hypanus sabinus. Classification (NCBI taxonomy): domain Eukaryota; kingdom Metazoa; phylum Chordata; class Chondrichthyes; order Myliobatiformes; family Dasyatidae; genus Hypanus; species Hypanus sabinus. The sequence goes on along the minus strand of NC_082709.1, from coordinate 136,742,855 downwards.
ACAAGACTCAATAACAATCCACTGGGATCAACTCCAGTGGGCTCTGCACAAGCAATTATCTTGTCACAATATTCTACAAGGAGCTGGTAAAACATCGATCTCATGTGGTGCTAAAAAATAATCATATTTATTTCGTCTCTCCAACAGTTTCCCAAGGTCTAACATACCTCCAGTGAGCAGATACAAAGAATCCACAAATAAAACATTGAAATCCTGAAGTTGGTCCAATCACGGCATCAGTTGCTCAGTTTAATAGATCCCAGTCTCCTTCCAGAACACCTCGATTCCTTCTCTTGGATACAGATCAGTGCACAACAATGTTTTAGAAAATTTGATAAGTAGTCTATAAGAACATTAGAATAAATATGTTTTCAGGTCTTTGCATATCATGTGTATATGTCCATATATTCTACATATGGATCTTTTAGATGTTAAAATCCAACAGATATCCCATAAAAGTTAGGCTTAACCTGATGATATTCCATCATTCGAGTTTCACACTCATTTACATCTAGCTGAGGTTGTTCAGTAATGACAGGAGACAGAATCCTGGATTATTGTTCAATGTGTACCTAAAACTTAGTCAATTTGAGAATCCAAATCACCAAGATTAAATTTATTATTGTAACAGGTTCACAAGATATAAGTGGTATTAAAATTGGCTTTTTGCAGCAGCAGCACAGTACATTATAATCAAATATAAAAAGCATAATATTATTAATATAAATTATACATAAATTACAAGTGTGCAAAAATAAACTACAAAATGAACATAATGTCACTATTTCAAGATTGAGACAGTGAAAATAAAATATATTCTGAGGTAATATTAAGGTTTTTCAGGTCAGTTCAAGAACATGATGCAGTGGGGAAGAGACTAGTGTTGAACCTTTTCAACACTAGTAAGTTTTTCAGACTCACAAGAGTATTCCAAAGTGTTATTCAAACACAACGTATACATAAATGATGTGGTTTAAGGAAAGAGAGAAAATGCTGAAGTTCCTGTTAGTGTTTCATGTTGAAGATCTTTTGTCAGAACCTGCTGAGCGTTTGCAACATCTTTTATTTCTATATCAGCAGTGATATTACTATTTTCCACATTTTAATCTACAATGTGGCTTGATGGTTCAAAGGAGGGATTCTGAGGAAACCTCAGAGAAAACAGTTCATAAGTTCTGTGAATAAACACTTGCTGAAAAATTTGGAAACTGAAACGTGTTTCATTCTCAAAATACAATATAGATATTAGGTAGAGAAGTTTGGGCAAGGCAGACTTACTTTGAAGCACTGTAAAATTACAAGAGTCTCTTCTATATCACTGAAATGATTTTAATGAATTGAAAGACTTAATTTTTATCCCGGTGAGAAAGCATTCTATGGAGCTTTTGATTTATCAGGCAAGATGATCCAATTTAACAGTTTGGTCCTATTCAGCACAATGCAATCTTACCCAAAGTAAGTGGGAATCATCATCATTATGTGCCATGTCCAAGTGGAATGGGGCCACAAAATGACTAGGTTAGAATGGGATTTTGTGTTCAGATAGACAGCTGCTGGGAACATCTGGAATGGCTTCTCAATCACTTTGATACATTCTGGAAAAGGAGGCAGGTAAGATCAAGGTTTTCCTTGGAGCCTAGTGGTATTCTGGCTTCCATTTCCACATTCATTTTTGTTCCTTGCCAAATTGGCCGTTTTGAGGATGTCTAGGAAAATAGGGGATGGTGCATTTGGGCTGACAAATCTAGAACTAACTCCCTAAATAGTATTTCCCTCAAAAAAACAGAACCTAATAAATCAATGCAGCACTGAAAGATCACACTTCTGAAGGACAAATCATTCAGATACAATGTTAAACTAAGGTGTCTTCTTTCCTCTCTGATCAGCTGAAATCTTAAGAATGGCATGATATCGTAGGAATTCAAAGAAGTTACCTTCCTCTTTTATCCAATAATCAAAAACACTGGAAGCAGATTACCTGTTCATTATGACAATGCTATTTTTAGGATGTCTTTCCCATGCAACACCAGGGACTACCTTTCAATAGTACGTGACTGATGTCAAAGCACTTTGTAACATGATGGAAAGGTTCTGGGAAAAAAAACAAATGACTGTATCACATATGTCATATGGTAGTGGTTGGCACCTGTCCGTCTCAAAGGACATTGGGTGGCGATGATCATCATCATAAGCCTGCACAGAAGGGATGGAGATCCTGAGATGCCCAGCCATCAAGATCCCCCCTCTCAGCCTCATCAGTATAGTCCAAAGGAAAGCTTATGGAGCAATGCATTTGACACCAGTTTAGCTGCAGGAGCTGCTAGAATGATGTTCAATGACACCAAGCCACCTTAGGGTCTCCACTCCACATTTGCTGTCTGGGTTTACTTTTGTAGCTTTTGTCTCTTCCAAGGCTGTCCAGAAGGCAGTGGGGCTATTTACCCATTGCTGGGGATCTGATTCACAAGCACAAGGGCATGTCTGCACACCGGTGGGCATGCGTGCTACATATGCAGGGGCCAGACCTCCTCTCTGTCATCTGTAGTTCAGCCTGAGTCCAAAAGGAGTTCAGTTTCTGTGAGTCACTTGCGAGAAAGCACTACATGAGGCTTGCTGTTGGAGAGGCTATGTACCGGTTGGGAGAGGCTTACACATTCAGCTCTCCTTTTGTCATATGAATATGTGAATTAGGAGTAGGGATACAAATGACTGCTTAAATGTTTTTCACCACTTCATAAAACTATGAGTGATCATATCTCAAGTTCAGCTCTGCAGTTCCTTGCACCTCGAATGACCTTTTACCCCATTGTTTATCAAGAATCTATCATTCTCCACCTTCCCACTGTGATGTTAACATATTTCAGCACCATGCTGAGAGAAACCATGAACTGCATGATTTCAGTAAGTGGCTTTGGTCGACAAATAGGCAGTTCAGTAAATGACAGCACAAAAACTGACATTCATTGTGCGACTCAATGAAAAAAGCAATGGCAAATATTTGATAGGCCAAATGGTCTTTTGCTGTGTTGTAATATTCCATGATTCTGCAAAGTAGGTCAAGCCATAAAAGCATTGAAATGTATCCATACATATTAAATTTTAATCCCAGAGATCACATTGAATTTGTAGAACATTTTAATTAGGACCCTAGGATATAGTTATAGATATAGTGAACATGTTAGGAGAGGAGATTAAGATGGCAATAATTTCAAATGGTCAAAGAGAACATAGTATGAGGTCAAAGATTTAAAATAATGATAATAATAATATTATTTACATAGAACTAAAATAGAAATTTCGGTAATAACTGGCCATTGAAACAACATCTCTAAATTAAAGAAAAACCTGATACTCATTTCAAATAGAGACCATTAAAAGGACTGGTTTCACATGGGATCTGAAAATAATAATAGCAGCCTCACACTTTCTGTGGCCAAGATCAGCCACGTCTGTGTGGACAGGGTATTGAATCTGTGACTCTGATTTGCACAGCTGAGTTGCCTACTGCCATTAACTATTAAGCCATTCAAGTTGATTTACTAGCAGGCATGAGAAAAATTGAGTCCAAAGGGAGACAGGAAAATGTCACCTGACTGCCTTCTTGGTAACTGTATATGATGAGGGGAGAAATGCTGACGTGAGGAATAATCAGAATAACCGCAGAATTTTACAAGAGAATTGATTATCCTGCCTTGTCTTCTGGCGTTTATTACAAATTTGCAGTTTCAAAAGAAGAAATTGAAAACAAAATGTAACAACTACTTTTGAACACTGCACAAAAATACAAAAAATATATAAAATATTCAGAGGCATGGTTGAACTCAAAGGATTATAACAACAGCACAAACAACACTAAGATGCATACTTTCACTAAAAGAGGAGACTCCTTGGTAACTGTTATAAATAATAAAGGCATAGATGAATCTGAATTAGCTTGTGACTGACTGAATATGCATTCATTTTATAGGCTTCATGGTCATAAGATTTTTTTTACTGAAACAAAACTGGCATTAAACTCCGTTGATAATTTGCTGTAACTTTCAAAGATGTTTGCAGCTCTGCAACAAGCTCTGATACAGATTCTAGAAGTATTTTGCAAATCGTTTCTGATCTGCTGCACCTGGAGATATGATGTAGAATGCAGAGTGGCAGATATAATTCAATGTTAATGATCACAATTCCCCTGCTTTCAATCCCATGCCTTCAAAGGACCAGTCTCTGGCCCGGACTCGCAAACTCAGACATTGGGCCTCTGACCTCTGGCCACATGCCATAAGGCCCAAAGATTGGTCCATTTCCTGGTGCTGGAATTGCCAGAGAGCTTGGCTTTTTCCTCATTTGCATTGGTGGAAGGTGCTGGACTGCTAGAAATGCCTTCTTGATCCAAGGCACCCTCGGTTGACAGGTGCACCTCAAAGATTCCATGGCACCGTTGTATAATAGAATGGGAGCTGTCTGTGATGGTCTGAGGCCAATATTGTTCCGTCAGTCGATTTTACCACAGCAGAGAATCTGAGCGTTCATGAAAGCACGGTGTAGTGAAATGGGCTGCAGTGCTTGCTTTCCTAGGGTCTTCAGAATTCTATCTAACAGTCAATGAATATTGAAAGGCCTAGACAGAGTTGACATCCAGAGGATGTTTCCTAAGTGGGAGAATCTAAGTACAGAATATACAAACTCAGAATAGAAAGATGTCTCTTTAGAACAGAGATAAGGAGGAGTTTCTTAGCCAGAGAATGGTGGATCAGTGGAATCCATTGCCACAGATGGCTGTGGAGGCCATGTTATCGGGCATTTTTGTAGTAAGGGTTAATAGGTTTTTGATTTGTAATGGTGTCAAGGTTATGGGGAAAACACAGTAAAATGTGGTTGAGAGGGATAATAAGTCAGTCATAATTGAGTGGAGGAACAGACGATGCACTAAATGGTCTAATTCTGCTCCTTTATCTTAAGGATAACATATTAAAATATATAGGCTGTGGCAGGTGTATGCTGAAGTTTCTTATTATATGAGGAACGTGCTTAAAGAAGAAAAGCAAAATGTAAACTGGTGGAATTCAGCCAAAACAAGGAGAGATATATCACAGCACAAAACAGGCCCATTCCATATGCAAATTGTCATTGGATGGATCATGGCAAAAGCAACAGAAACAGAAAAGTGCTGCATTAAATACATTTTATTGATCAGTAAAACAATGGGGAGTTGCAAGTGCTTTTGCTTACTGAATGCTATTTTCACCATCATTTTCCCTCTTTCCATTTTGTAATATTTAGTCTTCATTTACTATCGACTCAACTATTAACAAGAAGAATAAAAATACTAATGTTCATGTCAGCAGCAAAACACAAGTAGAGGAATAAAATAATGGGAAATGGCCATTTACTGCTCCAAAACCATCGTCTAACTTCAAACAGAAAAAAAAACTCTTAAGCTCAGTATTTACATAAACAGTTGAAAATATGTTTATGCATTTTTACATCTAGAACAGCAAAAGATGAGAAAAGAGTTTATATGAAAACCTTTTCACCAAACACTGCAGAATGTGCACCCATAGTAACATATATATTTTTGTAGAGCCAACTTTTCCATTGTTAACGCTTTACAAATCTTGCATGTTTATGTGCATCACAAGACTATAAAAGAGACAATTGAAAGAATGAAAATAATCAGAGAATTGATTTTGTCAGGTTGTCCCTCTAACCAGTTTGTTAATGTGTCAACTTGGAAAGTGAATTTTCCAAGATTGAAGATCAAATTTGAAAACAAACTAATTTTATTTCCTTACTACGCTTTTATAAAGGTTTTGTCTTTGAACCAACTGTTTGCATATAGGCCTCCCAATTATTGTACAAGTAAAAAGTTTAAGAGAAAACAGATTGTGCTAGCTTTCTCTGTTATCATCTTTCTGGCATCAAGCTCCCGAACCAGCGTAGATAACTTTACTCACCTCAACACTGAACTGATTCTACAACATATGGACTCACTTTCAAGAACTCAATAACACACGGTTTCAATATTATTTATTTACTTACTTATATATTTTATTATATGTTTATTTCTGTATTTGCACATTACTTTGCACATTGATTATCAGTCTTTGTGTGTACTTTTTATTTGATTCTGTTGTATTTCTTTGTTGTACTGTGAATGCCAATCCAATAATAAATTTACTCTGTAGGTTCTTGTCCATGTTAGATGTAATTTCTAACACAATGCACCACCAAGTCTTCTGGAGGTGGGTATATCAATGAAGGTTCTTTTTATCACACAACTTAAGTTCCGTCAATCCTCAGGAATGTTAGAACAGTATAGACATCATGTGGTTATTTGAGACAACAGGCTTTACACAGCTTTATGTCACCTAATGATCTCAATCCCTCTCCCAGCATCTTCCACCTTACACAAGTTATGCATTAAAGCTCTGTACAAATTTCCTGTTTAGTAAAAATACAACCAACAGTGAAAGCATCTTGAACTGCAGCAACAGAGGTTGAGGAGTTTATAATAATCTCATAACAGTTTAAGGAGGCAAATCTGGGGATAATTTCATGTACATGAAAGCACGTGAAATATAAAGAGGAACATAGCAGAGTAAAGAATACTCTAAATACTCTAAAGAACATAAACATGAAAGAATAGGACCTATCAAATGTGACAGCGGGAATGTGTGTATGGAACCAGAGGAAATAGCAGAGGTACTTAATGCTATGGAAAATGCTCTTGGTGATAATAGTGACGACTTGCAGCAGATTGAAAAGCTTGAGCATGTAGATATTAAGGAAGAGGATGTGCTGGAGCTTTTGGAAAGCATCAAGTTGGATAACTCGCCGGGCCCTGATGAGATATACCCCAGGCTACTGTGGGAGGTGAGGGAGGAGATTGCTGAGCCTCTGGCAATGATCTTTACATCATCAATAGGGACGGGAGAGGTTCTGGAGGATCGGAGGGTTGCGAGTGTTGTTCCTTTATTCAAGAAAGGGAGTAGAGATAGACCAAGAAATTATAGACCAGTGAGCCTTACCTCAGTGGTTGGTAAGTTGATGCAGAAGATCCTGAGAGGCAGGATTTATGAACATTTAGAGAGGTATAATATGATTAGGAATAGTCAGCTTGGCTTTGTCAAGGGCAGGACATGCCTTACGAGCCTGATTGAATTTTTTGAGGATGTGACTAAACATATTGATGAAGGAAGACCAGTAGATGTACTAGATATGGATTTCAGCAAGGCATTTGTTTGATAAGGTACCCCATGCAAGGTTTATTGAGAAAGTAAGGAGGCATGGGATCCAAGGGGATATTGCTTTGTGGATCCAGAACTGGCTTGCCCACAGAAGGCAAAGAGTGGTTGTAGACGGGTCATATTCTGCATGGAGGTCGCTCTCCAGCGGAGTGCCTCAGGGATCTGTTCTAGGACCCTTACTCCTCATGAATTTTATAAATGACCTGGATGGGAAGTGGAGGGATGGGTTAGTAAGTTTGCTGATGACACAAAGGTTGGGGATGTTGTGGATAGTGTGGAGGGCTGTCGGAGGATACAGCAGGACTTTGATAGGATGTAAAAATGGGCTGAGAAGTGGCAGATGGAGTTCAACCCAGATAAGTGTGAAGTGTTTCATTTTGGTAGGTCAAATATGATGGCAGAATATAGTATTTATAGTAAGACTCCTGGCAGTGTGGAGGATCAGAGGGATCTTGGGATCCGAGTCCATAAGACGCTCAAAGCAGCTGCACAGGTTGACTCAGTAGTTAAGAAGGTGTACGGCCTTCATCAATTGTGGAATTGAATTTAGGAGCCGAGAGGAAATGTTGCAGCTACATAGGACCCTGGTCAGACCCCACTTGGAGTATTGTGCTCAGTTTTGGTTGCCTCAGTAGAGGAAGGATGTGGAAGCCATAGAAAGGGTGCAGAGGAGATTTACAGGAATGTTGCCTGGATTAGGGAGCATGCCTTATGAAGATAGATTGAGTGAACTCGGCCTTTTTTCCTTGGAGCGATGGAGAATGACAGGTGACCTGATAGAGGTATATAAGATGTTAAGTGCTGATCGTGTGGATAGTCAGATGCTTTTTCCCGGAGCTGAAATGGTTGCCACAAGAGGACACAGGTTTAACGTGCTGGGGAGTAGGTACAGCGGAGATGTCAGGGGTGGAGTTTTTATTAAAGAGAGTATCTTTTACTCAGACTTGTGAGTGCGTGGAATAGGCTGCCAGCACAGGTGGTGCAGGCAGATACGATAAGGACTTTTAAGAGACTTTTGGATGGGTACATGGAGCTTAGAAAAATAGGGGGCGATAAATAAGCCTAGTAATTTCTAGGGTAGGGATATGTTCGGCACAACCTTCGGAGCCGAAGGGCCTGTATTGTGCTGTAGGTTTTCTATAATGTCAAATATGCTGTTTTATCTATCTATTAGTAACTGACCACTGATGATTACATTCTCAAAGAAGGATTTTTAATAACTATAATATAAACTCTGGTAGGGTTAATAACCAACAGTTCAATGTAAGTAAATAACAGCAGAAAATAATTATTTTAAATTTATATTCTGCTACTAAAGAAAAAAAAACTAAATTCAATTCTTTGTGTGCAACTGACAATAAAGCTGGATTTCTCTTAATTTGAGCCCATGGATGCTCAGGCTTATCGATCTGAAACCTTGCTTAATGTGAATTAAATAAACTGTTGATATTCTACTTCATTCTCCTTACTTGACTGACAATCTAGCTTTTCATTGTCTCTAACTTTCTGGCCTTTCTTGCCTTCAGTCAGTTTTTCCTTCTACATCTAACAATTTTGTGGCTGCAATTTCACACTGTGTCCATTTTCCCAACTATGCAATTGGATGACGTTGCTTTGAGACAGGTGAAGGATCTTCAAGCTGAAAAATCAACACTGTTTCTCTTCCCATAGCTGCAGCCTGTTTAGCATTTTCAGTTTTTTTATTTCAATTGAAGACCCGTTAAGATCATTCTGGCAATGAACTTTGAGCTGTCATGGTCACCAGTTAGATGCCATTGGGTGCAACTTGCTGCTTGCAGCTTACCAGGAGAATTTAGAATGCCACCCCCAATATGCTAGGTGAGACCCTCTGGCCCTGCTGTTGAATGGCCTTGAGATCTATGGGGTCTTTGCCCCGTGCTTGCCCACCATCAGACCATGTGTCCAACTGATTATAACAGATTACACCTGAGCTTGCAATTCCCAAGGGAGAAATAATGTGTCAAAAGGCTCACTTCCCTGCACCAGGCTTCAGGAAAAAGGTTTCTCCTGACTCAATACTGACACCAATGGATTTCTTCAAGGCAGGAGAGTACAATTACAATCAACCTTCAGAGGGGCTACTGTTTTTCACCTATCTTTATATATGGCATGCACTTACTCTATTATATCCCATATGAGTCAGATTGATACTAATTTTATAGTACCCTTCCTATCTCACCAGTTCATGAGGGCACTCTCACCACTCACTTCAAATCAGCATCTTTGGTCCATTTCCTGCAGATGAAACTGATCTCTTTTGGCTCTAGTTGCCCAAGTATGATGCCAGAGAAAGCTCGGACTAGGCCTCTATGAATATTCACACCTCAGCATAAAAATGGGAGAGTTCACTCTTTATACCCTGGTGCAGACCCTTTTCCCGGAATATATTATAAGAAGCGTTTTGGATAAATGATTAACTCATTATCATACCATTGGGGTTTTGTACTGGACAGTCATGCTGCACTGCAAGCATGCATGCATGCTTCAGAGTATCTGTCCTTCCTTCTGTACAACAAGCATGCATGTGCCCCCCATTATTCCAAGTAATCTTGCTAGATGTCAGTAACAGAAGCTGGCTATTGACAGCTAACAGAAAATTTTGCTGCAATTTTGAGCCGGCTGACAAGCCCTTTGTTATGATGGAAATTGTTAATGACCCATTGCAATATATACTCGAATGAAATACATCTGCACTGTGTTCTGGTGGAATTGAAATTCTGGTCAGAAATATTTCACAGCTGAGGTAGTGTTTCCCACGCAGTAAACATCTTGTGAATGCAGAAGAAACTCAGAAGCAGGTGAGGAATTAAAATCCCAACCAACTCTTGGTTGTATTCCAAAAGCTTCTTCATAATCAATAATGACCCATTATATTTACCTTAGTCTGTATTTACCTTAAACACCAAAATGGATTTTATGTGTGCAGCTGAAGATATCAGAAATTGGTTTAGCAGTTATTTAAACAGCTATTGCTGAAGGCTATGAACAGTTTGCTGGAGCGAGTCAAAGGGTCAATCAACATCTATTAAAGAAAATGAACAATCTACTTTAAGATTCTTTACATAAAGCTCCCCGGTGAATTAAATTTTGGGTCAAGAACTTCCACCTGGACTGAATTCTCACCCAAATGTCAACTTTCCATTTCCCTCCATAGATGCGGCCTGATCTACCGAGGCCACTCAGCAACTGAGTTCCCTCCAGGTCCCATTGTCCACAGTCCCTTGTGTCTGCATATTGCTGAAGCTTTCCCATCTTCTGACCAATCACCACATAAAACTTGGAACTTTCCTTTTGGAAAGTCAATATTCAAGATGACTAATCCCAAAGTTTGATTTGAAACTAGAAGAAATTGAAATTATACGTGCTAAATCTGTCAAACCTCGAATCTGCAAATGGCTCAAGCAATCTACTAAAAGCAATACATTGATCATCATCAGATTATGATTCCAGGTGGCCTTGCACAAACTCAGATTTTCGGTAAATTGACTTGCTTACAGCAGCTCAGCATATTTTATTGTGATATTGGATTAAATCTTCTTTTACCTAAAAAATGGACAACTTCTACACCCAGTGTATTTTCTGCTGCCCTTCTGAACCGTAGATATTGTGACCAATTTCTGATATGTCAAATATTTCCAGTGAGATCTTTTCAACATTACTAACAGAGATCAGCCTGATTTATATTTATGACTTTGATATATGAAACCACTTGTTTTCCATGTCAGTCTTAGAAATATTCGCCAGCCGGTGGTGTAATGGTATCAGCACTGGACTTCGAAGCAAATGGTCCTTGGTTCAAATCCGACCAGCTTCTTGCACACTTTCCATCCGTGCTGGATTGTGTGTCGAGTTAACAACTTGGCCTCATGAAAAAGCAGACAAATGCTAAGGAAACAGCAAAAAAAAAGCCACTTGATATGCCACAAGGTGCAAAAAGAAAAAAGAACTTAGAAATTTCTGTATGAGAGCTTTTTGATCCTATTCTGAAGTTAACAATGCCATAGTAGGCTGCAATATATTTGTGAGATATTACAAGGCCAGCTCATTTTAAAACCACTTGCTTAGATTACTCTAAGTGCACACTGACTGGAAAACCCTATATATGGAAAGCTACTGTGCAGAGATGAAATTATGTAACAGAAATAAAAACATCAGCATTCTTGTTTGGCCAAGAAGATAATAGACCTGTGCCAGCAGGAGTCACAAGAGGATTGCATTGTTTATATTTGAGGAGTAATCTCTGATGGGAAGCAGGTTAATAGCACGTCGAGCTTTCCAATTCCTTGTCTCACACCCAAGGATGCACGGATCTCCCATGACTACCCTTACAACAGAGGCCAATATTTACTTCAGTATGACTTCACTAAAGGAGCTCACAATGCTTATACAACATTTGTATTCATTTAACCATATTTATGATATTCATGTAGGTTTTCACATTAATGCACAGCAGAACAGTATCAATACACAAATCTATTTTAATATATTGAAATTAGAACTTGCATAAAACGTTACGACGTTTGCAAACTCAATGTCAACAAGCACTCATTTCATCATTAAAAGGACAAGATTGTAGGCCATTATGGTTTTAACAGCCAGCCTGATTATATTCTCTACAGAAGTTAATGGAAGGTAATATTTGATGCATTTTACTTGCCTGTATACAATGCACAGGTCTAGTAGATAACACCTTTTTTGAGAAATAGCATCAATTTATAAAATTACAATTTGAATACTCTTACAATACTTGGTTATACTTGATGCACAAGAATGTTCACCCTCGCAAGTTCTGTTCCTTCTGGATGAAAAAGCAATCGTATCACCACTTACCTAGAAAAAAAGAGGAAAAGTAGCTTGAAGTTATTAAATAAAATTAAACTGACAGACTAAATGATTTATTAATACAGTGTAAAGTTTCAATGTGGATTTTTCTTCACACATTCTCTGTAGTCCATAAACAAAAACTGTATCATAATATGCAGAACGAATTAAAAGAAAACATGTCATTGAAGTCTTGGTGTTCAACTTGGATTGAAGAAAATGTTTTGCTCCTATCAAAGAAGGCTGAAAATAAGAACACTTGGATTTGGAAACAAGTTAATTTGTTTCTTTTAAAATAATGGCAATTTTCAAACCTTGAATACATGAATGTAGAGAACTTCACTCTAGTTACCTGCTCAGTAACCTTCATCTTTTGCAAGTTGTTTAGGAGTCCACTGCCATTTCCTTCACAAGTTGGTGTTGAAGATTTTTTTTATGCAGTAATTTAAAAATGGGTCAATTCCTCTGGAACTTTCTTTGCGTTTGGTGAAATTTAAATCTTTGGAGAACAGTGGCAGTGAAAGTCCATTTAGAAATTCAAAGTACATTTCAATTATAATATCATGAGTTACATTTGCCAACTTCATCTAATCATAGATTACCTCTATTGGATCTTCACATACCTGCAAGATATACATGTTATTTATTTATTCATTCATTAATTATTCAGAGGTACAGCAGAGTATCAGACTCTTCCAGCCCAATGGGCCTGCACTGCCCTATTATAGCCATGTGACCAATTAACCTACGAGCTAGTAAGTCTTTGGAATGTTGGATGAAACTGGAATACCTGGAGGAAACACATGCCATCAGGGGGGCAGTGGTGGAATTGAACCAAGGTCACTGGACCATTATGCATTACGCTAACTGCTACACTAACGATAATAGCACTAACTTCCTGCACAAAATACCGTAGGTACCATGAATGGAACAGGATGAACATGGAAAAGTAAAACTATGTGAAAACTCAAATTTAGGAAGCTGTTGCGTAAAAAGAGGAATTGACCCATTTTTAAATTCCAGCATAAAAAAAATCTTCAACACCAACTTGTGAAGGAAATGGCAGTGGATTCCTAAACAACTTACAAAAGATGAAGGTTACAGAGCAGGCAACTAGAGTGAACCTCATGAAAAGGATAGTTATCAAGATATGCAAGACAATTTCCACATGGAAGATATTATTAAAGTAAATACACACTATATTTTACCACATCATGCAATAAAGCAGTATGTCTGCAACAAACACTTTCCTCTTGAACTGCTGCATTTTGAAACTTGACAGAGTTGGAACTCGTTTTTCTTTCCGTCTAAAAAAGCATAGTAACTCAGTATTGCAACACTTCAGTTCAAACACCCTTGCACTGTCAGATGCTGTTTGGAGTCCTACAATCAGTGAGCACTCCAGCACAAAAATAGGGCCTTTGGCCAATCTGGCCCATGCCAGCTTGGTCTTTTGCCTTGTCACATCTACCAGCACCTGGACCACAGCCCCCTATACCCCTCACATGCATGCATCTATCCAAAATTCCTTTAAAAGTTACAATTGAACCTACTATTAACGCTCCAGCTAGTTCACAATTGCTCCACCCTCTTGATTGAAGGCAATTTCCCTCAGATTCCCCTTAAATATTTCACCTTTCACCCTAAACCAATGACTTCCAGCTCTATTCTCACAGAACCCAAGGGGAAAAAGCCTGCATTTTAGTAGTGCATTATTTAATGTAACTGTCCTGCAGTGATCCAATAGAAACAGAAAGAACAGAATTCAGAAAACAGTCCAATAATTTATTTTGACACATTACAGATAAAGAATCATTTTGATGTTAAAAGCACAATCCTTAAAATATAGATCAAACACCACTTGAATACAAAACATGTAAATAATAAATCAGCATTTTGCACATATAATTTGACCTGCTGTGAATCCATATCCAAAGCCTCCATATCCAACACTGCGAAAGTAGTCTCACCAAGTTTTTATACAGCTGATACCTGACATCCTCAGTGCCTTAACTGACTGAGGCAAACGTGCTGTTTTCGACTTTAAACACCCAATCTATTTGTGTTGCCATTTTCTCTTTCTTTCTTTCTTTCTTTTTTTTTTATACGCTTCACGAATTTGCGTGCCATCCTTGCGCAGGGGCCATGCTAATCTTCTCTGTATCGTTCCAATTTTAGTATATGTGCTGCCGAAGCGAGCACATGTTGCCATTTTCTGGGAGCTACAGAGACTCACCCCACATCCCTCTGTTCATCAATGCTCCTTTGGGTCCTGCAATTACATATTTTCCCCTTCCACCTCAAACTTGTCCAGATTAAACTCCATTCACCATTTTCCTGCCCACATCTTCAACTGACCTACGCTGCTGAATCTTTTGATTACTACCCACACTGATCACAACTCTACCAGTTTTTATATTATCTGTACACTCACTGGTCAGCTAACCTACATTTTTACTTAAATCAGTAATATACTTCACAAAGAAAAAAGGTCTCAGCACTGATTTCTGTGGAGCACCACAGGTCACAGTCAGAAAACACCCCTCCACTCCTACAAACTGTCTTCAATGGCCAAGTCAATCTACAAAGTCACCATGGATCTTATGTGTCTTAATTATCTGGACCAGGGTACAATGAGAAACCTGATCAAATGCCTCTCTGAAATTAACAGACAACATCCACTGCCTTACCCTCAGCAATCTCCTTTGTCACCTTTGTCAAAAAAACTCTTAGGAAATTAGTAAGACAAAACCTGCCCTGCACAAATCTGTGCTCACTGTCCCTAATCAGGACATATCCTCCCAAATGTGCTTAAATCCTGTTCCTTTGATTTTCTCCAGAGGCTTTCCTACCACCAATGTAACACTTAGTGCCCTATTATTTCCTAGACTATTCCTATATCCCTACATGAACAAATGAATAACACTGGCTACTCTTTTGAGTACAAACTTGCTTTGAAAATAAATTTTCCAGGAAATTCATATAGTTTTCCCAAGATTATAGACTGCAGTTGTTTTACTGTGTGGTTTATTGGCAAAAAATATAATGTATTTAATTCCTTATTTTAGAGTAATGTAATTCATTAACATTTTGATGGTTGAACTGACTAAATCTGTAAGACAGTAGCTGCCTTGCACATAGACATTTACAGAAGTCCATGGACCATGAACAACATCCACTGCCCTACTCTCATCAATTATTTTCATCACTGCTTCAAAAATCTCGATCAAGTTTATAAGACTAGAGGTACACTACACAAAACAATGCTCATTATAATCATTCTGTGGAAAGTTTCTCACATTTTCCTCAAGTATGTCTCTCATATTTTTTGTCTCCCTATCAAGTCACCTGAGCACCCTCCTTTCCCTCAGCCTCTACACTAGGTTAAACAAACCTTGTCTATCTTGTCTTTCCTCATTACTGAAGTATTCCATCATCACTGCAAAATACTGATAAATCTCTTAAGCCTCTCAAGTGAATCACACCCTTCCTGTAGTGTGGCTATTACAACTGCATACCAAACTCTAGTTACGGCCTAACCAAAAAATATAAGGCTGGATATAGTCTCTGTGCTCTAAGATTGAATGTCTCAGCTACTGAAAGCCAGCATCCCACCTGCCTTCTTCACCAGCTTATCTATCCATGTCGCCACCTTCATCTATGAACTTTAAGTATGAAGATCTAGTTGGTTCTGTATTGGGCATCACCACATATTCTTTGGGATGAAATTCCATCTGTCATTTCTCTGTCAGATACTTCATGAACATCTGCATTTAGCGGTTCATTTCTAAAATGTATAGAGAGTTTCAAAAGCTGAAGCTGATCTTTCTGATCAAAATTGTTGACTCCAGCTAGGAAGATGCACCCAGATTGTTTAAGTGTGAAAAGCTACAGCACTCTGGAAGGTTAACAATATTATTAATGTAACTGATTGGGAAATGTAATGAACAACACCACGCATAATCTGAAGGCGGCAGCTTTAATTTTGAAATCAGGTTATATTAAAAGCTGAAAGAATTATGAATCATTGTCATCTGAACTCCACAATTATATTCAAATACTACTGTCCTCCCAGCAATAAGTTCCATTCTATTTCTTAATTTTCCATTTACTGACATTTTATATGTCAACAAAATTATATATGTTTAGGTTAAACATATCTCATGTGCCCAGAAATATAAGGAAATCACCTTCACATTGAAAAATTGCTGGCTCATGAGATTAACGTGGGAATAGGAATGTGACATTTCCATAAAACTTACTTTACTGTTCAAATAAAGCTATAAAGAGTTTTCACTATAAATCTAGTGCAGTGCTGCAACATTATAACCTTCCCTGCAGTCTAGTAAAAGAATTTTATAATTGGATGACACAGTGATGTTAATAACAAAAGATAAGGAGCAATTCCCTTCACTTTCTCTTTAAGACATTAACCAAGTGCAGTCCCTTGATATAAGCTACCTTCTGATTCCTTGTGCGTATCACCGCTCTTCGACTGTGAACTTTGAGAACTGATGGCAGTCAGTTGACCAAAAGGGGATCAAGCAGCAGCTGATGTTATCGTCACTATTTTAAAAAGTACACCACTAGCTTCCCTGTTATTGTATAGAAGAGGTGCCCAATTAATAATTGAGTGTCAAGTGTTTTTCAATGAGAAAGGTTTTGTTGCAAACATACTGGATGTGGCTGAATGCAGTTTGATCTCAATCATGAAAAACTCAATTGTACTTATGTGCTCTTCGCAAGTTGCATTCAGACCATGTGACCTTTGTCTGCTGTATACTTTCAGGAGGATTATTCGAGAAAGATTCAATTCCAAAGGGAATTGTAGTACTGCTCTCTATGCTCATAGCCATGAAACTTGCATGAAACTAAGCACCTAACCATGCCACTAAGCCTCTTATTATTATGCACTCTAAATTTTGTGCCTTGTTCCTCAAGGGACTTTTCTTTGAACAGGTTCCAAGTCATCA
The DNA here is from genome assembly GCF_030144855.1 of Hypanus sabinus. NCBI lineage: Eukaryota > Metazoa > Chordata > Chondrichthyes > Myliobatiformes > Dasyatidae > Hypanus > Hypanus sabinus. Next base: position 136,725,799 of record NC_082709.1, on the reverse strand, counting down.
CTATATAATAACTATAATCATTTTCAATGATATACAGGATTTCTGCAAAAACAATCAATGCTGTTCAGTAAATCATATTAGACAACCTAAACAAAATATTCTGTGTAACTTTAAAATGTTCCAGAGATTGTATTGGTATAAATTATATAAAACAGATGTTCAACAATGTGCCACTAGGCTTCAATGCATAACTCACTGTTTGTTATCCCATTTAAAAGACCTTCAGAGATGCATGAATAAACACAACAAAAAAATCTGAACTAGTCCTATAATAGGCCAATTTTCAACACTTCACTGATATTACTTCAACCATGTAGATACTCCAACACAAAAGGAATTGCAGTGTGTGCTATTTAAGACACTCCACTGTATGTTTGTGAGCAGTATAAATTACTGAAGTTTAAATTGTAACCATCTCCCAGTTCCCACAGGGAATGAATGCTCCACTCCAGCATTGGCTTTGCAGCAGCATCCTTCTACTGTCTATATCAACTGCCAACCAACACTTCGCCCCATTCCCTACAAGGCCCATTTAATGTTGGTTGACTATTTTCTTTGTCATGTGACATAGTCAACACCAACGCCTGTCAAAGAGAAAACAATATTTTCTCATATTGCTAATGAAGTAAAGAAATGACACCTGATATATCGGAACATAGAACGATAATGCACAGGACCAGGCCATTCGGCTCAAAATGTTGTGCCGGACCAGCTAAAAAGCAAATCAAAATGCCCAAACATTAATCCTTCCTACCATGTCCAAATCCCTCTATCCTTACCTCCATGTGCCTATCCAAATATCTCTTAAAAACCTCTAATGGATTTGCCTCTACCACTACACAAGGCAGCATATTCCTGGCATTCACCACTCTCTCAGTAAAGCACTTACCCCTCTCATCCCCCTTGAATTGACACCCTTTCACCATCAATGCATGCCATCTGGTATTAGACATTACAACCCTGCAAAATTTTCTGTCCACTCTATCTATACCTCTCATAACCTTGTGAATCTCTATCAGATCTCCCACCAGCCCCCAAAGCTCCAGAGAAAACAGCCGAAGTTTATCCAGCCTCAGCTGATAGCACATGCCCTCTAACCCAGGCAGCAGCTTGGTGAACCTCTTCTGCACCCTCTCCAAAGCCTCAGCATCCTTCCTATAGTGGGACGAGCAGGACTATATGCAATAAATGTACTCCAGATATTGCCTAACCAGAGTTTATAAAATTACAACATAACCTACTGACTTTTGAACTCATTGCCTTTCTCCTCGAGTGGTCCTACCCTCTCCTTAGTTATCCTCTTACTCTAGATGTACTATACATCAAGAATGCCTTGGGATGCACCTTAAACCTACTAGCCAAACACTTTTCATGGCCCCTCCCAATTCCCTTGTTCAGTTCTGTTCTGGCTTATTATACTCCTAACGTGCTTCGATTGAAATTGACTTCCGAAGCTTTACACACTTATCCTTTTCCTTCTAGATTAAGTTCATCACCTCTCTGGACTTGCAAGGTTCTCTTATCATTCCACCCCCACCTTTCATTTTAACAGGAACATACCTTTCCTGTACTCTGTGCCATTGATCCTTAAACACTCTCCACATGTCTGATGTGGACATGCCAACGTTCCTGCCTAATGCCCTCAGAATTTGCTCTACTCCAATTTAAAACTCTCCCACAAGGACCATACCTATCCTTATCAATAGCTATCCTGCATAATAAGGAGTTGTGGTCACTGTTCCTTAACTGCTCACCCACTGAAAGTTCAGACACCAGGCCAGACTCATTACCCAACATCACATCCAGTACAGCCACTCCTCTCATTGGACCATCTTCATACTGATTCAAGAATCCTTCCTGGATACACCTACCAAATTCAGCCCATCTAATCCATTTGCACTAAGAAGGTCCCAGTTTATCTCAAGAAAGTTGAAATCCCACATGATCTTTTACACATTTCCTTAATCTGATTGAATATCTATTCCTCAATGTCCTAGTGGTTATTTGGGGGTCTGTTATCGAATGGATGCAGGCTCATTGCTTACTTAGTTGATTCACCACCTGCTAGACATTAGAATGGATCAGAGAAGGAATGAAAACTTAAAGCCTCTCTTTCAGTCTACTTCAGTGTACCTCTGACAACTGGCTAAGATTAGCAATGAATACACCTCCTTGAACCACATTTTGTTTACTTGCTAATCTTCCAGAAATTGGGTGCTACTGGCAAGGTTAACATTGTTCAAGAAGGTGTTTTTTTGCTTTGGTTGCCTTTATCCTTGGTGGTAGAGACCAGGAGTTTCAGAGGTGCTGCAAGTGTAGTCTAGGCAAATACTGTAACTGTGGAGCATTTGGAATATGGTGATCATTGTTGAGAGTGTATATCAGGGGTAGAGATAATGAATGGCTTGGCCAGTTGCTTAGGCAGCAATCAAGTGGACTGTTGTGTTTTGGATGGTGTTCAGCTTTTTTAACGTTGTTGGACACCAATAATCTAAGCACATATTCCACACATTCCTGACTTGTGACCCAGAGTGGTTGAACGACTTGCGGCTGGATATTCAAACTCCCATCTTGTGTTATAAACATGATACTTGCATGGCTGGTCCAGTTGAGTTTTTGATCAGTGGTGATTGATGGTGGGGGACTCAACAGCAGCTGTCAAATTTAAAAGCTTCAACTCTCTTTGGTTGTCGATGACTAGTGCCTAGCACTGTAACAGTATGAAATGTTACTGACCACTTATTAGCCCAGGCCTCAGATAGGACTTCCCCAGATAGGAAGATTTGGATTGTTTCATTTGCTTAGGAGTTATAAGTGGAATCAAAACTTGTGCAATTTTCTTTGAGCATCCTTACTTTAAATTTTATGAAGTCATATTAAACTAAAAACTCAAGAATAATATTGATTTAGTTTTCTAGTTTAAAAGCAGAGAAGTAAGGTTTACATAAGAAGTGCATCTTACTCAATATGGACTTGCAGTGACAGCAACTTCAATAAGAAATTATTTAAATTTGGACTCACAATTTTCATACTCTTATATAACCATATAATAATTACAGCATGGAAACAGGCCATCGCGGCCTTCTAGTCCATGCTGAACGCTTACTCTCATCTAGTCCCACCAACCTGCACTCAGCCCGTAACCCTCTATTCCTTTCCTGTCTATGTACCTATCCACTTTTTTTTAAAAATAACAATATCGAACCTGCCTTTACCACTTCTACTGGAAGCTTGTTCCACACAGCTACCACTCTCTGAGTAAAGAAGTTCCCCCTCGTGTTACCCCTAAACTTTTGCCCCCAAACTCTCAACTCATGTCCTCTTGTTTGAATCTCCCCTACTCTCAATGGAAAAAGACTATTCACATCAACTCTATCTATCCCCCTCATAATTTTAAATACCTCTATCAAGACCCCTCTCGACCTTCTACGCTCCAAAGAATAAAGACCTAACTTGTTCCACCTTTCTCTGTAACTTAGGTTCTGAAACCCAGGTAACATTCTTTTAAATCTCCTCTGTACTCTCTCTATTTTGTTGACATCTTTCCTATAATTTGGTGACCAGAACAGTACACAATACTCCAAATTTTGCCTCACCAATGCCTTGTACAATTTTAACATTACATCCCAACTCCTATGCTCAATGCTCTGATTTATAAAGGCCAGCATACCAAAAGCTTTCTTCACCACCCTATCCACATGAGATTCCACCTTCAGGGAACCATTATTCCTAGATTACTCTGTTCTACTGCATTCCTCAATGCCCTGCTATTTACCATGTATGTCCTATTTTGATTAGTTCTACCAAAATGTAGCACCTCACAATTATCAGCATTAAACTCCATCTGCCATCTTTCAGCCCACTCTTCTAACTGGCCTAAATCTCTCTGCAAACTTTGAAAACCTACTTCATTATCCACAACACCACCTACCTTAGTATCATCTGCATACTTACTAATCTAATTTACCACCCCATCATCCAGATCATTAATGTAAATGACAGTCAACATTGGACCCAGTACAGATCCCTGAGGCATCTAGTCACTGGCCTCCAACCTGACAAACAGTTATCCACCACTACTCTCTGGTATCTCCCATCCAGCCACAATTGAATCCATTTTACTGCTTCAATATTAATACCTAACGATTGAACTTTCCTAACTAACCTTCCATGTGGAACCTTGTCAAAGGCCTTACTGAAGTCCATATAGACAACATCCACTGCTTTACCCTCATCAACTTTCCTAGTAACCTCTCCAAAAAATTCAATAAGATTTGTCAAACATGACCTTCCACATACAAATCCATGTTGACTGTTCCTAATCCAACCCTGTCTATCCAGATAATTATATATACCATCTCTAAGAATACTTTTGATTAATTTATCCACCACTGACATCAAACTTACAGGCCGATAATTGCTAGGTTTACTCTTAGAACCCTTTTTAAACAATGGAACCACATGAGCAATACACCAATCCTCCGGCAACATCACGGTTTCTAATGACATTTTGAAATATTTCTGTCAGAGTCCCTGCTATTTCTATACTAACTTTTTCAAGGTCCTAGGGAATATCCTGTCAGGATCTGGAGACTTATCCAATTTTATATTCTTTAAAAGCACCAGTACTTCCTCTTCTTTAATTATCATTGTTTCCATAACTACCCTACTTGTTTCCCGTATCTTACGCAATTCAATATCCTTCTCCTTAGTGAATACCAAAGAAAAGAAATTGTTCAAAATCTCCTCCATCTCTTTTGGCTCCACACATACCTGTCCACTCTGATTCTCTGAGGGACCAAGTTTATCCCTCACTATCCTTTTGCTATTAATATAACTGTAGAAACCCCTTGGATTTATTTTCACTTTACTTGCCAAAGCAACCTTGTATCTTAGCTTTTTAAATTTCTTTCTTAAGATTCTTTTTACATTCTTTATATTCCTCGAGCACCTCATTTACTCTATGCTGCCTATGTCTATTGTTGATCTCTCTCTTTTTCCAAACCAAGTTTCCAATATCCCTTGAAAACCATGGCTCTCTCAAACTTTAACCTTTCCTTTCAACCTAGCAGGAACATGAAGATTCTGTAGCCTCAAAATTTAACCTCAAAATATGACCAATTCAAATGAAGCAGTACTAAATGCAGAACATGGAGGACTTGGAACAACTGCAGGGTACAGTTAAAAGGTAGAGACAATGCGAAATCAGTATAAAGAATCAGCCATGATGGTTGGAGCAGGTTGGAAGTGCTGAACAGCTGGCTCTTGGTCCATTTTCTATATTCTATTGCTATTTCTTCTCATTGACCTCTAAAATTCCTTCTGAGAAACAACACCTACAGTTTGTGGCAAGTGGATAAATTACTTATTCTTATACAGAACAAAATTTGAAAATAATGGAAATTTCATTTGTAATTTACCTTTACTAAATTTTACCCTGAATGAAGAAGTCTGAGGTCAAAATACTAACTTACATTTACTTTGCATCTGAGTCTGAAAATGAACACGGCGATCTCCACAGCCTCAGTCACTTGGGGCATTCCTTAATGCCTCAAGGCAGCTGTCACTTACAAAGTGCAAGTAAATTAGTTTTAAATAAGCATAAAACAATGTGATAAACAAACAAGTAGGCGGAAGAGGCTGCAGATAGTAATTATGATCCTAATTGTCATGATGCAAATCTAATTATTCTTTCATAAGATAGGAACACATGATCAGTTAAGGCATTGTACAACAAAAGCTCTCAGGAGAATAATACTCAATTAGGGAATAGTTATATGTGGAATTACAATATAGCCGCTAATACTGATCAAATCTGTTTTAATTTCTTCTGAGCTTCATCTCACACGAGTATTTTATAACTTTTGGTTACAATAACACCCAGTTTGCCAAGTAATTCCCATATTTTCCATTTATGTTTATAATTTCATTTTGCAGGGCCAACTTCCATTTTACTTTTCCCTTGGTTTTACTTGTCATCATCTTCATTGGTTTATTTTCTTCACTGGATTTCACTGACTTGATATTTCTCATTACATTCATCTGTAAATGTCCACAGCCTTGAATTCTTCCTGGTTCCATCTTCCAAGTCTCTGAATCCCCAAATTCTGCTAGCATGGAAGGAAGCCATTCAGCCCATTTGGCTGCTGCCAGATATCCAACCTGGAAATAACATTGCCTCACTAATCCCACTGGCTCTCAAAACCGCTTGAATAACACATGGCAGTGATTCTATTTGCTTTCTATTGAAAACCCCGTTTTCATCTGATTTAGAGGGAACAGCAGTAGCCATGGTGTTTTCTGTTAATATTAGCATCAGCTTTGAAGAAGATCAGGTCAGGTCAAGTCCACGTTAGGAAGCAAGCTCTTGTGTAAAAGTCAAACTGTGAAGAGGTGCACAGTTTTTGCAGCTTTTTGCCAGCAAATTCTTATGTACTAACTGGATGTTGGCAGTGTTGAAATTTGGCAGGCTGTGAAATGTTCTTGAAGGTAACATTTCAACAAGTACACTTTCCACAAAGTTAAAAACATACCTATTTTTTAATAGGTATGTTTTTACTGAGGAAATATCGATATCCACTGATAGCTCAGGGTTTGTTCAATTTTCATGTTTGTGCACATCCAGCAGCAGTTAAGTTTTCAACATGTTAAAAAATACAATGATATTATGCTTTATTCTGCACCCGTGAATGCATGTGATTTAGCACTCCTAAATTAGCTGCCAAGTCCAGAATAAACTTTGCAATTTTGCTGCTCACTTCTGTGCCAGCTGGCTTCATGAAAAAGACTGCTTCTGATAATTCTGAAGAGTTCAATTCAATCTGTACAGAAGATTAATTATGTTCACTTATTCAATGTCATTTGACAGGAATTGCCACATCATTTGGACCTGTAGCAAAATGCACATTTCATTAAGATAATTACTTTGCCAATTAAGACCGTTCATAAAAAATGCCAAATGAAACCAGCTACTGTATATTTCATGCAGGCATAACTTGGTGTGATGCAACTTCTTGGCTGTTTACTGATGGCAATGCTTGAAGCAGTTTTTAGAAGTGCTTGATACTGCGTTTTGGTGGTAAACCTAGGTTTAATCTGAGCATGGTCTTTACGTCCATATCATATGAGAAAATATCGCTGTTTATTAATGTTCTTGCCTTTTATCCTGCTGCCAACATCCAGGATGCAGCCTTGTGGCTTTAAATTGTCCTGATAAAGACTTCATGCATGAGCTGAGACAAGGAATGTTTAATCAATGACTGTGACTGTTTCATCGAGGACAGCATCTACTCATTTTCTTCTGTAGCCTTTGAGATAAATAATTGGTTTACTTGTAGCTGTATGGGTAATTATGCTGAGCCATGAATTAAAAGATCAAGATAGGTGGGCAAAAGTTTAGCTGAAGGGTTAAGCTTTGAGAAGACTTTAAAATCAATCCTTTGAGTAACTATTTCCCAGTGAAGTGGTTATTAAATTAACTTCTTTTCATAGGCAATCTCAAATCTTCCATCTGTGTAGACATTCCAATCAAAATTATTCCGCAGAAATCAAGCAATATCCCTGTCCAGTGCTTCATTTTTGTTCAATCCTGAGCAGCAAGACTTTGAGCCTTTAGCAGTTCTTAAACTCATTCTTCTTCTTCTGCATGGTTACTCCCTCAGAATCCTGGAAGACATTCCACTACCAGGTACCTCATCTCGACCAGCCACCTTTTCTGGATTCACCCTCTTTAAGGACGTCCGGAGGCAGCGACTTCTTCAGGCTAGCCTAAATAAAGTCTCTCGCCCTAATGTGACCAGTGTCGGGGTTATGTCATTTTGTTATTGCTAATTCCAACATTCAGTTCCTGAAATGCTTATTTGAAGTTTACCTGAGGTGAGATGTAGACAGCAGTCTGGTTGTCTATCCTGAGTTGGAGACAAGGATCCAGAAAGGGAAGTTAAGAGTAAGAGAGGGACCAATTGATGCCTAGAGCAGTGTGGAATTTGCTAGGAAAAGTTAAAAAATAAATCTGGTTGAGTGTAGGAAACAGCACCAATATTCACATTACTGGGAAAAGAGCTGAGATAGGACTGAAGCAAAGGTTGTTCCAAGGATTCCACAAAAAGAAAAACATAACATGGCCCATGCCATGTTAGCTCCCACAACTACACTTTTGATCTGGAGGAAAGGAAAGACATTGAAGGAGAAGTTGTTCAAGCTGAGAATCAATTCAGTGAGGTGAGTTATTGTGTTGCTGGAAGGAAACTGGTTATGAATCGCAAACACAAGAAATTTGCAGATGCTGGAAATCCAAGGCAGCACACAAAAACTGCTGGAGGAGCTCAGTAGGCCAGGCATTATCTATGGAAAGGAATAAATAGTTGGTGTTTTGGCCCATGACCCTTCATCAGGATTGGAAAATAGGATGAGAACTCAGAGTAACACTGTGGGGATGGGAGGAAGAAGTACAGGGTGGTAAGCGATAGATGAAACTGGGAGGGGGTAAAGTGAAGAACTGGGAAGTTGGTGAAAGAGATAAAGGGCTGGAGGAGTGCATCTGGTAGGAGAGAGAAGACAGCTATGGAAGAAAGGGAAGAAGGAGGAGCACCAGAGGGGGTGATGGGCAGGGAAGGAAAAAGGAGAGAGAGCAAAACTGGAATGGGGAATGGCAAACAAGGAATGGGGTAAGGCAGTTACAGGAAGTCCAAGAAATAGATGTTCATGCCATCAGGTTGGAAGCTACCTAGATGGAATACAACGTTTTCTCCTCCAAACTGAGTGCGGCCTCATCATGACAGGAGGACGTGAAGTGATTTACTTTTACATATTCTCGAAAAGAAGAATAATACTTAATGCATAAACCTTAACACAGGAGAAAAGATACCGATAGAGGTGTTAAAGAAGATAATTAAAGCACAAGAAACAATATCTCTAATTCATCATCAATCAACATCTCTTTCAAGGAAGTCAGGCAAATCACAAATTGAACAATTAATGTTCAATGAAATTACATTATCTCCAGTTTCATGCTGTTATTTTAATGTCCCTAAGGTAAAATGCTGTTATGGATTATGAATGCTGCAAGATGTTACTTCACCATTAGCCACAGACCATCCAGTATTGCTTGACACGGTTCATTGATAAGAAGTAGAAGTACTCCAAACTTTCAACATACATATACAAACTGAAAATCAGGTTATCAATCTTGGAAACAAAGTAAAGACACATCTTGGATGTATCAAAAAAAAAAGCCACCCTTTAGCTTATCCTTGAAACTTTTAGTTCTTTTACTTATTCAAGTCAAGTCACTTTTATTGCCATTTCGACCATAACTGCTGGTACAGTACATAGTAAAAATGAGACAACATTTTTCAGGACCATGGTGTTACATGACACAGTACAAAAACTAGACTGAACTACATAAAAAACAACACAGAGAGAAAAAAACAACTACACTAGACTACACACCTACCCAGGACTACACAAAGTGCACAAAACAGTGGAGGCATTACAATAAATAATAAACAGGACAATAGGGCAGTAAGGTGTCAGTCCAGGCTCTGGGTATTGAAGAGTCTGATAGCTTCGGGGAAGAAACTGTTACATAGTCTGGTCGTGAGAGCCCAAATGCTTCAGTGCCTTTTCCCAGACGGCAGGAGGGAGAAGAGTTTGTATGCGGAGTGCGTGGGGTCCTTCATAATGCTGTTTGCTTTGCGGATGCAGAAATACTAACAGCATGACAGTGGAAATACAACTAACAGCGATAGAGCGGTAACTTAATAGTATTACATATATGTATAGCTATGTGGTTCATAGTTTATTCAAAGTAAATATTAATCATTGGATGTGAAATTCATATTTTATAATAATTTCCTAATGTCAGAACTCTAGTTATGCCAGATAAAAGATAATTAAGGCCTGCCAAATGCATTTCTGTCATTTCTTTCAGAGACAGAAATCTCACCGGCAGCCTTCTGAAAAAGTGTTCATTAGCATAATCCCAGAGAGGTAGAGAGCAAGATAGAGAGAGAGCAAGAGAATGAGTGAGAAAGCCTGAGGGAGCAGGAGAAAATGGGAGAGGGCAAGAGGGAAAGGGCGAGAGCACAAGAGAAACCGAGGATCTGTCTGAGGCTGGGTATACATTTATAGTCCAGACACAATTCCTATCACATTGAGTTTGTACCAAAATTAAGTGAGAATCGGAAAATGGGTAAAAGCCAGCCTCTTTATATCTTAAATATCAGAATTGCCATTTTGGATGACCCCACTACTGTCACTGTCTCTGTCACATACATGGACACCCATTATTGTTTGCTTTAGATCTACTACTCACATGTTCCTTTGCCTCACAGCCCTATTCTCATCTTGGAAACAGCTCATTCCCTTTTTACTTGCAACTAGAGTTAACAGTACCAACTGTAGCATTATAAACCCACATGGTGTTTCTGAAGCAATCACTCTAACTTTTGTTCCCCAAATATCCATTGAGGCTATTATGATTTCTTCAACTTGGCTATTTTATATGGAATAAACCTCATCTCCTCTGTAATAAATCCAACTGACACAGATAAAACGATGTTGAATGAAAATGATTTATCCAATTCTAGTCATATCTGGTTTTATGACACAAAATATTTTGACTCTGCTCCAGATTGCTCATTATTGGGTATTATTCTTAATTTCAGTGATAACTATTTTCTCTGCAAACCAACACAATAAGCAGTTAACAGCTCCCCACTTTTCCACGACTCACTAGAACACCAGTCAACAACTACTAGCTATCTTCTTCCGCCTCATAAACTTATTCTGCTGACAGAGCAAACAAGACTGTTCCCATCTTCAGGTGTTATCTGTGTTGGGTTTGCACATTCTCCCCTTTGCACCCAACATTTCAAGGACAGGTGTGAGATTTGTTGGTCATTGTAAACAACCTCTGGGAGTGCACGAGAGATAGATTATGGGAGAATTGATGAGGATATGAGGAGAACAAAGTTCATCGGCAGTCAATAGTTGGCACAAATAGTGGGGGAGGGGCTGAAGGGCTTGTTTCTATGCCAGGGCTATTATTATTGGACTAAGTGACTAATATGAATTGTCCCATAAAAAAGATGGATGACAGGAGAACTGTGGGGACAAGGTCTTTATATTAAAGAACTTGCAGTTTCTTACCATTTTGGATAAGAGAGAGGAGAATGTAAGAGGGTTCCTTTAACAGCAGGCATAGATTCATTCAGCAGAATGGTCTTTTCCTATGTTCTGAGAAGATACAGGCAGATTCAAAGGAATTCATCAGGTCTACTGCATTTATTGCTTCTTCCCACCTCCTACAACACTCAGGCCAAATGTCTAATGATCCCCTAGAGCCATCAGGCTGAAGAATTTGGGCTCCTCTCAAAGTTCCTTTATAGCTTTCTCTGATTTTTTTCTCCCATCTCGCTACATGCTCATTTCATTCTCATCACTTCATTCTGGCTTCCTCCTTTAAATTGCTGACTACCTGACCTTCCTTCCTGCGTCTCACATTAATTGCTATTTGGATTGATTTCCTCTACTTGAACACTGTCGTCTAAATAACCTTTGTAATTGGTAAACAATACAAGGACTGATAAAATGGTGCTCCTTGCTGCTGAGAGTAATCAAAATTAAGAGAAATCTACTTCAAGATAGATTAAGCTCTAATGCTAAATATCATGAAACCATTGATGAAGCAGGGAGCTTTTTCTTTCATTTTCTTGTGACAGACTTAAAATGAAATACAAAACCAAGAGGATGCTTTAAACATTTGGAGGAGGGATATTCTGGTCAATATTTATCACAAAATCATGCATATGTCACTTGCATATCAAATTGGTACGACAAAGAAGAAAAATATTAATGTCATTTTATTTAACTTAAAAATGAAACAGGAATACTTCAGGTTCTTTTGCAACTGAAACGTTTTAAAGCGTTATGATCTAAATTAATGCAAGCGAGCTCTCGACAGACTATGGCAAGTCATTAATCAACTACAACTGTACATGGTTACATTTATATGACCAATTAATCAAAATTGTAAGAAACTTCAAGTTCTTTAATATAAAGACAACTACCTGTTATGTACTGTCCCAATGTTATGTCATTGGGTTAGAGCAATTTTATTTTGAATCAGTGACTTTTCCAATCAAATGTTTGAATATAATTGACAGCTTTTACTATGATTGTTTCTGTATGTCACAGGACAGGACAAGGTGATTGATATAGTAATGAACTGATTTAATCTTTCACAAAATGCTAACATTAAAAAAGACACCCGCTGCACAAATTAATCCCCTAAGGAGCCTCAGGCATGAATTTCATTTCCCCAGCTCACCCTATCTTCTTTGTTTTATTGAAATTCATGCAGATTTTTGACATGGACTCTTTCAATATAAAAAAGTTTTGTCTTTTGTGTGGTAAAATAATTGGCTATAGCAAAGACATTTTTAACAAAAGACTAGTGCATCCATTCAAAACCAAAAGAATTGACAGGACACCAACTTGCTTCAGTTTAAGGTTAAGCAATGCACTGTTGACAGCCCTTTGAAACACAAGTTCTTTAATAGTTAGAATTTAAATATTCTGGGGAGTGGGAGAAGAGAGAAATCAAATTCATTGTGTATTTAAATTAAGTTTAATTTAGCTTAAATATTCCCCAGGAACATCCATCTTCCACTGTATGGATCTCTATTTCCCAGGTGGTTTAAAATTTTGACAGTTGAAAAATGTGACTAACTACAGAGCCTATAAAGAATGGGAAGGAACAAGCAGTCAAAAAGTACAGTGGGTCACATGCAGGTTTATGCCCAAAATATCACTCAATATTCTACAAAGCAAACTGGAGTTAACTTAGAAATGTGATGAAGTTAGACATCACCAAAAAATGGTGCATTTCATTTTTATGAAAGGAAACCAAAAAGAAAATCATCCTGGAAAATTATTGATAATTAAGAATGGGAAGTATCTGCATATAATTTTTTTAAATATTTAGTTTGCTGCATTTGGAAACTTAGGGCAGAAAAGCAAATTGTTCACATGCTTAAAGCATCATAGTAGAAACAGGACTCATTCCAACTATTTAAATGTACTTCGTCAACCCTAATGTGACTGATCCCACTATATGTTCTGTGAGTCCATGTAATACTTCTGAAGTGATAAAAAGCCTGAAGAGAGAAAGAATATCACAGACTAAGGAGTGGTTGATCTACAATAATCCAGAAGTTAACTCAAGAGACAAGGAAACAAAATGTAGAAAATAATAACTGCCATTCAAATAATTCTCCTGGTGGACGTCTCCTACATCAGCTTTAGTAAAGCTACCAACTCAGATGACAGTGTGACCTAATCCTGATGACCTCACGTGCTCTATTTCTTGGTGATTTTGTGTAACTTTTGGGCAATTTCTGTGATTTTTATATGCAAACAAACTGGCCTGAAATCTCAAGTTATGTCATCTTGTCCCATGAAAATATGTCTTCTCTTTTATCTACTGCATGGCTACAGTCTCAAAATAAGTACTAAATTTTTTAAATTACAACTTTTTCTGAAACCATATTGATTATGCCAATTCACCCCAGTTTTCCCATAAAAGAGGCAGCCCTCTTCCCTTCCTACCCTACTTACAATTTTACATTCTTCTTGTGCTTCCTTTTGAGTTCCCAAGAAGCATTTCCTACCTGGAATGCTGTCTGTTTCTCTCCTCACATAAATGGCGTGACCAGAGTTTTCCAACATTTATTTATTTTTGTTCCAATTTTCAACATCAGCAGAATGTTTAATTTTGATTATTTCTGAACTTATTATTATTTAACGGTCTTGATATCACACCACTAAAATGGATTCCATTTTCTTAATACTGTAACAGGCAACAAAATTATTGCTTCCCATTTAATAGACATGTTTCCTTTGCTACTTTTCAATCCAGTGGTTTCTTATAATGGAATAATAGAGGGTCAAAGGAATTTTGGAAGAATTCCAAAGCAAAACACACAAAATGCTGGAGAGACTCAGCAGGCCAGGCAGCATCTAAGGACTTATAACCTCAGTCTGCAGGTTACTGAGTCGAAGGAGTTGTCATTTTAATTTCACCAATACTTTTTAAATACAATATTAATTAGATTCATCATGGTTGTAAATTATAAATTACAGGCAGTTTCTGGCAGAAGCTAAAATAATTTAGGCACACTGCTGCTGATTAGAATTTCCAGCAGCAGCACAATAGTTTGCTTACACAGAAACATCCATGCACCACACTCCCTTGAATCACAGTGGGGGGAATCTGGAGGGATCGGTAACTTCACTGCCAAACAGGAACAGACTCAGGGGGCCACCCCACTTAAAACACAAAGATAATCTTATAAACCAACAACACCTGCCAACTGTGCTGCTGTGCACACAAAAATAAAGCTTTGGTGAACCTTCTCAGTAGATGTGGATTATATGGATGGCATCCTTTAGTCTCATGAGAACAAAAATCTGTGCCTGGAAAGCCTTGCTTCAGTCCCTCCAGGGCACAGGCCTGGGCAGGGTTGTATAGAAGACTGGCAGTTGCCCAAGCAGCAAGTCTCCGCTCTCCACATCACCGATGTTGTCCAAGGGAAGGGTAAGGGCTGATACAGCTTGGCACCGGCATCGTTGCAGGAGTTGCCAGAGCAAGGTTGAAGGCAACGTCAGACTGCTTTAGGGACTCCAGCTCCGGATTTGTCCTCAGGGTTTACTCCCAAAGCCTTTCCCATGAGTGGGTATGGCTGCAAGGCAGTGGAGGTTTGAAATCAGAGTTTTCCCTCTCTTAGATGGACTGCCTTCCCAAGCTGATGAGATCCATCTACCTGAATTATATAAGGTTACATAATCAGAATTACATCAGGTGACTTGGTGTTTTCAATATTATTGCCACATTGTTATGAATTATGCCCTATTAACCCTAGTATGCAACATGCCAGTCCGTATGAAAGAGAGAGAATGAGAAACCTCTTGCAGCGCTTGCATCAGCTCCACTGTCAGTAAAACAGAATCTACCCTCTGCTGCTATAGCTTTCTGACATGATCTGCATAAATATCTATTGGTACTGATGGGAACAAAGTGAAGAGGGCAGATCCTGGATGGTGAGGGCTCTTGTTGATGGATGGTGCGTTCTTGCAGCACTGCCATTTGACAAAGCACTGCTTCTCCTCAGTAGCTGAGTCTAAAAGGAGAGGGCACTTCAGAAAGATTAAAAAGCGGTCTGAGGGCCACTTCACACAGGCATTGGTGAGAATATGGAAAAAAATGCCATAGGGAGTGGTTAGGACATGCAGAATAATTTTAATTCCAATTTCTATTCCCGTTCTGACATGTTGGTCAATGGCCTCCTCTTATGCCAAGACGAAGCCACCCTCAGGGTGGAGGAGCAACACCTTATGTTCCATCTGGGTAGCCTCCAACATGATGGCATGGATATCGACTTTTCCTTCTGCTAAAAAGTTTTTTCCTTCCCCTTCCCCTCTTTTTCTGTCTCACCTGCCTATCACTTCCCTGGTCTCCTCCTCCTTCCCCTTCTCCTAGAGTCCACTGTCCTCTTGGATTCCTTCTTCTCCAACCCTTTACCTTTCCCACCCACTGCTTCAGCTATCATCTTCTAGTTAGCCTCCTTCCCCTCTTCCACCTTTTAATCCTGGCAGCTTCCCCCTTCCATTTCAGTCCTGAAGAAGGGTCTTGGCCCGAAATGTCAACTACTTACTCTTTTCCTTAGATGCTGCCTGGCCTGCTGAGTTCCTCCGGCATTTTGTGTGTGTCACTCGGATTTCCAGCAGCTGCAGATTTTCTCTTCTTCAAAATTTTTGTTGCTGCTGATCCCTAATTTGCACCATTCCACTCTGTTTATCCATAAGAATGGTTAAATATGCTACTGTTTAATTAAACAACTTCATCCTAAATTTTCTCAGTAAGATAGAATTTTCACTAATTACAAGGGAGTGGTCCATTGAGATCAGTAGGCAAATCTGCCCCCTCTCCTCTGTTTCATTTGTAATGGTATAAGGTGCATCAAAATACCATGACAAATCCAGGTCATATGCTCACATTAAAAAATACAGTGGTTTAAATATTTGCCACATGTTTACTATGTAGATGCTGTAATCCACCTAGAATTACTCACACTCTGAAACATTGCTGTTCACATCCAGTACTTAAACAAAGGCACTACTTAAATATCTGCTAAGACCAAGATGGAAAATAATGTATCTTAAAAATTTATCATGATAAACAGAAATAAATTGCATTCAATGCTGCTTTCTTTGTTTGACTAAAATGACAGTCCACTTCATGTTCTGTCTTCCTTGATCACACTCTCAGCCTTCAGGGCATATCTGACCTTTACAGATGAAACAACTGTCTAGGAGATACAGCTCCAAAGATTTATATTTAGTATTATTGTCCACACTTTTCTACATTTCACTCTCCATTATCTCAAATGTTATTATTCTGCAATTTAAGACTGAAGAGAATTTCTTTACTGAGAAGTCAATATACAATTTGAAACTTGCTTGAAAGAATTGTGATTCAAAACAGAGCAGCGGAGAAATATACTGATCTATTTTGTGATCATTTGTTGTAGGGACGATATGCTGCAATTGCAACACTTCACCAGTTAAATTTAAAAGACCTTGACAATGTGCTTGGCGTCAGTAATAAACCTGTTGGAAAGTTCTGCAACATGTAAAATAACAGACAAGATGGAAACAAAGTATGGGCACCCCCAAATCTATGGCTTGAGGAAGTTTCTCCTTGTATAATCTGGTATCTATGTGTGGGAATAATACTGTTACACAGTCATTCCATTTATAATGCAGCAACAGACCTGCTACAGTGTTGTTAATAGCAAATCAGAATATAGTTGCTTTATATGAATGAGCTCTTTTTATTATGCAAACTATACTTTTAGTAAAAGCTGTCCATTGATTTTATTTGTGCTTAGACATTTTAACTGATTATTTTATTAACTTATGAATACCATAATCAAATGTTCTTCACTTTTTAAATATGTTCTTCCCTTGTAGACCTGTTATTTTTCTCTGGTATATGACTGAGGTGGCGAGGTCAAGGTGCATCTCTACCAAAGTAGCTGTAAGACGTTTCTACCCTCCACTAGCCTGCCGGTCACCCTTGGGCAAGGTGTACCACCTGCTTAGTCCTTTGATCCGGGTCACATCAAACTATAGGAGCAAGTAGTGGATATAAGCAGCTGGTGCATATCACAAATCCTGGTTATGCAACCATTGACACCAGGCGGATAATCTATAAAGAGTATTGGTAATGGCTGGGGTCACCCATCTTGTAAAGACACTTCCCAGAAGAAGGAAATGGCAAGCCACTTCTGTAGAAAATTTGCCAAGAACTATCATGGTCATGGAAAGACCGTGATCACCCATGTCATCCAATTCAGCACATAATGAACAAACAAAACTTCTGCACAAAACTTTCAACCACATAAGTGTATCACCTTACAAATGGCAAACTGACTTAGGAAGTTTGCTGAGATGATAGGTGCAAATAACATTCAACATTAACATGTTAATATTTAATCTACACCAAAAATTCAGCATTAGAATGCAAAACAGTAAAACATTCAATGTCTGTCAGATGGAAGCTTGGATCTGAAATTCAAAATACCTACAATGTCATTCCATAACTTCACCCTGAGATCAGTAGATTTGCTCAAGAAATGCCATACATTTTTAATGCCACTGATAGAAAGGACGTGTGTAGAATTTCTATATACATTGTTGACATCCAAGCCTTTTGAACTTAAACCTATTCAGGTAAGGTAATCTATGATTCAAAAACTTCATAGAATATTGTGAAGTAAATGTTCAATTTGAGATCATCATAGCTACTTAATTCTCAAGGACTTTTCATAAATTGATGTTAATGGGCCCTGAAGGTTTAATTGTATTCATTCCATAGCTTGCCACTGAAAGTAGCAAGTGTTTATGGATATAATAGAACTACCTGCCACAGCATTAAACAAACTCTGCTAACTTTCAATTTCCACTGATATTCTTCAGTTACGGCTATATTTTCATGAAAATTAATTAAAACAGGGAAAGTACGTCCTCATATCTAAGACCAATGTCAAAATAGATCACAATTCAACCATTAACATCAGACTTCATAGAAACTTCATTTGCAAGCTTTTCATTGGATTAAGGAATTTTGTAAAAAAGAGCAAATAGAACATATCAGATATTTAGAAATTATTCTTTCTTGTATAAAAGGGACTGAAAGGATAATTTTTAAATGTCTAGCAATTGCATAATTATGTTCAACAGGATTATGGGCCATTGTTAATAGCTCTTTCTGTAACTGAGTTGATTTAATTCAGATACAAGATTACTGATATTTTTGACTTAGTTTTGAGCATTTGTAATATATAATTTGGTTGCCTAGTTCCAACAACAGATGCATAGTGGGTTTCCCATTGTAATAAGGGAGAAAGATTGAGCAATATATGGACGAGGAAACTATATATGTAAGTGATCTAGTGAAGCACAAAGGTCATGTAATATTTAATGTCAGTGGTTCTACGCATCATGAAGACCCTAGAGAGGCTGGTCCTGGCTCATTTCCAAGCAGGGGTCAAATTAGCCCTCGATACTCATCCATTTGAATAAGCAAGAAGGCACTGTGAGGATCATGTTTTGTTTTTATTTCTCAAGTGCCATCCATAGCATACAGCCCTCATTGTTGGGGGCAAAGCTCCATTCAATATAGGTAGACATTTTCATTGTATCCTGTATAGTGGCCTATCTGACTGGAAAACCAGTTTGTGCGGCTTCAGAGCTGGGTGTCAGACATAGCTAGAAGCAGTACTGGGGTCCCATAGGGGACTGTATTATTTCCCTTTCTGTTTACCCTGTATTCACCAGACTTCAGATACAACACTGAGTCATGTCATCTGCAGGAAGTTGCTGATGACTCAGCAATAGTTGCGGTATAAGGGAAGGACAGGAGGGCCCTGGTGGAGGACCTTGTCAAATGGTGCAAGCTGAATCATCTGCAGCTTATCATTAGTAAGATAGAGGAGAGGGTGATGGACTTTAAGAAGACTAAGCCTGCACTGCTCCCTGTTACTACTGATGGTGAGGACATGGATGTGGTGAGGACCTACAAGTACCTGGGGGATGCACCTGGATGACAGACTTGAGTGGAGCACCAACACAGAGGCTGTGTACAAGAAGGGCCAGAGTCACCTCTACTTTCTCAGGAGACTGAGGTCCTTTGGAGTATGCAGGCCTCTCCTTCACATATTCTACCAGCCTGTTGTCACCAGTACAATCTTCTATGTGGTGGTGTGCTGGGGAAAAGGCATCAAAATGGGTGATGCCAACAGGCTCAATAAACTGATTAGAAAGGCTAGCTCTGTTCTAGGAGTCAAACTGGACACACTGGAGGCTGCGGTAGAACAAAGGCCCCCTACTGCAATTCTGGACAATATTTCTCACCCTCTGGATGCCACTTTAACTGAACAGAGGAGCACTTTTACTGTAAAAGACTAAGACAACTGCA
Organism: Hypanus sabinus; assembly: GCF_030144855.1. NCBI lineage: Eukaryota > Metazoa > Chordata > Chondrichthyes > Myliobatiformes > Dasyatidae > Hypanus > Hypanus sabinus. The sequence continues at coordinate 136,706,256 of NC_082709.1, read as the reverse complement.
CTGCTCCAAAAAGCACAATATGAGATCATTCTTACCCTCAGCCATTGGTAAATAATTACCTCAGTGCAACAGGAGCTGGTCATCACTTCCCTGTTTATAGGTTAACTCATTATAGATTATAATGAGTTAACCTATAAACAGGGAAGTGATGACCAGCTCCTGTTGCACTGAGGTAATTATTTTTTATTGTTTCTTAATTCTCTCCTAATATTTTTACATTTGTATATCTGTGGACTTGTAATGCTGCTGTGACACTGTAATTTCCATTGGGATCAATAAAGTATCTATCTATCCAGTCACAAATTAAGTCACTTTCTTTTGATGATCAATTTTGATAACTAGTTTGAAACTGATTTTAAATTCCTTTCTTCAAAATTCTGTACAATGTGTCTGAGTTTCCAATATATGTACTTTTATACATCAGGTATGATGCTAATTGGGTAAGAAAGTTACACAAAGAACAGGATAAATTTTCTTTTTGCATTTGGCATAACAATAACCAAGGCGTGTATTCTGTCCCTAAAATGAAGAATAGCATTTCAGTCAAGGATTAGCTGTAGCTTAGGGATCCCGCCCCACTGCTAATTTAGAAGGTTGGCACTCCTCCATACTGTAGTGAATAATCTGTGGGGAAATTTTACTGCATCCTATTAATGTAGGCAATTCTGTCACAAAGAGGCATTGAAGGATTTCCTCTCATTTCCACAGAGGAAATACTTAATCTCTTTCAGTTATACACATTCCATTCAAAATTCAGTGTAGCCCTGAAGAACAACAGTTTCTACAAGTGATTAATACTATTATTACCTTGTCCTTCTACTTGCATGCAATTGCTCTATCTGAAGCACAAGAGACCCAAGCAGAGAGCTGACATGGAGAAACAACAGCATTAAAGAATCTGGTATTTTGTTTGGTTAACTCGATGCAATTTTCCCCTTAGTTACTCATTCATTTTTAGTCTGCCTTGTCTTATCCATCCACAAATCATGGAAAGAGAATAAATAGCCTATTATAGATCTTCACTCATGCCTACTTCTCGTGAATGGCAAGAAGCATTTTATTTTTTATTTTGTCAGAGAGCCATTGTATTTTTGTTCATGGTATTTTGATGACACAGTCAGATCAGAAACTGAGGAGTGTTCAAATCTCCAGCCCTCATAGACAATAAATACTTAATGCTTTAAGAACCAAATGCCTGATCTCATCCCACAACTTGCTCCAATGTGGTGAAAATCAGCACAATTTTTATTGAATTTCTTCTGGGTCCAGCAGAGAACAATTGAGACACTGAGGTCTAAGGGAATACATCAGAATACCTGAGACAAACTAGAAACTAAAAGGAAAAGGAGTCATCTGCAGAAGGCCCCACTTACAAAAACAAAACATTTTTACAATACCTATGTGTGTATTTATTTATTTATTGAGGTACATTTATTTATTTACTAGGCACTTCTAGCCCTTCAAGTCATGCCACCCAGCAATCTCTCAATTTAATCCTAGCCTAATCAAAGGATAATGTACAATAACCAATTAACCTATGAACCCGTATGTCTTTGGACTATGGGAGGAAACTGGAGCACCCAGAGGAAACCCATATGGTCACGGGGAGAATGTACAAACTCCTTACAGGCAGTGGCAGTAATTGAGCCTGGGTAGCTGGTACCATAAAGCATTGTGCTAACCACTGCGCTACTGTGCTTGTTTTTATGTTATACAGAGTTTCAAATTAATGTAGTGTAAAGTACTTTTGCTGTTATTGAATTGGAAAAATATCCTCAACTTAAAAGTGGGTGAAACGACTTCAAGGTTCTTCTGTTACTAAAATTTGCCCTGCTTCAGTTTTTTATTTGATTTGGGTGTATAAAAATTAAGTGCTTAATCTCACATGATATGCAGTTCTGCATAAGACAGTTGATTACTTATTATAACAAAGTGAATAATTTCATTGACAATGACATTTACAAACTGTAAACATAGATCAGAGCAAAACATGTTTGGAGATTAAGGTACTAGAATTTAATAGTTTAAGTGGAATTTGTGGAATCAAATGGATTTAAACATTTTGAAATTGAAATTTCTATGTGCTTTAAGCATGCTAAATAGAAACAGCCTATCATGGCAAATGGGGGTGGCAAGTATGCTGAATGTGTATTCCGCAATATATCATTGTCTTAATTGAATAAACAGTAGTTGTTGTACATCTGGACAATGAGACCGATGTTCTAATGAATCTTAAGTATTAACCATACATGAATAATCACACAATATGCTGAAGAAACATGAATCATTCTGTTCCAATTTTTTGAAAACCGTGTCTGTTCCGCCTCACCATGATCATAACCTCCATTGCTCCCTTCCCTTTACTTAACGGAACACCTTCTTGAAAAGGCAACCCACATCCTGAATGGATAATTTTCTACCCCCCATTCTGAACACATGCCAGGCACACATTAAAAATCATCACCAACTTTCATGGTATGTCAGACTATTTTCCAGTTGAAACATGTCCTATAGTTTTTATGATATTGACTCCCTATTGTTGCTTAAAATGAATTCTGCAGAGCAGGAAGCAAGAAGAGATAGTGCACTGTGGTATTAGGAAGGTCAAAGGGAGAAAAATAGCTCAAGACAAAGGGGATGCTAATGACATTGGGTGAAAATCAACCTTCTAAAGATGTAAGGTTATTCAGGAACAGAGAACATAATCTCAGCCTACTTAATTCAATTTAATGATGTTTGAGATATGAACAGGAAAGATATAAACTTGGCATTCATTTTGTGGATGAGTGTTAATCTTGTGAAGAACAGACTAAACTGCAATATGATTGAAAACTAAGAGCTGAAAGCTCCCTGAAGAGTTTGTGCAGTTGTAATTACAGTAGAACTATTAATATTCACTGTCATTCCATTTCAAATCAATTTCAGATTGATACGACAACAAGAAACTCTTGAAGGTGCCATCACTGATGCCTTACTCCTCAGACAGTTTGTTTAACATCACAAAACTAATGCAATCATCTGACTTTTACCTGCTCTTCTTGCTGTGAAAATGCTTAAGGTTAAACCTTGTCACCCAAGATCAAAACTCCTTCAAAACAATCACATAGTATATTGACCATAAGATCATAAGAAATTGGAAAAGAACTAGGACATCTGGCCCATCAAGGATATTCTGCCATGTTATCATGGTTTATCCATTTCCCTCTCAACCTCATTCCCCTGCCTTCTTGTAATCTTTCACACCCAGACTAATCAAGAACCTATCAAATTCCGCCTTGAAGAAACCCCAAGACCTGGCCTCCACAGCCACCTGTGGCAATGAATTCCACAGATTCATCACTTTCCAGCTAAGGAAATCCCTCTTCATCTCCGTTCCAAATGGATGTCCCTCTTTTCTGAGGCTGTGCCCTCTGGTCCGAGACTCCACCACCATAGGAAACATCCTCTCCATATCCGCTCTATCTAGGCCTTTCAACATTCAAAAGGTTTCAATGAGGGTCACACTCATTCTTCTAAATTCCAATGACTAAAGGCCAAACCATCAATTGCTCCTCATACGACGTCTTTCATTCCTGGAATGATTCTGGTGAACCTCCTCCAATGTCACCACATCCTTTCTTAAACATTGGGCACAAGAAATTGAAGAATTAGTATTTAATAAAACCTCTCCAGCCCTGAAAAACTAATTTTATTTTCATGGGGTGCCATTTTTTCCAAATCTATAATAAAACTCTGCATGCTTTAAAATACTTTTCAGATTTATTTATAATTATATTTCAAAGTTGACTTAATCCCATGGAATTGTCCTATATTCTTGCATATAATTTAAAGTAGCCATCACATCAATTATCATAAAGTTTAGAAGTACATGTCTATAAGCAAGATTTTTCAGTCTTGAACTACTTAAATAATTAGAGAAAGTTTAAAAATGAGCTTAATCCAGAATTTTAATCATCTTGTTTTACTTTGTGAATCACACTTATGAATCTTCTCTGCTCTCTCTATCTTAATCACATTGTTCCTAAACAGTGTGGCAGTTTGGACTGAACATAATACTCCAGGTGCAGCCTAACCATCAATTTGTGTACCACAATATGATGTCCCAAATCTCATTCTCAATGCCTTGACCAATGAAAGAAAGCAAGACACAGAACTTCGTCACCATGTGTTGGACTCTTTCACCACTTTCAGGAAAGCATATCTTTGTATCCTACACTTCTCTCTTCCCAGGGCCCTACCATTTCACTCTCTATATCCTGACCAGCTTAATTTTCCAAACTGCAACATTTCACATTTGTCCAAGTTAAATTCCATCCACCATTCCCTTGACCACTAGCCCAGTTGATCTAGATCCTGTTGTAATCTTAGCCAATTTTCTTCATTGTCCATTACACAAGGGTACATCAATGGGTTCACTTTCCTTGAAAGCCTTTTCTTTATTGCTTGCCAAAAAAAATACTTCGATGAATCACAGTCAAACATTTCCACAACTAATTTCTCTACTTTTAGCACCTAACACATCAAAATCATTCAAGGTTATTCTCCTGCTTTGGAGATGATAATACTGTGTTTCATCTCAGATTAGGGTGCTATCACTGGTTGAAGCATTGCTCAGAGAGCTAACAGGTTAAGCGCTCTAACCCTAGCAAAGGACATAACCACTCTAATCACCAAACTCATTATGAAGTGTATTAGAAGAAAATATTTCACACTGAAGCCAGGCGCTCAGAGCTTTCTGCTGGGAAGAAGATGTTAATATCTTGATGTTCTTGTACAGCTGCAAGCAATTGTATCACCATCTCAGCAGCTGAATTAAGGAAATTATTTAATTTTATTCCATCGATGCGCATGTAGAAACTGCTGTTGCTCTGACTGTTCAAACTTTGCTCAATCATTTTATTAAGTGTGATACATTTCAATACCACTCAGCATCCTAGGGCAATTTCCAACCAATGAAGCCTTTTCTTTTAACACAAAACAACAGTCACTACAGAATATAGTGTTCACAAATTGTGCTCCCACAAATAGTATTATCACAGTATTATTACCACACAAAAGTCAGTCATCTAGTCCACCGGGCTCCTGCCAGGTTCACATTGCACAATATCTTCAAACCATTTTCCCTTTCATGAACTGTGGTCCAAGCTTTCATTCAACTCCATTTGTTTAAAGTCACTAATTGGCACAGTTTCCACAATCTTTTATAGGCAACAGGCTCCAAGTCATTGCCGCAGGTAAAACCTTCACCCATGTTTGCCTGGCATTTTGAACCTGTGGCACCTGGTCCTTGAACCACTAGCCGTTGTGTTTGTTTTCCACTGCCAAGTCCACATTGACCCATCCTTATGCACTGCGTTCAAATCTCCTTTCAACTTTGTTCCAAGAAGAATCACTCCAGACTCTTTAATTTAACCTTCAGTCTGCATCATCTCTTCCCTTAAACCATTTGGCCGCTTCTCGAACAAACATGCTATTCCACAGATAAATATAAGCAAGCATGCAGCTGGGATTTCCTTAAGTCACCTAGTAAGCAGAAAGGACCTGGGTTTTATGTTTCATCCTGTGAAAGACACTACTGAAGTACAACTCTTTTTCAATATCCTATGTGTACATCGACTGGAGTCTTCTTGTGCTTGAGTATCAGGAGTACAAAGTGAAGCCACCACTTTATGATTCAGGTAAGATTGTTATCGACTGAGATTACAGTCATCAAAGTTTCTAAACAATCTCAAAACCCCGTCCAATGCCACCTCTCACTTAGATTAAATGGATGAGCAAGCAATATCATTAAGCACAGTCATCAAATCTTAAAACTGTAACTTGCTAAAATGTTTGGTTTATCAAATGGCCCACCAACATAAAACTTAAAATTCACTGAATTATCTCACAGCTCTTATGTTTAACTTTCAAGTAGCAGGTATTTACACATAGCATCAGTCACAAAGGGGTTATTTTGATATTTTATTTTTCCCCCTGAAATGGTCTGTTTTCCAAATTCCTCCCCGGGGGATAAAGAATGAACGCAGCACAAAATTCATGATTAAACTGGGGTTTGCTCAGTCACAATTAATCAGTATTAACTTCAAGAGGAAATCTCTGTTATTTTACAACATGCCATCAGCTGATCTCAAAAGGACAGTTTTGAGCTGAATTAAGTTCCTCCCAGGATGCAATACACAAGCTTTCAAATTTCAAGGGCTGTCATCAAGATTTTTTTACAGAGATTTGAGATGAGGCGGGGAAAAAAACAGTTGCAGGAATGAGAAACTTACTCATTATTTCATGTTCCCAGAAATCAAGATACCTGCACTCAATCCCTTTAGTTTGTGTGAAGTTTTAGCACAAACAGATGATGATGAGAGGGTGTACAGGAATGAGATATACCAACAACCTGGCACTCAACATCAGTAACACGAAAGAGCTGATTGTGGACTTCAAGAATGGTAAGATGAAGGAACACATACCAATCCTCAGAGAAGGATCAGAAGTGGAGAGAGTGAGCAGTTTCACATTCTTGGGTGTCAAGATCTCCGAGGATCTAACCTGGTCCCAACATATCGATGCAGTTATAAAGAAGGCAAGACAGCGACTATATTTCATTAGGAGTTTGAAGAGATTTGGTATGTCAACAAATACATTCAAAAATTTCTATTGATCTACCATGGAGAACATTCTGACAGGCTGCATCACTGTCTGGTATGGGGGAGATACTGCACAGGACTGAAAGAAGCTGCAGAGGGTCAAAAATTTAGTCAGCTCCATCTTGGGCACTAGCCTACAAAGTACCCAAGACATTTTCAAGGAGCGGTGTCTCAGAAAGACAGCGTCCAATATTAAGGACATCGAGCACCCAGGACATGCCCTTTTCTCACTGTTACCATCAGGTAGGAGGTACAGCATCCTGAAGGCATACACTCAATGATTCAGGAAAAGCTTCTTCCCCTCTGCCATCCGATTCCTGAGTGGACATTGAACCCTTAGACACTACTTCACTTTTTAATATATGTTATTTCTATTAATCACATGATTTTTAATCTATTCAATATACATATACTGTAATTGATGTACTTATTTTTTATTGTTATTTTGTTTTTTTCTTCTATATTATGTATTGCATTGAACTGCTGCTGCTAAGTTAACAAATTTCATGATATATGCCAATGATAATAAACCTGATTCTGATTCTGACTACAAGACTTCTCCCAGTGTGAAATCAAGGTAAAATTAACCCAAAAGCTAGAACACTTCCCTTATAAGCAATCTTGCCCTGCCCTTGTGCCCATTGTAGTGAAAATTTGTCTGTTGGATTGGAGAATTCAGTACATAAAGAAGACAGAGAGCTCCATTCTCAATTTTGATCAACATAGAGAGTATATTTTTGGTATATCACTTAGCCACTGGTACAATTCCAGGTTCAAATTGGCAAGGAGGCACACAGAAAAGTAGGAAAAGATATTATGACTTATGATTGAAAAATGTGTATGCTGTTACCATACATTAAAGCAATTTAGTTAATTCGGCTGGAACAGTTATTTATTTAGAGTTATTTAATCACACTGAATTACAGTACAAATAGCTGAAGTGATTAATAATACATTCGGTCATTCTTGATTATGAACCACCTCAACAGTAAAAGTGGCACATTAATTTCGACATAATAAGTACTTTATTTATTAAATCATTTGTGTAACAATTTTCCTATGCCAATTTCCAGAAGTTAAATGAACAGACTTGCATCACCTTGTCTCACCTCTTAAAACTATCAAGTGACTGATGTTGAAAAGACATGCATAACTGCCATTGAAACCTCCATAATTAGCAATGAAATAAATGACTGTCAATTTTCTTCTGGTAATTTAAATGCCCACATCAATAAATCACCTAGCTGAGAATTCCTACAGCTGCACCTCAAAATCTTTTACACACAAATAAAATGGTTTCCCCTAAATCTAAATATTGATAGACAAGTTTTAGAGTTATCAGTAATTCTAGTACCCCAATAAACCAAATTGAACTCATATTTTTTCAAAGGAGAAAACATATTGCTGGTTCTCATATATATTTCTAGCGAAACTGTTATATTCCTTCATAGCTTTGTGTTTCTGAAACATCCAGGTCTACCAAAGGAATAAGCATAATTTCCAGAATCCAGGTAGATTCCGCAAACACCATCCAGATTGTGCAGCTTTTCAGCAAAGCAACTTGGAAATCTGGGGGAAGCTTTTGCTCTGAAGTCAGCACACTCAACATCCAGCTCCATTGTTGACTCAGAAATAAATCTAGGGGCAGGGCACCATTATGTTAGTCTGAGGGCTCAAATGCATTTGCATTCAGCCCCTCAACATTATGGTAGATGTAGATCGCATATGTACTGCGGACATATTCATTTGCATGGGGAACACTGAGTGTTTATTCTTATTATGTTACTGTTATCTTATTGTTTACGTTCTAGTGTTTAAAATCTTGAAAACTTGATATTTTATATACTTAATATATCATTTTAAAATATAGTCACCTGATTTTATACAATCATTTACTCTCCTTACATCCAATGTGCTGAAATCAAAATTGATTGCTGATTTCATTAGGAAATCAATTTTCTGACTTTCTTTTTCCCCCAATATTGATCGTGGGCAAGAACATACTCAGTGCCTGAACACTACAATCCTTTGATTCCCAGTCAGATCAATTTTTCATCCAGGAATTGTAACTTCTATATTATCTGAGGAACACTTACAATGACCTTGTTTTGAAGTAATTTGCCTTTCTACAACAATATCTACCTTCCTTTATGCATGATATGCATCCACCTGTTGGGAGATTTTCTGTTAGCTTCATTTTCATTTGCTGGGCTCCACAATGCATGCTTGGATGTCAAGGACAGTTGTTCTCACTTCACCTGAGATTCAGTTATTTGGTTGAGGTCTGCAGTTGAGTGATCTAAGTGAAGTCCAAACAGTCAATTGTGAGCAGATAAGATATCACTCAATCGCATTATTGACAACACATTCTGTCATGTTGCCAATGACAGAGAATGGTGTGTTTGTATGGTAGCAAGCTGGACTGGATTTGCCATGCTTTTTTGCAGGAATTCTTCCTAGACAGTTTTCCACATCGTCTGGGATGTGCCAGTGTTGTAACCGTACTGCAATAATTTGATGAGAGGAGCAGCTGGCTTTTGAGCTAGATGTCCCACAGGCTTTGCAGTGTCCACTGATCTCAGCAGTTTCCTGATATCAAATGGACTGAATAGAGATGTCTGATGTCTGACTTCTGGGCTGAATGTGCTGTGGATATTTCTGCCTCATCTTCGGTATCCAATTATGCACCTGAAGGACTATAATAGTTCAAGAAGGTGGTTCATCACGGCCTTCTCAAGAGCAATTAGAAACATATGTCTGACTTTTGTTAGTCCCTTCAATTGTAGATTGTACTGAGCAGTAGTTTTTTTTTTAACCTCTCAGCTGATGAGCTTCAATGAAGATGCAATACCATTCTGGCAGATAGATTATTAAGTGACAAATGTCTCATTTAGTCAAATACTCAGCAAGAGCAACTTTGCACATGACAAATAAACACATGACAGATGACTTGCTGAGAATGTGCCTCCTGAAAACTCCTTCAAACACTACAGTCCGTTCCTCTGCAACATTTGTATGCAGTAAATCACAAAAATAATTTTAAACCAAAACGTTTGAAACACTGTAGCCCAACATTTGTCTTGAAGCTTTCAGTGTTTCCAAATTAATCAAAAAATAGCAAAATCCTGTTTACACGATTGCTTTTTAAAAAATGGGATAAAGGAAGATTGTCATAAAATGGAGTCTCTTTAAAAACCAAACGTATAACAGAATTTTTAAAAAGATTACATCATTTTCCCTTAGTTTTTTTAATCCTATCTGCAATTAATCCCCAAAATGCATCAATTACAGCCAGGCCATGTTCCCTTTGGATGCTTTTCCACGTTGGTTTACCTGACATGCTTTGGAAGCAAAGTCAATATGGACATTTTTGATGCTTCCACAATGTTGTCAAGGTATAAGGTGACAAAATTTCCTATTATTACTGCGACTTCATTTAATACTTTTGATCAGTTTGGTTGGCCTGGAGTTTTGCTTTCTGAAGAATATTGGATTTTCTCACTCCTTTGAGCAATCCAAATCTTTGTTCCCTGTTTCTCAACTTTTTTTTTCTGTGTACTATTTCTAATAGCCACCAGGTGGCAGCATTGCACAATTTTTTTCCCCCATGGGCCAGCATAACTGGGGAAGCAAAATGTTGCCCATAGGTCTTCACCCTTATCAGGCTCCCTACATATTTCACTAGCTGCAACAAGAAGTTCACTCAGGAATCCCATTTTCCATTATGAAATCTATTCTCTGCCCATTAGGATAAAATGGTTCAGATACACATTCACAGGTCTAGAATTAAACCAGTTTGCTCTCTCCAACCCACAATGACCTCTTCAGTCTTTCTGCCATTCAATACAATTGCAGCTAATCTTTGACCAACTTCATCAACCTAATTTTTTTTGTATTTTCAAACATGTTTGGTTGTCAAGAATCTATCAGAGCTAAAATTGACAATCAACTCAGTGTCTATTGCGGTTTGCAGAAGAAAGCCTCAAATTTCTGCCTTCCTGTATATCTTTGAATGTCTCCTAGCTTCACTCCTGAAAGAGCTTTCACAAGATTTGAAGGTGGTTCCTTTTTTAGTCTAAACAGTTCAACCAGTGGAATCAATTTCCATCTGTTTATCAGATCTCTTAATAACTTAAACATTGCAATTAAAGCATCGGTGAATTGCAAGAGAATTTAGGCCAATTTTCCCCAACATTTCTCTTCAATTTATTCCAGAGACTCAAGGCAAATACATTTAAGGATGACAAATACAAGAGTACAAACATGCAAGGAAACAAAATAATACAAACAGGAATAACAACATTATTATGAATAGAAATGAACAAACTTCATGTTGCAACTTGAAGACTACAAAGTGCCTCACTGAAATTTGTGCTGATATTACTTAGTGGAGTTCTGTTGTAATATTGAAAGGGGAGGAAGTGGAATGGAATGTAATGGGTGGCTAGAAACTTAAAGCTGGTGGTCCTGCTGGTGGATTAGATGAATGTTTAAAACAAGATCGTCACTCAGTGTTTGATATTCCTCATGCAGTGGAAACTACATCCAGTTGTTCTCTCCTGTTCTCCTGTCAGGTTTGGTTACCTTAAAATAGCAACATCCATCACTAAAGACCCTCACCAACTGGGAATTGACCACCTTACATTACTACCATTAGGGAAGAGGTACAGAAGCCTGAAGACCTACATTCAACTTTTTAAGAACAGCTTCTTCCCCTCTGCCATCAGATTTCTGAATGATCCATTAAAACAATCTCATTTTTCACCTTTTGCACTATACATTTTTGTAACTTACGAGTCATTTTTATACCTTGCAGTATACCGCTGCCTCAAAACAACAACATTTCCTCACATATGTCCAGGATAATAAACATGATTCTGAAATGGGCTGAGATGATTCATTTAACGTGGAGACTGATGTGTCTGCCAGTGATGACAAGAGGGCCTATCAACCAATTTGTCTATTGCTGACTGCCTTTTGTTCTTTCCTCCCTTATCTCTTCTCTCTATCCTGCTGTTACAAAGTTCATGTGTGACATTTCCTGCTTTTTTAAGCAAACTGAATAGTGATCTCACCCTTGACTATTGAAAACTGAGACTTCTCTATCAGTCTCGCCATGGCTCCTCAGTGCTCAATTAACTGAATTCCTTCATAACATATGCCTCCTCATCAAAGAGCAGCTGGTAGGCCCTCACATTAGTTATCTACACAATAGATTAACAGGCAATTAATCTTACGCACAGCTATAAAAATTGGCTGAAAATGTCAACTGGTCAGTGATAAATGCTAATTTGCAATTTCTCTTTTGCCAATCAGAGGGAAACAAAGCCTTTGAAAGAGATGGTTCTAAATGGCAGAGATTTTCCAGAATGCTTAACAAGCTTGAACAATGTTTTTGTTTAGCTTTAGCTTCCTGTCTGATTTTTGCCTCATTGGCTTGATTCCTTTTATTTGTTTCCAAATCTACCCACTCATTTATCCACCACAGCTCATGTTACATCTGTTCTTTACAAAGGTCTTGTCCCTGTTTCTGTAGGTCCTTGTCTGCTGCAACAGCCCTATTGTGTTTTTTAAAGCAGTTTATCCAGATAATTTTACCAGAGCTACAGGTCTTACAAATGAAAAATATCTATATTGACACAGTAGTAAGACAAGAAAATATAGTTTCATCTCCCGTGATAGAATGAAAACTCTCTGGTGCTTGCCAATTCACATACACTACATAGACCATTGTGGATTTAAACAAAGCCTTACATTTGTTTTGACAGGATTCCTCTTCCAGCCAAAAGTTATGGATTCAAGCTTCTGCCAAATTTTCAGGGCTCTGATGCGAAGTCAGATAGCCCAGACTCTATTTAGTACAAAAAAAATATGCAATAGCACCAAAACACTGCTTCTAAGTTTTCACGAGAAGCACACCAGCCTGACGTCAGATTCAGATTCAGTTTATTGTCATTTAGAAACCACAAATGCAATGCAGTTAAAAAATGAGACAACATTCCCCCAGAATGATATCACAAAAGCATATGACAAAACAGACTACACTAGAAAATCCACATAACGTTTGGCAATCCCCAATGCAGAGTCTGGAGAGGCTGCTGCGTATTAATATCACGCTACCGTCTTAGCGCATTCCTCGGAGAGGAGCCCCAAATCCACCAGACAAAAACAAGACCAAAAACTAAACCTACAAGACCTACACAAAACCACATTGTTACAATATATAGTTACAACAGTGCAAACAATAGCATAATTGATAAAAAAAAAACAGACTATGGGCACAGTAAAAATAGTCCAAAGATGTTAAAGGACTAAGTTCAAAAGAAATCACCACACAGTTTCCACAAGTCCCCAGGATTCCGACAGACTCGCCATCCCACGCCGGTGGCAGAAGGGAATACCCCCACTATGGACTTCCACGCTGCCGCCCGACTCAGCCTCGCAGACGCAGCACACAACAAAACCTCCGTCGAACCCAGTCTCGCAGATGCAGCACACACTGAAAGTGACCTGACCGCAGCAGACTCCAAGTCCATAGAACCTCCGACCATCCCCTCCAGCACAGCTTCTCAGAGCACCATCCTCTGCTGAGCGTATTAAGACGGTCCCATCAACGGCCAGGACCTCACAGCAGCAGCAGCAACAACGAAGGTCTTCCTGGAGATTTCCTGATGTTCCTCTGTGCTCCCACGTCCGTTTTCAATCGATTATGATTGCACACGGCACCCCCCTTCACAAATAACAGATAATCAACACCGGAGTGGTAATCGGTCCGGAGTCAGGAAACACTATCTGGTGTTATTGGGAGTAAGTAAAGGTAGTTTTAAACATAATCTAGCAAACTGTATTGGATCTGCTAATAGTTCATACCTAATGCCAGAAGTTGAAACTCCTCATAATTTACCAGTCCAACCTTAATCCCAGAATCACAGAGAGATACAGCATAGAAACAGGTCCTTATAGCACAATGAGTCCACGCCTACCATCCAGTGTCCATTTTAGCACTTATCTTAACCTGGCCTACCTTATTTTTCCTTGGTGCCCCTCACATTTTACCTCATCTACACACCAAAGCCATTTTACAATCACCAATTAATCTATTGGCTGTCATAATTTTGAGATGTGGGAGGATTTAGAAACACATATGTTTAAGGGGAGAGTGTAGAAACTTCACAAAGACAGCACTGGAAATAATTGGTTGAACCCGAGCCGATGGACTAGACTCTGAAACAGAAGCTTTAACAGCCAGGCCAAGGGGTTGTCCAATCTTGATAGACATCCTCATAATCACACTTGGTCTCCACAACGTCTTCTTCATTGTAACAAACACAGTGAGCATCAGGGCAGCTGCATCCTTTTCTGCTGGTAACAACCAAAGCAGTCTGTGTTATTACAACCTTTCCAAAGCATAAATTACTTGAATTAAAGACAGCTTTTAAGGAGCTAAAATGAATTAAATTCCAGGAGGTTTGAACAATAACTATCTATGCAAAAGAAATTGCTTTATGTGAATCCAAGATGGCATTTGCAACCTTGTACCAGAATTGATATTCCTGAAGCTAACCTTGAAATTCAGGATTCGGTTAATCTGTCATGAAATAAAGCAATATTACACTGCCAATAGAAGACAGAACATATTTTCAATGGACAATGTTCATTTCCAGTATCTCTCAAGAATGTGCTCGGGATCCTCTGTCCATTTCATACAGTTATGCAGTAATTGGTTATGTTTTGAAACTCCAAAACATAAAGCTAATTGAAGGAAAATCACAGCACCACGAGATGTGTGTGTTTAGCTTTGATTTACTTTTAGTGAGGTTTGTACTTATGAGATGGTGGCATAATGACTTATGTCATTCACATAGTTTTACATATAACTGGTAATGAATTATTTAAGCAAATAAAGAATGCAGAAAGTATTCATGTTTCACAGTCACTTTTCTGTTTTAAGCAATGTACAGTACTGTGCAAAAGTCTTTGGCATCATAGGTATGTATATGTGCCTAAGACACTTGCACAATACTGTATAGAGATAGAGAAATAGAGACAGGGAGAGATACAAACATAAATAGAGATATAGAGAGAGAAAGATAGAGAGATAGAGATGGGGAGCGGGGAGGGGGATGGGAGAGGGGGGGGGACAGGGAGAGGGGGATGGGAAGGGGAGAGGAAGAGAGATATGACTCTATTGTAGGGGATGTGGCCTGCAAATTGTAGGTGGATCTCCAATCAAGTTGCAGTTGTCTCAGCCAAGCATGACCCCACAATACTGGCCTTCCTGTTCACCATTGTTTTAACTCTTTTGCTTGTTGGTTGACCTGCAGCATTCTGTGTGTGTTAATCTGGATTTGCAGAATCTGAAATGGGACTAACTAAGATAAGCATCTTGGTCAGTACAGACTGGATCGGCTGAAAGCCCTACTTCCACACTGTATGACTCTATAATACTCTAAGCAGTTGTGTGAATCCTTGTGTAATGAGTGCAAGAGGGAGAAACCACTGGGTGGGGTGGGATATGTGGTGGACTGAGTCTGGGGAACACCAGAGTTATCTTTCTGCACTCATATCAGAGCTCCTCCATTTCTTTAACTGATCGTCCCAACCTAGGGCCTCTCCAGTTTGGCATCAGGCTTTTCTGGGGATCTCTCATTAGACATAATTGTGCATTAAACTGGAATTGCATGTGCTTCACTGGATCCCAATATCTGCATATAGAGGAGGTCTAGACCTAGCTGTTTGCAAGAGGCCAAAGCACTGCCAGAGAAACATCTGTTAAATTGGCATTAATTAGCTAGTGCAGGATAGACTGAGTGTGAGATATTATTGCCATTAATTTAAATCATTTCCTTTCGCATCAAATCGACTGAAAGGCTGGTATACCAACTAGTATTTAAATGTACTAAATTATTCCATTTTATAAGCTGTACTCGTCACATTCTTTTCAAATAGCAGCATCTGAAAGTTAAACTGGAAAAGTAGAGTATAACTTTTGTTGCATTACTGCAGTATTTCCTCATGGTAAGATTTTCCTGCTCATGGTACACAGGTGTGGGATTTCCTATTAGTATGGATGACTTAAATCCAAATCATCTGAATCTGCCCAGTAAAATACAAACAATCTGAACCAACATTGATACCGTTGATTTGACTTAGAAGAAAAGCTGTCAACCGTACACAAGGGATTAACACTGGCTGCAGATGGCTATGATAAGAATAGGACAAAAAGACCACAGATGGGATTCAAAGCTTTGCACACGCAGCAGACAGATGGCAGAGATGTTCTATGACAGCAGGACATGTTTTTAGTGAGTGGAACCAGTTTTCATCAAACTGAGCTGAACCACCAACCTTGGCAAGTTCACTCACTGTTATCTGATGTGGTTTTACATCAAAGAATCAGCTAATGGTGTGTGTTCTTCAAATAGTTTGGCTTCTGTTACTACTCTGGAGTTGCTGTGTTTGTGTAAGGTTGACTGTGTTTGCTATATATTAATGAATAATTACCAGGAATAATATGTGGTTCATTTGTTTAATTCTGTTGGACAATATAATTAATCCCAATATACTTGAGCCTGGATCAACATCAGATCCTCTAGAATTGAAGAATATTTCCTTTTAATTCTTAAATAAAAATACAACAGAAAAATGATGAGAATATCATAATGTCTCATCCCCTGGCTTCCAACATAACACTGCTATGTGCATTCATCTTCATACACTTTTTGCTCAGTTCCTTGATGTTTTGTTACCCATCTTCAAGTTGCCTTTCATCCCTGGAAAATATGTAGATGAGTTGTACACAGCTAACCCACTCCTAAGCGTACGCCAAAAGAAGTAATTCAGAGATAATTCCTTCCCTCTAATATTACCATTAGAGTTCTACAACTTGAAAACAGAACTTTTGACCCCATCATCTATGATGTCTTCCTGCTCCCATTTGCCTGTATTTTGTCCATCTAGGTCTTTTCTATCCACTGTCCAAATATATAGTTAAATGCTGTAATTGTACCTGCTCTATCACTCATTTTGTGTTCATTCCATAGACCCACACCATCTCTGTGGTAAAACCTATCCTTCAAGGTCCCCTTTACATCTTTTGCCTCTCACTTTGAAACCATTTCCTTTACTTTTGGACTCCTTTACCACAGCTAAAAGTCATTGTGCTGCAGTATGGATTACCACTTAGTACTGGAATCACAGATGGCACAGCAGTAATTAACATTAAATGAATTTGGGAATGGACTCTTGCCATAAAATTCAGGAACAGACGCTGATATGAGGGCTTTGACTCAGCATTGTTTTTGCATTCCATAAGTACCCAAGAAAACAAAGATATTCATTAAAAAAATCACAAATCTTGGCACTAATCTTACACCTTTTATTATTTTCAAAAAGGCTATTCATGCAAATTAAATGACACTGCATGGCTCTCTGGAAACCTTTGACACTAAATAAAAAGTTGTAGCGGTGTGCTACATGCAGCACTAAAATTACGACACGGAATCGGTAACTGCAGTAGAAGGAAAAAACTTTATTCGAAATCCTCAGCCTCACTTTTAAGCCTCCCTGCCCCCCGTGGCACAGAGGCTCCAAAGCTCTGTGCTCGCAAACCCCCGTAGGCTATCTAATTGTGAGCCGGTTCGGATGTGCCAGGAAATGGGTCGCCACATAACAGAGGCGGCGTCGGTCATTTCTGGTCCAAAAATCGTTTGGACCGTCGGGGTCACCAATTGTAGCGGTGTGCTACATGCAGCGCTAAAATTACGACACAGAGTCGGTAACTGCAGTCAAAGGAAAAAACTTTATTCGAAATCCTCAGCCTCGCTTTTAAGCCTCCCTCAACCTGCCCCCTGTGGCGCAGAGGCTCCAAAGCTCTGTGCTTGCAAACCCCCGTAGGCTATCTAATTGTGAGCCAGTTCGGATGTGCCAGGAAATGGGTCGCCACAAAGTTAGAAATTGTCACAACCACACATATAATATGTTAGAATGACTGGAGTATCTGTGTTACTGATGTATGAGTTGTAAATTTTGATTTGTGCATAAAATTTATAGGAAGTAATATCCAGATAAAATCAATTTCACTGTTCTTAAAAAGTAATAGTAGATCTAGCAAATATTTAAATTAGATCAAAATACTTAAGACTTCAGTGAATCAGCAGATAGCAGATATGTACATTTTTTCAAGATATGTCCATTTGTTTTCTCTAGATTTCCAGTATCTGCAGTACTTCTTGTGTCTAAGTTTGTAAGTGAGGTGTTTTCTCCAGAAGTTCTCTCTTCCACTGAATAAGATCATGACTGATCATGCATCTTGGATATGTAACCCAGGTTAATTAAAACCAAAGATACAATATGCAAAATCTCCACCTGTGGAGGAATGAAAATGAAGTTTGCCAATATTTTATAAAAAGCAAACGTGGAAAAAAAACTATGCAAGAATGAGGCATGGCTGACGAGGCATGGAAAAACAACAGCAATTATAGTAAACTATTAGAAATTAACCAAAGATAAAAACATAAATGTGGAATAAATGGTTAGTATCTGTACTCTATTTATTAGAAGTCCCTGAAGGGAGATGATATCAGTAAATATTTACTGAAGCTAGAGCTATAATGAGCACTAGCTATAACGAGATGATATCGGCAGAGAGCAGTGTCCAACATCTCTACTGTGTAACCAGGAATTAATTCTGTTAAATCATACCAAGGGATTTGGTCATATTCTTTTTTGCGTAAGTACTGTGAATCAGCTTTCTGTGGATGACCCACTATTTTAACAAACGAGCCAAGAAACAAAATGGCAAGCCGCCCAAGATCGAAGAAAAAGCAGAGGAACAAAATGTTTCAAGTCGTAGAGGATTCCATACGGTTGGAGGTATGTTTAGTCCTTTGAATTTGATTTTCTGGAAGAACTGATTATTTTTGCAATAACTTTGATAAGTTACTGAATGAGATTTACTTTGTTTAAAATTTGTGATGATGTAGATTTGTCATGAAAGGAGTTAAGCTGTGTATATTTATTTTTTGGCGTTGAATTTCAATTGTACACTTATTGACCTGAAGTTAATCATAATACTTAAGAACAGGAATTCAATTAATTTTCTAACTAACTAGGGTTAAATAGAAAAGCAATCGTTAGTCTGTAATCCTTTAAACAGGGAATAACACTAGATCTAATTAGTTAAAGAAAGTGGAGTAATAAAGACTACCCTTTTTTTGTAATTTATTTTCTTATTGAAGTTCATCAAACATTTCCATAAGATGTATTTCAGACATTGTACATATACATCATATAATCATATATATCACAAATCTCCACAAAGTATTTATCTGAGGTATACACTTATAGAAAAGAGTGGAAAGAAAAAACAAGCAAAAGGAAAGAACTATGTACAAGTAAGGAGTGATCATTTTTTTTTACAACAGATTTATTGATTTGTGAGAATAAAATCAGGCCTATGAGGCATTATGTAGTTAAACCATTTTTCCCAGTATGAATCAAATTGTTCCAGCTTATGATTAACAGATGCTGTTATCTTCTCCATTTTGTAAATGTCCATTGTAATTTCCATCCATGTATTTAAAGTTGGGCTCTCCTGTGATAACCATTTCCTAGTAAGAGTCTTTTTACCAGCCACCAACAGTATATTCA
Source organism: Hypanus sabinus (assembly GCF_030144855.1). Taxonomy (NCBI): domain Eukaryota; kingdom Metazoa; phylum Chordata; class Chondrichthyes; order Myliobatiformes; family Dasyatidae; genus Hypanus; species Hypanus sabinus. The sequence goes on along the minus strand of NC_082709.1, from coordinate 136,686,964 downwards.
TTAAATATTTATCTCTTTTCAACCATTCTTGCGGTATATATCCAAAATATATGGTCTTACTCTCCAAGGGTATTTCACATATACCCTTAGAGTTACAAGTGTTACAAGACATAAAAATGTCTTGTAGGGCATTGTGTATCCCCCTCCAATAGTTTTTGATAAGAGGGCAGTCCCAAAAAATATGATAATGATTTGCATTTTGATTTCCACAATTTCTCCAGCAAACAGGGAGGTTACTATCATAATGGGATTTCTGAGAGGTCGTAATAAAATATCTTATCAAGTTTTTCCATCCAAACTCCCTCTATTTCTGTGAATTGGTACACTTCCATTGATACCTCCATATTGTTGTCCATTCTTCCTCAGATATAATTATCCCTCCTTCTTTCTCCCATTTTGTTTTAATGTATGAAGTCGAATGTGTTTTAATATTTGACAACCCCTTATACATGCTTGAAATGATTCTACTACCATTATCTGAATTATATGCTTTTCTAAAGAGCTCTATCAAGCATGTATTTGCCTTGGTTACATTTTTAAGCATCTTATTAACATATTGTCGCATCTGTAAATACCGATAAAAAACTTGTTTTTCTAATAAGTGTTTCTCTTCAAGTATTTCAAAACTGAACAGTGTTCCTTCTTTCATGAGGTTGCAAAGAACTGTTATTCCTTTAGCTGTCCAGTCCTTAAATCTAGCATCCAATTTATTTGGTGTAAAATCAGAGTCAAATGCACACCATTTAAGAATTGCAATATCTCCCTCTAGATTATATTCTTTTATAGTGGTTTTCCATATTTTAAGAGTCAATTTCACCCATGGGTTATCAATAGTATTTATGTACCTTTGCAGGTTGTTATCAGCCAAAATTGCTTTTATGGGGATGGGAAGTACCCACTCCTCAATGTTTTTCCATTGAGCGTCATATGATGGGTTGCACCAACATATCACAGCATCTCAACTGTGCTGCAAAATAATAATCTCTAAGAGAAGGCAAGCCCCATCCCCCCTTTTCCATTGCTAATTGCAAAGTTTTGAGATGAACTCTAGGCCTTTTACCCTGCCAAATAGACCTTGATAGCATCTTGTTCCATTCATTGAATTGATTTTGATTAATCTCTATTGGTAGGGTCTGAAAGAGATGTAACAGACTGGGCAGTATATTCATTTTAATAGACTCAATCCTTGAACTATGAATGAGAAAAGGAATCAAGCTCCATCTTGCCACATCTTCCTTAGTTTTTTTTATATAAAGGCTGACAAATACATTCTGATAACTTTGCCAAATCGTTTGGCATAATGATGCCCAAATATTTGAAAGACTCTTTGTGCCATGCCCAGGGGTATCAACTTTCAATTTCTCTTGATGGGCTATAGTAATATGAAAGTAATTGGGTTTTATCTATGTTGATCTTGTATCCTGGTATTTGACCATATTGTTCAAAGGATTGCCGCAATTTAGGCAAAGAGTATGTTGGTTGCCCTAGATAGATCAAGATGTCATACACATAACAAGCCAATTTATGCTCTGTCCCTTTAATAGTAATTCCCCTGATATCTTCATTTTGTCTGATGGATTGAGCTAATGGTTCCAGATATAGCAAAAGAGTAGTGGTGACCATGCACAACCATGTCTCATGCCCCTTTCTAGGGTAAGACTATTTGATAAATATCCATTGATTTTAATCCTAACAGTAGGATTGTCATATAGTGTCTGTATAGTTTTAATAATTGTGTCTTGGAAACCAAATCTATGTAAAGAAAATTCCAATTAACCGAATGAAATGCTTTTTCAGCATCTACGCTTATCACTATTGTTTCAATTTTTTTTGTATATGATCCATAATGTGAAGTGTCCTTCGTACATTGTCTTGAGTCTGGCGTTGTCGTATAAAACCTGTCTGATCATTACGTACCAGTATGGGTAGAAACTCCTCTAATCATTTGGCCATGATGGAGGTAAATAACCTATAATCTACGTTAAGAATGTATATTGGTCTAAATGACGCGCATTCCATTTTATCCTTGCTTTCTTTTGGTATAGCTGAGATTATCACTTCATTCCAATTGGGTGGCCTTTGTGCCTCTTTTAGAGCCCAGTTCAGTGTGGAGAGTAAACCAGGAATTAACTCATTTTTAAATTCTTTGTACCACTCTGCCGTATACCCATCTGATCCTGGTGATTTGCTTAATTTAAGCCTACTAATTGCAGCTTTTAATTCAACTTCAGTTACATCAGCAGTCATCCTTCTATTTTGTTCTTCGCTTAAAGTGGGTAACTCTAGAGAATTCAAGAAGGTGTCAATTTGATTTATGCTTCCCCCTGGAACTTTGGAATATAGCGTTTTGTAAAACACTTCAAAAGCTTCTTGAATTTCACCTAGCTTATTCTTTATTATTTTCGTTCTTGGGTCCCTAATTCTATGAATTGTATTTTCTGCTATCTTCTTTTTCAGTTTCCACGCCAGTATTTTCATAGATTTCGATCCACTTTCAGTATGTCTCTGTTTGAGAAACATTAAGTTTTTCCTGATTTCTTGTGCAGCCAAATTATTTATTTCATTCCTAAGTCTCTTAATTTCCCCTAACGTATCCAGTGCCAAATTCAATTTGTGTTTTTTCTCTAGTTCCTTCAGTCTATCTGGTAATTCCTCTAATGTTTTATTCCTTATTTTTTTCTTATATGAAGATATCACTATAATTTTCCCTCTTAAGACTGCCTTCAGAGTATCCCATAAAATGGCTGGTAAAACCTCTCCATTATCATTAAATTCTAAGTAGAGACCAATTCCTTTTTTAATTTGTTCCTTAAGAGTACAGATCATTGAGTATTCCAAATAGTATTCATTGGTTGTAGGTCAAATTCAACAGATAAATATATTGGTGCATGGTCACTTACATCTATTGTCCCAATTCCACAGGTGTTTATTTTGTCTTTGTCTTTTCCAAATGTTATGAAATAGTCTATTCTTGTATATACAGAATGTGGAGCAGAATAATGAGTGTAATCCCTTCTATCAGGGAAAAGGTCCCTCCATATATCAATTAAACAAACATCCTCAAAAAGTGTATTAACTTTCTTATGTAAAGATTTTGTTTCATAGTTTTTTCTATTGGAAGAGTATAACTTTGGTTGTAATTGTAAATTTAAGTCTCCCCCACATATCAGGAGACCTTCTGTTTCCATTACCATAATATCAGTAATTTTCTGAAAGAAATCAATATCACTTCCTGGGGTGTGTATATATTCAATAGAGTAACTGAATTGCCATCTATATTCCCCCTTACCAGAATATATCTGCCTTCTTTATCTCCCATTTCGAATATTTTTTCAAAATTTAGCTTACTTGAGATAAGAATAGCAACTCCTCTCCTATGTCCTGATTTATATGAGAAGAAAAACAGATTAGTGAAGCCCATTCTCTTTAGTTTTTTATGCTCATTATCACTTAAATGAGTTTCCTGTAAATATACTACATGGGCTTGTTCTTTTTTTCATTTTGGATAAAATTCTCTTACGTTTGATTGGATTTAATAGTCCATTTACATTAAAAAAATGAATTTTACCTTGTCCTTAGCAATCTTTATTTATCTGTCAATGTATCATTGAAATTAGAATAAAACTTAATCGATCTACTCCCTGAACAAATAAGAACCAAGAAACTCAAATAATAACAAAAATGGCAACGAACGTGTGATCCCAAGGCAGAGGTCTCTAGTAAATGACCCTCCTTTGAGCTAGAGGAAATGTCCAGCTGTGGGGGATAACCCCTCCTATTTGTGAGTTGAGGGCCCCCATTGCAGTATTCATAAATGTCAGTGAACAAATCCATTACACAGAAAAGATTTCCCTGCGTATTCCTCCTATATATACATACATATATATACACACACACACACAAATATATATACATGCATACACATATATACATATACATACACACACACACACACACACACATATATATACACACACACACAAACATTACACACGTATACATAAATGCACACATATACACACACACACATATATATATATATATATTCTCATTTTGGTGGGGAAAAAGGAGTAAGTGAGCGAATAAAGAATAATAACTAAGTAATATAAAATCCACATTATAATAAGTATTTCTCGAGATAGGTATATCACCGTGTATTTTTGCTTCTGTTTAGCTTCACAGCTTTTTTAAAGTTAGCCAAACCTTATGGTTCTTCTGAAAGGGGTGAGGACTGTCTTTGGGAAACACCTGGTCTCTTCCTGATATGTTTCTCTCAGCTTCCTCCCTTCTCCTGCCTTCTTGATTCTCGCACTATTTCTCAAGCCAGGCGAGACAATTCCTCAGCCAGGCTTTCTTTCGTTTTGGTCATGCTGACAGGCAACCCTCTGGCCTTCATGTCTGTAGTCGCCTCTTCCACTGTCTGGTACAACTGCATCCCGTTGTCATAAAACACTCGAAGTTTAGCAGGGTACGGAGTTTGAAATCTAAACTTATTTTGCTTTAGTACTCGCTTTACTTTGGAGTATTCTTTGAGTTTCTGGAGAACTGCGAGGGGGGGGAATCTTTGCTGAAATATATTAATTTATCCTCTAAGAACACTCTTTTCTTATATTCTAATGAAACTCACTGATTCTAACTAAAAAGGATTTCATTGATGTCTGAGACTTGGAACCTATGATAGAATGTTGGAATTTTAAATTGATCCTACTCATGTAATTTTTTTTTGTATATATTGCTATTTCTATAAACAAACAAATAGTGTTTGTTTTCCATTCAGTGTCTCCTTTCAATACCTGGAGCTTCTGTTGGCTCACTCGTACCTAACGTAGTACTATGTAATTTGATTTTCTCATAACGAGTGTGGTGACCAGTCACATGAGATAAGACAAGTGCTACACAGATGCTACAGATACAATCTCACATTTTGACAGCCTTTGCCCTCAAAAATCTATTCATTTATGTATTGAATGACTCAAGACTTAGAGGCAGAGAATTCCAACAATTTTTTAACTCTCTAAGTAAAGAAATTTATCTTCCTCTCAGTCCTAAATGCTTGGTTCCTTATCCTGGGCTGCTGCCCCTAATTCTGGAACCTCTAAGGAGTAAAAAGTGCTTCTGAACATTCCTTTGCAGAACATTACTCATTTCAACAAGATTATCTTACAGAAATCTAAGATTCAGAGAGTTTAGGCCAATTTTATTCAAAGTCTGTTCAAAGCCAATTAATACTCTGGAGCACCACCTCGCAGGGTGCTTGGAACAAAACTGTTCCTAAGAAGCAGTGTGATAAGTATGGATTCAGCAAAGATCTGCACAAATATTTGAAGTGATGTGAGCAGATTTAGGCCCCATATCTAAACAAAAGTACCTACTGGCATTGGTGACAATCCAGAGGAGGTTTATGAAATGATTCTGGGAAAGAAAGTTTTAACATTTGAGGAGCATTTGATGGCTCTGGGTCTATATTTGCTGGAGTTTAGTAAAATAGGGGGTGGGCGGGAATTCCAATGAAACCTACTGAATATTGAAAGGCCTAGGGAAATTGGACAAGGAGAGGATGTTTCCCTTTGTGGGTGAGTCTAAGGCCAGAGGCACAATCCTTTAAAACAGAGATGAGAAGGAATTTCCTTAGTTGGAGTGTGGTGCATTTGTGGAATTCAGTGCCCCAGATAGCTATGGAGGCCAAGTCATTGGGTATACTTACAGTGTAGTTTAATAGCTCTTGATTAGTAAGAGTGTCAAAGGTTATGGGTGAAAGGCAGGAAAATGGGGTTGAGAGGGAAAATAAACCAGCCATGATTACATATGGTGCAGAACCAATGGGCCAAATGGCCTAATTCTGCTCCTGCATCTTTTGGCCAAATTTAGAAAGATTTTCTTACTTCTGCACTTCTCTTGGAAAAAATATGATCAACATATTTTTGTGTCTAAAACTGTACCTTTTACCTTTATGAATTATAATGACAGTGCTGCTCTACATCATTTGTTCCTAGCTTTTGCCAACTCCTTGCCCACTCACTTAACCTGTTAATCAGCAGACAATTAGCTATAACTGAGGATATTTTGCTGATCCTTTTGGCACACTACTAGCAACAACCTTCTAACCAGAACCAAAAGCATTTATTCCTACTCTGTTAGTTGTCTTCTAACCAATCTTCCATTCATAATCATGTTACACTTCACCCTTAAGTAAAGTATCAACTTTTGTTGGCATCTTACAAGATCGCTTGAAAATTCAGACATGCTACCTTTACTGGATCCTGAACTTACATTAAATCTTTAAAGCACTAATATTGCTCAAATTAAATGTTTCCTTTCATAAAACCATGCCGACTTTGCTTAAGATGTAATAATTTTGTCAGTGTCCTGTTACAACCTAGTTAATAATAGATTGAAACATTTTGCCTATAATGGAGATCAGTTTAATTAGTCTACATTTTACAATTCCCTACATTCTTAAAAAGTCATGCTTAATCAGCTACTTTTTAAAGTCTGTTGGAACTACTCCAGAACACAGAGAATTTTGAAATATCATCACAAATAGAACATAGAACAGAGAAAATCTACAGCACATTACAGGCCCTTCAGCCCACAATGTTGTGCCAACCATGTAATCTACTCTAGGAACTGCCGAGAATGTCCCTACTGCATAGCCCTCTGTTTTTCAAGCTTCATGGTCTCTTAAAAGACCCTATCATATCCACCTCTGCCATCTTCGCTGGCAGTGCATTCTATGCACCCACCACTAAATATATCCACTATCTTTGTAGATACCTGTTTTAAATTTCTGAGAACAGAAAGAGAATGCAATTTTTAATGTGCAATGTGATTATGTAATTTGGAAGTACAATTTAACCTCATGGATCAACCTACTGATTTAGAGCTCTGATGGGACCATTCCTTGAATATCACATAGCAGATTGAGGTCCCTACCTCAGAAATAGTATGCAGTACCTGCAATACTGGGACAAAACAGAAGTTGACCAGATTGAACCCATGATGGGGGTGATTGTCCTCTGAAGACAAAATATGCACACAGGACCTCCAAGGTTTTGGAAAAAAAAATGGGAGCTGATCTCATTGAAACATATATAATATTTGGGAAGCCTGAGGGAGAGATTGATAAAAGAACACAAATAGTAGGAAGCCTTTGTTTGCCCCACCAGCCAATAACATGTTGGTTTCAATTCCTTTTCAATGCATTTTCCTCTCACTTTCGATACAATGATCTTTCAAATATTTTTATCTATCAACATGTTAAATATAACTAATAAATTGTGACATGTATGGAATCAAATATTTTTTTTTACTTTGAACTAATGATCTGGCCTTCACCCACCCTCAGTGGCAGAGAATTCCAGATGTTCACTACCACCTGAGTGAAGACTTTCCCCCGAGTAGGGTATCTAAAATCAGAGGAAGGATCTGAAAGTATGCAGTCAGCTGATTCCTGAGCAGGAATAAATGTTTTTATTCAAAAGATAATGAATCTTTGGAATTCTCTGCCATGAGACAGCTCAGTCCTTGAATATATTAGGCACAGAGATCAAATGGAATATTGAATATAAAAGGAATGAAGAAAAATACAATTCATGCAGGAATGTGTTGCTGAGGTGTTGGGGATTGGGCACTTCCCTGATATTTAGTTATAAGCTTTTATCACATGCCTTAAGGATCCCCTCTGCCATTATCAGAATTAATCTTTTGTATCAGAAATGCTGGGAGATTTTCTTTGACTCTGTTAGCTTGAATAAAATTTCTCTTTGTCTTCACATTTAAGAATGAAACACAGGTTAATTGACTTGGATACTGCCACTCATGGACACAATGGATCTCAACAGAGATCCAGAGGTAAAGTGTAATCAATGTGAGATTCCACAAACTGATGCTTGATTCTAGGGAAAGAACACTGCATCAGCCAAGCCTCTCATGAAGGCCAAATGATCTGAACTCTACAATTTTATGCCAGAGATTCCATAATCTATAAGTTGGCTAATATTGATTTCTTCTCAGTCTTATTTAGATTGAGCTCAAAAATAACTTCACTAACTACAATAACACGTCATCATCAATATAATAATTCATATTCAGTGTGTATTGATACTGATTTGCTATAATTACTATCTAATATCTGAGTCAACAATTAGGTCATGTTTTAATGATTTGAATTTCCATTTGTTCCATTATCTTTTCTATATGTGTTAAATGATAGTGAACCATATACTTAACCTTAAATGCTTTTGTTTTGGTGCTCATCAAAAGTTCTTCATACATAACCTGTTGCCTAACTTTCTCCTTGATAATTCAGCAAGAAATTAGAAACTCCCTCAGTGTCTTGTCAGTATCCTTATCAATCTTTGGAAGATAATCAAATTAATGAAGTAGCTTGGGAAATACAAGAACCAGTCTAAGTCTGTGGTGCAGTATAAGTTTCACAGCAATGATAATTTTAAATCTCACTAAAAACTCCAGTTTCAATATTCACTTTGTATATCTTGCACATGAAACCAAAATTAAATCCTATGTGCCTTTGCAGACAAATTAGGAAGTGGAAACTAACTGAAGCGATGGTTATTTTTGGAAAGGTATATGTGTTTGCAGATGATACAGCCGTAATGGGCTGTATCTCAAATAATGATGAGTCAGAGTACACGGAGGAGATAGAGAGCCCAGTGATATGGTGTCATGACAACAGCATTTCCCTAAATGTCAGCAAAACAAATGAGAAGTCATTGATTTCTGGACAGGGGCAATGCACATGCTCCTGTTTATATCAATGGTGCTGAGGTCGAGAGAGTTCCCAGGAATGAACTTCCACCAAAAGCTTGTCTTAGTTCCACCACACAGACACCATGACAAGCACCTCAACTTCATCAGGAGACTAAAGACATTTGGCATGCCTGATCTGATCCTGATCAATTTTCATTGATGTACCGCAGAAAGCATCCTCTCCAGATGCATCAAGACTTCATGCGGCAGTTGCTCTGTTGGTGGTGGCAAGCAAGTGCAGAGATGTGGACATTGCTCAGCACATCATGGAAACCAGCCTCCCCTCCACGGACTCGGTTAAAACTTCTCGCTGCCTCGATAGAACAATCAGTATACAGTAACTGAATATGCAACCTATCCTGATCATTCTCTGACTAAAGTCTCTCTGAAGTTTTGTCAACACATCCAGGTGAGCACACAGGGAGATAGCATATTTGACTACTGCTACTCTCCCTTTCACAACGCTTATAAATCCTTCCTCTGTCCGCCGCTTCAAGAGACTGATCATTTCTCCATCCTGCCTCTCCCCATGTACAGGCAGAAGTCAAAACAGGTGGCGGCCATAGTTAAAACTATTCACTATTGGTTCGACCAATCAGCCTCCATGACACAGGACTGCTTGATGATGTCAACTGGAATGTCTTTTGTGATGCGGATGTCTCCGAATTCACGTAAGGGATCACGTGCTTCATCCAGAAGTGCATTGAGGACATTGTCCCCCAAGAAACAGTCAGGGTCTATCCAAAGTAGAAACCCTGGATCAGAAGTTACATGCGCACTGCACTCACTGCGTGAGATAGAGCTTTTGCCACCGGTAACCACCAGGAACTCAAGAAATGCAGCTATGATCTAGGGAAAGTCATCAAGGTAGCAAAATTACAACACAGGGACAAGATACAGATACAACTCTCCACCAAAAACACATGTGGCCTATGGCAAGTCTGCACACTTCAAAGCTAAAAGCAGTGGTGCCTCTTTTCCAGATGAGCTAAACCATTTTTATGCTCGGTTCAATGTCGCCAACACTGAGTTTCCGAGGAGAGCCACTGATGCCACCTGCACCTTGGTCATCTCTGAGGCTGAAGTACGCAGGTGTTTCCAATGAGTGGACAGCTGCAAGGCTGCGGGACGGTAACCCAGGGCGGATACTCAGGATGCGCGTGGCCCAACTGACAGATGTGTTTACAGACATTTTTAGTCTCTTCCTCTCCCAGTGTAGAGTGCTTTCCTGCTTCAAAATATCCACCATTGTCCCTGTACCTAAAAAGACCAATGTAACATGTATGAATGACTGGTGTCCTGTCAAACTCACCTCAATAATATGCAAATGCTTTGACAGGCTGGTCAAGGACTATGCATGCTATCACCCACACTGGACCCTCTACAATTCACCTGCTGACACAACCTGATCAACAGATGATACAATAGCCACAGCTCTACACATTGTCATTACACATTTGGAGAAGAGGGGTGCTCATGTGAGACTGCTGTTCTTGGACTACAGTTCAGCATTCAACAACATAATTTCCTCCAGGCTTGACAACCTCTCTAAGACCATATGACTTTGAAGCAGAATTAGGCCGTCAAGAAGCTCACAGACCTCGGCCTTCACCCTGTCTTGCGCAGCTGGATCCTGAACTTCCTGTCAGATCACCGGCAGATGGTAAGAGTGGGCTACTTCACCTCTGCCCCGCAACACAGGTGCCCCCCAGGGCTGTGTCCTAAGCCTCCTTTACGCTCTGTATATCCATGACCATGTCACCACCCACAGCTCCAATCTGCTAATTAAATTTGCTGATGAGACTACTTTGATTGGCCTTATCTCAAATAATAACAAAGGCAGACTATGGAGAAGTCAACATCCTGACACAGTGGTGTCAAGAAATCAACCTCTCCCTCAATGTTGCAAAAACAAAGGAGCTGGTTGTGGACTACAGGAGGAACATAGACAAGCTAGCCCTATTTACATCAATAGATCCAGGGTTGAGAGGGTGAACAACTTTAAGTCCCTCGGGATACACTTCACCAAGGATCTCACGTGGTCTGTACATACCGGCTGTGTGGTGAAAAAGGCACAATAGCACCTATTTCACCTCAGACGATTGAAGAAGTTCGGCATAAGTCCCCAAGCATAGGGACTTCCTGCAGGGGCACAATTGAGAGCTTCCCGACTGGCTGCATCACTGCCTGGTCTGGGAACTGTACTTCCCTCAATTGCAGGACTCTGCAGAGAGTGGTGTGGACAACCCAGCGCATCTGTGGATGTGATCTTCCCACTATTCAGGACGTTTACAGCAACAGGATCATTGGGGACCCAAGACACCCCAACCACAAACTGTTCCTGCTGCTACCATCTGGGAGACGGTTCCGTAGCATAGAAGCCAGGACCAATAGGCTCTGGGACAGCTCCTTATACCAGGCCATCAGACTAGTTAATTCACTCTGACACAATTGCATTTCTAAGCCAAATTGATCTGTTGTATTTTTTTGTACATACTATTTATTACATATTACTATAATTTGCACATTGTACATTCAGATGGAAATGTAACATAAAAATTTTTACTCCTCATGTATGTTAAAAATGTAAAAAATAAAGTCAATTCAATTCAGTTCTATTACCCCCCTCCCATCAGGCAGAAGATGCAAAACCCTGAAAACACATATCACCAGACTCAAGGTCAGTTTCTATTCAGCTATTATGAAAGACTGTTGAACAGATAAGGTTATCTCTTGAACTCATAATTTACCTTGCTATGACTTTGCACCTTATTGTCTGTATGCAAAGCACTTTCTCTGTAACACTTGATTCTGTATTATGCTATTGTTTTACCTTGTACTACCTGAATGCACTGTAGAAATGAATTGGCCTGTATGAATAGAATGCTAGTCAAATTGCTCACAGTACTTTGGTACATGTGACAATAATAAACCAATTTTGCTTATATGACATTAGCACTTAAGTTCTACATTTATAAAAAAAGTATTACCTCATCTATAAAACATTAAGCTGATTTACTTTGCTTCAGTAATCATTAATACTCATGAATCAACTTTGGGAGAGGTGGAATCTGCAATACAATACAAACACAAGCAGCAGTTGAGGAATAACCACTGGTATTTCTCAGTTACCTCTCCTTCTTTGCTACATTAACAGTCAAGGCAATATTCCCTGAAGAGACTGTAAGTGCTAAAATAAAAAATGAGTGTAAATTTATTTTGTTCACCAAGGAAGCACTGGTCTGTTTTTTTTAAAAAATGGTGAAGAATCAGATTTCACCACTTACTTTGATGACAACTGCCTTGACACTGTGTTGGCTTTTCAGTGCAGGATCACTGTCAATATGCATTCTGTTTAGCATGGTGACTTCTACTGGGAACAGAAGGTGACATTGAAGAGGACAAGCAATGAAAGTTTTCTTCAGTGGAATGAAGAATCCTTGCCAGGAATATCTAGACCAGGGGTGGGCAAACTTTTTGACTTGTGGGCCACAAAGGGTTCTAAAATTTGACAGGGGGGCCGGACCAGGAGCAGATGGACGGAGTGTTTTGGTAATACACCTCAAAAGAGAAAATAAAATATCATGGGATATGTAGAAAACATGTGCTTTAATTTCAATTGAAAATGAACAAATGCATTACAACAAAATATCTGTCTTTGAAGTCCCATGGTATTTAGCTATTTATTGAAATGACTTTTAAAACACTGAAAATTAAATGAGTAAAATACAGCTTTTTTAAAATAGTAACAGTTATTATTTTAAAGCACTGAAAATTCTGTTATCCTTCAAGATATTATCATCATCACTCTCCTCCTGACTGTCTTTATTTCAAAAACGGAAGGAGATGCAGGTCTACTTGTCCTGCTCCTTCTTATTCAATTGTCCCCTGTGCCAAAACTCAACAACGACCAGCACAAGGACAGAACAGTGACAGCGCGCCAGTATGCGGAGCATGTTATTTGATCTGGAGCGCATTTTTTATTTTGAGAACATATGTGCACCTGCGCACTACTCATGTCCATCACTTAACAGAAATGACATGTAACATGTAAGGCTTATTGAAAAAAATATTTTCAAATGCATTTTTTACATAACACAACGAAGAAACTTATTTTTAATTTCAGTGGGAACAGTGTTGTTGGTTTCCCTTTTTAGCCAGCGCATCAAAGTCTGGATTTAGTTTTGTTGTGGCGATTCACAGGATGGATCTGAGGTGTTGGTCAGTTAACTTGGATCTGTGGCTGGCTTTGTTGATGTTCATGATGCTGAACGCCTGTTCACACAAATAGGTCAAGCCGAACAAAGAGTAAAGCGCAACTGTGGAATAATACGCTGCACCTCAACAAAGGTCAATGTATATAGAGTGCGTCATCTACTGGGAAAACGCCAGAATTGCAGGGAAAAAACATTAACAAGGTTTATTAATATAATTTCATCAAGTTCTGCGGGCCTGATTAAAAAGCTTAACGGGCCGCATATGGCCCACGGGCCATAGTTTGCCCATGCCTGATCTAGACTCTAAAAGAAGTGACAAAGGTGTGTAAAAGCAAGATAAAGTGAAGAAAGAGCAAGGGGAAGAAGAGGAAATTAAAGAGAGATAAACGGAAATTAAAAATACAATATCCAACTGTAAATAACGTCTGCAGAAATAACATTGCATAGAAACAAAATTAAATGTAGAAAGCCAGACTGTTTCTAAAACTGAGGCTGGCTCTGTGGCTCAAAATGTAACCAAAGAGTAGTGCATTAGTGATAGAGAAGCAGACCGCAGATTCTGCGGGCATGAAAGAGACACTCAGAGGGTATGTTGCCTGCCAGGTGTCAGGGTCAGGGACAACATATACAAGCCTCCAAATATTAGCCAGAATGTGCTGTACAAATTATAACAGGCAATAGAAAAGGTTTGTAAAAAGGGCAATGCTATGATATTCATGAGGTATTTCACTATGCAGGTGTATTGGGAAAATCAGGCTGGTGCTAGGATTCCAAGAGGAGGAATTTGTAGAATATGAGAAGGCTTTTTGGAGCAGCTTCTGTTAGAGCCCACCGGGGAAAGGCAATTCTAGATTGGCTGCTGTGTAATGAACCTGATTTCATTAGGGAGCTTAAGGTAAAGGAACCCTTAGGAAGGAGTGGTTATAATATGATATAATTCACGCTGCAGTTTGAGAGAGAGAGAAACTAAAATCAGAGGTATCAGTAACAGCGGAACAAAGGAAACTACAGAGGCATGAAAGAGAAGCTGGATAATGTTGATTGGAAGGAGATGCTATCAGGAATGGCTGCACAATAGCAATGGCTAGAGATTCTGGGAGCAAATTGGACGATGCACAATAGATACTTCCCAAATAAGCAATATTCTAAAGGGAGGATGTGTCAATTGTGGCTGATAAGGAGAGTCAAAGACATCAGAAAAGTAAATGGGGGCATATAATACAGCAAAAATTAGTGGGAAGCTTTCAACAAACAACAAGGCAACTAAAGAAAAGCAATAAAGAGAGAAAAGATTAAATATGAAGGCAAGCTAGCCAAAAATACAAATGAGGAAACCATTTTGTTTCAAATAATATGAAGTATAAAAGAGAGGTGAGAGTGGATGTTGGACCGGGGAAATGACAGTGGAAAGGTAGTAATGAAGGACAGAAAATGGCAGATGAACTTATTCAGAATTTTACTTCTGTCTTCACTGTGGAAGACAATAGCTGTATGTTAGTATTTCAAAAGTATCTGGGACAGAAGTGAGTGTAGTTGCTATTACTTAGGACAAGGTTTGGGAAGCTGAAAGGTCTGAAGATAGATATGTCATCTGGACCAGATGGACTGCACTGAAAGAGGTGGCTGAAGAGATTGTGGAGGCATTAGTAATGATCTTTGAAGAATCAGCAGATTCTGTAATGCTCCTAGTGAACAGGAAAATTGCAAATGTTCCTTCATTCTTTAAGAAGGGGGAAGACAAAAGATGGGAAATTATAGGCCAGTTAGCCTGACCTCAGTTGTTGGGAAAACATTGGAGTCCATTATTCAGGATGAGATTTTGGGGTACTTAAAGGCACACGATAAAATAGGCCAAAGTCAGCATAGTTTCCTTCCAGGGAAATCCTGCCTGACAAATCTATTGGAATTCTTTGTGACAATGACAGGCAGCATAGACAAAAGAGAGTCAGTGGATGTTATTTACTTGAATTTTCAGAAGGCCTTTGACATGATGCCACACTTGATGCTGCTTAAGATGATAAGAGCCCATGGTATTGCAGGAACTAGAATGGACTGAAGATTGCATGACTGGCAGGAGGCAAAGGGTGGGAATAAAGGGAGCCTTTTTAGGTTGTTTGCCAGTGGTGTTATGCAGGGATTGATGTTGGAACCACTTCTTTTCTTGTTATATGTCAATAATTTAGATGACAAAATTATTGGCTTTGTAGTCAAGTTTGCAGACAATAAGAAGATAGTGAAGGGGCAGGTAGGGTTGAGGTTGCAAGGAGTCTGATGAAGGATTTAGACAGAATAAAAGAATGGGCACAGAAACGGCAGATGGAATACAGTGTAGTGAAGTATATGATCATGGACTTCGGTAGAAGGAATATTTTCTTAATGGGGAGAAAATTCAGAAATCAGAGGTGTAAAAGTACCTGTGCAGGTTTCTTGTGCAGGATTCCCTGAAGGTTAACTTGTAGGTTGAGTCAGTGATAAGGAAGGCAAATGCAACATTAGCATTCATTTCAAGAGTACTAGAATATAAAAGCAATGATGTAATGTTAAGGCATTACAAGGCATAATAAGATTGGTGTATTTTGAGCAGTTTTGGCACCATTCTCTAAGAATGGATGTGTTGGCATTGGAAAGGATATAGAGGAGGTTCATGAGAATGATTCTGAGAATGAAGGGGATAAGAGGGGTGTTTGATGGTTCTGGTTCTATACTCGCTGGAGTTTAGTATGAGAGGGGATTTCATTGAAACCCATCAAATATTAAAAAACCTTTATCGAGTGGAAGGTGGAAAGGATGCTTTCTAAAGTGGGTGAGTCCAGGATTAGAGATCACAGCCTCAGAATTGACATACATCCCTTTAGAATAGAGATTAGGAAGAACTTAGTTATCCAGAGAGTAGTGAATCTATGGAATTCAGTGGCACAGATGGTTGTGGAGACCAAGTTACTGGGAATATTTAAAGTGGAGATTGATTGGTTCTTGACTAGTAAGGGCATTGGGTACATTTCAAAGTTCAAAATAAGTTTATTCTCAAGTACATATATGTCACCAAATACCACCTTGAGATTCATTTTCATGTGGGCATTCACAGTAAGTACAATGAAACACACTAAAATCAATGAAAGACTGCACACAACAAGATGGACAAAAACCAATTGTCTTTTGCACATTAGTTGCTTTTCCATCTTTCTATGTGTGGTCTTGTGAAGGTGGAGATTGATAGGTTATTAATGAGTCACAGTGGCAAAGATTACGGATGGAAGACAGGAGAATGGGGTTGAGAGTGATAAGAAGTCAGCCATGATGGAAAGGTGGTGCAGACTCGATGGTCTGAATAGCTGAATTCTGCCCTGGTGTCCTATGGTCTTCTAATTGCTTAGTTATATTTGTACAAAATTCCACAGTTTAATATTCACTTTTGTCTGCCATGCTTTTAATGTGCTTATTTGTGCCAAAATCACATAAAGGATTCTTGCCCTGACTCATCAACTCCCCCCCCCCCATTATGCTGCTTTCTCCTCCTCAGTGATTTCTCTATTTTTTTTGGTTGTGTTCCCCCCCCCCCCATAATTTAATTGGTTAAAGCCGTTATTACTATATCATTTGTCTTAGTGCATGGGAAAGTATTTTTATTTATAAAGGAATGGAAGCTCCACATCATTTTGGACATATTCTAAGAAACTCCAGTTCCTAACAAACTAATATCAAAATGCATGTCACTCCTGTTTTCTGTTTAATTTTAGGACTCTGTTCTCATTTCCCTGAGCAATTCTGTACACTATTATGAGGACAGTTTTTTATATAATGCCCTTAAATATATGCAGTTCAGTTAAAAAAGGTAATTTGCTCAGAATGTCAGTTTAAAAAAAAGCAAAAATACTTTTTGCTTTCTCCAAGCCTTGTTCTTCCCTTCATTCATGATGATATTTTTTCATTCAATGAATTTCCAGGCGAAAATGGCCCTCCTGATTTTTTTTTGTTCTGAATTATTACTTACTGCAGAGTACTTGGCAATGGAAGTCAGGAACATCTGTTTTCTGAAATAATTACCAATTATCCTGGATCAGTGGAGTTTTGTGTACAATTACACCCCAAAAATCAATGAGCAACTGATTCTTACTGCAATGTTCAAAAACAATCTCAAATGATTTTGTGATACTAGTAAATTCTCCAGGACATGACTTTCAAACCTAAAACAATTATCACAAACCTAAGTCATCCAAAAATAATTTCCTGTGAATACAGTCCTTACAGTCAATTGCAAAGATCAAGACTTTTCATGTTGTCTTCACAATGGACTGCAAATAACAGTCTGTTCTGGGCAATTTTTTAATATACATTCCTGTTTTCCCCTGCCTCACATGGATGACTTCATCTGTCAATTTCTTCTAGGCCAAATACTTTACAAATCTTGCCTTGTGCCTACTTAGCCCTCAAGTATTACAAGGAATCAATGGCATACCAGCTTCCCTTCTGACCTACCTCTGACATTCTGATTCAGCTCAAATATCTCTGAACATTCTGCTTCCTGTTGGGATTATCATTGCTAACTTTGGCCTGCTATATTCATCTGGCCAAACACCAAACCAGCAGAGAATCACTTTCCCTTCATCTGACCTACAAGTTTAATATTCTGGCCTGTTACTTTACTTTTTGACCTGAAAGAAATCCAGAAAGCAATAGTTCAGTGGCCATTTGTGAAATATTAACATCTGATGTTGGAATATTGCTACTGAGCTGCTGACACAACAGTGGCCATATCCAGTGTTCGTTTCACTAATCTCTCACTTTCAATTAGTTTAATGCTCAGTTGTGCACCAACGTATCCTTCCATACTCACCAAAGTCACTTGGTTCTTTTTACAGTGGACTGAGGGGGACAGTTCAAGTACTGTAATTCTTTCTGTCATCTAACAAAAGTCCACTAATTTTGCAACAAAAGAATTTCAGCTTTTGAGTCATCTTTTTCAAAATGTAGTCATTAGTAGCTCCTGGTTTATATTCACTCATAAGTGCCTTTCTCAAGGAGGAATGCATTAACTGGTACATAACCTTTTGCCATAATCATAGGTTTATGAACAACATAATTTTTTTGGGCATTTTTACCATTGCTGGGATCATTTTATCATTTTGTGCTATGTTTATATATCTATGATCCCCACACACTTGGCCTACTCAGTGACCGAAATGCACATAATGCATCAGCAATTACAATAATCAACTATTCAATGAAACAATGCTACAACATTCTTCATCAGAGCATAGATCTTCTGTTGAAGAAAGCATACAATTTTTGGTTTATACTTTTTGGTTGGGGAAATGAACTTCTCACTTCAACTGAATTGTGTCCTTTCTGAAAGGAAAGAAAGGAAGATTTTTGTTCTCCTAGATGGTGAGAAAAGAATGAGAAAAGAAAGAAAAGAATGGTGTAGCCACATTGCAGTGCTTTTCCATTTTAACGCAACTGATTTTAGCAGATCATCTCATTCCAATGAGTCTCCCGCAGGAATTTCACCAATAAATGCAAAATGGATATTGGAATCATAACCGACCATTGGGTATCATTTGCATCAAAGCTCTCCACCCATGGTAAACACTGTCAGGAAATTGTTAGGAACATTAAAGGATGGATTACAGAATTAGAATAAATATCAAATTAGCTCTTTAGAAGTTAAACCCAACCCTTCACAGCACTGTGAGCCACACAGAAACCTCCATTTTTGTGAGCTCTTGGAGGGATTTCTTCTTAAAAGGTATGTCTTTTCTCTGTAGAGAGATGCGGCAAGAAAATATTCTGCCTTTCTCTTACCATACATCAGCTGTTGTTTGTCCTAAGCAACTTGACTGCAGCCAAAAACAATTACTGATTAGAGAGTTTCAGCACAGAGAAAGAGTTTCAAATACTGGCACACTGTTTATCAACTAAAATAATGTTCAGCTTAATTCATCATTTAACAACTCTACAAGTGTGGTCTATCTAGCGGTTTATAGCACTGCAACATTGCCTCATTGCTCTTGACTTCAACCCTCTGGCTAATGAAGGATAACACTCCGTACACGTATTAACCACCCTGTCAACTTGCGTGGCAATTTTGTGAGATACTCAGACATGGTCCACAAGATCCCTCTCTTGATCCATACTGTCCTACCATTAACCTAAAGTTCACAGTACATTTATTATCAAAGTGTGTATACATTATATAACCTTGAGATTTGTCTTCTTACAGGTAGCCACAAAACCAAGTTTCCCTGGATCCCATGCCTGCTAAACTCTCTGAATAAGTGTACAGTGGGAAACCTTGTCAAGTTTGTATTACTAAAATCCATTTACACCACATCCATTGTTGAAAATTCATCAATTTGTTTTGAGGCTTCCTTAAAGAATTCACTTAGGCTTATGAGACATGATGATTCATCACAAAGCCATGCTGAGTATCCTTAATCAGACAATGCTTCTCCTAATGCTTGCAACTCCTGTTTCAAAGAATCCTCTCCAACAGTTTTCCCACCACTGACTTAAGACAAACTACTCTATAATTCCCAGGGTCATCCCCATTTATTAAACAAATGAATAACATTTGCCAAACCCCCCCTCCCCCAAACATCTGGTACCTCTCCTATGGCCAGAGTTATAGAGCACTGCAGCACAGAAACAGGGACTTTGGCCCATCTCGTCAGTACCAAACTGTTATTCTGCCTAATACCATCGATCTGCAACTGGACCATAACCCTTCATCCTCCTCCCATCCATGTACTTAACCAAACTTCTCTTCAACATTGCAATTAAATCTGAACCCAGCACTTCTGCTGACAGCTTGTTTCACACTTGTACCACCATCTAAGAGAAGATATTTCTCCTCAGATTCCCCATAAATATTTCACCTTTCACAATTAACCTATGAACAGTAGTTCTAGTCCCACCCATCTCAGTAGAAAAAGCCTACTTACCCTATCTATACCTGTCATAATTTTATATGCCTCTATTAAAATTGCTCCCATTCTTCTACACTTCAGGAAAAAAATGTCCTAACATTTCTTTATAACTCAGATCCTCAAGTCCCAGTAAAATCCTTGTAAATTTTCTCTGTACTCCTTGTGACGACTCAGATGTCATCACCAAAGGTGCAGCAATCTCTTGCTATCCATAGCAACTTGGGGTATATCCCATGCATCTCTGGGGATTGATCTATCATATAATTTCAAATGTTCTGGCACATCCTCTTTATTAAAATCGACATGTTCCAGCATATTACTCAGTCCTCACATTCATCTAGATCAATCTCATAGGTGAAAACTAAAGCAACATATTCATTAAGGATCTCTCCTACATCTTCTAACTCCAGACACAGCTTTACTCTTTTATCCCTGATTGGTGCTACCATCAATCTAGCCATTGCCCTATACTTCACACTTTCTCATGTCCTCTTCTAGCTTACCTGAGTCCATTTTTAAGCTCCTTCCTGGTTTCCTTATAACTCTCAAGAGCCCTGTCTAACCCTTGCTTCATTCTTCTTTTCTTGTAAACCATGATTTCTTTATCCTTCCATCCTAATTGTAGTCAACCAGCAGCCAACAGTGAGTGCCTCCAACTTTAGTATCTTCAGCAACTCTCCAATTCTGTTTTCACAGTCACAGTCAATTTTCACTTTCCAAGTTCTAAATCTCCACAGGTTTCTCCTATCCCCAGCCTCTATTTTCTTTTAAAGACTCAACCAAATTTTCCTCCAATTACTCTATCATCTGCCCTTAAATTTCCTTGCTTTGCTGGGGGTCAAATTTTAATACTGCCAGCTGAAAGAGGCTGAAGTTTGTTTTTAAAGTTGTTATTCGGCATTATGCTTTCATACATTTTTAGCATCTGTTGTTAGCTTATCTCTGGTTATCAAAATGGAACCCCATGGAATAAAAGGAAAAATGGCAACATGGATAGAAAACTGGCTTAGCAATAGGAAGCAGAGAGATTTTCAGCCTAGAAGAAAGGGCACAGTAGAGTTCATCATCGTTAGTGTGAGGGCCATTTTTTTTTCTTATTAATGATTTGGACTTGAAGGTGCAGGGCATGTTTTCCAAATTTTCAGTTCAACTAAATCTAGACCTGAAGTGAACTGTGAAGTGTTGCAATATATTCAAGGAGGTACAGACAGATTGGTTTAATACATAGTACCAAATAAAATGTAATGCCAAACAATGTGATGATTTGCATTTTATCAGGAATAATGAAAAAATGTGATATAAATAACATGACACAATTCTAAAAACACAAAAAGATCAGGAATATATGTAATAACTGCCATGGATGCAAATTGAGCGGAGGTTAAAGAAGGTGCAATCACATTGATGTGATTCCACTATAGGTCACCCAATAGCCACCATGAGGTGGAGGAGCAGATGTGTAGACTGATTGTGGAAAGGTGCAGAAACAACAGCACTGTCATAGAGGGCCACTTAACTTTGCCAGTATGAAACTTCCTTCATATAAGAAGCTGAGATGGGGTGGGATTTTTTTTCAGTGCATCCAAGAGGGTTTCTTGAAACAGTATGCGGAAAGTGCAACTAGAGGACAGATACTTGACCTAGCTTTGGGGAATGAGACAAACCAACTGACAGACCTGATTGGGGGGGGGGGGGTGTTGAACATTTTGGGAATATTGACTCAGTCTGTTTTAAGATAGTTATGAGTAAGAATAAACTAGATAGGATGCAGAGCTGGACTAAGGCATGAACAATGGAGTTTAATTCAGAAAAGTGTGAAATGATTCACTTTGGAAGGTCAAACTTGATGGCAGAATACAGGGTCAATGATGGGATTCTTAACTGTGTGGAGGAATAAAGGGATATTGGCATCTACATTAACAGATCTCTCAAAGTTGTCACCCAAGTTGGTAGAGTGGTGAAGAAGGCGTATGGTGTGTTGGCCTTACAAAGCCTTCGAAGTACTTCCTTGCTTTTATATTATAGTTCTCTCAAAATGAATGATAACGCTGCATTTGCCTTCCTTACCACTGACTCAAGTTGCAAGCTAACCCCCAGGGAATCCTACATAGGGTCTTGAGAGACCCTTTTTACCTCTGTTTTTTGAATTTTCTCCCCATTTAATAAATAGCCTATGCCTTTATTTCTTCAAACCAAGGTGCATGGCTATACACTTCCCTACACAACATTCCATCTGCTATTTCTTTGTCCATTTTCCCAATCTGTCTTCATCCTTCTACACACCCGCTGCTTCTTCAAAATTATCTGCCCCTCCACCTAGCTTCACATTGTTTGCAAACTTAGCCACAAATGATTAATTCTGCCAGCTAAATCACTGACATATAACGTGAAAAGAAGTGGTCCCAACAATTGGCCCCTGCAGATCACCACCTGTCTCCAGCAGCCAATCGCAAAAGACCCTTTTTATTCCCACTCTTTGCATTCTGCCAGTCAGCCAACCTTCTATCCATGCTTGAATCTTTCCTGTAATACCATGAGCTCTTATCATTTTAAGGAGCTTCATGTGTGGCACCTTGTCAAGGGTCTTCGAATAATCTAAGTAAACAACATCCACTGGTTGGTTAATGGGTAGGATTGTGTTCTGTGGTTATACTCTTGAGCAGGGCTTTACACAGTGAATAGGCTTAAAATGCATCATGAGAGGGATTATACATTTTCTCAGTCACTTGTAATGGAACAGTATTCATATTTAATTTGCCCATGAACCTCTGAAATAAATCACGACCTTATCGACCTGTAGTCTGTTCAGCCTTTTAATTCATAATTTTTGAGTCTGTTCTCTTTGGTTTATAAGTGTTCCTTCTTTCTTTCCCCATCATAAAACTTAAATTTCACAATTACCGATGGTATACAGATGGTTAATATACTTCCTTCAGAGTTTATTCAAGCCATCCTCCAGCAGACTTGCATTAAATTGCGAAATTAAACTCACTGCAAAAAAAAATAAAAATTTTAGTACTTGACTGATCCTGATGATTTGGAAAAGAACTGAGTATTTGAGCAAAGCTGTTACAGCTTTAGCACGTTCATCTAGTAATTCATTTGTATGTTTATGTACAAAAGAAAATTCAAATTAGCTGTTTTTAGAGGATTACCTAACTTAAACAAAATGAAATCTACAAACAACAGGAAGATGTGGTCTCAGAAATTTGTGTTCTAACTGTTTACTCCTCTGCTGAAGATGTGTTGTTCAGGGAGCAGTAATGCCTAACAATGAACCACAGGAATTTGGCTGCACATAGTGTTAGGATGCCAGATCGATTCCCCAGTAAATCAAGTTTCTCTGCTTCGTTCTACCACAGTGGGTAGGTACTGAGGAAGAAGGCAGCTCCCACCGAGCTTGAAAGAGGATAAGAAAGAAAATTACTCCTGATGAAAAAATTGCAAATGCAGATGAAGTTCCCCCTGGGTTGGTTATATGGAGTTACCTGACAACAGGCACATTAAAATTTACAGAATCAGGTAAGAGACCAGATTTAGTGTTCAAATAATAAACTTAAAGACTTTTATTACTTCAAATTTGAGATGCTGACATCATTGTATAATTTTAAGAAGTTTTATATTTTAAATCTTTAGATTTTTTCCCTGCTTCCCTGTTTCATCTCCATTAAAGTTACCTTGTCCACTCACTCTCAGTTAACTCAATTGTATTCAAACTAATTGCTGACTATTTGATTTATTTTTGCTGTTTTAATGCTGCATGAAACACCCCACTCTTTTGACAATGTTTTTCCCCTCACCCCTTTCAATTCAGCCATTATTATCCCTTGAATTTAAAAATCCATTATTCACCTTTGGCCTTACAAACACCTTATCTTTGATGTCCCTTTACATGCAAAACTTTCAAACTGGTTTGAACACATGCTGAGTCAACCCCATCTCTCCCCTTCTTCAATCCCAGTCAATTTGTTGTTATCAGCAATTTCAGAATTATTTCATTCAGCTCCTTCACCCAAATTGATATACAGTATATGTTATGAATAGCAGGTCCTAATCCAATAACCACATTGTATCCTACTAATTACTGCCTGCTATCCAGATCAAGTTCTATCAAGTTGTGGCCATTACAGAGACTTGGATGGCTCAGGGACAGGAATGGTTACTTCCAGTGCCAGGCCTGAGATGTTATGGAAAGGACAGGGAGGAAGACAAAAGTGGTGGGGACGTGGCACTGTTGATCAGAGTGTCATGGTTGCAGAAAAGGAGTAATTCATGGAGGGGTTGTCAATGGAGTCTCTGTGGGTGGAAGTTAGGAATCGGAAGGGGTCAATAACTCGACTGGGTGTTTTTTTATAGACCATCCAATAGTAACAGGGACATCGAGGAGCAGATAGGGAGACAGATTCTTAAAAGGAGTAATAATAACAGGGTTGTTGTGGTGGGAGATTTTAATTTCCCAAATATTGTTTGGCATCTCGCTAGTGTGAGGGGATTAGATGGGGTGGAGGTTGGTAGGTGTGTTTAGGAAGGTTTCTTGACACAATGTGTAGATAAGTCTACAAGAGGAGAAGCTGTACTTGAGCTGGTACTGGGAAATGAACCTGATCAGTTGTCAGGTCACTCAGTGGGAGAGCATTTTGAAGACAGTGATCACAATTCTATCTCCTTTACCATAGCATTGCAGAGAGATAGGAACAGACCATAGAACCATAGAACATTACAGCACAGTACAAGCCCTTTAGCCCTCCATGTTGTGCCAACACATATAATCCTTTAAAAAACAGTACTAAACCCACACTACCCCATAACCCTCCATTTTTCTTTCATCCATGTGCCTGTCCAAGAGGCTCTTAAATACCCTTAATGTTTTAGCCACCACCATCCCTGGCAAGTCATTCCAGGCACTCACACCACTCTGTGTAGAAAACTTACCCCTGATGTTTCCCCTAACCTTCCCTCCCTTAATTTTGTACATATGCCCTCTGGTGTTTGCTATTGGTGCCCTGGGAAACAGATACTGACTATCCACCCTATCTATGCCTCTCATAATATTGTAGACCTCCATCAAGTCCCCTCTCATTCTTCTACACTCCAAAGAAAGAAGTCCCAGCTCTGCTAACCTTGCTTCATATGACTTGTTCTCCAAACCAGGCAACATCCTGGTAAATCTCCTCTGCACACTCTCCATAGGTTCCACATCTTTCCTATAATGAGGTGACCAGAATTGAACACAATACTCTAAGTGCGGTCTCACAAGAGACAAGTTAGGGAAATGCTAAATTGGAGTAAGGGGAAATATGAGACTATCAGGCAGGAACTTGGAAGCATAACTTGGAAACAGATGTTCTCAGAGAAACATATGGAAGAAACATAGCAAATATTCAGGGATATTAGTCCTTTGTGTTTTGCACGTAAATATTGAGTCCCAGGTTGGGCCAGCAGACCTTCCCACCGAAAGCGTCTCCAAATGATGCTTGCTGTACCATATTTTGTTAAATAATGAAGCTGCTTTGTATCTACCAGTAATTTTGTCCAGTGATTTCAATCACACAACATGAATCATGTCCTTTTGTTTATTAATATTTCCAAATCTATCAGCTTTTATTATTACACAGGAGAAGTCCATGCCAACTCTCTAACAAATCAACTCACCAATTCCACTGTTGGATTAAGCTATTTAATTGATTTTTTTTTCTTTGCAACTTAACATTTAATTGATATTTTATATAATCACTTCTATGCACGTATCTGCTTAGTATGTTTCCTTGTGGTCACAAGACGTGTATGCAATTATTCAATGTGTCTCTTAGAGGTTACAATTCTTCACAAATTTTGGGAAGTTTTCTGGTATTGCATTGTTTTCGGGGGAGGGGGGCTATCTGATCGGTCAACAATTACCTACAAATTTGAATGAAACCGTTCTTATCTATGTGAAACACCCTGCTTTCTTTGGCTGCGTGTCTAGTGAAGACAACCTCCAGCCCCACCAAACTAGTGAGACCGAGGCGCTCTCCCACCCCAAACCCCCAGTTTGTGAATGCTTTGTAATTTGCTACCCTGTTACAAACTGGTGCCACGAAATAACAGACAGTGAACCGCATATGATTAAAGGAATTATATTTATGAATCTTACCTTAATCGAAGGGTTAGTAAAGACTAACCACAAGAAAAGGGCCCATTCTAATTAAACAGCCAAATGTGCACAAGTTGGTGCTCATCTTGAACTTCTCTGTCATTCACGCACTGGGCCTTCGGTCAACGTGAATGCCCACACCACCTTCCGAACGTCACTCACAATCCATCTCAAACAAATGGGTCTCCCACTGGATTGTGCTACGACCGGTTCTCCCCAGTGCCTTCTCTCCTCATCTCATGCCGAACACAAAAAAAAACCCAAGCCCAACCTTATCGCCCCTCACCATGAAAACCGTCCACTAATTGAATGGCTCACATTCCACATCATCCCTCATCTTCAACAGTAACTCAAACAAGTTGCTCTCACAGAACTGACAAAATGAAACACATACAGCATAACAGTAAAACTATATAAAAATATTTGGAAAACATGCCCTGCACCTCCAAGTCCAAATCATTAGTAAGAAAAGCAATGGTCCTCATACTGACCCATGAAGAACTCTACTGTGAACTTGCTTCTAGGCTCAAGAGCTCTCTGCTTCCTGTTGCTGAGCTAATTTTCCAACCTTGCAGCAATTTTTCCCTGTATTCCGTGAGGTTCAATTTTGATAACCAGAGATAAGGTAATAACAGATGCTGAAGGATATGTGTAAGAAAGCCGAATGCTGAATAACAACTTTAAAGACAAGCTCCAGCCTCTTTCAGCTGACAGTGTTAAAATGCAACCCCCAGCAAAGCAAGGAGGTTTAAGTGCAGAGGATAAAATAATTGGAGGAAAATGAGGTTGCAAGTGGAACAAGTGCTACAGCTGCCCCTATGTTTCCTCTCTCACCACCATTCAGGGTCCCAAACAGTCCTTCCAGATGAGGCAACACTTTACCTGTGAGTCTGTTGGGGTCACATACTGTGTCCAGTGCTCCCGGGGTGGCCTCCTGTATACTATATAGGTGAGACCTAACAAAGATTGGGAGACCATTTTGCTGAGCACCTACACTCGGTCCACCAGAAAAAATGGGATCTCCCAGTGGCCACTCAATTCCACTTCCCATTCCCCTTCGTCCATTATTGGCATCCTCTACTGTCGTGATGAGGCCACATTCAGGTTGGAGGAACAACATCTTGTATTCCATCTGGGTAGCCTCCAACCTGATAGCATGAATGTGGATTTCTCAAACTTCTGATAGTGGCACCCCCCGGCATTCTCATTCACCAGTCCCTGGCCCCTTTTCTTTCTCTCACATATCCTTGCCCACCCATCACCTCCCTCTGGTGTTCCTCCCCCTTTTCTTTCTTCCGTGGACTTCAAACCTTGCCTATCAGACTCCCCCTTCTCCAGCCCTGTATCTCTTTCACCAATCGACTTCCCAGCTATTTACTTCATCCCTCCCACTCCCAGTTTCACCTAACACTGCTGTTTCTCTCTTCCATCCCCCATCTTTTGAATCTACTCCTCAACCTTTTTTTCTCCAGTCCTTACCAAAGGGTCTCGGCCCAAAACATCACCTGCACTTTTTTCCATAGATGCTGCCTGGTCTACTGAGTTCCCCCAGCATTTTGTGTGTGTTGTTTATATCCTACTGCTGTTTAACACCAGTTCCTTGCAACTCAAAATACTGCCAAGTTGTCTGTTAACTCTAAATTTAGAAATTGTATCAGGATTTGATAAGTGATCTTGAAGTAAAGGAGCCATTAGGAGGTAGTGATCATAATATGATAAGCTTTTATCTGCAATTTGAGAAGGATAAGGGCCTCTCGGAGGTGTCAGTGTTGCAGTTGAACAAAGGAGACAATGGAGCCATGAGGGAGGAGCTGGCCATAGTTAACTGGATGGATATCCTAGCAGAAAAGACAGTGGAACAGCAATGGCAGGTATTCTTGGGAATAATGCACAAGGTGCAAAATCAGTTCATCCCCTGGAGAAGGAAGGATTCAGAGGGGGGAAAGGGGCCACAGTGGTTGACAAAGGAAGTCAGAGATTGCATAGCATTAAAAAAAAGAAGTATGACAGAGCTAAGGTGAGTGGGAAGATAGATGATTGGGAATTTTTTAAGGAACAACAGAACTTACCTAAAAAGGCAATACAGGGAGCAAAAATGAGGTACGAATGCAAGCTAGCCAGGAATATAAAGGAGGATAGCAAAAGCTTTTTTAGGTATGTTAAGAGAAAGAAGATAGTTAAGAACAATGTTGGGCCCTTGAAGAATGAATTGGGTGAAATTGTTATGCAAAACAGAGAAATGGCAGCAGAATTTAATAAGTACTTTAGATCTGTCTTCACGAGGGAAGACACAGGCAATCTCCCAGATGTATGGATGGGCCAAGGACATAGGGTAACAGAGGAAATGAAACAGATTGACATTTGGAAAGTAACGGTGATGAGTAGACTGATGGGATTGAAGGCTGACGAATCCCCAGGTCCAGATGGTCTGCACCCTAGAGTACTAAAGGAGGTGGCTCTGGAAATTACGGATGCATTGGTAATCATTTTCCAATGTTCCTTAGATTTAGGATCAGTTCCTGAGGATTGGAGAATGACTAATGTTATCCCACTTTTTAAGAAAGGAGGGAGGAGAAAACAGAGAACTATCGTCCTGTCAGCCTAACATCAGTAGTGGGGAAGATGCTAGAGTCCATTATTAAAGATGAAATAGTGGCATATCTAGATAGCAGTGATAGGATTGGGCTGAGCCAGCATGGATTTACCAAGGGCAAATCATGCTTGACTAATCTATTGGAGTTTTTTGAGGATGTAACCAAAAGTTAGACAAGGGAGATCCAGTGGATGTAGTGTACCTCGATTTTCAGAAGGCATTTGATAAGGTCCCACATAGGAGATTGGTGGGTAAAATCAGAGCTCATGGCATTGGGGGGGTTGATATTGACATGGATAGACAACTGGTTGGCAGATAGAAAGCAAAGGGTAGCGGTGAATGGGTGTTTCTCGGAATGGCAGGTGGTGACTAGTGGGGTACCACAGGGCTCTGTATTGGGACCACAGCTGTTTATGATTTACATCAATGATTTAGATGAAGGCATGGAGAATAACATCAGCAAGTTTGCTGATGATACTAAGCTGGGTGGCAGTGTGACATGTGATGAGGATGTTAGGAGAATTCAGGGTGACTTGGATAGGCTGGGTGAGTGAGCAGATACTTGGCAGATGATGTTTAATGTGAATAAGTGTGAGATTATCCACTTTGAGAGTAAGAACAGGAAGGCAGATTATTATCTGAACAGTGTAGAGTTAGGTAAGGGAGAAATACGAAGAGATCTAGGAGTCCTTGTTCATCAGCCACTGAAGGTGAATGAGCAAGTGCAGCAGGCAGTGAGGAAGGCTAATGGAATGTTGGCTTTTATTACAAAGGGAATTGAGTACAAGAGCAAGGAAATCCTTTTGCATTTGTACAGGGCCCTGGTGAGACCACACCTGGAATATTGTGTACAGTTTTGGTCTCCAGGGTTAAGGAAGGTCATCCTGGCTGTAGAGGAAGTGCAGTATAGATTCACAAGGTTAATTCCTGGGATGTCCGGACTGTCTTACGCAGAGTGATTAGAGAGACTGGGCTTGTACATGCTGGAATTAAGGAGATTGAGAGGGGATCTGATTGAAACATCTAAGGTTATCTAAGAACATCTAAGAAACATCTAAGCCGTGATCTCAGAATGGCGGTGCAAGCTCAAAGGGCTGAATGGTCTACTTCTGCACCTATTGTCTATTGTATCCTCTAATCTAGATCATTTATCCTCTAAAAACAATGGCCTTAACACCAATCCTGAGAATACACCGCCTTTCACCTTCCTTCTGTCAAAAAATAATCTACATGACCTCCAATTTAGTAAATTTTGTACCCATGTTATCAATACCTGTATTATGGCACATTATCAAAAGCTTTCTGGAAATTCACATACAGCATTGCATTTTACATATCAACTTTGGACCATTGCCTCAACAAAAGTCTATATCAGATTCATTTAGCATCATTTCCACATAGCAATTCCCTATTGGTTTGCCATGACTCCAGACATCTCCCACATTACTATGATTTAAAAACATAAATCAGGTTTATTATCACTGATATGTCTCGTGAAATTTGTTAACTTAGCGCAGCAGTTCAATGCAAAACATAATCTAGCAGAGAAAAATAAATAATAATAAATAAAATACAACTGTAATAATAAATAAACAAGTAAATCAATTAAGTAAATTGAATAATTCTAAAAAAGTGCAAAAAACAGAAATACAGTATATTAAAAAAAGACTGAAGTAGCATCCAAAGTTTCAATGCCCATTCAGGAATCAGATGGCAGAGGGGATGAAGCTGTTCCTGAATCGCCAAGCATGTGCTTTCAGGATTTTGTACTTCCTACCTGATGGTAACAGTGAGAAAAGGGTGCTGGAGGTCCTTAATAATGGACACTACCTTTCTGTGACACCTCTCCCTGAAGATATCCTGGGTACTTTGTAGGCTAGTACCCAAGGTGGAGCTGACTAGATCTACAACCTTCTGCAGCTTCTTTCGGTCCTGTGCAGTTGCCCCTACATACCAGACAGTGATGCAGCCTGTCAGAATGCTCTCCATAGTACAACTATAGAAGTCTTTGAGTGTATTTGTTAACATGCCAAATCTCTTCAAACTCCTAATAAAGTATAGCCGCTGTCTTGCCTTCTTTATAACTGCATCGATATGTTGGGACCAGGTTAGTTCCTTAGAGATCCTGACACCCAGGAACTTGAAACTGCTCACTCTCTCTACTTCTGATCCCTCTATGAGGATTGGTATGTGTTTCTTCATCTTACCCTTCCTGAAGTCCACAGTCAACTCTTTCATCTTGAGTGCCAGGTTGTTGCTGCGGCACCACTCCACTAGTTGGCATATCTCACTCCTGTACACCTTCTCGTTACCACCTGAGATTCTACCAACAATGGTTATATTGTCAGCAAATTTGTGGATAGTATTTGAGCTATGCCTAGTCACACAGTCATGTGTATACAGATAGTAGAGTACTGGGCTAAGCACATATCCCTGATGTGTGCCAGCGTTGATCGTCAGCGTGGAGGATAGGTTATCACCAATCCACAGAGATAGTGCTTTTCCAATTAGGAAGCTGAGGATCCAATTGCAGAGGGAGGTACAGAGGCCCAGGTTCTGCAATTTCTCAATCAGGGTTGTGGGAATGATGGTATTAAATGCTGAGCTGTAGTCAATGAACAGCATTCTGACATAGGTGTTTGCCCATGCACAATTCACAATATGGAATAAAATTTACATGAAAAAATATATAAAAGCATCTTTCTCAGCTTGAACTTCTTGTCAAAATCTTCTTGACAAAAGCAGATGATATGGCTTTGTTATGCAAAAGCATAATGAAATCTCATAAATGACTGCTCCCTAGGACTGCAACCACAAACGTTGGCTGCATTCTATCAATTCTGTCCTGAATCAATACTTCTATGGACCTTCCAAAATGAGGGTATATTGACTGGCCTCTGGCTGCTGGGCTTATCCTGACTCTCTTTGAACAATGGAGTAATATTTGCAAATCTCCAGATTTCTGGTGTTATCTGCAAATCCAAAGATCACTTTAATCTTGAAAACAGCCTCTTCACTGATAAAGACATTTACACCATTTATATCTCAGCACCCATGTGCAATTCCCGTATCTCCATGCATTTTTTAAACTAATCATCTCAACACAGGAACATTTGGTTACAGGAGCAGCACAGTGGAAGAGTATCCTATAGTGGGTGAACTAATCTCTCAATTCCAATATTTACACGGCATATGGTAGCATATTTTTCTCTTGCCTGAATGAGTGCCATTCCTATAATACTCAAGGATCTCAACAACATCAGCTATGATAAAGCATCTTGACTGTCACTCATCAGATCTCTCTCATTATTCTTACCTTTCAGAGTCAGCACACCTAAGGTGTTTGTCTGAGATTTACTTGACACTCTGAAGTGAGTCTACTCTGTGTGGACGATCACGTACTCATAAAAGATTTTGAGTTTCCCCAACCTGAAACCCTAGATGAATCAGGAGATTCACAATCTGCTGAAGGTGAAATAACCTGTGGTGTTTGAGGCTGGTGACCCAGAGTTTTATAGGAAGTCCAGGTATTACCTTGGGAAGGCCAGTGTGACGGCAAAGGGGCACATTTAAACTAAAATGGAATCACAGATGGAAGAACTTAAACAAAATAACTTCTAACAATGCAGTTTGATGAGCGTAAGTGGCAATGAACTGTCATTCATAGGTGAGCTCAATGCCTGTCGATAGGGCGAATGATACCACATCCTCACAATCCCCCACATCTCCAGATGACTCTGCAAATCAGTTTAAAGCTGATATCCAGGCATCTTTCCAGAGGGTGAGTCCATGAAAGGTATCTGCTCTTGACTCTGTTGCTGGACAACTAGTAAAGATTCTGTGCCAGTCAACTGGTTGGAGTATTCATGGACTTGCTTGGACATGGACAGGTGTCCGAGGATAGCATGGTAACCTAACATTTTCATCCTCTCACTGCTATGGGTAGAAGTTCCCACTTGCTTCAAAAAGGCAACAATTATATCAGTGCCGAAGAAGAATAATCTGGGCTGCCTTAATGACTGTCGCCTGGTAGCACTCACATCAACAGTGATTAAATGCTTTGAGAGGTTGGTTACAACTAAATTGAACTCCTGCCTCAGCAAGGACCTGGACCCATTGCAATTTGCCTATCGCTACAATAGGTCAATGGCAGACGCAATCTTAGTGGCTTTCCACACAGCTTTAGATCACCTGGACAACACAAACACCTGTGTCAGGATGCTGTTCATCGACTGTAGCTCAGCATTTAATACCACCATTCCCACAATCCTGATTGAAAAGTTGCAGAACCTGGGCCTCTGTACCTCCCTCTGCAATTGGATCCTTGACTACTAACCAGAACACAACAGTCTGTGCAGATTGGTGATAACATATCCTCCTCGCTGACAATCAACACTGGCGCACCTCAGGGGTGAGTGCTTAGGCCACTGCTCAACTCATTATACATGACTGTATGACTAGGCAAAGCTCAAATACCACCTATAAATTTGCCGACAATACAACCATTGTTGGTAGAATCTCAGGTGGTGACGAGAGGGTGTACAGGAGTGAGATATGCCAACTAGTGGAGTGGTGCCGCAGCAACAACCTGGCACTCAATTTCAGTAAAACAATAGTGGACTTCAGGAAAGGTAAGAAGAAGGAACACATACCAATCCTCATAGAGGGATCAGTAGTGGAGAGAGCGAGCAGCTTCAAGTTCCTCTGTGTTAAGATCTTTGAAGATCTAACCAGGTCTCAACATATTGTTGTACTCATAAAGAAGGCAAGACAGCAGCTATACTTTATAAGGAGTTTGAAGAGATTTGGCATGTCAACAAATACACTCAAAAACTTCTATGGTTGTACCGTGGAGAGCATTCTGACAGGCTATATCACTGTCTGGTATGGAGGGGCTACTGCACAAGACTGAAAGAAGCTGCAGAAGGTTGTAAATCTAGTCAGCTCCATCTTGGGCACTAGCCGACAACGAACCCAGGACATCTTTAGGGAGCGGTGTCTCAGAAAGGCAGAGCCCATTATTAAGCACCTCCAGCACCAAGGGCCTGCTCTTTTCCCACTGTTACCATCAGGTAGGAGATACGGAAGTCTGAAGGCACACACTCAGTGATTCAGGAACAGCTTCTTTTCCTCTGCTATCTGATTCCTAAATGGACATTGAAGCTTTGGACACTACCTCAATTTTTTTTAATATAATGTTTTCTGTTTTTGCACATTTAAAAAATCTATTCAATTTATTTACTTGTTTGTTTATTATTAAGCTTTGTTTTATTTATTATTATTTTTTTCTCTCTCTGCTAGATTGAACTGCTGCTGCTAAGTTAACAAATTTCACGTCACATGCCAGTGATAATAAACCTGGTTTTGATTCCAACCACAACCATCCATTGGCAATCAAACATAATGATGTGCTGTGAGAGGTAACGTAAGGCACAAACCAACTCCTGCCTCAGAGGTGACCTAGATCCACTCTAATTTTCCTACCATCGCAGTTACCATCAAGCAGGAGGTTCAGAAACCTGACGTTCAAGAGCAGCTACTTTCTTTTCAACTATTTACTTCCTGAACCAACCAGTAAATCCTTAATCACCACAGGTTCGCAACACCATGACCACTTTACACTAAAATGGGGTTTACATCTGTTTTAATCTTTATTTTTCATTCTAATTTTAACTTCAATTTTTCTGTTTTTAGAAAAGATTATATATAATTTATTTTTAATTTATGATGTTTATCTTGTGAATGCTGGTTAGATGATGTTATCTGCTTGTGATGCTGCTGCAAGTTATTTTTTTCATTGTACCTGTGCATACATGGACTTGTGTATATGATAACAAACTCAATTTTGAACATGCCGAAGTATTTTAACTCCTTTCAACAAATTTGCAATCTCAGCTATTGCAGCCAAAGTAGCAGGAATATGAGAACATGCTCATATTTAAATTATATTCAGTGATATATCATTCTACACTGGAAAACATAACACCATTCCTTCATCACCACTGGTTCTACATATTGGAACTCACTTTCTAACCCTACACCACAAGGGCTGGAGTGCCGCAAACCAGTGGCTCACCACTAATTTCTCAAGGGCAATTTGGAAAGGATAATAAATATTGGCTTTGCTATCAATATTAACTTGTGGAAAACAAATTGAAGAAAACAATCTAGCTGTTCTATTGATTTATTATTCCTCATTAATAATGCAATTCCTCCAGTTTTCTCTGACAACCAAGACTTGCAATATACTCAATATTACTTCAAATCTAGTTCTTGGTCAGCTACCTTCTAATTAATGCCTCTAGGAAGGAAATGATCTAAATATTCTAATTAATTGAATATATAATTCTAAATTCAATATGTTATGCCTTAAGAAAAATTCAAGTCCTATCATTTAAAGTCATATCAGGTATAAGCTTCAGACTCAAAATGGTAAATTTTAGTGCAAGTTTCCTCGTTATTTGTATTTCTTAACCATGAGTAGAATGCTCAGTGTTCATTCCAAACTGGGTGAATAGAAATGTTCTTTCTTTAAATATTGGGAAGGAAGAAAGAGTCATCTCTCTCCCTCTCTGTCAACCATCCAAAATTATCACAACCAGTAACAATTTTAGCATTATATAAGGCTCAAATTGAATTTTGATTTAATCTTGGTGCACATCTTTATACTTAGAACATTACTTGCCCTGCCCAGCCTCAGTACGTTTTCCGTCAAAGCCATTATCTTCATTTTTGCTACCCAAGCCAGTTGGAATTTGTTAGAGCTGTTGAGGAGGGTTTAAACTAACTTGGCAGGAGAGTGGGAACCAAAGTGACGGGAATCAGGAAAGGACAGATGGTAAAAAAGTGAAGATAGCATGCAGTCAGATTGTCAGGAAGGGCAGGCAGGTGATGGGACTTAGTTGCAGCCAACAGGATGAGAATCAAATGATTAGGGATGCAGAGTCAGAAAGGAGAGCAAATACAGTACTCAAGGTGTTGTATCTAAATGCACGTAGTATAAGAAATAAGGTGGATGATCTGGTCGCAATATTACAGATTGCCAGGTATAATGTTGTGGCCATCACTGAATCATGGCTGAAGAATGGTTACAGTTGGGAGCTGAATGTCCAAAGATACATGTTGTATTGGAGGATAGGAAGTAAGACAGAGGGGTTGGTGTGGCTCTACTGGTAAAGAATGGCATCAAATCAGTAGAAAGATGTTGAATCCTTGTGTATTGAGTTATGAAACTGCAAGGGTAAAAGGACATTGATGGCAGGCCTCCTAACAGTGGCTGGGAGGTTACAACAGGAAATAGAAAAGGCGAGTCAAAAGGGGAATGTTCTGGTAGTCATGGGTGATTTTAACATGCAGGTCGATTGGGAAAATCAGGTTGGTAATGGATCATAAGAGAGTTTGTTGAAGGCCTGATAGCTTTTTAGAGCAGATTGTTATTGAGCCTAGTGGGGGGTCAGCTATACTGGATTGGGTGTTACGTAATGAACCGGAGGCGATTAGGGAGCTGAAGGTAAAAGAACCCTTAGGAACCAGTGGTCACAATATGATTGAGTTCAACTTGAAATTTGATAGGGAGAAAGAAAAGTCTGATGTAGCAGTATTTCAGTGGAGTAAGGGAAATTACAGAGGTAGGAGAGAGGAGTTGGCCAAAAGTAATTGGAAGGAATTGCTGGCAGGGATGTCAGCAGGGCAGCAATGATGTGTGCTTCTGGGAAAAATGAGGAAGGTGCAGGACATGTGTATTTCAAAAATGAAGAAGTACTCAAATGGTACAATAACAAAACATGACTGACAAGGGAAGTCAAAGCTATTGTAAAAGCAAAAGAAAGGGCATACAACAAAGCAAAAATTAGTGGGAAGACAGAGGATTGGGAAGTTTTTAAAAACCTACAGAGAACAACTAAGAAAATCATTAGAAGGGAAAAAATGAAACATGAAAGCAAGCTAGCAAATAATCCCAAAGTGGATAGTAAAAGTTTTTTCAAGTATGTTAAAAATAAAAGAGAAATTAAGAGTGGATATAGGACCAGTAGTAAATGAGGCAGGAGTAATAATAACAGGGGACAAGGAGATGGCTGATGAACTAAATGAGTATTATGCATCAGTCTTCACTGTGGAAGACACTAGCAGTATACCTGATGTCGTAGCGTGCGAAGGAAAGACATGGGTGCAGTTACTGTTACAAGAGAGAAGGTGCTCAAAAAGCTGAAATACCTAAAGGTACATAAGTCACCTGGACCAGATGAACTGCACTCTAAGAAGGTTCTGAAACAGATAGTGTTAGAGATTGTTATGGCATTAGAAATGATCTTTCAAAGATCATTGGACTCCGGCATAGTGTCAGAGGACTAGAAAATTGCAAATGTCACTCCACTCTTTAAGAAAGAAGGAAGGCAGCAGAAAGGAAATTATAGACCAGTTAGCCTGACCTCAGTGATTGGGAAGATGTTAGAGTCAATTGTTAAGGATGAGGTGATGGAGTATTTGGTGACACAGGACAAGATAATACAAAGTCAGCATGGTTTCCTTCAAGGAAAATCCTGCCAGGAGATTACACGATAGATATAGGGGATGCAGTGGATATTGTATAATTGGACTTTCAGAAGTCCTTTGACAAGGTGCCACACATGAGGTTGCTTACCAAGTTAAGAGCCCATGATATTACAGGAATGTTATGTTAACGAGGTTTAGAGCATTGGCTGATTGGTATGAGGTAGCGAGTGGGAATAAAAGGATAGTTGGCTGCCAGTGACTAGTGGTGTTCCGCAACTAGTATATCAATGATGTAGATGATGGAATAGATGGCTTTGTTGCCAAGTTTGCAGATGATACGAAGATTAGTGGAGGGACACGTAGTGTTGAGGAAACAGGTAGGATGCAGAAGCTCTTAGACAGATTAGGAGAATGGGCAAGGGAGTGGCAAATGAAATACAATGATGGAAGATGCATGTTCATGCACTTTGGTAGTAGAAATAAACATGAGGACTATTCACTAAACGAGGAGAAAATCCATTTTCTCCTCCAAGCTGATATCATGAACATTGATTTTTCTAACTTCAGTTGATGCCCCTCCACCCCTTCGTATATCAACCCTTATTTATCATTTTTTTCCTTTTTTTCCCTCTCTCTTTTTCTCTCTCTGTCCTTCTCACAATCACTCCTTGCCTGCTCTCCATCTTCCTCTGGTGCTCCCCTCCCCCTTTCTTTCTCCCTTGGCCTCCCCTCCCATGATCCTCTCCCTCTCCAGCTCTGTATCCCTTTTGCCAATCAACTTCCCAGCTCTTAGCTTCATCCCTCCCCCTCCTGCCTTCTCCTATCATTTCAGATCTCCCCCCCCCCCAACTTTCAAATCTCTTACTATATCTTCTTTCATTTGGTTTTGATGAAGGGTCTCAGCCCAAAATGTCAATTGTACTTCTTCCTATAGATGTTGCCTGGCCTGCTGCGTTCTACCAGCATTTTGTGTGTGTTGCTTGAAAATCCATGAATATGAAATACAGAGGGACTTAGGAGTATTGTACAGAACATGCTGGATGTTAGCTTGCAGCTTGAGTCGGTGGTGAGGAAGGCAAATGCCATGTTGGCATTCACTTCAAGAAGTCTAGAATATAAGAGCAAGGATGTGATGCTGAGGCTTTATAGGGCACTGGTAAGGTCTTACCTTGAGTATTGTGAACAGTTTTGGTCCCCTCATCTTATAAAAGACATGCTGGCATTGAAGGGGGTCGAGAGGGGGTTCACAAGGATGATTCCAGGAGAGAATGTGTTATCATATGAGGAATGTTTGATGGCTCTGGGTCTGTACTTGCTGCAATTCAGAAGGATGAGGGGGGATCTCATTGAAACCTTTTGAATGTTGAAAGGCCTAGACAGAGTAGATGGGGAAAGGATGTTTCCCATGGTGGGAGAGACTAGGACAAGAGGGCACAGCCTCAGGATAGAAGGGTGCCCTTTCTAAACAGAGATGCAGAGAAATTTCTTTAGCCAAAGGGTGGTGAATTTGTGGAATTTGCTGCCACATGCAGCTGTGAAGGCCAGGTCATTGGGTATATTTAAGGCAAAGATTGTTAGGTTATTGATTGGACATGGCATCAAAGGTTATGGGGAGAAGGCTGGGAGCTGGGGTTGAGGAGGAGATGGAAAAAAGGATCAGCCATGATTGAATGGTGGAGCAGACTTGATGGGCCAGATAGCCTAATTCTGCTGCTATGTCTTACGGTCTTATGGTCTTTTGGAATTCTGCCATCAATCCTAATTTGCGCTATTTCCCATTCACTCATCTAAAAACACTGATTTTAACATTCCCATCTAAGTTAACAAATCTTTTCATGATAATAAAAACACAAAATGCTGGCAGAACTCAGTAGGCCAGACAGCATCTATGGGAGGAGGTAGTGATGACATTTCGGGCCAAAACCCTTCATCAGGAGTGAAGTAACACGGGATGGACGAGGGTGGATAAGAAGTTGGAGGAGGGATAAAGTAGAGAGCTAGGAAGTGATAGGCTGGAGGGAAATGGGCTCGGGGGAAGGTGGAGAATTATGGGAAATAAAAGAGAAAGAAAGGTAGGGCTGGGGGGAGATTATAGTGAGGGGGGAAAAGAGAGAGAAAGAGAACCAGACTAAAATTATAGATAGGGATGGGTTAAGGGTGGGGGGGGGCAGGTGTATTAACAGAGGTCTGTGAGTTGTATGTTCATGCTGGCAGGTAGGAGGCTACCTAGGCAGGAGATAAGGTGCTGCTCCATCAACCTGCCTGTGGCCTCACCTTGCTGGTAGAGGAGGCCATGGACAGACATATCGGAGTGGGAGTGGTCTGTGGAATTGAAGTGTGTCGCCACGGGGAGATCCTGCCACTGCTGGAGGACTGAGCACCAGTGTTCAGCAAAACAGTCTCCCAGTCTGTGGTGGGACTCCCCAATGTATAAATGGCCACATCAGGAGCATCGGATACAGTATATCACCCCAGTTGACTCGCAGGTGAAGTGGTGCCTCACCTGAAAGGACTGTCTGGGGCTTGGGATGGTGGTGAGGGAAGAAGTATGGGGGCAGGTGTAGCACTTCTTCCGTTTGCAGGGATGAGTGCCCGGAGGGAGGTTGGTGGGGAGGGATGGGGGGGGGGATGAATGGACAAGGGAGTCGCGTAGGGAGTGATCCCTGTGGAAAGCCGAGAGTGGGGGGGGAGGGGAAGATGTGGCTGGAGGTGGGATCACGTAGGAGGTGGCGGAAGTTACGGAGGATTATACATTGGATCTGTAAGCTGGTAGGGTGACAGGTGAGGACCAGGGGGTCTCTATTCCTGGTGAGCTGGCAGGGGGATGGGGTGAGAGCAGAGGTGCGTGAAATACGGGAGACGCGATGGAGGGCAGAGTTGATAGTGGATGAAGGGAAGCCCTTTTCTTTAAAAAAGGAAGACATCTCCTTTGTCCCAGAATGAAAGGCCTCATCCTGAGAGCAGATATGGTGGAGGTGGAGGAATTGAGAGAAAGGGATAGCATTTTTCATGATAATGCTCTTTCCTCACCTCTATCTTCTCCATCATTCCTTCTCCCAGATGCAGGTGCACCTTCAGTTCTGGACTGAATTTACTCTCAGTCACATACAATTTTTTCCGGTTATTGTTATTACTTGTGAGTGGAATTGATTCATCTAAAAATGGCTACTAAGGCCCAGAATCCAAAAGGTCAACTATTTTTATGCTTCCATCGATAATATGCTTCCACTAACTTCCTCCAACAGTTTAGTTTTAGTTCCAGATTCCAACATGTTTAGTCTCTTACATCTGGGTTGCTCCCTGTTCTCCTTCTCCTTAGTTATGATTACCCTTAAACTGACTGATTTAACTAATTGCCCTATCATCTCTTTACATGGCTTCACAACTTCCTTTTTGCTTGATGACACTTATTGAAGCATTTTTGAGAAATAACTTCTTTAAAGATGATACAATTAGTAGTGCTGAACTAACACACAGCCTTCTCTAACACAGGGTGACAATATTCCTGCTGTGAGACTCCCATCTCTCTCAGCATTTTGGGAGAAGTATATCCTTCTTTCCAAGATCTTCCTCTTCTATGCAGATCAGCAACTGAATCAAACAACTTCTGTAATCTGTTTTTGTCCTAAGTCTCTGAACAGCCAACAATTTTTTTCAAAACAAGAACATCTTTAATGCCTTCTTTGTATCATTTTAATCTAGAAAGCCCGCCGTATTGCTGAGTGAAATGCCTTTGGCTGATTACCTTAAAAGAACTAAATTTACATACTCATTTGAAATTACACTTCTATTGAGGCCTTGAGGGTTAATGACTGTATCCACTGATGTTAATTCAACTGTTTCACATTGTTGGTTTCAGTTTCTCCTTCTAGGCACTCTCCCAGCTCTGTCAGCCCTGACTGCTAGTCTCATGGATTGAAGGGAGAAAAATGACGGGCATATTAAAACTGAACGCATGGATACGTAGCTTCAATCTTTTAAATTGATCGTCATGCAGAGGTCCCTTTCTAAGCAGCCAGTCAATTTCTTGAATATCTTACTGTGAATTTAAAGATCGTTTTCTTTCCTTACCCTAAAAAGATATCTGTTTTTCAAAGCACATAAGAAACAATGCTTCCATTTATAGAGTTAATAATGCTACATAAACTCAAAGAGTGAAGGCCTACTTCATGCTTCTGCACAGTTTTTAAGATTAAAATTATACTTTCAGTCAAATCTAAAAAAAAAGGGCAGGGTTCAATTTCAAAGGAACAAGTTTCAAATTTTTTTCAATATCACCAATTTGCTGAGTTAGAAATTATATTTAGTTTATTTTGATTTCTAAACAAACTTCCATTTACAGTACTTATGTGTAAGAATGTTAAATTATGTTCTTTTTTTAGAATTATGATGCCAGATGGGACACATTTCATTCAAGTACAGTGAAACCATCAGTAAAGACTTGGTCCATTATCCTGTATACAACATATAAATTTGCAGTAGCAATTGGTGCACCTTTTTTAGAGGTTGGATGATCCACCTACCAGCAAGTTTTGCTTAATTGAGTGCAAAGTGTAATTATGACAAACATCTGCACTT
Organism: Hypanus sabinus; assembly: GCF_030144855.1. Taxonomy (NCBI): domain Eukaryota; kingdom Metazoa; phylum Chordata; class Chondrichthyes; order Myliobatiformes; family Dasyatidae; genus Hypanus; species Hypanus sabinus. The sequence goes on along the minus strand of NC_082709.1, from coordinate 136,645,255 downwards.
GTTATGTATTAATGATCAAAGGGCCACAAGACATTCCGAAGGTGGAACTGAACATGATTAATGTCTGATTTCCTGCTGAGATAGATCATTAATGCATTCCTTTCCTCCAGCTTATTACCAGTTTCAGAATCTAAAACTGATTTGTGATATCATGCCACTGATGGAGACAGGATTTAAACTGAACAGAAAGTATGCACTGTAACTTTCTGCTGTCCGGCAGATGCTGAGCTTATATTCATTTACAGAATCTGTATATAGCTAGTCCGGTTAAAGAGAGCTTAGAGCTGTTTTAGATTCTGTGACCCAAGAGTTACAACAAACAGCATATGCAGTTGGACTAAAGAGAAAGAGACAGCTGAGATATGCTTTAGATTTTGATCCCAATATAGTTAAGAATTCTTCTCAGACTTGCCTCCTCCCATTTCACCAAAGCAAACCTACCTTAAACACTCTCAATAAACACTCTGCTAGCTCCATCCATGCCCTTGCCAATTTCATCTTGACCAAGATGTATTCTTGGATCCATTCATGTTGACTCTTGAGCTCTTCTGCACTCTCTTGCAAATCATGACTTCTTTATCTGTCTGTGTTCGTTCTCTTTTTTCAAACTGTCACAATTATCACCCAACTCAAAATCAAACATTTTTGACTGTTTAGCACTGAGCTCCCACCTCCTTTACCTTTCAAAATTGTTTGAATTTTGCTTTTACGATCTGAACCTTTTGTAAAGTTCTGTTACAGAATATCTACAAGTTTGTGCTGATGTGTATTGTCCACTCTCATTCTTATTCTGTTGTCATCTTGGAGGTGATGGACTGAAACATTTTATGACTGCTAATGATTTTTAAATGAACTTCTCAATTATCGTCTCATTTCACAATAACAATTTCAATATCCACTCAGTGGCCACTTTATTAGATACACCTGAACACTTGCTCATTAATGCAAATATCTAATCAGTCAATTACATGGCAGAAACTCAATGCATAAAAGCATGCAGTCATGGTCAAGAGGTTGTTCAAACATCAGAATGTGATCTATGTGACTTTGATTGAGACATGATTGTTGGTGCCAGATGATATGGTTTGAGTATCTCAGAGAATGCTTATCTTGGGATTGTCATGCAGAATAGTCTGAAGAGTTTACAGGGAACCACAGTCTGTGGATGAAAATACCTTGTTAATGAGAGAGAGGTCAGAGGAGAGTGGCAAGACTGGTTCAAGTTGACGGAAAGGTGAGAGTAACTGAAATAATCACAGGTTATAACATGGCTGTGCAGAAGAGCCTTGCAAAACTAAATCTAGGAAACATTCCATTTCTCCACAGAGTTAATTTATTTTTCTCCTTAATATCTAGTATAACATTCGACTCTATAGCAAGTAGACAAACCACTTTCATCCGATAGTTGTCCTCAAGTAAAGCTGCAATTAGATACAGCAAAGGATATAAGAGGTCAGCCCCTTGTTTTTGATGTCTGCAACATCCCCACTGAGAAAATAAGATGTTTGTTTGAAATGGACCATTCAAATATACTAGCAAATCCTAAAAGAGAAGGAAGGACATACACTTCCACATTGCAACAAATGCATAGCAAGGATCATTTGTCAATAACAATTGGAATTTATGTAGCTTTGTTTCAAGACACAAATAAAGTCACAAGATGCCTCTCAAATCCACCGTCAAACCATGTTATTGTATGTTTTCAAAAGTGAAAAAGAACTATTCAGGAATAATTGTATTCTTTTGTAAAAATGACTTTTCATCTAAATTACTTAACTGCCTCCGGAGAGATTACAATCAAGCATCTCAGCTGGTTAATTACTTCATGATTTTGAGATCTTTCATAGACTCTGCAGCAAAAGAAAAGCATAGAATAGTCCTCTTGAAAACTTATCAAGAGTTCTTCTATAAGTGAAATGTACGTGGCATCTTCACTTACTTAATGCAGTACTTCCTCCAGAATACTCATTTACTATGGTGATAAGCAGTCCCATAGAATAGTAATCTGAAAAATGAAGGACTATAAAATAATATGGAAGAGGAGAAAATTAAAGGAGACTCATACTTACAGGAGAAAAAAAAATCTTTTTTTATAAATGGTCCAAAAAATTACACCTCTTTTTCTCTGGAAGTTGGTAATGAACTGCTACTGAAACTATGATCAGAGATAATAGACTACTAACAGATAGTCTGATACCTCACATGAAGCATAACATACCCCACCAACCCACACTTAACTGAGCTAAAAAGGTCTGATAAAGCTGAAAGTCCCAAGGTATAAGGTATCCAGTGAGTTGTTGTGAGGCCTCAGTTAGAGCATCCAGACAACTACTGACTGAACTCAAGGAAGGGAGTGGAGTGTTGCCTTTCGTCAAAGTGATGAGAGTTTTCAAAGCAATTTTAAAATTTTTTAATACAGACTTTTAATGGAAATTGTGTGCCGTAAATATTTGAAAAATATACATTCATATTCAAATGAATTAATGCACATTGAATTTTAAATTAAGGAAAAATAATAAAGTACTTATAATCTCCTGGATAGGAAACCCCATTCATTCCAAAGAAACTAAATGGGTTTTAAATTCAGGAGAGGTCTCCAGTGCAATGCTGTAGAAACCCACTATCTTTTGCTTCCACCATTTGACTCCAATTAGGGACAGAGTCATTGGTATTCCAGTCTAATACGTGGCACAGTGAATAGCTAAGGAAAAACACAGAAGCCTAGTAAATTAAACTGAACTCCAAAAAAAGTACATAATCATTAAAATAGGTCTGCCTGCACTTATAAAAGAGCAGTTTTTAAAGATTTTGAACTTTATGCTCAAGGTCTGACTGGTATTTGAAAATGAGCAGAGTTTAATAATTTAAATATTGAATATGAGTACAGTAATGAAAATTGAGTAAGGTGACATATATAAAAAATGCTATCTGGTGAATGGAGCCATAATTTTTATACTAATTCTTTATGATAGTTTAGAATGATGGCTTACAATACAGCCAATTAAAATAATCAATAAATCATAGTAGTGTATTTGAAATCAAGGATGTCTCACATCAACATGTTTCTTTATTGCTCTATCTTCATCTAAGACTGGAATCACAATCTTTACAAAATTAAAATTGTGGCTTTAAAACAGTTCAGAATCAGGTTTAATATCACTGGCATATGTCATGAAATTAGTTGCTATTTAACAGTGGTACGTTGCCATAAATAATAATAAAAACTGTAAATTACAGTAAAAAGTATATATATTTAAAAAGTTAAATTAAATAAGCAGTGTAAAATGAGAAAGAAAGTAGGGAGATAGTGTTCATGGGTTCAATGTCCAATCAGAAATCTGATGGTTGGGGTTGCTGTATCTGCTCCCTGATAGCAGCAATGAGAAGAGGCCATGTCCTGTGTGATGGGGGTATTTAATGATGGATGCCATCTTTATGAGACATCACTCCTTGAAGATGCCCTGTGATGCTGGGAAGGCTTGCACCCATGATGTAGCTGACTTTGTTTACAACTTTCTGCGGCTTATTTCGACCCTGTACAGTGCCCTCCCTCCACACCATACCAGATGGTGATGCAGCCAGTTAGAATGCTCTCCATGATACATCAGTAGAAACTTCTGAGTGTCTTTGGTGACATACCAAATCTTACAAATTCTTAATGAAATGTAGCTGCTGCCGTGCCTTCTTTGTAACTGCACCCCACTATGTTGGGGCCAGAATAGATCCCAAGAGATGCTGACACCCAGGAACTTGACATTCATCACCCTCTCCACTTCCGATCCCTCAATGAGGACTGGTGTGTGTTCCTTTGCCTTACTGTTTCTGAGTCCACAATCTAGCTTTTGATTTCATTGACAATGAGTGCAAGATTGGTGCTGCACCACCACTCAACCAGCTGATCCAGCTTGCTCCTGTATGTCTTCTCAGCATCATCTGCAAACAATTTATAGATGGCATTTGAGCTGTGCCCAGCACATAGTTGTCGATGCAGACCGAACAGAGAAGTGGACTAGGTACACATCCTTGAGGTACGCCAATGTTGATTATCAGCGATGTGGAGATGTTATTTCTGATCAGCACAGACCGGTCTTCAGGTGAGGAAGCTGAGGACCCAGTTGAAGAGGGAGGTACAGAGGCCCAGGCTCTGGATCTTTTTGATCAGAACTGCGGGAACGATTGTGTTAAACACTGAGATGTAGTCCATAAACAGCAGCCTGAAGTAGGTGTTAGTACTATCCAGGTGATTCAAGGCTGTATAAAGAGCCAATGAGATTGTATCCCCTGTAGACATATTGTAACGATAGACAGATCGTAGTGGGTCCAAGTGCTTGCTTAGGTAGGAGTTGATTTTAGTCAAAACCAACCTCTCAAAACATTTCATCACAGCAGATATGATTGCTACTGAATGATAGTCATTAAGGCAGCTCTTCTTGGGCACTAGTATGATTGTGGCTCTTTTAAAGCAGGTGGGAGCTTCCGAATAGCAATAATATGGAGATCAGAAATACAAGTACATTTGAACATCCTGCTGATGCCAATTTTAAGCAAAAATATGCCTGCTTTATAAAGCTACCTCCCTTGTGTACATTATATGCTGATTTTGCCGGTTCTGTTCTAAGCACCAAATACCTTTTTAAAACCAGAGGATGATTTAACACAGAAAGAATTTATCCAATTAATCCTACTTGATGCACTTTCCTCATTGTGCTGTAAGCATTTACCCTTCAGGATTTATCCATTTATCTTTTGTATGGCACCACTAGAGCTGCTTCTAATGTATTGCAGATTTCACCAGTCTGAAGTCAGATACAACAGATTTTTCTGTTTTCACTTTATTTCACTGCTATATCACTTGAAAAAAAATTCAAAGCATGCTCTGTATTCCCTGTCAGTACATCTGAAATATATAATGGTTCTAATAGTGATACCTGGAGAACACTTTCCTCCAGCCTTAGAAATAACTGTTCACCATCAACCTGTATTTTTTATTTCTTTGCTAATTCGGAATTGAAGCTACAACCATTTATTTTAATAACACTAGATTAGATTTCACTGAGAACGTCATACTTGGAAAATACTTTTTGATCATCCATAAATGTAACATAATCTGCTGTACTTATTTTCTTTTGATTTCTATTACATTGAACTCCGCATTCACTTCGTGCTTGAAACCCTTTTTGATTCCAATCCACTGAGCCAAATTCCTTAACAATTTATTTCCTGATTAAGGAATGATTAAGCATAAACTATATTTGTCTTTCTCCTCTAATGATATTAAATTGAACATGCAGTGGATTTCAGTTAATTGGACCATCGGCTAATTGGGGCAGCCGCTTATTTCGGACAACTCTTAAAAGCACAACAATTAATTGAGATAACAGCCAGGATTCCCATTGTTTATTTGAGACACTATGCCTTTTAATTGCAACAGGAGATCATTGCTGAACAATTTCTAACTAGCATCAGTCAAGTGCACTTGTGTGGTTGTTGGATACTACACAGTGCTTAGAGTGAAGAGTTTTTAAATAGTGTCAGTTGCATGTGATTGTCTTTAAAAAAAGCAGTAAGCCAAGTCAGATCTGTTTTGCTCACTGTGGTTTCAACTATTCAGGCTTGAAGATGCCAAGACAAAATGGACAGGAGTGAAAATAAAATGATTTCACTACTTCAACATGTTGGGAACAACAAAGATTTTGAAGGTATTGTCAATCATCTTGAATGGTACAATGAAAATGAAGATTTGGAGGATGCAATTGTTGAATGCATTGTATGAAGGCACTAGGTTCTGTACTGATTTTATTTATTCAAAATGAAAATAGCAGCATACACTGGATGAATTCCTCTGTTGATAATTATTAGCAACTAATACATAATTTTATAGTACTAGTATTGATAGAGATCTACTTTATTTTGTGTTTTATTTAAATACATAATTTGTTACTCAGTTAAATGTTAGCTTGTCTTTTTTTTAAACTACTGTGTAGATGAAAGAGCATATTGTGGACTTCAGGAAGGGTAAGATGAAGGGACATATACTAATCCTCATACAGGGATCAGAAGTGGAGAGAGTGAGCAGCTTCAAATTCCTGGGTGTCAAGATCTCTGAGGATCTAACCTGGTCCCAACATATCAATATAGTTATAAAGAAGGCAAGACATTGGCTATACTTTATTAGGAGTTTGAAGAGATTTGGCTTGACAAGAAATACATCGAAAACTTCTACAGTTGTACCATGGAGAGCATTCTGACACTATCTGCTATGGAGGGCCAAGGCAAGCAAAGGGGGCCCAAAATAAATGTGTGCATTCCCAGAGAGAAACACCAACAACTGCACACTAAGGATGTCATCTCAACTGCTGATGAAATGTAGCAAATGACCCTAACCTAATGAGTATTCAGTCATTTCACAAAGCACAGCCCAATCTGAACTGCACATATTAGCAGAAGAAAAATCTAACCCAAGTTCTAATGACTGTTTCCCCCCAAAAATCCACTAACTTATGCCTTACTTCAAGAGAACAAGATACAGCATTGTTTCTTTATTCCTTATAGAGGGAAGTTTGACCTAAATAGAATTACAGAGGCATGAGAGAGGAGCTCGCCCAGGTGGTTTTGAGGAGGATACAGGTGGGAATGATGACTGAACAGAGATGACTGAAGTTTCTGGGAATAGGTATGTCCCACAGAGGAAGAAGTTCTCAAATGGCAGGGGTAGGCAACCATGGCTGACAAAGGAACTTAAGGACTGCATAAAAGCCAAGGAAAGGGCACATAAGCTAGAAAAAGTGAGTGGGAAGTTGGATGATTGGGAAGCTTTTTAAAATCCAACAAAAGGCAACTAAAAAAGCTATAAGAAGGGAAAAGATTAAATATGAGGGCAGACTAGACAATAATATAAAGCAGGATACCAAAAAATTTTTCAATTATATAAAGAGTAAAAGGGAAGTAAGAGTTGGTACTGGACCACTGGAAAATGATGCCGGTGAGATAGTAATGGGGGACAAAGAAATGGCAGATGAAGTTAATGGGTACTTTGTATTTGTCTTCAATGTGGAAGACACTAGCAGTGTGCCAGAGGTCCATTAGTCTCAGGGAGCAGGATTGAGTGCCATTGCTATTACAAAAGAAAAGGTGCTAGGCAAACTCAAAGTTCTTAAGGTGAATAAGTCACTTGGGCCAGATGGACTACATTCCAGAGTATTGTGAGAGGTTGCTGAAGACATAACAGATGTATTGGTCGTGATCTTTCAAGAATCACTTGATTCTGGCATGATCCAGGAGGACTGAAGATTGCAAATATCATTCCACTAGTTAAGAAGGGAGGAAAGCAAAACAAAAGCAATTATAGGCCAGTTAGCCTAACCCTGGTTGGGAGAGTGTTAGAGTCTATTATTAAGGATGATGTTTCAAGGAACTTGGAGACTAAAGATAAAATAAGTCAAAGTCAGCATGGATTCTGTAAAGGGAAATCTTGCCTAACAAATCTGTTAAGAGTTCTTAAAGGAAGTAACAAGCAAGGTGGACAAAGGAGAGTGACATAAATGGATGTCATTTACTTGGATTTTCAGAAGGCGTTTGATAAGCTGCCACACATGAGGCTGCTTAACAAGATAGGATTCTATGGCGTTACAGCAAAGATGCTGGCCTGGATAGCAGAATAGCTAACTGGCAGGAGGCACTGAGTGGAAATAAAAGGGGCTGTTTCTGGTTGGCTGCCAATTACTAATGGTGTTCCTCAGGGGTTAGTATTGGGACTGCCGCTTCTCACATTGCTTGTCAATGATTTAGATAAAGTTTGCGGATGATAGAAGATAGGTGGAGGGGGAGGTAGTGCTGAGGAAGCAATGTGATTGCAGAAAGACAGACAAATTTGAAGAATGGACAAAAAAGTGGCAGATGGAATATAGTGTTGGGAAATGTATGATAATGCATTTTGGTTAAAGGAACTATAGTGCAAATTATTATCTAAATGGGGAGAAGCTTCAAATATCAAAGGTGCAAAGAGACTTGGGAGTCCTTGTGCAAGATTCCCAGAAGGTTAATTCACGGGTTGAGTCTGTGGTAAAGAAGGCAAATGCAATGTTGGCATTTATTTCAAGGAGAATAGAATATAAAAGCAAGGAGATAATGCTGAGAATTTATAAGGCATTAAGTAGGCCACACTTAGAATACTGTAAACAGTTTTCGGCCTCATATCTCAGAAAGGATGTTTTCATTGGAGAAAATCCAGAGGAGATTCACAAAGATGATTTTAGGAATGGGTTAACATATGAGGAGTGTTAGGCAGCTTAGAAGGATGCGGGGGGTATCTAATTAAACCCTACTGAACGTTGAAAAGGTTAGATAGAGTGACTGTGGAGAGGATGTTTCCTGTGGTGGGGGTATCCAGTACTAGAGGGCACAGCCTCAAAATTGAGGGGTGACTCTTTAGAACAGAGGTTAGGAGGATTTTTTTTTTTGCCAGAGAATAGTAAATCTGTGGAATGCTCTGCCACAGACTGCAGTGGAGGTCAAGTTCATGTGTATAGTTAAGGTGAAAGTTGATCGTTTCCTGATTGGTCAGGGGATCTAAGGTTATGGTGAGAAGGCAGGCATATGGGGTTGAGTGGGATCCAAGATCAGCCATGATGGAATAGCGGAGCAAACTCGATGGGTTGAATGGCCTAATTCTGCTCCGATGTCTTATGGTCTTATTCTGAGATATCACGATCAGTGTGTAATTCTTTCAACATTTTTATTCAGTTATTTTCATTCTCTCCGGTATGTCTTATTTGTCCTTCCTATGAGAATGTCGGTGCAGTTCTTTGGAACTGCAACCCTATTTCTGCAGCTAGCCCCACATGCAGTATTAAACTCTGGTGCCAAGATAAAGAATATCACAGAGATTGTTCAACTTTGAGAGTGAAAATACGTGAGGGTGAAGAGAGGGAAAATATGGAAGTCATGGTAAACTTTGGAAAGAAATGACTTGCAGAAAAATCCAGCAAGATCTCAAATTAATAAATCCCTTATCATCACAAGACTTCCTTATTTTGCTATGCTGGCCTTGTAGTGAAGTGCAGCACAGGTAAGCAATAAATAGTGTAGTAAACAGCTCATTATCCTAGTGACAAGACCTGAGTTGTGGCAGGGTACTACATCTGGACTATGTAGGGCATCAGCATTTATATCTGATTTGACACTTTCATGGTGTGAGATGATTCCTGTGTAGTTCATTTCTTGCTGCCCTGCAGGTTTTCCACCTGGCTTCTCTTGCAATGAACTCTCTATCACCACAGAGTGACTTTCTTCTGTTAGAAGTGCTCCAGGAAATTCTCAGGCTTTCATTTGCTCTACCGTGACTGTGAATATTCAAGCTCATAATTTGAATATGAATAAGTACAGAGTTCTCCTAAACACATGGATATGTAGGGCACATGAAGTTTGAAGTTCCCACAAGGCATAGTAATTGCAGAATATACAGGAGTTCTCAACTGTCCCATTATTTTTAACCTACTTACAACAAAGATCTCTTGTGTTCTACACTTAATTTAGTATCTCTTTAATCCTATTTATACTTTGATAGTCAATACTAACCAGTATATTTAATTGAATGTTAAACATCATGGAATATAGAACAATAAGGAACAGGCCCTTCAGCCACAACGATGTGCAGAACTATTTAAATGAGTAATACAATGCCTGTCTGAACTAGTCCCTTCTGCCAACTGAAGGTCCATAGTCCCTCCATACTCTGCACATTCATGCACCTAAGACCCTCAAATGCGTCACTACTGATACTGTATTCCAGGCATTCAACACACCCTGTAAAAAACCCCATACTACACACATCCTTACGCCCCATCTCCTTAAATATATGAATGCACTCTATTATTAGACATCTTGAAACTGGGAGAAAATAAATACTGGCTGTCAACTATATCTATTCCCCTTGTAATGTTAAAGTTTCCTGTCAACTTCCAGTATTGGTTCAGGTATGTGGATGACACCTGGAGATCAAAATCCATGAGGTGCAAACTTTCACGTCAACTCGGGGTGCCAGGAGCAAACCCAAATGCAAGACACAGACACTGAAGTACTAGGAACATGACAAGGTTTATCAACAAAGCAAAGGGAGTCAGGAAGAAATAACACTGGACTTGGGCACACAGACCCTGGATGAGACTAGGATTCAGGGCCAGGGCTAGGACTAAGACAAGGAAGGCAGGACCAGGACAAGGTTCTAGGTGCCTGGGCTAGGACTCCAAGCCAGAGACTGGACAGGGACCTGGAACACGAGTCTTGACTCAGGCTCGGAACCTGAATCCAGGTAAGGACACAGGACTAGGATCTTGGCAAGCACAGGACGTAGCTACAGGACAGGACGAGGTACCCCAGCACAGGATGAGGAATCTCCAGCATCGGGCTGGGCAAGGAACCGGAACTAGATAAGGACACATAGCTCAGATTCAGACAGGGAACACGGTACTGCAGAACAGAGCCTGGACAAGGACCCGGAACCTAGGCTTTGGTTGGAACTAGGAATCTGAGTCTTGACTCAGAACCAGAACCCGGGTCTGGGCTAAGACAAGACGTGGGTACAGGTCATGGTATGGCTGGGCTACAGGACTGGATGAGAACACAAAGCCTAGACATGGTCTTGGGAGACTGGAACCACAGAGCCTAGATCTTGGGCAGGACACGGAACTCCTGGGCAGGATGCGGCTCTTGGACTCAGCTTGGCTCTTGGGTACAGAGCCAGGACACCTCCTTGGAGCGTAGGGCTAGTACCCTTTCTAGGACACAGGGCCAGGATACTTTCGCAGGGTCAGGACCCTTCCTTGAATACAGGGCCAGGAGGCTTGCTGAGGATACTTGCCAAAGGAACTGCCAAGGATTTAGATGGGGAAGATCCAGCAACAGGCTGGGCAAGGCACATGGACAGGCATAGGCTGCAGGAGGGAGCAGTCCAGCAGCCTGAAGCTGAATCTTGAAGCTATTTACGGAGCCAGCCCAAAACGAGAATCAGGTGCCTGAAGGCACCCAATGGAACCAGGGAAAACAGGATAAGCCGGAATAAGGATCAATGGACCGGACTATGACATTCGGTGGATAACATCAGATTTACATGAGAAAAAGGTCAAGAACGATAGACTGGCTTTTTTGACTATGCAGTAATTCTCAAAGAAAATGGACATCTAGGTATTGGATTTTGCAGGAAACCAACCCACATAGATCAGTACCTACAATTTGACACTCATTATCTATTAGAAAATAAGTCTGGGTTTATAAGACACTACATCACCGTGCCGAGAATGTGTCCACCAACATTACAGCAAAAGATAAAGAGGGCAAGTATTTGAGAGAAGCGGTGAAATATGGCGGCTACTCTGACTGAGCCTTCACCAAGACAGCAACAGAAACCAGCAAGCAGGGACATCAGCTCAACAGACAGAGGTAAGGGGCAAAGCAAGTGGAAAAACATAGTTGTGGTGATATGATGTGTAACAATGTGATTGTAGAGAGTTCTGAGCATGCACAGAAATGATAGCTTGAGAAAGAACGTAAGAATGTGTTGTAAGAACGTTGTAAGAACGTGGTGGCTGTTGTTAAATAAAAGTTGTATTTCTTCCAGAAGATGTCTCTTTATTAGTAACCCATGGAATGTATAAATGTAGAGAACACAACATGGTGTCAGATGTCGGTCTGGAAAAATAATGTTTCCTAACATGGAAGAATCAAAGGTAATTTTCTGAAAAAGAGTCCGAACTGGTTTTGGTGTTGCTAACAGTTTTACAAATCGAAGGTTTGCAGCTGCCACTGACACTCCAATTGTCTGAGAACGTAGCTGAGAACTGCAGAAAATTTAAGCAACATTTTGAATTATATTTATCGGCAATTGGAGTGGATCAAAAACTGGAAAAAACAAAAGCTGCGCTTCTACTCCATGTAATAGATGACAATGCAAATGAGGCATATAACCATTTTACTTTTGAAAATGGAAATGATTTAAAGTTAGAATCGATAAAGGTCAAATTTGAAACATTTTGTACAACAAAGTGTAATGTGACGTATGAGTGGTATCAATTTTTTACATGGGTGCAGAGAGCTGGTGAAACTATTGATCAATGTGTAACTGAGTTGAGACACCGGAGTAAAACATGTGAGCTTGGAGAACTAACAGACTCTCTCATTAAAGACAGAATTGTTTGTGGCATTCTGGATAATGGTCTGAGAGAAAGACTGTTAAAAGAACAAGACTTAGCCATGGAAAAAGCTTTGATGCTCTGCAAAGCTTTGGAAACCATGACATCACAGGTTAAAGAACTTTTCATTGAGAACTGCAACGTAGCTGCTGTGAGGAATCACCAACATATTAGAAAAAATGATAAAATGACAACAAAAATGACAGTGAGCAAGACGTCATCTGAGAGCAAAAAACTATGTGATCGCTGTGGGCAGCAGCATCAGCTAAAACAGTGTCCAGTGTATGGGAAAATATGCAATGGCTGTGGTAAGAGTAATCATTTTTCACGCTGAAGTAGAAAGAAAAGAAAACACGTAAATGCAGCGTTTGAAAATGAACTTGGAGTGTTACGTAGATGTGCTTTGTGAAAACAAACAAAGTAAGAATGACTACTATTGCAGTGCTGCCAGGATAATCAAGGATAAGTCCCACTCAGCCAACACACTTTTTGTCCCACTTCCCTCTGGGAGAAGGTTCAGGAGCATGAAAATACGTACGGCCAGATTTGGGAACAGCTTCTTTCCAACTGTGATAAGACTGCTGAACAGATCTTGACCCAGAGCTGGGCCATACCTTCCAAATACCTGGACCTGACTTGCACTACCATACTTTCCCTTTTCTAATTATGATTTATAATTTAAATTTTTATTATACTTTGATTTGTATTTCAGGGAGCGTGAAGCGCAGAAACAAATATCACTGTGATGATTGTATGCTCTAGTATCAATTGTTTGTTGACAATAAATTATTTGTATTTGTATTCCATTGCAAATGAACCAAAACAATATTCTGTTTAAACTTGATACTGGAGCACAAGTAAATGTTCTCGCAGAATCTGAGTTTAATGCATTAAAGCCAAGAACAAAGTTATATAAAACAAATATAAAAGTGATTGTGTATTCAGGTGCAGACATTCATGTTAAAGGAACATGTGTGGCAAAAGTATCACACAAAAATATTGTGCACACGCTTTCATTTGTGGTGGTGCCGAAGAATGTACAGTCAATACCTGTCAATGCCTGTGAGAGACTGAATTTGGTGAAAAGACTATTAGTCCTGGACAGTGACACAGAGTCAGAACATAGTGACTTGATTAAAGAGGTATGAGGACCTGTTCAAAGAGCTTGGTTGCCTTCCAGGAGAGCACACAGTTAAAATTGACAACACAGTGCCACCCATAACACATCCATGTAGAAAAGGGCCTTTTGTATGACGTTATCAACTGAAAACAGGACTTGACAGAATGGAACGGCTAGGAGTCATAAAGAAATGATGAATCAAATGAATGGGTCAATTCGGTTGTCATTGTTGATAAGAAAAATGGAAAACAGAGGATTTGCTTAGATCCAGGAGACTAGAATTCAGCCATTAAAAGAGAGCATTTCAAATTGCTTACTCATGAAGAAATTATGTCACAGTTTGCCAATGCAGAGTACTTTAGTAAATTAGATGCATCCTCTGGATTCTGGCAACTTAAACTAGCTGAACCAAGTTCGAAGTTGTGTACCTTTAACACTCCTTTTGCCAGATACTGTTTTCTTTGGCTTCCATTTGGAATTGCATCAGCCCCTGAAGTGTACCATAAAACCATTCACATACTACATGAGCACATTGAGGGCATAGATACATCCACAGATGATATTATTATTTGGCAATTGACTAAACAAGAGCATGACACCAGACTCGGACAAGTCTTTGAGGCAACACACAAGGCAAACCTGAAGTTGAATAAAGACATGTCAACTAGGAGTGACTGAACTTACATTTGTGGGTGATATCATCAGCAATGAGGGTGTGCGGCCTGATCTATTGAAGGTTTCTGCTATTGAGTACATGCCAAGACCGCAATGTAAAAAGGATGTTCAAAAGTTCATGGGAATAGTCAACTACATAGGAAGATTCATACCCAATCTTTTGGAACAGCTTGCTTCATTGAGGCAGCTAACAGAAAAGAAAAATGAATGGAGCTGTTCTCATGAACAGGAGAAGGCAGGGCAAAATCTCAAGAAAGTGCTCACTAAAGAACCTGTGTTGAAATTCTATGATGCTGAGAGACCCATCAAAATCTCATGTGATGCATCTGAAGCAGGCTTAGGGGCCGTTTTACTCCAGAAACATGATAAGCAATGGCTACCAGTGGCATATACATCTTGTTCATTATCTGATCCAGAAACAAGGTATGCCCAAATTGAAAAAGAATTGCTCAGCATTCTGCTTGTTTGTGAGAGATTTCATCAGTTTGTATCAGGGCAATCTATTGATGTTGAAACTGATCATAAGCCTCTGATTGCATTCTTTGCAAACCTTTAAGTTACTGTCCTTCGTGAATTCAGCAAATGATGATCAAATTGAAAAGATATGCATTGAATGTGTCATACACACCTGGAAAATTCATGTACATGGCTGACACACTTTCCAGAGCTGTGGATCCAACAGGGAAAGACAGTCACAGGGAAGCTGTTGATGTTCAGGCATTTGTTGATATGATTATAGAGACTGTACCTGTTGCTCCTGAAAAGTTGGAACTGCTGCGTCTTGAGACAGAGCAGGACAAATTTCTCAGTCAGGTAATACAGGTGGTGATGGCCAGATAATAAGCATGACTGTACCTCAGAAGTACAAGAATATTGGAAACACAGATCAGAACTGTTTGTTGTGGATGGGATATTGTACAAAGGTAGCAGAATTGTGATTCCTGAAAGTCTCCAAAAAGAAATGCTTGGGAAAATCCATGAAGGCCACCTAGGAATTGGAAAATGTAAGAGAAGGTTGCGGGAAGTGATGTTTTGGCTCAGGATGAATCAAGAAATTGCAGAATTGGTGTCTTATTGTCAAATATGCCTTAAATCCCAACCTAGCAAACCATCTGAATCCTCAGAGAACTTGTCAGAAGGTAAGCGTTGGTCTTTTTGTAACTGACAACAAAGATTATCTATTAATAACAGATCACTACGCATCGTACCCTGAAGTGTGTGGTCTGAGCAGAACAATTGCAGAGAATGTAATTACATGCATGAAATCAGTGTTTTCCAGACATGGTGTACTTGATGATGTTTTCACAGACAATCACACAATTCAATGGTGAATGCATGATACATTTTGCTCAGGAATGGGGCTTTGTTCAAACAACATCTAGTCCATTTTCCCCTCAGTCCAATGGATAAATTGAGAAGTTGGTAGGAATTATCAAGTAACTGATGCACAAAGCAAAAGATAGTGGAGGTGGTTTTTATAAAGCTTTGTTAGCCCATCGCAGTACTCCACTTGAATGTGGATTTTCACCTGCTCAGCTCTTGATGGGACGCCATTTGAGATCCAATCTGCCAATAGATGAGAGCCTGCTGAGAACAGAGGGAGGTGAACAAGTGAGAAGATGAACACAAAGCAAAGCAGAAAATATACTTTGACAGATGTTCTCGTCCATTACCTGAACTGTATCAGGGAGATGAAGTGAGGATACAAGACAAAATGGACACAGGAAGCTACAGTATTTGAAGAAATACAACCCAGATCATACATGGTCCAAACAGAAGAAGGAGCAGTGTTAAGAAGACATTGCAAAGACCTCAAGAAAGAGCCAACTTCAGAGATTCAGTTAACTGGTGCAGACCAGACAAAACATGGAAATAACAACAAAACACAAGAACTGTGTGAGCCGCTTCAAAGGAATACTCGTGTTCATAAACCCCCAGAGAGACTGATAGAGGTATGTTAAATGATGCATTTGCTCTGGTCAATGTTGCTAATCGTTTATCTTTTAAGGAAGGGAAGATGTAGTGATATGACATGTAAGAACATGATTAGAGAGAGGTCTGAACATGCACAGAAATGATAGAAAGATCGAGAAACATGCATTGTAAGAACGTGGCGATTGTTGTTAAATAAAAGTTCTATTTATTCCAGAACATAGTTCTTTATTAGTAACACATGGTACATATGAATATAAAGAACATGATAATAGACATCCCATACTTAGCTGGAGTTTCAGAAAAACTCCAAAGGATTTTCAACAAAGACCAAATCTCTGTGTTTTTCAAACTTACTAATACACTCAGACAGAAACTTGTCCCTCCCAAGGACCCTACACACAAACATAAACAGAGAAATATTGTATATGCTATCTAATGCAAAGAGAACTGCACAGAACTGTGTATTGGTGAGACAAAACACCTACTTCACAAACGGATGGCCAAACACAGGAGAGTTAACACCTCAGGTCAATACTCAGCTGTATATCTACACCTAAAGGACAAGGGACTTTGATGATAACAATGTGCACATTTTGGATAGGGATGACAGGTGGTTTGAAAGAGGGGTTAAGGAAGCCATCTTTGTCAAACTGGAAACCCATCCCTGAACAGAGGTGGTGGGGTATGACACTGCACATCAGCTACTTACAATGCAGTCCAAACATCTCTACCCTAGCTGCTCCACAACTATTCACACCTCCATTCATGCAAAGATAAGACTAATGGCCCTCTCATTACCTCTACAACTTTTAATGACTCTCATGTGATTGTCATCTCTTTAAACAACCCACAAAGTTTATAAGCTGGAAAACTACCCACCATGGATCAGAAGTGAAGAAACCACTCGGATGAGTGGGGAAATGTCTTCTAGAAAACACAGCAAGTCCAGTTGCCTTGATTTATTACTGCTCAATATACAATGACCTGAATGACTGAGAACCTTCAGAGACCACAATGTTCTTCTTGGTAAATAATGGTGAAAATTATTCAGGATTTCACTCATATCTTCCGCCCTCTAAGTACATGTGACCTCCTTTATCATTAAGAGTTCCTAACCTCTCCTTGGTCATCATCTTGCTCTTATTCTCATAGTGCAGATAAAATGTCAACCAAAATTCCATATGCTATCCTAGTGGTTTCAATAAGCATACAAATGCTGAGGCCATCTTCAAAGAAGTTGCTGATAATCAAAAGTAGCTGAAATAAAAGCACAAAAAATATGACTGAAAGGTTATGTCTGGGTGTATAATGTCCAAGGATATGCATTGCATCAGAAGGACAGGCAGAAAGGTTGAGGGGGTGGTGTTGCTCTGCTGGTAATGTATGGAAACAAATCATTAGAAAGAGGTGACATATGGGCCGAAAGGTGTTGAATCATTGTGGATAGAGCTAAGGAAATGCAAGGATTAAATATGCCCTGATAGGAGTTGTATACAGACCCCCAATCAGTAGTAAGGATGTGGTCTGCAAATTACAATGAGAGATAGAAAATGCTTGCCAAAAGACAATGTTACAATAGTCAAGGTGGATTTCAATATGCAGGTAGATTGGGAAACGTAGGTTGGTGGTCGATTACAGGAGGGGAAATTTCTAGAGTGCCTATGAGATGGCTTTCTAGAGAGGCTCTTGGTTGAGCCAGATGGCCTAATTCTGCTCCTATATCTTATGGTCTTAAAATCCCGTAGACACGCTGTTCCAACAAAGGACATTTGACCTGAAACATTGTCTGTTTCTCTACAGATGAAACTTGAACAGTTAAGTGTTTCCAGCATATTCTTTTTTAAGAGCAATTGTTTTTTAGATTGTTGTGCTCAAAAAATAGTGCATAAAAAATTGTAGACATCTCTCTCGTTTTTGGAAAGTTACTGATAACAGAATGCTGTTTCTCTTAGAGCAGTGGTTCCCAACCTTTTCTATGTCCCACACCCTTAGGAAATGTTTGATTAATGTTCGCACCCCCTACAAAAGTAATATCACATTTGAAGATGAAGAAGTCTAATTTCTAATTTTTGAACCACAAATTGAAACACATACAATACTGCGGGTGAACAAATTAAACTTAAAAAAAAAAGTTTTTAACTCAGTGCATAAAATGCAAATATAAATTGAGCAATTAGATTCCAATTTATTCAGAAAAAATTGTAAACAATAAGTTGATGAGATTCCTCAACTCTGAGGTGTAACTTCCAGGTAACACTGATGAGAATCCTCAATGCTGACTCGGGTAGCGGGAGACTGGAGTGAGTTTACATCTCTCTCAACTCGGGCAGCGGGAGACTGGACTGTGCTTGGGACAAACGTTACTACCACTTCTCAAGGCACAATGGCAGCTGGCTGAGTGATGACTCGTGACTCATCACTCAAGCACACAAGCCACTCTTTGTCGCACCCCCTGAAATTCCATCTCGCACCCCAGGTTGGGAATCCCTGTCTTAGAGTGACACAACTGCATAATGGATTAACTTGTTGACATTGGGCAAGGTTAAGTTTGCCTATATAAAATATTGTTGCAATTCAAAAGTAAATTATTACGTCAAGTGTCTTAAAACATTTTAGAAGTTAAGGTACTGCATGAAGTTGCTAATGTTATTATTTTGAGTATTCATCAAATAACTAGAAATGGCATCAATAGATTATGCTTGCATTTGATTGAATGGTGCCATCTCCTCTGCTGTGCTTGGTTCTGTATGTGTTTAAGCCAGTCTTCAAAAGTGATGTCATTAATTGTGCAACACGTCTTAAGCTCAGCTCCATTTCACAATCTTGGAGACCTGTAATTATTACATTTAAAAAAAAAAATAGCCTTGCTCTCTGAATTCATATGTTTATTCAGTAAATAGGTGAGTCAGTGTACAGGAAACAGTTAAAATCACAGGTTGAAGACATTTATTTGTAAGGAAAGCCATTGTTATGTCCATGAATGTTAAAACATAAAAAAAGGCACTCACAATGTTGGATCTATTAAGGTTAAAAATAGGAACAAGGACAAAGAGGAAGAGATAAAGGTAATGAAAGTCTGGTGGTTGATAATGAGGAAACATCAGCAGGAGCCCACATGACAAGACTAACAGCAACATATGGAACATGACTATGTCAACTGTTAGGTTTCACCCAAACTCAGAGGTGTACAAATATTGTTGTGGCCTCTTGTGATGTCGAGAGCCTTTGGTATGCGAAATATTCTCCCCTGTATATACTTGAATAAACCTTTGATCTTGTCTACGTTTTTCATTTTAGTCATTTATTGCAACTGGAGACTCAACACTGTTAGATTAGGATGGAAAAATCATCTAAAGATTTAGCTGCTGAATTTATTTTATGGTGCTTCTCTCTGTCAGAGCTATTCCATATAATTTAACTATTTCTGGACCATGTTTTTCCCCTCTAATCCACAGAACATAGAACAGTACAGCACAGTATCACCTTTAAATTTCAGTATTTAAGACTATTTAGTCTATTTTAAATGTGATTTGAAAGATAATACATTATATTTCTCTTATTCTAACATTTAAAGTTCTACAACTACATCCAAATAACTAATCATCATCACCAAAAACAGTTTTGTTGAAAATAACTCTACATAGTTTTATTTAACCATCATTGTCAATGTCATAAATTTATTGTGTATAATGTTACAATTTGCATAAACTTAAGTTTATCCTGCTTCTCTTCCATTAGACTAAGCAGTACATTGGTTGGTGTAGGTAAAAGCAAAATATTGGAAAATGAAACAAAACCAGGAAATTCTAAAATACCGGAGCCAGGGAATGTTTGCAGAGAAAGAACTGACTTATATACATAAATAGTTATAAAAACTAATATAAAGAGAAAATATTACACCTATACTGAATTTGATACAAATTCTACTTCTTGAGCAATTCTCAAATCTTTTTACAAACCACATTTACAAACAATTACAATAATTTCCTTTTATATGATGTTATTATAACCAAATTTATAAATTTCCTTTTGAAATTTTAATATAATATGATTGTGGTGTTAACATTTGTGACATATGATCCTTTGTAAACAGTTCCTGCTGAATCTCCTCTGAAAATCTATTTTCCAAATTGCATTTATTATTATGAGATGCTCAGCATGGCAGGGAATTAATGGAACAGCTTAAAACAATTCTGCTTAGAGTTCCATTAATTGGTCTGATTTATTCACAAGGGATTCCTTTGAAGAACTACCACAAAAGCTACAGAATAGAAAAATAATTCCAAACAATTCTTCAAATTGTGCTACTGTTGCTCATCTAAAGCTCATAGATTAGATGCTTAGATACAAGTTTTGTTAATATGTTATCCAATAGATTTAAAATATCAACAAAAAGCAATTGTATCAAATATTATAGCTTCCAAAACCAAGGTCAACTCAGATGTAGTTATTCGAAGAACATTTTTCTTTAAGAAATTTTCGTCTCTAGCCAGAACTTTATATTTCTCTGCAAAATAAAATAAATGCTGAGATACAGAGATGAATATAGTTGGTTGTCACTGGCAGGTGGAATGGAACTCGTGCTCTGACATGCCCAATTACATAATTTCCATGATTATGTGGACTCGCTCTGAGTTTAGAACACTTTATGGAGGATATTTCTGCATCTGCCACCTGTCCCATTGCTGAAGCTCTCCTAGAGTCCAACATCATGGCCCTCTTTACCCATGGTTTACACTGGTAAATCCAGCTCTCTGATCTGTTGCCAGTTATACCTACTAAAGAATCAGAATCTGTTTTCATTTCAATCAAGTACCCCAACCAAAGATGAAAAACAAAGTTATTTTTTGCTTATTTTCCTTTATATTGTATTTTAATATTAATTTCTTTCACTGTGACTCAGATGTGTTCTGAAAAGTCAAACAAAACCTTCTTTTCAGACTTGGCTCCTCACTTTGCCTCCTGATGAATGATGAAGTGGGATCTCATTGAAACCTTTCAAATGTTGAAAGGCTTAAGACAGAGTAGATGTGGAGAGGATGTTTCCCAGGGTGGGTGAGTCTAGGACAAGACGGCACTGCCTCAGGATAGAGGCACCTTTTCAAAACAGATGCAGAGAAATTTCTTTAGCCAAAGGGTGGTGAATCTGTGGAAATTGCTGCCACATGCAGCTGTGGAGGCCAAATCATTGGGTGTATTTAAGGCGGAGATTGATAGGTTCTTGATTGGACATGCTATTAAAGGTTACGGGGAGAAGGCTGGGAACTGGGATTGAGGAGGAGTAAAAAAAAGAATCTGCCATGATTGAAGAGTGGAGCAGACTCGATGGGCCAGATGGCCTAATTCTGCTCCTATGTCTTATGCTTTAAGGTCTAATTTACTATATATTAACCTCATTTCTGTAGCATTTTTATTTCAACTTTTATCCCCAATAAACTGCAGAAGTATGCCCAAGTGTTAATAGGTTCATCATTTCAAGTCAAAGTCTTCTTGTAAGTCATCTTACCATTGTTATCTCAATTGAATTTGTAAACAAATCCAATATTCAGAAGAAATTTCTAGACCCAGAGGGCATAGAAGAAGCACTGAGTGAACAGCATACATTCTTTGCTGGAGAGTCAGCATTAGTACAGAAACCAGAAAAGATTATTTGAAGAGACTGACATGTACGTGATTGAAATTATCAGCTGATCTTTATTTAACTTCTAAGTCCTAAACACCTAGCTTTGAATTCTGTATATTTGAATTCAGTCAGTATCTAGTCCCACAACCTGACCACATATATGATGCACAACTGGCACAAAGTATCAACAATATTTAAGCTACTCAGATGATAGAATGCTTTTCATTGCCACAAACATAAACTATTGAATTGCTTTTCAAAGTTATTATATGAAAAGTGACAGAGGTAATTTTGTAAGCTATATTCAAGTATTGCACATCACTGTATTATGGTAACAGCATAGGAAGGGACCATTTTCTTTAATAGTGAAATAATTCAAACAAGCCTCCTCCACTCATTTCCAGCTAACCCCATCTGAAAATCTGTTCTGGTGTTGTAGTACTGCTAATTCTCCAGAAAAAAATCTATACTGTTCACTCAACATTCCTTGGAAGAAGAAATTTCTTCTGAACATTGGATTTGTTTTCAAGTACATTTCTATATAGCCCCTTTGTTCTGGTCTTGATTACAATTGGAAAAATTATTTTTATGTTTATTGATAAACCCTTTCAATCAACAATAAACCCCTTGGCCTTCATTCAGGAACAGCATCCCACTGCCCCGCCCCCCCCCCCTCTATCCTTTGGTGTCATTCGGGAAATCTTTTCCACTTGTTCCCTTTCATCCTTTATATATAAAACACAACTTCTCATGTCACATCTAATGCAATTTAACAAAGATTAATTATACCATAATTCTTCTATTTTCAATTTAGTCCAGTTAATAATTAGCTTTGGATTTCCAGCATCTGCAGACTTTCCCATGTTAGTAATTAAACACAGTCATTTTTAAGGATTTATTAACTTACATCACTACTTTTAATCTTTCTTATTTGATTCCAATTATCCCAACCAAAATCCTTGCAAATGTCACTCCACTCTTTAAGAAAGGAGGAAGGCAAAAGCAAGGATATTATAGGCCTTTTAACCTAATCTCAGTGGTTGGAAAAGTGTTGGAGTCAATTATTAAGGATGAGTTTAGAAGGTACTTGGAGACTAATGATAAATTAAGTCAAAGTCAGCATGATTTCTGTAAAGGGAAATCTTCTCTGACAAATCTGTTAAGAGTTTTTCAAGGAATTAACAAGTAGCGTGGACAAATGAGAGGCAGTAGATGTCATATAAAAGCAAGAAGATAATGCTGAGCCTTTATAATATACTAGTCAGGCTGCACTTGGAGTACTGTCAATGTTTGTAGGTCCCATATCTCAGAAAGGATGTGTTGTCATTGGAGATGGTCCAGAGGAAGTTTATGAGGATGATTCCAGGAATGAACGAGCTTCCACTAGTAGTGGTAGAGGCAGGTTCGGTATTGTCATTTAAAGTAAAATTGGATAGGTATATGGACAGAAAAGGAATGGAGAGTTCTGGGCTGAGTGCAGGCTAGTGGGACTAGGTGAGAGTAAGCGTTCAGCATGGACTAGAAGGGCTGAGATGGCCTGCTTCTGTGCTGTAATTGTTATATAGTTATATATGAAGGGGTTAACATATATGGAGCATTTGGCAGCTTTGGGCCTGTACTCATTGGAACTTAGAACAATCCATGGGGATCTCAATGAAACCTACCGAATGTTGAAAGGACCGGATAGTGTGAATGTGGAGAAGATGTTGGGGGTATCCAGAACTAGCACGTACTGCCTCAGAATTGAGGGAGGACTTTTTAGAACAGAGTTAAGGAGGACTTTTTTTCGCCAGAGAGTAGTGAATCTGTGGAATGCTCTGCCACGGGCTGTGGTGGAGGCCAAGTCCACATGTATATTTAAGGTGGTTGATTGGTTCATAATTGATCAGGGCATCAAAGGTTATTGCAAGAAGGCAGGTGTATGGATTTGAGTGGGATGATGGAATGGCAAGCAGACTCAATGGGCTGAAAGGCCTAATTCTGCTCCTTTGTCTTATGGTCTTGCATTATTTTGTCAATCAGCAAAATTTTCCAAAAGGTTTCTGGATTCTTTGTTCTTGTGATTATAAGACACCAACTCACTCTTAATCATAATGAAGTGAATTTGCCAATGACAGTACACCCACACTCTGCTATTTGCTGCAATCTAAATCTTGGTAATAATTGCCAATTCATAGTAAACAGAAATCATTAATTGTCCCAGTATTGACTCCACATTCTAATCAGTCTTTTTGGTCTTAATTCTGATTTGTGCAGAATTTGCAGATTGTTTTTGCTACCAGAAGGGATTCATTTCAGTTCTCAGGTTTATCTCATATCCCTAAGAGATTTTGTTGAGTAGCCATGGCATTGGTGGGTGGCAGAGCAATCAGAGAGATGCAGGTGGTGGTATACAACTGACAGGAATGTTCTGAGAGACAGCACATGCTTAAAGGACAAATGGTCTTCTTGCTTGCTGGAAAAAAATATACGAGATCTGAGTGCATAACACAGTACCTGACTGAAGATAAAAATAATACTAGTATTTGGAAGACAGAAACAAAAACAATTGTCTGATTGAACTGAAAAAGGGATGGTTATAATTTGAGTTAATAATAGGCATCATGCTAGGTTTACAAATTGTGTGACATTCAAAGTTCAAAGCAAATTTATTATTCAAAATACATATCTGTCACCATATACAACCCTGAGATTCATTTTCTTGTGGGCATACTTAATAAATCCATAATACAATAATAACATTAATAGAAACAATCTGTGCAAATACAGAAAGAAAGAAAGAAAGAAAGAAAGTAATAATAATAAATAAGCAATGAATATTAAGAGTATGGAGATGAAGAGTACTTAAAAGTTAGTCCATAGATTGTGGGAACATTTCAATGAAAGGGTAAGTGAAGTTGTGTGAAGTTAATCCCTTTGTTCAGGATCCTGAATGGTTAAGGGATAATAACTGTTCCTGAACCTGGTGGTGTTAGTCCTAAGGCTCTTGGACTTCCTTCTTGATGGCAGCAGTGAGCAAAGAGCATGCCCTGTGTGGTGAAGTCCCTGAAGATGGATGCTGCTTTCCTGCAACAATATTTCATGTAGATATGCTCAAAGGTGGGAAGGGTTTTATCTGTAATAGACTGAGCAGTATCCACTGTTTTCTGTAGGATTTTTTGTTCAATGGCATTGGTATTTCCATACCAGTCTGAGATGCATCCAGTCAATATACCCTCCACTGCTCATCTATAGAAGTTTTTCAAAGAACTGGATGTCATGCCAAATGTTTACAAACTTCTAAGGAAGCAGAGGCACTGCCATGCTTTCTTCATAATTGCACTCAGGTCAGTTCCTCTGAAATGATAACACAGAGGAATTTAAAGTTGCTAACCCTCTCATCCTCTGATCCTTTGATGAAGAATGGCTCCAGACTTCTCATTTCCTCCTTCTGAAGTCAATAATAAGCTTCTTGGTCTTTGCTAACATTTATTAAGGGGTTGTTGGTATGGCACCACCCAGTCAGATTTTCAATCTCTCTCCTATATGCTAATTCGTCACCTCCTTCAATTTGGACTTCAACAGTGGTGTCATCATCAAACTTACATATGGCATTGGATCTGTGCTTAGCCACACAGTCATTAAGTATAAAGCAGGTGGAGCAGAGAGCTGAGCACTGTGAGGTACCACATGAAGACATCAATCTTGATCTATTTGTAATATTTGATTTACTGTTTGTGTTATGCCAACTGACATCAGAGAGGAAAGGTTTTGAGTTTCCCAGCTTAATGAAGAGCTCCTTCTAGTTAAGGGAACAATAAATCAGCCTGGAATTCTTGTTTATAAACCACATTAATAAAACTGATGGGAGTCTGTGCACTTTGAATCTGGGTGAGGTGACTCATTTTCAATTAACCTCTTAGCTCACATGTTGGGTGATCAGTTCTGCAAGGTATTCCCTATAATTGCATACAACTTTAGGACAGAAGGTTCAGAAGTAATAATTCATAGACAAATCAGAGAGGAGGAACTTATATTCATCACAATGTTGCTAACCAATCTGAATTTCAGGATTCAAATAGTTGTTCAATAATATTTCTTGCAAAATCACCCAATTGTATATTTCTGGTTTCTTAGAAGAGCAATAAGCGTAGAAATTCAATCAAGGATCATGTGAAAGCATAATAGGATTTAGTTATTCTGATTTATGAAGTGTACTATGATGTGATACAGTGCTCTAAAAATAAGCATTCAAATTTAGCTGCAAGAGGAAACCATTTTAGATCAACAAACTTGCTGAAGTTCCTCTCCAAACAAACATTTGAGTGCTTTGCCGCAAGGGATTAAACACAGAAATGAACATTATCTAAGAGTAGTGAATGTGGGATCAGTTCATTGAATCCTCAACATGTAAGCCTGTATATATCTTTGTAGGCAACATTCAGCTAATGGTCTTTTTATACTAAGACATGCTAATCCATGTTGAGCATTCAAACCTATATTTCTTGAAGAAATGAAGTAGATTCTCTTGATAAACATAATGATTACATGAAGCAACATACAAAAAAATGCTGATGAAACTCAGCAGGTCAAGCAACATCGATGGAAATGAATAAGCAGTCAACGATCAGGCCAAGAAAATTCTTCAGGACTGGAAAGGAAGGGGGCGATGCCATAATAAAAAGATGGGGGGAGGAGAAGAGAGCTAGAGATGACAGGTGAAGCCAGGTGGGTGGGAAAGGGAAAGGGCTGCGGATGAAAGAGTCTGATAGGAGAGCAGAGTGGTCTAAAGAAGAAAGGGAAGGAGGAGGGGCACCAAAGTGAAGTGATAGGCAGGTAGTGAAGAGACCAGAGTGGGGAGCAGAAGAAGAGGGGAAGAGGAGGGATACATTTTTTACCAGATGGAGAGCTTGGAATTCATGAAGTCCTGAATGGTGGTGAGGGAAGAGGTGAAAGGGCAGGTGGAGCACTTTGACCACTTGCAGGGATAAGCGCCAGGAGGGAAGTTAGTGGGGAGGGATGAATGGACAAGGGAATCACAGAGGGAGTGCTCCCTGAATTAAGTGGGGGGGGGAGATAACCATGTGTTTGGTGGTATGATCCCTTTGGAGATGGCAGAAGTTACAGAGAATGATGTGTTGGGCAGTGGGCAAGGACAAGAGGAATTTGATCACTGTTTATGCAGTGGGAAGATGGTGGGAGCACAGATGTTCAGGAAATGGAGGAGATGCAGGTGAGAGCAGCATCAATGGTGGAGGAAGTAAAACTCTGTTCTTTGAAGAAAGAGGACAAATATGATGTCCCAGAAAGGAAAGCCTCATCCTGGGAACAGGTGTGGTGAAGATAAAGGAACTGAGAAAAGAGAATAGTATTCCTACAGGAGACAGGGTGGGAGGAGGTATAGTCAAGATAGCCATGGGAATCAGTTGGTTTACAAAAGTTATCAGTTTTTCTGCTGAGACAGAGAGAGAGAAATCAAGAAAGGTATGGAGGTGTCAGAAATGTACCAAGTGAATTTAAGGGCAGGGTGCAGGTTGGAGGCAAAGTTGATGAAATTGACAAGCTCAGCAAGGTGAATGAAGCAATAACAATGCAGTCGAAGAACTGGGGAGCATTACTGGGGAATGCTTGAAATACGCACTGTTCTACGTAGCCAACAAAAAGGCAGGCATAGCTGGGGCCCATGCAGGACCACCTTCAGTCTGGAAAAAGTGGGAGGAGCCAAAGGAGAATTTTTTTTGAGGGTGAGGATCAGGGCAGCTAATTCTATCAGAAGGAGGAGGGTAGTGGTGGAGATGAACTGGTTGGTTCTTTTATTGAGAAAGAAGTAGAGAGCTTTAAGGCCTTCTTGATGGGGGATAGAAGACTGGATATTCACGGTGAAAATTAGACAGTAAGGGTCAGGTGAAAGTTAATGAGGAAATTGAGAGCATGTGAAGTGTCACAGATGTAGGTGGGAAGGGACTGAACCAAGGGGGTATGAGGACACAAGATCAGTGGGGCAGGAACAGGCAGACACACTGAGCCTACCCAGACAATCAGGTTTGTGGATCTTGGGTAGGGAGTAGAAGTGAGCAGTGCGGGATAATAGACAATAGGTGCAGAAGTAGACCATTCGGCCCCTCCAGTCTGCACCGCCATTCTGAGATCATGGCTGATCATTCACTATCAATACCCAGTCCCTGCCTTGTCCCCATATCCCTTGATTCCCCTATCTATCAGATATCTATCCAGCTCCTTCTTGAAAGCATCCAGAGAATTGGCCTCCACCGTCTTCCGAGGCAGTGCATTCCACACCTCCACAACTCTCTGGGAGAAGAAGCTCTTCCTCAACTCTGTTTTAAATAACTGACCTCTTATTCTCAATCCATGCCCTCTGGTACTGGACTCTCCCAACATCTGGAACATATTTCCTGCCTCAATCCTATCAAATCCTTTAATTATCTTAAACGTTTCAATCAGATCCCCCCTCAATCTCCTCAATTCCAGCATGTACAAGCCCAATCTCTCCAATCTCTCTGCGTAAGTCAGCCCTGCCATCCCAGGAATCAACCTAGTGAATCTAAGCTGCACTTCCTCAACTGCCAGAATGTCCTTCCTTAAACCTGGAGACCAAAACTGTACACAATATTCTAGGTGTGGTCTCACCAGGGCCCTGTACAAATGCAAAAGAACATCCTTGCTCTTGTATTCAATTCCCCTTGTAACAAAGGCCAACATTCCATTTGCCCTCTTCACTGCCTGTTGCACTTGCTCATTCACCTTCATTGACTGGTGAACTAGGACTCCTAGGTCTCTTTGCATTTCTCCCTTACCTAACTCTACACCGTTCAGACAATACTCTGCCCTCTTGTTCCTGCTTCCAAAGTGGATAACTTAACAGATAAGAGAGCTATAATTATATGAAAGTGGTTCAGGATTGTCAGGGCAAGTATGTAAATAAAATGCAGAGCTTGCCTGCAGAAAAGATCTTCTACCAGTAAAAAACAGTAAGAATTTTCAAAAAGCTTATCTTTATTAAAAAAGTCCAGACTTTATCTTAGAATTTCTGCTTTTGCAGAAAGACTGAAGGTTGAGTTTGTTCCTTTTGTGATGCAATAATTTTTTGGTAGATACAGCAACATTCAGGAACCAACACTTTGTATAATTCTACATAAGCCACATGCATAGCAAAATAAAACTAGGTGACACCTGGGACAGAAGAAAACCGTGCCAGCTTTATTTATAACTGCAATGTCAGTTATAGAGTTGTACTTAAAAATGCTGCCAACGAGGCATGGTACTGCTGTAATAATAGGACTAAGTTCACCATTTGCCCAAATGTCACATAAAGACCTAGGTTGTCATTTGCCTTACACAATTAAAACTATAATTGAGATATTCATCATGTACTAAATCCAAAACTGCTTATTATTTTTCATAGTTTGTACTGAAGTGGCCAAGTCATGAATTTATAATGTTCAAGGCAAAGGGGGAAAAGTTCCTATTTCATTAAACCTGTGCCAACTACCATTACAATAATAGAATAGTGCACAAACACCTTGCATTTTCATTGCAGATAGTCCAAATTTATGCAGAACCAAAAACAAATTAGTCTTTGAATATCAGCAAATTAATGACTCTCTACCAACCTGCCTCCTCTCTACAACACCATCTTCTAACAAAGGTTCACAGGAAGACCTTGGAAACTTTGGATTGCATTTCAAACCTCAAGATGCCCCCATCAACATAGATCATAAGAGACAGTTGAAGAATTAGGCCCTTCAGCTCATCAAGTCTGCTCTGCCATTTCATCAAGCTTGATTCATTTTCTCTTTCAACCCAATTCTCCTGCCTTCTCCTGCAAACTTTCATGGCCTGACTAATCAAGAACCTACCAACCTCCACCTTAAGTACACCAAACATGCTGGTATCTGCAGTTACCTGAGGCAACAATTTCAACAGATTCACTACCATCTGATTAAAGAAATTCCTCTTTACCTCTGTCCTGAATGGACTTCCCTCTATCCTGATGCTGTGCTCTCTGGTCCTAGATCCCCCCCACCATTGGAAACATCCTCTCCATGTCCACTCTATCTAGGCCTTTAAATATTTGATAGGTTTCAATGAGATGCCCCATCATTCTTTTAAATTCCAGTGAGTACAGACCCAGAGTCATCAAACTTTACTCACATGATAACCCTTTCATTTAAGGAATCATTCTCGTGAACCTTCTCTGAACCCTCTTCTATGTCAGCACATTCTTAAATAAGAGGCCCAAAATTGCTCGCAATACTCCATTGAGCCTCAACAGTGCCTTATAAAGCCCCGGTATTAGATCTTTGTTTTTGTATTCTAGTCCTCACAAAATGAATGTTGACATTGCTTTTGCCTTCCTCGCAAATGACTCGGTCTGCAAGTCAACATTTAGGGAATCCTGGAGGAGGACTCCGAAGTTCATTTGCAATTATGATTTTGAATTTTCTGCCTGTTGCAAAAATAGTCTACACTTTTGTTCTTCTATTGGTGCATGACCATATGCTTCCTGACACTGTATTGCATCTGCCACTTCTTTGCCCACTTCCCAATCTGTCTAAATCCTTATGCAATCTCCCTGCATCTTCAATACTACCTGCTCCTCCACCTATCTTTGTATCATCTGCAAACTTGGCTACAAAGCCATCAATTCCAAATCATTGACATATAACGTAAAAAGAAGTGGTCCCAACACCAGCTACTCTGGGACACCACTAGTCACCAGCTGCCAATCAGAAAAGGCTCTCTTTATTTCCACTCTTTGCCTCTTGCCAATCCTCTATCTATACTGTTATCGTTACTCTCATAACATGGGCTCTTGTCTTGTTATTCTATGGCCTATGTTATCATGGGCCTCCAAGTACCCTGAGACCTCATCCTAACAATTGACTCCAACATTCTCCTAACCACTGAAGTCAGGTTAACTGGCCTTTAATTCCCTTTCTTCTGCCCGTCTCTCTTCTTGAAGAGCGAAGTGACATTTGCTGTTTTACAGCTTTAGAACCATGCCAGAATCTATTGATTTTTAAAACAGCATGAACAATGTCTCCACAATCTTCTCAGTACAGTAAGCTCTTTCAGAACCCTGGGGTATAAAGCATCTGGTCCATATGACTTATCCTCCTCCAGACCTTTCAGCATCTCATGCACCTTCTCTTAAGTAATTTCAACTACACTCACTTCTGCCCCCTACACTATCAGATTTTTGGCGTACTGTTGGCATCTTCCACAGGGATTATGGATGCAAAATGCTTATTAATTAATGCTTACCTGCTGTTTAGCTTCAACCCTCCGCAACATCTCTAGAAAATCTGGCCACAAGGATATTGATTCCCCCCTTAGGTTCAGGTGCAACCCATCCTTTTTGTACAGTTCATACCTTCCCCAGAAGCGATGCTAAAGATCCAGAAATATGATTTCCTGCCCCCTGCATCAGTTTTTCAGCCAGACTTTCATCTCAAATCATTCTATTCTTATCCTCAATTGTGCATGGTACCAGCAGAAATCCAGAGATTACTACCCGGGATATTCTGCTTTTCAGCTCTCTTCTTAGCTCTCTAAATTCTCTCTTCAGGACCTCCTTCCTTTTCCTACATAAGTCATTGGTGCCAATATGTAGCATCAATGATGTAGCACCAGTAGCACCAAGACTTCTGGCTGCTGACCATCCCCCTTTTGAATGCCCTAGACCAATCCCAGACATCCCAGACATCGGCTTCTGGGAGGCAACATACCATCTGGATGTCGCCTTCATATCCACAGAATCCTCTGTCTGATCCTCTGATTACAGAATCCGCTATAACGACCACAGTTCTGTTCTCCCCCCCCCCTTCCCTTCTGAGCCACAGCACCATTTTCAGTGTTAGTGACCTGCTTGCTGCAGCTCCCCCCCATTGGTCATCCCCCTCAACAGTTTCCAAAGCAGTATACTTATTATTGAGGGGAACAGCCACAGGGATGCTCTGCACTGGCTGCCCATTTCTTTACCCTCTCTTGACGGTCATCTAGGTAGCTGCCTCCTGCAAACTAATAGCAGGGTGATTATTCCCTGTTGCTCCTATCTGTTGTCTCCACAGTTCCCCGCATGAGCTGAAGCTCCATCTGTTTAACACGTTCTCTGAGGATCTGCAGTACCTGATGTAGAAGTGGTTATACAAGAGGCTGGAGGTATCCTAGAATTCCCACATTTCACCCAAAGAACACAATAGATTCCCTAGAGCCATTCTCACTGCACTGACTGATGAAGAATGCAGAAGAAGAAACTTAGAAAATTATCTCACCAAAGCCTGTTGAGCCGAGGCCTCCCCACTCACACAATGGCCATTCCGCTTGTCCCTGCCTTGCTTCTATTTGCCTCTGCTTATAAATCATGATTCAGCTTAGGCAACAAGAACAAGCCAAAAGCCCATGAACACCTCTGCTTTAAATCTCTCACACCTATGAGTGGCCTCCTCTCTTGATTTAACTGGGCTGCCAGAAAAAGACAACAATGACCAAATTCAGCTCTGTATTCAGTATATCAGCACCACCTTTGGTCATTTGAGGAAAGTAGTAACTGTAACTCAAGACCTTAGACCAGATACAAAACTCAGGCTAAGATGCAGTTGTGATAACTGCCGTCCCACATTTTCTAAGACCTAGAATGGATACAGCAGGTGTCTCAAGACATTATAACTACAGCAATATAGCAAAATCCTCTAAATTCATTGCGAGCCAACTAAATGGTGTCAATGCTCTCTCTCAGGCCAGTATCTGAGGCCCTAGTTGTAGACAGTCAGCTCCACTGAGCAGGATATCTCAAATGCAAACTCAGCACCAAACTCTTGAAACAACAGTCAGGGGAAGAGATAATCAGACATTGAGGGGAAATGATTCCAGGGGTATTTACACTTCCTGATAAATATAAATACACATACGCATGTATAACTGGAAAATGGCAGCTCTACCTAGAAAAGGGGCATCTTGATGACCTGAAATGTCAAGTTCATGGATCAGGAGGTTTTGTGTAAGAAACAGCAGGAGTCTACCAGCTGTTAAGCTAACCACCACCCTACCCTACACATAGAAGATTCTACAGTTTTCTTATTTATTTCATCAGTCACCTTGGAGCCCAGAAAAACAGAATGGAATTGTGCCTTCCCTTGATCCCAAAGTACTGACTAAAGGAGAAAAGGACAGGAAAGTCATGAGAGGGTGTTCTGGACCAAGCTAAATTCACCTTCTTGGAAGCTTAAAAATATTTTAATATCATTTTTTCCTGTTGAAAAAGCCAAAAACAGCAGAAGCTGAAAATCAGGAATAAAAACACCTGTTTGTCTATTTCTTTATTCTTGATGGGGAGTCCACCTAGCAAGCTGAAAGAATTTAAGATCA
Organism: Hypanus sabinus; assembly: GCF_030144855.1. Lineage (NCBI taxonomy): Eukaryota > Metazoa > Chordata > Chondrichthyes > Myliobatiformes > Dasyatidae > Hypanus > Hypanus sabinus. The sequence goes on along the minus strand of NC_082709.1, from coordinate 136,612,350 downwards.
AGAGAAACAAAATAATAATGAAAACTAGAAAAAGATGGAAGGACAATCAATTATCATTGTGGATCAACAATGTACTCTGTTATATTATAGAGTCATAGAGGCATCAAAGAGTCATACAGCACATAAATAGGCTGTTTGGCCCAATTGGTCCATGCTACCCAAGATGGCACACTTGAGCTGGTCCCATTTACCAGTGTTTGGTCTGTAACCTTCCAAAGCTTTTCAATCCATGTAGCTCTCTAAATGGCTTTTAAAAGTTGTTATTGTACCTGCCTCAAGCACTTTCTTGGGCAGCTGATTCCACAAAGATATCACTTTTTGTGTTGAAAAGTTTCTCCTCAAGTTCCTCTTAAATCTTTCTTTTCTCATCTTAAATCCATGCTCTATTCTTGATACCCCAACTCCAGGGAATACAAGAAAGTTCAGTCACCCTATCCTTGCCCTATACCTCTTCAAGATCACCTCTCAGTCACCTATGCTTTAAGGAATATAGTCCTACAGGGGTTCCCAACATTTCTTTGCTAACTTCTGCTTTAAATATACTCATGGACTTGGTCTGCACAGCAATCTGTGGCAGAGCATTCCACAGTTACACCACTCATTGGCTAAAAAAATTATTCCTTACTTCTGTTTTAAAAGTTTGCCCCTCAATTTTGAGGCTGTGCCCTCTAGTTCGGGATACCCTCATCAGAAGGAGCATCCTCCCTACACCTACCTTATCTCATCTTTTCAACATTCAATAGGTTTCAATAAGATCCCCCCCCCCACATTCTTATGAATTCAAGTGAGTCCACGTTCAAAGCTGCCAAAAGCTCCTCATGCATTAACCCCTTCATTACTGGAATCACCCTTGTGTACCTCCTCTGGACACACTCCAATGACTACACATTCTTTCTGAGATATGACGCCCAAAACCGTTTGACAATACTTGAAGTGCAGCCTGACTAGTGTCTTATAAAGGCTCAGCATTATATCCTTCTTTTTATATTCTATTCCCTTGAAATAAATGTCAACATTGCATTTGCCTTCTTTATCCCCGACTCAGCCTATGAATTAACCTTTTGGGAGTCTTGCACAAGGACTCCTATGTCCCTTTGCACCTCTGATGTTTGAATTTTCTCCCCATTTAGAAAATTGTCTGCACTATTGTTCCTTTTAGAAAAATCCATTATCATACATTTCCCAACACTCTATTCCATCTGCTACTTTTTTGCCCATTCCTCCAATTTGTCGAAGTCCTGCTGTAAACACATTGCTTCCTCGGCACTACTTATCCCTCCACCTATCTTCATATCATCTGCTAGCTTTGCCACAAAGCCATCAGTTCCACTATCTAAATCATTTACAAACTATGTTAAAAGTAGTGGTCCGAATACTGACCCTTGAGGAACACCACTAGTCACTGCCAGCCATTCCTCTATAATTTGCCATTCCTTGGTCCACATACTTAGCTGATCAGGACTCGTTTGTAATATTTGATAACCTTCTTCAATGCCCACTATACCACCTATTTTACTCGCAGCTGCAAACTTACTAAACATGCCTTATACATTTTTATCCAAATTGTTGATGTAGATGACAATCAAAAGTGAGCCAGCACCAACCCCTGAGGCACACCAGAATTCACAGGCATCAGTCCAAGAAATAACCTACTACTATCATAGCAATTATGTATCAAGTTATCTAGCCCTCCCTGGATTCCAGGCAACTGAATCTTTCAGAGTATTCTGCCACTTTTAACCTTGTCAAAGACCTCTCTGAATTCTATACAAAGCATGTCTTCCACCCTGCCGTCATCAACTTGCTTGGTCATCTTATCAAATAAGGCAACCAAGTTCAGAAACGAAGGTCTGCTGTTTACCCCCAATCAAGCCCTATCATTACAGATGTACAGATATCTTGTCCCTCAAAATCCTTTCTGGTAGCTTACTCACCACAGACATTAGACTTACAAGCCTGTAGTTCTCAGAATTTTCTTTGCTGCCTTTTCAAACGAAGGGACAACATTCACCACCCTCCAATCTACTGGTACCAGTGGTTAGTAATGAAACAAATATCTCAGCCAAGGCTCCCCCAATTTCTTCATTAGCCTCCAACACTCTCCTTGGATCAACCTGCTAAGGCCCATCATAACTCCATACCTTTTAAAACATTTCAAAGTGCTTTCGATACCTCCTTCACTGTAATGTAGTCTATCCCCAAGAAATCCTCCCCCTGCCCACCCCCTCATGACCCAATTTACTTATTCTAGTTTGGATGTCTTCATGCTTTTCTCCAAGGTTAAATCAAAGGAGAATATTCTTTAAGTACACTAGCCCACCTCCACACTCAAGTTCCCCTTTGGTCTTTGAGGGCCTCTATCCGCCCTTCAGTTACTATTTTTCCATTAATATCCTTTTAAAATCTCCTTGGATTTTCCTTAATCTTGCCAAAGTTGAATCATGCTTCCCTTTTCTCCCCTCCTAATTTCCTACCTGAGTACACCTCTGCCTCCCTTACACTCTTGATCCCAGTTGACTGAACCTGAACAATACTATCTCCTTTCTTTAGGCCATGGTCTCAATATCTTTCATGATCTAAGTTTCCTACTTCTACTAACCTTACCCTTCACTCTAACAACAATATGCATACCTTGTGCTCTCACAATCTCACCTGTAAAATCCTCCCACAATTTGCCTTGTCCTAATTTAGAACTTGAGCCTGCGAACCAGTAATTTGCCATTACTTAACAGGACAAACAGTATCTCCCCACAAGTGGGATTTTATGTTTGGTCATGGGAGGCAAGATGAGTGCAATTGTATGTACAGAGGCTTTTTTATTCTCTCCAGCAGGACACAACATGCTCGTGATATTAATTCAGTGGTTCCATCACCAACACTTCAGGCTACAGAGACTCTGCTTACATAAATGTTTCAAAGTCACCTATTTTATCACTAATAATTCTTTCAGTAAAAGCACTTAAGGAAACATGGTCTTGTCAACATTTGTTCAAAATGCTTTCGTTGAGTACACACTGAAAATAATATTAATATGAACTGGCTTTGCAAGTTGCTGGGAGCAATTGAAAATAATTTCTCAATGAACTTGCAGTAATAATGTCACCATAGTTATATAAAAAAACACATTGACATGAAAATCATTCTGTATTAAAAACCCAAAGCCTACTGGCAGTTGATATCTGGAAAAAATTCACCCATGGGACAAAATTACATAAAATTAGCTGCTAACTGTACAAAAAAACTAAATAGTTTATGGACTAATTTTCTGTTTTAAATGACTGTTGTATTTGATTATTTTCTGACTTATTTCATTTTCAGATATCTACTTGCTGTGGGCAAGACCTTGATTGCCCATTCTAAATTTCCACTTGAGAAGCTGATAATAAGCAATCTTCCAGAACTGTCACAGTCTTTCTGAAGAGAGACTACCACAATGCTGCTTGGTAAGGATTCTGAAGTTTAAAGGCAACAATGATAAATTAAGGGCAACATCTTCCCAAGTCAAAATAATGTGCCTCCAGGAGTGAAACAGTGATTTCATGGGTTTTGGAGGCACACTCATGTAGACTGTTTTACTGTGAATGCTGTCATGTTTCTCATGTGCTGTTGGATTGGTACACTTCCAAGCAATTAAAGATTGTTACTTGTTTTAGAATGGTGCAGGAAATACAGGGTAGTAGTTATGGGTGATTTCAACTTCCCTCGTATCGACTGGCACCTCCTGAGTGCAGGGGGGATAGATGGGGCTGAATTTGTCAGGTGTGTTCAAGGAGGATTCCTGACACAGTATGTGGACCATCCAACGAGAGCAGAGGCCATACTGGATCTAGTACTGGGTAATGAACCAGGTCAGGTGGCAGACTTCTTGGTGGGGGAGCATTTTGGTGAGAGTGACCACAACTCCCTTAGCTTCAGCATGCTATGGAAAAGGATAAAAACAGACAAAATAGTAAAGTGCTTAACTGGGGAAGGGCTAACTATGAAGGGATGAAGCAGGAACTAGCGAGAGAAAATTGGAAACAGAAGTTCAAGGATGAAAGCACAGAAGCAATGTGGAGGATGTTTAGGGACCACTTGTCCTGGGTTCAGGATAGGTTTGACCCACTGAGACAAGGAAAAAATGTACAGTCTACTCAAGGATAGTCAACATGGCTTTGTAAAGGGAAGGTTGTGTCTCACAAGCCTAATTGAGTTTTTTGAGAAGGTAACAAAAGAAACTGATGAGGGTAGGGTGGTAGATGTGGTCTACATGGATTTTAGCAAGGCATTTGATAAGGTACCCCATGAGAGACTCATCCAGAAAGTCATGAGACATGAGATCAGTGGAACCTTGGCTGTTTGGATAAAAAATTGGCTTACAGGAAGAAAACAGAGGGTAGTAGTGGAAGGAAAGTATTCTTCCTAGAGGTCAGTGACTAGTGGAGTGCCACAAAGATCTGTCCTGTGACCCCTGCTCTTTGTGATTTTTATAAATGACCCAGATGAAGAGATGGAAGGATGGGTGAATAAGTTTGTGGATGACACAAAGATTGCAGGAGTTGTGGATGGAGCTGAAGGTGTTTGAAGGTTACAAGAAGATATAGACAGGATGCAGAGTTGTGCAGAAAAGTGGCAGATGGAGTTCAATCTGGATAAGTGTGAGGTGATGCATTTTGGAGGGACAAACCAGAAGGCTGAGTACAGGGTTAATGGTCAGTTACTTAAGAGTGTGGATGAACAGAGGGACCTTGGGGTTCAAATCCATACATCCCTCAAGGTCACTGCACAGGTTGATAGGGTAGTTAAGAAGGCCTATGGGATGCTAGGCTTCATTAACAGGAGGATTGAGTTCAAGAGCAGAGAGGTCATGTTGCAACTCCTCAAATCCCTGGTGAGACCACACTTAGAGTATTGTGTTCAGTTCTGGTCACCTCATTATAGGAAGGATGTGGAAGCTATGGAAAGGGTGCAGAGGAGATTTACCAGGATGTTGCCTGGATTGGAGAACAAGTCTTATGAGGCAAGGTTAGCAGAGCTAGGAATTTTCTCTTTGGAGCATAGAAGGACGACAGGGGACTTGATAGAGGTCTACAAGATTGAGATGCATAGATAGGGTGGATAGCCAGTACCTATTTTTTCCAAGGGCATGAATAGCAAACACTAGAGGGCGTATGTACAAAGGGAAGGAAGTTTAGGGGAGACATCAGGGGTAAGTTTTTTACACAGAGGGTTGTGGGTGCCTGAAATGACTTGCCAGGGAAGGTGGTGAAGGCGAAACCATTAAGTAAGAGCCTCTTGGACAGGCACATGGATGAAAGAAAAATAGAGGGCTACAGGATAGTGTGGGTTTAGTACTTTTTTTAAGGAATAGATGGGTCGGCACAACATGTAGGGCTGAAGGGCTTGTACTGTGCTGTAGTATTCTAGTGTTCCAGGTCTTATGTTTTGCTGATCGTGGAAAGGCTTTGGGAAGTCAGGCTTTGAGACTCTTATCATTGATTAATCTTTCAATCACTATTGTAGCAAAGTACTTACATCTCAAAACTGCTGAAAACCCTCAGAAGGTCAGGCCCGCTGACTGCTGGCAGCATGACCTGATTTTGTTTCCAGTGTTGGCAGCTATTTTCATTTGCACATACAGGTATAAAACAATCACATAATAGCATTCAAAGCAGTCTGCATGATTGGTACCCTGAAAACCCCTCACTTTTGCATGGAAATATTTTTCATGGAACCAAAAAATTCTAGAAGGTCAATGTTTTGGGTTGAGACCCTTCATCTGGGCCATTTCTCTTCATCGATGCTGCCTGACCCCATGAATTCCTTGAGCAGTTAGTTTTTTTTTCTCTCACTCACAATTCCAGCAATGCCAATCTTTTGTGTCTCCATGTGACAGAAAACCATTTTGTTACATTAGGTAAATTAATCATTCTTAAAATTGAAATAGGAATATGTTGACTTCTGGCATGTTTTTAAGATAGAACTTACAAATAATATGGATTTGACCAGGACTTTCAAAAATTTTGTGAATTCAAGACCAATAAATTACTTAACTAATTTTAAATGAAGATATTCTACAATATCCACGTATTACAGGTTCAGCACAAAATGCAATCATCATTTTGCTAAATTTTTATTTCAACCGAATTATGCTGATTCTATTAAATAAACCCTCCAAGAGCACCATAATCTTCTTGTAGGGTTTGGATGCTTGCATGCCTCAATGACCTGGACAGCTTTGTTGGCTGGAGTCAGGACTTTATGCTTTGTCTCTTGATCGGGTGACCCATGCCAAACAGGTGAAAGGGTAAAGTCCCAGACTAATGGTGGTCCACCAGTCTACCAAGTTATGGGGTTCAGCTCATGACCTAAAACCCTGACTGGTATAACAAAATTGTTATGGAAACTGCAGGAATACATCTGAATGTGATGGTATTCCTGAATCTCCACTCAGGAATTATATGATAAGCAGTAATGCAAACCAAAAGGAGCTACTGACATGATGAAGGAAGCCCTGAGCAGCAGCAAAGATAGAAGACCTTCATTGCTGCCCTAAACATCAGTGGTGTAATAGGCTGTAAGTAAAGTATTAAATAAAAAGCTGATGAAACAGGTAACCAAGAATACATTTAGTTAGAAATTGGGAAGTGTATCACATGATTTAAGCAATGATCAATTGCGCACATTATCTTCACTTTCTGACAGAAGAAACAACTCAAATTATAAGAATAACCCAACAGCACTTAGTTCATGGCCTAAACTGTTGATGTGTCAGTATGCTGTGCCACATTGAAATCACTCGTACACGGGCATCACTGACAAATTCCACTCTTGGTTGTGCCACAAGGAACTCTTGCAAAAGTCCAAGGATTTCCCCAGTGAATTGGAAACATAAAGGTACCCTAATATTATTGAGCTGTGACTGAAGAAAAATGTTATCAGTCACCATGGTATTCTTTCAGTCTAGAAAGACAGTATGTGACTCTGAACAAACTGAAGCGGGAGGAATAAGTAATATAAATCAGATTACATCGTAATTTTGTATATTTGTCACAGAATCATAATGATTTAAAAGTACGAAGTGCAACATTCTGATAGTGAAGACGGATGATGAATGCAATGACATTAGTTACTGAACGTCAAAGACAATAGAGGGAATTAAATTGCATAGCTCCTAGGATAGGTTGGAAGAGGAGTGAAAGAATATTAAAGTGTGGAAAAGGTAACATCCAGTCTAACCTACTGAAGAAATACCTGCTTATGATTCAACTGCAGTGAGTTTTGATGTTTCCAAGTAAAATACTCTGCAAGGTGTGCCACATCGAATATTAAAATTATGTCTACTGTTCAAGTGTTAGTAATCATTTAATGTTAACAATGTTAACAGGTGTGTTGGGTTTCTCAGGGAGCAGAAAATACAGCAACTGAAGGGATGCTAAACAGGTCAGATTCAGCAGATTTCTGTGTACAGTAAATGTTCCATTTTCCCGGCAACGTTTGTCACCAACCATGAACAGGGGCTTGACTCCTCAAGCTAAACGTCTATTACATTTTTTCCTTCACTGTCATTGGCTGACCTCTCAAGACTACACTTCGTCCAACAACCTCTCAGTCTGATCACCCATCTCTTCCACCCATCAATTCTTCTGTTTTTTTTTTATTGAGAGCTGGTTTAATTTCTAGCTAACGAGCAATCAGATAGAAAACTGGAGAAAGAAAAAAATGTCCTGAATTTAAATACAACAGGGATTTCACCATCCTCTTAATTTCAGATTTCTCAGTGTAAATGCACTTCTCCCTCCTTGTGCCCTTGAAAATATTCTGGTATTCATTTCAAAATTGAATGTCAGAAATGACACAGTTTTAGAAGAACGTTTTAAAGAAAAATTTAAATTTAAAGCTTAGTTTATAAATTGGAAAACTTAACATTGTTTCTGTTTCCACAATTGCTTTCTGTCAAGTACTTCTAGCATGTCCTGTCCCTATTTTTAAATCAAATTTAGTGCTTAAGTGGTATCTTTCCTACTGTGTCATGGGAATTAACACAGTTCTAACAATACTGTTGTTATTAGTGATCTACTGTTATAATGAGGTAACAATACTATTCTAACCTAGTATTGAGATTTGTTGAGTCAGGTTAATGACAGAGTCCTTTCAAGGAGAACTTCTGACCTATTTGCTACATTGGCAATCACCAAGTATTTCAGAATTTTTCCAATGAGTTTTAATTTCATCAGAGACAGGAGTAATTGCAAAGATTTGAGGGAGGTATTACAATTAAATGAAATGAGCGTAGGGTCTGAACATGGAAAGTATTCAATTAAAAAATGTGTGGGTTCCAATTTTGAATCCATGAATAAGGAATTAATTGAAGACTAAATAGTGTACATAACATTATCCAATCCTCACTGGAGCGAACTCTGCACTCTTCAAGTATCCTCAAATGCTTGAAGAATGTCAGCAAACTGTAAATCTGGATTCAAGAATAACACTTTAAGGTTGCCAAATACCATTTTTGCTTTCAACAAAATTGTTATGCTTTTCCTATGCCATTTTGAAACAGGTTTTATTTAGTTCCTGACTACCCGCTGGAATTGCTATTCATTGTTCATAATGGTTGAAACACTCCATGATTAAAAATAAGAAGACATGTGGATCTGAGAGCTCCATAGATTTTTCACTTGATATGAAAACATTAACGGAAACAGCTAACAAGATCAGGAGTTCACCTTGAAAGAACTTTACTCTTGAAGTAGTAATTCAAATCTCAATTGTCTGCGCAGATTTAGCATGGAACTATAGAAGTAATAACATCAGTAAAAGAAAATGAATTGTGACTAAGTCCTCTCTTACATTTGTGCTACTGAGGAATATCAAAACATGAGCCTGGACTAATATAATGTCATTGTGAAAGTGATGGAAAGCCATTTCCGTGATTTGCAGTGGTGAAGGTGTTCTCATAGTGCTGTTAATGACAGCATAACAGCACTTTATATCAGAAGGCAGACAAATGCATTTTCAAGTCAGGAATATAATGAACTTGGAGGCCACAAAGTTTTTGTGCACTGCCTGTCCTTGTCCTTCTGGCTGTGTTAGACTTGGGTTTAGAAGGTGAGAAACAACAGATGCCCAAAAGAAGATCAATAAAACCGAATACTGGAAGTACTCAGACCAACTAGGATGTGCCGGGCCAAGGTATGCAAGTTGACACTTTAGTTTGAAATTCTGCCTCAAAACTGAGAGAGGAAAAGAAAAATTGCCTGCATATAGCAGTATGATGGTATAGGGAGAGTGCTTAGGGAGAGAGGTCAGACTGAGCCTGGACTGTACCCAATCAGTGAACAGGAGCATGAGAAGAAATAGAAACTTCACATAGGTCTGCAACTGAAGATTGAAAAAACAGTGTGTTATGGCAGTTTTTGGAGCTTGGATTGTGCCTGATCAGTGAACAAGAATCAGTAGGAATCGCTAATAAAAATAAGGCAGGGCAATTGGGGCAGCTATGGTGTGAGGGTCCAGTGTTAGACTGGCTTTGGCTCATCAGGCATCGGCGAGAACAGGCTTGAGTAAGGTAAGTATCTGGTAAGAATCTTCTTCTCCATTATTCTTCATTCCTTGTCTATTAGGGCATAATTAGTGCAGAAAAAATGGCTCTAGGGCTGTGTGGTGTTCTTTGTGTGAGATAAGAGGTTTTGGGAGACCTCTAGCCTCCCCGATGACCACATTTGCAACAGGTGCACCAAGCTGCAGCTCTTCAGAGAACAAGTTAACAAACTTGAGCTGGAGCTCGATGACTCTTGGCTCATACAGAAAACTGAGAAAGTGATAGATAGGAGCTATAGGGAGGCAGTAACCCATAGCTTTCAGAAGGCAGGTCACTGGGTAACTGTCAGGATGAAAAAGGGAAATAGACAGCCGATATAGAGTACCCCTATGGACATTCCCCTCAATTACAAATATACTGTTTTGGATATTTTTTGAGGGGGACGACATAACAGGGAGGAACCACAGCACATCTAGGTCTCTCACACTGAGTCTGGTGCTGAGTATCAGAAGAAAAGAGAGGTGAAGAGTACTGTAGCAGTCATAAGTGACTCTATAGTTAGAGGAATAGAGAATAGAGGGAATAGAGATCCTCTTGTGGCAACCATTTCAGCTCTGTGAAAAAGCCTCTGATTATCCACACAATCAATGCCTCTCATCATCTTGTACACCTCTGTCAGGTCACCTCTCATCCTCTTTTGCTCCAAGGAGAAAAGGCCGAGTTCATTCAACCTATTCTCATAGGGCACACTCCCCAATCCAGACAACATCCTTGTAAATCTCCTCTGCACCCTTTCTATGGCTTCCACATCCTTTCTGTAGTGAGGCGACCAGAACTGAGCACAGTACTCCAAGTGGGGTCTGACCAGGGTCCTGTATAGCTGCAGGGTTGTGGAAACAACCAGGGTTGTTTCAGATCACATCCAAGATATCCTAGAGTGGGAGGGAGAACAGCCAGAGGTCATGGTATATATTGGTACCAATGACATAGGTAGGAAAAGGGAAGAGTTCCTGAAAAAAGACTACAGGGTGTTAGGAAGGAAGTTGAGAAGCAGGACCGCAAAGGTAGTCATCTCAGGATTACTGCCTGTGCCATGCGACAGTGAGAATAGGAATAGAATGAGGTGGAGGATAAATGATGAAGGGTGTCAGCCCGAAACATCGACAGCACTTCTCCCTATAGATGCTGCCTGGCCCGCTGTGTTCCACCAGCATTTTGTGTGTGTTGCTTGAATTTCCAGCATCTGCAGATTTCCTCGTGTGGAGGATAAATGTGTGGCTGAGGGATTGGAGCAGGGGGCAGGGATTCAGATTTCTGGATCATTGGGACCACTTTTGGGATAGATGTGACCTGTACAAAAAGAACAGGTTGCACTTGAGTCCCAGGGGGACCAATATCCTGGCGGGGAGGTTTGCTAAGGCTACTGGGGAGAATTCAAACTAGAATTGTTGGGGGGTGGGAATCGAATTGAAGAGACTGGGTAAGAGGCAGTTGGCTTACAGATAGAGAAAGCTTGGAGACAGTGTATGAGAGAAGATAAGCAGTTGATAGAAAAGGGACGCACAGATGGACGGTTTGAGTTGTGTCTATTTTAACACAAGGACCATTGTGAACAAAGCAGATGAGCTTAGAGTGTGGATCAGCTACGATGTGGTGGCCATTACAGAGAACTGGATGGCTCAGGGACAGGAATAGTTACTTCAAGTGCTGGGTTTTAGAGTTTCAGAAAGAACAGGGAGGGAGGTAAAAGAGGTGGGAGCGTGGCACTGTTGATCAGAGATAGTGTCACAGCTGCAGAGAAGGGGGACGTAATGGAAGGATTGTCTACGGAGTCTCTGTGGGTGGAGGTTGGGAAAATGAAGGGGTCAATAAATTTACTGGGTGTTTTTTATAGGCCACCCAGTAGTAACAGGAATATTGAGGAGCAGATAGGGAAACAGATCCTGGAAAGGTGTTGTGATGGGAGATCTTAATTTCCCAAATATCGATCAGCATTTCCCTAGAGCAAAGGGTTTAGATGGGGTGGAGTTTGTTATGTGTACTCAGGAAGGTTTCTTGACACAATATGTAGATAAGCCTACAAGAGGAGAGACTGTACTTGATTTGGTACTGGAAAATGAACCTGGTCAGGTGTCAGATCTCAGAGTGGGAGAGCATTTTGGAGATAGTGATCACAATTCTATCTCCTTCTCCATAGCATTGGAGAGAGAAAGGAACAGACAAGTTAGAACAATGTTTAATTGGAATAAGGGGAATTATAAGGCTATCAGGCAGGAAATTGGAAGCTTAAATTGGGAGCAGATGTTCTCAGGGGAAAGTGCGGAAGAAATGTGGCAAATATTCAGGGGATATCTGTGTGGAGTTCTGCATAGGTATGTTCCAATGAGACAGGGAAGTTATAGTAGGGTACAGGAACTGTGATGTACAAAGGCTTTAATAAATCTAGACAAGAAGAAAAGCTTACAAAAGGTTCAGGGAGTTAGGTAATGTTAGGGATCTAGAAGATTTTGGAAAAAATTAAGTTTGGATATGTCACTGGGAACAGATGAGATGTACCCCAGCCTACTGTGGGAGGCGAGGGAGGAGATTGCTGATCCTCTGGCGATGATCTTTACATCTTCAATGAGGATGGGAGAGGTCCCAGAGTATTGGAGGTTTGCAGATGTTGTTTGTTTATTCAAGAAAGGGAGTAGAGATAGCCCAGAAAATTATAGACTAGTGAGTCTTAGTTCTGTGGTTGGTAAGTTGTTGGAGAAGATCTTGAGGTGCATGATTTATGAACATTTAGAGAGGCATAATATGATTAGGGCTAGTCAGCGTGGCTTTGTCAAGGACAGGTTGTGCCTTATGAGACTGATTGAATTTTTTGAGGATGTGACTAAACACATTGATGAAGAAAGAGCAGTAGATGTGGTGTATATGGATTTCAGCAAGGCATTTGATAAGGTACCCCATAAAAGGCTTATTGAGAACGTAAGGAGGCATGGGATCCAAGGTGCATTGCTTTGTGGATCCAGAACTGGCTTGCCCACAGAAGGCAAAGAGTGGTTGTAGACAGGTCATATTCTCCAAGGAGGTCAGTGACCAGTGGTGTGCCTCAGGGCTCTGTTCTGGGGCCCTTAATCTTCGTGATTTTTATAAATGACCTGGATGAGGAAGTGGAGGGTTGGGTTATTAAGTTTGCTGATGACACAAAGATTGGAGGTGTTGTGGATAGTGTGGAGGGCTATCAGAGGTTATAGGGAGACATTGATAGGATGCAAAACTGACAAGTGACAGATGGAGTTCAGCCCAGATAAGTGTGAAGTGGTTCATTTTGGTAGGTCAAATACGATGGCAGAAAATAATATTAATGGTAAAACTCTTGGCAGTGTGGAGATCAGAAGGATCGGGGTCCAAGTCCATAGGTCACTCAAAGCAGCTGCGCAGGTTGACTCTATGGTTCAGAAGGCATTCGGAGCATTAGCCTTCATTAATCGTGGAGTTTAAGTTAGGAGCTGAGAGGTAATGTTGCAGCTATATAGGACTCTGGTCAGACCCCAATTGGAGTACTGTGCTCATTTCTGTTCGCCTCACCACAGGAAGGATGCAGAAGCCATTGAAAGGATGCAGAGGAGATTTACAAGGATGTTGCCTGGATTGTGGAGCATGCCTTATGAGAGCAGGTTAAGTGAACTCGGCCTTTTCTCCTTGGAGCAAATGAGGATGAGAGGTGACCTGATAGAGGTGTACAAGCTGATGAGAGGCATTGATCATGTGGATAGTCAAAGGCTTTTTCCCAGGACTGAAATGGTTGCCACAAGAGAACACAGGTTTAAGGTGCAGGGGAGTAGGTGCAGAGGAGATGTCAGGGATAAGGTTTTTACTTAGAGAGTGGTGAGTGTGTGGAATGGGCTGCCGGCATCATTGGTGGAGGTGGATGCAATAGAATCTTTTATGAGACTTTTAGATAGGTAAATGGAGCTTAGAAAAATAGAGGGCTATGGGGAATTCTAGTATATTCTAAATTAGGACAGGTTCGGCACAACTTTTTGAGCCGAAGAGCTTGTATTGTGCTGTAGGTTTTCTATGTTTCTATGAGTATGTGATCAGAATATGATAGAATACACCCTGGTAATTTGAGAAAGAGAAGCTAATGTCAGATGTATCAGTATTACATGGAGTAAAAGGAATTACAGAGGCATGATAACGGAGCTGGCCAGAATTGACTGTTAAAGAACACTGGCAGGGATGATGGCACAGCAGCAGCGGTCAGAGTTTTTGGGAGCAATACATAAGGGCCAAGGTAGATAAATTGCAAAATGAAGAAGTATTCTAAAGACAGGATGACACAACCGAGGCTGACAAGGTAAGTCAAAGCCAACATAAAAGCCAAAATGTGGGTATATAATAGAGCAAAAATTAGTGAAAGTTAGAGGCTTGGGAAGATTTTAAAAACCAACAGAAAGCAACTAATAGAGTCATAAAGAAGGAAAAGATGTAATGCAAAGGTGAGCTAGCCAATATTATTAAAGAGGATACCAAATGCCTCTTCAGACATATGAAGCGTAAAAGAGAAGTAAGAATAGATATCAGACCACTGGAAAATGATACTAGAGAATAGTAATGGGGGCAAGGAAATGGCAGACATACTGAATAAGTACTTTGCATCAGTCTTCACTGTTCAAGACACAAGCAGAATGCTGTAAGTTTCAGAGTCTCAGGGGGCAGAAGTGAGTGAAGTTGCCTTTCCTAGAGAGAAGGTGCTTGGGAAACTGATTCGTCTGAAGGTAAATAAATCACCTGGGCCAGATGGACTACACTCCAGAGTTCCAAAAGTGGTGGCTGAAGAAATAATGGAGAGATTAGTAATGAACTTTCAAGAATCAATAGCTTCTGGCATGGTTCTGGAGGACTGGAAAATTGCAAATGTCACTTCAAGAAGGGAGAGAAGCAGAAGAGTGGAAATAATAGACCAGTTAGTTTTAACACAGTAGTTAGGAAGTTGTTGAGAGTTGATTGTTAAGGATGTTGTTTCGGGGTACTTGAAGACACATTGAAAAATAGGTTGTAGTCAGTATGGTTTCCCTGAGGGACAATCTTGCCTGCCAATGTGAGGTAATCGTGAGGGTAAGAGCGGAATTATTTGACAGACGAATGTGTGGATGAGGAAATTGTGAAGAGAGTAGGGGTTTAGAGTTCTGAATCAATGGGACCTCTCCTTTAGTACAGATGGTACAGCCTGTACTAAAGGAACAGATTACACCTGAACCAAAGGGGACCAATATCCTTGTGAGCAGGTTTGATAGAGCTGTTCTGCAAGGTTTAAACTAATTTGTCAGGGGGATAGTGTTGAGGATGGGGCTGTTGGTTTACAAATAGAGGCAATGCACAGTGAGACTGTCAGAAAGGACTGGTAGAGGATAGGGCAAAATTGTAGACGGGGGATGAGTTGCAGAGTAAAATGGACACAGAATCAACAAGGGTGATGGATACAGGACTGAAGGTGTTATATCTGAATGCACACAAAATACAGAATTAGGTAGATGAACTTGTAGCACAGATACAGATTGGAATGTGTGACATTGTAGGCATCACAGAATCATGGCTGAAAGACAATTTTAGCTGGGAGCTTAATGGACAAGGATACACATTGTATCAAAAGGACAGGCAGGTAAGCAGGGGGCTGCGCTGGCTCTGTTAGTAAAAAAATGCAATCAAATCACTACAAAGTGATAATGTAGGATCAGAAGGTGTACAATCATTGTGGGTGGACCTAAGAAACTGCAAGGTTAAAATGATTCAGATGGGAGTTATATACAGACGTCTGAGCAGTAGCAAAGATGTGGGTTACAAATTACAATGAGGGATAGAACACTACCAGGGATGATAACTGGAGTTTCTGGGAAAAATTCAGAAAGCACAGGATAGATACATCCTAAAGAAGAAGGTATATTCTAATGACAAGATGGCTCAACCGTGGCTGGAAGAGAAGTCAAAGCCAACATAAAAGCAAAGAGAGGGCATAGAACAGAGCAGTAATTAGTGGAAAGTTAGAGGATTTGAAAGCTTATAAAAAAACAACATAAGACAACCAAAAAAGAACAAAAAGGTGGAATGTGAAGGCAAAGTAGTCAATAATAATGAAGACAAATTCTTTGACAAGTCTGTGGAATTATTTGAAAAAAATAACAAGCAGGATAGACAAAAGAGATGGATGTTCTGCACTGTGATTTTCAGAAGGTCTTTGATAAGGTGCCACACATAAGGTTGTTTAACAAGTTAAGAATCCATGATATTACAGGAAAGTTACTTGCATGGATAAAGCATTAGCTCATTGACAGGAAGTAAAGAGTGGGAATAAAGGGAGCATTTTGTGGTTGGCTACCTGTGACTAGAGGTGTTCCACAATGGTCTGTCTTGGGATCGGTTCTATAAACACTATATGTCAATTATTTGGATGACAGAATTGATGACTTTGTGACTAGGTTTATGGAAGATACAAAGATAGGTGGAGGGGCAATTACCAGTCAGGCTACAGAATGTCTTGGACAGATTAAGAGAATGGGCAATGAAGTGGCTGATAGAATACTGCCTCGGGAACTGTATGGTCATGTACTTTGGTAGAAGAAATAAAAGGGTAGACTGTTTTCTAAATGGAGAGAACATTCAGAAATCTGAGGTACAAAGGGACTTGGGAGTCCTTATGCAGGATTCCTTCATGGTTATCTTGCATGCTGAGTCAGCGATGAGGAAACCAAATGCAATTTTGGCATTCATTTTGAGAGGACTAGAATATAAAAGCAAGGATGTAATGTTGAGGCTTTATAAAGCACTGGAGAGGCCTCATTTGGAGTATTGCAAGCAGTTTTTGTCCCCTTACTGAGAAAGAATGTGATGACATTGGAGAGGCTTCAAAGGAGGATCATGAAAATGATTTTAGGATTGAAAACACATCATGTGAGAAGCAGTAGATGGATCTGGGCCTGTACTCACTAGAATTCAGAAGAATGAGGTGAGGGGAATCCCATTGAAACTTATCGAATGTTGAAAGGCCTAGATAAAGTGGATGTGTGGAAGATGTTCCTGTAGTTGAGGAGTCTAGGACCAGCAGACATAGCCTCAGATTAGATGGACATCCATTTATAACAGAGATGAGGAGGAATTTCTTTAGACAGAGAATGGTGAATCTGTGAAACTCATTGCCACAAGCAATTGTGGACACCGAGTCATTAGATATATTTAAGGCAGAGGTTGATAGGTTCCTGATTAGTTGAGGCCTGAACGGTGACGGGGAGAAGGCTGGGGATTAGGGCTGAGGGAAATAGATCATCCACCATAAAATGGCGAAGCAGGCTGAAGGGCCAAATGGCCTATTTCTGTTCCTATATCCTTTGGTCTTATGATAGGTGGGACCAGATGGGGAAGAGATGATGAAATGGTGAAGATGAAACCAGATGTGGGGAGGGGATGAGAAAGGTGAGCAGATAGAGAAGAGAACTTTGTGGACAAGTGAGTATTTGTGGGAGGAGAACATCAGGGCTGTGGGTTAAAATAAACTCACTGTCCATACCATTGGGTTATAAGCTTCCCAAGAGGAATATATAATGTTCTTCTTCCAATTTGCATTTTAATTCTCTAGAGCAATGGAGAAGTCTGAGGATAGGTAAGTTGCAGTGGGAGTAAGGAGAGTTAAAAAGGCATGCAACCAGAAGCTTCAAATCACTGTTAAGGACAGAAAACAAGTGCTCTACAAAACAGTCATCTAGTGTACACTTCGATTCACCTAATAGAGGAGGCATATCATGAGCACCAAATCAGCAGACCTGGATGAAAGAAGTACAGGAGGACTTGTGCCTCACTTGGGAAGTCCCTGGATGGTAATGAGGGAGGAAGTGAAGGGCAGCTCCTATTGTTACAGGGGATGGTATCAGGGTATGGGGACATTATGTGAGGAGAGAGGAACGGAGCAGGGAATCTCAAAAATGTTGGTTCCTGTAGCAATACAGCAGAGGAAAATAAGAACTGTAGACTATGGTTGGTAGGTGCTAAAAATGCCCTGATGCCATGCATTTTACAGGCAGTATATACCCCAGGCATTTTGATTATCAATAGAGGGTATCAAGACTTAGGGTGGATAAGGTAAGGTCTCAAAGTGCTTCATCCCAGATTGTGCTCAGCTTCAATTGTTCATGGATCCACACATGCCCAAGCATGCTCCAGCACACTACAACTAACATTCTGCCAACTGCTTTGAGCATTAAAATTGAATACTCTGCCTTTTACCTACTCCTATAGCCATGATTTCTTATGGATAGTCCAATAAAGTCCTTGATTAGTTATCACACCCTAAAATTATTTTTGGTTTATTACCACACTCAATCTGATATCTATTTGCTTACAAGGGCAGCCATTCATATCTTCTCAAGAACTTAGCTCATACTGAATATCAATACTTACACCAAAGGTTGTGATGAGTTCTTCAGCCAAGTGGTCCTGGCAGAAGTTAAAATGAGCTTTGGGAAGCGATTTATAAATAGGTGCACTAATGGTGACATCTTCTATCATTTTGTTAATGATCATTACCCTGAGAGATTATGAAGAAAGCAAAAAAGATCACAGTAAGACCTAAAAGAACAATAAATAGGGAGGTGGGTATAGCATAAGTGGTCATATTAGAATAACTTTCTTTGAGAGCAGCTGATTCTGAGATTGAAGTGCAGAGGCATTAACTAGGAAAGCTTTGGTGATAAAGCTAAGTAGTAAAGGTGGTAAAGAGAGGTCTTTTATTTTCTTTGAACATAATAGCTCCAGACGGTGCTAATGGTTTCCTTAAATTCATGGAATGAATGAAGGTGGCCTTTAGGACATTGAGCTCTCAGGGGCCAAGATATGTCATCTATGTATTAAATGTGCTGCCAATTCCAAATGTTTCAGTCACCATTTACAGTCACACTGGGTTCTTTTGTCCAGAAAAATGAGGATTTTCATCTAACCTGACCCACCCCTATCAACAATTGTTCAACTGTATACTATTACTAAACTGTATATGGCAGTCTTCAAGAACTCTGATATAATCTGTAGACTGTGATTACTTAGTTCAATACACAATATGCTTTTTGTTATTCAAATAGAGTTCAGGTTAGCGCCGCATTTTTAAATATATTTTCTGCTGTTGCCGCATACTCTTCTACAATCATCATCTTAGAGAGATTTTTCACTGGTTTAATAATGAGGTGTATGCAAAGCCATCAGGTTACAAGTTGTGCTGAAATATAGTTAACAACACACACAAAATGCCGGTGGACCACAGCAGGCCAGGCAGCATCTAAAGGAGAAGCACTGTCGACGTTTCGGGCTGAGACCCTTCGTCAGGACTAACTGAAAGGAAAGATAGTAAGCGATTTGAAAGTAGTGGGGGGAGGGAGAAATGTGAAATTATAGAAGACCGGAGGGGGTGGGATGAAGCTAAGAGCTGGAAAGGTGATTAGCGAAAGTGGTACAGAGCTGGAGAAGGGAAAGGATCATGGGACAGGAGGCCTCGGGAAAAAGAAAGGGGGAGGGGGGAAGCACCAGAGGGAGATGGAGCACAGGCAAACAACTAAATATGTCAGAGATGGGGTAAGAAGAGGAGGAGAGGCATTAACAGGTTAGAGAAGTCAATGTTCATGCAATCAGGTTGGAGGCTACCCAGCCGGTATATAAGGTGTTGTTCCTCCAACCTGAGTTTGGATTCATCTTGACAGTAGAGGAGGCCATGGATAGAAATATCAGAATGGGAATGGGATGGGAATTAAAATGTGTGGCCACTGGGAGATCCTGTTTTCTCTGGCGGACAGAGCGCAGGTGTTCAGCAAAACGTTCTCCCAGTCTGCGTTGGGTCTCACCAATATATAAAAGGCCACACCGGGAGCACCAGATGCAGTATACCACACTAGCCGACTCATAGGTGAAGTGTCGCCTCACCTGGAAGCACTGTCTGGGGCCCTGAATGGTGGAGGGAGGAAGAGTAAGGGCAGGTGTAGCACTTGTTCTGCTTACAAGGATAAGTGCCAGGAGGGATATCGGTGGGAAGGGATGGGGGGGACGAGTGGACAAGGGATTTGCGTAGGGAGCGATGCTTGCGGAAAGCGGAAAGGTGGGGAGGGGAAGATGTCTTGGTAGTGGGATCCAATTGGAGGTGGCGGAAGTTACGGAGAATTATACATTGGACCTGGAGGCTGGTGGGGTGGTAGGTGAGGACAAGGAGAACCCTATCCCAAGTGGGGTGGCGATTGGATGGAGTGAGGGCAGATGTGCGGGAAATGGGAGAGATGCATTTGAGAGCAGACTTGATGGTGGAGGAAGGGAAGCCCCTTTGTTTAAAAAAGGAAGACACTTCCTTCTTCCTGGAATGAAAAGCCTCATCCTGAGAGCAGATGCGGCGGAGACGAAGGAATTGTGAGAAGGGGATAGCATTTTTGCAAGAGATAAGGTGGGAAGAGGAACAGTCCAGGTAGCTGTGAGAGTCTGTAGGCTTATCGTAGATATCAGTAGATGAGCCTTCTCCAGAGATGGAAACAGAAAGATCAAGAAAGGGGAGGAAGGTGTTGGAAATGGACCAGGTAAATTTGAGGGCAGGGTGAAAGTTGGAGGCAAAGTTAATGAAGTCTATGAGCTCAGCATGCATGCAGGATGCAGCGCCAATGCAGTCGTCGATGAGGCGAAGGAAAAGAGGAGCTAAAGGAGAAATTATTGAGAGTAAGAACTAATTCCGCTAGACGGAGGAGAGTGGTGGTAGAGGGGAATTGGTTAGGTCTGGAATCCAAAAAGAAGCAAAGAGCTTTGAGACCATCCAGGTGGGGGATGGTGGTATATAGAGACTGGATGTCCATGGTGAAATTAAGGCAGTGGGGGCCAGGGAACTTAAAATCATTGAAAAAATTCAAAGCATGAGAAGTGTGATGAACATAGGTGGGAAGAGATTGAACAGGGGAGATAAGACAGTGTCAAGGTATGCAGAAATGAGTTTGGTGGGGCAGGAGCAAGTGAGACAATAGGTTTACCTGGACAGGCAGGTTTGTGGATCTTGAGTAGGAGGTAGAATCGTGAAGTGCGGGGTGTGGGAACTATGAGGTTGGTGGCAGTGGATGGGAGATCCCCAGAGCTGATAAGGTTGGTGATGGTATAGGAGACAATGGCCTGGTGCTCCTTAGTGGGGTCATGATCAAGGGGTAAATAAAAGGAGGCATCAGAGAGTTGTCACAGTGCCTCAGCCAGGTAGAGGTCAGTACGCCAGACTGCAACAGCTCCCCCCTTATCAGCGGGTTTTATAGTGAGATTGGGATTGGTGAGGAGGGAGCGGAGAGCAGAGCATTCGGAAGGAGTGAGGTTGGAATTGGAACAGGGTGTAGTGAAGTCAAGACAGTTGATGTCCCGTCGGCAATTAGCAATAAAGAGATCCAGAGCAGGTAGAAGACCAGAGCAGGGTGTCCATGAAGAGGAGGAGGGTTGCAGACGGGAGAAGGGGTCATCGGTGGGTGTAGGAGAGTCTTTGTCAAAGGAGTAAGCTCGGAGACGGAGCTGGTGGAAGAACAGTTCAGCATCATAGTGTACGCAGAACTCGCTGAGGTGTGGGCGAAGGGGAACAAAGCTGAGGCCATTACTGAGGGCAGAGCGCTCTGCCTCAGAGAGTTGAAGGTCGAAGGGAATGGTAAAGACCCGGCACGAATGAGAGATGGGATCGGGGGGGGGGGGGGAAGGGAGGCTGGTAGTGTCAGTGGAGAGGGAAGGGTTGGGGTGAGAGGAAGATGGAGCCTCTGAGGGCTCAAGAAAGCAGGATCTCCCAGTGGCCACACATTTTAATTCCACATCCCATTCCCATACTGATATGTCTATCCATGGCCTCCTCTACTGTCAAAATGAATCCAAACTCACGTTGGAGGAACATCACCTTATATACCAGCTGGGTAGCCTCCAACCTGATGGCATGAACATTGACTTCTCTAACTTCCGTTAATGCCCCTCCTCCTCTTCTTACCCCATCCCTGACATATTTAGTTGTTTACCTGTTCTCCATCTCTCTCTGGTGCTTCCCCACCACCCTTTCTTTCCCCCGAGGCCTCCCGTGCCATGATCCTTTCCTCTCTCTGTATCACTTTCGCCAGTCACCTTTCCAGTTCTTAGCTTCATCCCACCCCCTCCGGTCTTCTCCTATCATTTCACATTTCCCCTTCCCCCTCCTACTTTCAAATCTCTTAGTATCTTTCCTTTCAGTTAGTCCTGATGAAGGGTCTCAGCCCGAAATGTCGACAGTTCTTCTCCTATGGATGCTGCCTGGCCTGCTGTGTTCCACCAGCATTTTGTGTGTGTTGTTTGAATGTCCAGCATCTGCAGATTTCCTCGTGTTTGCTCTTGAAATACAGTTGTTGTGCTGCTGCTACTGATGATGGCAATTCACAATAGAAACATAGAAACACAGAAAGCCTACAACACAATACAGGCCCTTTGGCCCACAAAGCTGAGCTGAACATGTACTTACTTTAGAAATTACCAAGGGTTACCCATAGTGCTCTATTTTTCTAAGTTCCATGTACCTATACAGGGTCTCTTAAAAGACCCTATTGTATCCGCCTCCACTACCATCAACAGCAGCCTATTCAATGCACTCACCACTCCCTGTGTAAAAAAACTTACCTCTGATATCTCCTCCGTACCTACTTCCAAGCACCTTAAAACTGTGCCCTTTCTTGTTAGCCATTTCAGCCCTGGGAAAAAACCTCTGACTATCTGCACGATCAATGCCTCTCATCATCTTATACACCTCTATCAGATTATGTCTCATCCTCCGTCGCTCCAAGGAGAAAAGGCTGAGTTCACTCAATCTATTTTCCTAAGGCATGCTCCCCAATTCAGGCAACACTCTTGTAAATCTCCTCTGCACCCTTTCTATCATTGCCACATCCTTCCTGTAGTGAGGTGACAAGAAATGAGCACAGAATGTCAAGTGGGATCTGACCATGGTCCTATATAGCTGTAACATTACCTCTTGGTTCTTAAACTCAATCCCATGGTTGATGAAGGCCAATACACTATATGCCTTCTTAACCACAGAGTCAACCCGTGCAGCAGCTTTGAGTGTCCTATGGATTTGAACCCCAAGATCCCTCTGATCTTCCACACTGCCAAGGGTCTTACCATTAATACTATGTTATGCCATCATATTTGACCTACCTTGTGAATCCCTAGCTTCAACCACTGGATCTATTATGACTTAAATAGGTGTCCACATCATTAAAACAAGGTTTTGTATTCTTAAGGACTGGCAATGGTCACCTTCCAAATACCATCATGGACAGATATATGCATTGGTACCAAGCAGATAAGGGCACATCAAGTATTTCCCCTTCTGATTTCACTACCATCAATACCTGTAATAATTTTCTTGGCCCTCCTCCAATGTCTGTAGCTCATTTTTAATACAAAATTATTGAGTTGAAATGCCTCAGGTATCAGAAAACCTTTTGGATTCATTTTCAGAGAACTTGTTCAACTTAAAAGTACAAGAATTTTGAATTACTTCAGAGACATGTTTCAGCTATTCCAATAGCTTGGTGACTGGTCAACATGTAGCAGGAGAAACAGGAATGGGAGAATGTCACCTGTTCAAAAGTAGTATGTAACAAGCCTTCCAACAAAATTTACAGCAAAATAGAAAAAAGCAGAATCAAAAATGGCAGCAATCAGCACACATTAGTTATGGAATAATTTCCTGTTTTTCCCTACTTAAAGATCTTTTCCAATAACAAAACTAATTGCATTTGACCTTATTTTTTTTTTAATCTGAATAAACACTACAAGAACGCAGTTCCTGATTTACCTCATAAAGCAAAATGATTTCCACTTACACATTGCTTCTACTGGCAGGAGGCTCCAAAACTAGCAGAACAATTGCAGAGAAAGGTGAAGCCACTTTGGAGAAAAACACAGAGGAACTTATTCACTTCTGAATTCTCTGCTGCAGCTATTTGGTTGTTCAGTAAGGCTGACATCACAGAGCATGGAGATCCAACAAGTGCTATTAATATTGAGGATCCACTGTGCAGCTGCACATTGGCTCAACTATGGTATCTGAACAAGGTAGAGGAGCAGATGGTCTTAAGGAAGCAGAGAAGCTACAGAATGACTTAGACATATCAGGAGAATGGGCAAAGAAGTGGCAGATGGAATGCAGTGTGGGAAGTGTAAGGCCATGCACTTTCATAGAAGAAATATAAGTGTAGACTATTTTCTAAATGGAGAGAAAACTTGAGGTGCTAAGGGACTTGGGAGTCATCATGCAGGGTTTCCTAAAGGTTAATTTGTAGGTCGAGATGGAGGTGAGGAAAGCAAATGCAATGTTTGTATTCATATCCAGAGGACTAGAATACAAAAACAAGGATGCCATTTATAAGACACTGGTGAGGTCTCACTTGGAGCATTGTGAGCTTGTTTTGGGCCCCTTATCTAAGAAAGAAAGTGCTGACGTTGGGGAGAGTTCAAAGAAGTTTCATGAAAATCATTCTGAGATTAAAAAGCTTAACATATGAGGAGCATTAGATGGCTCTGGGCCTGTACTCACTGGAATTCAGAAGGATGAGGGGGGAGGGATCTCAATGAAACATACTGAATGTTGAAAGGCCTAGATAAAGTGAATGTGGAGAGGATGTTCCTGTAGCTGGGGAGTCTAGGACCAGCAGACATAGCATCATAATAGAGGGACATCCATTTATAACAGAGATGAGGGGGAATTTCTTCAGCTAGAGTATGGTGAATCTATGGAATACTTTGCCACAGGCAGCTGTGTAGGCCAAGTGTTTATGTATATTTAAGGCAGAGGTTGATAAGATTCTTGATTGGTCAGGGCAGAAAGGGATACGGGGAGACAACTGGAGATTGGGGCTGAGCAGGAGATGGATCAGCCATGATGAAATGGCAGAGCAGACTCGATGGGCTGAATGGCTAGTTTGCTCCTATGTCTTATGGTCTCAAAGTGGATTTAGCCGCAAGTCACATAACAATGATGTCAATAATAGCCTAATTAGATGAATGTTGTCAGCAGTGCCTGTAAACAACTGAGAGAAATTTTGCTTTTTTGTCTCTGTTCATCTGATAAATGGTGGCATTGAACATTCCTTATTTATATGTTCTATCAGTCCAGTTTGTATTACAAACAATATTTGAATTATTGTGCTTGAGATCACAGATATGAAAATAACAAGACTGCACGCAAGAGAATTTCAGAGCTCCAGCTGAAAGTCTGTCTGGGAAATATTATGCAATCAAGCCTGAAACTTTGATTCTAATATTGTGAATTGTTGTCCTTTTTTATTATTTACTCTTTAAATTGGATGTCCTCAGGAAATTTCAGGACAAATCTATTCACTGAATCTGCTCAATAACGTTTAGCATAAAATTGGATTATGCATGGCACTGTATCCAGTTTTGATCAGCACACTTTAGAAGGGATGCAAAGGTACCAGAGAGGATGCATAGAATACTTACTAGAACATTACCAGGAATTAACTATTTCAGCTTAACATTGAAATAGAGAACACAAATGTTTTCCTCTGAGGAGATGATGGGATACAGATGTAAGTATTTTGTGCAAAGATACAAGTGTGATTTGTAAAAGAAATTCAGAACATATTTAGACCTGAGAATTTTGCTTCGAAAACATAACGAAAAGAAAATCTTTGCTTCAAAATGGGACCTAGTAGAGTCTTGAAAAGGCATTATTTGAGGGATTATTTGGAAAGAGTGTGATGGACAGAGTTCACATAGACTCGTGGGCCAAATAGTTTACTCTGTTGTGAAATTTCTGTAATTTGGTACATAAAACAAACTTCAGAACTTTTATCCTTAGACTTTTGTGAATCCAGTACACCTTCAAGATTTTCCTTGTCTACAAAGATTATATGCAGTGAGAATCTCCTTGAGTTAGTCCAACCAGATGGACTTTAACCATTTTCCCCATCCAACCTGCATCCATGGGTAAAAATAATAACATTGTGTATTTTGGAACAAAGTCATACACAATGAAGGGATAGTAAATCACTGCTTGGGAAGTTGCAGAGTAAGATTCATATGCTAAAAATGAAACAGAAGAATGTGCAGCAGAATGTGCCTTACAACACATTCTTGTTCAAAAAACATGTGAGTGGCATTCTAAATGGAAAACTGAATAATGAGCATTTCTCCTTATTAGATTAGCTGCAGGTAGAGACACAGGTGTAGACTTCATGAGAAAATACTAAATTCAAATGATTTATCAAATGGAATTTCAGAGTTAATATACAACTTGGAACAACTGGTTGATGTTGAAAAGGAATAGCAGCCTGATTCAGAGGAACATTTCCTGTCTAGAATAAAAAAAATTGAGAAAGTACCCACAAAATTAGCATCTTATGGTGGAATAAGTTTGCAAAAGTGCAATAACTTTAAATTCTACCAATCTGTGCATCAAATTGACTGGGAAGGAATGCAGATATGTAATGGGAGCCTCATAATCCTAGCATGTTGAAATTCTGTCTGAATACTGCATTTCTCGGAGATAACAAGGAACACGTATAAATTTCCCCTTAAGTTACTTATAGAGTATAGAACAATGTATCTCCATTTCACTAATTATTTGTAGCGTGTTCCTCATCTCCAGCCATATGCCGTCCCTTATGTGGATCATTAGTAACATCTGCAAACATGGGCTCAGCCTCCACATGAACAGTCACAATATCCGGGTCTTTTCCAACGTTTTGCTGCTTCTACATTGCTTCATTTTACACAGAAATTGTACAGATTAAATTAAGCAGATAGATAAACCACAATTGCCAATATTAATGACAGTGTCGCACTGCAGCACTGCAGCCTTCTGCAATCAAGTAAGTGCAATATCCACACCTCTCCAATGGAAAACCATTTCAGGAGGAGGAAATCAGAGGTGAATGAGCCAATCCTCATCAGACGATCAGAAGTGAAGGGTCAGCAACTTTAAACCGGTATTATTATTTGTTCTGATTCTATTAAGAAGAAAGTATGCAGCACATCTACTTTCTAAGATTTGGGATGTCATCTAAAATATTGACAAATTTTTATAAATGTGTGGAAGAGTATCTTGGCTGGTTGCTTCACAGCCTGATATGGAAATACCAATGTCATTGTATGGAAAAAAGTACAGTAAGTAGTGGATATGGCTCAATCCATCACAGATACAGTCCTCCCCACCTTTGAGCACATCTACATGGAGTGCTATCTCAGGAAAGTAACTTCCATCATCAGGGACCCCCACCATCAGGTCATGCTCTCTTCTGTCTGTTGTCATCAGGAAGAAGGTACAGGAGCCTCAGGACCCACACCACCAGGTTCAGGCAATCGGCAGATGCTGGAATTCTGAGTAACACACACACACAAAATGCTGGAGGAACTCAACAGACCAGGCAGCATCAATGGAAAAGAGCACAGTCGACATTTCTGCTGCCTGACCCACTGAGTTCCTCCAGCATTTTGTGTGTGCCACCAGGTTCAGGAATGGTTATAACCCCTCAGGTTCTTGAACCAGAGGGGATAATTTCCCTTACCTTCATCCACACCATAACTGAATTGTTCTGACAAGCTATCACTTCCACTTATTTTTTGTTTTTGCACATTGGTTGTTATTCATCCTGTTGGGTGCAGTCCCTCATTGATTCTATTGTGTTTCTTGTACTTGCTGTGATTGCCCACAAGAAAATGAATCTCAGGGTTATATATGGTGACATATACGTACTTTGACAATATGTTTACTTTGAACTTTGAACTGTAAACTACACAGTAGCTACAAATCCACTCGTGCAACTTGACACAGCTGCATCGATCGGATTCAGCTTCATAGCCTTTGCAATGACAAAAGCAGTAAGCATATCCAAGAGCTACCACATCATACTGACTTGGAGATATTTCCCTGATTTTTAAAATCTTAAGAGTTTCTTCCTCCACAGTTCTATGAATGTATGTCAGCTATAGCACTATATATTCTATATATGTGTATAGAATTCATACTAAAAATAAAAGTAAATGTAATTAAGTGCTGATGCATTAATGACTTTTTTTATTTCTCAACTACGTGACCATATATTTCCTGGTGATTCACCCTTGCGGCAGTGGAAGAGCTGTATGCTCTCTTTACTAATCCCTCTTTATTTAATTCCCCATAACATCAAAAATGTGCCGATGGTTTGCACTGTGATCAACACTTTACTTTTGATATTTTTTCCTTCTGTTTCACTTCTGCCAAAGTGTATATCACTACACACAAATAAATATTATTAGTAAACATTTATGTCACTGTATGCTTAATTGCAGAATACTTCAGGTATTTCCTCCACTATTATCAATCTGATTCTAAATAATAAACAGATATAACTAGATTTCTGGAAATTAAAATTCAATGACACCCAGGTACTGTATATATGCAGCTGATTGATGCAATCATTATATGGCAGTTTCAGTATCATAACAAATGGAACAAAAGGTCATATACCATTCCACACACACCTGTCTTTCTGTTGAGAATGATATGATTATTATTCATCCATCTGCTGATAATAGACTGGCATGGGACAAACCAACCTTTAATTTTGAAGGATGTTCCAATGACAGCTTCCTTAGCAACTCATGCTCCACTCTAATCAGAAAAGCCCTCTACCATGCCAGTAACTTCAACATCTAAGTCTAAGGCTTTAAAAAAATTCCTCAGGAGAATATTTTTCAGCCACAAAAACATCCTCTGACTTGTCATACCCATCAAAATCCAATCTTTTTGAATGCTTGTGCCATTTCTACACTTCAAGTTGCTTACTCAGCATCTGTGACCCTACATGAGCCCACTGGGCGCACACAGATGGAATCAAGGCAACAAACTGTCAGAAAGTTCAGCACCTCCTTGTTTATGCAGGAAAGCACAGAAGTATCAGAACTTCTGACAATCTAAGGACCAAAAAACTTCCAACAATCCAAGGAGGAAGTTCCAGCAGTTGTATGGAAACTGCAGCACTTCTTAGAAAAATCAGGATATAGTAATCTGGTATTACGTCTGTAAATAGTATACTTTGTCCTACAACTTGAAACATCTTTGATGTTAAATTACAAACACTGCAAATCAATACCATCCTTAATTTATTTTTAACTTCCATCAGAAATTAATACACCTCTGAATTCAAACAAACATTTTTGTAAGCTTAGTAATCATGTTAATTTGAGAACCCTTTTGCACTTTAGGAAGACTTTTAAGTACTATCTTGATGTAAGCTATTTCCCACAAGGTCATTAGCTGTGAACAAAATTGATGCAAATCTATAAATGCAACACAAATTGCCACAGCAAATTAACCTTGCTTGGTAATTATGCACAATCCAGACATGGTGTAAATGTTTTGCTGTGTTCAGCATGATGGTGCTGTGCCTAATCAATATGAAAGTATATTAACAGTAACTAAATGAATGAATGTTTCCCAGCCAATTTGATCTGAGGGTGTTGAGAACAGTTTGTTGCTTCAAACTGCACAGAAGTAACTGTAGTATTACAAACTACTCATAACAGCGGGAAAGGAAATGCAACAAGAAATGGGTGAAACTGAAGAAGATCGTTTTACAGAAAGTAGTATATACAGCTGGCATCAGCACTGGACTTCAAGACAGATGGCCCTGAGTTCAACCGCAGCTGGGTCCCAACCTGGACAGCAGCAGTATTTGTGTGGAAGAAAGGCCTGGCAATCTACTTCTGTATCTTGCCATGAAGCCCTATGAGGTCACAAAGAGGTCACTAAGAGGTCACTCAACTTAACGAATGAACAACAATGGTATATACAGATTAGAAAAACTACTTGGATACAGTTCCTTGACAATTCAAAATCAGCTGGATTTCACATTTTAGCTGGTCACGTAAATCAGAAAAGCAAGTTGTATCTGTCATCCATTCCTGAATCAAATGAGAAAAAGAGTTGGGCCCTTAACCATATGCCTACATCTATATCCTACATTACTCAGAGCGAGCAAATGTTCCTGACAAGATTCTGCTGCATTGGACAATCATGGCAACTGAACGTCTTGTGCTCAATACTCCGAGCATTGTATTTCATTGCAATAGTGAAACAATAGCAAGAGAACAATGATGAAACTGCTGTATGTACAAAATGTGATATGGGAGGAAATGAGAGCAGCCCGAGGATATTCATGCAATCACAAGGAGAATGTGCTAGCCCCACGCAGATAGCATCTGGGATAAGGACTGAACTTGTATCACAAACACTGTGAGGCAGCAACTCCATCAACTGTGCTGATGCCTGTCTGAACTTTATGCTGAAAGCACAGTGTGAGCAATACCATAACAAAGAATGATTCACTATGCAATGAGAGGAATTGTATAGTTAAATACCTATTTATGTGTAGAAATATGAGTTTATTAATGTCAATTGATGTCTGAGAATGTTCAAGTGTGTTTATCAAATATAAAATTATGAAGATTCATACTTTCAAAAGAAGATGAGAGAACTTCAAATGGTGCTTTGGTCTCAGGGAAATAAACAATACTTCTGTTCAATCATGACTGTAAGACCTAGAAGATTTAAATTTCTTCAATGCAATAAGATAATTTTATGCATGTTAGGAAGCATAAATAAATTCAGCAGAAATCAAATAGAAGAGAATTAGAAAAGTCTGTAATACAGGCCAAATAAAGGATAGATTGTCTGAACATAGAACTTAAAGGACCGCAAAATAAATTGGGATATCAGAAAGAATTAAAGACATTAAAGGAAAAGAAGGAATAGACCATCAGCCCTTGCTCCTGCTCCACCATTCAAATAAACCAGACCAAATTCCAGTACTTCCAGTATCAATTTCCAGAGAGATTTACAAAGAGATGTAATTTAGAACACTAAGTAAATACTTATTGCAAATCTTCATTTTGGGTTGAAAAATTATCAAAGTGCAGTTCACCAAAATATAAACATAGAAACCGCTGAATCATTAACAGTTTTAATCATTGTGCACATACTAAACACAGGTTCACAGCCGATTCTTACCCAGCCCATTATTCTTAACTGTTTTTCATTCAACAAGAGCCTAGTAAAATATTGACTGTTTCAGCATTGTATTAATATAAGTAACCTAATCAATAATAATATGTTATTAATTTTCTGTGTATACCTTTATAAAACTGATAAAACCACAACAGTTTTATTTGAGAAAAAGATAGTAAATGGTCTAATATAAATTAGAAAGGAGTGAGTTTTGGGATATAAGCCAAGTCAGTAAAATTTACAAAGGATGAAACATGGAAAGATGTAAATATTTGTATAACTTGAGAAGCAGCCTGCTCATATAAAAAGATGAATGCAACAAAGGAAAGTTGGGAATAGATTCCTTTGGTATTAGGGCAGAACTGATTAAATGCTTATAAGAACATTACTTACTTGCCAAATTTTTGTTTTACACAAAGTTAAAATCAATCTTTTCAATGTCCTCTCCTCACTTCAGGAACTTTGGAACAAAAGTAGCTATTTATCCAGAACTAAACACACAAAATGCTGGATGAACTCACGAGTTCAGGCAGCATCCATGGAAATGAATAAACAGTCGAGATTTTGGCCCAAGTCTCTTCTTCAGGTAGTGGAAACAAAGGGGGAAGATGCCAGAATAAAAAGGTGGGGTAGGGGAAGGAGGATAGTTGAAGGTGATAGGTAAAGCCAGGTGGGCAGGAAAGATAAAAGGCTGGCGAGGAAGGAATTTGGTAGGAGAGGAGTGAGTCTAGGTGAGTACACGGTCGAAGAGTCAGAAGGCGGCAGAGACCCCGGAGGTGGAGCAGTGAGAGAAGGTCTCACTCAACTCCCTGTGAAAAGAAGATTTATACTTCTTTAGGGTGGGCATACCTTGAAGAGACTTCACAGTGGACCATCAATTCATAAACATGAGAAATTCTACAGATGCTGGATATCCAAACCAGCACACACAAAAACTGGAGGAATGCAGCAAGTCAGGTAGCAATTATGGAAATCAATAAACTGTTGACATTAAAGGCTGAAACCCTTTTTCAGGGCTGGAAAGGAAAGGGTGGAGATACCTCTCTATCAAAGGAGATGTAAGGCGATCCTTCCCTCCATTAGTCAGCATGCTACCCTTGTGCAAGGTGCAGCACCTGCCCAGAACCCCCAAACAGGGTCTTGTGAAACCATGGGAACAGATGGTGTATGATTGTATGAGCCACTGGTGCATATCAGTAGTCTTGGTTATGCAAACACTGATGACAGGCAGAAAATCTCTGAAGGATATTGAAGGTTGCTGGGGCCACTCGTCTTGTTAAGACACAGCCTAGAAGGCGGCACTGGCAAACCATTTCTGTTGAAAAATCTGTCATGATCAATCATGGTCATGATAAGACCATGATTGCCCATATGATATGACACGGCACATAATGAATGAACCTCTCTTTCAGCTCCATGGATAGATTACCACTCTGATCTTTCAGCGGGAACCTATTTTGTCCTTTGCTATTGTTTCACTCTTAATGTATCTATTGAAGCCCTTAGGATTCTCCTTCAGTTTGTCTGATAGATCAATCTCATGTCTTCTTTTAACCCTAATGATTTCCTTCTCCAATGTTCTCTTGCATTACTTTATACTCATCAAGTACCTCATTTGCTCCTGCCTGCCGATACCTGCTATGCACCTCAATCTTCTTCTTAACTAAGGTCTCAATATCTGTTGAAAACTGTCCCATAAACCTGATATCCTTGCCTTTTATTCTAATAAGAACATACAAACTCTGTCCTCTCAAAATTTCACATTTGAAGGGCTTATTCCACAAGTAGTATGACTAATCAGCACCTCCATCCACTAATCAACCCCTCCACAACCCCAACCACCACTGCTTTATTGTTTCTTCTCAGTCACTTATGTAGAGGCACTCCTGTGCCTAGCATCACTTTATGGAGATACTATTACTCTATGCATATAAGCACTTTTATGTACTAACATATATTGCTATTTTTAAATCTAGTGTTCTTTATGCTTTTTTTGTGCTCAGATTAACAAATATTTTGTTTTCCTTTACACTTAAGTATTGCAAATTACATTAAACAATCTTAATATTGAATAAATGTTTCTAAACCTGATGGTGTGGAATCTAAGGCTCCTGTACCTCCTGCCCAATGGTGGTAGCAAGAGGAGAGTACAACCTGACTGGTGAAGAACTTTGATGATGGTGTCACCGACCTGACCATTAATTCCCCAATTTCTCCTAATTCCCATTGATTGTGCCACAGTTCCGACTGTTAATTTCCCATTTCCTCCTAATTTCCTTTGATGACGACACACCTGGTTTTCATCAAGACCTGCAGTATAAGAACCTTGGCTTTGAACCCACTAGTTGCCAGATCGTTGGTTTTGCCAGTGTGGTAATTAAAATTTCCTGGCCGCTTAGGACTGTGTGTTCTAAATTTTGCTTCAATACTGAGATTTACCTGTGACACCCAGTCTCTCTGAGTCAAGATAAGTTTTCTAAGTTCAACTCCAGTTCCGGGGTTTAACTGTGTAACTCCGTCTCTCCGTGCTGACAAAAGTTTTGTCTGCCGCTTCCCTTTCTATGCTCCATGTCAAGATAAGTTCTGCCTACCTCCTGCTTTCCTGCGCTCCCTCCTATTTGCCGTTCAACACTCATGCCCACATCTGCATCCTAACTCAATCCCTATGCCTGTTTCCTGCATTTGGGTTCACCCTGTTCTTTGCAACAGATGGATAGTGCGTTTCTGCAGCAACAGGTCATGTAAATGTGCTCAGTAGTGAGGAGGACTTTGCCTGGGATATACTGGGCTGTATCCATCACTTTCTATTCCTAGACATTGGTGTTTCCTTACCAGGCCATGATGCAAACAGTTTGGAAACTCTCCACCGTGAATCTATCAAAGTTTTTAAAAGGTTTTGGTGAAATGCCAAATGTACACAGACTTCCTACAAAAGTGGAGGTGCTATTGTACCTTCTTTGTGATTGCATTTACATGCTGGTCCCAGGAGGATATGGTAACACTAAGGAACATAAAATTACTGACCCTCTCCAGCTATGTTGCCCCAGTCAGTACTGATTCATGAACCTCCAGCTTCTTCCTCCTGCAATCGATAATCAGCTCTTTGGTTTTGCTAATGTTGAGAGATAGGTTGTTTTTCTTATGGCACAATTCAAGCAGATTTGCAATCTCCCTCCTATATGCTGATTTGTCACCACCTTTGATTCATCAACAACAGTTGTGTCAACAGCAAACTGAAATTACCACATTGGAACTGTACTTAGCCACACAGTTTTAGGTATAACATGTGTAAAGCAGGCTAAGCACACAGCCTTGCGCTTGTGCTAATGGTGACAATGGAGGAGGTGTTGCTGCCAATTCGTACTGTCTGGAGTCCATCAGTAAGGGAGCTCTTACCTACCAATTCTTCTACCTTCTGCATCCTCTTAATTAGTCAATTTATTATACAAATCAAAAAGTTGGTAACCATTTTGTAAGCTTCAACTTTAACTAAAAGAATGATTTGAATGAATTTATTAATGCTTGGTGATCCATAAAATTATCATTTATAGATACTTCTGGGAGTAGCTATCACCTGCAAGAAAATAAGTTCAAGTCATTGAATAATAATCAAGGGGGAAATGACCAGCTCATTATTAACTGGACCAAAGAAGAGGTTAAAAAGAATTAGAAAATTAAATTCTGTCAATGTACACAGGGTGCCACGGTAGCGTAGCATTTAGTGTGACGCTATTATACCTGAGGGCATCGGAGTTTGGAGTTCAATTCGACACCTTTCTGTACGGAGTGTCTATACATCCTCCCAGTGGAATGCATGGGTTTTCCTATGGCACACCACTTTCCTTCCAAAGTCCAAAGACACATTGGGTAGGTTAATTTTTCCCATGATTAGGAAAGGGTTAAATTACAGTTGCTGGCAGTTGCTCGGGCAGCACGGCTCAAAGGGTGGGAAGGACCTACTCCATGTTGTTCCGCTAAATTGATAAGAAATTTCTTTTTGGAATCTAACATGCATAGACCCAACAAGATATCATTGATTGTTAGAACCAGTCGAGGTAAATAAAAAATAATGAATAAGATAAGCAAACTTACAAGAATAAACATAATGTACATTAAAATACTAATTAAACTGCATATAAGTATGACAATAAACTGGAGAGCAGTTAATTTTGAAGGTTGAGAATAGAACTGGGGATAATAATATGGACAAAAATATTGGAAAAAGACCATGTAGAACAAAACAAAACTATTATTTTAATCAATAGGGAAATAGTGGATGCAAAATTTTTTATTAAAATAACAAATGAATAAAAAGGGACAAATTGCAAGTTATGAAAGAAAAAAAATATTATATGGTTTACCATCTATGTGGAAAAATGTTGGAATTCCCACTAAAGGAAACAAAAGACTATACAGACTAAAATAAAATAATGAATAGTCAGCAGAGATTTCAAAAGATAATTTCTTACAGAATTAGCATTACATTTTTGAGACAACTGTTAAAATAAATAATGATAATGATGATAATGTAGACAATGAAGGCTATATTGATTTTCAAAAGATCTTTGATAAGGTTCTTCATGAAAGACCATGCACAATATAGATTAATGAATGAAGTCAGAGTAGAAGACAAGCATGAGAATGGTTTACTAGCTGGATTCAAGTCGAAAAGTAGAAAGTCAAAATACAAGGTAACTATTCACAATGGTCGAAGCTGGGCACAAGGAGAAGTGCTGCAACTACTGCTCTTCTCTCTTTAAATGAATGGCTTCAAATTTTGAGATATACAAGTAATACAACATTTGGAGAAGTGGCGGCAGAAATGATCACCGGGTGCAATAATTGATTACAACATAACGTTAATAAGCTTCCAAAATGAATAAATAATTGGCTGTTGAGGCTCAACACAAATGAATGTGAAGTGGGTCATTTTGGCATGAAGAATAGGGAATTTGTATTTATGAGATGCAACAGAAGTGAAACGGGGTTTCAAAGTATAAATGCACAAATGAGTAAGTCTGGCACAGCAGGTCAACAAGGCCAAGCTGAACTTCTTTTACCTTCTAAGTAAAGATGCTGGTGTGCCTTGCTAGTGCTTGCATTGATGAACTGGGCCTTGGGCAGGTCATGCAATATGTTCACACCCATACATTTAATGCTGTTAACCCTTTCCTCTGCCAATCCATCCATGTAGACTGGCACATGTTCACCCTTCATCTCCCTGTTAAAGCTAATAATCAAGTCTTTACTTCTACTGATGTTGAGCAAGAGGCACCACTCAACTAGGACTCCGATCTTGATCCTGCATTCTAACTCATCACCACCTGTGAATCTTCCAAAAACACTGGTGTCTTGACAAATTGGTATATAGCATTGGATCTGTGCTCAGCTACATAGGCACGTGAATGGAGAGTAGAGCAGGAAGCTAACCATTGAGTTGTAACTGCCTTGATGGTGCAGTAATAGAGTAAATAGAACAATAATATTTCTGATTGGGGAGAAAGAGCATAACTAGAGGCTATCAATGTAAGTTAGCCATCAAGATATTCAATGGGAATTGAGAAGAAATGTTCTTAGCCAACTAATGCTGAAATGTTGGGAATGAAGCACTCACTGCCACAGGGAGTAAGTGAAGTGAACAGAAGATATGTCATGAAATGGAGTTTGGACAATGAGGAAGAGGAACGTAGAAGGTTATGCAGATAATTTTATATATGGAAAGAAGAAAGGAGACTTCAGTGAAGCACAAGCTTCAGTATGTACTGGCTGGGGCAAGCACAATGTTTCTGTGTGCTATACCTGTGTAATTTAATGTAAGATATTGGTCATTCTCAACCAGCTGCAATAACAGGAAGAAGCCTCATATCACAGCCAGCCTCCCCTCATCCCTGGATCCTCTACAGTTTGCTTATTGTCCAAATCACTCTACAGAGGATGAAATATCTACCACACTGCACACAGTTCTCTCTCACTTGGACAACAAAGACACTTATGCCAGAATCCTGTACATTGATTTCAGTTCAGCGTACAATACCATCATCCTGCAGAGAGTAGTGGAGAAACTGTCGCTGCTTGGCTTTAACACTGACATGTGTCGCTGGATTCTGGATTTCTTGACAGAGAGACCACAGTCAGTCCTTGTTGGCAGGAACATCTCTGACTCCATCACACTGAGCACTGGATCCCCACAAGGCTATGTGCTTAGCCCATTGCTGTTTACACTGCTAACACATGAATGTGCAGCCAGATTCAAGGAGAACCTGATCATTAAATTTGCTGATGATACCACAGTGGTGGGGCCCATCAGCAAAAATGATGAAACAATGTACAGGGAGGAGGTTAAACACCTAGAGAGCTGGTGCAGTGACAACAACTTGATGCTTAATGTCACCAAAACCAAGGAGATGATCGTCGATTTCAGACGATCTCAGCCTGAACACACACCCCTCAGTATCAACGGCTCCACAGTGGAGAGAGCGGAAAACATCAAGTTCCTTGGGGCACAGATCTCAGACAATCTGACTTGGTCCAGGTACACCACTGGGATTGTGAAACAAGCCCAGCAGAGACTGCACGTTTTGAGGAAGCTTAAACAAGCATCACTCCCCACTAACATCTTAACTACATTCTACAGAGGAGTGGTTGAGAGTTTGCATCACAACCTGGTACTCCAGCTGCAGTGCTGCCGACAAAAAAGCCTTGCAGAGGGTGGTTAGGGGAGCAGAGAAGGTTATTGGGGTCTCCTTACCTTCTGTCCAAGACCTCTTTCAGAGTCGATGCCTCCAGAAGACACGGGACATCGTTAAAGACCCCTCACACCCTCTCCATGAACTGTTTGTTCTTCTGCCATCAGGTAAACTTTACAGGAGTATCAAAACTAAAACCACAAGGCTACTAAACAGCTTCCTCCCACAGGCAGGCAGACTGCTAAATAGCTGTTCTACCTGACTCTGCTTTGGACACTTTTAACTTGCACTGGACCCTTTAACTGACATGTGGCTGTGGTGTTTTAATATTTATTGATATGTTTATTATTTAGTGTTGCGTTCATTATGTTATGATTACACTGCTCTTGGGAAATGCTGTCTCATTCTGCCCTGCAGAGCTGATGTACAGTTAGAATGACAATAATGTTTTTGAATCTTGAATAATGAATGAATGATCTTCATTAACTCGATCAGTAGATAAGAAGTTCAAATTACCATATTGTGATTTGCAGGTCAAATGAGGTTTACTTCCAGGCTGGCTTCATGAAAAGACTTGAAAAAATATAAAATGTTAGAAGCAAAATTAACAGATATATCAATATTGTGTATCAGTTTTTCAGGACAGGGCTGACACGGTGAGCAGTAGAGCATAGAGGAGTGCAACAGAACAGAGGGATCTGGTAAAACACATCCATAATTCTTGAAAGTGGTGTCAAAGGTAGATAGGTTGTAAAGAAAGCTCTTGGCACATTTGAATCCATAGATCAATGCATTGAGTACAGGAGTTGGGATATTAGGTTGAAGATGTATAAGGCATTGGTGAGGCCTAACTTGGAGAATTGTGTATAGGTTTGGTCATCCACCTACAGAAAAAAAAAAATGTCAATATGATTGAAAGAGTTCAGAGAACATTTACAAGGATGTTGCCAGGACTTGAGGACCTGAGTAGCAGTGAATAGTTACATAGGTTAGAATTTATTCCCTAGAACACAAGAGAATGAGGGGAGATTTGAAGGAGGTATACAGAATTTTGAGGGGTATAATGTTAAATGCAAGTGTGCTTTTTTCCACTGTGATTGGGTGAGACTATAACTAGAAGTCATGGATTAAGGGTGAAAAGTGAAATGCTTAAGCGGAACATGAGAGGGAACCTCATCACTCAGAGGGTGATGAGAATGTAGTATGAGATTCCAGAAGAAGTGAAGGATTAGGGTATAATATTAACACTTAAGAGAAATTTGGATAGTTCTATGGATAGGAGGAGCATGGAGAGCTATGGTCCAGCTGCAAGCCAATGGGACTAAGAATATTAATAGTTCCTCAGGGATTTGATGGGCTGAAAGACCTGTTTATATGCTGTAGTGTTCTATGACTCTACAAATCTACGCCTCTCTACTCTTCAAGAAGGGAGAGAGGCTGAAGAAAGGAAATTGTAGGCCTGTTAGTCTCACCTCAGTGGTAGGGAAGATGTTGGAGTCGATTGTTGAGGATGCAGTTTCAGCGTACTTGGAGGCACATGACAAAATAGGCCATAGTCAGCATGGTTTCCTCAAGGGAAAATCTTGCATGGAATGCTTTGAAGAAATAACAAGCAAGGTAGGCAAAGGAGAATGAGTTGACATTGTGTATTTGGATTTTCAGAAAGCCTTTGACAAGGTGCCACACACAAGGCTGCCTAATAAGCTATGAGTCTATGGTATCATTGGAAAGATTCTAATGTCAATAAAGCAGCAGTTGATTGGCAGGATGCGAAGAGTGGGAATAAAGGATGCCTTTTCTGGTTGGCTGCCGATGAGTAGTGCTGTTCGACAGGTGTCTGCTTTGGGACCAATTATCTTTACATTATATGTCAATGATTTGGATGTGGAATTAATGGCTTTGTTGCAAAGTTTGCAGATGATATGAAGTCAGGTGAAGAGGCAGGAAGTTTTGAGGAAATAAGGAGGCCGCAGAAGAACTTAGTCAGATTAAGAGAATAGGCAAATAAGTGGCAGATGGAATAGTGTTGGGAAGTGTATGGTTATGCACTTTGATAGAAGAAATTAATATTTTCTAAATTGAGAAAAATACAAAAATCTGAGGTGAAAAGGTGTTTGGGAGTCCTTGGCAGGATTTCCTAAAGGTCAAGTTGCAGGTTGAGTCTGTTATGAGGAAGGGAAATACAATGTTAGTATTCATTTCAAGAGGACAAATATAAAGGCAAGGATGTAATGTTGAGACTTTATAAAGCACTGGTGAGGCCTCACTATTGTGTACAGTTTGGGGCCCATTATCTTTGGAAGAATGGCTGAAACAGGAGACAGTTCAAAGGAGGTTCACGAAAATGGGTCCAGGATGAAATGGCTTGTAAAATGAAGAGTGTTTGATGGCAGGCGGTATTGACTGGAATTTAGAAGAATGAGGGGAGATCTAATTGGAACTTATTGAAGGGTGAAAGGCCTTGGTAAAGTGGATGTTGAGGGGATGTGTTCTGTGCTGGGAGTATCTAAGACCAGAGGACACAACTCAAAATAGAGGAGTGTGCTTTTTGAGTGGAGGAGGAATTTCTATAGCCAGAGGGTGGCGAATCCGTGGAATTCTTTGCCACAGGCAGCTGTAGAGGCCAAATCTTTATGTATAAACGTTGTATATTTACAACAAAGGTTGAAAGATTCTTGATTGGTCAGGGCATGGAGAGATATGGGAGAAGGTAGGAGATTGGAGCTGAGAGGGAAAATGGATCAACAATGATGAAATGGCACAGCAGACTTGATGGGGGTAAATGGCCTAATTCTACTCCTATGCCTTATAGTATTATGGTCTTGTGGACGCTACGAATTCACTCGGT
Source organism: Hypanus sabinus (assembly GCF_030144855.1). Lineage (NCBI taxonomy): Eukaryota > Metazoa > Chordata > Chondrichthyes > Myliobatiformes > Dasyatidae > Hypanus > Hypanus sabinus. Next base: position 136,572,244 of record NC_082709.1, on the reverse strand, counting down.
AAGAATGCTTTGAATGTTTCTTTGTGTAGACATAGATTTATAAATTGCAGCCTGCTCTCTTTGACTTGACTAATAACTGATCTTTAGATTTACGCGACAATTCAGCTGTTTCAGATAATTTTCTTTGATATGTAATTTAAGCCTAATGTGTTTCTCCTTTCAGGAATCTTAGGACCTGTTAACCGAGGCCCACTTATTCCTTAGTTCTTCTTGGTAATGAAAAAGCTGACTTTATACTTCCAGCCGAGAAATATGCTTCAACACAAGTGCTGCAAACAACAACATCACGCCTCTTCAAACTTCACTGCAACGCAAAAGCAAATATGTCAAATGCCGCTCTAAAATTAAAACCAAACATCGTAAATGTGGTTACACAGTGCAAAAAGGATTTTATTTCACATCCAACGTTTAGCTAGAGCAGGTTCAGGTGCTCATGTTTCCTCCCACAATCCAAAGACATACCAGTTGGTAGGTTAATTGGTCATTAAAAATGTCCCATAGTTAGGCTAGAGTTAATCAGGGGTTGCTGTATGGTGTGACTCAAAGGGATAGAAATGCTTATTTGGTGCTATATCTCAATAAATAAAATACATATATAATCCATATATAACATGTGTGGTGGGGGGAGAAGAAATGAGGAGAAAATTGTAAATTTGCATATCCAACCAGAACTGATTATAACATGTACATTTGGTACAAATCACCAGCACATTTGTTGAAGTACCAAAGAACAGGCACAACATTTGCCACACCAGCAAGCACTCAAGCTAAATTCAAGAAGAGAACTTTGCACCTCGAGTGTGCGGTATGTTAATATTCTGAGGCATCTCACCCACTTCCTTTGGCACAAGCATAAATTCACTCTTTTGTCCACGACCCTCTCCCTAGCAACACTACTGTCTTTAACAAACTGCATTAAGGTTTTCTTTAATCTTGCCTACCAAGGACATTTCAGGGCCTCTTTAAGACCTTCTGATTTCCTGTTAAAGTTGTTTTCCTGCCTTCTTCATACTCCTTAAAGACCCACTGTGATTTCAGCCACATAAACCTTAGATTTTAGTTTTGCTTTTGACTAAATTTGCAACATCTTTCTTCATTCAAAGCTCCACAACCTTGCAATCTCCTTCTTTTGCTTCCTCATTGGAATATGCCAGTTTTGAATTCTGATCAGTTTGTCTTTAAAATGACTCCCACATATCAGAGTAACATATAAAATTCCAGAAAATGTAGTTTCTTGTGTTCCATATGTCAGATGGACTTGCATAATAACAGCTGCTCCCAGTCTACTCTCCTGAGTTTCTGTCAAATGATGTTGTAATTTGCTTTCCCTGAGGAATACCCTCCCCAGTGCCAGAGCTATCCATATCCACAACAAATTCAGAACTTAGAGGAGCTGCAATCACGGTTTCCAAAATGCTCTCCCACAGAAAGAAAAGCTAGAGTAAGAATTTAATATGGATGATAAACAAGGATGAAACAAGATTTTAGAATGAATAAGTTTGGTGTTGATTGTGTACTAAGTTTTTTTTGTGAAGACAGCAGCTGTATGCAGAAGTGCTAGTACTGCATATTGACTGCTTGAAAGCTCAGGAATCCCATGTGATTGCTTAATCCTCAACAAAGACCTCAACAGAGGAGTTGTCCTGCAATATCCTGACTGACTGCCAACATTAGCCTGATCAGATCCAATGGAAGAATGCCAAACTCCAGTGGTCAGAAGAATAAACCTGTCCACTGAAGCATATGCCGGTTCAGCTGGCCAACGCATTTCAGTGGTGAACAGTCCTATGAGAGCGATGCATATCTCAGATCATTGTTTATTTTAATTAATTATGTTCATTTAAATATAATTACTCATTTTCAACATTTGAATATTCAAATGTCTTAAGTTTTATTCATAATCTTTAAGAAGGTGACAGAAAAATAAATTTAGTAATTGTCTCAGCCTCAGGGCTTGGCTTAAGCTGCTGTTAAAACATTTTTGTGGATGGGGCTTATTCAATGTTCAACTTGTAAAGATAAAACACCCTCTGCACTGCAAGGCTCAGTGCCTGGCTCATGGGCATGATGATCTGTATAAATATCAGAAAGGTAGGAGATACATAAGAGTTGATAATTCACAAATCCCAAGAAATTCTGACCAAATAAAATCAAATAACCCTCCCTTGCAGCTGTGCTTTTCTGTAAATGTGTCTTCTAGAGCTAGCATAGAGATACAGTGTGCAGAGGGGAATGAGGGAAATGGGAGAGATTTTTGTTATAAGACTAACATATAAAAATCTAGCACACAAACAGTGTTAGAATTGGATTTTAAACTAAATGTATCTAGTATTCTCAAAGGGGAAATGGCATTTTGAAATCAATTTTAAGACACAACGTTAACAGTATCCTGGTGTAAAAATAGTACAGATGCTAAACTTGAATTGAATTAGACAAGAAATTGAATCTCTGAGTAGTTCTAGCGATGTATACGTACTTTTACTTTGATAAACACTTTGAATTCATTATAATCAAAAGATTACACTTTGAATAGTTCCTTTTTGTTTTCATTTGTGCTCTTGTGCGAGCAAAACTATGTGATGGGAAACCTCCATTTATGAAAACCCATCAAAACTTCGGGCTAGGCTAAATTTAATCGCTACAATTCTCTTTTAGGTAATATTACTTTGGCTCTTCTCTGCCCATCTTCAAAAATTCTTTAAAACTGAACTTTTCATGTACTTTCTTTAGCACTTACCCTGATGCCCAGTGTCAGCCATAATTATCTTAAATCTTTTGAATTTTGATCACTGTTCCCAAATTGCTCTCGCAATGAAACCCAATCACCTGGCCAATCTCATTTCCTAACACAAGATCTAGTTTTCCTGGTTGGTTGGACTGTCTACATATTGTTTCAAGGAACCCTTTTGGATGCACCTGATAAGCTATGCCCCTTGCAAGAAGGAAGACCCAGTCAAAAAAAGGGAAATAAATGTCACCTATTACTCCAATGCTGTTGTTTTAACATTTTTCCATAATCTAACTTCATATTTGCTCCTTTGTCTCCTGCTGATAAATGGGAGGCACATCTAAGTTCATGTTAACATATCCCACAGCATCTGAGGAGGCAAAGGAACAGTTGATGTTTCAAGTGAAGACCCTAAAACAGAATTGAGAATGTAGAGAGGGAAGGTCAGTACAGAATGATGAGAGGGAGAAGTAAAGCAGGAGCTAGCAGTTGATAGCTGGGTCTGATGGGCATTTGGAGAAAGGGAGGGAGGGAGAGAGAATGATTAAAGTTGAGTGATGATGAAGGTGATCACTAAAGATTCCTAAAGAGAGAGTGAGAAAAGTGGCAGGGGGAGGTTAGTGTGGGATTGGAAATTGGAAAAAAGGCTGGAAATTGATGTGTGGACACAAGAGGTCTATAAACAACGTTCCCTCTAATTTGAACTGACCAGTGTGCACAAAAATCTTGTGCTGTGCAATTTTTTGCCCAGTGGCAACAACATGTGTGCTCTGAATAATTACTTCAATAAAAACAGCATAAGAAAGCTAGTTCCAAAATCTACAGACAAATCATTGCAAACCCCACGTTGTCAACACCATCCACATCAGAAACCGGAAAAGGAAATGTGATTGTGTATGATCATGAAATATACTTAATATGCCAACAAAGTAGAGGGTGACAACCTTCTATGCACAGTTTAAATTCCTTTGTACTCTTGTTGCAAAAGATGTGAGCGTGCAGACATGCACACCTTGGAAGGAACATTGTCTATAATTAGGGAAGCTGAACCAGGTAAGGGAAAGATGGTGGGCAGATGGTACCAATTGGCAGAGATCCAGCAGGTGATGATAAGGTTAGGGAACCTGGTGGCAACGGATGTTTGGGAGAACCTGTGTGGATCAGAAAAATAAAGAAATAATTACAAGAGACATGGTCTACTGCTTATGTTGAACTCACAGAGGTTTCATAATACTGACAATTTAGTGCAAGACCAAAGGAACACCTAGTAAGATGGTATGAAGTTTAGAATTTGACTAGTCCAAACCTATCACCACTTACAGTGTTATGGAATAAATTTTATAAAAAAAAGAAACAACACACTTGAATTAATTGCAGAAAACAAGAACTGAACTCTAATTTGTGCTGGTCCTGAAGAAGATTTGTTACTTTAGTTTCTCGACAATTAGTTTAGAATTCAAGCACATGAAGGAAGTGGTGTTGCAGTACATGTGTATCAAATAGCTTTAAGGCAAACCAGAAATTATATAGCTTGTACATTTTAACAACATATTAAATTCTAAATTACTACCGAACAAGCTCTAATAGCACAGAAAATTTATTGTCACATGTGGAGACTTATTCATTACAACAACTCCAGCCATTAATATACTGCAGCACTTTCTCGGGCATATTTTCTGTGTACTACACAACATTGCACAGAGGCTCATCAAATTATACTTAGGAAGATGTAGAGTAATTTCTACTGATTGAGGGTTTTCAGCTGATTGCCAATTTCTGAATGATTGCATTCCTTAATAAAAGTCAGGTTGCATTTTGAAAACTGTCACCTTCTGTTGACCTAAGAATGTGGCCAATTAATCCAACTATGTCATGTTATTTACAATCAAATATTTTTGAGAGAATAAAACATATTTACTAATTCTACTTTAATGAAGGTTATCCTTTGAAAACTATCATATAAAAACTACAGAAAATATTAATCAGTATACATTCACATATTTCCTTTTTACCTTGCATAGAAACATAGAAAATAGGTGCAGGATTAGGCCATTTGGCCCCTCGAGCATGCACCACTATTTAGTATGATCATGGCTGATCATCTAACTCAGAACCCTGTACCTGCTTTCTCTCCATACTCCCTGATCCCTTTAGCCACAAGGGCCATATCTAACTTCCTCTTAAATATAGCCAATGAACCGGCCTCAACTGTGGCAGAAAATTCCACAGATTCAGCACTCTCTGTGTGAAGAAGTTTTTCCTCATCTCGGTCCTAAAAGGCTTCCCCTTTATCCTTAAACTGTGACCCCTCATTCTGGACTTTCCCAACATCGGAAACAATCTTCCTGTATCTAGCCTGTCCAATCCCTTTAGAATTTTCTATGTTTCGATAAGATCCCCCCTCAATCTTCTAAATTCCAGTGAGTATAAGCCTAGTCGATCCAGTCTTTCTTCATATGAAAGTCTTGCCATCCCAGGAATCAATCTGGTGAACCTTCTCTGTACTCCCTCTATGGTAAGAATGTCTTTCCTCAGATTAGGGGACCAAAACTGCACACAATATTCTAGGTGTGGTCTCACCAAGGTCTTGTACAACTGCAGTAGAACCTCCCTGCTCCTGTACTCAAATCCTTTTGCTTTGAATGCCAACATACCATTTGCCTTTTTTACCGCCTGCTGTACCTGCATGCCCACCTTCAATGACTGGTGTACAATGACACCCAGGTCTCGTTGCATCTCCCCTTTTCCTAATCGGCCACCGTTCAGATAATAATCTGTTTTCCTGTTCTTGTAACCAAAGTGGATAACCTCACATTTATCCACATTAATTTGCATCCGCCATGAATTTGCTCACTCACCTAACCTATCCATGTCACCCTGCATCCTCTTAGCATCCTCCTCACAGCTAACACCGCCGCCCAGCTTCGTGTCATCCGCAATAGATAGTGCATGTCACTATCTATTGAAGAGAAATTGCATCACTCAAGAATGAAAACAAGATGTTAAAATTTCCATCAAGTTATGGATTCTGAGGCTTTTGAGTTAATTTTGAGTAATACCAGGTGAAATAGGTGATTTGTGTTTCTTCTATTTTCCCATTCATGTAGTTTATAAGGATAATATTTATCATCCAATCCAATTCTCTCAAGTAGGTAACAGATAACTGCCTCAGTTGCCTGTTCAGATCAAGTCAGAGATCATATTACAGTGGATCCTGAGTCCCATGAAGAGAATGTGAAGGATTCCAATTTTAATACTTCATGCTAATCATTATTTTCCTGTACCTGCAGATCCAAATGTCATACTTTTTTAAAATTGGGGAAGTATTCCTAGGAAAAAAAGTTATACACAGATTTGCTCTGTGGATGTCCTGAGCATTATAAAATTAGTTATTTTTTCTTGGAAACCTCAATTTATAAGAACTGTCTTGTTATAAATCATAATCATGTTCTTAGCTTGAAATATCAGGTTTAATTCTGAGATTCAGAAAATACCCTTAGTGCATGAATTCAAATTAAGTTGAAATTAATTCAATATTGAAGCCACCTGCCATAGGTTCAAAGATTAGCCATTATAGGAAACAATTTATTTTCTATAAAAATAAATAGAAGAAACCACTGAATGCCTCCCTTTCACCACTAAATCATGCTTTTATTATAAGCAAGATGAACTTCATGGTTTTAATCCTAATTTGCTGTTTTGCTTTTCAATATCAACATCTTTTAATCAACATTAATCAGAGAAAATATCATTTTGATTGAGGAATATGTGTTTCAAGATTATTGATTGACTTCAAATCCACTTAGAGATTTAATGTTTTCTGTCACTATTTGTGCATCTTTTTTCAAAGCAATTATTATTGTTATAATACTAATACTAAATACCAACTGTTGCACAAGAAAGTTGTTGCTTAAGACTTCTTTTTTCCAAGAAATTTCATTGAGAAAAAAAAACAAGTGCTGATTTATCCAGTAATCCATGTTGTACAATTGCTCTTTCTGGTGAGCTTTTGTAACCACAGGAATATCATTGGATGTTAAGTGAAAATTTTAAAAATAAAATTGTTCCTTGTTGTGTTCTACATAAATCATCCATAGCCTGAAAATGAGATACATAATTCCAATTAACGTAAATGGAAATTGGTTCTGTAGATTTTCCTTTTAACTAGACACTACAGTTGCATCTTAATGCTTTAGAGCGGCTTATTACTTAGGTACAGAAAATTGCCATGGCAACTGTGCTGTGACTAGACATTTAACTAGGGAAGTTGATTTATGATTGTATTTTTGCTTGAACTTTGCAGTGTTTTGGATGTCAAAACCTCAGTACCACAGGGAATTTAGTATCAACATGTCGAAGTTCTGACAAACCTCAAATGTGCGAGAAATATTTGAGAAAATGGACTCACAGCAACTTTACAGGTTTTATACACCTAATTATCCATGTTTGTGAAAGACAGCAAGCTGGTTTGATTTTAATCTTACATGTCTGGTAAACTTTCCTACTTGAAGACATGATGTTAATTTCTCTGAGATCGAAAGCAAAGTAGTCTGAGAGTAATTCAGACTGCAGACTAACTAGGCTTAACAAACTACTCTTTTGTGTACCACTTTATTTAAACTTATAATAGTTTGATAAAGAACAAATTAAAAATCTACAGACAATCACTGGGAAAAGAACTGATTCAGTTTGTACAGATGCCCTTAAGTCAATTGTCTCCATGAATCAAAAAATACATAAAACTCACTTGATATGGTAACTATACCTCACAGTACAGAAATGCGTACATCAAAAGCACATAAGACTCTTGAGAAATAATGATGACTAAAAGCAGAGGCAAAGGAAACTAGTTCTGCCATTCAAAGGAGCAGATGCTTGTGTGCACTATATGTTGGACATGAATTTATTAATACAGCAGCTTATTCATATGTAGAAAATACCCTAAATCTGGTGTTCATAACCTGGAAACAGTCTTCAAATGCTGGAAAAACTCTGGAAATCAATCAACACCAAGGACAATTTGTGTTTTCCCTGTGTTTCAAATAATCATGGCTGAGTATTTTTTTTATCATCTAAGATGTAGTTAAATGCCAAATGTTGATAACTCCATAAGAGATCTGGCTCACAGGAGAGGCAAAGTCTGTCCAAGTGTAATGCAGCAACACTGCTAAATTTGGGTTCATTTGCTGCATACTTTATCCCATTGCTCTGTGTCAAAGAGTTAGACATTATCTGACATTACATGATGCAATTTGTACTTACCAAACTGGACTTGAACATTTATATTGTATTCTTAAATAAATGATGAAATGCTTTAACACCTTTCACAGCCTCAGGATGTTCCAGAATGTTTATAGTCTATGTACTTTTACAGTGGAGTTATTGTTATGATAAATAAAACTCTGCAGTCAACTTATACACAGAATGGTCCAAAAGCAACAATCTGAAGAGGATATGAAAATTCCAGAGCAGCTAGTTCCAGTTTACATTCATTTAGTAATTAATTAAGTATTTTTTTTGTCAGGGGGAGGGGGGTACCGTTGCCTTGCTGCCGCTTACATACTGGGGGGGTACTTTGGGGTTCTCACGTTTAACTGTCGTTCATTCTTCAGGGGACTTCTCTGTTTTCATGGCTGTTTCACGAAGAAAAAGCATTTCAGGATGTGTATTGTATACATTTCTCTTCCATTAAGTTGGACCTTTGAACCTTGGAATATACAACGATATGCAATAGCGAACAGAAGGACAACTATAATTTTTATATTTCAGAGAGTCTGTAATATCCGAATAAATACAGAGCAATTATTTTAATATCACTTGCAGAAAAATATTGTTCACTATCAAAGGGAAAAAACAAATAAACATTTGGATAATTGAAACAATTCAGCATGAATTTAAGACAGCAAAGTTTTGCTTGTTCTTCTTTGTATTTCTGAAGAAATATGCACAAGCAAGTAGACAAAGATAGTATCAGATATATAATTAAACTGAATTTAAAGGCCTTCGTAAAATGCTTTTAATAAACTGATGTAAGTCAGAGCTTGCACAAGCTAGGAAAAGAGCAAACGTTTAGTTAATCAGAAATGCACATTGTGAGAAGGGGAAACCTAGAAATATTGAGATATTTGTTGTGCACTATTATTATCAAGTGGATTCTGAAATGAAAACAAACTTGAGCACAATACCAAATTAAGAAGACAGTCCACTAACATTGTGGTTGGCAAAAAAAAACATCAGATGTAAATAATTATGCAGAATTGGCAAATGATTTACAAATGAATTTTGCACTTAAATGTGAGCTATTACATTTTAGTAGGCAAAATATTATATATATTGTATATTACAGGGAATGTAAAAATCTGTAATGAAGAGCTCAATAGTGAATCAACAAGTCAAATGGCCTACTTTTGTTCCTATTTGTTATGCTGTTAAGGTTAAATAGTGTAGCTGCATTAAAGAGTAAACTAAATAAGCATATCTGGGAGTAGGGTATAGAAAGTAACCCCTTTAAGAATTAGATGGAAGAACAGGAGAAGGCATGAATGGTGCATAGACAATCACATGGACTGATGTGGCTAGATAGCTCATTTCCATCTGATGTGGCAATGGACATTCAGTTTTGGGAAACTCATGCAAGTATTGTGCGCTTTTGGTCACTATACCAGACATTGTGATAGATATTCACTGTCAAGTACCAGGGGTCTTTTTACCAAGCTCAGCTTTTTAAGATAGCACTGACATTTCTAGAAACTGTTTATAGAGCACAGACTGCTGGCCCACAGGGCTGAGTGCTCAAGAGATGCAGTGTAAGACAACAGGGTTGATGGTCTGCATCAAATGAGACAACCCTAAGTTATTTATAACCATAGAACAATTACAGCACGGAAACAGGCCATCTCGGCCTTTCTAGTCTGTGCCAAACGCTTACTCTCACCTAGTCCCACTGGCCCACACTCAGCCCATAACCCTCCATTCCTTTCCTGTCCATATACCTATCCAATTTTACTTAAAATGACAATACCGAACCTGCCTTTACCACTTCTACTGGAAGCTCATTCCACACAGCTACCACTCTCTGAGTAAAGAAATTCCCCCTCCTGTTACCCTTAAACTTTTTCCCCCTAACTCTCAACTCATGTCCTCTTGTTTGAATCTCCCCTACTCTCAATGGAAAAAGCCTATCCACGTCAACTCTATCTATCCCCCTCATAATTTTAAATACCTCTATCAAGTCCCCCTTCAACCTTCTATGTTCCAAAGAATAAAGACCTAACTTGTTCAACCTTTCCCTGTAATTTAGCTGCTGAAACCCAGGTAACATTCTGGTAAATCTTCTCTGTAGTCTCTCTATTTTGTTGACATCTTTCCTATAATTCAGTGACCAGAACTGTACACAATACTCCAAATTTGGCCTTAGCAATGCCTTGTACAATTTTAACATTACATCCCAACTCCTATACTCAATGCTCTGATTTATAAAGGCCAGCATACAAAAAGCTTTCTTCACCACCCTATCCACATGAGATTCCACTTTCAGGGAACTATGCACCATTATTCCTAGATCACTCTGTTCTACTGCATTCTTCAATGCCCTACCATTTACCATTTAGTTCAAGGAAACTTGCAGACCAGATTAATACTATTACTAATTAGAATACTATTACTAATTAGATAAAATAACTGATCTATCAATCGTTGGAAGATCTGTGTACTCAGAGAGTCAGCATTCACAGCATTCATTTTGGGTGTCTGGGGTATCTGTTGCAAGAAGCTTTTAGACCATTTGGGTGTTAAAAAAAATATCTGAAAAGCTATCATATATGTGTTAAGTCAACCATACATGAACATAGCCAAATGAAACAGCATTCCTCCAGGGTCAAGGTACATAACACATTACCAACAGCACACTACAGAAACCACATAGCACAGACAGCACATAAGATTACAATTTCAGAAAAGCATACAGTCGCAAAAGGAAAAAGAAATATATAGCCCGTCCCTGAATTGTCCTAGTCCAGCTTGTCCTTCCACTGAATGACAGCAGTAAGGGCAGAACCAAGGGGAGGGGCCAGCTCCAACCCAGTATGAACTCCAGCAGCAATCTGCCAACTCCAGCATCTCTCTTGATGCTGAAACAGTCTTGCAATCACAATAAAAATATGCAAGATAATCACTCGCATCTTTTTTGGGACAGCACACCAGTTTGGCCCAACGGAACACAACAACGGTATACAATTATGTCCAACTCCATTGTTATCAAGCAGCTCTTGCTTTTAGTATCCAGTAGTGCCATGTAATCATTAAAAAAAACATTCAGAATGAACAAATAGACCTCTGATTGGATCCGGAGTGCCAACCGCATCTGAGTGCAACACCATCATACCAGAAATGACTGGAAGGTCAGATGAACTAGAATCTATTCCTCTCCCTTCAATTTCTGTGATGGATAATTCGTTCTTCTGCAACACATTGGTATCACTTCTTAGTATACAGGAATTGTACCAGTATTTAGCAAATCCTTTGTGTTTTAGAAATCACTTGTAATTTGAAAACCTTTTATAAGATAGAAATCCTCCATGAATTTTAATTGTTTTTTAAGAATTATATTTAAAGTTAAATGTGTATCTCTAAAAATAAATGAAATGTACTTAAACTACTTTGTTAACCAGAAGTATCTCCTCCTTGGTTGGGACGGGTGCTAGTTACCTACCATGCAAGTAGTAGGTATTGACAGCCAACCTCAGCATGGAGGTGTAACACTCACCCAACAGGCTAGTATATTTCTAGGGGAAAAGGAGATCCAGCCACACACCAACCCCACCCTCCCATACACACAGGTGCTGTGAGAATCAAGTTTATGCCTCGCGCATGCACACAGTATCAAATTCACACCAGATACCATTATGAAATACACTTTAAAGAGTTTACTAAAACTAAAAGAGCACTAGGCAATACAATATATATCAAAGAAAAGAAAAAGCTAAAGGCGCCAACTTATCAAAGTTCAGTCAGTTTAGTGCACATCGTTGGAGCTCAACCATCGAACCATTCAACCACTCGTCACTTTCCTCCGACCTCCACGTCCTCGCACCTGGGACCAACCCTGGTGGTCAACCAAGCAGTGCAGCGCACGTCCACCTCCCTTGGCGTCTTCCTCCTGACTCTTCCGAAAACCCGCAAACCCCCCCCCCCCCAAGTTCCCAGCCTCACAAGACAAAATAACATTCCCCATTGGTTAACAAATTAATACAATCCCCATATCAGCAAGTCCAAAGCTAAACAACTGTGAGAGAAACACTTAACAGACAAAGAAGCATTCCTACTCTTAACAAACCAAAGAAACCATTTTGAGTAACATACACAGGACATTGTACAGAGGTTAAACAGGGAACTGATCTGGCTGTAACTATGTATATTGGATAATGCTTAAGTTTAGAACTTAAGCATTTGAGTTTAAAACTTTAGCAAACACAAACCCATCACAAAGCTCAGTGCAACTACAGTTGTTTCAAAAAGATACCGTAAATTGTACTCCATCCCAACCAAATAATTCTTATTCCACTATTTATCTCATTCCCCCCACAAAGCAAGATGGACTTCTCAGAAATATTCCAACTCACTTCATTGATATAATAACCAATAACTCAATAACCCATTATAGAAGTATGTTCTATTGTACAACAACCCTCTGTAAAAATGTACATATTTAAGCCTTGCGGTTAGTGATAATGCGGAATTTAAAAATTCTTTGGCCAGAAATTGGACTCGTGCTTATTTTTGGATGTGTTTTAAAAGTCAATTTGTGCAGGTTCAGTTGCACTTACACCAATTTTCAGGTTGATTTGCTACTGTTAGGAAACTGGCCCAGGCATGTTTGGATGTTATCCACCTTAGTATGTATGTCTGGAGTCAAATGCACATCTGATGAAATCTGCAGAGTGCAGATGCTACACGTTTGTTTAGCAACAAAAATGCACTGGCATGAGTGGGTTGCATATCTTGCATTTGCAACTCAATAATAAAACGAGCAGGAAATCCTGCAGTGTCAGCGAAAGAGATGTTAAATCAACGAACCCTCCAGGTTACTGATATTTTGTCCAGAGATTCTGCCTGTCTCATTTTTCTTTATCTTTCACGATAACAATAGAACAACCCTCAAACAATCATCATAGATCTTTATATTGTACACCATGAGGCGTTGCTATTTCTGGCATTTGATTATTTACGAATGCTTGAAACCATTCACGGCACAATGATAGCTCCTATCATACAATCATGTGGATAGTTCCTGACAACACAGGTCTGCCCTAATCTCCATCAGTTCAATCGCTGTGAAACTGTTTTCTATCTGCCAACTCATCCCCATCATCACATAGCAATGATGCAGCAGCTGTGATCTCAGCATGAAGCTGCAATCAGAAACAGCATAGTTGAAGTTTTATCACAAGTTGATGATGAAAACTACTTTAATAGTTAGAATAGAATTATTACTGGGCCTTCCAGAGGAATATGTTTCTTGCTAATCCTTTTATTAGTTTCTATTTTTCTACACTAAAAATCTTCCTTTTTTATTTTCTGTTTCAATGAAGGAATCAAATTTATCCTAAAAGTTAAGGGATACCAATCCAGCTTCATGCATTTACAGTTTATCAACTTTTATCTTTGTAATAAAGCTCTGAAAAGAACTCAAATGCAGCCTGACCAATAATTTGTGGGAGTTTATCACTCATTACCTTTATGTCACCTTGGTGTCTTTTTGGATTTTTCTTCATGGTTTTATTCATTTTATTTTCTTGATTCTTTGGTAACAGACAACATCTTTCCAAATAAGGTACATTTCTAAGTTTGTGTTAACTCTGAAGATATATTTATGCAGAGTTATATTGATTATGCTATCTGTCTATTCAATCGAAGCATTAGTTTCTACATTTTTTAATATGTACTATATTCTGTGACCTTAAGAACTCAGTGCATTGTCTGAAATTTTCATATTTTTTTCTATTCAAATCATTTGTATAGGCTAAGAATCATTTGCCATGGCATTTCCAAAGTTCAAAGTATATTTATTATCAAGGTATGCATACCTTACACGACCTTGAGGTTTATCTCCTTATAGGCAGCCACAAGAAACCCAAAAGAACTTTTTAAAACATCCAACAAACACACAATTCACAGAGACAGAAAAATAAGAACAAATCATGCAAACAGCATTCAGAGGTAAAGTGAGTCCATGGACAGGAAGCCCAGAGCCTCAGCCTCAGTTCATGACACCACAGAGCAAAGCATTGCAGAGCTCGCAACCACAAAGTCCAGAGCAACCAGAGCAGGCCCACAGCCTCATCCTCAGCGCAGCGAAAAGCAGAGCAAAGGTCACCAAGCAGTGAGCAGAGGCGGCCCTCTGGTCCTGACACCCTGCCCGGCATTTAAATCGTCCAAACATCAGGTTGTTCCTCACTCTAAGACCCGGGCGCTGTTGCATTGATATTCTCTGGGCCTGGACCCCATCGCCATGTTACAGCCTGTGCATGACCTTTCCAAATCGGCCTGGCACTTAAATTGGTCAAACCTCGCCCTTGATTTAGGTGGACCAGCTCCGAAACACCTTTGCACTGTTCTTTCCAAGTACATATCCGACTCTGACCACTTCTCCACAAACGTCCCTGGACTTCACTCCAATCACTTCTCTTCGAACATACTTCAAACTTGCTCGTACCCACACGTCTCAACCTTCAAGTCAGACTCGCCTTACTTACACCTTTATTGTTTGTGTTGATCATTTACCATAATTTCTCTAAGATAATGTGTTTATTTCCATTTCTTACTCAGAGAACATCAGTAAGTTGCCGGCCACGTTCATTAGCAGCATATTGAGCTGTTCATTTGTTCCACTGCATTAAACAATTTGCTTGTTCTGCTGCATTGCACGTTAGTCATGTTGCACAATTTCTCCTATTTAAACTTCATTGAATTCATTCTGATTTTAATATTACTAAATAAAACTTAGGCCAAATTAAGTTCTTTTATTAAAAGGACACTTAAAATTAAAGGAAGGTTGGAAAGTGAAAAACTGGTATTCTTGCATAGGAAATAAAACATTTTTTTGTTTGATTTGATGCCAACAGCACAGTTCATTGTATTGAAATCATTTGAATTCCTATTATTTGAAAGTCCTATCATTTGATAGGACTGGACCCAGGGTTCAGATTTTTGATTGGAGAACTTTGAGGAGATGCAAAAGGATTTAGAAGGAGTGGATTGGGACAATTTGTTTTATGGGAAGGATGTAAGACAGAAATGGAGGTCATTTAAAGGTGAAATTTTGAGGATACAGAATCTTTATGTTCCTGTTAGGTTGAAAGGAAAGGTTAAAAGTTTGGGAGAGCCATGGTTTTCAAGGGATATTGGAAACTTGGTTCGGAAAAAGGGAGATATCTACAATAAACATAGGCAGCATGGAGTAAATGAGGTACTCAAGGAACATAAAGAATATAAAAAGAATCTTAAGAAGGAAATTAGAAAAGCTAAAAGAAGATACGAAGTTGCTCTGGCAAGTAAGGTGAAAATAAATCCAAAGGGTTTCTACAGTTATATTAATAGCAAAAGGATAGTACGGATAAAATTGGTCCCGTAGAGAATCAGAGTGGACAGCTATGCGTGGAGCCAAAAGAGATGGGGGAGATTTTGAACGATTTCTTTTCTTCGGTATTCACTAAGGAGAAGGATATTGAATTGTGTAAGGTAAGGGAAACAAGTACGGTAGTTATGGAAACTATGATGATTAAAGAGGAGGAAGTACTGGTGCTTTTAAAAAATATAAAAGTGGATAAGTCTCCAGATCCTGACAGGATATTCCCTAGGACCTTGAAAAAGTTACTATAGAAATAGCAGGGGCTCTGACAGAAATATTTCAAAATGTCATTAGAAATGGGGATGGCGCCGGAGGATTGGCACATTGCTCATGTGGTTCCATTTTTTAAAAAGGGTTCTAAGAGTAAATCTAGCAATTATTGGCCTGTAAGTTTGACATCAGTGATGGGTATATTAATGGAAAGTATTCTTAGAGATGGTATATTTAATTATCTGGATAGACAGGGTCTGATTAGGAACAGTCAACATCGATTTGTGCGTGGAAGGTTATGCTTGACAAATCTTATTGAATTTTTTGAAAAGGTTACTAAGAATGTTGATGAGGGTAAAGCAGTGGATGTGGTCTATATGGACCAGTAAGGCCTTTGACAAGGTTCCACATGGAAGGTTAGTTAGGAAAGTTCAATTGTTAGGTATTAATATTGAAGCAGTAAAATGGATTCAATAGTGGCTGGATGGGAAATGCCGGAGAGTAGTGGTGGATAACTGTTTGTCAGGTTGGAGGCTGGTGACTAGTGGTGTGCCTCAGAGATCTGTACTGGGTCCAATGTTGTTTGTCATATACATTAATGATTTGGATGATGGGGTGGTAAATTGGATTA
Organism: Hypanus sabinus; assembly: GCF_030144855.1. Taxonomy (NCBI): domain Eukaryota; kingdom Metazoa; phylum Chordata; class Chondrichthyes; order Myliobatiformes; family Dasyatidae; genus Hypanus; species Hypanus sabinus. The sequence continues at coordinate 136,556,047 of NC_082709.1, read as the reverse complement.
GTAAGAATGTAGATGATACTAAGATAGGTGGCATTGTGGATAATGAAGTAGGTTTTCAAAGATTGCAAAGAGATTTAGGCCAGTCAGAAGAGTGGGCTGAAAGATGGCAGATGGAGTTTAATGCTGATAAGTGTGAGGTGCCACATTTTGATGGAACTAATCAAAATTGTACATGGTAAATGGTAGGGCATTGAGGAATGCAGTAGAACAGAGTGATCTCGGAATAATTGTGCATAGTTCCCTGAAGGAACCTCATGTGGATAGAGTGGTGAAGAAAGCTTTTGGTATGCTGGCCTTTATAAATCAGAGCAATGAGTATAGGAGTTGGGATGTAATGTTAAAATTGTACAAGGCATTGGTGAGGCCAAATTTGGAGTATTGTGTGCAGTTCTGGTCACCGAGTTATAGGAAAGATGTCAACAAAATAGGGAGAGTACAGAGGAGATTTACTAGAATGTTACTTGGGTTTCAGCACCTAAGTTACAGAGAAAGGTTGAACAAATTAGGTCTTTATTCTTTGGAGCATAGAAAGCTGAGGGGGAACTTGATAGAGGTATTTAAAATTATGAGGGTGATAGATAGAGTTGATGTGGATAGGCTTTTCCCATTGAGAGTAGGGGAGATCCAAACAAGAGGACATGAGTTGAGAGTTAAGGGGCAAAAGTTTAGGAGTAACACAAGGGGGAACTTCTTTCCTTAGAGAGTGGTAGCTGTGTGGAATGAGCTTCCAGTAGAAGTGGTAGAGGCAGGTTCGATTTTGTCATTTAAAGTAATAGGTAAATGGACAGGAAAGGAATGGAAGGTTATGGGCTGAGTGCAGGTAGGTGGGACTCGGTGAGAGTAAGCGTTCGGCATGGACTAGAAGGGCCAAGTTGGCCTGTTTCCATGCTGTAATTGTTATATGTTTATATGGTTATTGTATGTTTTGATGTATATGTGACAACTAAAGTTAATCTTTATTTTATGTATTAAATATTTGTGATGGAGCTTGGCCTTAACTCTCCATAAATAGTGCACCATTGGCTTATTGAATTTGTGTGAATGTGACCCAGAACAAATTTGCTTCTGCTTGCCCTCTTTCATCAAACAACACAGCAACTTTTGGCGAAAAGTTCATGCATTGAACATCTACAAGAATCAGACCAATTTGTGGCAAATTGTGCCAGGACGAAGCCCCATATTGCACAATCTTATTAATATATAAGCTTTTGTTCAACAAAGGGGGTTCAGTTCTCATCAACCTGCTACAATTACAATAATTCATTATTAATATTTTTGGATGCAAACGATAGATGCAATAAACTGAAAATGGAAAGAAACCAGGAGAAAATAAATCAACTTCAGTGATGCTGGACATTTATACATTATGTTCACAGTTTTTCAATAAAGCATATTATAGCACTGAGATCATGTTCTAACCACCTTCTAAGTTACAGTACATTTCAAATAGAAAATGACTGCACTTCAAGATTTCAAAACCTCTCAAATTCAGCCGACGTGGATGTTCAGTTTTATTCAGTGCATCACGTAGAGCCCTACAAGACATGTTTCTATGGCACATTAGGAATGAAAGTGGTACACATTTTATGATTGTGGATGGACAGTAGTTGTACTGTCCAGATAATTATTTTTACTGGGTTATCTTAGCTCTCTTTATGTTTGCTTACATGCTTATATAATCACCTTGTTTGTCTTTAAATATTTAGTAACATAGCATATTTGGTTTTATACTTCTGTCATTTCTTTGTCTGCAAAGCTGAAGTGTGACTCAGTCAGTACCTGTTCACAGGTTTCTTATTTAAACTGGTTGAGACTGGTTTGCAGTACAAAAGGAAAGCACATGCTCAAGTCCTCTGTTACTTCTCTACATGCTTTGTTTGCTGGTACAGGCTGACCCTCCATGACCTGCACGACCATGAACATCAAATGAAAGAGCTGGAACAATAAGAGTTTTGCCCCATCCTTGAACTCCTGCTTGACAACATCTCCAGATCTAACAACAGCTAAAACGGATAACTAATTTTAGAATTTTGCAGAAAATAATTGGGGCTGAAATTCCAGTTCACAAAAGAAGAAAGCATATAGACAAATAGAGATGTCTTACAGAGTGTCAGAATCAGTTACAGCCCTTCAGCCCACCATATCAATGCCAGGTACAGTATCAAGTAACAATCTACACTCATCCTGCTTAACATACTTCAATTACTATTCTAGATTCTGCCAACACATTGTGAGAAGTCTTCTGTATGAAACCACCTTGGTTTCCTTGTTGCATAAGTCTAGGGAAGACAAGCTCTCACCCCGACAAACTTGTGAGATTGAGGCACACTTGATCCCACCCCAAACCTTGGTTTGTGTGGATGCTGTGTCATTTGCCACCCTGTTACAAACTGATAGCACAAAATAATGGACAGTACACTGCACACGATTAAAGGAATTATATTTATGAATCTTAACTAAAGGGTTAGTAAAGAATAACAAAAAGAAAAGGGCCCATTCTAACTAAACAGTCAAATGTGCACAAGTTGGAGCTCATCTTGAACTTCTCTGTCACTCAGACGCTGGGTCTTCGGTCAATGTGAAAGTACACACCACTTTCTGAATGCTGCTCCATCTCGAACGGGTCTCCCACCACATCGTATGCTACAACTGGTTCTCCCCAGCATCTTCTCTCTTAATCAGCTCTTGAACCGAAGCCCCAAGACCAACCTTATTGACCTTCACCAATAGAACCTCCCACTAATTGGATGGCACACATTCTACATCATCCCTTATCAACAATAACCCAAACAGGCTGAAAGCAGGACAGCAGCTCTTACAGAGCTGTTAAATGAATTGCCTACAGCATAGTAGTAAAGATGTGAACCAGGGCATTACATGTAGAATAGAAACACAAGCGATTCTACAGATGCTGTAAATTTAGAGTGACACACACAAAATGCTGGAGGAACTCAGCAGGTCAGTCAGGATCTATGGAAAGGAATAAAAAGTTAAATTTTCAGGTCATGATCCTTCATCAGGACTGGAAAAGAAGGGAGAAGAAGCCAGAATAAGAAGGTGGGAAAGGGGGGAGCAATACAAGCTAGAAGGTGATATGTGAAGCCAAGCTAGGGGGAAGGTAGGTGAGTGGAGGAGGTGAGATGAAGTGAGCAGCTGGGAGGTGATAGATGGAAAAGTTAATGGTCTGAAAAAGGAGTCCAATGGGGGAGGAGAGTGGACTATGGGAGAAAGGGAAAAAGGAGGGCCAGCAAAGGGAGGTGATAGGCTGGAGAGGAGAAGAGCCAAGTTAATAAGGGTGCCAGAATGGGGAAAGAGAGAATGATGAGGAGGAGAAATTACAATAAGAAAAAAACTCAATGCTATGTTGTCAGGTTAGAGGCCACCCAGACGCAATATGAAGTGTTACTTCTCCATCCAGAGTGGACTCATTTTGGCAGTAGATAGTCTGACAGATAGTAATTGAAGGGGGATTTGAATGAAAATGTTTGGGTACTGGGAAAAAGCAGTCCCCCAATCTATGTCAGATCTTGCCGAAGCAGAGGAGGCCCCACCAGGAGCACTGGATTGCAGCACAGTAGATGACCCTGATAGACTCACATGTGAAATGTTGCCTTACCTGGAAGGACTGTTTGGGCCCTGCTGGGGGTGAGGGATGAGGTAAATGGATAAGTCTAGCATTTTGTCCACTAGCAGGGATAAGTGCCAGGAGGGAGGTTAGTGTGGGGGGTGGACAAATAGACAAGGGAATCACGGAGACAGTGATCCCTGTGGAAAGCGGAGAAGTGGGTGAAGATGTGACAGGTGGTAGATTCCTGTTGAAGGTTACGCAAGATGTTGAAGATTCTGTAAAATAGAACTTAGAATTGCTGATTCTGTATTTTGAGAATGGACTTCCCTGGATTTTTCATGTAACTCTGGTGCTTAAGCTTTTTACAAATGTATGCATTTTCCAGGACTTTAGTCCAGGGCTAAGCAAACAAACATAGGTGTCATTTCTGTCAATACACTATCCCACTTGAATCGATATGAGATCCTACGGCACCCCCAATCTTACTGAGATTCCCCTACAATATGTTGAGGAAATCATCTCCATGACCCTACACTGATGTGTCTTGGCATATGCTAAACTCAGCATAATCTGGAATGGGCAATAAATGATGTTCAAAGTCCAAGAGCAAATGAGAAAACAATTAAAATTTCCACTTGAGAAGGTTCTGATTATTAAATTAATAAGTGTCCATTGAAATAGATTGGAACAGAACTGATCAGAGATTAGATTTCACTGTGAATCATGTGTTAACAATCAACTTTTTTATTTTCTTTAGCTCAATATTTCAAAACGTTTGTACATCTTAATTATTAAATTTTTAGTTCTGAAATATTTAAGCTACTTTACAAATGGCTTCACTTTCACTAGTTTAAAAATGCCAGTCCTGAATGTCTTGTCAAATGTGTTCAGAAGTGGGTCTCTATATTAAACTTGACTTCAGACTGTAGCAGGTGAGCAAAAGAGGCTGATCATTTCAGATGCACTGCTTTCCATGTTGGGTAAAGTCAGATAAAAGGTTATACATTCAGTGTTAACTGTTTGCTACCACAATAGCATATGTATAATCGTTGAGAGAACTCAGTATTCCAGCTTTTCAATCTCCTAAGTCATTTTAATTTATTTGCCTACCCTTGGAATTGGCCGATACCACATCAAAGACAATTAAAATGTATGATATTTCTGCCAATAGCATTCATCTAGATGACAAATAATCCTTCTGGTTTTATGTAAAATGTAAATCATCAGAAAAATAATCAATGACAAAATGCACCAACCAATTTGCCAACACAGATAAGCAATAGCACAAATGACCAACAATGATTTTCACCTCATCTTAATTGGTTCAGGCTTATACTGTCAGTATAAGTTAGAAACATTGGACAATGAAATCATGGAAAAGTATTCAACCTATTTAATAGTGCTTACAAATATTTCTTAAAATGTCCATGCAAACACCAGTGAAAACTCTGAACCTGTATACTTGTTTCTTTCATAGGAAAATAATAGTAAAATAAACAAATTTATTCTTGTATCATTGATCATCTTTGATGTAATCAGGTCAATGCCTGTACAGTGCTACTGGGTCTTGCATGGTAACAGTTTCAGTTAACACTGCTATACTTCTGCCCTGGGAACACATTTGGAAACCACATGGATTTTGGCCTTTGTTGATTCTTTTCCTATAAAAACTTCAGGAAATTTGGTACATTGTGCAATTCTAAGCAAAATAGTTTTGAAAGCTCTGCCAACAGAGGGTGCTCTGGCATAGAGTAACTTCATCTCAACATTGCTGGTTTGTTACATGGATTTTTTTTTAAAACATTTGTTGCTTTCTATGTTTAGCAAAGGTATACAGTGGAAATCTTCTGTTGTATTGTCTATCATTTTTATTGTTAAACATTTTGCTCATCTATATTTTCATATTCATCAAATCTTGGTTAGACTTCAACAAAAGCATCAAAAATCAATAATTTGTCTCACATATGATAGCCTATAGTTTATTATCATTTTGTTCATTTTTCACCTCTCTGGATTTTATTACTATCAGTTCCTGGAACACAGGGCAATCTTTTCTTCCTAGCTACAGACAGTAATTTTCAGGACCAAACAGAGTTTTACAATATTAGGGAGTCAGGTTTTCTAATCTTTCTATGGTTAAGATAGTTACTGCATAAACATGTAGCAGCATTGAAAGGCTTTTTCCCCATTAATGTGCTTTGTCACACCTTTTTTGTTATGAATGTTACTGATCATACCCTGACAAATTATCTTAGCAAGGTGTCAAATCTAACTGAAGTTCACTTGGTTTGAATGCATTACGAGGGAGATGAACAAACATGCCTTTCACAGCAGGCTGGGAGCTATAGGTATATTATATGGACATGATTTATGCATGGATGCATTACACAATTCTATACATTTGTTAGCTCACATTTGTGCACAAGCTTCACCAAAAATATTGTCACAATGACGAACAGTTGCTTTCTGTAGACTTTCTATTTAGTCATAATTGCTGTTCTTTTAAAATGCCTATCACCTGCATGTGTGTAAAATGCCTAAGCTGTTCATACTAATTTCTTTATTTATATCTATTTCTCATTAATCCACCAATTCCTTTCTGTAACAGAATGGACAAGAAATCATTAACCTTCAGTGAATTGTATTTTCAAAGACATGACATTTCATGAGTTTACTTTGTATTGTAGAGTTTTAACAATGTATATCCAGTCTATATCCAAAGGTACCCATGTGTTTTACAGTAATGACACCTGGTCCCATGTGTATGTTTGCTTAGCTACTGCTGAAACTCTGATGCTTGAATTTAGTGCCTCCGAATTATTATTTTAATGATTTCCTGGCTGCCCTCCCATCATTGCACTAAATCAACTCATTTACTTGATGTTATGATGTAATAGTAAGTATACCCTATTTAATAATCCATACACTTTTGCCCATCATCCTTGGCCAATAGTCAACATTTCTGTAACACAGTGTCAAAAATACTTTAACTGAGCTGCACAGGACAGAAACAGGTGCTCTGCTCGTCATAGCTGTGCAAACATCTAGTACTTACCTATCCCAACACCTTCTATCACCATATGAACAACTGTAGGCATTGGTGATTCAAGTGCTCATATACATTTGAAAAATGAAATCACTTCCCTCCACCAACTCATGATTGAGACACTTTGGTGTAAGAAGGACATAACTGGTATGTAAGTTTTGTTGTGTGTTGTGTAATTCACTAGGAATTCTGCTTCGTTATAAATTACATGCGAAGAATCTGTTGCGCAAGGCACCAACGTTTACAAGTGTCCCTGCTCCAGAAAGATTTCTTCCTGCACATTACTGTGGGGTACCATGGCAGCATAGTGCTTAGCGCAACACTATTAGAGCTCAGGTCGTTAGAGTTCACTGTTCATTTCCAACATCCTTTGTAAGGACTTTGTATGTTCCCCTCCCCCCCCCCGGTGAACTCATGGGTTTTCTCCAGATGCTCCAGTTTTCTCTCTCAGTCCAAAGATATACCAGTTAGTAGGTCAATTGGTCATTGTAAATTGTCTTGTGATTTAGCCAGGGTTAAATAGGTGAGTTGCTGGGTGGTGTAGCTTGTTGGGCTGAAATGACCTGTTCCATGCTGCATCTCCAAGTAAGTAAATAGATATCTAGATGGGTAGATATATAGAAAAGTTGATATTCCTGTTCTGCAACAATTTGTTTTGCCACTTTTCCCTTAAGTTAACATCAAATATCTCCTTGTAAGCCATTTTAGTTCATTTTAGCAATTCTGTCCATAAGTGTGTAGTTGCATGTGTACACAACTCTCTAAATAACTTTTCAATGCTTTGCTTGATCTACCTTTCACTTGTGGGTCTTTACAACTGGATTCACCAACATGTGCCAGCATTTTTTTTGTGTAACACACAAAGGAGCTGGGGGAACTTAACGGGTCATGTGGTATCAATGGAGGGAAATGGACAGTCGAGAATTCAGGTTAAGATCCTTCATCAGGACTGGAAAGGAAGAGGGCAAACAGCCAGTATAAAAAAAGTTAGGGGAGAAGAAGTGGAGCAAGAGCTGGTGGGTGATAGGTGGATCTAGGTGAGGAAAGTGACTGGCAGGTGAGGGAGGGGGAGAATAGGAATGATGTTAGAAGCTGGGAGGCCCTAAGTGGAGGTGTTAAGGGGCTGAACGATGAAATCTGATAGGACAGCACAGTAGACCATGGAATAAAGGACCGGAGGTGGGGAGGGGACCAGTGAGAGGAAATGTGTGGGGTATGCACAGATAAAGAGAGGGGGGAGAGCAAAGTGATGGGTGGTATGGTAGCATATTACCTTCACAACACCAGTGACACCAATCAGGTTCAATTCCCGCTGCTGTCTGTAAGCAGTGTGTACCTTCTCCTTGGGACCGTGTGGCTTTCCTCCTATATTCTAAAGACGTATGACTTGGATTAGTGAGTTGTGGGTACGCTATGTTGGTATCAGAAATGTGGCAGTATATGATGCAATTATATGATGTGATGCAAATGACTGTATGTTTCGATGTACATTCAGCTAATTTAGTAAAGCTAATTTCATCCCTGAACCTTGCCAATCAATGAATGGATTAGTCTTCCTTTATTTTTTGCTCAGTGGCAGTTCATCAAATAAATTTCAAGGACTGCCTAACTACAGCATTGACGGACTTCAGAAGTACGAATTTTATCAAGTTTATTTTATAAATTTGGCCTGTTGACAAGTGTGTAAACAGAACGGTGAGGGAAGTGAATTTTCTGGTCATTTTCCTGTTGTTACTTTAGTTTCATTTAAACAATAAAAAACGTCATCGTACAGCGGGAGGAAGAAGGGATTTCTTGGTCTAGTTATTGATTCACTGTGTATAACATAATCAAAGCAAACAGAAATGATGGGCCAAATCTGCTTTCCTATAAAATTATAGCCTTCCCAATCCCCTGGCTCAATAATGTCTGATAGTCATCAGGCGTCTGACAGAAATCCACAAATTATTGTCAGTCTCTTCAAATATTTATTTTATAGGGCAAGAGAAAAGTATATTTGCATTTACACCAAGTCTATATTCTCTAAATATGTTGTTCTTATTCAGAAATGTATATTGTCATTCTTAGCCTTCTACTTTCACTTCATCATTCTTACAGTGCTTTAACCCTTTCAGTGGGCAATTTTTCCATGAAAACCACTCACCAAAGTCATCGTCATTGGCACGCATCTCTTGGAAGAAAGTGGTAGTAGACAACCCAATTCTGTTTGCCATCAGAAAACTATATTCCACTCTCCACCCTTTCACCTTCCATGTACTTAGCCAACAACAGAGTTTCTTTGTGAGGTAACAAGTTATCAATGAGAGAAATGCAGTTCATGATGTGCAAGGTCTTCTAGAAGGCATTTGATAAAGTGCCAGATAATGAGCTCATCAACACGATTGAAGCCTACAAACTAAAAAGGACAAAAGTAACACGGATGGAAATCTTGTCATACTGACAAGAAAAACAATAGGTCTGTGTTTTTCAAACTGGAGTTAAGTGTGCAGCATATTTTTCAAGATGACAGAACAAGGATCTCTCTTTTTCTTGATACAGACCAGACAATCTGAACATCCTCAACTTCCTTGAGAAAGTAGTGATGAACCACACACAGTTGTTTAAGTATCTTAGAAGGCACTTAACAGCCACTTGGGGCAGGTTGGGACACACACACACACACACACACACACACACACACACACACACACACACACACACACACACACACACACACACACACACACACACACACACACACACACACACACACACACACACACACACACACACACCCTTCTGAGATTTCCTCCACAGGCACTTGTGACTTGTGAACCAGTCAAGGTTTTAACAGCAGTATTTGTTCTGGGCATTATTACTGAGACTAATTGTCTACTCAAGTTCCGGATTATTAACTAAATTTCAATTCTACAGCAACTATGGTGAGAATTGAATTCAGGTCCTTGGATTGTTAGTCCAAGTCTCTGGGTCACTAGTCCAGTCATTTAGCAATGTAGGGATATTAGTGAGCTTTTGTGGTTGTGACATCAACATATTTGGACCAGAGCAGAACTTTGTTGATGTTTCCACCTCAGAACCTGCAACTCTCAACCTCAACGACGTTGATAAAGACAGGAGCATGTGCACTGACCATTTTTCTGAAGTCAAAGACCAGTTCTTTTATTTTGATGATACTTAGGGAAAAGTTGTTGTCATGACATCATGATGGAAGCTTTCCATCTCCTTCCTGTGCTCCAATTCATCATTATTTGAGATGCCCCCGCCACAGTGGTATCAGCTATAAACTTGTGGATTAAGTTACAGCAGAATCTGGTCATACAATCACGAGTATACAGGGAGGAGAGTAAGGGGCTGAGGTTGCAATGTTGTGGAGTACCAGTGCTTTGAATAACTATGGTAAAGAAAATTGCTTCCTGTTCTTACAGCTCGTGGTCAGTTGGGCAGAAAGTTAAGAATCTGTTTGCAGAGGGAGACATTAACTTCCAGGGTACAGAGTTTGGTGATGAATTTTCTTGAAAAATAGTCTAACACAAGAGTCTTTACTGACTAGATGTTCAGGAGATGAATGTAGGACCAGAGAAATGAGGTTCACCATTGACCTATTTCGGCAGTAGGCTGTGGTTGTATGGAAAGTTGGAGGAGATGCATGGCATGACCATTTCTCACAGTACTTCATGATGGTTGATGTTAGAGCTACTGGGCAGTAGTTATTGAGGCAAGTTATCTTGGTTGCCTTGCATACCAGGATGATAGTGATCTTCTTAAAGCAGGAGGGAACCACAGCCCAAAGCAGTGATTAATTAAAAACAGTGAGATCTATCCTTATTCTACCTTCATCACACAGTTGGATGGCAATATACGTTGAGCAAATGAATGCTCTCCAACAGGCAGAGAGTATGCTTTGTTGCTCATATAACCTAGTGTTCTGGGTGAGTATGCTGGCTAATGATTTAATATTGAATTTTCCTTTCCTCCCCAACTTAGTTGTGATACAAAGATATTTTACATTTAAAAAAAGGATTTAGTAGACCACTTGAACAGAAAAAGCATTGGATGACAATATAAAATGAAATAAATTAATATGATGTGTGATTTAAATTCCATGTTATGTTACCTTAAATGATTTACACTTAATATTATTTTTAAATATACAAATAATGCACGGTTTTCCCAAGAGATTAATTTTTGAAAATCAGTGCATGTATAAAACAGACAATCCTATTTTGTCTTCATGCTAATTATTTTTCCCATTAACGGTATTTTACAGAAGTATCTCACTGGAGATTTGAAAGATGTCATGGAAAATGCTCCAGGTATTTGGGACAGTTTGTTTTGAATTAATGTGATAATAATGACAACAGCATATTGTTATTACTACAGGCAAGAATAATTTGAGAATTTAGTTATATTTTTACAGCAATTCTGCTTCAACATGTCAGCAGTTACAATTTGTTATTTTGGTAGTTAAGTAAGGAAATTACATAATGGTTAATTGGGAGCTACTACAAACTGAGTGCTTTAGGTGGCATTATACAATAGGGACACTTTGTTCAAATTATTTATCTCAATGTCATGTGAACTCAAAGAGGAGTTCATAAGTTTGAGCTCACTACAGGTATTTTCATTTTTCTGTAGACAGTTAAGTTTGTGAAGTGGTTGAGGTAAAATCTGAAATAATAGCAATATCAATATGGGTATGGTAGTGTACCGCTTCACTGTGGTATTACAGGCAACAGAACATCTATTGTGACACAGTGAAACTTACTGAGCTACAATGAATATTTTGGTACATTATTTCTTTGAGAAACATAATACAGTCAAAGGACCTATTGAGTTAGGTAGATTATAGTTCATATAGACCAACTGCTTCTCAAAATGTACTTCATCATATGTTTCCTTAAAATTAGGTCAATGCTAAACCTTCCAAACTTATTACTCCAAAATACAAAATAGATGAGTTTTAAGTAAATGAGAAAAGATTATGACTAATTTAATTTATGCATATTCATTGGGTTAAATTAGTGTGCTAATTTTGCAGAAAGGTGCCTTTTAGCTCACCTTTTTCAAGTTTCATATGTCTGTAACTTACATTTTGAGTTATAGGTAGAATTCTATTTTGTAAGAGCTTAATGTTGTGTGCAAATTAACTAATTATCATAATTAAATCTAACAACCATTATACGCTTGAGCATCTAAGTCTTCACAAGGTTAAAAAAATCTTTACAAAACCTTCAACATTGAAATCCATGGAACTAAGTCAGGATATGAAGAGCTAAATGTTAGTGTCAAAACTGGAAAATGATTACTGTATTATATTTCTAGAGAAAATTGAATTTTGATGCTATTGTTTCCCATCTTTAATAGGTTTGTGCTGAATCTTCTAAGGGGATTGCAATGAATGCCATAAATCCTTTAATGTTGTGCTTTTCAAAGGATAAATCTGTTGAGCAATGGAATAAGAATATTTAGCTGTAGTAACAGGAGAGTACATAGAGTTGCATCACCTCTAACATCAAAAAGGAGCTAATCAAATTGAATTAATGTTCTTCTCCGGTAATGAATACTTGGTACTGAGCAATTCTCTGCCTTGAATACTTAACACTTTAGGGAAAACTGTGTTTGTTGAAGCTTGTTATCCAAAATATTTATTGAAAATAATGTAAAAGGGCATGGAAGTACATTTCAAAGAAGATGCAAATCTATTAAGACTTCTAATGTTACATTCAATAACTCTGACACAGCAGAAAATTTTATTACAATACATTTTTCATGCTGGAATTGGGGGAAGAAAATGTTCAAACTATTTACAAACTTCATCTTGTTTTCTTCTCACTCTCTTTTTTAAAAATCAGAATCAGGTTTATTAACACTGACTTGTATGATGGGAAATTAGTTGCTTTACAGTCAATTATAAAATAAATAATGCAAAAAAAAAACAATAATAAGGTAGTTAATAACTGTTCAGAAATTTGATGGTGCAGGAAAAGAAGCTATTCCTAGAACATTTTGAGCCTGGATCATTATGCTCCTGTAACTTCTCCTTGATTGTAAAGATGAAAAGAGCACATATACTAGATGTTGAGAGTCCTTAATAATGGAATCTGTCCTCTTGAGGCATGAAGATGTCCTCAATGATGGGGAGGATTGTGCCTGTAATGGAGCTGGTTAATACGTCTATAAACCTTTACAGCCACTTGCAATCTTGTGCTTTGGAGCCTCCATATCAGACTGTGATGAAATCAGTCAGAATGTTCTCTTTAGTACATCTATCGAAATTTGCAAAAAACTTTGATAACATACCAAATATCCTCAAAATCCTAATAAAGAAGAGCCACTGGTAAGCCTTCTTCATGACTGCATCAATGTGTTAGTCTCATTATAGATCTTCCAATAAAGGTAAGAAATACATGCAGGCCATACGTTCCCTCAAACTTGCTCCACCATTCAACAAGGATTGATCTGCCTTGGCTTCAGCTCCACTTTTTTGCCTACTCATGTAACCTTTGCAAATACAAGAAAATCTGCAAATGCTGGAAATCTAAAGCAAAACACTCAAAATGCCAGAGGAACTCGGCAGACCAAGCAGCTTCTATGGAAAAGAGTAAACGGTCGACATTTCAAAACTTCGACTGTTTACTCTTTTCCATAGATGTTGCCTGGCCTGCTGAGTTCCTCCAGCATTTAGTGTGGGTTTCATTTGTAACCTTTCTCTCAACTACAGAGTGCAAATCTACCTCCTCCTTCTATATATTGAACAATTTAGTCTTCTGGGATACAAACTTCTAAGAAAAAAATCCTCCATATATCAAGCTCCAAAGGACAATGACATTCTGTAATGACATCCAGAAGTTCCAGATTTCTTCTCTCCCCCACCGCAAAAGTCCTGCAAAGGGAAGCACCAATTAGCTCACAAAGTCTCCTCAGGAAATTACATGCTTCAGTAAAGTTACATCCCATTCTTCTAAATTCCTTTGAGCTTTTTTCAATCTTCCTTCAGATAGTAATCCGTTCGTTCCAGTAATCAGCTGGACTGCCTCCAGTAAATATAAATAATATCTTTCTCATGATTTGCTGTCCAATCCCTTTCTGTGAATTCAGCAGATTTGTCCACAATGCATTTAGCATCTTCACCTATGTTATTCACGCAACAGCTGGTGCCTCATCTCCGATCAATGGCACATTATTAGTTACAGCTTTCCAATCTTAAAAGGGCCTCACTATCCTATTTTTATTTCCATTAGTCAAACCATTCTGCATGTTAATATATTACCCCAAAGCCATGAATTTTCATCTATTCAAAAAGTGATGGATACAGCCCAGTCCACACAGGAAAAGCTCTCCCCACCATTGACCTCACCTACAATAAGAAAAGAAAGCAGCATCCAACACAGTCCTCAGAACCAATCAATGCTCTGAGTTCATCCATATTACCTGTTAAACCTTATGCATTGAAATAATTGCAGTTTAACATGGTATTCCCTGAAAAAGGCATTTACAGTGCCTTTGGCTATCCTGATTTTTAGATTTGCTCTTACTGGCTACTGCTTCATCTCATCTCTTACGCTTGCCCAGAGTCACAACACTTTGGCACTCTATTTTAAAACCTCCTGTGTAGCACTAGCTAATTTTCTTGAAAGGATATTGGTCCCTTTCTGTTCCAAGTGCAACCTCACCCTGTACATCTATTTATTATCTTTCTAGCACGTGGTACAAGGAGTAATCTGGAGACCTGTTCTTTAACTTCTTACCTGACTCCCTATACACATTCTGCAGAACTTCATCTTTTATCTTAACCTCTCCTCTCCAACACTGTGTATAAAAACTCTTTGAGGCCATTTTGTCTCTGTAGAAATATTATAAACACCAGACAGATTCATTTTGGAGGAGACTGGGTCTATGAAAGAAAGCACAAGAATGGCAGGCTGTAAGGCTGCATTCACTGTCAAATGAAAATTAGCTTCCTTGTATGTCGGCAGATATCTAGTTATGATGATATTTCTGCTTAAAAAAAGACCAAAGTAAACATCTTCACTCAGAGATGGATTGCCTGGATGAACCGGACCTTGCTGAATTCCAGGATAACAAAGAACTGTTCAGTGGAAAATATTTGAACTGCTAATCTTACTGAACTATTATATTTTTGACTGAAGTATGCAAGTAAAAAAAGACAACAAACTATTGAGTGTAAATTAAGAGTTGAAACTTAGCAACAGCATGCATTTTAATTTAATGCATCATTGATTCCTCTGAGTTCCGATGAAGAGTCACAGCCTGAATTGTTTATTTTTTATTTCTCTCCTTAGATGTTGTCTAACCCCCTGAGTTCCTCCAACATTTTGTGTGTATGATGCTGGATTTCTAACATCTGCAGAATCTTCCGGGTTATCAATTCCTCAGCTTATTTTCAAAAATTAACTTAGGAGACCAAGTTTCACTAAGCTTCCAATTGCCGTCCACCATCTGAATTCCAGATGGAATGCGCAGATCAACACATCAAGCTTGGGCACAATGACAAAGGGCTAGATCCGCATTGGGTTCAACATTTATGCTGGTAAAAGGCAAATAACTGACAGCTGTTGGCACAACAGAGCTGTGATCCCAGTTCTTGATTCTTTGCTAAACTATTATGTCACTGAGATTAATGACAAAAAAAACATCAATACTCACAGAAGACAGTTAGTTACTTCAGTGTTTTCCCAATTGTAATACTAGGGAGAACACAGTTGGGTGAAACAGCCTTGTGAAGGAGATATGCATGTGTTTACATCAACTAATATTCAGGTCAGTAAATTAGACAACTCCTATTGACTACATGCAGGGGAGGTGACATAGCTGAAACAAGCAACAGAACTGTCAAGCAACTGTGGAGAGAAATATAAACTCATAAACTAATATTTGGACCCAAATTCATAAGTAAATCACAAAGAAGATCATTTTGGTTAAGTTTCAAAGTGCTTGCACCCATTTCATTTTGAATAACACGAGTCCCCCGGCATATAGAAAGATTACAGCATCAGTGAACTTGACAGTGCAATCTGGAGCCCCAATGATCACCAGAGGTCGTCCAATTGCAGCATACAGCTACATTGGTTGTCTCCAATATGTCAGGGATCCCATTCATTTCAATGGTTTAATTCCTCCCCTTGTTTTATTCTTCCTGTCCTTATCAGTTTCCCTACCTTGCCATCAGTTTCAAGACAACTTTTGTGGCTACAACAATAATAATTACATTTATATAGCACCTTTTATATTTAAGATATAGGTTCAAAGTGCTTTACATAGATGGTAAAGATAAATCAATATAGTCATAAAAATACAAGACAAAATTAAAAATCATAATGATAAACAAACAATATATAAAATAAAATGTAACTGCATACTGGTGGCATCCGTCGGTCTCGAGAGACCATGGATCTGCGCCTGGAGTTTCCAGGGCGCAGGACTGGGCAGGGTTGTATGGGAGACTGACAGTTGCCCAAGCTGCATGCCTTCCCCTCTCCATGCCATCAATGTTGTCCAAGGGAAGGGCACTAGGACCAATGCAGCTTGGCACCAATGTGTTGTTAAGTGCCTTGTTCAAGGACACAAACACGCTGCCTCAGCTAAGGCTCAAACCAGTGACCTTCAGGTTACTAGTCTGATGCCTTGCCCACTAGGCCATGCGCCAACACTACTGCATATACCAAATCATATAAATGTAATCAACATCAGTAAGCGAAAAGTAATTTTATAAATAGGCCAAATGAAAAGGTAGGTTTTTATAAGATTTTTGAAATGTTCCACAGTTCTAGCCTGGCTATATCTCAGTTGGTAGAGTATTCCAGATTTTTGGTGTAAAAGATCAAAGTACTGCAGACCCATTCTTATATGCCTGGCGCTTGGGACACTAAGGAAACCATTTATTGCAAATCTAAGATGATGATTCGGGATATAAAGGGTTAGACACTCCAAAATACATGGAGGAGCTATATTACTCAGAGCCTTGTGTATAAAGACACAGGCAGCTGGTGTAACAAGGCCAAAAATGGTGAAATGTGCTCAGAGCTACAGTGTGAGCGCCTCCACAGATCACAGCTACTTCCAAGGGGACAACAGATGAATGCGATGGAAGTTGTGAGTTCATGCAGGAGCTTCCATGTGAACATGCAAGTTGCTTCAACATCCTAAACTTGGCATTCTCTTTGGGTTCACCTGCTTGACACTCAGGCAAAGTTTTGCACATGTTCAGCACACTAAATTCAAGTAAAATCGCATCTCTTGGCAAATGTGACATTTTGATAACTTTGATAAATGCTCTGCTCTGTAAATTGTACACTGGACAACAAGAAAGTCAAAAGATTCTATCTTTATAGCCACTCCTGAATAACATGATGAACTGAAAGACTGGCATTGTATTTGTCCATTGCACAAACCCAGGCAGTAATTTCTTTTGAAATGTATTCACTTCTACAATGTCGGAAAATATACTTTGGGCTAATAAGAGAGAGAAGTGATTCAGATAATTGCTGGGATAGGAGTGGGATGAAAAGATAAAACTGGTACAGGCCAACTACTCTCAAAGTTATTTACAGCATGGAGGTCTTACTTTAGTTATGCAAGTTGTTGATCCAACCAAATCTGGAACGTTGTATGCAGTATCAGTCTTTTTATTAAGACAGGATGTTGATAGCCAAAGTTTTTGTTGGATTGATACCTGGATTGGGCAGTCTGTTTTAGAGGAAAGGTTGGATCGGCCCTTCAGCTTAAGAGATTACTAGTGTGAGATATTGCATATATGAAGCATATATGATCCTGAAAGATTTTGATAATGTGTATATGGAGAGCATTTTTCTTATTATGAGAGAATCCAGAACTAAAGAGATAAGGTGGCCTACTCCTTCTCCTGATTTGTAATACATATATTTTAAAGTTCATGTCTCAGGGAAAATTACATGTATCCATCAGAAGAATTTATTTTAAATACATCCTTTTATTCTTGTCTTCAGTTGTGAAATAAAAACAATTTCCATCAAGTCTTTGCTCATCTTAGATTACAGAGTTCTGCAGCATGGAGATAGGCCCCTCAAACCAACTTATCCATGACAACCAGAGTGCTTTCCTGACCTAGTCCCATTTATCTACATTTATCCATTATCTCACAAAACCAGGAGTTCCCAAACCTTTTTTATGCCATGGACCAATACCATTAAGCAAAGGGTCCATGGACTACAGGTCGGGAAGCCCTGTTCTAAACCTTTCCTGTCCATATCCCTGACCAAATCCCTTTTAGATGTTACAATTTTACCAGCCTCTGTTATTTCTTTGGCCAGTTCATTCCAAACACTCACTATCTTCTTTGTGAAAAAGTTGATCCTCAGATCCCCTTTACCTTCTTCCTTTCTCATCTTAACCCTTTTCCCATTAGCTTTGGACTCCACTACCTAGAGAAATCTCTGTGAAATTTATCAGTCTTCTCTATGCTCCTCATAATTTTACAAATGTCCAAGGTCACCCTAAGCTTCCATTGCTCCAAAAAAACTATCTCAAAACTATTTAGTCCCTCATTATAACTCAAGCTCTCCAGTCCCAGCACCACCTCTTGAATCTTTCCTGCATTCTCTCTGCCTTAATCACACACATCCTATGGTATGTCAATGGAGCAGCACACAATATCCCAAGTGCAATCTCATCCTCATCTTGTACAGTTGTAACATGACATCCAAATCTTTTTGATTTCAATTCCTGTCTGAGGAAGGCAGTATGCTAAATGCCTTCTTCATCACCTTGTAGACTTGTGCCAATTCTTCCAGGGAGCAATACATTAGCGCACCTATATCTTTCTGCAACATTTTCCAAGACTGTGTATGTCCTGCCCTGGGTTAACTTCCTAAAATGCATCACTTTTTATTTGTCTGAATTCCACCCTTAATGCACAAATCATTCCTTCCTTTCTCCTGGATCACTTCTATTTTAAAGGATTACATTAAAGATAAGATGGTCAAATAAACCCAGTTACAATTTACAGATTCAATGGAGCTCACCACTACGACTCAGTTACACTGACAAATATTTAAGTTTAATGTAGTTTGGCTGATATAAGGCAAGGTTGCACAAGATTCAGAAACACCTTGATGTTACCAGTAAGCACAAAATCCAGAAGTGGATAGGGAAGATACATTTATCATTTCCCCTCCTCTCTGCCTTTTAAGTATCCAAGAGTATACTTGACTTAAGTGCTTTGGTCTTTCTCCAAAAGATATTGGTATCAAGGATTCTTGATCTCCTTTCCTGAGGCTGCAAGCTGGTTTAATATCAATGATCTCAGGTTTCAGCAGAGGGTGAGACTAGCATTTTTAAATGAAGCACATGTTAATCTAGCCTGGGGTCCTCACATCTGACTGCCAACTCAATTCCTGCTATGTCACTACTGATTAGCTTGTATTCTGGTAGTACTCTGAATATGGATCATTACTGTAGAGAATTTGGAGGTACAACCTGCGTTATACCCGCTTGTGTGTTTGCATGCAATGGCTTGCGGTGATGGAACCTGATGATCACATCCTACGGGTGTACTATGTTAATTCTGAGAAGCTTAATTAGCAAATAAACCTTAGTGTCTGAATTGTGGTGGTTCAGTGCTACAATGTACTAAGACTAGGCATCATATTTGTTAGTTTGAGTGTCTCAATCTGGTCAGATCATTATACTATCTTTCAAAAGCCGTGAAGTAATTCAAAATAAAAGCCTTCTGCTTGCTTTCAGAATTACAGCTCAAGTTCTGATCTCAGCAGACACAATTTCAGAATATTGTACAACACTACAGCATTTAGAATAAAACTTTAGCATAATGACATTTGTTCAGATAATGGCCAAGTTCAAAAGGCAATCTGCAGCCAATCAAAATAGCGGTGCTTGATGCAGTAGTTACATTTCCATGAGCTCCTGACATTGGAGTCTCATTTGTATCATAATTCAATTCTACACCACACTTTGATTAAATACCCAAAATGCTACTCATTGCTTAACAAGCAGGATTTACTCAAAACATGAGGCATCAGAATCAGAATCAGATTTATTATCACTGGTATATGTCATGAAATTTGTTGTCTTGTAGCCTCAATACAACACAGTTCATAAAAATGATATGTTAAGTTACAACGAGAAATCTGTTTAAAACAATTAGTGCAAAACGAGAGCAAAAAGTGAGGTAGCATTCATGGGCTGAAGATCTGTCCAGAAATCTGATGGTGGAGGGGTTGTTCCAAAAACAATGAGTGTGTTGTGTGTCTTCAGGCTGCTTCCTGATAATAGCATGTCCTGGATGGTGAGGGCCCATAATGATGGATACCACCTTCTTAAAGCAATGCCTTTTGAAGACATCCTTGATGACGGGGGAGGCTAAAGCCCATAACGGAGCTATCTGAGTTTACAGTGTTCTGCAGCTTTTTCCAGTCTTGAGCATTGGCAACACATAACGCCTATTCTGAGAAGCTCGTCATTAAACTTGCATTCCAATCTCAGTAGCTGTAATGGAAGCTGATTTCATGTCTTATTTGTCATGGCCTACCGTTGTATGAGATTGAATAATATTAACAAAGTCCCTGTGATGAATAGGCCCACAGGACTTTGATGGTGTTCAACTAACATTTCCTGGATCACAGCACATTACTGGTATTACCCAAGATGAGGCCACCCTCAGGGTGGAGGAGCAACAGCTTATATTCCATCTGGGTACCCTCTAACCTGATGGAATGAGGATTGATTTCTCCTTCCGGTGAACAAACTTCCTTCCACCCCTCTATTTCCCACTCTGGCCTTTCCCTTCTTTTCACCCCCAAGTCTCTTCTTCCTTCCATTTCCCCTATTATCTACTCTCCCCTCCTATCAGATTCTTCCTACTCCAGCCCTTGACCTTTCCCAGACACCTGACTTCACCTATCACCTTTCAGCTAGCCTCTTTCCCCTGCCCTCAACTTTGTATTCAGGCAAATTCCCCCTTCCTTTCCAGTCCAAAATATAAACTGGTTACTCTTTTCCAAAGATGCTGCCTGACCTGCTGAGTTCCTCAGGCATTTTGTGCATATTGCTTTGGAATTCTAGCATCAGAAGACTTCCTTATATTTGCAATTACCCAAAATAGATTTATTTCTTTTTTGAATACATGTTCCAGAGCAGTGTAATAAAATTTCCAATGAAATTTATGGATTTCAAGAGAACAGGATGGTGAACTGCAATGAATTCAAAGTAGGAAACAGAACCCAATGTGCTTCAGTTTGCAAAACGAGATGAGATATAGAAATGTTGTAGATCCTGGTCCTCATGCTGGATCCCAGCTCCAGCCATAAACCTACGCATGTGCCTCATGTTCTGGTTTTCCTAGGATGAGCCAGACATGGGCTCCTTGCACACCCTGGCCCACTCTCCTTGTAACACAGTGCCAACCTCAAGTACGCAAATCTATGTATAGTTGGTCCACAGATAAGATCTAGTCAACTATCTGATTGTTTCAGAACAATCAGATGTCTGACTACTGGGTTTTCCTCCTTATTAAACTCAGAAGGATTAATCTAATATTAAAGTTTATTTAAGTATAAAATAATTTTATCAAGTATTCTGCTGGGACTTAAAGAGATTGCATGATGTGGCATGAGCTTTACCGTAGAATTGTAATATTTTAAACTCATTTCTAGAATATTTTTGATTTAATCTGTTTTCAGAGGAAAATGTAAGCCTTCAAAGGGCAAGTAATTATTGTTTCAAAGTATTTTGTCAAGTGAGAAAATTGTTGTCATAGTCTTACAGAGGTCGTAGGGATACAATAGTTTAATATGAATAAGATAGATTAATCTGCCAGTGGGCAGAGGCTGAGCTGTCATTCTCAACTCCATCACAACAAAAATAAATGAGTCACAACAAATTGGGAAGGGATTGAATTGTTCAAATTACTTATTCTGCAGAAAATGACACACAGGCATATTTGCCTTTGTAATATAACCCTAAAATGAGGACCATGCCAAATAAACATTTAGACCACACCAAAAGTATTTGACAGATCATTCTCATGAAGAATATTTGTCTCTCAATTCCTGATAGTGCTCTTGTCAAAATTCATTTCTTTCTAACTACTTTTGCACATATTTTGAAATATTGCCCAGTCAGTCAATTAGGCAAATAATTCATTCTCTGCAGTTACTGCCTAACAGTCTGTTGTGAAAGTATATTACATACAAAATAGTTTACGTTGGCACATTTGCAGAACATTTGTGACATGAAAACAACCTGTTTGGGGCCAAAAATCCCATGAATTTTAAGTTGTTTAAAAACATCACTTATGAATTGTCTTAAATTGGCAATTGTGATTTTTTTAACTCCTGTACAAGCTTAGGCAAACTTTTATTTTATAATGGTGTAGATACTGATATTAAGCAACATATTTAGAGTAAATATGGGGTAGTTTCAGGGCACAGGTGAGTGTTTTCAGCAGCACTCTATAGAAGGACAATGTATGGACAACCCTGGGATGGACAAGGCTCAATCTAGCTCTTCGCCTACACACACACTTGCCATTTCCCAGTAGTCCAACCAATACATTGAGGCTCCATGGGATTGATGATAATCAAAGGCCTTTCAGAGCAGTTGGAATAAACTTAATTCATTAAAAATCACTTAAATTTGATTGAAGATAGTAAGATAAAAAAGTCAGGTAGCTTTTCTGAATTAAGGTGGTGACCCCATTCAAATGGACATAATCTTGCTACTATTAACAAATGATACTAGTTTAAAGCTGGGCATACAAATATGAAGATACAAAGTGTCAAATCAGCCCAGAATTTTTGTGTGGTGATTTCCAAGTAGACTGAGAGGTTAGGTGCACTGGCATCTAGCCTTCAGCTCAGTTCTGACATTCAATGGTAGTCTGTGGAAATCAAAAGTAGCCTTTCCAAGTAACAAAACAGACTTGAAAAGAATTTGTTCCAACCAGTAGCAACTGTGTAGCCTGTTAATTTTGTTTGTTCTTTTGAAATAACTTGACCTACTATTGGACTACTGGAGAGGTCCTTTATTTTAGTAATTAACTTGGTGGCAAATGTATGAACTTAATAATAAGAAAACAAAAAAAAAGTTGAATGTTTAATAAGTTTCATTATCTGCAACTTCTCATAAAATAATACACACTTGACAACATAAGGATGAATGTGACAAGAAAAGCACGGCTTAAAAAGGGACATAAATCAACAAAATAATTCAAATTGTAATGTATAATCAATGGGAAACAACATACAAAATGAATTAATAAACAAAATTAATTCTAAGAAATAGTCTGCTATATATTAAACCAGATTATTGTGATATATTGAGGGTCTGATGCTAACTAAAGGGCTTCAATACAAATAGTGTATTTTACTAGAGGAACAGCACTTTAAAAATGAACATTAAAATAGTTGCACTGTTAATAGAATTGATGAAAAGCATCTTGCCTTTACAAAATGTATACTTTTATACAGGATAAGTAAATATTAATTCTTCAGTGTACAAAATCATCACAAAAATCTAAATATTACATGCAACTTTTTGTGCCAAATTTATCTAACAGCACAAATGCACTGAAAGTGAGTCAGAGTGGAAATAAGAAACAAAAACAGAGAGAGAGAGAGAGATAATAGATCAAAGTTTCTTTGGCTGCAAGTGGTGAAGAGATGTTTAAAAAATCAAAGAATA
The DNA here is from genome assembly GCF_030144855.1 of Hypanus sabinus. Classification (NCBI taxonomy): domain Eukaryota; kingdom Metazoa; phylum Chordata; class Chondrichthyes; order Myliobatiformes; family Dasyatidae; genus Hypanus; species Hypanus sabinus. The sequence continues at coordinate 136,532,735 of NC_082709.1, read as the reverse complement.
CAAAAATAGAGAGACTTGAAATAAAATTACTGACTGCAGTGAAACTGCAGAGCTTCACATTGTGTATTAATGACATAGATATCACAATAGGGATTATATATTCAATTTTGCTAATTATACAAACTAGTCATAAAGGAGAGGATAATAAAATCACAAAGCAACATTGATTAATCAGTTCAATGGGAAAAACCAGGAGATGAATTTCAATGCTGCTGTGTATACTAAAGTACAACTGACTAAGTACTATTTTGGTGGTATCAAGTTGTGACAAGGAAAAAAATTGGGGGTGATTTAGACACTTTACTATAAACTTGTAAAGTGAGAATATGGTAAGCAGAAAGGTTATTGGAAATCAAGTCTTTCTATCAAGACTAAAGAGAAAGAAAGGAAAGATGCTTCACTATGACTAAATAGTTAACAGATGTGAGTACAGCATCAGCACAATACCTGAAGATATGCATTGGACCAGATTTTCCCAGGTGCTTTCAGGAATTCCAGTTCCTGAAAGAACACTAATGTTCTGACCTTACTAACTCAGGCCAGATGGGAATTTCCCACCTACACTTCTCAGTGGAGCTCAACAGTGGAAAAGGAGTTTGTCAAGATTCTCAAGCATGCTCTTTGATTTTATTTTCCTCTGTCCTATTAATAAATCCAGAAATCTCAAGCTGAGGAATCCCCTCTTAGATCTATCACCTGGTTAAGTCTGGCATAGAATTAGCAAGCCCATTACTTTAAATACAGATTGAAAGAATAGATTTTTTTGTAAGAAGCATTTAGAATTATAGAGAAGTTTTGGCAGATCACAAAATTAATCATTATTTTGAACTCATGACATACATGTCTCTGGGCTATGCTCTAAATTTTCTAGCATCTCTACATAACTGACCCCATTCAAACAAAATAATTTATCAAACTCAAAGATAACTAACTCTGTTAACTGCATTCTGCTGCATTTCATTTACTTATTACAAACAATCTCTAGTATTTCTGTTTGTGCATTTGATTATAAATTATAGTTTTTACATCGTTAGCAAATGAAACACGATGGGAAGACTTGTGGGAAACAACATGTTGACGCTTCCTTTATATAGAATTTACTATTGAAGGATGTTTTGCAAAGACAAACTGATTAAGTCAATATTTTTAAGATCTAAGTGGAGAGGAGCAATGGAGACGAGACTCACGGGGCATTATGGTCGATTCACCTTCCAATGTTCTGAGCTTGTCTATTCAGCAAGTTCAATTTTAATTTAATGTACTAACTAATTAACTGTTAGTTATCTCAATCACCCCAAAACGGTATAGGGAACATACAGGTAGACTTTGTCCCCTGTACTCAATTTTCCACATCTTCTAAACCATCAGAGACATTAATTTGGGAAGAAGGGCAGTTGCATGGGCAACAAAACAGCAGCGATCTATTCCAATAGTTCAAACTTTGCAACAAAATCTTGATGATATTATAAATTCTTGGTAAAAGTTACAATTACTCCATCACTCCCCACTAACATCATAACTACATTCTACAGAGGCGTGGTTGAAAGTGTGCTGACCTTTTGCATCACAACCTGGTACTCCAGCTGCAATGCTGCTGACAAAAAAAGCCTTGCAGAGGGTGGTTAAGGGAGCAGAGAAGGTTATTGGGGTCTCCCTACCTTCTGTCCAAGACCTTTTTCAGAGTCGATGCCTCCAGAAGACACGGTACATCATTAAAGACCCCTCACACCCTCTCCATGAACTGTTTGTTCTTCTGCCATCAGGTAAACGTTACAGGAGCATCAAAACTAAAACCACAAGGCTACTAAACACCTTTCTCCCACAGGCAGTCAGACTGCTAAATAGCTGCTCTACCAGACTCTGATTTGGACACTTTTAACTTGCACTGGACATTTATAACTTGTTTTTAACTGACATGTGGCTGTTGTGTTTTAATATTTATTGTTATGTTTATTATTTAGTGTTACTTTTGTTATGTTATGATTGCACTGCTCCTGGGAAACGCTGTCTCATTCTGCCCTGCAGAGCTGATGTACGTTTAGAATGACAATAAAGTTTTTGAATCTTGGATCTTGAATATACCATCAATACTAAAGCTATGCCAAGGCTATCTCCCAGCTAGACAAGTAGTACACAGGGCTCCACTAAGCCATCCACTTGGCACTAAATTCTTTTGTCATGAAATTGGGGTCATACAACTGAATGCTCGAAATGACTATTACAAATCTTCTGGTAAGATGGCGGTGTGCTCAGACACAGCAGCCCACCTGATCCAACCAAAGGTGTATTTGTTTGTTCTGAATGTCTTTTATACAATCACAGGTCACTGCTGGATACTAAGCATCAAGTTTAGCTCAATAGCAATAGAATTGGACTGATTGTTGTGTTGTCACCAGGATTTGTTGCATACCATTGTGCAAGACGGTGTGCAGTCTAACAATCGGTGTGAGCGATTGTCTTGGATGTTTTTATTGAGATTGCAAGACACCGTTGGACATAGGTAATATAGAATACTGCAAGTCCAGTTCATTGGAGAGACCAACTGCAGGGGAGCTCTGTTGCTTCAGTTGTGGCAAAGACTCGGCCAGGGCCGTGGGGTTGCCTATCGAGGCTCCCAGAAGAGGAGATGCTGAGGCTGTGCAGGAGAGCCTTTTTGGGAGGGGCTAGAATTCCTAACTGTTGGGAGCTGTCCCCTCCTGTTAGGGCTGCCCTCCAGTTCTTGCTCAGTGGAAGAACAAGCTGGACCAGGACAACATCCCAAAAATTTATAGTCATCCCACTCAGGGACTTCAGCTATATTATATTATCTTTTTTCCTATATGACTGTTTTTTTCTGAAATCTTAACCATGTTTGCTATGTGCTATGCATTGTTGCTACTGTGTTTTGCACTTTGGGCTGAAGAAACACTGTTTTGTTTATTTTTTTCAGGTATAGTTGGAACATTTCTGTTTGGTTATAGTCAGGTATAGTTGAATGATAATGAAACTTAAACTTAACTTAAATCACACAGCTTTGACGCTGAAAATGCTAGCCTCAATAAACCTGCCAAAATTATTTAGATCAGTACAAATAGACTTAATGTTTCTGTCATGGCTCCTTACCAACAGCATGACTAACTATTCAGAAGACTGCACCTGCAAGTGACTGTCGCCTTGTTTGCAGAAGATTATATTTCTTTATTTCTATTTTCTTTGGTACTTTTCCTTGTTTTGTCTGATATTTTTGCTTTGTAGAACTTTTCTTCACAATTCATATGGTTTTAGCTATCTTTGTTCCTGCTGGTATTTCACTGAACTACTTTTTTGATTTAATAGATGGTGATTGCTTAGTGGCATATGCAAAATAAATCAGTGAATTTATTTCTGTTTTGTGGTCTAGTGAACGTGAATCAGAATCAGAATCGTGTTTATTATCACTGGCATGTGACATGAAATTTGTTAACTTAGTAGCAGCAGTTCAATGATCTGGAAGGGAAAAAACAAGAAAAATAAAATAATAATAATAAATTAATTAATCAATTACAGTGTGTGTGTGTGTGTGTGTATATATATATATATATATATATATATATATATATATATATAGAGAGAGAGAGAGAGACTAGATTAAACATCATGCAAAAACAGAAATATATATAAAATATATGTATTATTGTTCACTTGAAAAGCAGACATACTCTACATAATTGTACCTTCATTACAGAGAAGATTAATGCATTGGTTGGGGTATGACCAACAAAGCCTTCAAATAATAACTATGAGAGGTATTGGCTCTAGAACGATTGTGGGATATTGAGGAGTTCTGTGTGGAACACAACAGTAGAAGCTGAGGAACTCATAGGCAAAGCAGTCAGGGGAATTGCTATTAACACAAGTACGGATGTTGAGAATTATAATGAACAGCAGAAATCCAAAAATTTGGCTGACCAAATTATACAAAATGCTGCATGATTCTTCTAAATGCTTTATTTCTGACATTTTGTGTGTCGAAACATTGTAATTTGTGAAAATTAATGCACAAAAACAATTCATATTACAACATGCAGTACACATTGTGTAAAAGGTCACATCTGGCATTGTTCTGTTTATGGATTAGAACGTCAATTTGTACATGTGAACCAGACTCCGCAGACTTGCTGTTTGAAATTACAATGTGTTAATTATGCTAAATTTGTCCAGCAATATATCTTGTGTGCTCCAACTCCAGTTTTTCAGGTGTTCAATAAAGCACTGAAATAAAAATGGTGAACTTGCTTGGACAGTAGATTAGCACATTGCCTTTTTGTATTTTGTGAGTGATTTGAACACAGTGGAGAGAGTTCAGAGAAGGGTGATGAGACTCATTTCAGGTCTGAAGGGTATGAGCTACAAAGAAAGATTGAAATAATTAAATATTTTTAGCCTAAGTAGAATGAGAGGAGATATGATAGAAGTGTTCAAAATCATTAAAGGTATTAGTAAGGCAGATGCCAGCTGCTGCTTCAAATTTAATCCATCAACAAGGACCCAGGTGGAGACTGTTTAAAGGGAGATTTCAGACTAACATCAGGAAGCATTTCTTGAAATGTGAGCTGTGGACACATGGAACAAACTACCTAGTTGTGCAATTAGGAGTAGTACCTTACAGCCTTTCAAATCTAAATTCGATGGTTATTTTAGCACACAATGGGAATAGAAATAGCTTTGTTGGGCCAAATGACCTGTTCTTATCAAAAGCTTTCTAACGTTCTGTCAGAAACACACTGAGTCTCAGCAATTTGCAGAACGGTAAACTTTATTTTTCGAGTCTGCAGAGTCGGACCCAACCAGCTCCTGCTAGATTGAGTGCCGAATTACACTTTGCACAGTTTTTTTATACCCTAGTTGTTTACGACTTTGTGAGTTGCACCCATGTGAGGTGCAGACATTCTTCCTTAATCTCATTACAAAATTACAAATGTGACTACCCTTTGGCCCACTTATCAGCCTCAGCGCATTAACACCGTTATTGTTCAACCGTTAAGCATGTCTTCCCGTTACCTGTATCGCTTCTTTAATCAGCAAGCTATTGTTTCATCCTGATTTTGCAAATTGGTTTATACGTTGCCCTGCAAGTTGCTTTGCACGTTCTTTCTGTGTCAGCACATTCTAAATGGACTCCTTAAGAATCATTTCTCTCAATCCACCCTTTTTCTTTTTAGAATGTGCTATCAGTTGGGCTTTTGCCACGGGTTTACATAGGCTTCTTCCTCTAGCTCTATTTCCCTTTGTAGGAGTACCTGAACAGGATCAGCTGGGGCCCCTGGTTGCATGACTTGTCTTGCCACCCTAGCTACTAGCTCCCGCAAGCAGGGGATCAGACATGGTAGCAGAAGGAGGACCATCAATCCCCCTCCTATAACCCCTAAAGCGGTTCGCCACCAGCCTCCTGTCAACCATCCGTCCAGCCAGTCCCAATACCCCAGCGGCTTCCAGGTCTGTACCGGCACGTGGGCCAGTTTCCTTATTTTATCTGATATTTTTTGAACCACCTTTCCGTTGTCATCTATCTTTAAGCAGCAGTTGGTTAGATTAAACTTTCCACATACTCCTCCTTTTTGTTGTAGTCATAACATTTCTCGTTTTCATGCGAGTGTGATACAAAGGACCCTGGAAAAACCGTCATGCCCACCCTTACCGTCGTCCTGCACTTATCACATCCCCCTTCAGCGCTTCTCAACAATAGCAGTATATACATTACAGTCCCAAAGTTCATTCTGTCCGTCTTTTGAGCTTTTAGCACCATCGGGTCTTCTCCCTGGACGCAAGTCCATTCTGCACCTTCTTCGGGCTTTACGGGTCCCTTGATTCTCGCGGCGTGGGTCCACCCTTTTTCTTTTGTCCTTACTGCGGCTTCGGTGGTCAGTAGCACCTGGAATGGGCCTTCCCACTGCGGCTGTAACTTCTCTGGCTTCCAAGTCTTAATCAGGACCCAGTCACCGGGCTGAGTTCGGTGGAGTGCGAAGTCCAGAGGTGGGGTTTGTGCGAGTAACCCCTTCCTGCGCAATTCTGCAAAAGAACGAGACAGTGCCTGTAAATAGTCCCTTACAAAGACATCTCCCCCTTGCAGGGAAGGATAGCCCTCCACCTTGTTCCAATATGGAAGGCCAAACAACATTTCATAAGGGGATACTCCTATATCTTTTCGAGGAGCCGTGCGGATTCTTAGTAGGGCCAGGGGTAGACACTTGGTCCAGGGTAGCTTGGTTTCCATCATTAGTTTTGTCAATTGCGTCTTCAAAGTACTGTTCATCCTCTCAACTCTTCCTGAGCTCTGAGGGTGCCAGGGGGTGTGCAGCTTCCACTGGATTCCTAAGGCGTCACAGATTAGCTGGTGTGTTTTTGAGGCAAAGTGTGTTCCCCTATCTGAATCAATAGACCCCATTATTCCATATCTCGGGACTATATTTTCTAATAGGATCCGTGCCACTGTAGGGGCGTCCGCTTTAGTGGTTGGGAATGCTTCCACCCACCGAGTGAAGTGATCCACAATTACTAACAGGTACTTCCATCTCTGAACTTGTGGTAGTTCCGTAAAGTCTATTTGGATCCGATGGAACGGTCGGACGGCTAGTGTTTGTCCCCCTTTATGGGTGGCACGCATCATTTTCTTGTTTACCTTTTGGCAGGTGTAACAGCCCCACACCTCCTGTTGAGCTAGTGTGAATATCCCTTTACAAACATAGTCCCTTAGGATAGTGTCGCACATAGCTTGCACTCCCCAATGGCTTTGTTGGTGTAGTTGTTGCAGTATATGACGAGTTACTTCCTTATTCAGTACTTGCCGTCCGTCGGGGGTCTTCCACTCGCCTTCTGATGTTTGTCGGGCTCCCCTATTGATTCTCCGTATAAGAACTGTGCCGGGTTACAACTATTGTTCCTTTCAAAGCTTACATCATCCCCGACCATCAGAATGGTTTCGTATTTCAGTATGCGAGAGTCCGTCAACCACCGCTGAGCTTTTTGGGCTAAGAGGGTGCTAACGGAGTGCTGGGTATACACCGTCATTCTTCCCCCAAAGGTTAATTTCCGTGCTTCTTCTACTAGTACGGCTGCTGCCGCTACGGCTTGTATGCACGTCGGCCATCCCCGGGATACCGGGTCGAACATTTTTGATAAAAAGGCCACAGGTTGCCGCTTTCCTCCTTTTTCTTGGGTTAGTACTCCTAACGCAGTTCCTTCATTGTTTGTTGCATACAGCTGAAAGGGCTTTTCCAGTGCTGGCAGTGTTAATACCGGGGCCCGAATTAGTTGCCCTTTTATTTTCCTGAACTTCTGTTCTTCTTCTTCGGTCCAGCTGATTATTCCCCGGTCTTCCTTTGCCAATTTGTCGTACATAAACTTCACCAGGGGGGTATAATTCTCTATCCAAATCCGGCAATAGCCCACTAAGCCCAGAAATTGTCTTATTTCCTTCTTTGTCCTGGGAAGCGGTATTTTAGTTATTCCCGCTATTCTTTCTGGGGTTATTTGGCGGTGCCCTTTACTGACTCTGTGTCCGAGATATGTTATTTCCTTCTCGACAAATTGCAGTTTCTTCTTGGACACCCGCAATCCTTTTTCTCCTAGGTAATTCAGGAGTCTTATAGTATCGTCTCGCACTACCTCCTCTGCTGGTCCCGATAGTAGTAGGTCATCGACATACTGTAATAGTTGGTTCTTTTCGGTACAATGGAATCCAGCCAATACTTGCTCCAGTACCTGTTCGAATAGGTTTGGGGACTCCGTGAACCCTTGGGGCAAGACGGTCCACCGGAGTTGCTTCTTCCGCCCAGTGAATGGATTTTCCCATTCAAATGCGAACATATCTCGGCTACCTTCCTCCAACGGGCAACTCCAAAAGGCATCTTTTAGATCTATCACACTGAACCATTCATGTTCAGGAGGTATTTTGCTCATTAATGTATAGGGGTTAGGCACTACCGGGTATCGTGTTTGGACTACCGCATTTAAGCCTCTCAGATCTTGAACCATTCGATACGTGCCGTCGGGCTTTCGGACCGGTAGGATGGGGGTATTAAAGGGTGACATACATTCTTCCAGGAGTCCATCTGATACTAATGTCTCAATTACGGGTTGTAATCCCCTCCTCCCTTCCATGGCAATGGGATATTGCCGTCTTCTCTCTTCTGCTTGTTTGTCCCACTGTGGGTCGTTTACTGGAAATTTCCGGTCCCCCGGTAACTCATTCGGCTGTTCCCTTCCCCAAATTGATATTGCAGCTTGTCGTATCATTTGCCTCTCTTGTGCAGAAAATAGCGTTCCCATAATCGCATGCATTTCTTCCCAAGTGTAAACATTAGGTCCTAAGAATTGATCCAACTGTTCTGCCAGTCCCATTGGATCTTCTAATAAAGTTTTCATATCTTTCTTAAATCCTCGTACTTCGGTACTTGTCAGAGGGACGTTTACAAATCCTGTCCCTCCTCGTGCTCCTCCCATTGGAACCTCTCGAAGGGGACACAGCTGTACCTCTTCCTTTTTTAATTCGTCTTTCTTTTTCTTATCTGCTCCTGTCACACTCCTTGTTTCGATCCTTGCTTTTGCTTTTTCCCTAACATCCCTCTCTTCCCTCTCCGGGTCTATTTCTTCTGTTTTTTCACTTTCTTCACGTCCTCCCTCTGCTCCCGCAAGGGGCGCAGAAGGCTGGACATAGGGAGGGGGTAAATGATCGAGTGGGTCCCACTTCCGCTCCCCTTTAATGCCCAATTTAAAACTCTTTGTTGTTACTCCTGGCCAGGGAGCCCAACAAAAAGCATAAGCAATTTCTTCCGGTTTTACACTTGGTTTTGAATTAACGTAAATGTTTAAGGCTTGTCGTACCCAATCCTCCTCAGACCCAAGCCGCGGCCACCAGACCGCAGGTTTTTCTATCGGCTGTTTCGACCAAATTAAACAGTACTGTATCATTTTTTTCTTTTGTTTCCCTTTTAGTCTTCCACATCCCCAATTCTCAAACATTCTACCGAGGGGGCTATCAGGAGGAACCCCCGGGTATGGTCCCGGTCTTCTCCGTCTCCTCTTTCTTTTTAGAGCCACCCCCTCCCATCTTATTCCGCTCTTACTTAATCAGGAGGACCCCCGGGTAGCGATCCCGGTCTTCTCCGTCCTTACTTATTCCCGCACCTTTCTACTATAATAGTAGGCACTTACCCGGTGCGTCCTGGGGACTTCCAGTACCAGGTACTGTCCCCTTCTCCCCGTTTACCGCTCTGCGCTGTCCGGATATCACTCGCTCAAGCCGCGTTGGAGCGACGAGCAAGGAGTCAGGGACCGCCAAACTCGGCGGGGTGCACCGTCTCCGATGTCCTTCCTCGTGTCCACCGCGGCCGGAGTGTGGATCCCGGACGAGCCCCCACGTTGTCAGAAACACACTGAGTCTCAGCAATTTGCAGAACGGTAAACTTTATTTTTCGAGTCTGCAGAGTCGGACCCAACCAGCTCCTGCTAGATTGAGTGCCGAATTACACTTTGCACAGTTTTTTTATACCCTAGTTGTTTACGACTTTGTGAGTTGCACCCATGTGAGGTGCAGACATTCTTCCTTAATCTCATTACAAAATTACAAATGTGACTACCCTTTGGCCCACTTATCAGCCTCAGCGCATTAACACCGTTATTGTTCAACCGTTAAGCATGTCTTCCCGTTACCTGTATCGCTTCTTTAATCAGCAAGCTATTGTTTCATCCTGATTTTGCAAATTGGTTTATACGTTGCCCTGCAAGTTGCTTTGCACGTTCTTTCTGTGTCAGCACATTCTAAATGGACTCCTTAAGAATCATTTCTCTCACGTTCTAATGTTCCAGGAAGTACAAGTTTCATTGCTTTGCTAGATCAGGGAAGGGGAAGTGGAAAGAAGCTCATAAATCCTGCTTAATAAATGAATAATTAATAGTGATCGTCATAGTAATAATATATTATATGGGATAAAGAAGCAAGAAAAACTTACTTAATAGATGTAGCCATTCCAAATACATAATATACAGAAATCTATAAGTAAAAACACCAGTAATATGCTGAATTAAAAGAGGAAATTAAAAGACTTTGGAACATGAACAGGGTATATGTTGTCCCGATAGTAATATCTACAACTGGTATCATCCCAAAGTCATGGAACGAACAATAGCATTAAACAATTAAGGCTACACAGCAATATCCATCTAAATCTTCAGAAAGCCACAATATGAAACACCATTAGAATTGTCTGAAAGTTCCCAGCAACTGAGAAATGAATGTACTTGGCTATGCCTGTACCTCAGGTCTTACTGGCTTGAGCTGAGAAAAAAATAAATAAAAATAATTATAACTTCTTGGTCTTCTTTGGCATTCCCTTCAGACTTTCTTCTCCACTTGTTGGGTCATGTAATTGGTGGAAACATACAGAATTCACAGCCACCAACATTGAGCTGGAGTTCATTTTAAGAGGCTGGGCTGACGTGATGACGTAATTGTTATGAAGGTACCACAGCTCTGAGGGGCCGAAGGGGCGGGAGCAGCCCCCTCCTTCTGGAGAATCGCAAGATCACTATTAATTTGGGTCTCGGAAGTGAGAGACAATGCAACGGTTCTGGCCATTGTTCTTAGAGGCACCTGTGTGTCCCTGCTACGTGACAGCTACCATGGACATGGACACCCTCGGGCAATGTGGGGGTGGAGATTGCATCACCCTACTTTGATGGACATCTACAACTCTGCAAGTAAAGATAAAAGCAGACTGCAAGAGGCGGTACGGGAGCAACACACCCGAAGGAGATGCTCGCTCAGTGCTCCCGTGGCTGGAAGCCACTCAACGCCACGTGCGCTCCTAACTCCTTTGCCTGGGGAGCCGGTGGCTGAGAATACCGAGAAGGACTTCGAACTAACAGCAGGGAAACAACGCTCCCCTGATTTAACGGAGTGGCTTCCTAAAGACCTGGGCAAGTTTTCCGTTTTTTACCGATCCCTCTAAAACACGTGAAAACCAGCGATTCCCCAAAAGGCTAAAGTCTAAAGGCTTCTAAGTGACTTTTATATTTCCAACGGACAATATATTATCCCCCAGACAACAGTCGCGATTACTTCTTAATGATGAACATTACTATACCCGCGTTTTAGATTGAGTATTGATGACGTGCATTATCTGAATGTTTGCATTAACCTTACTTTTGTGCCCCTTTATAAATAAAAACGTTTGAAAATAGTGACATCAGACTTCAACGGACCTCTTTATCTTTGCTGGTAAGTTATCCAGTTACGGGATACGTAACATAATTAAGTAAAGATTTTTCTTAGCTGCACTTTGTGTTCAGTCTTTAGAGTACAATAAATGAGTTGCTAAGGTTTTCCTGAAACATAAAATGCCTCCACCCTTTATATTTGTAAAAAACCTACATTGGTTTTTTACATCTAGGATGATTCCAGAGTTATTGAAGATGTCAGCCAATGCAGTTACTTTGAAACTGTTGAAGTTTTGGGAGCAAAATACCATTGCTTGGTTTGTACAAGGCGCAATTCATGCTTCAAGAAATCTCCGACAATACCAAATACTTTTATGTGGTAATGTCGTTCATAACTCCACATCAGCAAGATTGCTGAGTCTACTAGAACATCTCCCTTAACATGGTGAATACAGATCACTGAAAATTCACCTTTTACAGACTTTTGGACTATCAGAGTCTGAGTGCCCCAAACAGTTGCTCTCCTTGCCCAGCCTCAGCAATGCTAAGCCATCGGAGCTAATAGACCACATGCTGGTCCTCCTGGGAAATGCCATTGTTGTTTTATTTTTAAAGAATACTACGATGAGTATAGATAGAGTGAATGCAAGCAGGCTTTTTCCACTGAGGCCAGGGGAGGAAAAAAAAACAGAGGCCATGGGTTAAGAGTGAAGGGGGAAAAGTTTAAAGGGAACATGGGGGGGGGGGGGGCTTCTTCACGCAGAGAATGGTGGGAGTGTGGAATGAGCTGCCAGATGAAGTTGTGAATGCGGGCTCACTTTTGGCATTTAAGAAAAACTTGGACAGGTATATGGATGAGAGGGGTTTAGAGGGATATGGCCCAGGTGCAAGTCAGTGGGACTAGGCAGAAAAACCATTTGGCACAGCCAAGAAGGGCCAAAAGGCCTGTTTCTGTGCTGTAATGTGCTATGGTTCTATGAATGGACTTAATGACTTAGCACACAGAGCCCTCTGGCAGAGAATTCCAAATATTCTTCTGGGTGAAGACATTTTTCTCCTAAAGCCTGACCCTTTGCTAATCGCCAGGTTCTCGAGTCCTCAGTGATGCACCATCAATAACTCACACTGAGACGTAGGCGAGATATCGGCTTTTATTGACTGGAAGAAGGAACCAGGAGTGAGTGTCTATCATACAAGGTCTTGGAGACTGAGGCCAAGCTTCAGGCCGCAGGTCTCCTTTATACAGGGGCCTGTGGGAGGAGCCACAGGAGCAGTCAGCAGGGGCGTGTCCCGACAGGCACATAGTTCACCAGACTCAGCCTCTGTACCTAACCAGTAAGATCCTAAAGAGTTTCAATGAGGGTACCTCTCATTCTTCACACTCGAGAGATTACTTAATCTGCTCATATTCAAACCCACTAAACCATGAACCAATCCCATAGTTTGCACCTGTGCCAAATATTGCTGGAGGAACTGACCTTTCAGCCAATGTAACACTGGAACAGACGCACTATTGCCTTTGCAGAACGTCAGTTGCCACAGGACCAGATTAGAATGTATGTGGTTTAATTGCTTTGCTTTGCAGCTATCCTGCACCATAAAGGGGAAGCTGCCTGTCTATTTCACAAAAGCATTAGATACCAAGAAACCATCTGTGCCATATTTTAATTGTGCTTCTTTCATCACGTTACAGATCAAAAAGGAGTGAACCCATTTCCAGATGCTCTCCCATTCTTCAATTTTAATGACTGCTCATTTTTTCCTCTTTTCAGCTGTATTCTCCTAAGATTTCATATTGTTTTCACTGGCAGAGGTTCAAAACTGACAATATTTGATAATAATTCTGTGCCCAATTTGCTGATCAATAAAAAAGAAGTTTTAATGGTTCATATTTGCATAGGAACAAGAGAAACTCAGAAACGTAGAAAACCTACGGCACAATATAAGCCCTTCGGTCCACAGTGCTATGCCGAACATGTCGATAGCCAAAGTTTTCAACTGAAGTTTATTCTCAGTTGTAAAATGAGTTCAAACCTTTTAAAACTTTTTCTTGGTAACTAACCAATATCTTTTTTTTTAAATTAATCTTTATTGGCTAAAATAATTTGAGGAGATCCTAAGAATGTAAGTTGTTAAGTAATTTGCTTTCCTTTTTTATGATAAGGACACATAGTGAACAACATAATTTGTTGGTCGACAATAGAATGTTGTTACAATAAATCCTGTTATTGCACACCTTTTATTATAACAAGTTCTATTGTTGACCCCTTTGAGATTAGCATTCTGCAGTTTGGAAAACAACTGATGCCTCGGTAGAATATAGTTTGATAAAAAGAAAATATTGATAGCTTGTGGGAGTTTATATGATTGAGATTTGATTGCATTGAAGTCAGTAATTATATGATCTATTTTAGCTGTGGATTCTCTTTAGGTTGTGGTAAACTAGAGTGATTAGGCAACATACTTCCAAAAGTATAGCATCTGTACTATTACAAATAGGAACTGGTCTAAGAATGGTAATTCAATGGGTCAGCTAAATCTGGTACATTTTGCAAAATTATGGTAATACAAACATCATTGTGCTGAGATTTTCTGCAATATCTAATTGCACTAATTTTGCATAAAACGGCTCTGTTAGTTTGTAATGCCAGTAAACACATTCTCCTGTGAGCTATGTCTTGGTTGGGGCAATGAATGAAACAGTGAAAAACATGGTTAGAGTCAAGGCGGAATGACAGGATAGATGGCAGAATGGAGACATGGGTATTCTCTGCCATGGCCTCGTTGGGAAGAGAAGGTAATCAGAGGATTCAAGGTTCCTCTGAAGAACCAAGAAGTGTACATATTTTGGCAGTGTCTATAAGAAATGTTAGTAAAATAGATGTCTCCCTTTGTTTTGATATTCTATTATTACTTCGACTGGAAGGTATCCTTCAGAAACACAGTCAAAGATGTGCTTCAACATGGACATTTGTTATAAATTTATTTGTTTAGAGATACAGCCCAAACAGGCCTTTCCGGCCCAATGAGCTATGCCACCTAGCAATCGACCTATTTAACAATCATTGGACAATATACAATGACCGATTAACCTACTAACCAGTATGTCTTTGGACTGTGGAAGGAAAATGGAACACCTGCAGGAAACCTTTGCAGCCACTCTGAGAATGTACTTACTCCTTAAAGACGGCACTGGAATTGAACTCCAAACCCGAGCTAGTAACAGCGTTGTGCTAACCACTACAATGCCATGGCACGCTAAATGTCTTAAAAGTCACAACTCTTCACAGCAGCATATTAATTGCCCAACAACGGGCTACATTTTGAATGGTTCAGAGGTTTCATTTTTAACGCCTTTATTCTTTTCACTGTTCCTTACTGGCAAGATGCTCTATGGTTTTCCGTGGAATAACATCATTCTACAAAAATCACACTCAGCATAATTTACTAGCTAGGGCCTTACCTCCACAGAAGTAAATGACTGTGTGAACCAAATCAAGACACTTAATTTCTTAAAGGCATTAAATAAAAATCATGATCAGCATCAGCTCCAATTCAACTTATTTCTGCTTCATGTTGACTTGCTGCTTTCCTTTATTCACTTTTGAAAGTCTCTCTTTACAAGTGTATTTCAATGGCTAACCATATTTGTCACAGTAATCCAAGGTATTTTACTTCATAATTTTATTTATAAGCTTTTCCGTTCAATAATAATTAATGTACAAGCTGAAAGCAGCTCTGACGCATCAAGCTTTTCCTCAACCATCAAGATAATCTGGAACTGACCGCAGGAAGAAATGTGGTGCTAGAAGATGGAATTTTGTTCAGAAGTCAGATGATATGCTACAACTGATGAACAGTTTTTGCTGATGTGCCCTTCTTATGATTGAGGTGGTGACACATCACTGCTGGAACTCCTGATTTGCATATGCTGGTTTTATGATGTTTGAGCGTCCCTGTTACCTTGGCACTGAGATGGAGAAAGGGAGAGTTTTTCATAGAAATAGCAGTAATTACATTCAAGCTCAGGCAGATTGTAAAATACTCACCTTTTCAACACAAGAATCAACCACTTTGACACCAGTAACATTGCCTTCTCCACTTGCCTCACCAATCTCCACTTGCCTCAGCTTAAACTGCAGTAGAAATTCTCATCCCCCAGGCAGCTTAGCTTTGCTTGCTTTTTAAACTTTTCCACAGAAGGACAGTTTAGGAAGATGTTTTGAAGATTCATGGCTCAGATTTGATTGGTGTTGAAATCTTAAAGCTCTTGGGAATCCTCACAAAAATCCCAAAATAAAACACGCAGATAACAGAATATTTAACACTTTAGTGTTTATCTGTTCTAACTTGTTTTGTGAGAAAAGCTAGAAACTTTGGTGATGAGCAGTCCAACAAGTGCGGCATTTGCTTTTAAAATGGATAAAAGCTCTGAGATATTATATGACCATTGAAATTTATGGGTGTGTGCCAAAGCAATTGTGTAATGTGTACCATATATTTGGTACTATTTGTCATCTATTAGTGGTATTCAGCTTCCTTTGCACTTTCTGTTTCCTCTACTGTTTACATATTACGATGTCATCACTGCAAAATGGCTTTGGTTCATTGACAGATGAAGTACACCACTTCAAGCTATAATTTTCATCCAGTTTTTCCCAAGATTTCTTGAGCTAGGCTGTATACCAATGGAACAAAAATGGAGAATGAAGATCTACAGTGTTGCTCTCAAAATCCAAAAGGAAAGGTATTAAAAATGAAAGAGGAAAAATATCAGTGAATTAATTTGTGGCATGAGTGAATGTTGCTTAACTTGAATATTCTACCTTCAAGAAGTTTGTGATAGGAAGCATCTGACTTTCAAACTAAATTTGGCAATGCATCTTCCTCAGCCTTCACTCATCATAATCAATATTCAGCAGAGTTTTGCTTTCCACTATGCTACCTTTGGTCATATGGCATGATTAGAGACAGCCTGCCATATTTAAGCAATACTCTGTAACTATCACCAACAAATTTATTTATTTAAAATGCTTCAGAAGACAGCAACATTTCAAAATGAATGCATTTGATAAAATTGTTCAGTCCTTAATATTCTAGTCTAGGGTCACCGCGAGAGCTTGTGAGCTGAATGCAAGTTGCAAATTCTGTCTCTGCATTTACATCTTTCAATGAAGTAACCCAACTTTGCAGTAGTAGCAAAGATCACAAATGCCGCAGAGCAGACAGTGCAAGGAAATGCAAGCAGAGTGTATCTTATGTTGCAAGCCGTACCTTTATTGGATTCACAATTCTACACAATTGCTTAGGTTTTTACCTCTGCCAATCACCGAACTAACTTTATATGTCCATGCTTTTATTGGCTCTTAGTTGGAAGAAAACAGATAAAATAAATTAAGTGCAATAAGGGAAGTAATCAGGCACCACTAATCTATTGTCTCTGTAGGGAGCCATTATCAAGGAAAGGAAATGAATCATGGACCCAGGCTCTTAGTTCTATTTCTATTTCCAGCCAAAGGGCTGTAAAATTGTTGATGGAAACCAGTAAAATACAGTAACACATGCCTTAGTTTTTCAATCAAAGTATTCTTTGATTAACTCCTTTAAACTATCAGTCTGACTGACATGGTGTCTATGAACAAGTGTATATTGCAAGCTTTAATCTGTCAACGGAAAGATTTTATCACACATCTGAGTGTTAAGTACACTACCAATTTTCATATTATAATTTACTGAGACTCTGAAGTCTGAATTTTTTGAGGTTTCAAGCAATATTATTTTCAAAGTAATTTTACCATTGCCTATGATAATGACATGCTCAAAATATGTTTTGTGATTATTTTATGACAAACAATCAAATAGAAACAAGGCAGAAGGGAGACCACAGATGCTGGAAATCTAGACCAACACACACAAAATGGTGGAGGAATTAAGCAGGTTAGGTAGCAACTATAGAGAAAAATTGATGGTCTATGTTTTGAACTGACCCCTTATCAGGACCAGGCAGGAAGAGTTCATAAAGCAGGGGGTCAGGGTGGATGTGGAGGGAGGAGCAGGAGCTGGCAGGTGACAAGTGAAGCAAGTGAAAAGGTGAGGCTTTGAGATGGGGGAGGGGTAATTGTGTGAGTCAGTGAGAGATGATAGAAGAGGCAAAGGGTAGAAGAAGAAGGAATCTGAAAGAAGACAGTAAATAAGGAATAACAGGAAAGAGATGGAGAACGAGAAGAAGGAAGGTATAAGTGATAGGCATGTTGTGAGGGTGGGGAAGGGAAAGTGAAGATGTAATGGGGCCACAAGTATAAGGGAAATAAAGGATAGGGTCAAAACAGAGGGTAGTGGTTACCAGAAGATAGATAAATCAACATTTGATACTGCCAGGTTGGAGAATACCAAGATGGAACATCAGATGTTGCTCCTCTAAACTGTACTTAGCCACAATATGGCAGTAGAGAACATTGTGAATGGATACATCAGTGTGGAAATGGGAAGTGAAATTAAAATGGCTGGCCACTGGGAGATTCTTACTGTTGTGGCAGATGGAACAAAGGAGCTAGAATAAAGAGATCTCCCAATCTGTGTCGGATCTCAAAAATGTCAGAATCAGAGTTATTAGGTCATAAAATTGTTGTTTCCTGGCAGCTGTACAATGCAAGACATAAAATTACTGTAAGCTACAAAAATAAATAAATAGTGTGAAATACAAACAAATGAGGTGGGCTTAATGTGTTCATGGGCCATTTAGAAATCTGATAGCAGACTGGAAGAAGCTGTTCTTAAATATTGTTTGGGTTTTCAGGCTCCTGTATCTCTTCTCCAATGGTACGAAGATAAAGAGGGTATGCCCGGATAGTAATGGTTTTTAATGATGGACACCACCTTCCTGAAGCACCTCTTCTTGACATGTCCTCAGTGATGGTGAGGGTTGTACCTGTGATGCAACTGGCTAAGTCGAAAACCGTCTATGGCCTCTTGTGATCCTGGGCATTTGAGGCTCCATACCAGGCTATGATGCATCCAATCAGAATGCTCTCCACTGTACATCTTAGAAATATAAATGTTTCTGATGACATACTCCATCTTCTCAAGCTCCAAGTGAAATAAAGCCACTACTTTGATTGTATCAATATGTTGGGCTCAGGTTAGATGCTCTGGGATGTTGACACCCAAGAATGTGATGCTACTCACCTTTTCTACCACTGATCCCTCCATGAAGACTGGTGTTTGCGATCTCCTGAATTGCCCTTCTTGAAGTGCACAATCAATTCCTTGGTCTAAATGATGTTGAGTGCAAGGTTGTTATTGCAACAAAACCTAATCATCAGATCCTTTTTCACTATGTAACAAATTAATCTGACTCTTTTATGCTTCATCATCATTATCTGAGATTTTATCAACGGTAGTGTCATCAGCCAATTTATATATTGCATTTGAGCTTTGCCTGGCCACACATTATGAGTGCAGAAATAGTAGAGCTGTGGGCAAACTATGCACTTTTGTGGTTTGAGAGTGTTGATTGTCAGTGAGGAGATGTATGATCAATCTGCTGTGGTTTCCCAATAAGGAAATCAAGGATCCAATTGCAGAGGGAGGTGTGGAGGCACAGTTTTGAAGTTTGTAGATGAGCCCTGTACATTTACAATTTTTGACAAAAGGCAAACATAGACTTATCATTTCTGTTACAGCTTTCTTTAAATAAAAGAAAATGTTTTCTTTACCTTGATTAGAATATTTAAACTATATTAAAATTGGTGGAAATATTTGTATACTTTAAAAAATTAAAATGATAAAGTTAATTGATTATCTTAAACATTAGATCAAATAGATTATTAAACTAAAGTCGAATATCAAAGGAAAAGGGTCTCCATTCAAATTGAGAGATATCTTTGAAATGAATGGGATCTCCACTCCAATGCCAGCTTAGTTCTGGTATATGATAGGAGTGCAAAAAGAAGTATGCAAATAGGAGTCTGGCTTTGGAACCTGATGACAGATGTGGTAGCTTCAGTTATTTCTCAGAAAACAGGGAATTTCTGGAATACTCTACCCTTGAGAATGGTGAAGGACAGATAATTAAAAATATTTAAGATGGAGGTAGATAAATATTTGAAAGATTGTGATTTGAGGGTTGTGGGGAACTGTGACAATGCATCAATCAGCCATGATCATGTCAAATGGCAGTAAAGGCTAAACATTCTGGTGGCCAATTTCTGCTCCTATTTTCTGGCATTACTGTGTACATCTTTAAGTTGTAGTGGGTTCTTGCAAGTCCAGGAATTATTGGCATGGGAAGCAGTAAAAACTGTATACCTTTGGATATTCCTCCCACAAACAGTCCAGTGCCACTCAATGTGACACCATTGGCAAAAAGAAATAGCAAAAGAATTATCACTAAGATTGTCAACTACCAACAGCTTGTTAGGAGATCAGCTTTATGGCAGTGTGGTGTTGATTTACAAATCTTCTTTAGACATAGATTTATATTCCATTATTGACATTAGGATTATCAAGACTAAATCAAGAACTTGATTAATTTACAATGTAACTGCATGAAAATATTCTGAGATCATTTCTGGTTGCATCGGATTGTAAAATACCATTCAACATGCAAATAACAGGCTTGTACAGCCACATGATTCCACTGCAAGACTGATTCACCCTAACATATTCATGATATGTATAAATCAAGATTAGGTACAAATATTACAGCATTCCTACTCATAAAAATGATTAAGGCATTACACAAATGAAATATAGAAGCATTTCTAATAATTTTCGATTCCAGGCAGATCCCAGTATTTAGGAAGGCAGCCAATGTCATACCACTGTTGAAAAACTGATTCAGGCAAAAGCAGGTATCTATAGGCCAGTTAACTTTACACCTGTAGGTGGGAAAATGCTTGAAGCTATCATTAAGTAAGAGACATCTGGATAGAAGTGGTTCATTCAGGCAGCAACCATGTGGATTTATGACCGGCATATCCTGTTTGACAAACTTAGTGGAGGTCTGAGGATATAATAATGCTAAGATAGAGGAGAACCAATGGATGCTGTATGCTTGGATTTCTGGAAGGTGGTAGGTAACTTGCCACATGAAAGACTTATGCATAAGATAAGAATGCATGGAGTTGGGGTAATGTATTAGCATGGAAAGAAGATTGATTAACTAACAGAAGACAGAGAGTTAGGATGAATGGGTGTTTCGCTGATCGGCAGTCAGTGATGAGTGGAGTGCTGCATTAGTTTGTGCTGGGCCCACAAATAGCCACAATATACGTTAATGATTTGGAAAAGGGGACCATGTGCAATGTATCTAAATTTGCTAATGACATTAAATTGAATAAATAGCAAATTGAGAGGAAGGTGTGGAGATTTTGCAGAGAGATATAGGTAGATTAAGTTAGTGGGCCATGGTCTTGCAGATGTAATACAACATTGGTTAATGCAAGGACATCCACTGTGGAAGGAAAGTTAGAAAATCATTTTATTATTTAAATACTGAATGAATGCAGCATGTTGTTGTGCTGAATAACTTGGGAATGCTCTTGCATTGTGTTCGCTGACTGTGAAGTTCTAACCTCAAATGAGACATTAAGCCCTATTGGATATAAATATCATGAGTACTCTTACTAAAGGGAGATTATACCATAGCTACCCAAACTTCAAAGACCAGTTACTTCCCTGTTTGTTTTCCACTGTGAGTCTAGCTGCCAAAACCCATTATTTGAATGGTGGGTTCCCCTCTCCCAACCAAGAAGATTTTTTCCAGCTAACAAAGTAGTTTAAAACACAGTTCATTTATTTTCAGTTACACACACAAATCCAAACAACTTTCTTTAAAAGCAGACACAAAATGCCGGAGGAAATCAGCAGGTCAGGCAGCATCCATGAATTGAACGAACAGCCAACGTCTTGGCCCATGAAAATTCTTCACACACAGTAGCCTCTAGTATTTACACTGATTGAATCAAAAAATAAATAAACACATACAAGTGAACAGCAGATCTGTGTCACAGGAAAGATATTAGCATGGATTGAAGACTGGCTGACCAGCAGGAGGCAAAGAGTGGGAACAAAAGGGGGCTATTCTGATTTGCTGCTGGGAACTAGTGGTGTTCTGCAGTGATCGGTTTTGGGACCATTTCTTTCCAAGTTATGTGGCAACGATTCAAATGATGTAATTGATGGCTTTGTGCCCAAGTTTGCAGATAATACAAAGGTGGAATGAGGGCAGAAGGATTTAGACAGATTGAGAACATGTAGAAAGATGTGGTAGATGGAATATAGTGTAGGGAAGTGTATGGTCATGCACTTTAATAGACTATTTTCTAAACAGGGAGAAAATTCAAAAATCAGAAGTGCATTGAGATGCCTTGTGTAGGAATCCATGTAGGTTGATTTAGGGGTAAGGGAGGAAAATGCAATGGCAACATTCAATTCAAGATGACTAGAATATAAGAGCAAGAATGTGATGCTGAGGTTTTATAAGGCATTGGTCAGAAGGCACTTATAAGTAGTTTTAGGCTCCTTATCTAAGAAAAGAAGTGCTGGCACTGGAGAGATTCAGACGAGGTTTATGAGAATGACTGAAGGAATAAAATGATTAATGTTTGAGAGCTCTGGGCCTGTACTCTCTGGAGTTTAAAAGAATGAGGGAGGATCTTATTAAAACCTATTGGATATTGTAAGGCCTAGGTAGAGTGAACGTGGAGAGGATTTATCCTACTGTGAGTGACTCTAGGACTAGACGGAACAGCCTCAGAATAGAGGGGTGTCCATTTAGAACAAAGATGAGGAGGAATTGCTTTAATCATGGAGTGGTGGATCTATTAAATTCATTGACGTGGACAGCTGTGGAGGCCAAGTCACTAGGTATATTTAAAGCACAGGTCGATATGTTGATTATTCAGGGAATCTAAGGTTATGGGGAGGAGACAGTAGAATGGGATTGAGAGGGGAAATAAATCAGCCATGATGGAATGGAGGAGCAGACTCAATGGGCTGAATGGCCTAATTCTACTCCTATGTCCAATTATGTTATAGTCTTATTAGTCCAATACCTTTGTCACTGACAAGGCTCTATAAATGCTCTCTACTCTCATCTTAATTAAGAGAATCCCATATGCAAATTCATTTAATGGCTTTTTGAAAAATTTAATGCAATGTCACAGAGGGAACAGTAAGATTAGTGATCAAAGATTTCTGACTTCAGCCATAAAAGTGAAGAGCTGTAGAGTTTATCATCTGTAAAACTGAGCTGTTAGATATGACAGAAATACGGTACATTTCATTTAACACTGAAATATCAAATCGGCTCATTCTTTTGATTCCTAGTGTCATGTACCAAAAACTACAAAGAGATATTAAAAATGGAAAACTATTGAAGTATTCTGTATCCTTTGTAGAGTTTAGAAAGTAATAAGTGAGTGAGAGTGTTCAAGGTTCAGCTGACATTAAAATCACATTGTAAGACTTCAGTTGTTAAACACAGAAACAAAGCCTGCTGTCTATAAGCTTAGTCTAATGTGCAGCAGTTTTTAAAATCTCAGGATGTGGCTCAATTTGCTGGGCATTTCCAGCATTTGAAGTTTGTTTTTCTTCTCTCATTATTGCCCATGCTGTTTAAAAACCACAACCGGTATTAGTATTTTTTCTCCTCCTAATAGTAGATGACAGCTTAAACTATATGAACCCCACTGAACATCAACCCTTCAACTTGAATGACAAGGGATTTCATGTGAGGTATTTTTTTAATGATATAAAGTAATGCTAAACCCTGTGTTAGGTGTAAAACATAGAAATTCACAGAATATTCTTTCCTTCTAGTCCTTAATCACAGACAAAGCCATAATTGTCCTGATGCATAAGTTATTTCTGAAGAACCAATTCTTTCAACTAAATTTACCAACTTGCCAATTACATTACTAGCTGATCTTACCTTTCTTACAGGGGATCTTTTATGCTTAAAAACCCTGGATAGGACATAGGTCGAAGTAGAAGTGAATTGTTTTCAAGTAACTGGATATGGGGGAGGAGGATAGTTGGTGTAGTGAGGACCAGAAAGTGCTATGTAGAGGCACAAAGGAATAAGTTTTAATTCCTTTATGATGAATTGATTGGAATGGGACACCAGATGCTGGTTATCTATGATAATTGAGATAATTGGGATAATTTTCTTCAAAGTGCTGGTGAATAAGAGAAGAAAGAAAAGTCAGTAAAATAATTATTATGAAGGTACAAATTTGTTGCTTTATAGAACCTAAAGAATATCAATAATGCATGTTTTCCAATCAGAGTAAAAGATTATATTTATTTTTAAATTTCAATATGTATGTTTTGTTACCAAGTTATTAGGGAGTAGCAAACATTCACAGGAAATCAAGTGGGAACACAGCTTTATGCTTTCATTTCTTTCAATGCATCATAACCCCCAAATTTAAAATCACTGAGGTAAAAATTTATTTTTCCAAAATGTACTCTCCAATTGAAAACTCACCGGTTAAAAGTAAGTGCGGCTCAATTTACAACCTGACTCCACTGCCCTACTGTCTAATACAATGTAGAACACAAATTATGGAATCCCTAAACAGCCGGAAAGCATTTGTTTCTCCTGAGCTAGCATTCAACTTTTCTGAGTGGACTACATGGATCACGGAGAGGAAAGAAGTTCCATACTGAGTGATGCTGAAGCCATTTGGAGCAGATGGGAGATATTTTAGTATAATAGCTTTGTCTCCAAAATAAAAGGATTTAACCTGATGCTGTGCTCATCAGCTGTAATAACTGACAAACCAAAATGACTGATTGCAGGGAAGTGGTCTCATGGGGAGCTTGCAGTCCCAACCTAAAAGGTACTGTCATCATTCAAAACTAAATAGC
This sequence comes from Hypanus sabinus, assembly GCF_030144855.1. NCBI lineage: Eukaryota > Metazoa > Chordata > Chondrichthyes > Myliobatiformes > Dasyatidae > Hypanus > Hypanus sabinus. Next base: position 136,508,684 of record NC_082709.1, on the reverse strand, counting down.
AGTACATGAGAAATCAGAAGGATCTTAAGCTATGATAATTTCTTGGAACCCTCTATTTTAAAGCAAAAGTAGGCCAGCAGGATCAGAGAATATCATCTGGCAATCCCAAAAATCTAACCTGTGAAACACATTGATCTATGTGCATCCCTTTTCAACCTCACTCACCCACTACCTCAATTAGCTCCAAGATTGTATATTCCCAGTTGTATAATTCATAAAACCCACTCAGAACAGATGCTGTGACCCTTCCAGGAAACTGTGTGCTATCTTGTTTATATGTAACATATGAAATATATCACCTGATAGTTGGGTGACACTACATGTTGTTAAAGGCCTGTTTCATAATTTTAAAACCACTCCAGCTATTGAGAAATCACAAACAGTTGGAAAATACTTGTATGGGCAAACAATTAGAAACTATTGATTAGCAAAAACAGAATCAATGGTTCAAAGGTTCAGTTATTATCAAAGTATACAACTCTGAAATTCTTCTTCTCCAGATAGCCACGAAACCAAGAAAGAAATGAACGGCAGAATGATCATCAACCGCTAAGTCCTAACTCACCACACTAAAAACGAGAAAGACTGGGCAAAAAACACAGAATATATATAAAAAAAATTGGAACAGAAGTCTATCGTCCAAGTCCATATACAAAACGCAAAAAAACTGGGTAACCTTCTCCAGGCACAACAGCAGGACCTTTCCCTCTCTAGCAACAAAGTGACCCTCAGCAATCAAAAGGCAGTTTCTCCTCTCTGAAGCAGAGCGATCCCACCAATGATCAAAAATCAGGCAGCCGATGCTCACCTCAATCCCCCCTCATCACTTTAATCAGCCAACAGTGGAAGGTTTAATTTGGAAAAATGGAGCCGAACATTGGCTTACACCCAACAGCTGTCCCACAGCCTTCTCACTACCTTCTCACGTGATGTCATGTAGCATATCAAACATGGTTACAAATTGGGATGTTTACATACTCAGGGGTTCAGTCCTCACATTAATTGTGGATATTTGAGATCTCTGTCAGCAGACCATCTATATGAGTACTTTATCCCAGCAAAAGTATCTGGAAAACATCATATGCAGATGATGTCATTTCGTCAAATACCATTACAGTTTGAGGATTGTTAGGGACGACAAGTAGAATGACAGAAAGATGGACTTACAGAAAGAACAACTATAATTCATTCCTCAACCATTAGTTTCTGTAACACAGACTCGTTTGTCTGCAACAATTTGTATTTTCTTCTAGTTCATAAGAATTGTACCTGTGTTTAGAAATCCTTTGTAGTTTGTATATCTTTTATAATTTGGAAATCTTTTACCAATCAGAAATATCTTGTGAGTGATAATTGTGTGCTAAGAAAAATTTTATGAATTTAAAACATGTGTTATTAAAATACCTGTGCCTAAACTACTTCATTAGCTGGAAATGTCACTTCCTAGGTAGGGAAGGAGAACACACCACTCAACCAGCAGGTATTGACAACAAAACGGCACTGCAGAGGTGAGACAGGGAAGTAAACTAGTCCTTGAAAAGTGGGTGGATACAGTAGGATCTCCTATAGGGAGGGTACCCATGGATATCTATATTGGATAGCGCTTAAAATCCTCTATTGAGTTTAGGACTTTGTGGACATGGAACCCAATATCATCACACAAGGATGAGCCTTTTGCAACTTTACTAAAGCCTTTGATTCTGTCAACTAGGATGCTCCACATTTTTGGATGCTCATTAAAAATAATTCCATTTTATATTTGCTTCATGGTTGTTACAAGGCATGATATTGACCCACAGATCTACAACAGGGCCAAACTGAAGAAACAGCTATGTCAAACAAGGCTGTATTTCTCACTGCAGTGCTGCAACTCATGTCCATCAAACTTCTCACTGGAGTAAAATTTCAAAACTAGTGGAAACTATTTAAATTGTGGTAATTGCACTCTGAAACTAACGTCATCACAAACTTAGTGGTCAACTTCTAGTGTACAGATGATGCTTTTCTTTGCATGTACCTGGAAGCTGAAATCAAAGCTATTGTCATCTTAACCACTGAAGAATAAGACAGGACTGGCATTGCATGCAACATCCATTAAACTAATCTCCTTAATCAACCTGTCCCTGTTGTATGATATCAGCCCTTATAATTATGATCTTTGTAAAGATACTGGAAGACATGGTCTACTTCTCAGAGTTATATAATCACTTCTCAGTAAAGTCAAACCTTGAAGATGAAATTCTTCTTCATCCTAAATACAACACTACTGGTATTGGTCAATTGGAGACATTTCAGGCTAAATCAAAGATGGCAATGAATCAGTATCTCAGAGGGAGATTGAAAATCTGGCAGCATAGTGTCTTAACAACAACTTCTCACTGAGTGACAGCAAGACTAAGGAACTGATTATAGACTTGAGAATAAGGAAACCAGAGGTCCATGAGCCAGTCCTCATTGGAGAATCATAGATGGAGAGGGTTAGAAACTTCAAATTCCCCAGGGTTAATATTTCCATGGACCTATCTCGAGCCCAGTGTGTAAGTGCAATTCAAGTCAGGAGAAGTCAAGAAAAGTCAAGTTTATTGTCATTTTGACCATAAACTGCTGGTACAGTACAGAGTAAAAATGAAACAACGTTCCTCCAGGACCCTGGTGTTACACGAAACACAAAGCTACACTAGACTACATAAAACAACATAAAAAACTGCACTAGATTCCAGACCTGCACAGGACTGTACAACGAAGAGAGCACAGCAGCACTATTACTTCCTTAGGAATTTCCAGAGTTCGGCATGACATCACAAACTTTGACAAATTTCTATAGAAGTAAGTAGAGAGAATATCACTGGGCTGCATCACAGCCTAGTACAGAAAAATCAATGCCCTTGAATGTGGAATTCTACAAAAAGTAGTGGATATAGCCCAATCCATCACGGGTAAAGCCCTCCCCACCACTGAACACATCTACACAAAACATTGTTGCAGGAAAACAGCAACCATCATCACAGACCTCCACCACCCAGAACGTACTCTCTTCTCACTGTTGCCATCAGGAAGAAGGTGCAGGAGCTTCAGGACAGAAGGTACAGAGGCCTGAATGCACAGACTTAGTGATTCAGGAACAGCTTCTTCCCCTCCGCCATCCAATTTCTAAATGGACATTGAACCCATGAACACTGCCTCACTACTTATTTATTTTGCTTTTTGTTGTGCTACTTACTTTAACTTACCAGTTTAATGGAGGTATATATACTTAATGTAACTCAGTTTTTTCACTATATTTATTTTTCATGTATTTCATTGTACCACTGCCATAAAGTTAACAAATCTCACAACATATGCCAGTGATATTAATCCTGATTCTGATTCTCATTCTGACTCACACCTCCAGGTTCATGATCAGTTATTACCCCTCAACCATTAGGCACATGAACCAAATAGGTTAACTTCACTCAACTTTACTTGCTCCATCACAGAGATGTCCAGAACCCACGGACTCACTTTCAATGACTCATCACTTCATGTTTTTGATATTTATTGCTTAGTTATTTTTTATTATTATTGTTTCTTTTTTTGCATTTGCACAGTTTGGTGTCATCTGCTCTCTAGCTGGGCTGTTATTCATTGATTCTGTTATAGCTACTATTCTACAGGTTGGTTGTGTATGCCCACAAGAAAATGAATCTCAGGGTTGTATATGGTGACATATATGTACTTTGATAATAAAATGTACTTTAAACTTTGAAATTCAAGGATATTTGATGTCCATAACCTAGTGTAAAGTTCTATGTTCACTAAGTAGAAAACATCTTGTTCTGAGTGCATGCTTCTAAAAACTACCTGCAGCAAGTACCTCAAAACACAGAAAAGACACCTTCAACAGTCTTCACAAATTCTTCTAAGTCCATTGGGTAGATAAATGAGACAATGTCAACATCCTCTCCTTGACAAAACACTCCAAGCAGCAAAACTCTAATTATATTCAGCCAACTCTGTTGGACAGACTATTTTGTTTACATGCCTGTCACCAGACTCCTGAAATAGGCAATGCCTGCCAAACTCTATCATGAGAGCGGATTACCAGGGAGCAAGATGAAAATAATTAGGGACACACTCAAGGCCTCCTTGATAAAACACAACTTTGGCCCATGATCACTCAAGAAGGCATGGATAACCTTGATCACAGATATCAGAAGTACACAAAACCTTGGTTTGAAGTAAGAAGCACGCCGCTACAGAAAGTACCTATCACCCCTCCCCATCAGGCTCCACGTACCCTATCCAGAGTTGAAGTCAGTCATCTCCTCATCTCAAGAAATTTTCCGAGAAAATTTCTGGCTAAATCTAAACTAAAGGAACCTGAAGTCAAATTCTAGGACTTGCAGTAAGCAAAATGTAACACAGATTTCATCTCATCAAAAGTAATTAAAACAGCACAGGATAACTCTAAATGACTAGATGGTCAATCCAATCTTCCACTATAAATAATAAAGTGATGCTTTGCTTCAGAATTCATATTCAAATCACTGATACCCATGCTCCATCTTTATCCTAAGGTTAAAAAATCTGGATAAAAAACAAATCATAGTGAACAAGGTGCCATTTGGGAGACCAAATTTACCTCAGAAATTTGTAATTTATAAAAGGAATGTTCTTAGATATAGCTACAATTAAAATATGTTTGTTCAACTTTCACATTAAATTTATTATGAAGGACATGGATGTCACCATATATGACCCAGAGATCCATTTTCTTGTGGGCAGTCACAGTCAATACAAAGTAACAAAATAGAATCAATGAAAATCTGTACACAATAAACACCGACAAACAAGCTACGTGCAAAACATAATAAGCTATGGCAATACAAAAAAGGAAAAAAATATATGTATTAATGAATAAATAAGCAATAAATATCAAGAACGTGAGTTGTAGAGCCTCTAAAAGAGAGTCCATAGGTTGTGGAATCAGTTCAGTGCTGGGGTGAGTGAAGTTATCCACGCTGGATGCCTGATGGTTGAGTTCCTGGAGCTGCTGGTGTGGGAATTAAGGCTCCTGTAGCTCCTTCCTAATGGCAGTAATGAGAAGAGAGCATGGGCTATTGGTGGGGGTAGGAGTTGATGGATGCTGCTTTTCTGCAATCATACTCCTTATAAATCTGCACAAAGGTGGGAAGGGTTTTACATGTGATGGACTAAGCTGAATTTACTACTTTTTGTTGCTTTTCTATTCAAGTGCAATGTAACGAATCAGAAGAAATTGCAAAATGCTGCTGAACCATCACGCAAATCCAAATAAAAGTATTGTTGTACTAAAGCTACCATCTGCTGTTTAGCAACAATACAGCCTAGCTCCAAGCTTCTAAGAAGACCATTCTACTGGTCAACACACATAGAATGCCGGTGGAACTCAGCGGGCCAGGCAGTACCTAGGAAAAGAGTACAGTTGACATTGCAGGCTGAAGCCCTTTGGCAGGACCTGGCCTGAAACGTCATCTGTACTCTTCTCCATAAATGCTGCCTGGTCTGCTGAGTTCCTCCAGCATTTTGTGTGTGTTGCTCAGATTTCCAGAATCTGCAGATTTTCTCCATTCTTCTGGCATCTCTGGTCTCTGACGTTAATGTCTTTTTTTTCTTTCTCCATTTCTTCTGAACAGTAGGAACACATTTTCAAGTGGATGTTTCCCTTTTAACTGACAGCAGCCAAGGTCTGGTTTGGAAAGACTAGTCTTGCAAAATGATTACATCAAATTCTGACAGTTTTTGGCTGAAATATACATATATATATATTTATAAACTGATACATAGAGAACAACAAAAGAAACAGATATTATGTGAATCACAATAAACATGTACAGTGCATTTTGATACAAAGTGGGTCATCCCATCAAGCACCAGAAAGCAGAGACTACCTTAGAAAAATGGACAAAAAGATTAATCTTTTTTTGAAGCATAGCTGATTATATGCTTTAGAGTATCTCAGTCACAATAGAGGAAATAACAAAATACATATAAAATCATAATTCAGTAATGCATCACTGACCAAGTCTTTCCTAGCATCACTTAAATCAATGCTTTTCACGCCTTCTTTGTTCCGCCACCCTATGTGCAGGATCAGTGATTTTAGTTTGATGGTACAAGAACAGGATAGATACTAATCCTCTTTCAAAGACCAACAATGTAGGAGGAACTTTCATTGGAACAGCACGAGATTATATTGTGGCGGCTCATTTCCTAGCGTATGCGAACCGACTCACAATTAGATAGCCTACGGGGGTTTGCGAGCACAGAGCTTTGGAGCCTCTTCGCCATGGGGGGCCGGTTGACAGAGGCTTAAAAGTGAGGCTGAAGTTTTCGAATAAAGTTTTTCCTTCGACTGCAGTTACCGACTCCGTGTCGTAATTTTAGCGCTGCTTGTAGCACACCGCTACAATTGGTGACCCCGACAGTCCAAACGATTTTTGGACCAGAAATGACCGACGCCGCCTCTGTTCATGCGGTTTTGTTGAAACTGCCGGGTTTCTAGACACAGCGACTGAACCTATGGTTCCAGCAAGCCGAAGCCCAATTCCACGTTCGCCGGATCACCTCAGAAGACACCCGCTACTACTACGTGGTGAGCTCCCTCGACCAGGACACAGCTGCCCAGGTCGCGGAGTTCGTACAGTCGCCCCCGGCAGACGGCAAGTACACGGAATTCAAAGCCCTGCTCCTCAGGACTTTCGGACTCTCACGGCGCGAGCGGGCTGCCCATTTACTGCACCTGGATGGCTTGCGCGACAGACCTCCATCGGCTTTAATGAATGAGATGTTGTCTCTGGCCGACGGACACACGTGCCTCATGCTTGAGCAGGCATTCCTGGAGCAGCTGCCCGAGGACATACGCCTGCTGCTGTCTGACGCGGATTTCAGTGACCCCCGGAAGGTGGCAGCCCGGGCAGACTTGCTGTGGAACGCCAAAAAGGTGAGCGGGGCGTCCATCGCACAGATCTCCCAGCCACGCTCCCGGCAGCAAACCAGTCCAGGCCCGGCCGCAGAGCCCGCCAACCCCCGGCCCAATGAACAATGGTGCTTCTACCACCAGCGGTGGGGCGCAGAAGCCCGCCGTTGCCGCCCGCCCTGCAAGTTCCCGGGAAACGCCAGGGCCAGCCGCCGCTGATGGCTACGGCGGCTGGCCATCGGGATAGCCTCCTGTATGTGTGGGATAGAAGGTCGGGACGCCGGTTTTTGGTCGATACTGGGGCTGAGATCAGCGTTTTACCTCCGACAAGTTACGACACCCGCAGCAGGGCACCGGGTCCCCCCCTGAGGGCCGTGAATGGCAGCACAGTAAGGACCTATGGCACCCGTCAGGTGCAGCTACTGTTCGGCCCCAGCCAGTTCACGTGGGACTTCACACTGGCCGCCGTAGCCCAACCGCTTCTGGGTGCGGATTTTTTGCGAGCTCACAGCCTGCTGGTTGACCTGCCCAGGAAGAGACTGGTACACGCCGAGACCTTTCAGACGTTCTCCCTGGGCGTGGCCCAGTTGCCAGCCCCTCACCTCGGCTCCATCACGCTGTCCGACAACGACTTCACCAGGGTCCTGGCGGAGTTCCCATCGGTTCTGGCACCGCAGTTCACAGCAGCCATGCCCAGGCACGGCGTACAGCACCACATCCCGACACAGGGACCACCCCTCCATGCCCGTGCTCGGCGGCTTCCCCCGGACAAGCTCCGACTGGCGAAGGAGGAGTTCCAGAGAATGGAGGAATTGGGGATCATCCGGCGGTCCGACAGCCCCTGGGCTTCCCCCCTGCACATGGTGCCCAAAGCGACGGGGGGCTGGAGACCGTGCGGCGACTACCGCAGGCTGAACGAGGCTACCACACCGGACCGCTACCCTGTGCCGCACATTCAGGACTTTGCGGCAAACCTGCACGGCGCCCGGATCTTCTCCAAGGTCGACCTTGTCCGAGGGTACCATCAAATCCCGATGCATCCTGACGACGTCCCCAAGACGGCTCTCATCACCCCGTTTGGCCTCTTCGAGTTCCTCCGCATGCCGTTCGGCCTGAAGAATGCCGCACAGACGTTCCAGCGGTTAATGGACGCGGTGGGACGGGACCTGGACTTCGCGTTCATCTATTTGGATGACATCCTCATAGCCAGCGGCAGTCGTCAGGAGCATCTGTCCCACCTCCGTCAACTCTGCGCCCGACTGAGTGAGTACGGTCTTACAATCAACCCTGCCAAATGCCAGTTCGGACTTGATACCATTGACTTCCTGGGCCACAGGATTACTAAAGACGGGGCAACCCCTCTGCCCGCTAAGGTGGATGCGGTCCGCCACTTCCCCCGACCCACCACGATCAAAGGCCTTCAGGAATTCGTAGGTATGGTCAATTTCTACCGCCGCTTCCTCCCTTCAGCTGCCCGGATCATGCGCCCCCTGTTCGCCCTGATGTCGGGTCCGAGCAAGGACATTACCTGGGACGAGGAGTCCGCCGCCACTTTCGTTCAAACGAAGGAAGCTTTGGCTGACGCCGCAATGCTAGTACATCCCAGAATGGACACCCCTACCGCCCTCACAGTGGACGCATCAAACACGGCAGTCGGTGGGGTGCTGGAGCAGCTCATCGCAGGTCGCTGGCAACCCCTGGCGTTTTTCAGCAAACACCTGCGGCCACCCGAGCTCAAGTACAGTGCTTTTGACCGGGAACTGTTGGCGCTCTACCTGGCAATCCGGCATTTCAGGTACTTCCTAGAAGGTCGGCCCTTCACCGCGTTCACGGACCACAAACCGCTTACCTTTGCGTTTACGAAAGCATCCGACCCCTGGTCATCCCGCCAGCAACGCCACCTGTCCTACATCTCTGAATACACAACGGATGTCCGGCACGTCTCGGGTAAGGACAATGTCGTGGCGGATGCGCTCTCTCGCCCTACCGTTCATGCCCTTTCCCAAGGGGTAGACTTTGAGGCACTGGCAGAGGCACAGCAGGTAGATGAGGAGATTCCGAGTTACAGGACTGCAGTCTCTGGTTTGCAGCTCCAGGACCTCCCCGTGGGCCCAGGTGAGAGGACCCTACTCTGTGACGTCGCCACCAGCCAGCCCCGTCCGGTCGTCCCCGCAGCCTGGCGGCGACGTGTTTTCGACTCCATTCATAACTTGGCGCATCCCTCCATCCGGACAACTGTCCAGATGGTTTCCAGCAGGTTCGTTTGGCACGGACTCCGCAAACAGGTCAGTGAATGGGCCAGGACGTGCATGCACTGCCAGACGGCCAAGGTTCAGCGGCACACCAAAGCCCCACCGCAGCAGTTCCATCCCGCCCACCGGCGTTTCGACCACATTCATGTGGATATCGTGGGCCCCCTGCCAGTGTCGCGCGGAGCGCGTTACCTCCTGACTATCGTGGACCGGTTCACAAGATGGCCAGAGGCGGTCCCGCTCACCGACACCACCTCCGAATCTTGCGCCCGAGCCCTGATCGCCACCTGGATATCCCGCTTTGGTGTACCAGCCCACATTACCTCCGACAGAGGCGCCCAGTTCACCTCCAGCCTGTGGTCAGCTATGGCCAGCCTTTTGGGGACTCAGCTGCACCACACCACTGCCTACCACCCACAGTCGAACGGGCTAGTGGAGCGTTTCCACCGTCACCTGAAGTCGGCCCTCATGGCCCGCCTGCGAGGAGCCAACTGGGCGGACGAGCTTCCCTGGGTCCTTCTCGGCATCCGCACAGCGCCCAAGGACGACCTGCACGCCTCGTCGGCCGAGTTGGTATACGGCGCGCCCCTGGCCGTCCCCGGGGAGTTCCTACCAGCCCCGAGGGGGCAAGAGGAAGAACCCGCTGCAGTCCTGGGCAGACTTCGCGAGAAGCTCGGTAACCTGGCCCCCATACCCACTTCACAGCATGGGCGGCACCCGACCTGCGTACCCAAAGACCTACGGAACTGTAAGTTTGTGTTTGTACGAAGGGGCGGGCATCGGCCACCGCTGCAGCGGCCATACGAGGGGCCGTTTACGGTGCTCCGGAACAACGGGTCCACGTTCGTGCTGGACGTTGGGGGGAAGGAGGAGGTTTTCACGGTGGACCGCCTCAAGCCGGCCCATGTGGACCTGGCGCAACCGGCCGAGTTTCCGGCGCCTCGGCGCAGAGGCCGACCTCCCAAGCAGGTTCTGGCCCAGGCTGTGGACATTGGGGGGTGTATCGCCGGTTCTGGGGGGGGGTTATGTGGCGGCTCATTTCCTAGCGTATGCGAACCGACTCACAATTAGATAGCCTACGGGGGTTTGCGAGCACAGAGCTTTGGAGCCTCTTCGCCATGGGGGGCCGGTTGACAGAGGCTTAAAAGTGAGGCTGAAGTTTTCGAATAAAGTTTTTCCTTCGACTGCAGTTACCGACTCCGTGTCGTAATTTTAGCGCTGCTTGTAGCACACCGCTACAATATTGCCTTTAATGCAGTTTGCTATATGCAAATATGTTGATAGTTTCATAATTTTTTGCTTTTCTCCATATTGAAGATACCTCAGCTGATGTAAACACTTTAAAAAGTATTTTAGTGGAGATAAACATTATATGATTTGGAACATGATTGATATAATTGATGCTTATATTGAAGCTCCATCTCCAATATTTTTAAAAAGAATCAGAGCTTTATGGTTTTAGAATAAATACAGAAATAAACTTGCAGGCATACATTCGGTATTTTGTAGGAAGACTGTTTCTTAAACTTAGTCTTCCATCAAATTCAGCAATAAATGATAACAACTCTCAAAAAAAGCAATTTATGTAGATCTGCCTGATGACCAGAAAAAAAACTAGAGAAATACTTTAATTACTAAGAAACATTTGGAAGTGGAAGCAAAGACAAATTGCTGGAAATCACCAACACTGGCACCATCACTGAAGAGAGGAGCAGTTAAATATTCTTGGTAAACCTCTAACAGAAGCATCCAGACTTTCGTCCTTCATAAAAGAAATCCATTGTTTTGTCAAGGCTGCACTATTTGCAAGGCCACACCAAGTACTGTAGGCATATCTTAACTTCCACCTCAGTTCTGGGATGATTAAAACTGAGCAACATATGTCTCCAGACATCCATATTTGATGACTGAATCAAAGAAAATTGATGGAATTCTAAAAGAGATCCAAAGTCACTAACCTGTAAAAATAATTCTGCATTATCTATGGATTCTTCCTGGCCTGTCAAGTGTTTACAACACTTTTGTTGTTATTAAAGTTACATCTGTTTGGTTCATCCCCCTTTTTCAAATATAGGTATAAAATAAAGTGCTGACCAATCTCCACATACAGTTACTTTGTCTATTGAGTTTTCATAATTGTGTAAGAGCATTTCAACCATGAAACACTGCCATGAAGTAATAAATGACATACTCTATATTGTTGAAATAAGCAGTAACAATGCACTAGATGTAAGAGAATTTAATTCTGTGGGGAAAATATTAAGGCCCTTTAGAGGTTCAAATTTGCAGGATCTTATCGGAAGCACATGAAGTCAATGAGGCTGCAAAATAAAACAAATAAACAAGGTTTTATCACACAAGGCATGGAGCTAAAGGATAAAACATGATGACAAGCTTACAAAAAGCCACTGAAGATTACACAGTTAGAATACTGTGCACACAATTCGGCTCCACACAGGAGAATGGATATTGAAGTTTTTGAGAGGATATCTGTTGAGAATAAATATTACAATAAAAATAAATGTAATTCAGTGGTGTCATTTCTATATACCTTTAAGAATTTTTTAGGTAAGACTGCAAAGAGTGTGTGCTGTTGATCTCAGTCAAAGTAGCAATACCAACAGAACAACTGACTTGAGATATGAGAGATTTGGACAGGCTCTCTATTATAGAGTAATCAATGATCCCTCTGGATAATTCATGAACATATGATACTGGGTGAGGACAGAATTGGACTCAGATGCAATATTTCATTTATATGTAAAAACTATTTCTAGGTGACATGTCAGAGGAAAATAAATTCCAATGGAGCCATATTTCTACATTCAGGCACGACTGGAAGAACAAAACCCAGGAAGGAAGGAAATATGAACAATCTAGGTGTTGTCTCTAAAACTGAGAGAACATGGATTTTGGCAAAATGCTTTAAATAAACAAAAAGTGCATTGTTAACAATTCAAATTCTCAGATCAACTGACAAAATATAAGCTTTTAGTGACATTCAAACTCGATGACACGAAGGACAGAGATTAAAAAAACTGATGGAAGAATGTGCTGGTCTTGGACAACATTCTGAATGAATTTTGAAGCTTTTAATATTAATATAGTAGACATGCTGCATGCATATATTTTCTAGTTTTGCAGCTACATATTGCAATAGAGTTACCATGTGGATATCTGTTAAGAGATTCTCAATTTGCTGTACAAAATATTATTAATATTCAGAAAGAAATTATGCACATTGTATGTTAAAAGTTGTTTCTGAATATACTGAAAATGTGCATCTAATATGCAAATCAAACACTTCTAAATACAATTACTCTTTGAAAGCATGCTTAAAATATAGCAAAATAGCTTTCATTGTCGAAGAATTATGTACTTAAAATGTCAGTGCTCAAAGACAAGGCCTCCATTACACAAGTTAGCCCTGTCTCACAATGAACTAATAAAATTAAATTATTCTCCATTGAGTTTATAAATGATGGTCACAAAAATTATATCATTAATATATATGAACAGCATTAATAACATTAATCAGATTAATGCAAACAGCATGTGTGCATAATGAACAGATGTTGCCTTGGCGTTCTCAAGTCCATTTCATAACCATTTTTTATTGTAACTTATGATTTATCTTTAATATATGACTTTTAAAAATTATCTAATCATATTAGCCCCATTAATCACATAAATGCATCCCAGTTCATTAGAAGAACAGACAACATCAAAAAAAGCAGTCTGCCAGGTCTGTGTCCATAATTCTTTGCATTGACCAATCTCATCACTTCTCACACTGTCGATGTAAAGCCATCAATCCACTGGTCAGAAATGAGCCAATGACAGTCTGCCCTTGTCTGCAGGAAAGTAAAAAGTTCCCAAGTGCATCATCAAAACCCCTTGCTCAGTGACCTGAAGCCCATTGCTAGCTGCAAAATAGAGTGCAGGTTAACTGCAAGCTGTGCATCATCCAAACCAACATGCCAGCTGAGGATCCTTCATCAGGAAAATCAGCTGTTTTTATTTATTAACCCACCAGGTCCAAAATTATTATTTCAATACTCCAAGTAAAACCTTGCACAACTCTATCTTCTTCAAGAGCATATTCCCTCAAATATAATTTGCCAAGTTTACTGCTGCTCACTTGCTCATTGTCAACATTCCACACACTGCAGAGAAACATACATTTGAAATTGATCCTCCTTATTTTGCTAGGTTACATTGTTTATAGACAAAATTACTTTCATTCTCATGCTGTTTACGTGTCTCTGCCCAAAGCCGTGATTGCTAACTCTTTTTTTTCCCTTTTAGTCTTTACTATCCACCACAGTTTCATTCCCATCATTCTGATCTTGATTTCTTTATTGCATCTAGATCTAGTTATAAATTTTTCTGTTAATTTTGGCCAAAATAAACTTTATGCATCATAAACATGATTTACATTTATAAACTCTGCAAAGTATTTTCATTCTTATATTCATAAACTATAAAGTAAGTAGTGTTCTCTTATATTTTTTAACATAATAGCACTATTTTGTATGAACTAAAATGCTCTGTGGTCCTAAAGCTGTGTCTTTTCTCCTTAAAATACTATGTGCTTTAATCAGATCGCTTCTCATTCACCTATATTCCAATTACTATTGGACCTATCTGTTCAAATTTTCCTCACATATCAACCACTTTATTGATGAATCAAACTGGTTTAAGAATTAGAAACATCTGGGTGGAAACAAAAGATGATCTAGCTGGATATGAAGTGGGACTGGCTGGCAGGGGGTAGAATATAACAGGAGCTTGGCATGCCGATGTGGCCAGTTGAGTTTGGAACTATATGAGTTCAACATAGTAAGAAAGCATTCCTTGCTCTACCCAGATGTACAGGTGCAGAGCGGAACAGTGGTGTAGTGGTTAGCACACCACCTTACAGTACCAGAGACCTGGGTTCAATTACCATCACTACCTGTAAAGAGTTTGTATGTTCTCCCATGACTGAGTTGGTTTCCTCCAGGAGCTCTGGTTTCATACTGGTTGGTAGGTTAATTTGTTGTTGTAAATTGTGCCATGATTGCTATAGGATTAAATCGGGGGATTGCTGGGCGTCGCCATTTGAAGCGTCGGAAGGGCCTATTTCACCATCTATCTCAATCAATCAATCAATAAATAAATAGACAAACAAACAAGTAAGTAAGTAAGATAGTGGAGATGCTGAGATTGAAGTCTGAGATCTGCCAGACTTTGAAGATGAAGTGTGAAGACAATCAGCAACATTAACTCAAAGCATTTGAAGAGTTGGAGAAATAGACTATTCTGGGGTTGAGAAGTTGTCATAACAACATTTGTATTCCACGTCACGGAATGTGAAAGGCATCCAGGAAACCCAAATTCTTGAATGGGGCAGTAGGTCGTGATCTATTCTAACTAGAAGCGAACAAATTGTCAATTTTCAAAGTTAAGATTTGGGACATAAACCTGTAAAGTCAACACCTCTCTACTTTGATTACCTGCAAGTGATCAAAATTGACAGGTCATGACTACAGGTTCTATAGCAATTAAAAGTGGAAATTAATAAGCTAGTATAACCTTTTATCGACTAACAAGCTGTTTGTGTATTTAGAAAATAACCTACTGAACATGTGAGCACATATTTTCAGCATAAGAATATGTGGTAGAAAATAAAAAGTGCTAAGAATTATTGAATATTTCCACCCAATCATGCCCTTCCCCAACACCACCAAAACTAATCCCTACCTTCCAAACCATCTACATCACTACATGGATGATCTTGTATGTTGTATTTCCAGTAAAGTTATATCTCAAACTAAAAATACAGGTAAAGTAGTTTACTTTTCCCGACACTATATACCAGAATATGCCATCGATGTTTTAATTCCATTTCACTAGTGGCTTTTCATCTTTATGCCTTTCCCTCAGTCTCTCTGGTTCGAGTAACCGTGCAAATCTGCCAGCAACAAAAGATTATCCATAAAACACTAGGATTTTAATGAACAGACTAAGTCTTCTAAATTCTGTCATCAACACATTAGGAGGAAATTGTTACTCACTATTTGTCACAGAAACTCTGACTGTAATCAATCGTACCTCTTAAACTAGAACAGGAAGGCATATCTAAGATGCATTGAGAAAAATATTATATTAACATGTAATGAACATATAATTAGGGGTATATTGGATCCCATGTGGAAATAACTGGTGACGCATGAATAAAAGCTGAGCAGTATTAATAAGTGTCACATCGCTGACCATGAATTGCAGTGCATGACACAGTGCTTATATAATTACAGAACTAAAGATAATGCTAGTATTGTGTTAAACACCAATATTTTTCCATAATATATAATTACCTGCATTCCTTTAATCATCTGAGTATGAAGACATTACAAATTTCAGTGGTTGATCCGAAGCAGAGGAACACTTAAGAATTGAATATACAACTGGCAGACATCTTCACAGCCCTGCTACAAGATGCAAAGGGCTAATAAGAATAACAAAATTGGGGAAAGGTCATCAAAGACTAACAACCAGTCAAGTATATGCTTAAAGTGATAGCAAATAGCAAATTAACCTGAAATTGAGAATGAGACTGGCTGTATGGATTCCTTTTCTAAAATTCACTTTCGGGTTCTGAGCATTTCTAGTTATGCCAATATTTAATGTCCTTTCCTCCTTGCCTTGAGAAAGTGCCATTTTACTTCACTATATTGAATTCTGCATAATTGCAGAGTTGATCATGCAACATAGTGTTGGGAATCACATGTAGGGTCAATCAGCTATGGACAGCAAATTCCTGCCCCGGAAGGACAATTATAAAACATACAAGGCTTTTGGACAGTCCCTTACTTTGCATGGTCATCATCACTGTTTCTCCTCAAATTTCAGACTAGTAACTGAGTTTCAACTTCACTAATGCTATGAAATGGGGTCTCTGGCTTGTGGGGACAGGGTTTTGAATTATAAGTTTGGCTAATGCTACATCACCTCTACATCACTGATTTCAAAGCCTCTTGCCATTTCCATCATGACAGCAGTCATGCTGTCCACAAGGTAGCTCTTTAGAGAACTGCGGTGATAATGAGTGGATGGAAGCGAAAGGAGTTAGGAAGATAAGCCCAATCCTATCAACCCCATTCTTCAATAACAGGGAAATGGCAGGAAGGAACGATGGAACCTATGATGGCAAAATAACATTTCACCCCACCACACAATTTTACTTCATTCATGACAGCACAGAGGAAAATCTGGCCTCCTTTCTCAAAATATGACAATGTGAATAATTTTGTTGGCATCTTGATTTTATGATATGTATACTTATGCATAATTCATTGCGATTATCTTGATTAGAGATATTTCCAAACTGACTAAAAATCATTGAAATCTGTCATTTTATTTCCTTTGCAGATACCATAGAAGAAATAAAGTCTGAAACAATCAAGAACAAAGACCAAACTGAGGTGAATTTGTCACTTTTCAATGAGAGTATCTACTTTTCACTAAAGAAAACCAATACCATACAATTTCAGTCCTTATAATACAGGTCATGCCAAGAATCATATGAAGCTATTTCACTTCAGTGAGTACAGTAAATGTGGAAGCTTGCTCTGAAACAATTGAAAACACCTTCATTGTCCATCTTAATTTGTGACAATGCTCACAGTTTTCATTTTACAGTCGGATGAACACCAAGACTCTGGTAAAACAGACAACCGTTTTGCCAACATTGTGCCAATCATCTTGTACTGATGTCAGAAGTGTGCGTCATCTTTACTTTAGGCCTGCTTTCTCCTCAGACATGGCAACATGTTAATGTTGCCAATCACAACGAAGGCTGTCATCTTCTTTAATGGACCTCAGCTGCAGTTCTATAATGATGAACAATTCGCAGTTATTGCAAGTCAAATTATCTTTTTTGCTAACACTTGTGCAAGATAGTAAAACTGCTGATAATAGCTGAATTTATGGACTAAAGCCACTCAGAATTTAATCACTTTAAATTTAATGTAATGGTGAATCTGTTGGCAAATATCAAGATTTACTTGCATCAGTGGTTCCCTAGTTTAGCGAAAGATAATATACATTAACTGAAATTGCAGTCAGATCAGACAAATCAGTCAAAATTGGAACTTTTATTGAAATACCTTGGAGAATATAACAGTATTCTTGAATCAAGTGCTTCATGAGGAGCAGAACTTGAAAGACATTGACAATTTATTAGCTACAGTGAAGTTACTACTGTGCCCTGTGGTGTTGATTTCAACTGAAGTAATGTACTGGCTATGCAGAGCTGTTGTACAGCAGAGACAACCTCAGGGGAAGTTCAGCTCAAGGACTGCATCACTGAAAGACCCAGGTTTTATTTAAATTATCCAGCATAATGTTGTACTAGATGCATGAGGGAGTCACTTCAGGCACATAAAATGTTTTTGGTGCCTCATGAGCTTAAGTTCACTGTCCCTGATAGGTAGTCAGAGCTGGGCCGGCAGGTTCAGAACTGAAGCAGATATCAAGGGAAATCAAAGAAAAAGAGAGAGTGAGAGTATGCATGGGAAAGAAAGACAAAGAGCTGAGGACGAATGTAGAAAATGGGAAGGAGGGATAGCAGATGGAGAGGGTGTAGACGGTGTGAGTGGAAGAGAGAATGGAAGAACAGGGAGGGTGACAGAAGAATTCTCATTTTACAGTTGAAGTCGACAGCTCCAGCATAGGCAAGAGAGTAAGCAGCATTGCTTTAAGGCGTTTAAAAATTCTATTGCTACCTGAAGTTGACAAATCTTGGACAGCTGTCTCGGGTTGCAAGAGCAGTTCCCCTTTAAGGCGGTGGAAGTGAGGATGCCGCGCGGGATTAAAAGTTTATTTAAGGGGTAGCAGGTTCCAATTTCCAGTACCGTCTTCTCTGCTGCCAAACATACAACCCTTGAAAAATAAAACAGGACACCTCAGAGCAAGATTGTTGTACCAGAGTGACATCAGGGACCGCTGTGTTTTTTGTTTCATGGAGTTTTGGATATCCCCGGCCATTCTGGATGCAGCAATACAGCTCGCTAGCTGCACGGTTCACCACCAAGATAGGACTGCTGAGTCGGTCAAAGGCAGAAAAGTTATTATTAACTACTCCCGCTGCACAGATGTGGCATCTCTATCCAATTCATGATCACCCAATATGGAACATCTAGCGATCAAGTGTTGTCGGCCATCATCTTGTTAACAGTGTAGATTCCACCTCAGTGCCATATCTAACAGGCTCTAGATCAGTGATTCCCAACCTTTTTTTGGCCATGCCCCACCTAATCACCTCTAATATCCTGATGCCCCCTGTGGTGATATATAATTCTTATTATTCAAAAAGTGAACTCCTAGTCACCTGGAGGAAGCCTAAAAGACCATTAACTTGGTTTAAACAAGCTTCCAAAGAACATGGCATTCATGAAAGAGAAAAATAAAAGAACCAAAGGACTGTTAAAGTTCTGAGGAAGAAATTACTAAGAAATTGTAAGAAAAGAACATTAAGTGATATTAAAATAATAATAATAAATAAATAAAACAATGCCGATTTGTTTCTACAGCATACAAAGACAGATACACCGTTTAAAGGAGATGACGCAATGTACACACCTTCACACCACCAAGAACCGAAAGCTACTGCAAAAAGCAGCATTGGCGCGACCTCGTACGAGTTTCTTACGCGTTTGGACTTGTTCATTCATTCCTTCCTACATCAGTCAATTCATTAATTTAATTATGAAAACCATTTGATGGTTGTAATGATGGTGATACACTGTATATGCAGTACATACGCAATTACACATGTACATACACACAAGTATTTTTATGTATGCATACTGTATATACACATATGTATTAACTCGCACACACACTCATACTCACACAGCCTTACTAGAAAAAATTCACTGTTAATAACTCATTCTTGAATTGCCCCCCTTAAAATCAAATTATCCCCCTGTGGGGCATACGCCCCACATTGGGAACCACTGCTCTAGATGAACTGAGCTATATAATCAACAAGCATGAAACAGCACACCTATCCTTCACCATTATCTTGAGGAATTTTAACCAGGCTAGCATGAAAAAGTCTCTAGATGATTATCGTTAACATAACACTTGTGGAATCAGAGGAACCAACATACTGGACCACAGTTATACAAGAATGCTTACTTTGCTATCCCAGTGTCTGATCATTTGGCTGTATTTCTACTCCCTGAGTATAGGCAGAGAATGGAGACTGCAGCACCAGTAAAGAGGATCAAGAAGGTATGGACAAGGGAGGCAGAGTACTTATAGGACAACTTTAAGTTGGTGGGCTGAAGAGTTTTCAAGGATTCACCTTTGCGTCTGTATGAATACGTCACAGTTGTCATTGACTTCACTGAAAACTGTATGGATGAGCTTGTGCTTATGAAAACCTACAGTCCCCGAATCAAAAGCCATGGATGAACCAGGAGAGGGCTAGATCTGTGTCATTCAAGTCTTGCGATCTAGTACTATACAAGAAGGCTAGGTAGTACTTACAGAGGACTATCTTAGGAGGAAAAGAATAAAATCAATTGAGGTTAGAGGCAGAACTGGATGCATGTCGACTCTGGCAAAGTTTGCAGGCCATTACTTCCTACAAAACTTAACATCATGAATGATAGTGATATTTCACTCCCAGATGAGTTCAATGCCTTTTATGCATGCTTTGAAAGAAAGAATAAAACTGCAGCTGAGAGGATACCTGCTGCATCTGGTGATCCTGTGATCGTTGTCTCAGCGGCCAATATCAGAATGTCTTTCAAGAGGGTGAACCCTCACAAGGCAACAGGTCCCAATGGTGTACCTGGTATGGCTCTGAAAACCTGTGCAACCAACTAGCAGGTACTTTCACTCTCTCACTGCTACAGTCAAAAGTTCCCACCTATTTCAAAAATGTGACAATCATACCAGTGCCCACGAAGAGCAGGGTGAGCTGCCTTAACAACTATCATCCAGTAGCACTCACATCTACAGTGATAAAGTTCTTTGAGAAGTTGGTTATGGCTGCTATGGTTAGAATTAACTGTTGACTCAACAAGGACCTGGACCCACTGCAATTTGCCTATCGCAACAATAAGTCAGCAGTGGATGTGATTTCATTGGCTCTTCACACGGTCTTAGATCACCTGGACAATATTAATCCCTATGTCAGGTTGTTAATTACTGACGACAGCTCAGCATTTAGCACAATTGTTATAACCCAATCCACCTTACAGATAGTTAACTCTGGCACACCTCAGGGGTATGTGCTGAGCTCTCTGCTCTACTCTCTCTACACCAATGACTGTGTGGCTAGGCACAGCTCAAACACCATCTATAAATTTGCTGATGACACAACTATTTTTGGCGGACTTTCAGACAGTGACAGGGAGGCATACAGGAGTGAGATAGATCAGCCAGTTGAATGCTGTCACAGCACAACCTTATACTCAATGTCAGTAAGACAAAACAATTGATCGTAGACTTCAGAAAGGGTAAGATGAGGGAACGTACACCAGTTCTCATTGAGAGATCCAAAGTGGAAAGGGTGAGCAATTTGAAGCTCCTTGGTGTGAACATCTCTGGTGATCTATCCTGGGTCCAACATATCGATGCATTTACAAAGAAGGTACAAAAATGACTAAATTTCATTACGAGATTGTAAGATTTGGTATGTCACCAAAGACACTCTCAAATTTCTACGGATGTACCATGGAGAGCATTTCAACTACATCACCGTTTGGTATGGGGGGGGGGGGGGTGGATGCACTGCAGAGGATTGAAATAAGCAGCAGGAAGTTGTAAACATAGACAGCTCCATAATAGGCACTAGCCTCTTTAGCATCACAGGACACCTTCAAGGACTGATGCCTCAAAAAGGCGGCATCCATCATTAAGTACCCCCTTCACACAGGCCATGCCCTCTTCTCATTGCTACTATCAGGGAGGAGGTGCAGGAGCCTGAAGGCATACACTCAACAATTCAGTAATAGCTTTTTCTCCTCTGCTATCAGATTTCTAAATGGACATTGAACGCATGAACACTACCTCACTAAGTTTTTTTTCTCTCTCATATATATATATATATATATATTTCTTACTGTAATTTACAGTTCTTATTATCATGTAATGCAATACACTACTGACATAAAACAACAAATTTCACAACGCAGGCCAGTGATATTAAACCTAATTGTGACTGTGTGATTGTTTTCACTTCTTTTCTCTCTTAGGTATGGAAAAGCACCATTAAATAAAGACCTACATGGAGAGACATCATTATTCCCAGAGAGAGCGAAGATGTCAGAGCCTTTTGTCTACTAAACAAGCCCTCAATAAATCAATCCATCATTAAAAGTGGTAATATATCCTCCATCAATCAATATATACATCCCTACATGGGAGGGTGCGGTACTGATCCTCCTCTTAAGAAACAAGGCGGGGCAAGTAAATGAAGTAATAGTCAGGGAGCAATTTGCTCTAGTATCCATAATTCTGTCAATTGTCAGATAGTAGTGGATAAGGATAGGACAGGGTTCTAAACTGAAGCAGAATGTGTTTGGGGGGAATTAGGCAGGATCTAGCAGATGGTGATTTGGTGAGCCTGTTTGAGGGGAAAGAAATAAATGGCAAGTGGGAGGCTTTCAACAGTGAGAATACCAAGAATCCAGGGGCAGCATGTTCCTGTCAGGATGAAGGGTAAACTAAGCAATTTTAGGGAACCTAGGCAGACAAGAAATATTGATGATCTGATCAAGAGAAAGAATGAAGCATACATTGGGTTTAAGGGACCAAGAAGGAATGAATCCCTTGATAACTATAAAAAGATTAAGAATAGACTTGAGTGGAAAGAAAATACAAGCATGAACTTCAATAAAAAAAATAAATTTCAAAAAAAATAGACTTAAGAGGTAATGAGGAGGGCATGGGAGAGCTTGAAATTAAATTAGCTGGTAAAGTTAAGGAAAACCCCAAGATGTTTATAGGTGCATTAAGAGTAAAAAGATGACAAAAAGTCAGCAGGGCCACCTATGCCTCCAGCCATAGTAGTTGGTTAAGAATATTTAAAATAATGATAGTAACAGTCTTTTTTTTCAGGAGAGAGGGGAAAGATCAGAAAGTGAACTGAGGTGCATCTTATTTGCATAGATACTGGTGAGCATACGGAATGAGCTGCTTGAGGAAGTAGTTGAGACAGGCACAGTAGGACCATTTAAGAAGCACGGATAGGTACACGGAGGGGAAGGGCTTAGAGCAGGGGTCCATGGCATAAAATTTTGGGCACCCCTGGCTTAGGGGGATATGTGCTGATTACAGGAAATTGGGACTAAATGGCTGGGTTAGTATGGATACATTAGGTCAAAGGGCCTGTATTCCATTTCGCATTGCTCTATGACTTGAAGACTGCTTTAAAAATGATTCACTTTTATACATGTTATTAGTTTCCACTACTTTCTTCTCCCTACATTTGTCTGGCAAAATTAGCCAGCTTTTATTGTATGCCTTTTATTTGATTTTATCAATTGTAAGTTTATTTTATTTAGAGACAGAGCACGGAACAGGATTTTCCAGCCCAATGAGCCACATCACCCAGCAACCCACCTATTCTAATCACAGCACCATTTATAATGACCAATTCACCTACTATATATTTGGACTGTGGGAGGAAACCAGAGCACCCAGCTTATTGCAATTTCAGTGCATTATATTTTCTCAATACTCCTTTAACAGATTTGGTTCCTTGAGTAACACACAAAGTGCTGGAGGAACTCAATGGGTCAGGCAACATCGGTGAAGTAAATCAGACTGCTGATATTTCAGGTCAAGACCCCCATCTGGACTGACAGAAAGAGGGAAGAGAAGGGGTAGAGCAAAGGAGGTGATAAAGGGGTCTATTATGTAGCTATAATTTCCCCCTTTCCCA
Source organism: Hypanus sabinus (assembly GCF_030144855.1). NCBI lineage: Eukaryota > Metazoa > Chordata > Chondrichthyes > Myliobatiformes > Dasyatidae > Hypanus > Hypanus sabinus. The sequence goes on along the minus strand of NC_082709.1, from coordinate 136,485,550 downwards.
TTAGCCTATTAGCCCTTTGTCTCATTCTTTCCCTGCACCTTTTAATAAGGTTATCCCCTCTCTTTCTTTCAGTCCAGTTGAAGGGGCTCAACCCAAGGGGTCTCAACTGCCTATTTCCCTCCATAGATGCCTCGCCTTCTGAGTTCCTCCAGCATTTCTTATATTGCTCCAGATATTAGCATCTGTGTTGATGCATTGATGTCACTGGGCTGAGGCTTTTGAATATAATGTAGAATCACATCTACTGGCAAGACTGTAAATGAATGAATAATGAGAAGCTGTAACACCTCAGGTATAATGGACATTAACTGCCCCAATAAACTACTCAATCTGCCTTCACAACAATCACTGTGCCTACTCCAGTAAATTGGCAAGACTACATTCTTCATTCTTAAGCTGAGAACATTTTTACAGAACTCTCAATTGTAAGAATGTGTGACGCAACGAAATGTCTATGAAGAAAATTTGAAATGGTTTTTATACACTGCTCTTCACATTGTCCATCATGGCTTGTAATTATTAGCATTCTAGCATCTAGTTTTATATAACCTAGAGGATGAGAACTTAATTTCCACACAAAGCTCTGGTGGTAATGGAGCTCACAAATTTCCCAATATAAACCATCTGTCACTTGGGAGGAATACTGAAATTTCATCGCTCTGTGGTGGCTCATTAAAAAGACAACACTAAACTGGTGGTAATTCAGTTTGCGCTCCTCACACCATTTAGTATTTTATTCCAAACAAGACTCAGTTAAATCAATTACACATATTAACTGTATTTTGTTGTCCTATAGATTAAATACACTAAATTAGAACAAAACAGCCCCTAATAAAAATAACTGGTTGTTGTCCAAGTTTATCGAGAACCAACAAATCGTAGACATGAGAAATTCTGCAGATGCTGGAAATCCACAGCAACACACACAAAATGGTGGAGGAACTCATCAGGTCAGGGAGCATCTGTGGAAATGAATAAACAGCCAACATTTCAGGCTGAGACCCTTCTTTCGGATTCATATAGGACTGTATAGGAGACAGACATTCAACATGATAATGTTGGATATTACTTTGCTGCCTTACTCTTACATAGTACATTTTGTTTCATATCCAGAAGCCTGTTTACCTCTTTTTTTCTGAATGAACTCAGTGCTTATGGTTCCACAGCCCCGAGAATACGGTGTTCAAGATTCACTACTGTCAGAGTGAATAAATTTCTCTTTATCTTAGTCTTTAATAGACTACCCCTTATCTGTACACTACAACTCCTTGTTCTAAAATTCTCAACCCAGGGAAACCTTCTCCAAGCCTTTGCCCCCTCCATCTTAATTTTATTAAATATGTTTCAATGTAATACACCATGTCTAGTTTGCAGAAACATGTTCATTGCTGTTAGGTTATAAAGTAACAACAAGCTACAATTAGTGAGCTGGATCTTTAGAAAAATAAAACCAGGCAAGGATGTCAAACTCTTGCCTCTGAAATACAGAACAGGCATGACAATGAACAATTATTCTTAATTTCTATCTGATTATTCTCCTCAGATGTACTTTGGGGCATTTTATTATGTCAGAAGTTGGTAAATAAATTCATATTCTTGTTGAATCTAAATATCACCTGCTTTGTGCCTAAGCACATAAAACAACCAAGTTCAAAGGAAAGCTGTAAACATCAAGCCAGCAAGGAGTATACAAATGCAGTTTACCGGGTTAATTAGAGGGAAAAGAACTGCTTTTCCTCTGAGGTTTAATCCACCTATACTGAAAAGTACCAGAAGATATTTCGTACTTGGTACAGCACACAGCTGAATAGATGCGCCTGTTGTGTAAAGACTTTTGCACTCAGTATGTGTTGTGTGAATTAAGCTTTGTCAACCTTTACTCTTATGGCGACCTTCACTGACAGATCAGGTTCAGAACTGGTTGCAAATGTACAAGAGGACAATGCATTGGTTCACCTCTACACTCACTAACAAACTAGCCCACTGAAAAAAATGACCTCGAATTGACAAATTATCAGCAGAGGCAGGTTCATGTTACACCTAGAATTATGTGGCTTATTACCTAGCTTTAATTATCATAGCGAACTTTACCTTTATAAGTACTCTTTGCAAAACTCCTTTTTAAAAATCTCTAACTAATACTTTTACCCATTGCATCAGGAATACATTCATCCTTTTCATTTTAATGGTGGGACAGGATTGTTTACTTTCATCAAATCAATAAAGACTGCCCATTTAAAAGAATATTTAAACAACAAAAAGTAGTCATTTATGGGAATATTTAGGAAGTCTAGCAACCCCTTTGGGGGGAGGGAGGAAGAGTGTTAATATTTCAGGCCAATAACCTTTCATCAGGATAGTCCAGAGATATTAACTACTTGAACAAGGTTTCTGCATATTTAAAATGTTTTACATTTTTACAATCTACGTCATTGCTGAGGTAGATTTTCAAATATCATTGTCAAATTAATCCATAGAAGAAATGCACTGTCCTCTTCAGCTGCTAATAGAGTAATAGATGTTACATAATGGTTACGTTATAACTTAAAATGCTTTTTTAAGGATTTCTAATAAAAGTGTAAAAATACCTACATTGTGTTGTCATTCAGAAAGGGAAAGGGCTTTGAGAAGATAGCAGTGTGAATAGAAAATATTTTATTAAGTCTGATTATGGGCAACAATAAAAGTTACTGATGCAAGATCTGAAAAATGATCCACAGCTCCATTATTTGTTATGTGATAAATCAAAATTATGTGAATCCAAGCTCACTTTTATTATGTCAATAAAACAGTGTCAATCTATTCTTTTATTTACTTGTTCCAAGATTAACTGAGATTTCATTTTCAATCACAGCCATCAACACCAGAGCAATTTTTTCAAGAAAATACTTATCTTTACAAGATTAACCTGATACAATGGACTTAATAAAGTAAAGGGATCAGACATGACCTTTACATCCTCAGAATTTTGCTCTGCTGAAATGACTGTATAAATGTAAGTTGTCACTGTAAATTAAAATTGATATTAATCATAATTTCTATTAAAAATTTAAGAGATGGAAATAAAAATTTTGCACAGTAACTCACTGCAAGTAGATATTCTAGACATTTGGTATTGGTGATAAACTCAAGGACAAAGGCCCTGCAAAATTCAAAAGACCCACACATTTATTGTGAACAATGCAGAAGCAGAGTTGTCATAAACTGATGCATTTCACAAAGATTATATTTCAGTATGGATTTTCTATTTTCATATCTTAGACTTTATGTTTGGGAAAATAGCTGTAAATCTGTGTTTTGCAGAAACATCAGGGAATAAATTAAATTGCTGCACTGAACCACAGCAACCTATTTAAATTTCAACTTCTCTCAGTTCCTTGCTTGGACTGGACAGCGCAGCCAGTTATTTCTTTTTATCCTTGGCAACAGCAATTTCAGGCTGTTTAATGCCAACTGAAGTTCTGACCTGGGAGAGTAATTTTGATTAGGAAAGAAGTTAAACATGGCACAACTGATTAACTGGCAACACTTCCACTGTTGATTTTTAAAAACAAGCTTATCTCAGCTTCCAGACTTGATGTGAGCTGCTTCCAAAGTTTGGTTCAAAAGTAGTAAATGGAGCCCTGAACTTCATAATCAACATCCAAGTTTTGCATTCAGAAGAAAAAGAATGAAGCACACACAAAATACTGGAGGAACTCATCAGGCCAGGCAGCATCTACGGAAAGCAGTACAGCCGACATTTTGGGCTAAAACGCTTCGGCAGCCTGGCCTGCTGCGTTCCTCCAGCATTTTGTGCATGTTGCTCAAATTTGCAGCATAGGCAACTTGTCTCGTTTGTGAAACAATGAAACATCTTTGTGCATCATCTGTTTTTGGGTGGCAGGGTGGAGATGCTTCTCTACCACATGTCAGGTGTAAGGTGCTCCTTCCTTCCGCTAGCCACAGGTCACCTTTGGGTAAGGTGTAGCACCTGCTTATCCCCCTGATCAGGGACACCTGAAGACATGGACAGAGGTAGTGGATAGTAGTAGAAGCTGCTGGTGCATATCTCAAGTCCTTGTTAGGCGACCAGGCAGATAATCTCCAGCAAATATCGATAATGGCTGGGGTCACCCGTCTTGTAAATGGATTGCCCAGAAGAAGGCAATGGCAAACCACTTCTGAAGGCAAATTTGCCAAGAACATTCATTACCAAGACCATGATCGCCAACATCATTTAACACAGCACATACTGATGATCATCTTCATCTGCTTGTACAATAAAAGTTGTCAGACAATAAAGCACTTACATCTACAGAGTGTGGGCATCAGTACACAAAAAACTAGCACTTGAGAAGACCTTCAGGAATATGTCAATGCTGCTTAACAAAATTAAATATGCCAGGTTCAGGAAATGAGAAAAATCTAATTCATAAGAATATAATAAAGGGGAAATGACTTTACTCTAAAGCTATGAGATGATTGATATTTGAAGTGAGAAGCCCTAGTCCCAATCAACTACCAACAGCTAAAGGGCCACATATCATCCCCAAAGTTATAAAAGCAATCACATATTATAAACATATTTTTGAAACATTGATAGATCATGACAGATTATCTCAAGGACAAATCGTTAATTACTCATCCTTTAAAATTCTTTTGAATAATTTACTGTTAATGAAAGGACAGATTTGACACCTTACCATAAAATGACTGGCTTCCTGCTAGCTGCAGCTATTTTTGTACGAATGCTAAAACTGGTGTGTTGACATCTGACAGTTCAGTGCTCAACCCCCTTATTGCTCTCAAGTATGTGGCCTGATGTACTTATTTACAGACAAATTAACTCAAGGTTGGGCTTATTAGCATTTAGTTCTTGATCTGGAAACAAAACTCAAGCCTCTTAGTGCACTGCTGCATCATGAACTGGTCAACAGTTGAGACAACCAAGTGGAAAATGGCAGGTCAGAGAAAACGGAGTGTCCAAACTCAGTATTTTACATAACCCAGAGCAACTAAACCCCAGACTGTGTAAAACATCATACTAGCAGGACTCTGACAATCTCCATTCTGCATGTACTTTAGCCATGTTATCAATTAATACTGATGAAAACACGCAGTGCACTTCACACATTTATTTTTGTAGAACTATTCCCAGTGTGATCCCCTGGATCTTAGAAGATTTTCTCTCAGAGTCACATCTATAATACTACAAAATTTAAAGAAATCCTCTGTTTTTGGTTCTTTTTTGGCATCTCCTCTCAATACTCCAGTCAAGTCCTGCTTTTTTTTATCAACTTCATATTCTCAAACTTTGCTTATTTCAATTCCTATTCATTTTTATCATCAAAAATTTCTGTTTAGCAATAATCTATGTGTACAGCAATAAGTAGAAAAGCAGCAATAATTTGAGAATAAGCAACTGTTTTACAACAAAAAATAATTTCATCTTAGGGTAATAGGCATAAGTGCACAATACCACACAAATACACAAAATCACCAAAACGACCACTTCTGCAATAACACTCTCATTAGATTTAGGAGTTCTATAATAATTCAAGTGGATGAACAGAAAGAATACTGCTCTAATCAAAACTTATAATTATGCATGTCCAAGAATTACTTTGAAAATCAGTAATAAAAAGTTGCTTGCCCATTCTTCACAATAAGCTTAATTATTTAAATCTAATATTACATGCTTCTACTGATGGGTTGATATTATATTTATTATGACAGAGTCAAATAATAGGGATATAATAATAAATTCAGGTGATTTAACAGGGGAAATTGTATTGGTTTTCTACACCTGGCTAATATTTAGTGCAACAATTAAAATAAAAAGTACCATTTGTAAAACATAATTTCTTTGTTTTTGTTTTCACCACTTGCTCTTTCCAACTTGACATCAACAATTTTCCAAAACAGAGATTCCTGCCTTGTAGTCACAACTGCAGCAATGTATGAACTGCAGTTTGCAGCTCTTTGATTCAACTCCAAATTGACTGCGATGGAACCGCCTGAGGAAATCATTTGCCATGGCAAACATATGATGCCACTTCTAGTCTCAAAGCTGGAACTGATATCATCCAATGTATTTCATGTTCTACACTGAAACTACCCCTTCAACACAATGTCTCCTGATGAATCAAAATCCAGGAGCATTTGAGGCAAATGGATTTGATGCATTAAAGGGGGTGTTAACAAGAAGATTTGAGAGTAAGGAATAGGCTATGCTGTAAGGTTGCTGAGGCAGAGTGAGGGGAGCCTCACATGGAGCACAAACTCTGGAAAGAACTGGACCAGTTGGTAAATTCCGTGTAAACATATCAGTCCTTGAGGAAGTCCCTAAGCAGAACAACATCTTATCAAGTCATTATGCAATTTTGGGCTGACTTTTCAGCTCATAATTAAGATCTAGTTAAGTTTTTTTATTGAAAACCTTAGGTGGCAGTTATTTTATTCACAAGTTGAAATTTACCATAATTGCTCCCTGGGGTTCTCCAGTGTGGGGTGAGAGGAAACTAATTACTGTTTGGGAGGTTTTAAAGGAAATGTTAAAATGATTGTCTGTTTTTAATTAGTGAACTATAGTTCATAAGTCTGTAAACAACATTACTGTTCATCATTAGGTACTGTAGAGGAAGTGAGACTGCATGATAAGGGTGACACATTATTAGGTATGCAAGGAGAAAGGCATGAAGCTGATAAATTAGTCCTTCACACAGTTGTTAGTGAAACTGGATTTGGCTAGTTACATTAAAAGCATTCATTCATCATATCAAATGACAGTCCTTGTTGCTCCACAAGAGAGTCCCTGTTCTCAGAATGAACACAGGACAAATGAAATTTAACCAGAGCTTCAGTTGGATACCCATTTCCTGCAACAACTGGATCCACTAACAAAATAATTTTCTTTCAAAACTCAAAGAGTCCTGAAATAAAGTCTTTGAAAATGCAATCTGGCTGGCATGTATTGGTTGCCAGTCTAACTTCAGCAATGAAGATTTGTGCTCTAATGTTACCTGAGTGAATACAAATGCAATTTGGCGTTATTATACAAAACTAATCTATTAAAATAATACAACTGACTGACTATTTAAGCATGTTGTTCTTGGGTGACAGTCACAATTAAGTAAACAGTCTAGCTTCAGAAGTGGAGCAAAATTCAATTTAACAGATTAGATCAATTTGAAAAATATCTTTTGCTGAATGTTATAGAAAAGTTTAGATTTACTCTGTTAACCACCTGCTTAAAAAGACAGAGATGGGCTCATTTCTGAGGGAAAAGGGGATTTGTGAAGCAAAACATCAGGAGCTGTGATTTTTTTTTTGAAATAGAGCCATAATGGAAGAAAAGTAAGCCCCTGTAGGATATGAACAGGCACAATAAATGCCTCTCCAGTAAGAGTTCACATTCATTTGCATCGACGACAAAATAGTGGAAATAGGCAATTCAGCAAACAGTATTTTGTGGTATGATTATTCTAATACAAAAGAAACACCACATTGTATTCTGTGCAGTGCAGTATTAGAATCCCTAAATTGTAATATAATCAGTGGTAATGTTATTATATAAAAAATCATTGAGAGTAAGTAAAAATGACTGCATAGCCCATGGGATTCTTAATAGGATCTCACCTCTTGTTATAACAGTTTTATTGATGCAAGTTTTTTTAAAAAATTGATATCTTTCATATCAAACTAAAAATAATGGACAGCTGAATTAAATGATGAGCATCTGTAAAGTGACTACACAAATTCAATGGGCTGAATGGCATAAAACTGCATGTGGACACTGGATGAAGATAAACAGTCTTGGCCTTGATTTCTCCACTATTCCTTTATAATGTTCCAACATTATTACCGAAGTACAGCTGATGGCCAACTCTAACTTGAACACTTACTCCAGGAATGAAGAAAACTAGAAAAAAAATGAGAAATGAAAAGACCAAGCTTTAAAGAAGCTGGACAGAGTGAATGCTATCAAAGAACCCTGAGAAATAAAAGAGCTGGGGTAATAGAATGCATTAAAAGCAAGAGAGATAAAACAAATGAAAATCAATTGAATAATTGCAAGCTGAAGTTTATATTTCAAAGGATGATCACTCATGAGAGTTTATGGCATTAAACTGTGACAAATCTACAATAACAAAGGACTGGCTACCAATTTTTAATTGAATGGCTATTATTCCAAGATGCCTGAGTAATTCAGATAAGAACAGACTATCGGAAACATTTAAAAATTATCTCTTCTAAATATATTGATTTCAAAGAATATTAGCTGTAAATAACAAAATATTCTAATTTGTATTTTACATATAGTTTGGAAGTTATTATGTGTTTTAACTTGATAATTATTAATTTCTCAGAAATCCAAACATTGTTCCAAAATCATTCTAAGTGGGAAAGATAACAAAAATATTTAAAGAGATATTTTCTCTATACAGTATTTATAGCTTTTCTATTTGATCATGAAATAAAACGCCTTTATTTCATGATTGTCGTTACAAGCATACATGTAAAGTATATTTTTAGTTTAGAACAATAATTTAGATTATTAACAATGTTACATGCAGTACCCTGGATAAATAATGAAGCTTTTTTTTGCCAAATGAAGGATAACTTTGTTTTTCAGAAGCATCTCAAGTAGACTATTTGCATAAAGTATTGGATTTATTAATAAATCAAAATCAAAGCTTGTATTAAAATTGAGAAATTCTTGTAATGTAAATATAGCTGAACAGAAAGTCTATAGTCACAGTAAATTGATTTATTTAATATTACATCACTTACCAAATCTCTTACTCCCAGTTGTTCTATTATTGATATGCAAAGGCAAAAAGCCAGACAACAGTTTGTCTTCTGTCTCGACAACTGGGTTAAAGTAGAACTTCAGATTACCAGCTATTTTTTCTTCATCTGGCATCTCACTCAAAATATGTGCACAATAAATGTGGGGCATTGGCAAGATGGCTGTGTTTTTTGATAAATTCATTTTCAAGGTTTCGGTTTTGCGATCAACGCCAGTATTTATTAACCATCCTTAATTACAGTTGAGAGGGTGGTGGTGAGTTGCAATCTTAACCCACTGTAGTCCTTCTGGTGAAGGTACTTCCATAATGCTGCTGGAGAACAGCTCCAGGATGGAAATCCAATGATGATGAAGGAGCAACAAATATACTTCAAATAAGAATGATGCACAATACAGACAAGACCTTGTAACTGTGGTGATCCCATAAACCTGCTATCCTCATTTTACTTTGTGGTACAGGAGATTGGCTTGGGAGGTACTGCAAGATTAGCTTGTGCAGGTAACCGCAGTGTAAATGGCATAACACTGTAGTCAATGTGCACCAAAAGTGGAGAGAACAAATACTTAAGATTACTGATGGGATGCCAATCAGAGTGCTGTGTCATAGGTGGATCTGAGCTTTGAGGGAGTTGTTGGTGCCACACTCATTAATGCAAGAGGGAACTATTCCACCATTCTCCTCACTTGTGCCTTGAAGATGGTCAGAAAACCCTGGGTGTCAGGAATCAACTTATTAAGCACAGGATGCCCAGCCTCAAAGTTGTTCTGGTGCAGCTGAGCTTCTGTTTGTTAGTTACACCAGGATGTTGACAGTGAGGAAACAGTTATGATAATCTCACTGAATGTCAAGGATATATGAATGCTACTTGTCAATTTTATCAGCACACACATGCCGGTATGACTGTGGTACGACTGTTTTATTTGCTGCTGAATTGCAAATGGAAATTGATCATCGTGCAAATGTCAGTGAAACATCCATTTCTGATCTTATGGTGGAAGAAATATCCTTAATTAAGTGACTGAAAAGGACTGGACTTAAATAATGGTCTTGATGAGCTCCTACAGCACTGTTCTAGAGTTGAAATGATTGTTCTCTGACGATCATAATTATCTAATTCATGTCTACAACCACTCATCTGTTAGATGTCCATTGACTTCAGTTTATCTGGGCACTTTGATGCCATACTCAATCAACAACAACTGCTCCAAATTCACCTCCGAAATTTAGCACTATGCCTCCCAGCTGAACCAAGCTGTGATGAGCACTTGCACCAAGTGGTTCTAGTCAAAACCCAAACAGGCATTGCTGAGTAGATGATTTGTGTATAAGTGCTGATGACGAGCTTCTATCACTTTGGTGGTGACTAACAGAAGATAAATAATCAGCAGGATTTGAAACAAACTGCTCTGTTTATTACAACATCCCTGAACTATTGTCGAGAGTAAAAGTCAAATGACTGGAAATGCTGGCAATCCGAAGCAAAACAAAAATAAAATGCAAGTCAGATATGACCCGCAGAAAGAAAAACAGAGACCCTTTATCAGAATTGCGAAGAATAATTAATAAGTTAGTTTAAAGTTGCACAGAAAGTGAAGGAGGGATGTATAGAACAAAGAAATTATCTAAGCTGTTGATGAAACTACCTGGTCCCATACTATCACATGGGTTTCCTTTGTTCTATCAACCCTATCATCACCCTCTCTGCAACCTAAAACAAACTTGTTTCCTGTGAAGGATCTTTGACCTGAAATATTAACTCTTTTTTAAAAATTTTCCATATATATTGCCTCACTGGCTGACTGATTCTTACACTACCTTTTTTTTCTTTCTTTCAGATTTCCACCTTGTCGAGTACAGTAAATGTCAGTGTTGTAACTCTGCTGGAATAGCTTAGCCTGAGTGCAGCTAGTTAGGAGTGCAGGACTTGAATACTCACAGCGGAGATGATCCGACAGTCTTTTCTGAATTTGGTGCTCTCAGATGTTACCTGCCACGATGTGGACTGCATCCCAGTGAGTGGCTATGGACTTTATGATATTGTCGATGTCAAAAGACAGTGCTCAGCAATCAAAACAGTATATTACCACATGCTTTATTAACACTGATAATCTGAATTCATTCATCCCTTAGAACCAATTCTACTACCCACTTTTCTCTGTGTCACCTGCTCATCTTAATTCCATCTCTTCACCTTTGTCTCCCACTCTTTAACATCACCAAACCAAAAATTGTGAATAATAGTCCTGAAACTTTTAATGGTCTCAAAATCCAGGAACTTCAGTAGAATGAGTTCCAAATTGAGTTTAGAAGAAAGTCATAGAGTCATAGATGTAAAGAAAAATACAGCACAGAAACCGACCCTTTGGTACATCTAATGCGGGCTGAACCATTGAAATGGCCTACTCCCATCAGTCTTCACCAGGACCAGAGCCCTCTATACCCCTACCAATCAGGAACCTGTCCAAACTTTTCTGAAACATTGAAATTGAGCTCAATACGCCACTTCTGTAGACAGCTTATTCCACACTCACAACCCTCTGATTGATGAAGTTTCCCCTCATGTTCCCCTTAAACTTTTTATCTTTAACCCTGGACCTCCGGTTGTAGTCCCACCCAACCTCAGTGGAAAAGGCCTGCTTGCATTTACCCTATCTATACCCCTCCTCTCAATCGTTTATGTTCCAATGAATAAAGTCTTAACCTGTTCAATCTTTCCTTATAACTCAGGTCCTCCATACTCAGCAACATCCTTGTAATTTTTTTTCTGTACTCTTTCAACCTTATTTACATCTTTCCTGTAGGTAGGTGACCAAAACTGCACACAAAACTCTAAATTAGGCCTCACCAGTATCTTATACAACTTCAACATAACATTCCATCTCCTGTACTCAATACTTTGATTTATGAAGTCAAATGTACTAAAAGATTTCCTTATGACTCTATCTACCCATGACACCATTTTCAATGGATTATGGACTTATATTCCCAGATCGCCTAGTTCCACTGACCTCCTCCATGCCTACTGCAAAGTGTGTAAGCTGACTCTTTTTGGTCCGACTGAAATTCAATACCTTGCACTTGTCTGCATCAGAGTATCAGAGGTGGAGAAGTTTAATAACTTTAAATTCCTGGGTGTCACTATCTGCGAGGACCTGTCCTGGACCCATCATATAAGTGTATTTGCAAAGAAAGCATGAAAGTGCCTCTACTTCCTTAGGAGTCTGCAGAGATTCGACATGTCATCAAAAACCTTGATATCTTCTATAGGTGTATGGTGGGAAGTGTACTGAATGACTGCAGTTCGGCATAGTATCGGAACATCATTGCCTTTGAATGGAAAATCCTAAAAAATATAGTGAATTTACACAGTACATCATCGTTAAAGCACTCCCAAGCACTGAGTGTATGAAACATTATCATAGAAAAGCAGCAGACATCATCAAAGATCCTCACCAGCCAGGCCATGCTGTTTTCTCACTGCTGCCATCAGGTATAAGGTACAAGTGCAACAGGACTTCACCTCACCAGGTTCAAGTACACTTACTATCCCTCAACCATGAGACTCTTGAAGAAGAAAGGATAACTACACTCATCTGTTGAGATGTGCCCACAACCAGTGATCTCACTTTAAAGACTCCTTAGCTTGTTAGTTCATGCTCTTGTTATTTACTGCTAACTATTTATAATTACATTTGCACAATTTTTTATCTTCTATGCTCTTGATCTTTCATTGACTCTATTTACAGCTCCTATTCTGAAGAAGTGCTGAATATGCCCACAGGAAAATGAATCTCAGGGTTGTTTGTGATGACATGTATGTACTCTGATAATAAATTCTACTTTGAACTTTGAACTTTAAATTCCATCTGCCATTTTCAGCCTATTTTTCCAGCCGGTCCAGATCCCACTGCAGGCCATGATCATCTTTCTCACTCTCCACTATGCCCCCAATCTTGGTATTATTTGAAAATTTGATAATCCAGTTTGCTACAGTATCATTCAAATCATTTATATGGATGACAAATAATAACAGACCCAGCACCGATCCCTGCAGCACTCCACTAGTCTCAGGCCTTCAGTCAGAGAAACAAACATCTACTACCAGTTTCTGGCTTTTCCCAGAAAGCCAATGTCTAATCCAATTTACTACCTCATCTTGAATGCCAAGCGGCTGAACCTTCTTGACCAACTTCCCATGTGGAACCATGTCAAATGCATTGCTAAAGTCCATAAAGACAACATCCACTGCTTTGCTTTCATCCACATTCCTGGTAACTTTCTCAAAAAACTGTATAAGATTAGTTAGACACGGCCTAGTACACACAAAGCTATGCTGACTATTCTTAATCAGTCCCCGTCTATCCAAATACTCATATATCCAGTTCCTTAGAATACCTTCCAATAACTTCCCCGTTACTGATGTCAGGCTCACCGGCCTACAATTTACTGGTTTATTTTTAGAGCCTTTCTTAAACAGTGGAACAACATTGGCTATTCTCCAATCCTCTGGCACCTCACCTGTCATTAAGGCTGATTTAAATATCTCTGCTAAGGCCCCGGCCATTTCTGCACCTGCTTCCCTGAGGATCCAGGGAACACCTTGTCAGGCTCTGGGGATTTATACATTCTCATTTGCCTCAAGTCAGCAAACACCTCCTCCTCTGTAATCTATGAATTTGGTGCTGTTTTGCCTCACTTCTATAGATACTGTGTCCATCTCCTGAGTAAATGCAGATACAAAAAATCCATTTATGTTCTCCCTTACCTCTTTTGGCTGCATGCATGGATTACCATCCTTTTGCTCTTAATGTATCTGTAGAATCCTTTAAGATTCTCATTCACCTTGTCTGGTAGGACAACTTCATGCCTTCTTTTAGTCCTCTGGATTTCTTTCTTGCATTTCTTATACTCCATAAGCACTCCACTTTTCTTGTCTATAATGTTTTGTACCTCATTCCAAAACACCATAGCTACAGAGTTATTCTTGTAGCCTGTTCTGGATCTCTTTGTCCTAAGGAAAGTTTCTCTATGTCCATTTTAGCAAAGAATCTCCAAAGACTTCTCAAAGTTTATTTATATAACTAAAGTTACCATGCCAGTAAATTCAGCAATGGCACCATCTGCCCAAATGTACTCCATTTCTCTAATCACATTGTTCTACTGAAATAAAGATCCACAAGCAAATCCCCACAATGTTCAAGGGTCAGATTGGCAGTTAGCTACTTTCCCTCCAAAATACAAACTAAACAAAGGAGAGATATTTCCAAGGTACAATCCCTGTATTTTTCAAAAATTATGGCAAAAGAATCGTCAATTACCTCCCCTATTTATAATGCACAATGTTTGAATTTTTAAAAATGCTAATCAAATTTAAATCTGACTATTTTCTTACTCACTGCCTTTTGATGTACACTCAGTGGCCGCTTTATTGGGTATCAGAGGTACCTAACAAAGTAGCCATTGAGAGCATGTTCATGGTTTCATGGATACCACTTCAAGGTTTGAAGTATTTTGTGTTCAAAGATGCTCTTCTGCACATCACAGTTGTGACACATGGATACTGGAGTTACTGTTGCCTTCCTGTCAGCAAGACCCAGCCAGCATGGCTCCCATTAACAAAGCATCTTCTGCCGCTCACTGGATGTTCTTTTGTAAATCTTTTGCCTCATTTTCTGTAAACTCTAAAGACTGTTGTGCATTAATAACCAAAGAGCTCAGCAGTTTCTGAGATATTCAAATCTAGCACCAATGTCAAAGTCATTTAGACCACATAATGAGATGGTGTACCTCACAAAGTTGCCACTGAGTGTGGATTGTGATGCATGTTCACTTTCCAGGGCTTGAGAGGCCGATTGCTAATCTCAGCCTTCTAGCACAGCTGCATGACCTTTTCAAATGGTTGGAGTTGTAGGTAATAAAGTTAAACATTTAACAAATACTCTTTTTTCAGATGTTTCAATAACCAGTACCCAGTTCTTAATATAAAATTCAGTGTGCAATTGGTTTGAAGTTGGAGGTACAGCTTCGCAAAGTAAAATGAACATGATGATGTTGTTCATCTCTGTGCCTTGTGGTGCATCGCGTGGCAACCTTGCCATTACTTTAGAATTTGCCTGTGTTCTGTGAAGCTGAGCTGCTAGCGTGATGTTCAACTCCAGAGAAGAGCCGGCTGGATTTGAACCTGGGATTACTCACTTTGAAGCCCGGTATGGATGCTACTACATCTCCGGCTGTCTCCATTAGCCAAATGCAAAACATTGAGGTTATGTCACTTAGTATCAAATATGATTAACATCAGGATGTTTGTGTACTCAGGGGTCTGCCCTCACAACATTAATTGTGGATATTTGGGATCCCTGTAACTAAGTTTTGTGTCAGCAAAGGAATCTCAAATACAACGAATCCAGATTATGCCATCTAGTTGAAAATAATACAAAATACCATCATAGCTTGGTGATTGTTTGGAATGACAAAGAGAATGACAACCAGTTAGGGCTAGGATGGCATCCGTTAGTCTCACGAGACCATGGATCTGCACCTGGAAAATCGTGCTTCAGACTCTCCAGGGCGCAGGCCTGGGCAAGGTTGCATAGAAGACCGGCAGTTGCCCAAGCAGCAAGTCTCCCCTCTCCACACCACTGATGTTGTTCAAGGGAGGGGCAAGGGCCGATACAGCTTGACACCGGCGTCGTCTCAGGAGTTGCCAGAACGAGGTTGAAGACAATGTCGGACTGCCTTAGAGACTCCGGCTCCGGATTTGTCCTCAGGATTTACTCCCGAAGCCTTTCCCATGAGTGGATATGGCTGCAAGACAGCGGAGGTTTGAAATCAGAGTTTTTTCTCTCTTAGATGGACTGCCTTCCCAAGCTGACATGCTCCATCTATCCAAAACATTAGTTTTAGGGCACCTGGAGCCGCCTTCGCCCCTTCTCCTGTCAGTAGAAACGGTTCCGCTGGACAGAGGCTAAGCCACACGAAAAGGCCAGGAGTTGGACTTGGTTGTCAGAAGCTGTTTGAGACGCATGCCATGAGGAGCACTTTTAGGTGGTAGGAGCTTGTCCCCACTATCACTCCTCGGCTTGACAACCTTGGAACCTAAAAGTTGAGGTTCCAGAAAGGAGAACTACAATTCATTCCTCAAACTTCAGCTTCTGTGACAGATGACTCCTTTTTTTCTGCAATTTACACTATTCTTCTGGTTCATAGGAATTGTATCTGTGATTAGAAATCTGTAAATCTCATATAATATGGAATTTCTTAATAAATTACAAATCCTCTACGAGGGTTCAATGGGTGTTGAAACTAATTCATTACAGTACAGTATCTCTTCCTTGTTGGAGAGGTGGAGGCCACCACTCAACCTGTGGGTATTAAGAATTAAACCTTGCCACATCTGCTACACAGAGTTGCCATTGTAGGTATATGCAGTTTAATCTCCTTATATACCTTTATATATCTATATCAGATAGGGCTTAAAGTATTCTATTGTGTTTAAGGTTTTACAATTAGGAACCTAATACCATCACAATATTAGATTCATTACCCACTGCCTGATGATTTGTTTTAGGATCTAGTACTGTTCTTCTGATTTTCTGTGGAAAATAGATACTATGTGTTCTTTTAAGAAGCCTTTCATACTTCTGACATCTATTATTTTCTGTCTCAGACAAGAGAAAATCTGCAGATGCTGGAAATCCAAGTAACTCACACAAAATGCTGGAGGATCTCAGCAGGCCAGGCAGCATTTACGGAAAGGAGTAAGTTGACGTTTCAGGCTGAGACCCCACATTGGGACTGGGAAAAAAAAGATGAGGTCACAGCAAGAAGTTGTGGGGGGAAGGGAGGAAGAAGTATATCATGGTAGCTGATAGGTGAAACCAGGATGGGGAGGAGTGAAATAAAGAGCTGGGATGTTGATTGGTGAAAGTGTTAAAGAGCTGGAGTCGGGGGAATCTGATAGGAGAGGGTAGAAGCTATAGAAGAAAGGGAAGGGGAAGAAGCACCAGAGGGAGGTAATGTGTAGGTAAGGAGGTAAGCTGAGAGAGAGTAATGGGAATGGGGAATGCTGAAGGGGGTTAATTATCAGAAGTTTGAGAAATAGATGTTCATGACATCAGTTTGGAGGCTACCCAAATGGAATATAAGGTGTTGCTCCTTCAACTTGAGTGTGGCCTTAAGTCCCTTCTCCCTTCTCCAGCCCGTTATCAATTTCACCAATCAACTTCCAGCTTTTTACTTCATCCCTCCCCCTCTCCAAGTTTCGCCTATCACCTACCACTTTATACTTCTTTTTCCCGTCTCTCCACTTTCTTACCCTAAATCGTTGTCTTTTTCTTCCAGTCCTGATGAAGAGTCGCATCTTGTGTGAGTTATTATTTTCTGTATTCATTGCTATTGACAACATTGGCACATTTGCCCTAGTATTATTATGGAATGAATGAATAAATACATACGTAGTATATATTTAAATGTTTAGCTCTCAGCTTTAGTATTCTTAGCGTTTTTATTTCTTTACCTGCCTACTAAATTTCCTATTAATATGGCACAATATCACGTACAAGTTCAAGTCCAGTTTACTGTCATTCAACTGTACATATGTACAGTATACCACCAAATGAAACAACATTTCTCTGGACCAAAGAGTACAGGAGAGTATTTATATCTCTCCATAATATATAAAGTAATATTACCACAAAAATTAACAAATAATAAGGTGCATTTAGAATATAAATTAAAAGTAAACAGAATAATGCTACTTTATATGTAATGGGGCAGTATGATGAGATTTACACATGATGGCAGGTAGTTCAGTCATCTTATGGCCTGGGGAAGAAGTGCTCCCATTCTAATAGTTCTTGCCCTAATGCTATGGTATGTTTTCCCTTATGGTAGAGGGCCAAATAGATTGTTGGATGGACGAAAGGGATGACTGAAAAAGCTAAGCATCCTGGGTGCGCAGCGCTCTTGATAAATATCGCTAATGGGTTTAAGAGAGACCCCAATGAGCCTCTCAGCAGTCCTCTCAATCATTTGTAAGGACTTGCAGTCAGATGCCTTGCAATTTCCATAATCGGCAATGATGCAACTGGTCAAGACACTCGCAATGATGCTCCTGTAAAAATTGGTTAAACTGGTGGGTGGGGGAGCCTCACTTGCCTCAATCTCTTCAGGAAATGGAGATGCTGCTGTTTATCTCTTGATCAAAGAGATGGCATTGAGAAGCCAGATGAGGTTGGCTGTTTTGTGCACTCCCAGAAACTTGGTGCTCATAACTCTCTCCACAGAGGAGCCATATATGTGCAGTGCACCTTCTTAAGTCCACAATTATCTCTTTGGTCTCATTCACATTGAAACTCAAATTGTTGTGCTCACACCATTCTACCAGCCACTCTACTACCTCACCACTGAGGAGGTTGACTACCGTTGTGTCATCAGCAAACTTATTTATCCAGAGGATAGTTGGAATCTGGAAAACCTGATTGGGTAGCAGGGGCAGAGATTCTCAATACATTTGGATAGCATTTAGAGAAGCATCAATGCAATGGGTTTAAGTACTGGAAAATGTGATTGGTATAGATGGGTACCCGTTGGTCAGTGTGGACACAGTAAAGAGCCTGTTTCTGTGTTGTATCACTCTGTGGACCAGTGTAAATGTACTACAATTACAGAACAGAGAAGGATAAAATAATAAAGATAAAATAATAATAAAATTAAACAGCATGGAATAAAGTTAGGCTTTACAAGACAAAACACATATAAACCCAGATTTCTCCCCATTATGGTCAGGAAGTTCAGGAGTCCTGCATAATGTCGTTCAATTGCAAAGACTCTTTTAAGTTTTTCCTGAGAAGCCCAAGATGCCAAGATGATGTCATTATGACTGAGTTCAAAGGCTGGACACTAGGAATCAAGTGACAGAATACCAAACTGATAAAACTGGAGGTATCTGCTTGTTGAATCCATGCCAAGTTAGACCTGGGGCTGAGCCAGAGTCTTAATGTATTTTAATGAAGTTAGCAGTGTATACACTTTGTTTCAGCTATTTCAAACTATTCAATGCATTAAAATATTGCCCAGTGTTTCAACAGTTTCTTAGAAAGTGTTTTTTTTGCACAGTGTGCCCCAGTTTTTAGCTAATTTTTGAATGTCAGAGAAACCCTGACAATTTGGACAACAGAAAAGCTTGGTGTGAAATGAATACTTCTGCTGATGTACCGTGCTGTTAACAATTGGAAGGCCTTACACTCTGCAGGTCCGGCCAATCAGATCAAGGCCAGCTTTGATACTCATGTGAAGATGTACACAATATCTGTGAATGTAAT
Organism: Hypanus sabinus; assembly: GCF_030144855.1. Classification (NCBI taxonomy): domain Eukaryota; kingdom Metazoa; phylum Chordata; class Chondrichthyes; order Myliobatiformes; family Dasyatidae; genus Hypanus; species Hypanus sabinus. The sequence continues at coordinate 136,466,433 of NC_082709.1, read as the reverse complement.
AGGCAGGGGAGTGCAAAGTGAATGCGACACAGAAAATTACAGGAATTTTAACTGTGCAGAGCTGTACGTTTTATGCTCCTTTAGGTCTGCGAATTGAAAGAAAAAGCAATTCCATAAACTATACCATGGAACAGTAAAGCTGCTATACTTCTACAGAGTCAGACGATGTAACTTTAGATGCAATAACATATCCTGTTGTGCAATATCATAATTATTATGGTTTATAACTATGCAGAACAGTGTAGTTATTTTATCACTGTGGCAGAATACAAAGTAATAGTACATCACAACCCCGATATAGTATTTGTCCACAAAATAGAAACTGCAGTGTTGTGCTAGATAAAGGATCAATGATGCATTTCCTTTCAATTGAATACATCCCCACCGCTCAACCGTGCCAAATAATCAGCATGACTGAGTAGAACATTATAGGCTGTTGAAAACCCTTTCAAACACACTTTGTCAGCATCACAAAATTTGTGATCACTGGCCAGCATTTTTTTTTTGAGTAATCCATTAAAGGTACCCACAACTTTTATTAAATTCAAGTCCAAACACTAAAATGACCTACCCTTGCAAAAAAAAAGAGACTTGGGAAGCAATGCAATTTATTTCTAGAAACAACAAATTGTCACTTCAGGGACTGAAGAAGTATGTGTATGTGCAAGTGTACACATATGTGTTTGTATGTGCATGCTCATCAGAAACTGTACAGCAATATTTGAGCATTGGCTAAAAACGGGATCCATTTACAGTACATTCTGAAACCTGATACCACACTTTAATCACATGATATTGATGGATGTTGGTGAAATCCAAAGAAGAGGAAATCTATTTTTTATTTATTCTTGAGAACTGGTTGTTGCCAGTACAACCAGCATTTAATGTCTGTATGTAATGGCCTTTGAAAAATAGCAAACTACGATGTATATGTCAAAACTGTAGCAGTCTTGAAGGGAAAATATCTTCTATTTACGTAGAGTGACAGTGAGCAACAATACACTCCCAAGCCGGGTCAGACTGCAATTTAGAAGAGAATTTGAGGGTGGTGGTTTTCCCAAAAATCTGCAGCCCTTGCCCTGCATGAGCTAGGGATTGAGTGTGTTGATGATTAGCGATGATACAGGCTGCACCACTGTTGCAGAGATAATGAATAGAGTAACTGTTTAGCATGAAAATAGGGATTCTGACAATTGCTGGAGCTACATTTTTTTTACCAAGGAAATAGTGGAAAGGCTCTTGGAAAGTCAGAAAATGAATTAGCACAAGATGGGTTATCTCCACCCTCTTCCTAGATGTGTACAGCTGATTCCATTAGGTTTTACAACAATTTTGGTTCTTAAAACATATATAGTTTGTGAAAATCAGAAGCTGGTCCCATTGAATTAGGAGGTTGGAGACTCCTTTGTTATATTGTACCACTGTCAGTCATATTGTACTGCCACATCACTTACTAGGCAACGGCTGAATATTGCTGAACTGTACTGAGAGTACTGCACAGATTTGAACTGTTGTGTTAATTACTCAGCATTTTATTTTATGGCATTTTAAGGCTTGTGCTGTTACGAGCTTGCTCTGCCACATTACATGTAGAACAACGACTGGCCTTTTGGCCTGATAGTTATGCAGAGTAAAGGATGTGTCAGAAGTTGAAGTTACAAACACATCTGGAGTACATTCTAACCACAGGACTTTACTGAAACAGTTCAATTTTGCCAGATCTAATCTGAATTTATCCCAAATAGCACAATGGAAAATTTTGGGGCGGGTGTGACCTGTACAAAAAGGACGGGTTGCACTTGAATCCCAGGGGGACCAATATCCTGGCGAGCAGGTTTGATAGAGCTTTTGGGGAGAATTTAAACTAGTTTTGCAGGGGGTGGGAATCAGAATGTGAGCGCAGGGATTAAGGTAGAAGGACAAAGGCATGATGCTAAGAGTTCTGAGTTGATGAGGAAAGACAGGCAAGGGACAGAAACATAATTTTAGCCAGTTAAAGGTGTTGAAATGTGTCTATTTCAATGCTAGGAGTATTAGGAACAAGGAGGATGAACTTAGAACATGGATTAGTACGTGGAAATACAATGTTGTGGCCGTTACTGAAACTTGATTGGTGGAAGGGCAGGATTGGATGATGCAGGTCCTGGGGTTCAGGTGTTATAAAAGGAATAGGATGGGAGGTAGAAAAGGGGGGGGGGTAGTGGCATTGCTGGTCAGGGATAATATCACGACTATAGAAAGGGAGGACACTGCAGAGGGAGTGTCCACTGATTCAGTCTGGGTGGAAGTCAGAAATAGGAAGGGATCAATCACTGTGCTGGGAGTAGTCTATAGGACTCCAAATAGCTCTCGAGACACCTAGGAGCAGATAAATAGGCAGATATTAGAATGGTGCACAAAATACAGGGTAGTAATATGGGTAATTTCAACTTCCCTCATATTGGCTGGCACCTCCTGACTGCAAGGGGAATAGATGGGGCTGAATTTGTCAGATGTGTTCAAGAAGGATTCCTGACACAGTATGTAGACCGGCTGACGAGAGGAGAGGCTGTACTAGATCTAGTTCTGGGTAATGAACCTGGTTAGGTGACAGAGCTCTTGGTGGGGGAGCATTTTGGTGAGATTGACCACAACTCCCTTAGCTTCAGCATAGCTATGAAAAGGGGTAAAATCAGACGAAATGGTAAAATACTTAACTGGGGAAGGCCTAACTTTGAAGGGATGAGGCAGGAACTAGTGAGAGTAAACTGGAAACAGGTGCACAGAAGTAATATGGGAGAAGTTTAGGGACCACTTGAGTTGGGTTCAGGATAGGTTTGTCCCACTGAGGCAAGGAAAAAATGGTAGGAAAAGGGAACTGTGGCTGACAAAACACATGAGGCAACTTGTCAAGAGGAAAAAGGAAGCATATGTTACATATAAGAAGCTGGAAATAGGAGGGGCTCGTGAGAAATATAGGGCAGCCTGGAAGGAGCTAAAGATAGGACTTAAGAGTGCTCGAAGTGGGTATGAGAAGACCTTGGCAAGTAGGATTAAGGAGAACCCCAAGGCGTTCTACGCGTATGTGAAGAATAGGAAGATGACAAGAACGAAGGTGGGACCGCTAAAGGATAAAGAGGGCAACATGTGCCTGAAAGCGGAGGAGATTGGGGAGGTCCTAAATGAATATTTTGCTTCAATATTCACAAGTGAAAAGAATCTTGATCAGGGTGAAGTCGAAATAGAGCAGGCCTGTGCGCTGAACAGTATGGAGATTACAGAAGAAGTAGTGCTGGATCTTCTTAAAAAAATTGATAAAGATTGATAAATCCCCAGGGCCGGATATGATACACACCAGGTTGTTCTGGGAATTGAGAGAAGAGATCACTGGAGCATTAGCTATGATCTTTGAATCCTCTTTGTCTACAGGGGAAGTGCTGGAGGACTGGAGAATGGCAAATGTAGTTCCCTTGTTTAAAAAACATAATATGGAGAAACCTGGGAACTATATACCGGTAAGTCTTACGTCAGTCGTCTGCAAACTACTGGAAAGGCTTCTTAAGGATAGGTTCTATGAGCATTTGGAGAAGTACTGTCTACTCATGAATAGTCAACATGGCTTTGTGAAGGGAAGATCATGCCTCATGAGCCTGATTGAGTTTTTTTTTGAAGAGGTAACAGAAGTAATTGATGAGGGTAGGGCAGTGGATATGGTTTACATGGACTTTAGCAAGGCATTTGTCAAGGTCCCTCCCGAGACACTCATCCAGAAAGTCATGAGGCATGGGATAAGTGGAACCTTGGCTGTTTGGCTAAAAAAATGGCTTAGAGGAAGAAAGCAGAGCATAGTTGTGGAAGGAAAGTATTCTGCCTAGAGGTCAATGACTAATGGAGTGCCACAGGGATCTGTCCTGGGACCCCTGCTATTTGTGATTTTTATAAGTGACCTGGATGTAGAGGCAGAAGGATGACTGAGTAAGTTTGCGGATGACACTAAGATTGGAGGAGTTGTGGATGGAGCTGCAGGTTGTCGAAAGTTACAAGAAGATATAGACAGGCTGCAGAGTTGGGCAGAAAAATGGCAGATGGAGTTCAATCCGGATAAGTGTGAGGTGGTGCATTTTGGAAGGACAAACCAGAGGACTGAGTTCAGGATTAATGGTCAGTTACTTAAGAGTGCAGATGAACAAAGGGACCTTGGGGTTCAAATCTATTTATCCCTCAAGGTCGCTGGTCGATAGGGTAGTTAAGAAGGCACATGGGATGCTAGGCTTCATTAACAGGGAGATTGAGTTCAAGAGTAGAGAAATCATGTTGCAACTCTACAAATTTCTGCTGAGACTGCACTTAGAGTATTGTATTTAATTCTGGTCACCTCATTATAGGAAGGGTGTGGAAGCTATGGAGAGAGTGCAGAGGAGATTTACCAGGGTGTTGCCTGATTTGGAGAAGTCATAGGTTAGCAGAGCTGGGACTTATCTCTTTGGAGCGTAGGAAAATGAGAGGGGACTTGATAGAGGTCTACAAGTTTGTGAAAGGCATAGATAGGGTGGATAGTCAGTACCTGGAATGACTTGCCAGGGATGGTGGTGGAGGCTAAAACATTAGGGGTATTTAAGAGCCTCTTGGACAGGCACATGGATGAAAGAAAAATAGAGGGCTATGGGGTAGTGTGGATTTAGTACTTCTGTTTTAAAGATTATATGGGTCGGAACAACATGGAGGGCTGAAGGGCCTGTACTGTGCTGTAATGTTCTATGATTCTATGGTTCTATGATAGGAGATAACAAGCTGTCAGCTTGGGGAGATGAAATTAAGATCACTGACTCTATGATTGCATGGCCCATGAGTGGTAATTCCAACCAAAGCTGTTATGGAGGAAAAACAACCGATAGGGTATTTTGGAGAGGATGGTTCAGCCCTTCTGTTGGTTCATATCCCACGAAGTAGAAATCCAATATAATTTTAATGTCCAATTTCTGACAAACTAAGTCTGAAAGTTCAAAATTAAAAATATATTTATTATCAAAGTATGCATACTATATACAACTTCAAGATTCATAAAACAGCCATAAAACAGAAACCCAATAGAACCCATTAAAAAAAGACCATCAAACACCCAAAATGTATTGACTGATAGTCATCTGTGACACACTTGCTGATGGAAATCTGTCTCTCACTCATAATCTGTACTCCTGCTACATTAGATGTTATTTCGAACTGATGCACATTCAACAATATGAAATCAAAGGAGAGCGAGTCATTCAGTTTGACTTAATGTTGTGAAATTTCATTGGGCTGATTATCTACTCCCAGTACCACTTCTTCCCAATTGTATATCATTGTACTACTCACAATGGCGAGTCTGTACTACTATGGAGAGGGAGGATACTAAAGAATCCTGATCATAAAATAAAGTTATTGAATCCTATAGATTAGAAGCAGATCTTTTTGCCCACTGAGCCCATTTACATCAATTCCAAATGGTTCTGCCAACAAACTCTACCTTTTGATTCTCTTATTAACCTTCCAACCACAGCCATTGTGCCCTCTAGTTTTGGGGAACCTTAAGGAAAGGACTGTGACTGTTTGAATTATTCGTCATGAATTTATAAATTTCTATGAGGTCATTCATTATTCTCCTGTGCTCCAAGGAATAAAGATCCAACAAGGCATCCTCAGGCTCTCTAGTCAAGAGAGCATCCTTGTAAATCTCTTCTACACACTCTCCAGTTTGACAAGATATCTCCTATAAAATGGGGATGAAAACTGTACAGAATATTCTTCAAGTGCAATCTCCCCAACAACTTGTCTAATGACCCTACTCCTAAACTTGATTCCCTGGCTGAGTGCCAGCACGCTCAACACCTTCTTCACCACCGTGCCCACATATACGACTGCTTTCCACAAACTGTGCACTTGTAAATCCATTAGCATTAAATAAATTTTCATTCTATTCCTGGCAATTGGTGAACATTGTAGGAAGCTGACTACAGAGCATCCAGACATATTTAAAGCTGAGTTCACATATCTTTTTTTTAAATAGCTAGGACTCTCAAATCTTCACTAGAAATGTGCAAAAGCATAATACTGGGATATTTTCAAATTAAGTGAAATGTTATTTCAGTTTCTCACTCTCTACAAATGTTACCTGACTTGAGAAATTATATGATTTTGCTTTTATTTCAAATTTCCAATTTCAACATCAATTTATTGTTGTAAAAACTGGTAGAATTTATCCTTGTGTCATTCATAAATTGTGTGGAACTTCACAATAATCCAGTCATTTTATTATTATTTATTCTATTCTTCTAATGCCAAATACGGTACTTAATTAACTAAATCATTTCCATGGGGGAAAGAGGGGTCTAATCTATATCTTGGTAACATCTCATTCCATTCGACAATAAAGATCTTGCTTCCTGAATACTTTTAGATGTTTCTTATAGTTTTTGGTCTGCTGATTATGACAATCTGCATGAAATTTCCCCATCACACATATTTTTTAAAAAATTTGCCTATATTTAATATTATATGTTGATGTGCATGATCTACGCATGTTGCATATTGTGTGTACTCATTATACTAAAGTAACTGTATTTTCAGGAATATCTGTGATAGCAAAATGACTCGCCAATGTTGCAACAGTCACAATACTTTCTGTTATATTTGTGGTGAATATTCGCTTAAATCTCAAAGATGGAGCAAGACTCTTCTTATTAAGCAATCCTATGAGCTCTACTTCGGGTGTAAAGTTGATGACCAATAAAAAACCTAGTCAACATGCACTGTCGATCTTACAGCTTGGCTCAGAGGTACTCAGAAGTCAATGGCGTTTGCTGACTTGATGATATGAAGAGAGCAGAAGGGTCACGTGACACACTGCTACTTCCGCCTAGCCAGTGTGTCTGGTTTCTCTGCTAGAGACAAGAAATCTATCGAATATTACCATCTCCCTTCAGCTATGACACCTGTGCCACATGACAGTAGTATTCCAGTACCGAAGCCACCAGAGACATTGAGTCTAGAGGAGGCAGTTAAAGAAGCCATGATGCATGAGCCAGGAATGGAAAGTGACACTGATACTGATACAGAGTTAAATGACCTGGTAAGAGACTTGAGTTTGTCAAAGTCAAAAGTAGAATTACTGGGTTCAAGACTGCAAGGATGAGATCTGTTATCACCAAGCACAAAAATTTCCATGAAAGATTTTGATATTTGAGACAGATATTTCCCAGGGATAACTGATGACAAAATTAAGGAAAGGATTTTTGTTGGCCCTAAATCAAACAGGTCATCAATGACAGGCAAATCAAAGAACTTCTTGTGACACCGGAAAAAAATTGCATGGGAGGAATTCAAGGATGTTGTTGACAATTTTCTTGGCAACTACAGAGCACCAAACTATATGCAGCTGGTTGACAACTTCTCAAACAAACAAAACTATGAAGTGCAACATGTCACTAAATTTTCTGCATTCCCACTTTGACTTCTTTCCTGCAAATCACGGTGCTCTCAGTGACTAACCTGGTGAAAAGTTTTACAGTACATTGTGATTATGACGAAACAGTATCAGGACAACTGGGATCATCACTGCTGGTTGATTACTGTTGGACACTTAAGCGAGAAGCCTCAGACTGAGTACAAATGAAAATCATCAACAAAGCATTTTTTGTTTAGTTGAACTATTACCAAGCTTCAGTACCGTTATGCAATTAAACACATTGTATTAAATAAAAGTTAACTTATTGTTTCTTCAATCCCTACTTGAAATTATCTCAAATTATATTTGTGTTCAGCTCAAGTGATCTATCAAAACCACAATTTCTAAGGAAGCCAAATGTTTGAAAAAAATTGCTGTCCAGTATTATTTGCCCACAATAAACATTATGCTGCCATTTGTTTATGTATTAATGTAAGTGAGTTGGAATTGTCTAGAAGAAAAAAAGAGCTTTTTTCAAAAATACAAACAGAAATGAGTATGTAGCAACAGTTGATCAGCAAAGTGAACTGAGGAGGACCTGCTGGTCTTTCAAGCCAGTCTCATTTAATAAGATTAAGGCTTATAAATCTAATGCTCTTTCCATATCATGTCAACTTCTGAAACAGTCCAATAAAATTTACACTTAAAAAAAAATTAGCTTAATTCCATGAAATAAATCAGATGCTGATAGCTCCAGATCCTGGTATGTGCCAATTAACAAATTACTGTGAGATTGTTACAAAGATCAGGACCATGAAAACAACAGGAGCAAAGACCCAGTAGATATATGTTCAACCCACTCAACGGCAATTTGCCATTACTGCTAGAGAGACTTCCAATTCATTATCACAAGGGTCATCCCTTTTATTCCTTTTCTGGTACAGCATCATTAATTGTCCACTCAGGATTTTTCTTAACTTTTAAGCACTTTTACCCATTCTTCCACCCAGCTTGGAAACCAAAAGGTGCTAAGTTGCTCTGCAGAACCTTAGCATTCTTAACCAGCAGGGTAGAAGGAATCGGATCAGAAGATGAGTAAACTGGTTTTCTGTAGAACCACCAACTGACAGAAAAACTCCAATTTTGTTCTTAGAAATTTTCCATTTACAAAATATATATTTTAGGTTTCATTAAATCTTTCATTAAACATGATCAAATGAGTAGAAAATAGCTCCACTCAATAATTCTCAAGTTATGACCACCTGCGAATTGATTGGCAACTCTCTGTATCTTTCTGCAATAGAAATGTAATCACAGTACATTTCATGACCTGACCATACTATTCAGTGACTACTTTATTAGGTACACCTGTACACCAGCTCGTTAATGCAAATATCTAATCAGCCTATGTTGCGGTAACAACTCAATACATAAAAACATGCAGACATTGTGAAGAGCTCAGTTGTTATTCATATCAAACATCAAAATATAGAATAAATGTGATCTGTAAGTGATTTAGACTGCAGAATGATTGTTGGCGTCAGATGGGATGGTTTGAGTATCTCAGAAACTGCAACTCTCCAGGGATTTTAACGCTCAACAATCTCTAGAGTTTACAAGAAGAAAAAAGAAACAGCCAGTGAGCAGCAGTTCTGTAGGGAAAAATGCTTTCTTAATGAGAGAGGTCAGAGAAGAATGGCCAGACTGGATCAAGCTGACAAGAGCGCAACATTAACTCAAATAACCATGCATTACAACAGTGGTGTACAGAAGAGCATCTCTGAGCAGACAAAAATTTGAACCTTGAAGTGGATGAGCTACAAAAGCAGAAGACCACAAACATACACTTAGTTCCCACTTTATTAGGTAGAGGAGATACTGAGTGTACATCTCCGGTGACATTGCTAAGTATCTCTGCTGCACAGATACTAATTCAATTGCCGGTCACCTAAATCCACCTGCACTACATTTCACTTTATGCTTTACCTGAAAATTATTGTGCCTTATAGGAAGCTATCTGCAGAGCTTCCATTTATCCTAAATGTTCAGTACTCCCTTTAAAAGCCAGACCACCTAATTCTCAAACAGGACTTTGAATGACTCACCTGTCTTAAGTCATTACATTTTCTTCATTTGCTACTTTATTTTTAGGAGACTGAGAATATTAAAATGTTCAAAGTTCAAAGCAAACTTATTATGAAATTACAAATATATCACCATATACTACCCTAAAATTCATTTTCTAGTGGGCATTCATGGTAAACACAAAGAAATACAATCAAATCAATTAAAAACTGCATACAGCAGAGATAGATGAACAATTAAGGTGCAAAAGAAAAGATATTGTGCAAATACAATAATAATAATAATAATAATAATAATAAGTTTCTTGTGGCAATACTGGGCCAGGTGGTTAACAGAAAAAATTACCAAACAATTCATAATTAAAGACTGATAAATTCAATATAAATGTAGAAAATGTGGAAGAAAACCAGAGACAATCCAACACATTACAGGATCCTGTAGCAGTTTAACACAATCTGATGTTTAACAGGCACAATCAAGTGACAACCATCATTCATCAACATCTTGCTTTAACTACAAACTCAGAGTGAAATTGCACCTTACTACAAATTCAAGCCTGATCCCGTGTTAGAGTCAGAAGACCACAAATTATATTATGACTGATCAGTTATTATGAGTAGAACAATCCATAAGTAACCGTCCGGATATAATAATACAAGATAAACAAGCAAAAACGACTTACTCAACAGATTTAGCCATTCCAAACACCCATAACTTACAGAAATTATTCAGTGAAAAACACCACAAATATACTATTAAAAGAGGAAATTGAAAAATTTTGGAACATGAACAGGGTATACACTGTCCCGATACTAATATCTACAACTGGTGTCAACCCAAAGGCACTACACAACAGCATTAAACAATTAGGGCTACACAGTAGTACAGTACCTATTTAAATCTTCATAAAGCTGCAATACTAAAAATAAGTAGAATAGTCAGAAAATTCCTAGCAATTGACAAATGAGCATGCTTGGCTGTGCCCAAAACTCAGGTTTTACCAGCTTAAGCTGGGAAAAAATATCATAATAATAAATAAATAAGCAATAAATACCAAGAACATGAGTTGCAGAGTCCTTAAAAGTGAGTCTACAGGTTGTGGATCAGCTCAATGTTGGGGTGAGTGACATTTTCTCTTCTGGTTCAAAAGCCTGATAGCTGAGCAGTAATAGCTGTTTAGAAGTAAACTGTTTCTATTATCTGCTATTTCCTAAATACATTGACCTGTATTATATTACTGCAGTAAAGATAATAGGGTAGGTATCAAGGACATGATAAATATTTGTTAATATAAGGCCTGTTTGTTCTGCATGCTCTTTATTGGCACTCTCCTACTTTGTTGGGAGGCAGACATCACTGAGGATTCACAAATCAGTATTTTACATGATGATTCATTCTCAGATGTTTCCTGGGGAGTGTTCTCAGATGACCAAATATTTTTATTGTCAGTGAGGAGAAAGCAGAGTGGCCATTGTTGAATAGGGCCAGTGACAGAGTGCTGAGGCTTTGGTTCAACAGGTTTATGGAGTAGAGGCCAAGGGTCCTGAGTAATTTGGAGTCATTTTGTTGATTGCAGAATTTAAGGTATAACGAGTGTAGGTAGGATGGTAGTCAAGGCAGTGAAATATTCCTCCTGTAAAATGAGGGGTTGCAGGTTACCTAGTGGTGTTCCTGATGACTACATCTACATGAAGTACACCCAACTTCAGCTCCTGACTGACGAGGTCATGCAACTGGAGCTGGAGTTGGATGTACTCAGGACTATCTGGCAGGCTGAAAACCTCATTGAAGATACTTTTACTAAGGTGGTTACACTCAAAGTGCAGGCTTCAGATCTCCTGGGTGACCTCCAAGAGAAATAAGGGGAGAAATAAGAGAAAGAGAAAGAAAATAAAAGAAATAAGAGAAATAAGAGAAATACGGGCTTTTCCTGTGACCATAGCCATCCACAACAAATGGCCTAGATACTACTTGCATACTGCTGGGGGTGGATATCCTATCAGGGTATAGCAGTAGCAGCCAGGCCAGTGGCAGTGTGGCTGGCTCTGAGGCTCAGGACAGAAGGGTAAAGTCAGGCAGAGTGAAAGTGATAAAAGCCTCGATAGTTAGACTCAAAAGTTAAAGAGATTCCGTGACCGCGAAAGAGATGCCAGAACAGTGTGTTGCGTCCGAGGTGTGGGAGTCCAGGGTATCTGAGAGAGGCTGCAGAATATTCTCCAGAGGGAGGTTGCACAGTCATAGGTTGTGTACACATTGGCACCAGTGACATACTAGAAAGGGGGAGATCTCCTGTGCACTGGGTATAGTGTGTAAGGGAAGAGGCTAAAGAGCAGGACATCCAAGGTAGTCATCACGTTATTCTTGAATGCCACATGCTGGTCAGGACAGAAATAGGATGACAGCACAGATGAACGAGTGGCTGTGGAACTGGTGCAGGCGCAGGGTTACAGATTTCTGGATTACGTATTGGGATCTCTTCAGGGGAAGGTGCTACCTGTTAAAAAAAAGTGTTACACCTGAAGCCAAAGATGACCAATATCCATGTCAGCAGGTTTGCTGGAGCTGTTTGGAGGGTTTAAGCTAATTTGGCAGAGGGATGGGAACATGAGTGATAGGGCTGAGGATGGGCAGTTGTTCTACAAGCAAATGCTGTGTGCAGTGAGGAAAGACAGGCAGATGATAGGGCAAAATTGGAGTCAATGGGATGAGCTGAAGTGTAACATGGGGTGATAAAGATGATGAATACAGGGCTGAAGATGCTATATTTGAATCCACACAGTATACGGAATAAGGCAGATGATCTTTCAGTACAGTTAGAAATTGGCAGGTATTATGCTGTGGGCATCACTGAGTTGTGGATAAAATAAGATCATGACAGGAAACTTAACATCCACATTGCATCAAAATGACAGGCATGTAGGCAGGGGGTTTGTAAAATAATTAAGTAAAATCCTCAGAAAGAGGTGACACAGAATCAAAAGTTTAATACAGGCTTCTGGACAGTAGCCAAGACATGGGATACAAACAACAGTGGGAGTTAGAAAAGGCATGTAAAAAGGGCAATGCTACAATAGTCATGGGGGATTTCAATATGCAGGGAGATTGGAAAATCATATTGGTTCTGAATCCCAAGAGATGAAACTTTTAGAATGTCTACAAGATGGCTTTTTAGAGCAATTTATGGTTGAACCCACTACAGGAAAGACAATTCTGAATTGGGTGTTGTGTAATAAACCAAATTTGATTAAGGATCTTAAGGTAAAGGAATTGACCCTGCAGTTTGAAAGCAAGAAGTTGCTACTACTAAGGAGAAGTTGCTTTTAAAGCTGAAAGGCCTGAGGTAAATAAGTCACCTGGACCTGATGGACCAGGGTTCCGAAAGAGGTGGCAGGAGAGATTGTAGTAGCAATTATACAAGAATCACCAGACTCTGGAATGGTTCTGAAGCGCTGAAAAATTACAAATGTCGCTCCACTCTTTAAGAAGGGAAGGAGGTAGAAGAACATGTGCAAGGACATCTTCAACCTATCACTGCTGTAGTCAGATGCTTCTCCCTGCTTCAAAAGAGCATCAGTCATACCGGTACCTGAGAAAAGCAGGGTGAACTGCCTCAATGACTATTACTGGTAGCACTCACATCTACTCTAATGAAGTGCTTTGAGAGGCTGGTCCTGGCTGGAATTAACTCCTGCCTAAGCAAGGAACTGTACCTGCTGCTATTTGCCTGCTGCCACAATATGTCTACAACAGATGCAATCTCACCAGCTTTCTACTTGGCTTTGATCATCCTAGATGACAGCAAAACATATGCCAGCTCCATGTTTAACACCATCAGCTTCTCAGTATTAATCAACAAACTTCAAAACCTGGTTCTTTGTACCTTCTCTTACAACAACAGGAGACCACAGTCAACAGGGATCAGTAATAATGTCTCCTCCTCACTGACTACCAACGCAAGTGCATCTCAAGGATGCACACTTAGCCCACTGCTATACGAGGCACAGAGTGAGGTAGATCAGCCAGCCGAGTAGTATCTCAACAATAACCTTGTATTCATTGTTGGAAAGACCAAGGAAGAGATTGTAGACTTCACGAAGGGGAAGTTAGAAGAATACACACCTTCCCTCCTTGGTAGAAAGGGTGAGTAGCTTCAAGTTTCTGGGTGTCAACATCTCAGAGTATCTATCCTGGGCCCAACAGGTTGATGCAATCATGAAGCAGGCCCATCAACATCTATACTTCATTCGGAGTTGAGAAGATTTGGTATGTCACCAAAGATGCTTGTAAACTCCTAATGAAGGGTCTTGGCCTGAAACGTCAACTGTTCACTCTTCTCCAGAGATGCTGCCTGGCCTGCTGAGTTCCTCCAGAGTTTTATGTGCGTTGCTTTGGATTTCCATCATCTGCAGATTTTCTTGTGTTTGTAAATCTCCATTGATGTACAGTGGACAGCTTTCTGACTGTGGTTACATCATAGACTAGCATGGAACCTACATGAGGTTGCAGAAGGTAGTAGGCTTAGCCAGTAATGTGTCATCCTTGCTTGGTTTGGGGCTGGCCACTCTCATTGGTGCCACCCTCCAGTGTTCGATTGAGGCAACGACATGCATTCATCTGCGGACTTCCAAGAACTACCATCAATTTGCAGGAGATGTCACTCAGGGACCTGGATTATATTTGTTTTCTGTGATTGTACATTTGCTTGCTATCTTGAATGTACTGTGTACGCCTTGTGCTGTGTTGGGCTATGTATGTTTTGCATCTAGTCTGCTCAGATCGTGGGCTTATCTTTTATGGAGAGTCATACCCTTCCATTGGCTAACTTTTTGTTCTGTAGTGATACTTTATTTTTCAGGGTAGTGCCTTCATTTATGTTTAGTGGTGTTTATTTCCTATCAGAATTGCAAATGCTGGCTTGAGAAGTCAATATTTAGCTCACTGCCCTTGATGTAGCCAATGATGATGGTATCATCAGCAGAGTTAAATATGGCATTAGAGCTCTGCTTAGCCTCATGGTAATAAATATAAAGCAAGTAGAACAGAGGGCTTAGCATGCAGCCTTGTGGTACACCTATGCTAATGGAGATTGTGGAGGAGATGTTGTTGCCAATCCAAACTGATTGGGGATCTGCAAGTGATGAAATTGAGAATCTAGTTGCACAAGGAGGTACTGAGGCCAAGGTCTTGGAGCTTTTTGATTAGTTTTGAAGGGATAATAGTATTCAATGCCAAATTGTAGTTAATGAAGGACATCCTCCTGTAAGCATGTTGTTTGTCCAGATGTTCCAGGGTTGAACAAACAGCCAATAAAATGGCATTTGCTATGACAGTAGGCAAATTAGATCAGATCCAAGTCACTTCTCAGGCAGGAGTTGATATGCTTCATCACCAACCTCTCAAAGCATTTCATCACAGCAGATGTAGGTGCTTTCTGAAAGATATTCATTGAGGCAGGTTACCTCATTCTTCTTAGGTACCTGTATAACTGAAGTCTGCTTGAAGCAGCTGCACACTTCGGAACTGCCAGAGTGAGAGATGAAAGATATTGATATATACTCCAGCCAGTTTATCAGCACGTCTTCAGTAAGCAGCCAGGTAACCCATCTGGGCTGGATGCTTTCCGTGGGTTCACCCTCTTGAAGGATGCTCATGCTTCAGCCACAGAGACTGAAAACACAGGATCATTGGGGTTGTGGGAGTTCGTGATGGTTCCTCCATGTTCTGACAGTTAAAGTGAACATAAAAGGCGTTGATCTCATCTGGGAGCAAAACTTGGTTTTGCTATGTCACTTGGTTTCACTTTGTTGGTGGTGCTTGCCTTCAAGACCCACTACAGCTGTCGAGCGTCCTTTAATGATTCAAGTTTGGTCCAGAATAGTCACCATGTGCATGAGACAGCTTTCAGGATATCATAGCTGGTCATCGTGTACTTTACTTGGCCATCAGACCTGTACACTACTGACTAAACCTCAGCAGATTGCAGATCCCATGGTTCATCCAAGGCTACTGGTTGGAGAAGATTCTGAATTATTTTGTGGGGACATACTCATCTACAACTGAAACCCACGACAACCGTGGTATATCTGCTCAGCACCATGTCTTCCTCAAATCAATTTTTTATAGAAGTGCATATTTAAGAAGGTGCTAACAACAATTAGTAGATCTATGGCAATAAAAATAAAATGAAAGCATGTAATAAATGATTATAAATCATTTCTGTGATGGCCCATGTTCAAGGTCAGCACTATTTCATTCTTCTTTCTCTGAATAAATCCCAGAAGGGTATTACATAAAACAATTAATTTAATATATTCATGTTCATTTACTACTACTGCTTATAAGTCAGCTACTGTGAAGGAAAAGACTGTGGTCTGGAGGGAGTGTCACATTGACCTTTCTTTTTTCTACATAGAATCCTGTTTCCAATTATGAATTTACTTCCAGGATTCAAGGAAATGACACCAGGGTAAAATTCTGGATCCAAAGCATTATTGTACCATATTGGAATCCCTAACATTTAATGAGCCTGAAAGCATATGCCTTGAAATATCATGCACACTATTTTTTCTATTTACAGCTTTCCACTACCCCCTATGCATCATTGGTGATCCCAAATTCTCAAATGTCACATTTTCAATCCTAGGACAGCAAATGAAAAGTATTGATTTAATCACACAACAGCCCATGGCAACACTTTGCAATTATTGCCTTGGAGTGATGTCGAGCAATTGCCAGATTGCTCTGAGTCAATGAACTGTCTGATGCGCCACAGACCTCTTGGGAAATTTTAACATTAGCTTTGTTGAGTCTACATTTTGATAATTTTTTACATACTCATTCATTGGGGCTTGCAATTTCACAGCAGGTTAAAAAACAGAAATGAAAACAAAACAAAAAGGGCTCTGTCCTACAAATAACTATTAATCCTATAATGATCTCCTTTACTCTTCTATTAATATCATTTTGGTTTGATTCTGATGAAAAGTCTGGGATCTGACTGAAATGTTAACTCCGTTTTTCTTTCCAATATGCTGCCTCACCAGCCTACTAATTTCTATTTCCATTACTTTTACTTGCAGTGACAAAGTAACTGCTGTCCTCAATATAACCTATGTCAAAAAATTTAGGCTGTGCACAAGGAAAGCAATATCCTCCTCTCTAACTGACATTAAATCAGAAATGGATACATAAAATGTTCCCACTCTTTGATCTTGCAAGCAACTTGACCCAGTTTGATCCTGAACTTGAATACTGTATTTGTGGAGATTGCATCTCCCCATGACAATGCAGGTTTCCACAGGGCACACCAGCTTTCCACACACCTTACAAATAATTAACTGCTGTGAGCTACTTGTTCAAGTAGGTAAATCGCAAAAAACTGAAGGGGAGATGAAGTGCATGCGAGAGAATAGGTTGCAGTTAATCATAGTTGTACATATGCAAAACTCCTTGCAATAGCATAAACAGTGCAATTAAATATACAAGATGTGTGAATCATAGTTGGATTGCAAAGCTAACAAGTTCTAATTAATCTAATGACAACATAAACACACTTATGTTTTTGCCCAAGCTTTTTAAGGAATTGGGAAATACTTCAGACTGACAGTCATTGGAAATAGGTCCCTAATTTCTGACCTATTTTAAACAGTGTTTGTTAGTCTTCGATGTTTCAGGCTGTAATAGCTTTTCAGGTGAGCAAAATGTCAGTCACTGGAATTATGAGAGTCAGCACTGCCAAGACAAGGATGAGTCTGTAGCACAATAAGTTTTGTTCAGTTTCTGTCATTTTAAATATAATGAAGAATCTGAATAGAACAGATTGCAATAATAGCAATTAACTGTGAAGATCAAATCTGGACAATCTGAAACTGTTAAAGGTAAACAATTCAAACACCACATTAGTGTTTCAAAGCCATGACCGTCAATGCTGAGGTGATAAAATTGGAGATGTGTAAAATACTACAAATTTAACACAACAGATATTTGGAATGCATAAGTTTACAGAGAAATAAATGATTTTTAGTGTATCTATTTGGAATTGTATTGGTTTATTATTGTCACATGTACTGAAGCACAGTGAAAGCTTTGTCTTGCATACTGTTCATTCTCACAATGCGTCAAGGTAGAACAAGATGAAAGAATCACAATGCAGAATGAAGTGTCACAGCTACAGAGAAAGTGCAGTGTAGGTAAGCAATTAGGTGCAAAATCATAACAAGGTAGATTGTTAGATCCAGAGTCTAACTTGGTGTACTAGGGAAACTTTCAGTATTCTAATAACAGTGAGTACAAGCTGTCTTTGATCCTGATGGAATGTAACCTTTCATATCTTCAGATAGATATAAGAGAGGACTAGAGAGAACATCCTGAGTAGATGAATTCATTGATTACACTGGCTGCTTTACTGAAGCTGTGAGAAAAATGGACAGAGTCCTTGGAAGGAAAGCTGGTTTCCATAATGTGCAAAGGTGTGTCCACAACTCTGTAACTTTTTGCAGTCACATGCAGAGCAGATGTCATATCAATCCATTATCATCCACATTGTTTGCTTTCTATGGTAGATCAATAAAATTGGTAAGGATCAATTTCTTCAGCTTCCTAAGGAACTAGAGGCAGTAGTGAGCTTCCTTGGCCATGATGTTAATGTGGTTGGACCAGGTCAAGCTATGCTGATATTCACTCCTCGGGGCTGTCAGCCCTCTCCACTCCTGCACCGTTAATGCAAACAGGAGCACATACACTGCAACCCCACCCCCTCCCCATCTTCTTGAAGTCAATGAACACCTCTTTTGTTTTGCAGATTATTTTTACAAGTTCATTAGTGATAATTCCATTTAAATGTTAAATGTGGATTTCAAAGCCATACTATGGCCATACTTCAAATTGTTAGATATGTATTTCGATCATTCATTGTCCTTTATTTCTTAGATCTATGCAGAAGATGAACCAAACAACCAATGTTCCTGTGATGGGCTAGTGAACAGATTACTGCAACAACAACCTTTCACTCGATGTTTGCAAGACCAAGGGACTGATTGTGGACATCAGGAAGGGGAAGACAGGAGAACACACATTCATCATCACTGAGGGCTCAGCAGCTTTGAGTTCCTGGGTGTCGACATCTCAGATGTACAGTGCAGAGCATTCTGACTAGTTGCTTCACTGTCTGGTATGGAGCTTCCAATGAACAGGATTGCTACAGTGTGCAGAGGGTTGTAGACACAGCCAGTTTCATCATGGGCACAACCCTCGCAGTTGCTGAAGACATCTTAAAGAGGCGGTGCCACGAGAAGGCAGTATCCATCGTTAAAGAGTCTCTTCATTTGGGACATGCCTTATTTGCATTACTGTGAATAACTTTTCCCCTCTACCATCAGATTTCTGAACAGTCCATGAACAAATGAACACTACATCGTAATTTACCTCGTACTCTATTTGTGTATGTTTGCAATTTATAGTAATTTTTATGTCTTTCACAGAATGCTGGTACAAACCAATAAATTTCCCAACATATAATTGTGGTAATATAGCTGATTCTGATTCTTTGAGTTAATGAAAGTCATAATTTGTTGCAGCAAATAATCAACTGCTATTAAGTAACTAACAAATTAATTGTTATACCAATTATATCTACAGTGCTTGTTTGTTGTTGGCTAGATGACATCAGTGGGATTAAGCATCTTGTCAGAATTCTCATAGTGTTTTGTTATCTTTGACATGAATATCCTGGAGGATCTTGAAATGATGTATACTTATTTTGGACAATTTGAATGATTTATATTAACATGAAAATTAAAATGAAGGACCATGCACTGTTTAAAAGATTTTTCAAGTCAGGAATGGTGATTAAGATAAACAGCCAAAAGAAAAAATTTCACTGTGAAAGCAGCAGAAAACTGACATGGATCGAAGCAAAGTGATGGTGTTGTCAGAGACTGAAGGGAAAAGTTCCAAGATTAATTTATCCCTCAAAATATGACATCATCAGTACATACTACTGAAAGCAGAATGCATGTATTCTGAAAGGTTCTTTTAAAATATGCCTTAATTGAAGTAACCAACATGAAGTTTTGGTGAGCATTCGAAAATAAACTTTTTTTTGAGGTAAATGCAACAGTTTTGAGTAAGACCTAGTCTGTTTACTATCTGCAGACTTGTAACACATTCATTGATCTGGAGTCTGATTGCTCTGGCTCAGCCTTAAGTAAAAATCATAGAACATCTGAGTGTCCAGCAATTTGTGACTTTGATAGGCCTCTTGACAATAAAATATGACCACGCTTTATCTGCGGTTTGAAGGAAACATCAATAGAGAGGAAACTACTGGTAGCCAAGATGTGGGTTTGTAATCACTCTTGAAAAGGCATTAAAATGGAGAGTACTGCCAGGCAGGTTTAATAAGTTGCCATTTTGATTGAATTTGCCTCTTAGAAGAATTATTCCTTTTTAGAGACATGAAGACAGAAGAACCACATTGTATTTGTCACAATCGTTGATTTTTTTTTTAACTGATATTCCCTTCTATCGATGCAAGCCAGAAGATTTGCACACAAAAACTCAAGTTGACAATTCAGTAAATTACTAAGTGTCACACAATCAAAAGGCACCATTTTTATGGGACATTAAAACACATGTAAAATGTCTATTGTCATAATTTTCCAGTTGAATAGGAAATTTTTCCATTTGTTATTTTCTGGCCAATCCAAAAAGTCACATGCTTAATTCAGGTTATTATAGCATTCCTATTTGTGGAAGGTACAATTCATAAGAATTCCACTGCAAGTTTAATGCGATAGAGCTTTGCAAACTGGATAATACTAATGATATATTTACCCAAGCAGTTTATATTAGACCGTTGCATTCATCTAATGGGGTTTCAATAGCTGGCAAAAAGCTGAGGAGTCACAAACGAAGTGCATTCAGCCCCTCAAATCTGGTTTACACTATTGGATCAATGCTGTCCTTTGGTGGAGTAAGAGGTCAGATGCATGAGTTTTCCACTACCTCTATGCAGAGAGCAAAGAGAAGAAAAGTCAAATCTGTGAAATGTTGTTGGCTGTCAGATCTGTGATGACACAACCTTGATCTAGCTGAGTAAGCATGTGACTGTTTCAAAATAGTACTTTTTTCCCCTCAAACCAAATTCCTCTCTCCAATAGTTGCTTTAACTGGACACCAAAGTTTATAAATACTAAAATTCTTGATAGAGGCACTAAGATTGAACCACAAAGCAAACAAGCAGAAAAAAAACAAATTAGATTTTTCACTGAATCATTTTTGACAATGTTCAAAGTACATACAAGTTATCAAGAGATTCATTTTTTGTGGGCATCCTCAATAAATCCATAACAGAATAATAATTATGATAGAATCAATGAAAGACCACACCAACTTGGGTGTTCAACCAAACTGCAAATACAAAAAAAAGAAATAATAATTATAAATAAATAAGCAGACAGTATCGAGAACATGAGACGAACAGTTCTTGAAAGTGAGTCCATAGGTTGTAGGAACATTTCAAAGATGGGGCAAGTGAAGTAGAGTGGTTAACTCCTTTGGTTCAAGAACCTGATAGCCAAGGGGTAATGACTGTTTGTGAACCTGGTGGTGTGAATCCTGAGGCTCCAGTACCACTCTCATGAAGACAGCAGTGAGAAGTTAGCACATTTTCCCTATTTCTTTAAACTTCATGGTATTCTCCAAAGTAAAAATTGCTGAGAAATTAAGAATCTCACCCACTTCATTTGGTTCCACACATTGACATCCATGCTGATCTTTAAGGGAATCTATTCTCTCCCTCATTGACTTCTTACTCTTAATATACAAAGAGAATCTCTTAGGATTTTGTCTCACCTTGCCTGCTAGATTCTTCTCTAACCTCTTTCTACCCTCCTAACTTCTATCTTATATGCATTCTCATAATTTTTGTAATCATCAAGAGATTCACTTGTTCCCAATTGTTAGTTTGCAGTATATACTACCCCCTCCCCTTTTCTTAACCAGAGCCTCAAAATCTCTCAACAACCAGAATTCCCAAAACTTGCCAACCTAGCTCTTCACCCTAACAGGAAAATCTAGGTCCTGAGTTCTTGATATCACACTTTCAAAGGTGCTCCTTTCCCTGCAAGCAAGCTTGCCAAATCAACGACAGCAGGATCCTACCTAATGGTTCCAAAATTTGTTCTGCCCCATTTCAGTAACTTAACCTGTGAACTGATCATATCCTTCTTAATAACTATTTTAAATTAAATAAAATTGTGGTTAATGGACCCAAAGTGCTCACAACAGATACTTCTGCCACTTAATCAAACACATTTCCCAGAACAATATCCAGCACTGAACCCTCTCTCATAGTTCCCTCTATATATTGACAAAGGAAGATTTCTTAGACACTTTTTACATATCCCACTGAAGTAGGGACAGAATTTGAAGGGAATCTTTGTCTGTTCTGCCTCCTGTCACTGAAGCCACTCAAACCAAAGCCTCAGCTCTTACACTCAAATATGTCACTTATAGCTCAAACAAATCCATCCCCAAATATTTTATTTTCTGATATGAAATATATACAGTTACACTCTTTTTTTCTTCAGTGATATGTAGTTGACAAAGAAGCCTAAGTTTGGTTCTCAAATTGTAACTCCGAACCTCAGCAAAAGTTTTGAAAACAGATTATTAACCAAGAGATTACTTTCCCAGAAGAAGGTAATCCAAAGAATTAGTCTTCTCTAAGCACTTGCAAATTCAATTGCATCAAATCGACTGTGGCTAAATTTCACCTGTTCTCAGAGAAGGTAGTCCTGGCTTTACTGAGAACCAGCATCACTGCTCCAGCAGGGCACTCAGAGTGAAGAACAATGGCGGAGCCTGGCTCATCTGGAACTCCAGCATTACAGTTGGGAAAACTGCCGATTCATATCCAACCAGAACTGACCTCGGATGGGAATTCCCATTTATCTGAATGAGGATTCCTAGTCTCCAGACCAGGAGAGAAAAGTTATGGCTAACTATTTATATTTACTTGTTCTGTTTAAATATTATATTATTTATGTGTGCTTTAATAGTCTTTAAAATCTATTCCAACACTTTTATGAATTTGATAAGGATCCACTCCAAATCTTGTCTGCTCTCAAAGTCAATTGTTTGGTCCACCCATATGGTTTTTGCTGGGTATGGGTTATTTAGCTTAACTGGCCCTCCACATCTGGCCCAGATAAGCACAGGTTAGCAGGGATGCAATGAGTGGCCTCAGGTTGATCCTACTGAATTAGAATTAAAAGATATAACTGACTTTTAAAGGCTATTTACAGCATCAATGAAGTGAAAAAGGTATGCTGTAGTGAAAACTTGAAATTCTATGTGGAAAGTAGTGCAAATGATAAGGTTCAAGATGGTGCAAGTGAAATCAATAATTTTCTGATGACTGGGATGCTGCTTTAACTCTTTTCTTACCAAAGTATCATTTCATAGTCATCTTACTACAAGTCCTATCCGAGGGAGATTGAAGATGAGAGTTTTTTTTTTCTCTTGCAGCTGCGTAAAGCAGATACAGCTTCTGGCAGACAACACGATTGCAACTGAGTAGATATAAAAAGGCTTGCTAATCTTCAGAGATTCCTTTAATATGGTTCTACTCAATTTAATCTCTGCAAAGTCTTTAAGCTGTTTGTTAACAGTTTTGACTCCCAAAATCTTGCTAAGACTCTAACAGATGGTTGCTGCTACTCTAGCAATTTCAGGGCACCCAGGATCTTTGAACTTCATTTTTCTTCTTCTTCATATAAAACTGAAGAGGCACAAATTCTACTTCAGAGTCGATGTTCCATGAGGAAGAAATAATTCATCTTTCTCAAGTTTTATTGAGTGAAACTATGTAAAGAGTCATGTGGGGTGTTGAAGATTGCAGAACTGTAGAGAAGCAGGATTCCAAGCCATTAACCCCAACCCGAATGTTGAGAAACAATCAATGGCATCATTACTGCACGAGTATATCCAGCAGGGAAGGCCAATGTTTCACTTCTAATTTAGAAGACAATGAATTTATTCATGGTTTGTGAAGGTGATTGGCCTAAGGGACCTTTGTTCAGAAATTGAAATAATCAATCAGGTAATTAATCATCTTACTTCTTACAAGGCCTAGGCACTAATTAAGAATCTGACCAAAAAATAATATTTTTCATGAATTTAATGATGGCTAATCTAAGGAGGGCTGGGAACCTCTTTGATGCACTCCTATATTACTGTGAGAACAATAGTTAGTTATGTCCTTTGAGAAAATGGAAAAGAAACCAGGCCACAATTTATTTTGACTTATTTTCTAGTCCCTTGATAAAAGAATATAACTTAATCTAGTCCAGCATTTCTAGCCCAGCGGGAACCATGTCCCCAAAAATCTCAGCAAATGCTTTCTTCCGTCAGTAAATCATGTGATGTCTTATTTTGTATTTTAAAAAAACAATCTACTTATATAACAACATACAAACCATTAAGCACTGATCTTTTAGTTTTTATTTTAGATTGGAGTGTTTTTATGTATTATTTTATCTTTCTTTAATATTACACTAATCCAGACCTACTTTTGCAATAATGCAGGAAGATAAAAATTTCCTGTGATTTTTGCATTTGTTATTTTCAGCTCTCCCCTACTTCTGAATTATTAATGGATTTTTTATGGTTTATTGACCAAGGTTTCACATGAAAAGAAATTAGCCATCTTTCATGGAGGCATTCAATCAGCTGCTATGATATTTTCAACTCTTCTGACTTCAACATTTTTTTTTTCTTTTCTGTGAATTGAATAATCATAATAGATTTATTTAGTTTACAGTTTACAAAATGCAAGACAAATCAAAAGTAGTATTTGATTTTTTTTGCTTCCATTTCATGAAAAATTTTTACAATAAATACAGAATATATTTGATTAGTAATAACATACATTTGTTATTTAATCAATCCCTAACATTTAGAATTCCTTCATACAATATCCTTTAACATACAAATGTATATCAGGGACTATAAATCTGTCCTCAAAAATAATCTGGACTAATGTGCACAATAATAAATGTCTCAACATGAAATGAATACAAGAACTATTTATAACTGAATCAGAAACCTCTTAACAAAGCCTTTCTTACTGTAGATATAATTCTTTATATCAACAGTGAAAAAGAGCTTTGATCAGCAACCAATTCAGACACTGGAGAGGAAGGGACTTCACTCAGGCCCACTGCCTCAGTAGAAAAGCCAGCAGCGGATCACTACTACTGAAAAGAGCTTTGACTAGCAACCAGCGAGCATTTGGGATTGATAAGCAGGAGCAAATTATAGGAAGGCAGGGGCAAGCGCAGTGGTGATTGTCACAGTGGCCTTCACCTGAGTAGACAGAGTCAGAATGATGATCTTGAGGCTTTAGCTCTTTGAGGCTTCTGCGAAGACAGGCTTCAGACAGATAAAGCAAAAGGTGAGAAAAGCTCAAGGTTAAGGTTTTTTTTCCCCCTTCCTTTTTTATATGCTCAGCTAGGATAACAGAGATGCTAGGCAGGATAGTTACAGGATGTTGGAAGGCAGGGAGACCTCCAGTGTCCCTGACGACTGCAATTGCGAGAGGTGCATCCAGCTGCAGCTTCTAACAATCCATGTTAAGTAGATGGAGCAGGAACTGGATGAACTCCAGATCATTCAGGAGGCTGGAGGGGTGATAGATAGGACTTACAGAGAGGTAGTTATACCCAAGGTGCAGGACAAGGGAAACTGGGTGACAGCCAAGAAGGGGAAAGAGGTTAAGGAGCCAGTGCAGAGTAGTCCTGTGGCCATCCCCCTCAACAACCACTTTGGATACTGTCAAGGGGATAACCTGACAGAGGAAGGTCACAGTGATTGGGTCTCTGGCACCGAGTCTGCTTCTGTGACTCAGAAGAGAAGGAGGGAGGAGAGGCACGCTGTTGTAATAGGGGAATGAACAGGAGGTACTGTGGGTGAGAACAAGATTCCTGGATGGTATGTTGCCTCTCAGGTGCCAAGGTCAGGGATATTTCGGATCGAGTCCTTAGCATTCATAATTGGGGGGTGAAAAGCCAGAGGTTGTGGTCCATGTAGGTACCAATTAAATGGGTAGGACGAATGAAGAGGTTCTGCATAGAGAGTACAGGGTGTTAGTTGCTAAGCTACAGGGCTGTGATCTCAGGATTGCTACTTATGCCATATGCTAGTGAGGCCAAAATTAGGAAGATTATACAGTTTAATACATGGCTGAGAAGTTGGTGTAGGAGGGAGGGCATATGATTATTAGATCACTGGGCTCTCTTCCAGGGAAGGTGGGACCTGCACAGATTGTACAGTTTGCACCTGAATTAGAGGTGGACTGATATCCTTACACAAAAGTTTATTAATGCTGTACAGTGGGGTTTAAATTAGAGTAACAGGAGGATGGGAACCAGAGCGCCAGAGCAGTCAGTGGAGATGATATGGAGGCAGATGCTGGTAAGACCTCAGACAAAGTTAGAAATCAAAAGGATAAGCATGATGTGACCTGTGTCCTGAGCTGCATATATTTCAATGCAAGAAGTATAGTACAAAAGGCAGATGATAGTGCTGATGATAAGGTAGCTGGTTTAAAAACAGAGGCAATGCGAAAAGTGGAGAAGCTATTGATAGGGCAAAATTGCCGTCAACAGGATGAGTTGCAACTTAAAAGGCAAACAAATTCAAAAAAGGATGCATAGAGGACTGAAGGTGTTATATTTGAATGAGTGCAATAGACAGACTAAGTAATTATATGTCCAAGGATACACGTTGTATCGAAAGGACAGGCAGGAAGGCAATGCTCTGCGATTAAAAAAAAAGAAATTAAATCATTAGAAAGAGGTGACAGAGAGTCAGAAGGTATTGAATCATTGAGGATGGAGCTAAGGAACATAAAAAAAAAACCCTGATAGGAGTTGTATACAGACTCCCAAACAGTAGTAAGGATGTGATCTACAAGTTACAATGAGAGATAGAAAATACAGGCCAAAGGGAAATGTTACAATAGGCATGGAGTAAATAGAGAAAATCAGGGTGGTGCTAGATTACAGGAGAGGGAATTTCTCAAATGCCTACAAGATGGCTTTTTAGAGCAGCTCGTGGTGGACCACATGAAATAATAAGCTATTCAGAATTGCGTGTCGTGCAATGAGCTAAAAATGACTAGAGAGTTAACACGAAGGAGTGAGTTATCATAATATATTTAAATTCACCCTGAAACTTGAGAAGAAGCAGCTAAAGTCTGATGCATCAGTATTGACAGACAGACAGACAGACATACTTTATTGATCCCGAGGGAAATTGGGTTTCGTTACAGTCGCACCAACCAAGAATAGTGTAGAAATATAGCAATATAAAACCATAAATAATTAAATAATAATAAGTAAATTATGCCAGGTGGAAATAAGTCCAGGACAGGCCTATTGGCTCAGGGTGTCTGACACTCCGAGGGAGGAGTAGTAAAGTTTGATGGCCACAGGCAGGAATGACTTCCTATGACGCTCAGTGTTACATCTCGGTGGAATGAGTCTCTGGCTGAATGTACTCCTGTGCCTAACCAGTACATTATGGAGTGGATAGGAGACATTGTCCAAGATGGCATGCAACTTGGACAGCATCCTCTTTTCAGACACCACCATCAGAGAGTCCAGTTCAACCCCCACAACATCACTGGCCTTACAAATGAGTTTGTTGATTCTGTTGGTGTCTGCTACCCTCAGCCTGCTGCCCCAGCACACAACAGCAAACGTGATAGCACTGGCAACCACAGACTCGTAGAACATCCTCAGCATCGTCCGGCAGATGTTAAAGGACCTCAGTCTTCTCAGGAAGTAAAGATGGCTCTGATCCTCCTTGTAGACAGCCACAGTGTTCTTTGACCAGTCCAGTTTATGGTCCATTTGTATGCCCAGGTATTTGTAATTCTCCACCATGTCCACACTGACCCCTTGGATGGAAACAGAGGTCACTGGTGCCTTAACCCTCCTCAGGTCCACCACCAGCTCCTTAGTCTTTTTCACATTAAGCTGCAGATGATTCTGCTCACACCATGTGACAAAGTTTCCGTAGAGTAGAGTAAAGGGAATTCCATAGGCATGAGAGAGGAGCTGGCCAAAATTTATTGGGAAGTAACACTGTCAGGGATGACAGTACAGCAGCAATGACTGGGAATTCTGGAAGCAATTCAGAAGACATAGGAATATTAAGTGATCATAATATTATAGAATTCACCCTGAAATGTGAGCAGGAGAAGCTAAAGTCAAATATGTCAGTGTGTTGCCTTTAAGGCATTTGTTTAGTTTATTATATTTTCACTTTAGTAATTCATTTGATATCATTTTTTCATTAAAGTTAAGGTTGTTTAAAGCAAACTTGTTGTCCGTGATATATCGCGGCATGTGATGACATCACACCCGGTTTCTCTGCGTCTTATGGGAAAATACCGGTTTGGAGAAACGGGAAGGAGGGGGCTTATGTGTGCAGGATCAGCAAAGAAAAGTTTTCTTTCTACGCACTAGAAACATTAGAGAAGCAACGCCGTAAGTTCATAAGATAATCAACATGTTGAATTTAAAACGTTAATGCTGATTCTGTTAAAAGTAATGACGGTTGATAAAGTTTATGTTCTTTGTTATTTAAAGAGTTGCGGATAGTTTGTGTTGAAGTGTATTTAAAGCCAGTCGATGGCGTAGGTAGATTCTGACTGTATGTTGCACTTTAATGTAATATAGTTGTTGTAGTTTTACTTTTGCAAGTATTTATGATGTAAATGTGATGCAAAGAAGGAAACAAATACTGTATATATTTTGTATTGTTTTATCAACAGTTTTCACCAAACGTTAATGTGGAAGAGTGAACAGTAAACAGTTAATCTTACTGGGACTGCCTCAATGACTGATTTATGCTTGGTGTTTAGTTCAGAGTTCTTTTACACCTGTGCAAGAACACTACAGTGTAAAGGCAGCATTACCAGGTGTTTCAAGTGCTACAATGGCATCACGATTCAGCATCAAGTCATTGCCATCTGGTGCCAGGGGCGGTAGGGCATCAACAAGTAAGGCTGCCTATGCAAGAGCTAAGGCAGAAGCCGCCAAGCTGCGAGCACTGTACGCCGAACAAGAATCAAAATTGAAAAAGGAAGCGGCTGCCAGAGAAGCCGAAAACCAGTTGGAAAAGGTAAGGATAGGGTCAGGGTTAGAAGTGCTGTTGCGACACCGAGAAGCCGAAGTTGCCAGGGTGGAAGCAGAGATATTAGAAAGTGCTGAAGAAAGGCATGTTCTGGATGACGTAAAATCTACTTCAGAAAGACCAGATTGGAACGCACAAGTGACTATGTCCGATCTCAAATGGACTTGAAGATTCGTTCTTCCTCTCCATACATATATGTTAACATCCCACCTCATGAGGAGTCTCAGAGAGGCCCAATTGCATCACATCCATCTGAGGAAGATAATTTACCCTTGCAATTCCGCGACAAATTCAAGAATGAAAGGGCTGATGACAAATACTTCTCGACACCAAACTTACCAGATTTGGCAAGAGGAGAGGCAAAGGCTGAATTCAGAACAGCAAATTCCATAACAAATGTACACCCTCAGTCATATACCCGCTGACATATTCCCCCAGCCAGCATGCCATTTGCAGTTGAACCCATGGCACAGTATTTAGCACAACGAGATCTCGTCACTTCAGGACTATACCAGTTTGAAGATAAACCTGAGAATTACCGTGCATGGTACACCTCATTCGGCAATTCTATCCACGGAGTCCAGCTCGGAGCAACCCAAGAGTTGGATCTTATGGCGAAATGGCTGGGAAAAGAATCATGCGAACAGGTGAGACGCATATGTTCAGTGTACATTAACAACCCCAAGCTAGCCTTACGCAAAGCATGGGAGAGACTTCGGGAATGCTATGCGGCCCCTGAAATTATTGAAACGGCACTATTTCGACGTCTGGAAAATTTTCCTAAGGTGTCAGCACTAAGTTAAGAGAGCTCGGCGATTTACTCATGGAGATTCAAGGTGCCAAAGAAGATGGCTATTTAACTGGTCTATCATACCCAGATACTTCATACAGGATTAGACCAATCGTAGATAAACTTCCATTTGGGCTGCAGGAAAGGTGGGTGTCTGTTGGCTCAGAGTACAATTAAGAGAAGGATGGTTGATTTCCTCCCTTTGAGTATTTCACTAGATTTGTGTGCAAGGAGGCAAAGAAGCGAAATGACCCTAGCTTCATGAGTCCAGGTAGCAGTACAATTTACACCAAGCCAGTTAAATCCACTTTGAATAATTTCAACATTAATAAACCTGTCTCAGTGTGTAAAACTGAAGCCTTTACAACTAACAATGACCCTAGCAAGAATTGTCCATTGCATAACAAACCCCACCCCCTCAAAAAATGCAGAACATTTAGGAAAAAACCCCTTGAAGAGAGGATGGTCCTTCTCAAGGAGAAAAAAATATGTTTTAAATGCTGTTCCTCTACCTCTTACCTTGCTAGAGTGTACGATCTCCGTGAAGTGTCCGGAATGTAATAGCACTAATCACAATGGGGCCATGCATCCCGGCCCATTACCGCAAACTGACAAAGCTCCTTCACCCTCACAACAGGACGGCGGGGAGGGAGAGGCTCACTCCAGGACAACTGTTGTCAGCTCAAGCTGCACAGAAGTTTGCGGTCAAGCTCAGTCCAGCCGTTCTTGTTCAAAGATCTGCCTCACTAAGGTGTACCCTAAGGGAGCCAAAGACAAGGCCATCAAAGCCTACATAATTATGGACGATCAGAGCAATCGCTCACTAGTCAGACCAGAGTTCTTTGACTTGTTCAACATTGAGAGTAATCAGTTCCCATACTACCTTAGAACTTGCTCAGGCAGCGTGGAAACTTATGGAAGGAAGGCAGAAGGCTTCCAGCTCGAGTCCCTGGATCGTAAAATTGTCATCTGTCTCCCTCCACTCTTAGAGTGCAATGAAATTTTGAACAACTGCACTGAGATCCCAATGCCAAACGCTGTGCTACACCAGCCACATCTCCACCACATTGCCAAGCACATCCCAGAACTGGATCCAAAAGCAGAAATACTCCTGCTATTAGGAAGAGATGTTCTCCAGGTGCACAAGGTTAGGCAGCAGGTCAATGGACCACACGACGCCCCCTTTGCCCAACGCCTGGATCTGGGCTGGGTGGTGATAGGAGAGGTGTGCCTTGGCAATATACACAAACCGACAGTTAACACACTCAAGACCAATGTGCTAGAGAGTGGCTGCCATTCAATTTTTTAACCCTGCACAAGTTTCATGTGTTTCAAGGAAGCATGGCAAGGCTTTAACAAATGTAAAGTAACCGACAAGACGCTGGGTCAGTCAGTCTTCACTCAAGCTGAGCATGATAATAAACTTGCTCCATCAGCAAAAGACACCATTTTCTTAAAAATAAGGGACACCAAGGTCTTCAGAGATGAAGCAAATAATGGGGTTGCCCCACTACCTTTCAGAGAACCATGCCAGAGCTTGCCAAACAACAAAGAGCAGGCGGTCAAGTGGTTCACGTCCTTGCAAAAAACCCTGAAAAGGAAACATGAGATGCAGCAACAATACGTAGCATTTATGGAGAAGATCTTTGCTAATGGACATGCTGAAGTAGCACCGCCACTGAGGGAAGGCGAGAATTGCTGGTACCTCTCAACGTTTGGGGTTTACCACCCACAAAAGCCCAATCAGATCAGGGTGGTCTTTGACTCCAGTGCTCAGTGCGCTGGTATCGCCCTTAATGACGTGCTCCTTACAGGCCCCTACCTTAACAATATCCTTCTCGGGGTCCTGCTGCGCTTCTGGAAGGAGAAGGTAGCAATCTTAGCGGACATCCAGCAGATGTTCCATAGCTTCTTAGTACAGGAGGACCATTGCAATTTCCTCCATTTCTTATGGCCCAAATGTAACTTACCTCGCACTGCGGACGAATTGGCCCAGGCAAAGGACGTCATCTTTAAAGCAACTCAAAAAGCGGCTTTTGCAGGGGAGTTTTCAGCTCTCCAAGCTAATAAACCAATACCAAAGCACAGCCCCTTGAGGAAATTCAACCCAATCCTGAAGAACGATATCACTTGCACTGGAGGCTGGTTAATACACTCCCACCTTCCAGCTGCAGAAAAGAGTCCAGTAATCCTGCCTAAAGACAGCCATGTGTCCTTACTGCTCACTCGCCATCACCACGAACAGGTAAAGCCGTCACCTGATGGAAGGAGCAATCAGGGCAGTGGGACTGTGGATCTTGGGAGGTAAAACACTGATCAATTCAGTACTTCACAAATGTGTAACCTGCAGGAAACTGTGAGGCAAGTTGGAAGCTCAACGTATGGCGGACCTCCCACCAGAACGCCTCGAAGCCTGCCCTCCTTTTACATATGTGGGGCTCAACGTATTTGGTCCCTGGACTATCACTACGAGACGCACCATAGGAGGACAAGCAGAGAGCAAGCGGTGGGCCATCATGTTCAGCTGCATGAGTTCAAGAGCAGTACACATTGAGGTCATCGAATCTTTGGATACATCCAGCTGCATTAACGCTCTCAGGTGCTTCTTTGCGCTAAGAGGTCCTGCAAAACAGTTAAGGTCTGATTGCAGCACGAACTTTGTTGGAGCGTTTAAGGAGCTCGGGATGGACAAAACGGTGCAAAAGTACCTCAGTCAGCAGAGATGCAACTGGGAGTTTAACACATCACACGCCTCTCACATGGGAGGCACATGGGAGCGGATGATTGGAATCACCAGAAGAATTCTTGATTCAATGTTTCTGCAGCAACGCACCTGATTGACCCACGAGGTACTGTGCACACTAATGGCAGAAGTCACAGCCATTATAAATGCACAACTACTCCTCCCTGTGTCTTCCGACCTGGAAAACCCCTTCATACTCTCGCCATCAATGCTCCCTACGCAGAAGGCAGGAGCTCCCCCCCCCCCCTCCACCTGGGGACTTCTCTGATAAGGATTTGTACACAAAGCAATGGAGACAGGTTCCAGCTCTTGCAATTCGGTTCTGGTCTCGTTGGAGACATGAATATCTACCTTTGTTGCAACACAGACAAAAGTGGACAGAACCCCGCAGGAATCTTCAAGTTGGAGATTTAGTCCTGCTCAGGGACAAACAAATCACCCACAACTGCTGGCCAATGGCCAGAATCACTGATACATTCCCTAGAAGGGATGGATATGTCAGGAAGGTCGAGCTGAAAACTTCTGACCAAGGTGATGTGAAAACTTAACAAAGGCCAGTTGCAGAAATCATTCTACTTCTCCCTAAGGACTGATTCAGAGACTGAAGTTTTGTATTATGTTCATTGTGACCTTACGAAGGTCAGGCGGGGAGTGTGTTGCCTTTAAGGCATTTGTTTAATTTATTATACTTTTGCTTTAGTAATTCATTTGTTATCGTTTTTTAGTTAAAGTTAAGGCTGTTTAAAGTAAATTCTTTGTCTGTGATATATCACGGCATGCGAGGACATCACACCCGGTTTCTCCGCGTCTTATGGGAAAATACCGATTTGGAGAAACGGGAAGGAGGGGGCATATGTGTGCAGGATCAGCGCAAGAAAAGTTTTCTTTCTATGCACTAGAAACATCAGAGAAGCAACGCCGTAAGTTCATAAGATAATCAACATGTTGAATTTAAAATGTTAATGCTGATTCTGTTAAAAGTAATGACGGTTGATAAAGTTTATGTTCTTTGTTACTTACAGAGTTGCAGATAGTTTGTGTTGATGTATTTAAAGCCAGTCGATGGCGTAGGTAGATTCTGACTGTATGTTGCTCTTGAATGTAATATAGTTGTTGTCGTTTTACTTTTGCAAGTATTTATGATGTAAATGTGATGCCAAGAAGGAAACAAATACTGTATTTTTATTGTTTTATCAACAGTTTTCACCATACATTAATGTGGAAGAGTGAACAGTAAACGCTTAATCTTACTGGGACTTCCTCAATGACTGAAGAAGTATTCTAAAGGTTAGATGACACAACCATGGGTAACAAGAGAAGTCAAAGCCAACATAAAAGCCAAAGGGAGCACGAATAATGGAGCAAAAATTAATGGAAAATTAGAGGATCAGGAAGCCTTTGAAAATCACAAGAAGGCAACGAGAAAAGTCATTAAGAAGGTTAAGATGGTATACGAAAGTAAGTTAGCCAGTAATATTAAAGAGAATACTAAAGGTATCTTCAAATACATAAATGCGTAAAGGAGAGACAAGAGTGGATATTGGACCACTGGAAAAAGACACTGGAGAGGTAGTAATGGGGGACAAGTAAATGGCGGATGAACTGAATAAGTATTTTACATCAGCCTTCACTGTGGAGAACACTAGAGGGATGATGGAAGTTCCAGCTGTCAGGGGTGCCAGGTGAAGCATTTGAAGTTACTGTTACCAAAGAGATGGTTCTTGGGAAATTGAAGAGTCTGAGAGTTGCTAAGTCACATGGACCAGATGGTGTATACCCTAGGGTTCTGAAATAAGTGGCTGAATAGACTGTTGAAGCATTAGTAATGATCTTTCAATGATCACAGATTCTGGAATGGTTCAAGAAGACTAAAATTGCAAATGTCACTCAAGAAGGGACAGAGGCAGAAGAAAGGAAACTATAGGCCAGTTAATCTGACCTCAGTGGCGGGGAAGATGTTGGGAGTTGATTACTAAGAATGAGGAGTCAAGATACTTGGAAACATGTGATAAAATAGGGTGCAGTCAGCATGGTTTTCTCAAGGGAAAATCTTGTCTGACAAACCTGTTTGAATTCTTTGAAGAAATAACAAGCCAGATAAACAAAGGAGAATTAGTTGATGTCGCGGACCGGGATTTGCAGAAGGCCTTTCATGAGGTGCCACGTATGCCACATATGAGGCTGTTTAACAAACTATGTTCCCGTGGTATAACAGAAAAGATTCTAGTTTGGATAACATAGCGGTTGATTGGCAGGAGGCAAAATGTGGGAATAAAGTGTAGTTACCTGCTGGGAACTAGTGGTGATCCACAGCTGTCTTTGTTGGGACCGATTCTTTTTACATTATATGTCAATGGTTTGTATGATAGAATTGATGGCTTTGTTGTCAATATGAAGATAGGTGGAATGGCAGGTAGTTTTGAGGAAGCAGAGAGGCTACAGAAGGACTTGAGATAGATTAGGAGAATGTGCAAAGGGGATGGCAAATGGAATATAGTGTCGGGAAGTGTACGATCATGCACTTTGGTCGGAGAAATGAAAGGGCTGTATTTTCTGAATGGAGAAAAAATACAGAAAATGAAGTTGCAAAGGGACTTGGGAGTCCTTGTGCTGGATTTGCTAAAGGTTCATTTTCAGGCTGACACTGTGGTGAGGAAGGCAAATGCGATTCCAGCATTCATTTCAAGAGGACTAGAACATAAAAGCAAGAATGTAATGTTGACACTTTTTAAAGCACTGGTATGGCCTCACTTGGAGTATTGTGAACAGATTTGGGCCCCTTATTTTAGAAAGGATAAGCTAATCCTGGAGAGGATATGAAGAAAGTTCATGAAAATGATCCAGGATTGAATGACATGTTATATGAAGAGAATCTGATAACTCTGGGCCTGTATTCACAGGAATTCTGAAAAATAAGGGATGACATTGAAATCTATCGAATGGTGAAAGACTTTGATAGAATGGAGGTGGAAAGGATGCTTCCTATGATGGGAGAGTCAAAAATCAGAGGATACAGTTTCAGAATACAGGGGCATCCTTTTAGAATGGAGATGAGCGGGAATTTACTTAGCCACAGAGCAGAGTATCTGTGGACCTTTTTGACACAGGCAGCTGTGGAGGCCAGTCTTTTTGTATATTTAAGGCAGAGTTTGATAGACTCTTGATTGTTCAGGGCATGAAAGGATACGGGGAGAAGGCAGGAGATTTGGGCTGAAAGGAAAATTGGATCATCCATTATGAAAAGGCAGAGCAGACTCAATCAGCCAGATGGCCTAATCTGCTCCTATATGTCTCAAATTTTCAAGGCATTTTGCTCTCTATACCTCATCTGATCGATCAGACCAAGTTCAATTTACATTTATTGTCAAAGAACATGTACGTCACCATATACAACCCTGAGATTTCTTTTTGCAGGTGTTCACAATAAGTACAAAGAAACAATTTAAGCAATGCAAGTAGCAATAAAAATAAACAAAAAATATCAAGAACAGGAGATGAAGAATCTTTGAAAGTGAGTCCATTGGTAGTGGGAACAGAACAGTATTGAATAAGTTAAGTTGCATGATGTTAGCCCCTATGGTTCAAGAGCCTGACAGCTGAGGGGTAATCTGATCCTGAACCTGGTGTGTGCGTACTGAGGCTCCTGTATCTCCTCCTTGATGGCAGCACTAAGGTGAGAGAATGGCCTGGATGGCAGGTGTCCTTGATGATGCACCCGGACGACTCCGTCATTCAGCTTCCAATGAACTTGTGATTACATCTCCCAACATCCTTGTCTTAGCACTTACTAACTTGTTCGTCCATGATTTACAGTTCGGGAACAACTGGATTGTCACCGTTGGTATGTAATACTCAACGCTCTTGCCAATAAAGTCCATGATGATGGTGACATACTCAATTGGGCTGAATGCTAAATCTTCGAACATGAACAAGTCTGAGTCAGCATCCACCAGCATAAGGACAGAATATCTGCCATGAATATCCTCAGAGCTGGTAGTCCAATGGTCTGCATACTCAGCCCCCTACACTACCACTTGCACTTGGCCAGACCCCATCTACAAGTCTGCAGATGAGATCAATATGGTAGCCAGTATTTCAGATAATGACGAGTTTGAGTATGGGAAGGAAATAAAGAGCGTAGTGACATGGTGTCATTACAACAATCTTTCTCTCAATGTCAGTAAAACAAAAAAGCTGGATAAGGGCACTGCATGCACTCTTATTTATATCGAACTGCTGAAGCTGCGAAGGCTGAGAGCTTTGAGCTCAGTGGAGTGAACATCACCAATATCCTGTCCTCGTCCAATCACATTGGTGCCATGGCAAAGGAAACTCACGGTCACCTCTCCTTCTTCAGAGGTGAAAGAATTTTGGCATTTCCTTTTTCACACTCACCAGTTTTTATCAACGCAACATAGGAAACAAAAGGAAACATAGGAAAATTAAAAGGAAAAACACAAAACCATCAACTAAGGATTAACTCTACCATCCATTCCCAATCAGATGTATTTCTAGTGTTCCAATCCATCTACTTATGAAAAATTTACACAGCATGCACTTCATTTCTTCCTTTGGAGCAGAAGGAAATATATTTGCACATTGTTTCTATACAAGGAAAACAAATGACAGCTAAGCAATTGGAATTGTTGAAGGCTTACTGTCATCTGTACGTTTATAGTGACTAGAAATACAAAAAATCTCTTTCTCACATGGTTCCCACAAATAATAACATGACAGAGTAACAGCAAATTGAACATTGAAAAATGTTCCTTTCTCTCCTATTCCAACAGGAGTGACAGCCCCTTTAGGACTTCTGCTACATGCTGTGGCTTTGAAAGATGACATTTTGAGCGACAAAGGTGGAGTTAATGTGTCACTGAAAACTCAGTCTCAAGAGAAGTAGTGAGCAACAACACTAAATAAACTCAGAAACGACACATCACAAACAGCATGAAAAGGTTTTCTAACAGATATTTGGTCAAAAATCAAACATATGCTGCGGTATTCATAAGGTAGTCTACCAAAAAATTGTAGACATTTTAATACAAATATGACAGGATATCAGAAACTGCAAAAATTTGCAATACGGGAAGAAATGTAAGCTGCTGCAATATACAACAAACTATAATGCAGACGTGACCAGTTAATATATGTGCAGTGCACGTTGAGAACTCAATTTTACAAAACAGATATTACTGTGAAAAGAGAGCTTCACATTAACATTGTCCTGTCATTCCCAAGTAAGAGAAGATCAAAAACAAAGCCAGTATTTCGAGTACTTAAATAGATTTTCAAAAACTTTGTTGTGACATGCTTTCTTCCCACTTTATTTCAATGGATATTCTTTGATCAGTTTTCCCTGATTCAGTTCTGTTCACTCTTGGGATGTGGAAGTTATGACAATGTCAGCATTTGTCGTCCGTTGCTCTCTGGAGAGGTAATTAACTATTAACGCACCTGTAGGTCTGCATCACAGGTACACTGGCTATTGTGAGGATGGCAGTATTCTTCCCTGAAGGATGCTTCACAGCTGGCATTTTTCTACATTCCAGTAGCTTTGTGGTTACCATTACTGGGACTTGTTTAAATTATAAATTTATTTACTTATGTCTTTATATTGCTCAGTTATCAAGGTAGGATATGCTTTTGTGTTACTCTCTTGCTAGCTCAATAACAACTATGCTGGACAGTTACACAGAAACTCAAAGATTTTGCGAAGAAATCTATATGATTTAATTTATGTTCAGGGCACAGAAGTGCATTCAAGCTATTTTTTTCTCCCATGCCCCAACACAATCCAAACTACAGAAATGCATGCATATAAAACAATTCTTCAGATGCTGCAGAAAGATGCACAATGATTTCAACAGAACCAGAATGTCAAAAGGCAAATGGCGGGAAATATTGGAGACAAAAAATCTTGTTGGACATATGAAAAGAAGATGCACAAATATGTAAACACTTGAGATACCTGGAGAACTGGAGGAACCCAATTTGTAATCAGAAGGAAAAGGGAAGGAATGGATGAAGACATAGTGGAAAGAAGTATGCAGGCTAGTGAGAGAGATGCAAGTTTATAGGAAGTGTCAGTCTACAGACAGGCACAGCGAAAAAGATTCAAGAAAGAAAGAATCACAGTAAAACTACATGATATTTAAAGGCAAGATGAAACATAACTATTCATCTCTAGAGTTGCCTTTTTAAGCTTCATTCACCCCATGAGAAATCAAGTTAATTTCCATTATTTTGTATTACCTAAAATGCCAAGTATTTCAATTATTATGAATTGTAAATTGATGTTTAAAATACTCCATAGAATTTAATTTGAACGGGGATCAAGGATCCAAGCATTTTGAAACAGAATATAAACTGACACTTCTAGGATAACAGAAGTGTGTTTGACAGAGTATCATTTTTTTTTCCTCTTCCATGTCCCTGATATCATCATTGCCTCTAATCAAACACACTTCAAGAACTATAATTCTATCAGGTTGTTTATAAGTGATAAATCTTCCTGTTAAATGTATGGACATAACCAGGACATAACCAGGACGAATGGACTACATTCTCCTGTGAAAAATTAATTCAAAACGAAGCTTCTGATGCTTTTTTAATACAGTATTTAAAATTGCAGTTGTCAGTTAGAGCAATCCTCTGACATAACTCAATTAGAGGTGAAAATTGGATATCAATTAAATTATGCTGATTGATGCATTATTTCAAGCCTTGGAAGAGTAGGATGATAGATGGTGGATGACCAAGAAGATATTGTCTATTACATAGTGCAAATAGATGAAAAAGAAACCCAAGAGGCTCAGCTTGATGTTCTATGACTGCAGATTAAATTTATAATAAAGTTGTGTTTTGTGCACAGGGATCCCTAGAAGAATGGAGAACAACTCAATAATACTGTATTGGCAAATAGAAGCACGAATAAGCTGTTCTGCCCTGAGCCTGCTTTGCCATTCAATTCAATTGCAATCTATCTATTTGTATCTAATTTCCATTCGCTTACATTTATTCCATATTTAAAAGACAAATCAATCACTGCTTTAAAATACATATTGACCCTGTGATCAAGCAAATTTGAGGACAGCTTTGAAGGGTTTAATCAGGTGTCTCTATCTCACAAATAGCATTGATTTAATGTTTATTGGGCTCTGGTGATTTTCAGTTCTGGACACCATAATGTTGTTTATTACTTAAGCTTAATTCACCAAGTTATTCCTCTTGACTTATGTTAGCCCTTATACTGCTACTAAACTTGGCTTCTTTCTCCAGCATTAAGCAGCAAATAGCAAAAAGTGATTGGGAACATACAGTGGCATGCAAAAATTTGGACACCCCTGGTCAAAATTCTGTTATTGTGAATAGTTAAGTGAGTAGAAGATGAACTGATCTCCAAAAGTCATAAAATTAAAGATGAAACTTTCTTCTCAACATTTTAAGCAAGATTAGTGTATTATTTTTGTTTTGTACAAATTCGGAGTTAAAAAAAAGGAAAGAGTACCATACAAAAGGTAGGGCACCCCAAGAGATATGAGCTCTCAGATAACTTTTAGCAAGGCTTCAGAACTTAAATAGCTTGTTAGGGCCATGGCTTTTTCAGAGTCATCGTTAGGAAAGGCCAGGTAATGCAAATTTCAAAGCTTTAGAAACACCCTGAATCCTCAAACCTTGTCCCAATAATCAGCAGCCAGGGGCTCCTCTAAGCAGCTGCCTAGCACTCTGAAAATTAAAATAAGTGATGCCCACAAAGCAGGAGAAGGCTCTAAGAAGATAGCAAAGAATTTTCAGGCAACCATTTCCTCAGCTCATAACGTAATTAAGAAATGGCTATTAACAGGAACGGTGGAGGTCAAGTTGAGGTCTGGAAGGCCATGAAAACTTTCTAAGAGAACTGCCCATAAGATTGCTAGAAAGGCAAATCAAAACCCCTGTTTGACTGCAAAATACCTTCAGGAAAATTTAGCAGATTCTGGAGTGGTGGTGCACTGTTCTACTGTGCAGTGACACCTGCACAAATATGACCTTCATTGAAGATTCATCAGAAGAAAACCTTTCCTGTGTCCTCACCACAAAATTCAGTGTCAGAAGTTTCCAAAGGAATATCTAAACAACCCAGATGCATTTTGGAAACAAGTCCTGTACACTGATGAAGTTAAACTATAACTTTTTGGCCGCAATGAGCAAAGCTACGTTTGGAGAAAAAAGGGTGCAGCATTTCATGAAAAGAACACCTCTCCAACTGGTAAGCATGGGGGTGGATCGATCATGCTTTGGGCGTGTGTTGCAGCCAGTGGCACGAGGAACATTTCACTGGTAGAGGGAAGAATGAATTCAATTAAATACCAGCAAATTCTGGAAGCAAACATCACACCCTCTGTAAAAAAGCTGAAGATGAAAAGAGGATGGCTCCTACAAAAGGATAATGATCCTAAACACACCTCAAAATCCACAATGGATTACCTCAACAGGCACAAGCTGAAGGTCTTTCCATGGCCCTGACAGTTCGCCGACTTAAACATCATTTGTGGATAGACCTCAAAAGAGCAGTGCACGCAAGATGGCACAAGAATCTCACAGAACTAGAAGCTTTTTGCAAGGAAGAATAGGCAAAAATCCCCCAGAGAGAATTGAGAGACTCTTAGCTGGCTACAGAAAGTGTTTATAAGCTGTGATACTTGCCAAAGGGGGTGTTACTAGGTACTAACCATGCAGGGTGGCCAAACTTTTGCTTTGGGCCCTTTTCCTTTTTTGTTATTTTGAAACTATAAAATATGGAAATAAAAAGTAATCTTGCTTAAAATATTAAAGAAATGTGTCATAGTTAAATTCATGGCTTTTGAAAATCAGGTCATCTTTTACTTGCTTAGCTATTCATAGTAACAGAAATTTTTATCGGGGTGCTCAAACTTTTGCATGCCACTGTAGTTAATACTGGAACATCAGGGGAAAATTTGTTAAAAGGAAAGCTGTTGTTAGAGCTTAACCAGGTCTGAGAGGGAATAACAAACTTCAGTTGTTCTTATATTCAACAATATTCTGTCAAAATAATTCAATAGTTCCATTTGATAGCAGAGATTGTATGCAATATACAACCTGAAACTCTTGTTCTTCGCAGACATCCACAAAAAGAAAGTATCCCAAAGAATAAGTGAGAGTAAAATGTTAGAACTCCAACGTCCCCCTACTGCACCCTCCCATGTACAGGCAGCAGCAAGCATTGACCCTCCCCTTCCTCCACTTACTTCTGCAAAAAGCATCAACAACCTCCAAGCAAGCAATAGCAAAGCCCCCCAAAAGACCATAAATCTGCAGTACTACAAACACTAATTGTTCACCCACCAATTTGACATGCCCCTCTCCCCTCCCCCCTCCTCTCTTCTCTCTCTCTCTCCCTCTCCCTCCCTCACTCCCTCCCTCCCTAATAAAGGGACAGAGTGGTGTCACACAACAAGAAGGGAGATTAACAAGACAAAAATAAACATCTTGCTGACTACACTGTTAAAGTCTGCCAAGTTGCGTTGCATCACAGTAATACCAGGCAATGCACAACTTTCAGGAGCTGTACTTGTCCTCATTAATTTGTAAATTGTTTTAGTGCAGATACTGTACCTTAACTTTAATATGGTTTATAAAGTTCATTATTCATTGTTTGACTACTTATTTTGTAATTTATAGTAATCTTATGCACTGTATTGCTGCTGCAAAGCAATACATTTTAAATCATATAAGACAGTGATAATAAATCTGATTCTGATTCTTCCTCTCTATGTGACTCTATTCCTTAGAAAATATGTTTTATTCTGCCACTTAATGTAAACTCATGACTCCTTCAACAAACTGGATACTGAGGAACTTTTACATATCCTCATGTCTAATGTGTATCCTCTATGGAGAACTAGCACCAGACAAGAGGAATGTTGGTAGACCCCAGCTTTGCTTCAAGCACCTCTGCAAGTGTGACATGAAAACCTTAAAAATCAACATAGAGTGCTGGGAGGACACAGCAGATGACCGCAACAAATGGCGAGGTATCTTCAGCAACACCTAGAGCAAGGTGAATGAGTGATCCTGCATCAGTTTGAGGAGCGGAGAGCTAAACGGAGAGCACAGCGGACAACAAATCCATGACACCCTACACGTGCCGCAACTGTGGCAGAGCCTGCCATTCCAGGATCGGCAGCAATAGCCACAGTCGAAGCTGCTGGACAAACCAGTGACTATCAGAGGCACAGTACCCATGGTCGACACACACACACACACACACACACACACACACACACACACACACACACACACACATACACAGAGTCTAACTTTCTGATTATCTACTTATGTCACCTGCACCCATCAACTCTCTTCTTATGCTCATAAAAACTTACAGTCTGGTTGGTTTTACAATCCCTTAAAAGCTGTTTTCATCTCCCTTTTTATGCTTCATTCCTGACTTATTAATGTTGCTTTATATAAACCATCCATTTTTCTTAATTTATACCACTTGTCGTTCTTGTGAAAGCCTTTTCTTTTGATGAGATACTTTTTTTTACCCTCTTTTGCCTTATTTGTATGAACATGGTACTAGGACACTTAAAGTGCATTCTATGGCTATGATCATAAACACTGCATCCCACCTTTATCACTCAAAATTAATTTGTCAATATTTCAGAATTTAGCTTGATATTGTTCAAGGCCCAACCCTTCTGCTTCTCACCAACAATAAAATCAAACACATTGCTCCCTCTGCATGACTATCTGACCATTTCTGAGCAACTTGTTGTGATCAATTTCCTAACAAGGATCTGATGTCAGTATTTTCAGAATCTCAACTGAATGCCCAAAGGAATAGTGTTTCTTGTGCCTTCCAGTGTTAAATCAACACAGAAAAATCTACTCAGAGTTGGACATGGAGTGGGAACTGATAATCTAGTGATTTCAATAGAAGAGAACTCCCACAGTCTATCAAAATACATATCAATTAATTCAGGTGTTTGACAAGAGTACATACAAGTGTTTAAGTTTGTTTACTTCCATCTGTTCCATTTTTAAAAATTATTTATGACCGGATGGAACCAGCTGCATCCTTCAGATTCCCATTGAGAAAAATCATACAGCATCGGTCTGAAGAGCCTTTCTCTGCAAATTATACACATTTAGCAAGAATATTTGGACTATGTGCTTTGAAAAATCAAAGATCCAACTAGACTAGTAGATTTTTAAAAAACATATATGAAGAAATAAAAAGGTATCAATGGATAATATCTGCCCTAGAAATTGATGGATGTAGGAGGCATTATTAACTTATAAACTGATTAAGATTATAGGTTAGCTATATTTGTCACATATTTATCAAAAGTACAGTGAAATAGGTCATTTGCATCAATGACCAAGACAGTCCAAGGATTGTGCTGTGGGCAATGTAGCAAGTCGATAACTGACTGACACTAACCAGGAGTGTGTGGGAAACCAGAGCACTTGGGGAAAAGCCACACAGTCACGGGGAGAACACAGAAAGCCCTTAAAGGTAGTGGCAGGAATTGAACACCAATTGGTAACTGATTGGCATTTTAAAGTGCTGCAATAACTGCTTAGCTACTGTAGCTGCTCAGTTTTGTGTCCATTCTACAGTCTTTCTAAGACTTCTTTTTAGAAATTTGACAGCACTAGGAGGCTATCAGGAACAGCTCGAGTTAGGGATTAGCGGATAAATTTGATAAATCTATATCGATAATGATACTTGATTAAAAGTGCTCTAAAAACTATCCCAGAAAGCTTTCCTCCCTTCATCCTAATGCTTAATGAGCTAGTTGAAAAGTTACTTACACCATGAGTCCAAAAGGAATGGATTAGGAATCAGGAGCTTAGACAATGGCTCAGTTTATGATCTGCAACTATTTTTATTCCAAACCCAGACGTGAGAACCTTCACTCCAGAAGCTAGTTTCAATGTCACCTGAAATCAACTTTTGAAGAATATGCAAAACGATCCAGCATTTTGTGTAAATGGGGCATTAAAAATAAACCTACTCTTGATGGCAAAAGGTGCATGAAATGAATACCATTAGGTTAAATGGATAACTAGTGTACAAACACAGATCTATAGAACTGCAGAAGCCAAAAGAGCAACACTATTTTTATCATTAGTGATACTGCATAAAAATAAAACCTTATCTTCCAATTG
Source organism: Hypanus sabinus (assembly GCF_030144855.1). NCBI lineage: Eukaryota > Metazoa > Chordata > Chondrichthyes > Myliobatiformes > Dasyatidae > Hypanus > Hypanus sabinus. The sequence goes on along the minus strand of NC_082709.1, from coordinate 136,422,024 downwards.
TTTCACTTTATGTAGAGCGTGGTGTTGCAGGCACAATGATAAAAATCTTCTGCATTGCACTTCCTAACATCTATAACAATGGAAATATGATTATTAGGGCCATAAGCATTTCCATGACTGGCAAAAGGCTCATTCACCGGCATCTCCGGTTTATTTTAATGTCTTGAGTCTCATCTCTCATAAGAGGTTTAAGAACCCAAAAAAATTCTTGTTAGTTATTCCATACTGGAAAGTTAAAACTCAGTTATCTTAATATTTCAATGAAGTTGGTTGTGGTACTGTTTAGGTGGGTGGACACGGTGCTGTAGACAGAGAATCAAGTGGATATATATGTTTGTTCAGTTAGGTCAGAAGAAAATTGAAATGATTTTTAATTACATGAAACTAGTAAACATTGTTGTACAGACGGATTATAATGCTATTGTTCATAAAACTTAAGGTACAGGCCTGCAAGGCAATTGGAAACACGTGGTACATTGAATTCTTCTTTCCAACCCAAAAATAATACAAAAATATGTAGGTTGCATTAAGAATGTGTTAGTAAGTCCATACACACAACACTATGCACAAATGATCTATCAACTGTTCTGTGGAAATCATCAGAGTTCTGAACATTAAGAATTTATTTCAAAGCACTGTTTATCCCCATGGTGTGTTTATGAACTGAAGTGCTATGATGTAGAACAAACGATCAAGCTACAGTAGCTGTATATATAAAAAAAAATCTATAGACTTTCTCTGCCGGAATGTAAAGATTTAAGAAATGAAATACAACAATATGATTTTGCTGCTGAGATGGACACTTATAACAATTTATATAATTCAGCTGAATCACACAAATAAATGCCATGAATAATGCTTTCCTTGGTAAAGACAAATGATATTAAGAACTGCTATTATTTATGGGATTTCAATGTAAATTCCTTCACTTGCCTTAATTGGCAAAAAGACGTTCAACTATTGCATCACAAGTGACCACATATTTCTAAAACTAAGCATCAATTTCAAAAGAACATGAACTAAAATGATTTACAGATAGAAACACAAGAATATCTGCAGATATTGGAAATCCAGAGGATCAAACACAAAATGCTGGAGGAACTCAAAAGGTCAGGCAGTATCTATAGAAAGGAATGAATAGTAAGGACCGGATAAAGGGTCTCGGCCCGAAACAGTGACTGTTCATTCCTCTCTGTAAATGCTGCCTGACCTGCTCAGTTCCTCCAGCACTTTGTGATTTACAAATATAACATTGAATGTTCATTCCTCTCTATTAATGCTGCCTTACCTGCTGAGTTCCTCCAGCACTTTGTGATTTACAGGTATACTTGGACTTGTACTTCTTTGCCCCCACAATGAAATCAAAGATATTATTGCACATTTGAAGTTAATCTTGAAGTGACATAAACAGTTCAGAAAAAATATACTTCCCCCAATTTCCCCCAATTACATATAGCATTGTTTCCAAGTTACACGTTAATTTGGCTCTGTTATGTTATCATTTGTTTGATGTGAATCTTAACAGCTGTTATGCTTTTAGATAAAAAAAAGTACTGTATGGAAGAATTCCATTTATAGAACACTTTGCTCAATCTTTATACTTTAATCGTTCACAACCAAAGCTATATCTTTGAAGAAAATCAAAGCAATAAGACAGCCAACCAAATACACACACACACTAATGAGAAATTATCAATTTAATTAATTGGACGTAGAACAGGATTCTGCATGGAGCTTCCATGTTTAATCTTATAATGGCAGATCTTCATGAGGCAGCAGATTAGGCTATTTAGAAATTAATCTTCAAATGACACAACATAGCAGATGTCATTAATAATAGTAATGTACTTAATGTTTTAATCACCTTTTAATATATCCCCTTTTTTATATTTCTCACTGATTGGACAAAAATTGGTGTCAAATGTTCCAAGATATTTTCTCTCACATTACCCTAAGAACACAGAAAATCTACAGCACATTACAAGCCTTTCAGCCCACAAAGTTGTGCTCACCATGAAACCTACTCTAGAAGCTGCCTAGAATTCCTACTAAAAGAAGTGCCTCCTTTCGCTGAATTGACATCAAATATCCAAACATGGAGCTGCAATTATGTTGAATTATAATGCCCTAATAGCCTAATAAGTGACTCATTTGTTCATTTCATGACTTAAATTTTACAACTATATGCCAGATATTAAGTCATTTATTTCAGCCTTGACAGACTGAGGAAACTCTTATCTTTCTGCACAGGATTGTTCCTGCTAAATTATTTTTAAAAATGGCATACCTGAGAATAAAGATAGAACATTATCAGAAATAATCATGCTGATTTGTTGACCTGATTTTATGAACATTTTAATTTTTTAAAGAGTAATATCATTCCTTGTTATCAATTTTACTTCTAACTAGAGTTGCAGTAGGCACATCTATTCAATATACAGATAGCAGTCTGCAATTAGTGTTGTGTATTTAATATCTTAGTAAAATTTGAGTAATATTGTAAATATATTGTTTGATTAAGCATTCTGTGTTATTTACATAATGCTTTACACGTTATATGTAAAAGTACATAAATGGCATACGTCATTAAGTTGCTATGTCATATGTACGTGCCTGACTTGAAGTAAAAATGAAATTAGACTCACATTCTGGACTCTCTTGGTTTTCCTCCAATTACCCTCCAATTAGTTTTATGTTTTGGAGCTACAAAACATGACAGTGCCGATGAGGAGCAAATCTAAGATAACTATCTACCTGTTAAAGTGCAGCTAAACGTTCAAGTTTTAAAAATGTGCAGTAAGAAATGGTCAAGTTCTTAAAAAGCTCAGCATGTTTTCTTTGCAAAGGGCAGAAAACTGACCAAAGCACAGGTTCATAAACAGTGACCACCAGCTGATAATAATCATTAATTTAAAAAAGAGCAGAACTGGCATGCTACATCGGGAAGACATATACATTCAATTAGTACCAGTTTTGCTAAGTGTAATATATGGGAAAGCATAGAGTTTGCTCAGATATTTGACTACGCCAGCCAGACCAGCTGAAATGAGCTGAGCTGATATTGTGAAAGAAATGCAGGAACATTTGGAACTGAAACCATTGTTGATTGCAGAACCCTTTAGGTTTCATAAGTGGAATCAAAAGGAAGGGGAGTACCTTTCAGCATATGTGGCAGAATTGAAGAGATTGTCTGAGCATTGTCAGTTCAGTAATGGGCTTAACATTTCTGAGAGGCTGCTTAGTTTGAAGAATCTTAGAAGAAAGGGTTCAAAAATGGCTCCAAACTGAAGCACAACTTACATTTAAAAGTGCAGTTGAAATTGCTGGATAAATGGAAAACAACACCATTGAATTGCAGTCAGGAATGCAAGTAAGTTTGAACAAAATTGCAATATCTAAACAGAATCTGGCCTGGCTGAATAAATGGTGTTACCAGTGTGGCAGAAGTCACATTCACCAGAATACTGAAACCTGCAGAACATGGAACAGGTCATAAACACAAGAAAGTCAGCAGACAAAACAGGACACATGCAAAGAGCACGTCAGGCATCAAAAATAAGTGGACCGCACAGGGAAGAGAAAAGGATAAAAACTCAAATTACAATTTCAAAAGAAGCACTAATCTGCATGTTATTGATAAAAAAAATTGATAATAGTAAGAGTGCCACAGGACTGGGTACCTTGTGATAGACAATATGACAACTAACACGAGACACGCAGTATGGCTTACAACAGAAATGAATGGCAAATTAATTAAAATGAAATTGCACACTGGCTCAGCTCTTTCAGTCATTCCACAAAATGATTTTTAACACACTTCAAAGATACTAAAGTGAAGCCTGCAGATATTCAATTAAGAATTTACACAGAATAAGAAATAACTCCTGTGGGAATGACATTTCTAACAGTGAAGTACAACAAACAACAAGCTACATTGGACTTTTATGTGGTAAAAATAGAAATGTCAGCATTGTAAGGCTGCGATTGGCTGCGACAACTACAGCTTGATTGGAGATCCATCCACCATTTGCATGCCACATCCTCTGCAAAAAATTCAACTGAAAGCAAATGAAGAGAGATACTGGATGCTGCCACAGCAGTGTTCAAAGATGTCACTGGAAAAACTCAAACATACCAAGTGTAAAGTAATGCTAAATGAAAGTACTACAGCCAGGTTTTGGAAAGCACATCTGGTTCCTTATACCATCTGTGATAAAGTAGCCAGAGAACTAGATCATATGGAGGTAAAAGAAATTCTTTCCCAGGTTGAATCGAGCCCATGGGCGATGGCAGTGCTCCCAATCGCCAATAAATTTGAAGTATGTCAGGATCTGTGGTTATATTAGGTTCACTAACAATCAGTACTGAAAGTAGATCAATATTCTCTGCCCAGGATAGGGGATACTTCCACAAACCTTTCTGAAGGAAAACACTTCAGCAAAATTGATTTTGCAGGGGCCTACCTACAGATAATGATGGAAGAAGCATCCAAATTGTTTCTCACCATAAACACTGACAAAGGGCTTTATTGTTATAACTGGCTTATTTCTGGAGTAGCATCTGCACCTGAACTCTGGCAGAAATATGAACCAGGTGCTGCAAAGCTGTCCAGGCATTCAGAGTTACTTAGATGGCAAGGAACATCTCCAAAATCTTAAGACAATGTTAAAAAGATTAGAAGGTTATGGGCTCAGAGCACAACGCAACAAGTATGCATTCTATAAAACAAGTATTGCTTACTGTGGTCACATTATTGGCACAGAAGGATTACACATGTGCTGAGAAAGCTTAAGCAGTGGTAGATGCACCAAGGCCAAGGGATGTGTCACAGTTCTTGTCCTTTTAGGGATTTGTCAATTACTATAGCAGGATCCTGCCAAATCTGCCTACTGTTAGAACCTATTACTACAGATCAGGAAGAAATGGCAGTGGAGAAAGCTGTGTGACATGATTTTCCAAAAGGCAAAGTAAATGGTGAGGCAGACACGGTACTCACACATTATAGTCCACATCATCCAGAGAAGCTACGTCCGGTAATGTAGGTGTAGTTGCAGTCGTGTCACATATAATGAATGAAGGAAATGAACACCTCGTGGCCTTTACTTCACATTCCCTTATCACTGGAGAGAAAATTTACACACACATTGACAAAGAGACCGGGGAGCTAGTCTGGGGTGCAAAACTTTTCAACCAGTACCTGCATTGGAGACAGTTCACCCTCATTAATGATCAACAACCACTAGTGTCCATTTTGAATCCACAGAAGTGTGTCCCACCAGAAGTAGCAGCGTGAATACAGAGATGAGCTCTGCTTCTTAGAGGACACAATTTCCAGATCAAACTCAAGAGGACAACTAATCATGGAAGTGCTAGTGGAGCATCTTGGAGAACAGAGAGGAAAGATATCCTGAGCTATCAGAACCACTTCCCAAGTCAACTCCTACAACCACCACAGAGGAGACCCCAGAATCTGAGGTTGTTTCACAGCCACAAGTCTCACCTGCCCTTCTGTTGTGTATTTAATATTTCAGTAATATTTGAGTAATATTGTAAATATATTATTTGATTAAGCATTGTTTGTTGTTTACATAATGTACTGGGGGTTATATGTAAAAATACGTAAATGGCGTGTCATTACTCGACTACATCATACGAACATGCCTCAAAGTAAAAATAAAGTTAGGTTTGCATTCCAACTCGCTTGGTTTTCTTCCAATTAGTTTTTCTTCCAATTAATTTTCTTCCAATTTTTTTTTTAAATTGTGCCTTGCTACTTAACTCTAATTCTCTCCACCTAGCATGAAATCTGCAGGGATCTTATCATTCAGGTCAGAGATGAAAATACACCATCAGATCTTGATTGGTAGATTTTAAGCAACTTCAAATGAAATGTTGAGCTATCAATCTGAAAAAGTTAATTCAAAACATAACTGGCAACACTATACAAACATCAAGTAGATTTTAACTACTTAAAGAAAAAATACCTATCCAACTTAGTTTTTTTTGCTTGCATGATTCTAATGCACACTACACTGGAGATAAACTTACAATAGGAAATAACTTGTAATTCAGTTAAAAACTGAAGCTAAATTAGTTATATAATTCATTTGTTTCGGAGAACTAGCATTTTACCTAAAAATATTCTGAAGTACAATTTATTTTGTTTATATCCTCAGCATTTTGGTCTGAAAACAAAACAAATAACTTGTGTGTATTGAACCACTTAGAAATGTCAGAACACCACCAAATAAATCAGAGACAAATGACTAAACCATAGAACCATAGAACATTACAGCACAGAAGCAGGCCTTTTGGCCCTTCTTGGCTGTGCCGAACTATTTTTCTGCCTAGTCCCACTGACCTGCACCCAGTCCATATCCCTCCATACACCTCTCATCCATGTACTTTTAAGTTTCTCTTAAATGCTAAAAGTGAACTCGCATTTAACACTTCATCTGGCAGCTCATTCCACACTCCCACCACTCTGTGTGAAGAAGCACCCCCCCCAATGTTCCCTTTAAATTTCTCCCCTTCACCCTTAACCCATGTCTTCTGGTTTTTTTCTACCCTAGCCTCAGTGGAAACAGCCTGCTTGCATTCACTCTATACTCATCATAATTTTAGATACCTCTATCAAGCCTCCTCTCATTCTTCTACGCTCCAGGGAATAAAGTCCTAACCTATTCAAACTTTCTCTGTAACTCAGCTTCTCAAGTCCCGGCAACATCCTTGTAAATCTTCTCTGCACTCTTTCAACCTTATTAATATCCTTCCTGTAATTCTGTGACCAAAACTGCACAAATACTCCAAATTCAGCCTCACCAATGCCTTATACAACCTCACCATAACATTCCATCTCTTATACTCAATACTTTGATTTATAAAGGCCAATGTGCCAAAAGCTCTCTTTACTACCCTATCTACCTATGACACCACTTTTAGGGAATTTTGTATCGGTATTCCTCGATCCCTTTGTTCCACTGAACTCCTCAGTGCCCTACCATTTACCTTGTATGTTCTACCTTGGTTTTTCCTTCCAAAATGCAATACCTCACACTTGTCTGTATTAAAGATTGTAGTTTGCATTCAAATGTAAACCCACGGATCTACATTGCTTCTAAATGAATAATTTTGCAGCCAAGGAGCAAAACTATGTAAGGTGACTGAATTTGATGGTTACATCAGACTTTATCAGGTATACTCCTTTACTAAGCAAAACCAATGGCAACAGGAAAGAACAGATAATACAGCTGCAGGTTTAATGACAGTTATATCCATCAATTGATTCGGAAGGTCTGAGCATGACTGAAAGCAATTAGAAATGTAATTGCACATCAAAGAGTAATTAAAAAAGCAGATGTTTTGTGAACAACTGCTAGTGTGTGAAGCATTCCCACTCATGGATAATGTCAGTCAGAGATTCTATTGTCATAATCTTAGTCACATCCTGCTTCTTCCTCTTTCATCTATCAAGTGCCAAACAATGTTTTATTTCCCCTGAGGTGATTAGTTGGAAAAGACTGCAGCATGCTATGGGTTAATGAGCCTTGAAGATAAATATCTTAACTGTTAGCAAAACAGTCAACCTTTGGCCAAGAACTTTATCAAATGAGGGATGTCTGGCTTAGTCATCTACTATTCCACATCTAAATAGTCACTTTTCCTATCCATGATCAAAATTATAATAATAAAGTCATCACACTCAGTGGCCACTTCATTAGTTACACCTGTACACTTGCTCATTAATGGAAATATCTAATCAGCCAGTCATCTGGCAGCAACTCAATGAATAAAAGCATGCAGACATGGTCAAGAGATTCATTTGTTGTTCAGACCAAACATAAGAATGGGGAGGAAATGTGATCTAAGTGACTATGACCATGGAATGATTGTTGGTGCCAGAATGGATGGTTTGAGTATCTCAGAAACTGCTGACCTCCTGGGATTTTCACACGAAAGTCTCTCGATTTTACAGAGAATTGTGCAAAAAAAACAACAAAAAAATCCAGTGAGCAGCAGTTCTGTGGGCAAAAATGTCTTGTTAATGAAATAGCTCAGAGGAAAATGGCCAGAATAGTTAAATCTGACAGGAAGGCAATAATAATTCAAATAACAACATGCTACAGCAGTGATGTGCAGAAGAGTATCTCTGAATGCAAAACTCTTCGAACCGTGAAGTGATGGGTACAGCAGCAGAAGACCACAAACATACATTGGCACCTAACAAAGTGGCCTCTGTGTAGATTGTAATAAACTGTCTACTGTATCCTCTTTTTTTATTTTGGCAAATTATCTAAACTGAATGACTGCTAAATTCTGCATCAAGTACTCTTCTGTTTACTGTAAATTCACTCCTAGTGCACAAATTCTTGCTGCATGCACTTATTAACAAACAATAACAATGCAATAGTATTGCAGATTTTTTATTCTATTGTAGTCGCTAATAGAAGAACAGATTCGAATAATGATCACTCTGATCTGTAAATGTGTACACATGTCACTGCTATTGCTAGAGAAACACCAGATAACTTTAGATTTATGATCACCAGAAATGAAATGTCAAATGTTTAAACTGCATTCATAACCATTTCTCATTGAACTTCGAAATAACCAGATCACGTTCTCTCTGAGGGCTATACTATCCCTTGTATGGCAGGTAGTGGCGGGGGTGGGGTGAGGAGCTGGTGCTTTTTGTTGAGGCATGTGCAGAAGAGGAGAGGGAGAGCTGATGCTTTCACTGCTGCTTGTGTGTGGGAGGAGACTCTGGGTTTCTAACAATTTCCTACCATTCACTCTTTGGGGTTTTACTTCAATTTTGTGGATGTCTGCGGAGAGTAAGAATATCAGGTTGTATACTATACACATTAAATGGAACCACTGAACCATTGAAATATATATTTTTTTAAACTTCCACTGGTTACTTTATATATTGTAGCAATATCAATAGCATAAAAATTTTAAATTACCACAGATTACAGAGGAAACAATAAGTACATCAACAGCTTCAGAGACCAATGTTCAATCCTGATTCAGACTGTGTCTGTTCGGATTACATGTTTACTCTGTAACCGCAATGTTTATGATGTGTGCTCGGCTTTCTGCTTTCACCGCAACAAATGCAGGAGATCCAGCAAAGGCCCGCCAAATTCAGCTTCATTTATATATCAAACCATACAATGAGATGCACTTTTGCAAAGATATTCAGGGATGTGGAACAAATGCTGGCACTGCCACCAACATCTCACTCTACAAACAAATAAAATTCTAACCTTACAATATTTGTGCGTGTGCATCTGCGTATTTGTGTATTTTTGAGATCTGGGCATTGATGGCTGAAATCTAGGGTCTTGAATAAAAACTGAGGCATATGGGTGTTTCCTGCCATTTACTATCGCAGGTGGGATGACATGGAGGGTTGGTTTTATTGACTGATCTGTATTCTTTGAGTAAGCAGAGAACTGAGTAATGAATTTGGAAATTAGTAGCAATGTCTGATTTATTGATCACTTTGATGTGAAGAACTTAAAGCACAAATCGAAAGGCAATATATAGGATCATGAGGTTTGTGAGAATAAAATAATTATGTTAAAATGTAAATGAAGTGTTTTTTTTACAGTAATATGAAACATGAGTCCGATTTCACCTAGACTAACATATACTGTAATGAGCAACCCATACCTTGATAAGGTCTGCAACACGAATCTTGATGAAAGACTACACTAAGTTCTTTCACTCAAAATAGAATGTATTAGCTTTGTATGACAATTGCTTCACTCATAAAAGTTACTATTATTTCAATAGTGGCTTTCACAGTAGTTAGGCAATGTTACCTGATGGTCCTTAAATAATGTTTTCTACCTACAATAATTTCATAAACGTTTTCAAAAATTTGTTAATTCTGAAAAAACAAAAAATGCTTTTAAATATTTTGTTTAACTACAGGTTCACTGTAACATTAATGTATACAAAACACAGTAAGTATTAAATCATTCTGATTTTTTTTCAAGTCTTTATGCTCCTGCAGTGGAGAGTACACTGACTGGTTGCATCACAGCCTGGTATAGACACACCAATTCCCTTGAATGGAAAGGCCTACAAAAAGTAATGGATGCAGCCCCTGTCCATCACAGGTAAAGCCCTTTCCACCACTGAGTACAGCTACAAGGAGTGTTGCCACAGGAAAGTGAGGACCCCCGTCATCCAGGTCATACACTGTTCTTGCTGCTGTTATCAGGAAGGAGGTTCAGAGGTCTCAAGTTCCACACCACCAAGTTCAGGATTAGCCATTACCCTTCAACCATTAGGCTGTTGATCCAGAGGGGATAATGTCACTCGACTTTACTCACCTCAATACTGAACTGATTCCACAGCCTATGGACTCATTTTCAAGCACTCTCAAGTTATGTTTGTGACATTTATTGCTTATTTACTTATTATTTTGCTTTTTTTTCTATTTTCATTTGCATTGCCTGTTGTCTTTTCAACATTGGTTGTTTGTCCATCTTAGTTGTGTGCAGTTCTTCATTGATCCTATTGTGTTTGTTTGTATTTACTCTAACTGTCAGGGTAGTATCTGGTGAGTTGCATGTCCCTTGATAATAAATTTGCTTTGAATTTTGAACTTTGAACCCTGTTGCAGAAGGGAAAGAAAAGCAGATTATGAATTTTCACATGATTCTATCAGTCTCACTGCATAATTAGTGAAGAGATACAACTCGAGCAATTCAGACATTTTCACAGTGCTTTGATAGGTAGTGCCATAGAAGGCATCCAGCCAATACAAAAGCAGCCGTTTGTTACCCAGAGCCAACTGTTTTCTTTGAACATAGAGTTTCTTAATATAGGGAAAGAATGCTATTACACTATTTGCATAATTTAAATCAGAGCACAAAGAACGTTTAAGCAAATTTTTAAAAATGCCCTGAGCTGCTTTATTCAACCTTCTATTTCTATCCCAGCCATTTTCCAAACTCTCCAACAATCAACTGTAAGTTCAGCTGTACCAGACTGAGTTTAAATAATTAAATCAAAAATATCATCAGAATAAACTTCAGCAAAGAATTATCACAACTTTGGTAACCTTAGTGGCCTGAAAGCATCATTTGATTTTGCAAAGTCATGGCTAATAAGGTGTGTGTTACTGCCAATCTCTGTAATGATCATATTGCAAGAAACCCAATTAAGCACTTAACATTTTTTCTCTATTACTGAATTAATCCAAGGCAATACTTCACACAAGATTGCAACTTTACTTTGTCATTTGTGAAACATGTGAGCTGCCCAACACTTGATTTCCAATCAAACAAGTGGGGCCACATATAGCTCTATTTTTTTAGAAGTAGCCTGCTTGCAGCCATCCGATGCTGCTTCTTCTGCACAAACGAGTTTTCAACGCTGTATCAAGATTAATGTTTTTTGATAATATCAATTTCTTGTGCCAGAGTCACATTGATCACAACATTCAGCATTTCCCCTCTGTAAGTAAATATCAAAAATGCTTTTATATGACCAACATGATCCTGAAAATCATTATTCTTGCTACAGAGCTACAGAAAGTATTGAACTTGAGTAGTTGATTTTCGATGCTGGGTGTTGGAAATATTTGAGGATGACTCCAAAGAACTGCCCAATAAAAGAGAATTTGCAGAGGGTTCAATAATCTATCAAACCAATTGCTTTGGAAAGATCAAGGGGGATTTTGTCCAAGTTAGTCATCCTGTCAGGAATTAGACAAACCAGCTTAAATTCAAATGCTTTGGATGAGATTGATAGAAATTTATCGACAAAACATGCAGACATTTTGGGAAAGTACATTACGACTTCCTGTTTGACTATCTACAATGATGACCTGCAAGATGGTGCTGCAGTGTGGTGACTCATTGCAAAATGTTCCCCCCGACTCATCTGCTTCAATTTTAGCCACAAACTTATCAGTCACTCCTGATGAGTTATTAACTTCTATCTTTCGGCATAATCACTGAAAGGGTTGAACTGCTTGTGCATGTAACGAGAGCTGTATAACTCACCTCCTTCTACCTTAGGCTACAAATTTATCAATCACCCCTTCTATGGACACTTTCTGGAGGTCCAAGATCCATATGCTCCATGTCTGCTGACTAAGTGTGTAAATGTAGGAGGGGCTATGTTGAAAAATAGATGTGCTAGGTTTTCTAAAATTGACTCCTTCTACATTAGGCCACAAACTTATCAATCACCCCTCATAAATTCTCTGTCAACACTTCATTCTGTATTGTTATTGCTTCACCTTGTTCTATCTCAATGCACTATGTAATGATTTAATCAGTCTGAACAATACACGAGACAAGATTTTCACTGTACCCTGATAACTGCAAAAAAGATAAATGAATATAACCATATAACCATTTAACAATCACAGCATGGAAACAGGCCATCTTGGCTCTCCTAGTCCGTGCCGAATCCTTAATCTCACCTAGTCCCACCTACCCGCACTCAGCCCATAACCCTCCACTCCTTTCCTGTCCATATACCTATCCAATTTTACCTTAAATGACACAATTGAACTGGCCTCTACTACTTCTACAGGAAGCTCATTCCACACAGCTATCACTCTTTGAGTAAAGAAATACTTCCCTTAAACTTCTGCCCCCTAACTCTCAAATCATGTCCTCTAGTTTGAATCTCCCCTGCTCTCAATGGAAACAGCCTGTTCACGTCAACTCTATCTGTCCCTCTCAAAATTTTAAATACCTCGATCAAATCCCCCCTCAACCTTCTACGCTCCAATGAATAGAGACCTAACTTGTTCAACCTTTCTCTGTAACTTAATTGCTGAAACCCAGGTAATATCCTAGTAAATCGTCTCTGCACTCTCTCTAATTTATTGATATCTTTCCTATAATTCGGTGACCAGAACTGCACACAATATTCCAAATTTGGCCTTACCAATGCCTTGTACAACTTTAGCATTACATCCCAACTTCTGTACTCAATGCTTTGATTTATAAAGGCCAGCGTTCCAAAAGCCCTCTTCACCACCCTATCTACATGAGACTCCACTTTCAGGGAACTATGCACAGTTATTCCTAGATCTCTCTGTTCCTCTGCATTCCTCAATGCCCTACCATTTACTCTGTATGTTCTATTTGGATTATTCCTGCCGAAATGTAGAACCTCACACTTCTCAGCATTAAACTCCATCTGCCAACGTTCAGCCCATTCTTCTAACCGGCATAAATCTCCCTGCAAGCTTTGAAAATCCACCTCATTATCCACAACACCTCCTACCTTAGTATCATCGGCATACTTACTAATCCAATTTACCACCCCATCATCCAGATCATTTATGTATATTACAAACAACATTGGGCCCAAAACAGATCCCTGAGGCACCCCGCTAGTCACCGGCCTCCATCCCGATAAACAATTATCCACCACTACTCTCTGGCATCTCCCATCTAGCCACTGTTGAATCCATTTTATTACTCCAGCATTAATACCTAACGACTGAACCTTCTTAACTAACCTTCCATGTGGAACTTTGTCAAAGGCTTTGCTGAAGTCCATATAGACTACATCCACTGCCTTACCCTCGTCAACATTCCTCGTAACTTCTTCAAAAAATTCAATAAGGTTTGTCAAACATGATCTTCCACGCACAAATCCATGCTGGCTACTTCTAATCAGATCCCGTCTATCCAGATAATTATAAATACTATCTCTAAGAATACTTTCCATTAATTTACCCACCACTGATGTCAAACTGACAGGTCTATAATTGCTAGGCTTCCTTCTAGAACCCTTTTTAAACAATGGAACCACATGAGCAATACGCCAATCCTCCGGCACAATCCCCGTTTCTAATGACATATTAAAGATCTCCGTCAGAGCTCCTGCTATTTCTACACAAACTTCCCTCAAGGTCCTGGGGAATATCCTGTCAGGACCCGGAGATTTATCCACTTTTAAATTTCTTAAAAGCACCAGTACCTCCACCTCTTTAATTGTCATAGGTTCCATAACTTCCTTACTTGTTTCCCACACCTTAGATAATTCAATATCCTTCTCCTTAGTGAATACCGAAGAGAAGAAATCATTCAAAATCTCTCCCATCTCCTTCGGTTTCACACATAGCTGACCACTCTGATTCTCTAAAGGGCCAATTTTATCCCTCACTATCCTCTCGCTTTTAATATAACTGTAGAAACCTTTCGGATTTACTTTCACCTTATTTGCCAAACCAACCTCGTATCTTCTTTTAGCTTTTCTAATCTCTTTCTTAAGATTCCTTTTACATTCTTTATATTCCTCGAGCAATTCCTTTACTCCATGCTGCCTATATCTATTGTAGACATCCCTCTTTTTCTGAACCAAATTTCTAATATCCCTTGAAAACCATGGTGCTCTCAAACCTTTAACCTTTCCTTTCACCCTAACAGGAACATAAAGATTCTGTACCCTCATAATTTCACCCTTAAATGACCTCCATTTCTCTATTACATCCTTCCCATAAAACAACTTGACCCAATCCACTCTCTCTAAATCCCTTCGCATCCCCTCAAAGTTAGCCTTTCTCCAATCAAAAATCTCAACTCTAGGTCCAGTCCTGTACTTCTCCATAATTATATTGAAGCTAATGCTATTGTGATCACTGGACCCGAAGTGCTCCCCAACACATACATCTGTCAGCTGACCTATCGCATTCCCTAACAGGAGATCCAACACTGCCCCATCTCTAGTCAGTACTTCTACGTATTGTTGCAAAAAACTATCCTGCACACATTTCACAAACTCTAAACCATCCAGCCCTTTTACAGAATGAGCTTCCCAGTCTACATGTGGAAAATTAAAATCTCCCACAATCACCACCTTGTGTTTACTACAAGTATCTGCTATCTCCTTACACATTTGCTCTTCCAACTCACGCGCCCCATTAGGTGGCCTATAATACACTCCTATCAGTGTTACTGCACCTTTCCCATTCTTCAATTCCACCCAAATGGTTTCCCTAGAGGAGCTCTCTAATCTATCCTTCCAAAGCACCGCCGTAAGATTTTCTCGGACAAGCAATGCAACACCTCCTCCTCTGGCCCCTCCTACTCTATCACACCTGAAGCAGCTAAATCCAGGAATATTTAGTTGCCAATCACACCCTTCCTGCAACCATGTTTCACTAATAGCTACAACATCATAATTCCAGGTATCAATCCACGCTTTAAGCTCATCCACCTTTCTTACAATGCTCCTAGCATTAAAATAGATACATTTAAGATACTCTCCATCTCCTCCTCTCTTTCCCTCCCTAACAATGCATTCAAATTTATTATCCTTTTCTTTCTTCTCCCCTACATCTTTGGGCTGAGCGCATCCCTTCTCCATCACCTGCCTTTCCTCCCTCACACACTGTCTATTTACTTGCTCTACTGGTGAACTAACCTCCTCTCCCATAGTCTCCTCAAATAGTCTCCCGCCCTCCCATCTTACTAGTTTAAAGTCCGCCCTGTAGCCCTAGCAAACCTCCCCGCTAGGATATTGGTCCCCCCACGATTCAAGTGTAACCCGTCCTTCTTGTTCAGATCACTCCTGCCCCAGAAGAGGTCCCAATGATCCAGAAACTTGAATCCCTGCCCCCTGCTCCAATCCCACAGCCACGCATTCATCCTCCACCTAATTCTATTCCTACTCTCACTGTCCCGAGATTACTACCTTTGCGGTCCTTCTTCTTAACTGCCTTCCTAACTCCCTATACTCTCGTTTCAGGACCTCTGCCCCTTTCCTTCCTATGTCATTGGTACCTACATGTACCACGATCTCTGGCTCTTCACCCTCCCACTTCAGGATATCTTGGACGCGATCAGAAACGTCCTGAACCCTGGCACCAGGGAGGCAAATTACCATCCGGGACTCCCGGTCACCTCCACAGAAACGCCTGTCTGAGCCCCTGACTATTGAGTCCCCTATTACTATGGACCTCTCTCTTCTAACCCTACCCTTCTGAGCTACAGGACCGTCCTCTGTGCCGGAGGCTCGGCCACTGTCACTCCCACCAGGTAGGCTGTCCCCCCCAACAGTACTCAAACATGAGTACTTATTGTCAAGGGGTACAGCCACTGGGGTACTCTCTAGTACCTGCCTCTTCCCCTTCCTGACTGTAACCCACCTATCTGCCTCCTGTGGTCCCGGAGTGACCACCTGCCTGTAACTCCTCTCTATCACCTCCTCACTCTCCCTGACCAGGCGAAGGTCATCGAGCTGCAGCTCCAGTTCCCTAACTCGGTCCCTCAGGAGCTGCAGTTCGGCGCACCTGGCGCAGATGTGGACGTCCGGAAGGCTCGGAGACTCCAGGATCTCCCACATCCGACACCGAGAACAACAAGCTGCCCTCACACTCATACCTCCCAAATAACTGAAAATACAAGAACTAAAAGATAAGCCTACTGTGCCCTCTTCCGCCTAAGCCCTCTGAGCCCAAGCCCTACACTCTGCGCCCGGCTCACTCCGCTGCCCGCAAATGAAGCTGCCCGCTTCTTAAGGCGGCGTTCTTTATATATCTTCCCTCCTTCCCAGGCCTCCTTCACGCGCCTGCGCAGTCCCGCCTCTCAGAACTCCGATCTGAGAAGCAATTGGACAATTTGAAAATGGCCGCCGCCGCACTTCCTCTCAAGCCTCGCTGTCCTCTTCCAAAAGAGAACTACCTCACTCAGTATCTCCTTTATATATCTTCCCTCCTTCCCGGGCCTCCTTCACGCGTCTGCGCAGTCCCGCCTCTCAGAACTCCAATCTGAGAAGCAATTGGACAATTTAAAAATGGCCACCGCCGCACTTCCTCTCAAGCCTCGCTGTCCTCTTCCAAAAGAGTACCAATACCAATACCAATATTTAAGAGTAGTAACATTTCTAGAGTTTATCAACTGCTGAAACGCTGAAACGCTCATTGATCCCTTTGCTATTTCTCAACGTAGCCATTCCAAGAAGTGCCTTGCTGGCCTTTCACAACATTCTAACCTCTGTAAATTTGAGGTCATTCATAGCCTTGTTCCCCACAGACCAGCTCCCACCAATTACCATTTTTCATGGATCGAAAAAGGTTCTTAATTACACAACAGTTCAATTTCAAATTATCGTTCATGGTTTTGAATCTCTCCACTTGCTCTCCGATCCACATCAGTATAATCTTCTCTATCCTCCTATCCATGCTTTATCCATGGCTCTAGGCACAGAACAGTGGCAGTCTACTCAGCTCTGATCGTCTCAGCTTGCAGTTTTCATCTTCCTAACTTTTTATCTTCCCACTCTCTTTTGCAGTACTGGTTCATGTTTGCAATACTGGCATTCATATCATATGTTGCATGGTCAAAAGTTAGTTGATACTCCATGAAACAGCTCAAGAAATACTGTTATATTGACTTCTTAACCTGATCATAATATGTTGTTGCAGGTAACACATTGGTTGAAAGTGAGATAGCAGCAAAAAAATAGATCATATATACTATAGCTGCACTGAACTCATGTCTTCATAACCCAACTCCATTCTATCCCCTTGGCTCAGTCACTTCCCACCTATCTCAGTGGCACTTCTCATACTCTTAATCTCCCATTATCTTTCAATTCCCTGGTCCTGACTCCACTTCATTTTCACCATCCTTACCTACTTCTACACCACCCCCTCCCAACCATCAAAAAGGCCATAATCTCTCTGCTTCTTTCTCAGTGAAAGAACCAAGCAGTTCCCCTCCGCCCCCACTGGCAGAATTGGTCCTCACCCTCAACAATATCTCCTTTGGCTCCTCCCACATTCTCCAGACTCAAGGGGTAGCTATGGGAACCTGTATGCCTGTCTTTTTGTTTGTGTCGTAGAACAGTCCCTGTTCTAAGGCTTCCCTAGTAATGCTCCCCAACTATTCCTCCGCTACATTGATGACTGAATTTGTGCTACTTTATTTATTCATGCTGAGATCGTCAATTTGATCAACTTTGACTCCAACATCCATTTAGCTCTTAAATTCACTTGTTCCATTTCTGACAATTCCCTCCCATTTCTTGATCTCTCTTTCTCTATCTCCGGAAACAAACTGTCAACCAACATCTTTTATAAACCTACTGAATTCAATGGCTATCTTGACTATACCTCTTCCCACCCTGTCTCTTGTCAAAACGTTATTCCCTTTTCTCAGTTCCCTTGTCTCTGCTGCATTTGTTTCCAGGATGAAGGTTCCCTTTCCAGGATATCAGAGATGTATTTTTTCTTCAAAGAAAGGGGGTTCCATTCCTCCACTGTTGATGCTGCCTTCTCCTGTATCTCCTCCATTTCCCAGATAGCCATGCCACCCCATCTTCCCTCTGCCCTTACACTGATAGAGTTCCTTGTCTTTACTTACCACCCCATGAGCCTCCACATTCAACAGAACATTCTCTGAAACTTGTGTCATCTCCAAAGGGATCCCTACCACCAAACACATCTTTATCTCCCCCCACAACCAAGAGAAGATCTGCAGATGCTAGAAATCTGAGAAGCACACAAAAAGTGCTGGATGAGCTTAGCAGGCCAGGCAACATCTAAGAAAAGAGTGCAGTCAATGTTTCAGGCCAAGACTCTTCGGCAGTACTGAGAAAAAAACTGAGGAGTAGATTTAAAAGGAGGAGAAAGAGAAACACCAGGTGACAGGTGAAACCTAGAGGGGAAAGGATGAAGTAAAAAGCTGAGAAGTGTCAACCCAAAACGTTGACAGTACTTTTTTCCTAGATGCTGCCTGGCCTGCTGAGTTCCTTCTGCATTTTTTGTGTGCTTATCTCCCTGACCCCCCCGCCCCACTCTCCGTTTACTGTAGGGATTGTTCCTTCTGTGATTCTCTTACCTATTCATCCCTCCCAACATTTACCTCAGCAAGGGGCCAAAGTGCTACACCTGCCCAATCACCTCCCCCCTTATGTCTATAATAGGGGTCACCTATGGTATCTGATGCTCCCAATGCTGCTTCCTCTACATTGGTGAGACCCGTCGTAAATTGGGGGACTGCTTCATCGAGCACCTCCGGCCTATCCACAATTAGGGAAACTTCCCGGTGGCCAATATTCCTGTTCAGACATGTTGGTCTATGAACTCATTTATGCCACGATGAGGACACCCTTAAGGTGGAGAAGCAACACCTTATATTCTATCTGAGTAGCTTCCAATTGATGACATGAATATCAATTTTTTCTTCCTTTCCCTTCTTCTCTATTCCTCACTCTAGCCTCTCACCTCTTCTCACCCACATATCATCTCCCCCTGGTGCCCTTCCCAGTTTTCTATAGTCCTCTCTCTTAACCTATCAGATCCCTTCATCTCCAGCCCTTTACCTTTCTTACCCACCTGGCTTCACCTATTATCTTCTAGCTATTCTTCTTCCCTCTCTCCCTACCTTTTTATTTTGGTGCCTTCCTCCTTCCTTTCCAGTCCTGAAGAAGGGTCTCAATTTGAAAACTATTTGTTTCCATGAATACTGCCTGGTCTGTTGAGTTCGTCCAGCATTTTGTATATGGTGCTTTAGATTTTCAGCACCTGCAGGCTTTCTTGTGTATACACTACAGCTGATAATATTCTCTTGTTATGATTTCTTGAATTCAATTTCCCTGGAGTCCTTTCCTCTCAACAATTTGGTACAAGACCTTTATGTCACCAGTTAAAATCCCCACCAGTTAAAAATATTATTGGTGAAAAGATGTAATCTTTGCTGCTTTCAGAAGCTGAACTAACTTAACTACAAAAAAAATTGTCATCTTAGGAACTAATGTGTCCTTGGATTCCTTTCACCACAAATGGTCCTTTCACCACAAATGGAACAGACATTTGAAAATAAACTCATGTTGCCTCCAAGATAATTTTTTAAATATTTTCAACCAAGATCCTTTCCTACCTTTTCAAAAACTGTTAACCATTGATAGTGCTTGCTCTTATGATTTCAGAAGATCAAAACATTTGTAATTCCTGCACTGGTTACAAAGTTGATGCTCATCATTTGATAAGTTTTACCAATGCTCCTTTTCTCAATTTACAGGTTTGTAGCTCTGTTAGTAATAGTATTAAATGGTCACAAATTTACGGTTTATTTTTCTCTTGTTATTGGTTAAGTTAATCACCTACTACCACTATTGCTGTCCTTTATCTATCCTGTCTCTTTTTTCATATGCTTATTCCCTTATATCCAGTCATCAACCCACAACCTAATGTTTGAGAATCTAAAACACTGTTATCACACTTCCTGATTAAAGGTCTTGGCCCAAAATGTCAACTATTTATTTCACTCCTTAGATGCTGTCTTACTTGCTGAATTTCTCCAGCAAATTTTTGTGTTGATCAAGATTTTCAGCATCTGCAGGGTTACTTGTGTCTCGTATCACAATTATTTGTCTTTTTTTTCAGAATTACTGTTATATTTTTACATCTGAAATTTGTATTTTTCTCTTCCTCAAAATAAATGCCTTGCTATCACCTGCTGAGTGAGACTTTTGTAGATTAGAAAAATGTGCTGTGATCATGTTCAATGTGGTGCAATTCACTTGGATTTCTTGATAACGTTGGAATTACACAGTTAGAATAATGGGGCAATCTGAGCTTTGGGAAAGGCAACAGTTTTCTTGGTTTATCAGATATACCACATTGTCCCAGTTCAACTTGGCCAGTAGGAGTTCTAGAATTGGGTGAGGTGAGAGGTTTAGTTACTCTTTCTACCTGGCATCTCAACACTACATTGACTGTGGCTACCCTTATATGTGTGAACACATTTAACTGGTCTTCTGACCTTCATTAAAATGTCAAGTTATATAATTTTTTTGTTTATTTACCTTCATTTTCCTCCATTTCTGATGTGATTTAATATACCTTTGATAAATGTAATATTCTAAACATTGGTTAAATCTACTTAAGTGCTTTTAAATACATGATCCAGCAAAACAGAATTGAACTGCATTTGAGGATCAGAATCAGATTCATTGCAGAAGTACAATGTAAAAGTAAACAATTACTATTAACAATAAAAATAAATAGTCCAAAAAAGGAGGATTTGTGTTACATTATTTTAAAGGTGTAAAGTCATGAAATACATCCAGTTGTCAGGAATCACAAAAAGACAAAAGATCAAAGGACACTTATGACAGAATGATGTCCATCATTTTCAATATGCTTCTTCTTCAGTATTCCACTCAAATGTGGTACTAGAACATGCAAAGCTGGATGAATTATTACAGAATTATCATATCAATAGTTTGAGTTTAAAATATTCAATGCAGCACACAACTGCTTCATTGTTTTCTTCTGGGATGTTTGATGGAATGAGGAAAGTATAAACAATTCACCCACCTAAATATATTTCTAACCCCAAAATCTGAGCAACACACACAAAATACTACAAGAACTCAGCAGGCTAGGCATCATCTATAGAAAAGAGTACAAAGTTTCAGGCCAAGACACTTCAGCAGGACTCTGAAATATCTCGGCCCGAAACATTGGCTCTACTCTTTTCCATAGATGCTGCCTGCCTCCTGAGTTCCTCAAGCATTTTATGTGTATTGCTTGGATCTCCAGCATCTGCAGATTTTCTCTTGTTTCTACCTAAAATTACATAGCTTAGTTTCCAGTGAATTGGCAATTGATCTAATTCGCTTTAAGAATTTTCAAGTAAATTAATGTTCATACAAGCATAAAGTAGACAACACACTAGGGAAGCAGCTGTCAGTCTTAATTAGTTCTAGGGCAAATCTGTACAATGATTCTTTAATAAATAATATTTAATTCTCTCTTTGCACAAAAGCTTATACTTTCAACTTTACAAATGCATTTCATTATTTTAGTAATATGAGAATTTCAAAGCATTAGTTTAGTTGATCTGAGAATAGGTTTTCATTCTGCATTTTGAATTTTGGGGAAATGGAATAACTCCTCCCCCACACCTTAGATGTTTTCATAGAGTAGATTCTGGTTAATTGATCAATAGATTAATCAGGGCAGCCACTGATTTGACACAACTCTTATCAAGAGCTGGCATTCCCTTTGTTTATTTGGGACATTATGCTGCTTAATTGCATTCAAGACTATTTATACTTGTGTGGCCACTGAGCTTAGTGCGAGCAGTTTTTAAAATAGTGTCTGCTGCATGGATTTGTATTCAAAAAGCAGTGATTTTGTCATGATAGTTAGCAAAAATAAGCAGTAAGACAATTTAGAATTGCTTTCTCACTGCAGTTTCAGGCATTGAGGCTTGGGAGATGCCAGAAATGGCTGGGGGTGAAAATGAAATAATTTCACTAATTCAACATATTAGGAACTATAAACAGTTTGATGATAATGAAAATCATGTTGCATGTTACAATGATAATGAAGATTTGGAGGATGTAATCATTGAAAGTTTGTATGAAGGCAGTCCATTATCTGCACTAAGTGTGTGTGCTAAATTTCTTCACCTATAGTCAATCAAAAGAACATGTCAGTGTGTTGGTTGGCCGGTGTATCCGATGATGACAATGAAATCTGTGCGAGAGAGTTCTTAAAGTTGAAAAGACATTGCAGTGGGATATTCCACTCTGTCAACCTCAGAAGTCTGAGTCCAGAAGTATGAGTAGTCATCACACACTGCTGTCTTCCTTGGTTTCAGTGGGACTTCTTCTGTGTCTTATCGTGCCTTTTGCTCTCCATAAAGCTTTGTAGAACCATGTTCTTGGCCATTGGACCTTACTGTAGATCACAGTCACCCATTCCGACAGAGTTCACCAGGATATGAGGTCCGCTGGCTACCCTCATCTGGTTTAACCCACCTACCAAAGTAGTGTACTGGGGTGTGGACTTTGTTGTATGTAAACAGCCACTTGGAGCCACAGGTGAGGGCTGAGTGTTCGGTGGGGGCCGAAGGTGAATGAGCTGCCTCGAAATGAACACAACAAGCCCTTTCAACGGAGGTGCTAACCCTCCCAGGACACCCCGTACACAGCAGCATCTACCAGATGGATTCCTGCATTGATAACTATTAGAAGCAAGCACATGGTTTTATAGTCCAGTTGTAGCATTGGTAGCGTTCCAATTTATCATGTATTTCATTTAAATACATAACTTGTTACTCAGTTAGATGATAATTTATCTTTTTTATACCTTTTTTAACTACCTCCATGAAACCTTGGCTAATTGGGGCAGCGGCTTAATTGGACCAAAATGTACTGGTCTTCATGTGTCCCACTTAACCGGAAGCCAATGTATTTTAACATTCCTATAATAAAATGGTATAATACAAAGCAATTGCATATGTGCAGAAACTGTGCAAAACTATTTGATCCATATTTCTGTGCTTGTCAAATTAAAGGTGATGCATGGTACATCATTTTCACTTAACTATCTAGTTTATAATGAAGAGAATAGCTCAGGTCACAGATATTCTACGTGCACAGCTCAGCAGATTATTTGGATCGCCATCAATCACCACTGATGGTGATTCAGTCTAAACGTTTTTAGCATTTACTCACTTAAAAGCACTCAGTTGAGACAACTTCTTTTTGCAATATATCCTACCAAAAGTATTTTTTAAGAGCAATATACAGTTAAACAAGAAATATATTGAATTTCCATTTAAGTATATTCCATCTGCTGCCTGATATTTTGAAGAAGATTTGTCGTAATCTTTTGGCAATATACTTCAATATTTGTTCTCTCATTAAACTGCAGTAATATGTTTGCCATTTAAAGAACTGAAACATGATTAATATTTAATTTCTCCAATTGTTATTGTAATATGTCTGTGCTTCTTTGTATTCATTTTAGTATAATATTGAAATGCATACTGCACTTGACAAATAGCTGAAGAAAAATTAACAATTCATTTAATTCTGCATGGGCAAAATTTTTTCAGAATTACTTTAACAACCTTCAAGGCCATTTAAGCAAGGTTTCAAGAAAAGACTATTTATCTATTTTAATACAGTAATTTGACACAATCTTTAACAAGAAGGTTCTGTTGTTATTTCATTACAGAATGAAATCCCCTGCAGAGAAAATCACCAACTTCCATGAAACAACTGCATATTTCAATCCCTTCTTATTCATTCTGTATGAAATACTGAAAATAGTTTTGATAATTATTAATAGCTTTCAGTAACAACACATATTTCCAATTTAAATTTAAAACACTTGTTTGTAAACATGTATTTAATATGAGAACATGCCTTTCAGCATACACCAATAAGTCAATAAGTCAAGCATATCAGGCTCACAGTTTAGTGAAAACAGAAAATGTTAGAAACAGTCATTCAGGCATATCAACAGAAAGAGAAAAAATTTAACATCTCAGGTCAAATACCCTGCAATAATCCGATGTTAACTTGCTTTTCTCGATGCACTGTTCTCAGCTCATCCTAATATCCATCCTTAATGTCAAGGACACCACCTGAAATGTTATCTTTGTTTTCCTTTTGTTTAGTTGTTAACTGCTGTATAGAGTACTTCCAGCATTTTAGAATTATATAGTTCAATAGTTCAATGGTTCCATTTGATATCAGAGAATGTATACAATATACAACCTGAAACTCTTGCTCTCTGCAGACATCTATAAAATCAGAAGAGTGCCCCAAAGAATGAATGACAATAAAAACATCGGAAACCCAAAGCTCCTTTCCCTGACTCCCATACACAAGCAGCAGCAAAGCACCAACGCTCCCCCACTTATTACAGTCAAAAAGCATTAGCATCCACCACTCACCAAGCAAGCAATAGCAAAGCCCCCAAGAGAGACCATGAACTGCAGTGCAGAAAAGCTAATCGTTCACTTGACAATTCGACAGACCACAGGCTCCCTCCCTCCCTAGTAAAGAGGCAGCGAGGTGTCACACAGTGAGAATGGAGGCCAATAAAAACAAAACAACTCGTTGATTACAGTATTAAAGTCTGCCATGTTACTTTTCTTTCGAGTTCTCTGACTTGAGAGTCGCCACCACCATCAATGAGTGGCAGGGGAGAAGAGAGTAAGAGAATGAGAGAGCGAGAGAGAGATAGAGAGAGAGAGAGAGTAAAAGAGGCAGAGAGACAGACAGCGGTTCCCGATATCCACTCTTTCCAATATTCAATGTTCTCCTATGACACTTCAGTCGGTGGTACCGGCATAGAACTGGCTCATCCACAGGGCCAAAAAGCCTCGGAATCGCAAAGGCACTAACAGAACCCATCCAGAGAAACATATAGTGCATCATATCCATGATGACAATCAATGGTCAATCAATACTAACCTCATGTATCAGCATGTGGTCCATAGCTTTCTAAACATTAGCAATTCAAGTATTCATCTAGATTCTCCTTGAATGTTCTGGGCATATCCACTTTCACCACCCACTGAGGCAGTTCACTACAGATTGCACAAGCTTCTTAACAATTCTGCCTCAGACCCTTTCTAAATCTCTTCTCTTCTGCCTGAACCTGTAATAGTTAGCTTTTTTGACATATGAGGAAAGCTTTCCAACTATTTGCTTTCTGGAGACCCCTTCTAACTTTGCATACTTCTAAGGGACCACTCCTCAGCCTTCTCAGGTCAACTCAGGAAAACAACTTAGCCTACGTGGTCTCTTTCTATAATCTCAAGAAACATTCTGATGAATCTCCTCTGCAATTTTCTAGAACAATCATGTTCATTACTGAATATGGTGTGGTGAGCTGGGTGTGCACACTAGTCTAGATGTGCCTGAACCAACATACTATAAAGCTGTACTATAAGCTCCCTGCTATTCCATGCCAGAGCTAATGAAGCAAGCATTTCATATGTCCTCTCTACCACCCTACCAACATTTACTGCAATATTGAGGAAAACTTGGATTTATACACCAATGTCTCTCTCTGTTCCTCAATACTCCCAAGGGCACTACCATCGATTGCCTGACTTACCCTTATTAGTTTTCCCAGATACATCGCCTCACACATCAGAGTTAAATTACATCTGTTGTCACCCTACCCATATTACATACCAATAACTTCCTTTAATCTAAAGACTACCTAAGGCATCATCGTTGATGAAGATAGCAGAGTTTGTCATCAAAACAAGGGTTACAATCTCTACCTGTACCCTGAAGGAAGCCCGAGAAGAGTTTATTGGTTATATATACTAGGATAGCACTAGATCCTATTTCACATCTCATACACTGATATATAAATAATAAATGCATATAAGAAACAGTGACAGTCCTATCAGAAACCTCTATACTGCACTACTGTCACTTTGAATTACCATTGTGCTCCAACTTCTACTACCAGTCTGATCTGCCAAACTCGTCTTAGAATCAGAATTGGACAACATAGGAACAGGCTATTTGCCTCATCTCACCCCCACGGACTAGTGAGCACCCTTCTGAATTAATCACATCCCTCAGCAGCGATTCCACAGGCCTCTAAGCCAAACAGATTCAAATGCTTAAAACGTATGTGCTCTGGGCTCTAACCTTTTGGATCAGGTCTCCCAAGTGGGACCTTACCAAATGCTTACTGAAGTCTATGGAGGTTAAGTATACTGCTTTCATTAACACATTTTGTTACCTCTTGAAAAAATCAATTAAATTGATCCCCTTCACAAAGGCATGCTAATTATTTTAAATGAATCCCTGCTTTTCCAAGACTATATTAATCCAGTCCTTCAGGACTTTTTCCAATAACATGTGCATCCCTGATGTTAGATGCATAGGCCATTGTCACCCAACTTATTCCCACCGTCCTTATTGAATAAAAGTACTACATTTGCTATCATCCAGTCATCTGGTGTCTCACCTGTGGTCAACAAAAATTTAAAACCTGTTAAGCTCCTAGTTTCATTCTCTCTTGCTTCCCATAGGACCCAAGAATGCACCTGATTAGGCTCAGAGAATGTACCCAACTTCCAGTCCACTATGACACCCAATGCCTCTTTTTTAATAACATGTTCTGGAATTTCACCATCTCTCTCCCTGATCTACAGCGCAGGTCAGCTGAAGACCCATCTGGCTTTGTTGTTCCCAGATTCCTTTTGCCAGATCTTGAACTGTGATAGTGAAATTGGTCTTTTTTTTCAATCCAGGATCTTAACTTCTTCACCACTCATATCCAATTTTATTGGAACCTTGCAACTCCTGGAGTTATGGTCACCATTTCCAGAATGCTCTGCCATTGTCATTTCAACCTCTTGCCTGTCTATATTCCCTATTATTAGGTCGTCTGTTCCCTCTATAGCCAGACTACTGGTTCAAAAAGTTCTTCTAAGTTAACAATTCCACTCCACTAAGCTTTTCTTCCCAAAACCATTAATGTTTGGAAAGTTGAAGTATGCTCCCCTAACATCTCAGTGATTTTCTGTCTTCATTGCTCTTTCTTTCTGATTTTCAACACCTCCACTTTTTTTTTTGGTTCCATGTACCCTTCACTTTACCTGATAGTTCCCAATATAATTTTTCTTACATCAGATTCTTGTATGGGCAGCCTTTCATTTCCTGCTTATAACCCTTCAAGCTGCCCCCACATTAACTCCCCACTTGACCCAATCTGCTCACTTTCTTCTCTCCGCCTCCACGTACTATCCAGCTTCACTCATCTCCCAACTCCCCTGGATTTATTTGGTTCATCCCTCCTCAGTCCACCAGCTAACCCCACTCCTCTTTATGTTGGCTATCTTTGCTCTTCATCTCTTGGTCATGTTGCAGGAATTTGATCCAAAATGCTGACACTTCCTCTCCCTCTAGAGTTGCTAACCTCTAGTGTGAGAGAGAGAGAGGGAGAGTTGTGTTCCCTCAGCCTTTTGATTTTCATAGCTTTGCAAGCATCATCCTATGGACTCTACTTGTACTGTGAAGCTATAACTACTCAATGTTAGGCAACAAATATTAAATCCCCAGTGCACAGGAAGAGGTTAAAAGGACCCATGAATAAATCAATACTAGAGTATTTAATAGTGCTTTATGAAGTTGACATTTATCTATATCGAAGAGTATATACTAAGGCAACAGAATATAACTTTTCTCAGATTTCTTCTTTACGCCTTCGCCTTCTTCATCTATCATCTCCCAGGTTCTTACTTCATTCCCCTCCCCACCCATCTAGTTTCACCTTTCAGCTTTGCTCTTCTTCTGCTCTCTCCACCTTCTTACTCTGTCTATTTCTTCCTTCCTTTCTAGTCCTGATGAATGTCAACTGTTTATTCATTCTACATATGGTGCCTGAACTTCTGAGTTTCTCCAACATTTTCTGTGTTAGAATATATTCACAATGTTTTAACTGCTGTTTTGTCTTATAGTTCAACGCGCAGGTACATTTTGACTTACATTGTATGGTTATTTTGCCTGGAAATAAATAGAATCTATAAATTCTTGTATAATACTCTACCACTTGTAATTTATGTAACATTTTCATATCCACTGATGTTTTCATCCAGGTCAATCATTTTAGTATTATTTACATATTAGACTAAATCACATTGCTTTTCTACACTTGGCTACTTGAGCAGAAAAACTACAGATTAGTCCCTGTACTATATCCCCCAGGATGTAAACTGGTAGAACACAAGTGTAAACTGAATTTTGAAGCCATTAAACTACCATTTATGTATAATGGGCACAAAGCATAGTTAAGTAGGTGAAGTCACATAAGTTTATTTCAGATTTGATTTCAAGTCATTTTAATGTCAAAATAATGGAATTAAAGCTCTGAAAGCAATTCAGTGGTCTCTGGAAAGATGGTTTTATGTCCTTTTTTTTGTGTGTCATACTCTGCCAGAGCCTCGGTGACCACTTTTTTTTTAAGTGAGTGGTCCCCCAAGTCCTTCTCACAGCGCAGTTGTTTTTATTTTGACGAAGTTGCGAGCTCGACACTCAACCCGGCACGGATGGAATGCGTGCCTGAGAACGGCACGACTGGATTCAAACTCAGGAACCTTCGCTCCAGAGTCTGGCGCTGATGTCAGTGTGCCACCAGCTAGCCTGGTTTTATGTCTACAGGATCTAAAATTTCAAGTGCAAATTTTCAGCTTGATCAGCTTAGAGATGCATTCAAGAAACTTGCATAACATGTACTTGTACATTTGCTGAAGCAGACTATGCACAGCAAGGCTAAGAGTTTGGGAAGTCATAGAACAATCAGTATAAACAATAAAAGAAAATACAGCCTTAATGCAAACAAGCATAAACATTCAAATGCCAATTGTTTACATTTTGTACTAAAATAAGTGTGTTATGAAATTCTTAATTTGTTTCAGTATGAGAGATTTCAGGAAAAAAAAAATTCAATTTTGGTACAATAACATAATGGATTATAAAAAATTGCACATTACACTATGTTGCTGGACATAACCAAAAATTTCTAATGAATTGGATCTGATAACTTTATCCCAGTGCTATTGCATGTCCTCTCACTAATATCCATTGATTTAGTTATATATCAAAGCCAAAATCAATAACTCAGAGCAATCAAGCTAGCTTCCAGCAGTATTTGTTACTGGTATGAAGCAACAGGAACATAACTGAGAGCTTCAGAACAGTACACCTCAAACTCTCTGAAGTACAACCTTGTGGATCAAAACAAGGGATATTATGGGAAATTAATTTAAGTTTGGTTAAAGAAGTATGTTCTAAGAAGCACTTTACTTGGCAGGGAATAACAGACTTAATGATTTTAGATTAAAATCTAAAGAGAGGTAATTTCTGCTTGACTAATAATATTATCATTCCAATATGAATATTCAGGGTGTGATAGCTGTGTTATCTTAGCATTTGAACCCACGGGATATCTCTACAACATTCAGGCAAAATTTGAGGTTTTTGTATTAAGACCATTCTTAAATGACTATTACTAAACCAAAATTTTTTTTAAAACTTTCACTTCTACAAATGTATAAAAATTGCTTCTTTTTTGTGGTTCTATTTGACTGAAAAATATTAAAAATGGGGTATTTGTTAAATTAACTATACAATTCCAACTTGGGTTCAAATATACTCTATTCACCTATTTATTCTGCAGATAATTTAAGATCTTTTTATGCAAGAAACCATTGTCAAGAATGCTCTCTAAATCCACTGGAACAATATTACAAATCCAATACAGGAGGTAAAATGTAATTGGCGCAATCTCTTGTGAAACATTGAGCTTGTTATTCATGTTCTACTTGTAGTAGGTTAAATTACAGTTTCTGAAGTTAATGTCTAAACACATGATACATAGCCTATAAATACTGAAATAATTCCAAGAGCTATTGACACTGAATATCTGGTTTCATGACAAATACTTCAATGCATTGAGGTATTGCTACAGAATTTCATAACTTACACAGAAGTTATTGAATACAGAACTGTATACAGTAGTTCTTATTACTGAAGGCAGCATCAGAACTAAGGAAATAAATGCCTATTAATTTAATACCACTCACCTATTTCATTTCGACCTTATGAAATTAAGGCCCCCCCCCCCCTTTCAACTACTAAACTGTTTGAAGGAAGTCCCATTGCATGAATATTAAAATGAATCGGCAGCGAAGGAAACCGGAAATAACAAAGAGAAAATGTTGAAAACCTGAGGCATCATATAACTATATAACCATATAACAATCACAGCACGGAAACAGGCCATCTTGGCCCTCCTAGTCCGTGCCGAACCCTTAATCTCACCTGGTCCCACCTACCCGCACTCAGCCCATAACCCTCCACTCCTTTCCTGTCCATATACCTATCCAATTTTACCTTAAATGACACAACTGAACTGGCCTCTACTACTTCTACAGGAAGCTCATTCCACACAGCTATCACTCTTTGAGTAAAGAAATACCCCCTCGTGTTTCCCTTAAACTTCTGCCCCCTAACTCTCAAATCATGTCCTCTAGTTTGAATCTCCCCTACTCTCAATGGAAACAGCCTGTTCACGTCAACTCTATCTATCCCTCTCAAAATTTTAAATACCTCGATCAAATCCCCCCTCAACCTTCTACGCTCCAATGAATAGAGACCTAACTTGTTCAACCTTTCTCTGTAACTTAATTGCTGAAACCCAGGTAACATCCTAGTAAATCGTCTCTGCACTCTCTCTAATTTATTGATATCTTTCCTCTAATTCGGTGACCAGAAATGCACACAATATTCCAAATTTGGCCTTACCAATGCCTTGTACAACTTTAGCATTACATCCCAACTTCTGTACTCAATGCTTTGATTTATAGGAAAATTAACTGTGTTAACATTTCAGGTCAGAATATGCAACTCCAGCACTTCAGACTTCCATTATTTGTAATGAATATTTTAAAAAGAAAAAAAGTAAAAGCAATGCTAGAAGAACTCAATGGGTGAAGCTGCATTTTTGGAGCCAAGATGTGCAGTCAGCTATTTCAGGTTGAATCCATGCATCAGTACTGAGGGAAAGATAAAGATAGTTCATAGAAGTACAAAATTATGATGGTTGGGGTGGGGGAGGGGAGACAAAGAGGCTGGTTGGTAATAGTTGGCATCAGTTGGAGAGAGAATGATGGATGTATGTAACCAGGTGGGAAGGGGTGGGGTAGGTAGAATAGAAGCTCCCAGGTGATAGGTGAAACCAGATTGGAAGTGGAAGATTTTGTGATGATCAGATGGGACCAGAATGAGAGAGGGGATTGGAAAGGTGAATAACGGGAACAAAAATACTTGGTGAACAGTAAAGTCTTTTGGACAAGAGAACCTTGGGTGGGAGGGGGTGAAGGATGTGAGTTCCCTGAAATTGAAAAATTCTATCTGCATGCCAAGTAAGAATATGAGATTTTGTAATTCTACCAATAATCTACAAAAAAGTAGTGAATGCACCAATAATATATGATGCAATATTTAAAGCAATAATAGAATCAGAACCGGGTTTAATATTACCAACACATGTCGAGAAATTTGTAAACTTTGTACCAGCAGTACAATGCAAAGCATAATAAATATTGAAAAAAACTGAATTACAGCAATTATAGATATGTATATTAAATAGTTAAATAAAATAAGCAGTGCAAAAAATTCAAATAAAAATGTAGTGTGATAGTGTTCATGGGTTCAATGTCCATTTAGAAATCAGATGGCAGAAGAGAAGAAGCTGTTCCTGAATTGCTGAGTGTGTGCCTTCAAGCTTTGGTACCTACTTCCTGATGGTTACACTGAGAAGAGGGCATGTCCTGGGTGGCAGGGGTCCTTAATGATGGATAACACCTTTCCGAGGTACCGCTCCTTGACACCATATTGAATGCTCAAGATATTTTAGGTAGCTTAACTTAGTTAAATTAGTTAAGCTATTAGTCTATTTAAAATAGTATAACCACAGGCAGTAAACAAAACATTGCATTAACATTGTAAAAAATATGGCCCAGTGATTAAAAGTGGAGTGTAATGTTAATTTCAAGTTTGAAACGGAGGATGTGCAACACAGCAGGCCAATTGCATTGGCAAGGTATCTGTTGCTTCAGATTTTAGCAATTCCCAGACCTAGTTTTGACTCAGCTGAAGTTGGCTTCAAAATAAAGCACCTTATGTGTGTTTCTCAACTGAGTTCACATTCATCCTCTGTTTTCCAGGCTATTGAATTCAGTTTCACTTAATCAACTTTGTTAGATAAGGTAAGCTAAAGCTAATTCAAGCAAATTTACACAGTCATACAATAAACTCATTCACAATAATTTCAAGATTTTTACAGAATTTTACAGAGTTGAGTAAGACCCACCACTCCATAATTTTTGATTGAATTGATATTTTTGACTTTCATGATAATTTTGCCACAATTAGGAGCAGAGCCCATTGAACAAATCATAAACAAGCAATAATTTACAGTATGTGTCTAGTAACTGTGATGAACATAGTCCCTCCTGCATTCAGTTCAAGCACAACCACAATCTTTCATTGCCTACAAAGAGGCGACTGCGGGAGGCAGAGCAGCGACTATAGAATCACTACAAGTTAGTGAACAGGGCCATGTTCAAGAATTTGTCTGTAGATCTGAATGAATATGGTTGTGATAGACCTTATAAAATCAGTTGTAGATGAGTCTTCCCCAACCAGAGGCCTTGGATAAACCAGAAGATCTGTAACATGCTGAGGACCAAATCTGAGGTATTCAAGTCTGGTGACCAGAAATGTTACAAGGAGTCCAGGTATGATCTCCAGAAAGCCATCTGAATCAATGAAGGAAGCTCAACAGTTGTGGCTGAGTTTGAATGCTATAATCACTTACAAAGTAAAATCAAATGACAAAGGCAACAACAGGGCTTTGCTTCTAGATGAGCTCAGTGCTTTCCATGCTCGCTTTGACTGTCAAAACGGAGGAACTATTATGAACTTCCACAGCCCTCGATGAACTTTTGATATCAGTCCCTGAGGCTGATGGGTGAGTGGTGAACCCACAAAAAACATCCAGCATAAATAGGGCATCCAGCCGAGCACTAAATATCTGTGCTGATCAACTGACTGCAGCATTCACTAAGATCTTTAACTTGCCGCTTTAGCAGTTTGAGGTACCCACCTGCTTCAAGCAGGCATCAATTATACTCAGGTCTAAGAAGAAAGTGGTAACCTGCCTCAATGATTTTTGTCCAGTAGCACTTTCATCCACAGTGATGAAGTGTTTAGTGAGGTTGGTGATGAAACATATCAGCTCCTGCCTGAGAAGTGACTTGGATCTGCTCTAATTTGCCTACTGCACAACAGATCCACAGCAGAAAATTATTTCATTTAATCTTCACTGAACCCTGGTACATCTGGCCAGCAAGGATACATACACCAGGATGCTTTTTATCCACTGCAACTCAGCATTCAGTACTATCATTTCCTCAAAACCAAAATCTGGTTCCGTGGTGCCACAACAAAAAATTTTCACTCAATGTCAGCAAGACCAAGGAGCTGATTACTGACTTTAGGAAGAGGAAGGGGAAGCCAGAGGTCCATGAGCCAGTCCTCATTTGGGGATCAGAGGAGGAGAGGGTCAGCAAATTTAAATTCCTTGGTGTTATCATTTTACAGGACCTGTCTTGGGCCCAGCACATAAGTCCAAATGTGAAGAAATATCTAAAACTCTGGCAATTTTTTATGGATGTGTGTTAGATAGTGCATTGATTGGTCACATCTCAGCCTGGTAAGGGAATACCAATACCCTTGAATGGTAAATCCTACAAAAAGTAGTGGATATGATCCAGTCCATCACGGTAAAGCCCTCCTCACCACTGAGCACATCTACATGGAGTGTTGTTGCAGGAAAGAACCATCCATCATCAGGGATCCACACCACCCAGGTCATGCTCTATTTTCGCTGCTGCCAGCAGGACTGACATCTTCAGGTTCAGGAACAGTTATTACCCCTCAATCATCAGGCTGTTGTACTTGCCTAATCAGTAAAGTGTTCACACAAATTCTGACCTCACTTTCAAGGATTCTTCATCTCATGTTCTCAATATTTATTGCATATTTTATTATTATTATTATTATTATTATTATTATTATTATTATTATTATTATTATTATTATTTCTTGTTTTCTTTTATTTTTATATTTGCACAGATTGTTGTCTTTTGCATGCTGGTTGTCCACCCCATCAGCGTGGGCTTTAATTGATTCTATTATGGTTATTGAATTTATTCAGTTACCCGCAAGAAAATGAATCTCAGGGTTGTACATTATGACATATATGCACTTTGATAATAAATTTACTTTGAACTTGAACTTTGAGTTAGTTTTTGAAAATTCATAAATTCAAGGCAATGCCAGAAACCATAGGGATGAGATGACCTTCTACAACCACAATTATCTTCGTTTCTGTAGCATATACCCTCAGCTCATAGATTCCCATTAATCACACACTATCAAATGCAGCCTGGATATGTTTTTTTTATTTTATCTGAAATACAGCGCAGAATAGGCCTTACTGGCCCAATTAGTCACACCACCCAGCAACCCACCTATTTAACATAGATGAATCTTAGGACAATTAACAGTGACCCCATTAACCTTCTATTTGGTCGTCTTTGGACCATGGGAGGAAACTGGAGCACTAGAGGAAACCCATGCAGTCATGGGAAGAACATACAAAAACTGTACAGATAATGTCATTCTCCATTCTCCAATCTGTAACAGCGTCACGCCAACTGCTATGCTACGCTATCGAGGAAGTCATTCTTACCTTGCTACTAGATTGGGCTTTATTGTTCTATGCCCACCTATAATAAGATCTGGAGCTGAGAGCATATTGCAAATTGTGTATCGAGACCTAGTTGAGTTTCTATTTCTTTGACTTATCTGCACAAATTCTATGAACATATTTTAAATCAGAAGCTTTCAAAGAGAACATCGTGTTAAGATTGCGCCCACAACAGCAAGCAAATGTGGAGCTACATAATGGAGGGTGTAAAATGCTGTATATTGATATTTGTATTATATCCTGAACGTTGAACACTATATCAAACTCTACATTCCCAATTACTTTCTTACAAATTGTGGAAATATATAATCATTGGATTTGTACCCCACAAATAATTTCTAACTCAATTTTAAATAATGGAAGTTTCATAACATTAAACAAATCTCTGCAGAACAAACCATTCCATTAAGTTGTAGACTGCTTTGATATTTCTCATTATAACTAGTACAATACAATGCATACAATGATTTATTTTATTTAGTTTGTGGAATACTGCAATGTATAAACATAATACTAGATGATAAGTCACTAAACATCAGATAAATTCCAGACCTCTAGGTTTGCACTGTTGCATGGGAAAGTTGGAGTCTTATATGTGGAAAGTTGAATCAGTCTTTTTGTTATGTCACACCCAGTGCAGTCCAGTGACAAGAATCAGTCTAGCTTCCATTGTTCAACACCATCAGCTCTGGTCCTCCACCCAGTAATACCTCACCATCCAAGGCTCCATTAATTTAAATGGTGATTATACAGAGGAAAAGGGAAGTTATGTTTATTTATGTTAATTCATTTGCATTAAAACTTCTATGCTGCTTTATTAACTGCATTTTTTTTAACTTTTAGGTAGAAATACAAAATGGTAATAAGCCCTTCCTGTCCAATGAGTCTGTGTAGCTCAATTACTCACATGACATATTAACCTATTAACTCATATGTCTTTGGTATGTAGGAGAAAACCTGAGCACCCAGAAGAAACTCAAGTAGTCATGGGGCCAACCTACAAACTCCTTGCAGACAGAGGCGGAACTGAGTCCAGAATGCTGGCATTATAATAGCATTGCACTAATTGCCACACTACCCTGCTGCATTTTCTTTTGTTTTAATCTTGACACTCTTAAATATCGCCAAATATCAGACACACTGAAAACAAATTAAAATTCATCTCCCACTCTTTATATCTGGAAAAGCTAGAAGGCCTGTGCCTTTACTCAAAGCCTTTCAGGGCCAGGGCCATAATACTGTAACATCAGAGACCCTTAGGTCATACTGTCTGCTTTCAGATCAATGAAGTGTGGAGTGAACAGAGTGTAAACCATGATAGAAAACCAGGTCAGCCTCAGTGATTTTAATTTTTCCAACTCTTTTATTTGTTAGTCACCAAGAGTCAATAAATTTCAACTTAATTCACCAAGTGCACCAGTCAATCATACATCAGCATATTATGATATGATATTCGATGGTGCTGTGTGATAGCAACCTGCTTCTTGCACTTATTAAAATAAATCTGAATTGCCCTTATCCTAAATTAGTCAGAAATGCTAATTATGTATTCCCTTTTCTGAATACTTTCATTTGCCCAGTAAACCAACCTTCGTCTTTAGCATTAAACACATTATATAATGAAGTGGCAATTTGGACTATACTTTGAATTCATTTTTTTTAACTGGAATGAATTTCAAAGACTTATGTATCATACCCTAATGCTGCTGGAGTATGTATGTAGTGTAGTGTGCTATTAGCTGGGGATTCAACAACTGATTCATTATCAGTTCTTATTGAAATTGCACCTATTTAAAACATTTTTTTTCTTTTATGTCACACCAGTCAAAAGAACACATTAATTATATTAGGTAAAATGAAGGCAATGGCACACTGTTGGCTTCATAAATATATGTGGATTAAAATAATGCACCAATTTCTTGCACTTTATTCATCAATATTATTCAACATTGTTTATACTGGACAACATCTAACACGACATCAAGCACCATTTCTAATTACTGCCTTTGGCAAACTGGAGTGTTACAGTCTTAAAACATGCTGCGTGGTATTATTTCTTTGACTGTGTGAGTTATTAGATAACCTTTTTTTCAATGGTACTTCATTGCAGTAGGAAATGTATGTTTATGTGAATTTACATTTCCAATTTCAAGAACACAATAAGCAATATCAGTATTTAAAAATAAACTGATTGTTAATATTTGTCCCCCTGCTTCTCAGTGTCTGATTTGTAGGCAATGTTCATGATAAGGCAGAGCAAGGCCATAAATTAAAATGAGTTTTATTCAAATAGCCCTGTGATCACTATTTTAATTTCGGCGGCACAGAAGCTGGAAAATGACAGGACTAGTAGTTATCGGTTACCTACCCATTCCATTCTTGGTTTTTAGCAGATCAATATGTACCACAGGAACTCAAATATTACAAAACATGATGAAAGAAAAAATATCTAATGGGCAAAACGTACTATATGGAAACTTGAATTTGGTAAAATATTATCTAATTCAATATGGAAAATGTAGAACTTTATGTATATATTTCTAGATGCACCCACATCTAAAAACTGAGGAATATTAATAAGCTACAAAGAAATCACAGTTCTAAGTTTACCACGGAGCCTACAGTCTATCATTAGTGTATGTGTGCTCAGTTGAGTGCATGCACAATTTTATTTAGAGCTACTAGAAAGCAGCCATTTATCAATAATGACAACCCTAATGGTACAAATGTCAGGAACACAAATGACATTAGGTAACGTAACAGAAATGGTATGATAAACAGCAGTAAATCAAAAATTGTCTGTTAAATTTCGTAGGCAAGCAAAGGTAACATTTCAGTGTACTTTTAAATTATTATTAAATTAAGTAATAAATAAATTAAATGATTATAATAAAGATAATTGCACCTGCTGCTAGACATGGACATGGAATAGTTACCTAGCTCAGTCAAAGTAACTGGTGGCATTGAGAACTTAAATTTTATACAAAATTGTCCACTCAGTTCAAAGAGATGAGGATTTGAGTCGGATGCAGATTCAGGAACAGTCACACAGTGAATGAAAAGTTCTGTGCTCACATGTCCTGACAGGGAAATCAGTTTCCAGGTAAACCAAGAAAACTGGGAAGGAATGTACTGATTTATTTCCTAGGTGAACTTGATGGTTGACTAAGTTTTTGTGATTTGCTACATGAATTAAAAAAGACACAAGAAATAATCTATGAAAATATGTGCTTCACAGCCTGGGAAACCTTGGATATGTATAGATAAATGCATGGATGATACCAGGAGGAACCTCCTTGTATTTAAAACCCATAAACCTAGAACGAGCAAAACATGTGCATAGAACATAGCACCAACACAGGAAACCCAGCATTTGTATTGCATTTGGGTCTGATACAAAATAATTAATTCCAATGAAAAGGAATTGAACAATCTAAAAGATGCCGAGTAAAGATTCCCACAGAGCAGACTTTTTAAAACCCACTCCAGATCCTCCCAGGATCTAAGTATACATAGAAATGGAACTCCCAAATTCAACATATATTAGCATTATTGCGCACTTACAAACTACAGTAGCAAGGTGAATATTTTTTTGTTGAAAATTAAACATTTTAAAAATATTGCTATTTAATAGCAAATGAAATTCAGACAGGACTTCAGATGGAATTGGATTAGTGTCCAAAGGAATAATTAATGATCAAATGGTAGGTAAAATATTAGGGCTTGTCCTTGTAACTGCCACTCTTTCCCTGTATAAACTGTACTAACTTTGTGATTTCTGTAATAATATGTACAGAGCTTATTGCTAGGAGATCAGGTCATCCAGGTTCAAAGAAAATATCATGAACTGTTGACAATCCCATGTTGTTCTGCAGAGTGGCATGTGGTTCTGTTAATTCCCCAACACTTATACCACACCATCCATTTAAATGAACTATGCAGGGACTAACCTGCTGCACAACCACATTTCTACTCATTCAACGGGAATAGCTAAGGGCGACATTAATAAAGGTTAGCTAATTTACCTATTTTAATCATTCACTTAATTTTAATGCTATTAATTACACTTAAGTGAAGTTAATAAACTTATGTTTAAATTATAATCAACATGTTCCTGTTTTGATTTAAGGGTTTTGGCTTAAAGATCTTAATAATTTAAAAATTCTTAATAGATCTGAATACTTTGGGCATACAGAAACGTTCAAAATGGAAACAACAACTGTTCCCTGAAGAGGACTTGTTCCAATCTATGGCAGGGCTTTGCAATTGAAGTAGAGGTAGGTAAATACATAAACCTATGTGCCACAAGATCAGGTGCCAGACCAATCTTCTAGCCCAAGCCTCTCCAAGCTCCTTTCCACTAATTAGCAAAGGAGATATTTTAAGGCTTTTCTTAAAGTCTTCTGAGAAAGTGTCAAATCCTCACAGATTTGTGAAATTCCTCACCTGTGACTACTTGATTTTGTTGTTTATTTTTGCACAAGAGTAAGTGAAGTTAATAAACTTATGTTTAAATTATAATCAACATGTTCGTGAGGAACTATGCAGCCATGCAAAATGTTGGCTCTCATGGCATTTATACCCCATCTATAGATGCCAATGACAATAGACTTGAACTTGAAATAGATAAGGAGCAATTGAGATAGCACTGAGAAACAGTCCCTTCCCCCACATTGAGCAGAAGGTGTACATCATCCCCACACCTTCAAGGACATCCAACTCCACCTGTGGAAGAATCTTATGACCCCAGCCACTTTCACAATACTCACAGAACAAGAAGCAAAAAAAAAAAATTTGCTTTCAAAGACTGCTTTATAGAAAAGCATTTTCCACATGTGCTTTTATCGTATTGTAATCGTGTCCTTGAGACTGGTAGCAAAACATGAATCAAAGCACTTCAATCTGTAAATATTTCACAGGTTTTCTGGGCCAAAGACTCCCCATACACTATTCCAACTCCGTCACAGTAAGTGATTACCAGATGGACAGAAGAATTATTTTAAGGCTATTCCCTCAAAAGACTCTCTGAAAAAGTGTAACATTCCCACTGGCTAAAGAG
The DNA here is from genome assembly GCF_030144855.1 of Hypanus sabinus. NCBI lineage: Eukaryota > Metazoa > Chordata > Chondrichthyes > Myliobatiformes > Dasyatidae > Hypanus > Hypanus sabinus. The sequence goes on along the minus strand of NC_082709.1, from coordinate 136,381,852 downwards.
AACCCTTCGTCCATGACTTCTATTAAAATAACTTTGTCAATATTGGACAACAATGGGAAACTGAGGGGAAGCATTTTTTTTAATCGAACAATTTGCTGTCATTCAACTTTGGCAATGAGAATTTTAACCTTGCCAAGAGCATTTTGTTGTATCTGGACATCCACTGAGACATTCAAATGAACTGAGTTGCCACAGTCACATTAAGATGGCACCGCAAAATCCTGTTCATTTCAATCATTCCTTAAAAATAAACTTGCACTTAATATACTATGCATGTGCCTTTCTTGTTTCTAATACTTCTTTCACTTAACAAGTCACAATTTCAAGGCAGCTTTGGCTGATAATCTTATTTTAGTTTAACCAGAGCTGACTTTAGCTCACCAAACTTCAATCCATAAAATTAAAGGTTCCATCACATCAATTCAAAGTGTTTAAAAGTATCAAAGGGGCCCATGGCTAAAACATGTTACTTTCCATTTCTTATCAAATAGAAGCTTCTTATGAAGGAAAGAAAACCAACATCATATCTTTTCAGCTTACAACTGCTTCAAATACCTCACGGAATCCTCACTGACACTATTTAATGACAATCTTCCCTTGCAGCTGCACTGCATTTCCATGCTAAGGGGAAACAGCGCATAAAACCAAAAGTGAAATTTATCACAGTGTGTGAAATGGAATTAGAAATGACGGAGAAGAGCATTTAAAATTCAGTTGCAATAGAATAGCAAAATCCTTGCCAACCTTGTCCAATGTGTTTTACATTTATTTTCCAGATCAGGGAAAGGCTGCCATGGCTGGCATTTATCGCTAACTGCAACTACTTGACAAGGAGGGGTTAAGCCACCTACCTATCTGTAATGTTGCAGTCCTACTGGAGGTTATCAACAAGAGGTAAAGTATATAAAAATAAAAGGAGATTAAATTAAATCAGTAGTGCAAAAAAGAGGGAAAAGTACTGGGGTAGTGTTCATGGGTTCATTGTCCATTCAGAAATCTGACAGCAGAAGGGTCAAAGCTGTTTTTGAAACAGTCTGTGTCTTCAGGCTCCTTGAGTAAGTGTGCTTGTGGAGTCAATGATGGAAATACCTCCATTTGATAAGATGAGTCACAGACTGTAGGTTACCCAGCCTCTGACAACCTGAATTTCTGGTTATTGACAACTACTTGGATATGGATGATACAAGACTTGGCTATGCCTCCCCCATTGAATGTCAAAGGCAGGTGATTAGCTTCTCTCCGGTTGGAGATGGTCGTTACCTGGCACAGGAATGTTGTCAAGTTCTTGCTGCATGTAGACATAGTCTGCAAATGGACTTGACAATGCACAGATATCAGTGAATATTCTGTTCTCATCATGCAGGGAAGATCATTTGTTTAACAGCTGATGATGGATGGGCCAATGCATTTTCTTATTGAGACCATTGTCTGTAGTTTTACCAGAGCACCTTGGTGCCACACTCAGTCAAATACTGCCTTAAACAAGAGAAAATCTGCAGATGCTAGAAATCCAAGCAACACACACAGGAACTTAGCAGGCCAGGCAGCATCTATAGAAAAAAGCACAGTCGACGTTTCAGGCTGAAACCCTTCGGCAGGACTGGATGAGTAAAGCTGAGGAGTAGATTTGAAAATTGGGGGGAAGGTACAGAGAAATACCCGGTGATAGATGAAACTTGGAGGGGGAGTGAAGAAGCAAAGAGCTAGGAAGTTGATGACTGAAAGAGACAGAAGGCCATGGAAGAAAGAAATAAAGAGCACGAGAGGGAGGTGATGGGCAGGCAAAGAGTTAATATGAGAGTGGGAGAAGGGGATGGGAAATGGTGAAGGGGGGCAGAGGCATTACTAGAAGTTTGAGAAATCGATGTTCATGCCATCAGGTTGGAGGCTATCCAAATGGAATGTAAGGTGTTGTTCTTCCAACCTAAATGTGGCCTTATCAGGACAGTGGAGGAGGCCATGGACGGACATATAATAATGGGAATGGGAAGTGCAATTAATACGGGTGGCCACTGGGAAATCTCACTTGTTCTGGCAAACGGAGCATAGACGCTTGGCGAAGCGGCCTCCCAATCTACGTCAGGTCTCACTGATATGCAAGAGGCCACACTGGGAGCACCGAACTCAGTATCTGACCGCAACACACTCACACGTGAAGTGTCGCCTCACCTGGGAAGACTGTTTGAGGCCCTAAATGGTAGTGAGGGAGGAAGTGTAGGGGTAGGTGTAGTACTTGCTTCACTTGCAAGGATAATCAGTGGGGAGGGACAAATGGACAAGGAAGTTGCTTCGGGAGTGTTCCCTGTGGAGAGCAGAAAGTGTGAGGGAGGGAAAGATGTGTTTGGTGATGGGATCCAGTTGCTGGCAGAGGTTTCGGAGAATTATGTGCTGGTCATGGAGGCTGGTGGGTTGGTAGGTGAGGACAAAAGGAACCCTATCCCTGATAGGGTGGCAGGAGGATGGGATAAGAGCAGACATGTGTAAAATGGAAGAAATACTACTTTGATTTCAGATTCTCACTCATGGAGGTCAGCTCTTTTGTTCACATTTGGGCCAAGGTTGTGGTAAGGACCGGAGTCACATGTTTCTGTGAAAACCTACCCAGGGCTTCAATGAGTAGGTGTTTGCTAAGTAAATGCTGCTTGATGGCACAATCAACAATGGGAAACATTGCTTTTCTTGTGATCAGGAGTAGATAAACAGGACAATAATTAGCCAGATTAAATTTATGCTGCTTTAATTACAAGTGATTAAAGGCAATCACTTAAAGGCAATATTGCAATGAGGCAATATTCCACAATGCCAGGAATGCTTCTCTCTCTGATACCATTACCTCTGATCATTTTTGTGTATTATTTGATGCTCTCCTGTCAGAGGCCAAGACCATGGGAGAAATTACAGTTTAAAAATGGTTTCTTGATGCTGCAATGCAATTTAAATTCACTGAGCTGACTAATTTATCTAATCCACAGGATTAGATAAACTGCTCAGTAAATGAAATAGTTGATACTTTCACAATGGTGACATCCGTTAGTCTCACGAGACCATGGACCTGCGCTTGGAAATTCTTGCCTCTCCAGGGTGCAGGCCTGGTCAAGGTGGTATGGGAGACCGGCAGCTGCCCAAGCAGCAAGTCTCCCCTCTCAACGCCACCGATGTTGTCCAAGGGAAGGGCAAGGTTGAGACAGTTTGGCAGCAATGACATCACAGGAGTTGCCAGAGCAAGGTTGAAGACAACGTCGGACTGCCTTAGGGACCAGCTCCAGATTTGTCCTCAGGTTTTACTCCCGAAACCATTCCCAAAAGTGGGTATGCCACAAGGCAGCGGAGGTTTGAAATCAGAGTTTTCCCTCTCTTAGATGGACTGCCTTCCAAGGCTGATGAGCTCCATCGACCCGAATCCTTCCGCAATAACCTGATAAATATATTAAACATAGTGGCCGAAATTAGAGTTAAAAATAAATCACTTAGTAATATGTCACCATGGTTAAACCAAGCAACACACACAAAATGCTAGAACTCGGCAGATCTGGCAGAATTTATGGTAGCAGTCACCAATCTTTTTAAGCCCAAGATCCCCTACCTCGGCCTTAGTGAAAGGTGAGATCGACCTCAGATCAATTAGTTAGACGCATGAGCACCGGGGCAGAAAAGACCAGAAGTAAAACCCCGCAACCCGGAAATAGAAATAATGTATAAACACCAGTGGTACAAACACTGTTTTGCACCACGGATCAGTTTAATATTGATTTAATATGTCTAATATTCTTGTGGACCAGTTGATGGGAGGGGTTGTTAAACACGACCAGAATACAGCGATACTCGAAGCAGGTTCCTCATATCCAGTCTATTCTGCTATTTAGTTTTCACGGCTTTAGGCACTTAGCTTCTGTCCCGCTTGCTCATGTTTTTTCCACTCAGAAAAGTCAATGCATTTGTCTTTAAGTGCGGGGTGCTTGGACTTGGGGTACCGAAGCAGTTTTGAGGGATTCATTGCCTCGTTAGACAGCCTCCTGGCCCAAACTGTAGCCTCCCACCTGCCACTAGACGCCTCAGCTAGTTGTGGGTGGGGTGAGAGGACAAGGTCAGGGCTGGAGGTCCCCGTGCCGGGGCCGCGGTGGTCGCAGTCCGGAGAGAGCGACTGACCAAGCGAGGAGTGGAACAGGGTGCCCGCCACCCTCCCTTCTTGTAGGATCTATCGGCCAGCAAAAGTTTGTTTCAGTGGATCGCAGCGAGGTAACTGCTCTGATACTTACGGAACCCTGAGCCTGAATGAGGTCGTCTGCGAATATTTTAGCACTGGGTTCCCCACAAACATTCGGTGTGCTAAACAGGTTTAGGGGCGGCGCCCATCTGTCCACAGTCCAGGCCAGCAGCAACAGTACTTCCCGCCTGCCGCGCGAGGCAGCCAGTGATTCCTGGTGCGAGGGTATCACTGCGTTTAGGCGACTGATGACCTCGCATGCGTTCAAATTCAACAGTGGACATGACAGGGACTGAGGAAAGGCGCAGCTGACTCATATTGTTTCCTCGCGGCCCGGTGGTTGAGGACCACTGAATCACACTATGTAGTGCAGGGGAGCTACATGCATGCGCACTGGGCAGAAAGAACGGAACTAAAACCCTGCAACCCAGAAACAATCTCTCAACATTATTTGTGTATTTATTTTTCCTTTTTTTTTGGGATTTACTGGGAAAGTCTCAAAGATTGACCAGTTGATCGCAATCGATGGGTTGGCGACCACTAATTTATGGAAAAGAATCAAGAGTTAATGTTTTGGGCCGAGACCCTTCTTCAGAAAAGAGAAGGTGAGGGAAGATTCTAGAATAAAAAGTTGGAGGAGGGGAAAGAGGCCAGCTGGAAGGTGATAGGTGAATCCAGGTGGGTGGGAAAGGTCAAGAGCTTGAGAAGCAAGAATCTGAAAGGGGAGGAGAGCAGTGATGCACCATCAATAACTCACACTGAGACGTAAGGCGAGATATCGGCTTTTATTGACTGGAAGAAGGAACCAGGAGTGAGTGTCCATCATACCATGTCCTGGAGACTGAGGCCGAGCGTCAGGCCTCAGATCGCCTTTATACAGGGGCCTGTGGGAGCAGCCACAGGAGCAGTCAGCAAGGGGCATGTCCAGACAGGCACATAGTTCACCACAAGCAGACCATGAGAGAAAGGGAAGGAGGAAGGGAGCCAGCGGGAAGTATTAGGCAGGTGAGAAGAAGTAAAAGGTGCAGAATAGGAAATAGAGAAAGGGGGATAGGTAACAATTCTAGTTAAACAATTCTGTCCATGAACTCAAGAGATCATGCAGAGTAGCCAAGAGAAAATGGAGGAAAACTGGGCTTAGAAGTCCTCCGTAATATTTTCAAGAAAAAAAAAACAGCCCTCTTTAATGCTGCTATACGTTTTGCAAGAACTCATTTTTCCAAGATTATTACAAAGAACAGCAGAGATTTAGGAATATTGTTGTCAACTATAAACTCACTGTTGAACCCTACCCCAACCTAAAATGTCCTCTGTCAAGCATTGAGGAATTCACAATAATTTTAACAACAAATTACTTCCATTAGGGAGAATATAACTGTAGATCTTTGTAACGTCTACAGCCAAACCTGTAAAAAGACAGCAACCATGTCAAAATTTACAAGTAGTTCCTAATCACAATTCTGTAAGATTGTAACAAAAAGCAAACCATCTATTTGCTGTCTTGACCCTGTCCCTGCCACACTTTTTAATAATTATTTTAGTACTGCTTCAAAACCAGTGATGGAATTATTAACACACATCCTGAAACTGGAGCTTTTCCAGTTGCATTCAATATTGTGGCTGTCCTACTTAAAAAGCCAAATTTAGATAGTGAAATACTGGACCACTACAAGACTATATCAAATCTTCCCTTCTTGAGAAAGATTCTTGAGAAAGTCATCTTGAGAAAGTCACCAACTCAACAACTTTCTGTAGGAAACAGTATTCTAGAAAAGTTTCAGTTAGGTTTTAGAGCAAACTACAGCACAGAGTTGGCCATTACCAAATTTGACAATATCAACAATGTCTCAGTTCTAATTCTTCTAGATCAGAGGTTAACAACCTGGGGTCAATGGACCATTCTGTTAATGGTAGGGTTATATGACATAAAAAAGGTTAGGAACCCTTGTGCTAGTTCTAAGTGCTGCCTTTGATACAATTGACCACAATATTCTCCTAGATCACCTTGAAAACTGGATTGGCCTCTCTGGTAATGCCCTTAATTGGTTTCATTATATCTTAGAAAGAAAATTTATTGTCTGTCTTGGCTACTAATTTTCTAAGAGATATGAAAAAAAAAATAAAAAACACAAAATGCTGGCAGAACTCAGCAGGCCAGACAGCATCAATGGGAGGAGGTAATAACGACATTTCGGGCTGAAACCCTTCATCAGGAGATGCTGTCTGGCCTGCTGAGTTCTGCCAGCATTTCGTGTTTTTTTATTTATTTCCAGCATCTGCAGATTCACTCCTGTTGTTCTAAGAGATACAATCTGTTTTTTGGTGTTATCTGGTCCCCCTACTCATCTCCTTCTACCCCATTAGGAGATATCATTAGAGAGCATAAATTTAATTTATACAGTTATGCAGATAACACACAACTGTTGGTATATCTTGATTTAGCCTGATGATTGTAACACCCTATCTTCTCTGACTTCTGGTATGACTGCATTAAACAGATGAGCAATACTCTTCTAAAACTAAATGAAGAACTAAAATAATTTTGATTTGTACCAAACCTAAAAGAGATAAACTTCTTGATAAACTTGGAAACGTGGCTTCATTTGTAAAAATTTGAAGTAACTTACAGGGAAGGATCTTGGCAATATAGTGGTAGAATCACAAAAACACAAGGAAGTCTGCAAATACTGAAAATCCAGCAACACACAGTAAATGCTGGAAGACCTGAGCAGCCCAGGCAGCATCTATGGAAAAATTAAACAGCCGAGGCCCTTCATCAGGATGGGAACAAAAGATGAGTAGGCGGAACAAGTAGGTGGGGAGGGGAAAAGAAGTACAAGGTGGTATGGGATCACAGATGTAGAGCAGTGATGGACACTCATTTTTCAATTGCATGGAACTTCCAGATTATTCTAGTGATGTTTAGTATTGTGGCTTTCTAGAGATTTACATAAATATTGTTGAGTAGGCCTAATTGTTTAATGCTATTATGTAGTGCCTTTGGAATGATATCAGTTGTAGATATTCCTATCAGAACAATGTATAACCTGTTCATGTTCCATAGTCTTTCAATTTCTTCTTTTAATTCTGCATATTTCAGGTGTTGTTCTCTTATTGATTTCTGTATGTTATGTGTGTTTGGAATGGTTATATCTATTAAGTAATTTGTTCTTGCTTGTTTATCCTGTAATATTATATCCAGACAGTTATTATGGAATGTTCTATCTGTAATAACAGATCAGTCATTATATAATTTGTGGGACTCCAAAATTGGATCAGCCTTGTATCTTTAATAAAGTATGGTTTCTATTATAATTTTTATTTAAAGCAAGATATTGGTGAATGATTGGTTGTGTCTGTGTAAGTAATCAGGTTGAGTTAAACTGCTGCAAGATCCTGTAATGTGTTAGATTGTTTCTGGTTTCTCTTGGCATTTTCTGCATTTACCACTATTAATGTGTTGGTCTTTAGTTATGTCTTTTTGATATTTCTTTGTGTTAATTGCCTGGTCCTGTATTGCTACTAGGAACCCTTCTGTTTCTGAGAAGAGGTCTCCAACTCTGCATCAGGTATTTAATGCTTTCTTCTCAACGTCTAGTCTGCACAGATTATGGGGATGTCATCCATGGAGGGTCATGCTCTTCCATTGCTGAACTGTTTCTTTTATGGTGGTAATTTCTTTATTTTTCTGGATTATGCTTTCATTTATATTTTGTGTCGTATATCTCTTATCAGAATTGCATATGTTTGTGTGGAGTGCTGAATCTTGTTTTCCTTGATGACTGTTGTGTATATTATTTGTCTGATATCCCTCTTCCTCCTTCTGTCCAAGGTACTGTTAATCTAAGTGTGTTTGTGTGTACATAATGTCCTCCAAAATTAATTGTTACAATTCTTTTTTTTGTAAATTTTCCAGATTAGTTTTGGACCAAAATATTATGCCAAAAGAATATGTTGATATAGATATAGTGAAAGTGTTTATTGCCTTTGTTATATTTTTTACTATTGTGCTCTATTTGGCAAATTTTCTTAAACTTTGAAGTAAATTCTGACAAGGTTTCCCTGTCTGCTTTCTTTGTTGATATCCCAGATACTTACTGTATATGCTTCATATTCAACCATCAGTTGTATTGTATCCTGCTGCTCTGTTTTATATTCTACTAGCTCCATTGCACCCTTTCTTACTGTTTAATGTTCTGCTACTATCTAATCCAAAATTCATGTTTATATCTTTTGAGAATAGTTCTACTATTTCAATTAATTGATCTAGCTTTACTAATGAAGGAGCATATAATTTTAAATCATCCACATATAAAAGGTTTTTGTTGTTTCTGATTTGATACACAATTTTAATCCAATTCTGTAAATTAGAGAGTGGGTGTAAAGCTAGACAGAACCATAGTGGGCTTAGAGAATTGCCCTGGAAAATGCCTTAGTTTGTTTTGATAATGGTGGTGTGTTTTTTTTTCCTCGGTTCTTAAGAGATAGCTGATTATAGTACTCCAAATATTATTATTATTGCAGATGTTTCTGGAAAGCAGAGTTTCAAAGCTACAGCTGGGGTGAGATCTGCTTCGATACATTTTACCGTATCCAGTGCTGTTTCCTGGTCATGTGGAGTGAATCAAAAATCTTTGAAACCAGCTTTTGTGAAAGTGGGCATTGTAGGAGGATGCAGGGATTAATCATCTAATTAGCACTTCTGGCTGAGTATAGTTGGAAATGCTTCGACTTCATCTTTAGCACTCACATGCTGGGCAGTACCCTTGTTGATGACAGGAATGATCTTGGAACATGCTTCTCTTGCTAGCTGCTTAATGCTCCCCCACCATTGATAACTTAATTCTGATTTATTGGCTGTGGGATCAATTAATTCTGTCTATTAAGTGCTTATTTGTACATGGTTTGGGAGGCAAATAGCTCTAAATTGCAGCTTCATTAGGAGTTTCTTGACCTCCTTAGTCAAGTAAATTTGTATTATTTATGCATGCCAGGTAGCAATTCCTTCTGTAGTGCTCAATTTATTGGGATTGTTTCCCAAGAACATGGTGCCAAATACACCAGGATCCTGTTTATCAGCCTTAGCTGTGCATTTAATGTGATCAGCCCTCAGAAGCTGGTAGGTTCACTGCCGTCACTGGATACCAACACCTCTCTTTGTAACTAGACCTTGGACTTGACAGAGAGACCACAGTCAGTCAGAGTTGGCAGCAACATCTCGAGCTCCATTATGCTGCGCACTGGCGCTCCCCGGGGCTACGTGCTTAGCCCACTGTTCTAAGTGCTGCTGATGCATACCGTACTGCCAGATCCAGCTCAGACCAAATCATTAAGTTCACTAATGGTACAGCAGTGACTAGACTCATCAACAATGGCAATAAGACGTTGGATCAACACAAGGTAGAGTGGCTTGTAGAATGGCATGAGCACAATAACATGGACTGGACTAAAAAGATGATTCTCTTCTTAAGGATCGTGCAGGCTGACTACCCCTGACTGCACATAAATAACTCCTCCGAGGAGAGACACACACAAAATGCTGGAGGCTGCAGGCCAGGCAGCATCTATGGAAAAGAGTATGGTTAATGTTTTAGGCTGACACCCTTCATCAAGACTCTGAGGTGAAAGTCAGGAGTAGTAGGTTTCTGTGAGCGCACATAATGGACAATCTCTCCCGGTCCCTCAGCACCACCTCTTTAGTCAAGAAAGCATAGCACCATCTTCACTTCTTGAGGAGATTGAGGAATGTGAGGCAACAGAAACACTACAGCACCATCTGGTACAGGAGTTGCAAGCTATTTGACCACAAGATACTACAAATGATTGAGAAGACTGCTGAAAGGATCATCGGGGTCTCTCTTTCACCCATCCGAGATATTTATCAGGAGTTCTGCGTCCACAGGGCCCTTAGCGATTATACTCCCATCCATCCCACCATCTCTTGAGTACAACCAGGCACAAAGTACCACAGCATTAGGACAAGGACTGTTAGAATGGAACACAGCTTCTTCCCCCAAACTGTAAGACTACTGAATTCCTTACCACCACACAGGTCTCATCACTTATGAAGTGTCATTTGCACTATACTCTTAATTTTTAACTTGTATTGTAAATGCACTTTATGTTAAGTGTCCGTCTTTGGAATAAATTTTATAATTTTATAATTTGTTAATTTATTTGTGGCAATATTACCTTTTGTGGTATTTTATCTTATGTACTGTCATTCAACATGTATACAGTTGCATGACAATAAACTCGAACTTAAGCTTGTCTTAAGAACAATGATAGAGTAAGCAATAGGTCAGTCAACGAGGCCACAAACTGTGCCACATGAGAATGGAAGTAACACGAACAGCAGTAGGCCAGCAGGCCCCACCATTCAACATGATCCATCCCAGTTCTCACCTCTTCTATGCCAGTTCAGCATAGTACTCGATCTTTTAATAGTTGACTCTTCTTTAAAAATGACATGGATCAGCTGAGCTTAGGGATCAGCTTCTGTGCTGTATGACCCTCTATGAAATGTATTCAATGATCAGGCCTCAGCAAACTTCCAACAACATATCATCCTCTACAAGAAGTTCTAACACATCTGAGTTTAAAATGACCATTGCTTTACTTGTGCTATGTTCTCTCAATTAATCAAGGAAAATACTATTTGACTGGAATCATCTTGATATTTACCTTATCATTCTCTCTGACGATTATACATATTTCATTAAAGGCACCATTCGGTCTTTGAAACTCAATCAAATACAAAACCAATTTCTTTAGCTTTTTCTGATAGGGCAAGCTTTGCATTGCAGGAACATATCAAATGAATTGTTTTTCAACTGCCTCCAACATCAGTATATCCTTTCCCTATTAAAATAATGGTCTGCCTTTTGATACCCTTTGCCTAATTGCATACCTTTGCATGTCTACACGCTAGATTCATTTGCCAAGCTTTCACCCACTTCTTCAATTTATCCATATCCAGACTTTGTAAACTCAGTGTGATATAACCTCCTACGTATTTGCATGTCACTGGCAAACTTGGATACCTCAGTTACCTGCTTCCTCCCAGATCATTCATATACATTGTAAGTAATAGAGAGACAAGAATCGATCTCTCAGGAGCATGTCACTAAAGACATCTTTCCAGTACCTAAAAAAGACCCATTCTTGGATGCCCATAATTCATCAATCAGACTTGTCCTGAGTTTTCCACATTTGGTATATTTGAGGTGCCAGATAACATGACTGGGAGGGTCCATGTGTGAAAGGAACCTTGTCACTATTGTGGCCAGATGTTTTTGTCACAAATGAGACAGATATTTTAAGATAATTAAAGCCACTCTTTTGCTTTCATTCTTTAAGTTAGTTGGTTCTGTTCCCAATTATGCAAAATGGCATTACCTATTTATCTCAGCAATAAGAGTTTTGCAGGAATGTTTGCCACTGGGCATCATTGCAAAAGTACCTGAGAGCAAAACAGTTTGAAGTACTATCATTGACACACAAAGTGAGAGAAATTTCTCACTGGTACTTCAAATAAAAGAGCAAAAGGATGGCAATGCATGATGCTTCCATAATTCACTTCATAAATGTAATACAAACTGTAGGCTCTTCTCTACTGGTATTTGGTGCAAGTAAAAGAACTCAAATTTCTGCTCTACAGCTAGAGTGTGAACTGGGAACTACAATTTCATTAATCATACATATAAATGCTCACATAAAGTCAGACATAGATAAGTTAGTGGAAGTTGTAAGCCTTAAAAAAGTTGGGAGAAATGTTCAGACACAGGTGAGATCACTGAGATGAAAACTGATCGGAGTGACAGTGCAGTTAATTGCTCTGAATGTGTTGCTATGGTAAGAATTGGAGTTGGTAGACTTGTAATGGTGTTATTGATGGGGATTTAAAACATTGGCTTCAGTTTTCTTGGTAGCTGGTTGGAAACCAAAGTTTAGCTCATCTACTATTTAAATGGGAATATTGAGCAGATATTCAAGCTGAAAATAATAGTGATTTCACTTTCATGTCAATCGTTGAAGGGTGCTATTGTTCATCCTGTAAAGGAGTGGAGTTTTTCCAGAGAAAATCAACTCAGTTTGCATGTAAACTCCTAAAGGTTGTTTTTCAACTATTCTCAGTTTAAAAAGTGAGATTTCATAGTCTTGATATTGTTCCCATTGTAAATTACAGGCCCTTATGTTTGTTTGGTGTGATATGAAACTGTCATCATCTTACTCTGCAGACTAACATTGTTGCAAACAAAATCATTAAGTAATCATTTAAGATTTTGCCAGCCGCAAATGTTTCACACCTCATCAAACTGTCACATGCGAAGTTGTTATTTTTGTTTTACAGTTTGTACCTAAGTCCACAATATTTGGAATAGATGAGCAACATTAATGAGATAAGGTGCAATAATTATAAAATGTTACATATTAGTTGTCACTATGAAATAAATAAGTTCTAACTATACTGTTAGTGGGAACAACCTGTCGGGGGGGGGGGGGGGGGGAAGCAACAGCCGCCATGCCTCTGGCACTGAGTCTGGCCCTATGGCTCAGAACGGTAAGGATCAGAAGAGGATGGCAGTAGTGATAGGGGATTCTATAGTTAGGGAGACAGATAGGTGATACTATGAAAATGAAAAGGTAACATGGGTGGTAATTTGCCTCCCAGCAGCTAGGGTCCGTGGTATTTCAGAATGAGTCCACAATATTTTGAAAAGGGAGGATGAGCAGCCAGAAGTCATGGTACATACTGATACCAATGACGTAGGCAGAAAAATGGAGGACGTCCTGAAAACAGAATACAGCAAGTTAGGAAGGAAGCTGAGAAGCAGAACCTCAAGGGTAGTGATCTCGGGATTGCTGCCTGTGCCACTTGTCAGTGAGGATAGGTACAGAATGAGGTGGCAGATAACTGTGTGGCTGAAGCATTGGAACAGGGGACAGGGATTCAGATTTCTGGATAATTGGGACCTCTTCTGGGGCAAGTGTAACCTGTACAAAAGTAAGAGGTTGCACTTGAATCCAAGGAGGAGCCAATATTCCTGTGGGCAGGTATATTAGAGCTATTGGGAGTGGGTTAAACTAATATGGCAGGAGAATGGAAACCAGTGTGATAGAGCTGGGGATAAGCTAGAAGGTTTACAAGTAGGTTGTAACATGAATGCAAGGAAGGACAAGCAATGATTGGGTACAAAAACAGACAGAGCAAAGAGTTAAATTGTACACAGAGTCAAAATTCAAAAGCATGAAGATTCCAGGACTGTACATGCTGTATTTAAATGTATGTGCCATTTGAAATAAGGTGGATGAACTTGTGGCGCAATGAGAGATTGGTCAGTATGACATTGTGGCATTACTGAGACGTGGCTGAAGGAAGGCCATAGTTGGCAGCTTAACATCAAAGGAAACTTTGTATCAAAAGGACAGGAAGGAAAGCATAGGTGGTGGTGTGGCTCTGTTGATAAGAGATGGAATTCCATCTTTTGAAATAGGTGACATTGGGTCAGAGAGTGTTGAATCTTTGTGGTTAGAGTTAAGAAACTGCAAAGGTGAAACAAACCTTTATGGGAATCATATACATGCCTCCAAATAGTAGCCAAGATGTGGGGTTGAGATTGCAAAGGGAGCCGGAAAAAGCATGTAATAAGGGTAATGACACAATTATAATGGGGGACATAAATATGTAAGGGGATTGGGAAAATCAGGTTGGTGTCAGATGCAAGAGAGGGAATTTGTTAAATACCTATGAGATAGCTTTGTAGAACAGCTTGTGATTGAGCCTACTTGGGGAAAGGCTATCTTAGATTGGGTGTTGTGTAATAACCCAGATTTCATTAGGGAGCTTAATGTAAAGGATCCCTTAGGAGACAGTGATCATAATATGATTGAATTCATGCTGCAATTTGAGAGGGAGAAGCTTAAGTCACTTAAATCAGTATCGCAATGGAATAACGAGAATTATGGAGGCATGAAAGAGGAACTTACAGAGATGGATTGGAGGAGGATACCGGTGAAGACAACAGCAGACCAGAGATGGCTGAAATTTCTGGGAATAGTTTGCAAGGCACAAGATAGGTATGTCCAACAGAAGAAGTTGTTCTCAAACGGCACGGCTAGGCATCTGTGACTGACAAGTTAAAGACTGCACAATAGCCAAGGAAAGGACATATAAGGTAGCAAAAGAGAATGGGAAGTTGGATGATTGGGAAGCTTTTAAAATCCAATAAAAGGCAACTAACAAAGCTCTAAGAAGGGAAAGGATGAAATATGGCAAACTAGCCAATAATATAAAGCAGGATACTAAAAGTTTTTTTTTCAGTTATATGAAGTGTAAAAGTAAGGTGAAAGTTGTTATTGGATCACTGGAATATGATACTGGTAAGCTGCAGGTGGAAGGTAAAAAAATGGCAGATGATGTTCAGGAGTACTTTCCATCAGTCTTCACTGTGGAAAACACAAGCAATGTGCCAGAGGCCTGTGGGTGTTAGGGAGCAGGAGCGAGTGCCATTGCTGTTACGGAAGAAAAAGTGCTAGACAAACTGTAAGGCCTTATGCTGGATAAGTCACCTGGACCAGATGAACTACATTCCAAAGTCCTGGGAGAGGTTGCTGAAGAGGTAACGAATGCAGAGGTCATAATCTTTCAAGAATCACTGGAAAATTGCAAATGTCACTCCACTCTTTAAGAAGGGAGGAAGGCAAAAGGTGTTATAGGTCAGTTAGCTTAGCCTCAGGGGTTGAGAAAGTGTTGGAGTCTATTACTAAAGATGAGGTTTTGGGGTACTTGGAGACTACTGATAAAATAAATCAAAGTCTTGCCTGGGAAATCTTCTGGGAAATTTCTTGGGAAATCTTGCCTGTCAAACCTGCTGCAATTCTTTGAGGAAGTAACAAGCAGGGTGGACACGAAGGAGAGGCAGTGGATGTCATTTACTTGGGTTTTCAGAAAGCATTTGATAAGGTGCCACAACTGAGGCTACTTAGAAGGTACAATCCTATGGTGTTCTAGCATGGATAGCAGAATGCCTGACAGGCAGGAGAATAAAGGGGGCCTTGTCTGGTTGGCTGTCAGTGACTAGTGGTGTTCCTCAGGGGTCAGCATTGGGCCCACTACTATTCATATTGTTTGTTAATAATTTAACGAAATTGATGGCTTTTTGGCAACGTTTACAGATGATACAACGATTGTGGATGGGGTAGGTAGTGCTGAGGGAGGAATGTGATTGCAGCAGGACTTAGACAAATTGGAAGAAAGGGCAAAAATTGGCAGATGGAATACAGTGTTGGGAAATGTATGATAATGCACTTTGGTAAAAGGAATAATACTGCAGACTATTAGCTAAATAAGGAGAAAATTCAAACATCCGAGGTGCAGAGGGACTTAGAAGTCCCTGTGTAAGACTCCCAGAAGGTTAATTTATATGTTGAGTCTGTGGTAAAGAAGGCAAATGCAATGTTGGTATTTATTTGAAGGGGAAAAGAATATGAAAACAAGGAGATAATTCTAAGGCTTTATAGGACACTAGTCAGACCGCAGATATTGTCAACAGTTTTGGGCCCCATATCTCAGAAAGGATGTGCTGTCATTGGAGAGAGTCCAGAGGAGGTACACAAGGATGATTCTGGGATTGAAGGTGTCAACATGTGAGGAGCGTTTGGCAGCCTTGGGCCTGTACTCACTAGAATTTAGAAGAATGCAAGAGGTGGGGGATCTCATTGAAACTTACCGAATATTGAAAGGACAAGATAAGGTGGATGTGGAGAGGATGTTTCCTATGGCCAGAGAGCAGTGAATCTGTGGAATTCTCTGCCATAGACTGCAATGAAAGCCAAGTCTGTGGGTATATTTAAAGTGAATTTATAGTTTCCTGATGGTCAGGGCATGAAAGGATATGGCAAGAAGGCAGGTGTATGTGGTTGAGTGGGATCCGTGATCAGTCATGACGGAATGGCGGAGTAGACTCGATGGTCTGAATGGCCTGATTCTGCTTCTATGTCTTATGGTCTATATAAGAATCAATTAAATACGACACATTATAAAAAACACTTTCAAATTGGAGATCTAAAACTGCCCAAAGGTATTTCCTTACATTGCAGTTGTCATGCCAATACAGAGAAGCACATCTCTGAAAAGTAAAATACTCAACGAGACAGCCCACATCAATGAAGGGAGATTCAACGTTCCAGATCAATGACCTGGCATCAGAAAAAGTATTCATATTTCTAAATTTAAAGTTTACTCTACCAAATGGTAGGTCAAATACAATGGCAGAATATAGTATTAATGAGAAGACTCTTGGCAGTGTGAAGGATCAGAGGGGTTTTGGGATCCGTGTTCATAGAACACTCAAAGCTGCTGCACAAGCTGATTGTGTGGTTAAGAAGGCATAGAGTGTATTTGCCTTCATCAAAAGTGGGATTGAGTTCAAAAGCTGAGAAATAATGTTACAGCTATTGTATATAGGACCCTGGTCAGACCCTACTTGGGAGTACTGTGCTCAGTTCTGGTCACCTCACTACAGGAAGGATGTGAAAGCCATGGAAAGGTTGCAGAGGAGATTTACAAGAATTGGATTGGAGAGCATGCCTTATGAGTGAACTTGGCCTTTTCTTCTTGGAGTGACGGAGGATGCGTGGTGACCTGATAGAGGTGTATAAGATACTTAGAGGCACTGAACACGTGGATAGTCAGAGGTTTTTTTCCCAGGGCTGAAATGGCTAACACAAGAGGACAGTGTTAAGGTGCTTGGAAGTAAGTACAGAGGGGATGGCAGGGGTAAGTTTTTTTTTACGCAGAGAGTGGTGAGTGTATGGAATGGGCTGCCTGTGACGGTAATGGAGGTGGATATGATAGGGTCTTTTAAGAGACAGTTAGATAGGTACATGGAGCTTAGAAAAATAAAGGGCTATGGGTAACTCGAGGTAATTTCTAAAGTAAGTACATGTGTGGCACAGCATTGTGGGCCGAAGGGCCTGGTTTGTGCTGTAGGTTTTCTATATTTCTACATTTTCTAAGTGCTTCATATATTTTACTCATAACTATCATGCATTTAAATTTTATTTTAAATTTTCTGTAATCAATGATCAGTCTGATTTACAGATATCGCTGAACTGAAGAAGTGAGATGACAATTGTTTGCATTTATTTTTTTCATGTCCAGAGCAAGAGAAGAAACCATGGACATAAAGCTTTTAATAAACTTCAGAGTGAGTTCTCCCTTTAGTGTAAAAACATGATGATTGACAGGTCCTTGACAATTTACAACAGATGCAGGGCCAAGGGCAATTTGTGGATCTCTCGGATTCTACAGCATTCCCATTAACCGAAAGGTGAGAGAAAATATATGCTGCATTATTCTCACTGCAAGAATTACATGGCTATTACTTCAAAATTTAGCCTTCAGCATGAGAGAACTAATGCTGACATCAACCTACTGAAAATAGTACCAGTATGTTTACAACTGAGCCTTGGAAATTTAACAAAGCTTTATTCTTCCCTGGCATTGTGTATGTTATATGAACTAGGAACTCAATACTTGTTGTCTTAGTAGTAAACATAAAATCTTTCAGACCACAGAAAGGCTTTGGAATCTTATTCATCTAACCTCTGATTCAGGACTTGGAAAGGTGATATTCACGGTCGATTTTACAGGAGCAAAGGTGATGCACATAGTTTTGACACCAAATTGAGTGTTGACTGGTCTTGTAAAAGAGAAGAAACAATGACTTCTCAAATATGTTATTTTGCCAGCTATTTTTAACGGCTTTGGAAATACTGGGTAGGTAACGTTGATGTGTACATACATCTCAAAAATGTGAAATGATGCTTTCGGTCTTTATTCTTGGCTATGCTCCTGTCTAGCCAGCCTGTTCTTCTTTCTAAATTCCATTTTACTTGTTAATATCAAGTACTATTCCCAGTGTAGCACCTACCTTTCCCAAATTGACTGCATTTCCAATGACTAGCAAGCTTCGGAGATTTAAGGGCTGAGCACTGCAAACACCGATTAAAAAAAAACAGCAAGTGGCAGACAACTTTGACAACAGTATGGCCTTGTGCAGCAATTTTGTTCACGGAATATTCAAAACACCCAAAATAAAGCTATTAATTTATACAAAATTTGTCCCTAGTTAACAGTTTGAAGAATGCCACAGAAAAGCACTGCATATTTTACTCCAATTAAACAAATTTTAGTCAGCAGACTAGAGGATGCAGCTGCTACTACTTGGTGCCATTGGCTGAGGATATAATTGTAGGGAATAAACATAGGATATGTGACAACTCAAGCCTTCTTTGTCATTCCTTACATGGTGTTGTAATGATGTAGCTATTAATGCTGCTGCTGCACAGGTCCAGAAACCTGATTTCTATCCTGACTTCAGGTCTGTTTGTATGGAGTGCACGTGTTCTCCCAGACACTGAGTGAATTTCCTCCTGAATGAAATGTTGGAAGATTAACTAGAAGCTGAAAAATACTCCTGTTGGAATTGGGGTGGGTGGGGTTGGCACAGGAGAATTTTGTGGGAGTTGATGGTCATATTAGAGAAAGGATTACAGGGAGCTGGGATTGCTTCAAGGACAGACAAGGACTCAATGAGTTGAATGCTCTCCCATGTTTTGTGAAAGTATGAAGTAACATGAAATATGAAGATCAAAGCTAATCTGATTGTATTCACAGTTTTAAATCCCCTCTCTTTGATATCAAGAATCCATCTAGACCTGCCTTAGATTGGCTTAACAGCAAAAAATAGTTCAACATTGCACTTAGGCACAGAGCTGAACTATTTAATTTGACACATTTGCATCAAATGCTACAAACACAGTTGAATAACATTGAAAAGTTACTAAATGTTAGGAACTTCTGATGAAGCAAATATGAAGATTTGAGACAACCCTTTTTTACTGGACTTTATGTCATGTCCAATGGAGAGCAAAAGGATAACTGAAGTCACATCTGACCTCCAGTTCATCTTTGACATTAGTGTTTCCAAGCAAGGATGCAGATGTCTGAGACACTTTGACCAATGATGAGTAAATAACTACTGCTTCTTTGCATTTTAGCTCATGGTCAGCAGCAGCAACTTACCACAAGCATTAAAAAAAATTGAAGGAGGATGGGGATGATAAAAATTTTAAATGCTTACTTCTTTCAAAGCAGCACAAAATGGGATCTAAGTCAATATAGCCAAATAACAATTACAGCACGGAAACAGGCCATCTCGGCCCTTCTAGTCCGTGCTGAACGCTTACTCTCACCTAGTCGCACTGACCTGCACTCAGCCCATAACCCTCCATTCCTTTCCTGTCCATATACCAATCCAACTTTACTTTAAATGATAATACCGAACCTGCCTCTACCACTTCTACTGGAAGCTCATTCTACACAGCTACCACTCTCTGAGTAAAGAAATTCCCCCTCCTGCTACCCTCAAACTCTTGCCCCCTAAGTCTCAACTCATGTCCTCTTGTTTGAATCTCCCCTACTCTCAATGGAAAAAGCCTACCAACGTCAACTCAATCTATCTATCCTCCTCATAATTTTAAATACCTCTATCAAGTCTCCCCTCAACCTTCTACGCTTCAAAGAATAAATCTTTCTCTGTAAGTTAGGTGCTGAAACCCAGGTAACATTCTAGTAAATCTTCTCTGTACTCTCTGTATTTTGTTGACATCTTTCCTATAATTCGGTGACCAGAACTGTACACAATTCTCCAAATTTGGCCTTAGCAATGCCTTGAACAATTTTAACATTACATCTCAACTCCTATACTCAATGCTCTGATTTATAAAGGCCAACATACCAAAAGCTTTCTTCACCACCCCATCCACATGAGATTCCACCTTCAGGGAACTATGCACCATTATTCCTAGATCACTGTGTTCTACTGCATTCTTCAAAACCCTACCATTTACCATGTATGTCCTATTTGGATTATTCCTACCAAAATGTAGCACCTCACACTTATCAGCATTAAACTCCATCTGCCATCTTTCAGCCCACTCTTCTAACTGGCCTAAATCTCTCTGCAAACTTTGAAAACCAACTTCATTATCCGCAATGCCACCTACCTTAGTATTATCTGCATACTTACTAATCCAACTTACCACCCCATCATCCAGATCATTAATGTATATGACAAACAACATTGGACCCAATACAGATCTCTGAAGCACACCACTAGTCATCGGAACTAGTTCTGTTCCATTGTACAGAAAAGTCTTCAATCAAAATTTGATCTTAGAGTCAATTAATCAGTGCCAGTGCAACTACGTAACATTGTTCTCTTCCTCATTCCCTGGTTTAAACACTAGATATGTTGAGGATTAATAAGTGATGTGGTCGTTTTGAGGATCCAGCAAAATCTTGTAAAGCTCACTTACCACTTCATGCAAAAAGTATTACATTCTTTACATAACTTTACAATCAGAGAAACATACAGTGTATCGCCTGAGATAGATTTCACTGATATTATTTCAGATTATGCAGAAGAGGGTGACAGAGCAATGCACCCTGTAGAGCAATATTGAATCAGTGAGAACAACTTAGGGATTTCTACACATAAATGAACATATGTCTGCTCCAAACTCATTGTCAGTTTACCACATTGCATACTATAAGCAGATATTTAGTGGCAAATCTCTAGAATTCACTGCCATGGCAGATGGTTGAAGGTGGATCATTAGGAATATTTAAAGAAGACGTGAATGAATAATTGATAGTTTGAAGAATAGAGGCACATGAAGAAAACATATAGGAGAGTAGTTGAGGCCAGCATGGATCAGCCATGTTCATAATAAATGGTGGCAAAGACTTGAAGGACCTACTGCCGCTCCTATTATCTTATGCTTTTGTATCTGCAAACTTAGCAATTATGTCCTTTGCAATTATCATCAATGATATTTTCCATTTTGATCTTTTTGTAAAAAAATAATCAAATATGAACTGGCAGTATTTACTTTTAACAGGCCTTAGTTTATGAAGGGTAAAATTTGTCCTCAACTGGACTAAACTGGTCTACTATTACACAATCCCTTTATTTGAATAGATGATTTATACTGCCACCTTTTCAATTCTTTCACAAATTACATCTTTAAGCAGGCTTAAAAAATTGTTGTCAGGACTTAAGCCAAGTCCTCTCAGTTGTCTGGGGTCTTAGCATTAGGGGTTGATAAATTATGCACCCCTCATTCTGATTTTTTTTGATAGGATAATCCTTTGACACAAGTTCCACATTATCGCTGATACACCAAGGTTTTCTCAAATATTTATTTGGTAGCTCTATATATATTTGACTCAAAATGTTACTTATATACAAATATAAGCCGTACTATTTTCGTATTAAGAAACCTTCTAATATATCCTCAAATCTTCTTTCAGTTCTTCAAAACACTTTCCACCTATTCAGTACATGTTTCATGATTCCCAACATGATATCCATTTCTAGCCCTTGTTTTTAATTATATGTTTCCCTTTCAAGTTTTTTTGGTTCTAATCTATCCACACACCCTATTTTTTATGTGTATCCTCAGGATGTTAACTTATTCTTCACCTATTTCTACATAGATCAGTTCACTTGAATCATAGTTTTTGCTTTCCCCTTTTAATAGTTTGCTTTCATTTACTACTCTTGCACAATCATTCTTTTTGACCTTTACAAGGTCTGCTCGCTTACACATTGGTTAGCAACTCCAGTTTACTTCTCATAACTCAGTCAAGCAAGGCTCATTTCTTATTCAAATTAAATAATGTGCCAGAAAATAGTTTTCAATAAAAATATAAGTTCCAAGTTGCATCTTCATCATGATTATATTACTCATTCATTAAAAACAATATATCAATCTACCAGTCTTGGTGAAGCCAACAGGTTATAACATCTGATTGGTTACTGATGTTAGTTATTCAGAGAAAGAAAAACTATAGTTCTCTGATGTCGATTGGTAATTGGTTAGCAGACCTGTGCTCACGCACATAAATATTCTTTATGCAATCATAAGGCATTTTGATTTTGGAAAACAAATTCAGCAGCTGCAGTTTTATTCCACAAAATGTGATCTGATCTCACATTAATCTCCTAACATCAAACTGTGGGATAATGCAGCAAGTTCATATTGGTCTGAAGTGTTTACATCTATGCATCCGATTCAAGCAAAAAATCAATTTACCACCACAATACAAGTCAAATGTTCTGTTGGAAAATAATCTAGATCATTGGAAAATCAAGGTTACAGCGTACTAACGCAGCTTTGACTAAAATGTGTGGCACAAGTTCTGACGTTTTAAAATATATGTCATTTTATTCCTAAATTACACCATATTTGAAGACAACAACATGAAATATTTGTATTGCAGAACTTGACAGTACTTAAGAGCTTGGTGGTAGAAAGCTAAGAAAAAAACTCTGATTAGCAGTGAAAACACTTATATCTATGTTCAAAGGATCATAAGTGCTTGTCGGCAGTGCTTATTTTGTAACTGTTTCTTGAAGTGTTGAATGCTCCCCTGTCTAACAAAAGGATGGAGACAAACAGTGTGCAAGGACAAACTGAAGAGGCTGGTCCACTCCAGTGGTCAGATAACCAATCCACTTCTCGTTTACTAATCCACACAGCAGGGTCCATCATTCATTCCACTCTTGTGAGAAAATAATCTTGCAAACATAAGAGCTGATTATTCAAAATCAAGTTAGAAATTTTTCCTCTTTAAATGTTAAGAAAATATCGTTGCTTCCTTCCAGACTAAGTCGAATACAGAGAACTCAAGAGAGTTTAATTATGTTACTGAACCAATTATACAAGCGGGCTTTTTTTTATTTATAAATAATGTTCATTCATGTTGGTTAGCCAAATATATTTCTTAATGTTGCCACCGGAAACATTTTTATCTAAATAGATTTATGATAATTACAACTAACAATTCTTATACATCAGTATTGATAATGAAACTTCCCCATAAAAAAAACTGGAATTTTCATGTTTTTTTAAAACAAAAGGAAAATGCAATGCAGTCATTATTTTGACTGACATTTATCAACATATTTCAGAATGCCAATAGTTTTTACTTCAGGTAGACAAAACCTATGATCATTCTTGGCTGCATTTTGAGAGTTGGATTCCAATAGATGCCCCTCAGTTCAAAATACAGCTGTTTAAACCTGAGCAAAATCAGTTGCCTGGGTTGATCCTAAAACTTTGAAAGCAAAATATATTTTATCCAAAGCATGGTAACTAAACACAACCTTTTCCATTTTGTATGCCTAATCCATTGATGTAAAATCTAATGCTCCCATTCCATTCCCGTGTTTCTCTTTGATTCATGTCTTTTATTGTTTGTGTACTTACATATTTGAGCATGGTTTTGTTTGTCCAGCATATGGAGCTTCTACCACTAAGTAAATAATATCATTAATAGACTGGACCACTGTACATTTGCCCCTCCTCATAATTACTTTGTCTTTCATCTAATTTACATGTTATTTGTTCTGCATAACTTACTGTATCTTTTATTTGTCAGGTCTGAGCATGAAAGCATAACTTTTTACTCCTAGTTATAACAACTTACCTCTAAATATAGAAATCTATGGCCCCAATTTAGATCCCTTGAGCACTGTTCGAAATATATTTGACCAAAAATTAATAAGCAAAAGAAATGAACAGCTTTCAATTTTGAAATTACTGACATTAAATTCATTTCAATTACTGATCTCACATATCACCCATGGAAAGGAATTCCAATGAAATCAGGCATGTGGTTTATATGTTGCTTGACATTAGATGTACTAAAACTTGGATTTTTTAATGTAAAACCACAGGAGTCAATCAAACATGTGCAAACATTCAATCTTTGTTCAGCTATTCCATTAGATGAAAGCCAAACAAAAAAACAATTTCTTCACTAAATTAATTCAATTTCTTCACTAAAATTATATCACTTTTTATTTAAACTCTTAACTGTAAGTGTCCATGTTTCATTTTATCATTACAGATGACAAAATTATCAATGACAAGACTTCAAATGTACTAAATAAATGACAATTTACTGACACTGTTGCATTGATATTCAACAGCTTAACCATATTCAATTTCATTGATTTTCAATGCTGTGTTTGAAAATTGTAATAAATTACTAAGAACTATTATTCCTTACTGGTCGCTCCCTCTAAGTAACAGTACAAGTATTTTCTGGATGCTTTTCCTTTATTTTCCACTGGAATAATCACTTACCTAGGGACAAAAAGAAAATACTATATTAATAAAGCTATATTGGACTAAATAACACATATTCCATTTAATATTTGGAATTAGTTATTGCAATAATCATTACATTTCATTAATTATGGGAACAAAACATTTCTAAACTATTAAGAATCACTATATTGACTGAAACATGCAATAGATTGAACAGTATGATCATTACCAATGTGCTGGATGTGCATTTGCAATGAGCAGAATATTCAGAGAAAAATAATTGGGTCTTCTGGGTTTTGAGGTATCCAATCACGCAATCAGTACAATGAAAAGCCAGTTCTCTCTATTTCAGCTTGTTTTATATTTAAGTTGTAATTTCTTAGAGGATATTCTTAAAATAATCAATGTATTTGGCAATTTAATATCATATACAATTTGCACTACACTGTCAGCTTGCAAGCTGTCCCATAGAAGCATTGCAGTTCAAGTGAAACAACTGTGTGCAGTGCAGCACAGAAGTACCAAACAAATTTGAGATCATATGGGGATGTATCCAATCTCCTGCTCCATCATTGGATGCACCGCTGAGCCAAGTAATGTTCCTATAAGGCACCATGCTAATAAACTGTATGAGCTGTACATTAGGCTCTTAGCATTATGTCAGCATCAGTTGCCACTTCTAGCATGGCCCCACTTACTTCCATTCCACTCTAATCCTCCAAGAAAAAAAAATGTAAGTATTCATTCATTTTGGATCAGAAATAAAGAGTGTTGATGACTTCAAATTCCTAGGTACTACTATTTCAGAGGACCTGGCCTGGGCTCAGCACTTAAGTGCAATTACAAAGAAACCACTGCAACACCTCTGCTTTCTGAGGAGTTTGTGGAGATTCAGCATGACATCTAAAACTGTACTGTAAAGTACATTGGAGAGTGTACTGGAGAGTATATTGACTGGCAATAATCACAGCCTGGTATGGAAATACCAATGCCCTCGAATGGAAAATCGTACAAGAAGTGTATTCAGCCTAGTCCATCACAGTTAAAGCCCTCCCAACCAGTGAGCACATCTACATGAAACACTATCATAGGAAAGCAGTATCCATTACAAGGATCCCCAACGCCCAACGCTCTTTTCACTGCTGCCATCAGGAAGGAGGTAGAACAGCCGCAGGACTCACTTCACCAGGCTCATGAACAGTTATTACCCTCAAGCATTAGGCCTGTGAACTCCTCTCAATTTCACTTGCCCCATCACTGAAATGTTCCCACAACGAATGAACTCACTTTCAAGAACCCTTCATCGCATGTTCTCAATAATCATTGCTTACTTATTTATACTTGCATTTGCAGTTTGTTGTCTTCTGCACTCTGGTTGAATCCGCTGGACTCTAGTTGAAACATCTTTCATTGATCCTGCAGTGGTTACTATACTATAGATTTGTTGAGTACACACACAAGAAAATGAATCTCAGGGTTTTATATGGCAATCAATGTTCCCTCCAATTTGTAATGTCCAGTGATGCAATGTGTGCAAAAAATTTGTGCTGTGGAATCTTTTTGCCCAGTGACAACAACGTGTGCACTGAATTTTTAAGTGGAAGTAAAGCTGGTGCTAACTATTCCAGTTTGTTGATCATTGTTTAAAGGAAATAAAATGATACAAATTCATGAGTATTATTTCTTATATACTACTTATATGACAGCATGTAATAATATCAATCTTGTCACGTTATTAAAGTTGTGTAGAATGTATAGAGGTATTCATTTTAATAGCTAGCAAAGCCTGGTCAATAAGAACTTTGATGTCCTCTGGGTTTGATCGTTTTCATGTTAGTTCATCTGGACTCTCACTAAACATACTTAGGAGGCCTGTAGTGGGATTTTCTTGCCAGAGCTTTGCACACCGTCCACATGTGATTTGTTTGCTAAAGGATGTTTTAGAAGTCAAATTCGACATAGAGAATCAATAATTTCTTCAATAAAAACCAGTATAAATAAGCCAGTTTTTAAATTTGCAGACAAATCACTGCAAACTCCATGTTGTCAACAGCATCCGCATCAGAAACTGGAAAAAGAAATGTGATTGTGTATGATTGCAAAATACAATTAACATACTAATGAGCTAGAGGGTGACAACATTTTGTGCACAGTTTAAATTCCTTTGTGTGCCAGTATCAAAAGATGTGTGCATATACACTTGTTCACACCTTAGAAGGAACTTTGATGGTGACATATATATTCTTTGATAATAAAGCTTACTTCTGAAATTTTTGTTTATTTTAATTAATGTTAATATTGCAGTTAATATACTAATCTGTATAGTCTAAATTAATGCATCTTTCCCAAGTTATTTTAATGGTTTGCACCTTTATTCGCTGTTCTTGGCCCTCAGAAATACTTATAAACAGGAAGAAATTGTCCAGCTGCCATGAGGTGTCAGGGGCACCTGTGGGCAAACCTGAACCCCAGCTGTCTGAAGCCACTATGCACTGTCTGTGACAACAAGGCCAGCACAACATGGAGAGCCTCTCACCTGCAAAAAGACGTGCAATCAAAGGCATCCTGCAGTAAGCAAACAGATGGTATAAGCAGTTCAACACTACATTAACAAAAGGCAATAGAGTGCAATCATAACTACTATATGCTCACTATATTCCCTGGTACTGACAAAAGCACATATTCATTTTGAATAAAGCTTGACAAATACACTAGGATAAATGGAAAATATGTTAATGCTGGATCATCTAAAGTGAGTGGATGTACCTGCAGGAAATATAAACATTCAAAGACCTAATGGGTCAAATTCTCTACTTCTACAATGAATTCAGCACAATCATGGTTTCTTCCTGCTTTGCTTTGAGTAAAAACTCTGCTGCCTTCTTTGTAACTTCAACAATGTCACCTTCCACTGGAGAAAATGCAATATTCCATGGTTTTTCATTAGCCTGGATTGTTCTTCAATGTTGCATATTGGGAGGGACATTGAATAGATTTTCTCCACTTGCTGAAATGCCAACTTCCAAGGCAGTTAAATAGATTGTTTTATTCTTTCCTTCCACTCATTTAATGACTTCATCCCTTCATCGCCATTTTTCTGGGACTAGCGCTTCAGTAGAAATGGGCTAGCTCAGTGTCCTTTGCAGATTGATGCACATTTCCTTTAAGGAATTCTTTGGAATCAGGAACTTTTGGCCATCACCATCTGGTTTCTAATCCCCCCCCCTTCTTAATTCCGCATGTGCCATCTATTTCTCACTCACTTCTGCTTTAAGCCAATCTAAGAATCCACTAAATGCCATTCATTCAAATTTCTTTCACCAGTCTTCAGTTTCCTGGCACTTTGTTTCTTCTTAACAGATTATCTGTAACAAATTTCAGGTTTGACCAAATGTCAGTTTCAAAGTAAAACCCAATGATTTCCGCCTCCAGGTATGCCACCTAGCTGGTGCTTATTTCTGCCATTTCTGTTAGTGCTTATTCTACTGTTTGACAGATCTAAATACCCACCAGGATAAAAGACCAAAGCCACCATTATTCTAGCACCTACAGAATGAACAGTATTTCCAATCATCTTGATTCTGACACTGACAGTCACCCTTCGCATTCAGCATATTGCTTCCCAAGATATCTTTGCAGACCATCAGAAGCCATGCTACCATTTATATGCCTTTAATGCAAATTGGTGTTAATGTAATTAAGATTAAATGGAAAGGTATTGAACACACCAATTTCTCTTGTTATCCTCTAAGTGAGCCAACACAATTCACTTATAATAATGTCTCCAAACATTGGGTACAGATTGAAGGACAGCAAAGCCAAAGGCTTTTAAGTTGACAAGCACAGAATTTACTAAAGTCATAAATTGTTTGCTAAGTGGTTTAATGATCAGTAAGGTAATTTGGTAAGATGAACAGTATAATTTATGTAACTTTACAGATCCATTGAGAAGCATTGTGACAGGAAGAATATTAAGGCACAAAATATCCCATGCAAGTGGTGACCCATTGACCAACAATTAAAGCCCTGACCACAGTCATCATAAATCTAGACACAGAATTAAAGAAGCTGAAAGATACTCAAATATCACAAGCAAAAGAAAAATCTCTATATGCCACACTATTGAAAGCAGTCAATATTCCCATTAAAAAAGGGGTACCTCAAATGTAATAAGCTTACAAATCCTAATGACTCCCTTTGAATACTGTTATTTTAAAATCTGGAAAAATAACTTTTAATATAGTTAAGGCACTAAGTTACATCTGGTGCAGCATAAATTGCATAATACTATTTCCACATAATGAAAAATAACACGGGAATGTGTAACTTATCTATCTAAAATACCTGCATTACACTGTTGGTCCAGAATTGATGATCAAAACCATACTGCCAGTTTCCTATATTAACTCTCAAAAAGACAACAATAGTCTAAGAACTTCAGAGACTCAAGAGACTCTCAAGATGAGGGAAATTGTGTGTGTGTAGCCCAAGATTTGCAACCTCAAGATAATTATACTTACAGTGTGATTGTACTGGGTTTACTGACCGTAGGGTTCTAAACTCAAATGAAATTCTTATTTTATAAATAGCCACGAGCACCCTCATCAAAGGGAGATTATGCTGTAACTATGCAATCCTCAAAGAATAGTTCACTTCCCTGGTTATTCCCCATGGTAAGGTTAGCTGACAATACCCACTACTCAAGCAGTGGGTCCTCTCTTCCTCCCAAAGAGAAGATACTTCCAGCTAAAAAAGTACAAACTGTAGTTTAAAATACAGTTCATTTATTTCTCATGATAAACGTTTAAATCCAAACAACATTCTTAAAACATTAAAAACTCACAGAGGATTTCTATCTTAAACATTTCCAAATTACAAGCTACTTGTAAAACTCAAAGAATTTATTGAATCATAAAGCATTTCCAAAACACCGGTACAGTTCCTAGAAACTAAAAAGGACATAGCAAGAAACTGCAGACAAACAAATCATCCACCAGAGACTGAAGCTAGGGGAATAGATTCTAGTTCACCTCATAGTACTTCCATGTTTCTTGCTTTTCTTTACCTCATTCCTAATACACCTGAACTGTTGTCTACATTATACCCTTTTCCTCCCACTTGAGTGATTTAGTACGTACTTGATATTCCCTCAGATATGCTTTCTACACTAATGGTAAAAGCATTTTAGATTGTGTCCCTGAGCAACAATAAATCAGGTATTGTGAGCCACAGAGTATCTGTGCTTTAAACAGAGCTTGCTTGCAAAACTGTGATTTTAAACTTCAAGCTGATTTCTGCTTCCATTTGCATTTTAAGAACTGAAGATTAACTCTCGTTTTTTGACCAGAAGCTAAAGAAAGCAATATTAGTTGCAAGGTTACTTACAATTGCTTGTGATCTTACAAGGGGCAGCTGCTGTGCTTTGCAAAATGAAAGACATGATATCGGGGGCTAGGAAAGTGAATATCCATCTCAACATACTGCAAGGGACTTCGAAGTCCTTATGCAGGATTCCCTGAAGGTTGATGTGCAGGTTGAGTTGGTGATGAGGAAGTCAAATGTAATGTTAACAGTAATTTTGAGAGGACTAGAATATAAAAACAAGAATATAATGCCGAGGTTTTATATGACACTGGTGAGGCCTCATTTGGAGTATTGTGAGCCCCTTATTTAAGAAAGAATATGTTGACATTGAAGAGGGTTCAAAGCAGGTTCATGAAAGGTTTTTCATATGAGGAGTGGTTGATGACTCTGCCTCTGTACTCACTGGAATTTAGAAGAATGAAGGGGGGGCATCTCATTGAAAACTAACAGACCTTGAAATATTGAAGTGGATGTAGAGAAGATGCTTCCTGTAGTGTGAGAGTCTAGGACCAGAGGGCATTGCCTCACAATAGAGGAACAGCCATTTAGAACAGAGATAAGGAGGAATTTCTTTAGTCATGGGGCGGTGAACCTGTGGAATTCATTGCCACAGTCAGCTGTGGAGGCCAAGTCATTGGGTGTATTTAAGGCGGAGGTGGATTTTTGATAAGGGCATGAAAGATTACGAGAAGAAGGCAGAAGAAAG
Organism: Hypanus sabinus; assembly: GCF_030144855.1. Classification (NCBI taxonomy): domain Eukaryota; kingdom Metazoa; phylum Chordata; class Chondrichthyes; order Myliobatiformes; family Dasyatidae; genus Hypanus; species Hypanus sabinus. Next base: position 136,351,388 of record NC_082709.1, on the reverse strand, counting down.
GGGTTGCGAGGGAAATAGATCAGCCATGATCAAATGGTGGAGCAGGCTTCATGTGCCGAATGCCCTAATTCTGCTCCTATGTCTTATGGTCATATAAAGAGTTTATACTGAATCTTTTCCGCTTTGGACTGACTCTTTACTATCTTGTATTAATTTTTCTTCTTTATTTCATTGTCTTGAGAAGAAAAACAGAATTCCATTTTTTTTTTCTTCCTGCAAAATGAAGATCAACTACATGAGAAGCTTCTAAGTATATCTGAACTAATGGAAGGCCTGTCTTCAATGACACTTGTATACACATCTTCCAAACATAGATCTCTAAACATCGGAGGGAGAGGAAGTCGCAGCAGATTTTTGCCTTTCCCAGATAATGTTAAGGAGAACAATTTGAAGATTGGAGATTAGCTTTATTCATCATATGTGTACCAAAACATACAGTGAAATGCAATATTTTGTGTCAAAAACCAACACGCTTGAGCATGCACTGGGGGTACCCTGCAAGTGTCACCATGATTCTGGCACCAATATTGCACATCCACAACTTGTGAACTTTAACCCATATGCCTTAGAGAAACTGGCAGAAGCTTACATGTTCATGGGGCATTCGTACAAACTCTTTACAGACAGTGGTGGAAATCGAAGTCCAAATCACTGATCGCTGGCTACAAAGGATTGGGCTAACCACTGCATTACCTTGCCACTCTAACGCCCACACAACTTAGAATCAGTGTTTTGTTTGCATGTTTTTGTTCCACATTCATGACTTTTTTTCAATCCCTATAAGTGGTGCAAGAACTTAATGTATTTTCTCTTTATAGATTTGCATTCCAAAGTATTTGCTACATGCATCAAGATAATTACTTTAATGCAAAACCAGAACAACTGGCATTTGTGAATCTTATTACTATAAACACTATTGTACCAATTTATTGTCTTGTTAATAATTTAAGAAGGTAAAAAGCAATCACATAATCAACAAAAAAGAGTGCATCTTCATGTTGAAGGGATTCAGTGTCTGGCTCCATTTTAATTATTTATCAAAGCTCTTATGAAAGAAGCAGCAAATAAACAAATGGCTATGCTAAATCACAAAAGGGAAAGTCAGGGAATTTGCAAGATTTAGTGGAGATGATTCCAGGATTGGAGGTAAGGAATTAAGTGAGGAAGAACCAGATATATGCTACGAATAGTTGTTGAAAATACCATCTCCTACTGTATTGTAAAGGGTTCATTTTTGAGCTTGTCAAAAGTCACATAATCGTGACTACTGGCAGTGGGTTATAAGGTGCCAATTTATTGAAATACTCGTCTCACATGGTTTGGTTTCACATCAAGGCTAGTAAAGCACTTGAGCGATGTTAGAAATTCTTATCAATTTCTAGTCTTAGTGGAGGGTAATCTGAATCCGTGTAAAAGACTAGGAAAAGCCGGTGACACAACATTCTCAATCAGTGCAAGGTAAAGCACAAGAATCTACAACAAAAAGTCCAGATGCAGAGTACTGAGTGCACCAGGAACTTCTCTTAGAAATCCTCCCAGTGCTGTAGCACAGCATTCCTCCTCATAATCCCAACAGCACTTTGCAATGATGGCCTTATTCAAAAGATGAAAGATTTTAGAATCTAATGGCATTATCATACCAATATGACAAATTTCCTGTGCAAGCAACTTACTGGCCCTGCCCTCTTTAAAAGGACTACTTCAAATGTGTTACATCTCATTCAAATTTTCAATGCATTTCCTCGGACAGGAGCAGAAGCTGCCTTGCATTCTTGTCAGTGGCAGCTGTATGGCACGTTGTAAACTTGGCATAATTTACCTGCTAATGTAATAATTTAAGACGGATTCCAATAACATCATGGCTGCTGGAGAATTTAAATTAGATTAATTAACTAAATCAGAAATAAAATCCTGGCGTTAACAAGGGAGACCATCTGATGACTAAATTGTCACAAACATTGTCCTTTGGTGACAAGGAGCTGACGTGTACAGCAAACTCCACACTATGAATGAACGGGCATGATGCATATCCCTTACTGCAGATCCAGGTAGATAGCTGTTAATTGCTTCGACTCTTTCTATTACTTGTTACCCATTGATTGATGAAGCAGATGACTACCATGGTGCTATGTAAAGTAGGGAAGCCCATGATAACAGTCTTAAGCTTATCATGCACAGGACAACGTGCCTGCAGCTCAAGCACATTCGCCGCAACAAATAATTCATGTTTCACTTCAGCCTCAATTCAACTGCCCAGGTTTATACAACTGAATCAATTGAAAATCTTCCACTATTATGATGATGACCAAAAACATTTTGCATTAAAAGGAAACAGAATTCACAACCTTATCTGCATGCTCTCTCTTCACAGTTTAAATACGTATAGATGGTGTAAGACTGGGTTGTATTAGAATGAACCTTTTAGAGTTGTTTTGCAGATACTGGGTTATTAAGTGTAGTGACAATATTGGCCTGATGGGTAGTTGGTGGTTTCATTGGAGAACAACTGGCATTTTGCCATACATGCATTAATGTATTTATGATTTACTGCCTGCACACTGCAGTGAGGAAGTACAAAATACAAACATTAGCTGAACTTGCAACTGACTTCCAAGCTCTGTTCCTGGACACACCATTGAATCCATGATATTCTCAGCTGAGGAGCCACATTGTACCCATATAACTGGGTATAATTTTACACCAGCGATCAGTGATCTCATTTAAAAAGAAGTCCTTTTTAAACATCTTAATTTTAGTCACTATTAATGTTTCAATTAACATCTCTCAGTTAACTGTGCTTTTAAGTAACTTGATCATTAAAAAAATAAATTCACAAATAATTTTACTTAACTTTTCAACTATTTCTAATTATCTCAGATATGTGGAAACCAGATCAAGACTCAGAATGTCATCTGGTCTGTCTGAGGGGTAGACTTGTCATCAATGTGAACCCTGTTGACACTGAAGCTTCATGAAGCAGAGAGGCCAGTTGAGGGTGACCCTTGGGACATGGGCTAATCACCACGATTCAGCCTAACACATAGCAATTTTGAATTAATTTTGAATTAAAGACATAACATAAGGTCAGCAGAAAATGACTGAATAGGATAACATATGAAATGCAAATCCAAATAGTTGTAGGAATGTGAATTCTGACACAAAATATTGGACTGATGAATGGTGAGTAAACTAGCCATCTGCTTCTTTAGATTATGCCAAGATGCTCTCACTGACAGTAATTACAAGACTGAAAGTAACATTCCTAGGAAGGATGCTGTTTGAAAGCTTAAAGATACATGTGATATACATTCCTTCCCTGCCAAGAAATAATTATGAAGGCATGACAAGAGAGTTATCAATAATCATTCTTACACCCATGGGAAACCAAATGGAAAAAGAAATGAGAGTAGGGACAGGAAAGGAAAGCCAACTAAGGGTTATATGGCCTCAGTCATGAGTTGAAAAATCATTAAGAGTCAATGGTTTGTTTAAATTGTGTCAGGATCATTTGTAGAATATTTACAGGACTCACTGGAGAAAACAAGGAAACCACAAATCTATCCAGGTCACAGCTGGTTTATAGTTTCTATTCACCATGACAAAATTCAAGTGAAGATTACAAATTTTAAAGAGTGAACCAGGACTTGTTAACACTTGCACAGGAGAAGGTTCCATGGTGTCAGAGTAACACATACAAAATACTAGAGGAACTCAGCAGATCAAAAAGCTTCAAGAGGAAAATAAACGGTTGACATTTTGGGCTAAGACCCTTCATCAGGACTGACATGGAATGGGGAAGAAGGCAGAATAAGAAAGGTATAGGGAGGGGAAGGAGTACAAGCTGGAATGTGATAGTTGAAGCCAGGTCAGTAGGAAAGTAATTACGTGGGGGAGGGGGGAAGTTTTGAGGTGATAGGTGGAAAAGGTGAAGTGCTGAAGAAGGAGGAATCTGATCAGAGAGGACAGTGGATTATATAGAAGTAGGAGGAGCAACAGAGGGAGGCGATAGGCAGGTGATGAGAAGACAAGAGGTAAAAAGAGAGCCAGAATGAGAAATGGATAAAGAGATAAAGGGAAGGAAGTTGAAATTCGCAGAAGTTACAGAAATTGATTTCCATGCCATCAGGTTGGAGAATAACCAAACTGAATACGAGGTGATGATGCCACCTGAGAGTGGCATTATCACGCAGTAGAGGAGGTCATGCTGTGGCATGTCAGAATGGGAATGCGGAGTGGAATTAAGAGGGTTGGCCACGGGGAATTCCTGCCTGTTGCGGGCTCAGCGAAGGCGATCGACAAAGCGGTCCCCCATCTATGTTGGATCTCATTCACATAGGGAAGGCTGCACTGGGGACAACAGATACAGTAGACAAACCCAGAAGATTCACAGGTAAGGTGTTACCTCATCTGGAAGGACTGTTTGGGACACTGAATGGTGGTGAGGGAGGAGGCGAGTGGGCAGGTATAGCACTTGTGCCACATACAGAAATAAGTACCAGTCAGTATTGTCCTGTACATGGAGAAATGTCCAAGAAAACTGACATAGGCAGGCATATTTCAGCATTTATCAGGAGAGAAAAAGGTATTGCAAATCATCCTCATAATAGAGTTTGTGTGATTCATGTGTGAGCAAAACATTTCCAGTAACAGTGCTCACTAGCAGTAAGAATAAGTTGAGGAGATAGATAGGCAGTCTCAATTTTGTCTATTGACTACAGAGATCCTTGCTGCAGATGTCAAAGCTCAGATCCATTCAGCATCACTTGTATATGGGCCACTGCTTGTACAGTAGATGCTATTGAGAGCCTGTTATCATCTCTTTGCACCCAGTACCATGAGCTAGGAACTATCACGTTCAACCCTCCAAGAATAAACTTAACCATTTTCTCATTTGTTAATAGTATTATAGAAAATAAGCTTTCTCCACAAGGCTTTGAAAATTCATACTTTGAATAGCAAAAAAGCTCTGTATAGCTCTAAACCATGGCCAATATTTCAGTGGCACTTTATATAACTATATTCACATCAATACTTTTGCAATGTTAATATTACTCAAGAGCAATATACTGCCCAATTTAGTTGTTTCAGTTATTTGAAAAATTGTTGATGTCACATTTTAATGATTTGCCAAGATGGAAAAGTAGTTCGTAAATGAACAACAATTAAGTCAGCGAGATAAAAAATGTCATGCAGTGCAATAATAGGCTCTTCAGTCCACTGAGTCCTCATCGACCATAAGTAAGTCACTTGAACATTTCTCCTATTCTCTCTGCAATTCCATCAAGCCCCTACATACTTTAGATAGATAGATACTTTATTCATCCCCAAGGGGAAATTCAACAATTTTCCAGTGTCCCATACACTTATTGTAGCAAAACTAATTACATAAGTATTTAACTCAATATAAATATGATATGCATCTAAAATCACCCTCCCAAAAAGCTTTAATAAATAGCTTTTAAAAAGTTCTTAAATAGTTACTAAAGTGCATTGAGTGGTAACTTAAGCTCAGTCCTAACCCCAGCACTTTAACATGTGTTGCCCCGGTGGTTGAATTGTAGAGCCGAATGGCGTTGGGGAGTAATGATCTCTTCATCCTGTCTGAGGAGCATTGCATTGACAGCAACCTGCCGCTGAAGCTGCTTCTCCGTCTCTGGATGGTGCTGTGCAGAGGATGTTCAGGGTTTTCCATGATTGACCGTAGCCTACTCAGCGCCCTCCGCTCTGCCACCGATGTCATACTCTCCAGTTCTGTGCCCACAACAGAGCCTGCCTTCCTTACCAGCTTATTAAGACGTGAGGCGTCCCTCTTCTTAATGCTGCCTCCCCAGCACTCCACCACAAAGAAGAGGGCGCTCTCCACAACTGACCGATAGAACATCTTCAGCATCTCACTACAAACATTGAATGACGCCAGGCTTCTGAGGAAGTACAGTCGACTCTGTGCTTTCCTGCACAGGGCATCAATCACATTCACACTAGAGGCAATTAATCCACTAATTTGCACATCTTTGGCTTCTGGGTAGAAACTGTGGAGTACATAGAGGAAATCCTGCAGATGCAGGGCGAACATGCAAACTCCACATCAACAACAATGGATTTCAAAATTAAACCCAGTCACTGGAATTGTGAGGTAACAGCTCCATGAGTGTGTCAGTATGTCACCATTGTTGACATTCATATCATTTTCATTCAGAACAAATACTTCTATATCAACAAGAAAATAATTTACACATAACACAACAGAAAAGCAAAAAGCTCACAGTGGTGAATGATGGAAATAAATTCCTCACCAGTTTCATATCTCCAACAGCAGACTATTTTGAATGAATAGATTAAGCATAATCATTCTTGCAGTCCTATTCAATGGCGATATTCAGGGGATAATTTTTTAAAAGTAGACAAAATAGCTTCCTCTTCAAAACCTATCAGTCAGTCTCTTGTGACTCTGCAGGGTGGGGAGAGATAATGGTTTATGAAATAAATGTAACAGTGCTAAATTAAAATGAGCGAAATAATTCCAATTAAGAATGTCTAGTAATGCTTGCTACTTGGAGACATTATCATTTGTGGTTGGATCCCAACTGAGAACTGTGGCTCTGCATTTATCTTGCAGATGATATCATGTTCATATACTCGAAAGAATAAGGAAGCCACATAACAATTATAATTGAAATCTGGTTCAACTCTCCTCTGTTAATCAATACAGGTATCATCAAATGAAAGTTTTTCAGATATTAGCATACTACCATATTCAGAGAAAATGAGTTGGGGGAGGATGCAATTTGACTATTAAAAATGGACACTGCTAAGACTATGATGGTGTATTAGAAAACTGATTTACTTCTTCAGTCAGTGCATTTCACAGGGGTTAATGGAATAAATGGCCCTTATACAAGGGAATATAAAAACATCAGGACCTGACAGAGTATTCCCTCGGACCTTGAAGGAAACTAGTGTTGAAATTGCAGGGGCCTTGGCAGATATATTTAAAATTTTGGTATCCACAGGTGAGGTGTCGGAGGATTGGAGGATAGTTCATGTTGTTCCTTTGTTTAAAAATGGTTCTGAAGTAATCTGGGAAATTATAGGCCGGTAAGTTTGATGTCAGTAATAGGTAAATTATTGGAAGGAGGACTAAGAAATAGGATCTACAAGTATTTGAATAGACAGGGACTTATTAGGGAGAGTCGACATGACTTTGTGAGTGGTAGGTCATGTTTAACCAATCTATTAGAGTTTTTCAAGAAGGTTACCAGGAAAGTGGATGAAGGGAAGACAGTGGATGTTGTCTGCATGCACTTCAGTAAGGCCTTTGACAAGGTCCCGCATGGGAGGTTAGTTCGGAAGATTCAGTCGCTAGGTATACATGGTGAGGTAGTAAATTGGATTTGACATTTGCTCAATGGGAGAAGCCTGAGTGTGGTAGTGGAGGCCTGTGACTATTGGTGTGCCACAGGAATCAGTGCTGGGTCCATTGTTATTTGTCATCTATATCAATGATCTGGATGATAATGTGGTAAATTGTATCAGCAAATTTGCTGATGATACAAAGATTGGTGGACAGTGAGGAAGGTTTTCAAAGCTTGCAGAGGGATTTGGACCAGCTGGAAAAATGGGCTGACAAATTGCAGATGGAGTTTAATGCAGACAGTGTGAGGTATTGCACTTTGGAAGGACAAACCAATGTAGAACATACAAGGTAAATGGTAGGACACTGAGGAGTGCAGTAGAACAGAGGGATCGGGGAATACAGATACACAATTCCCTAAAGAGAGCTTTTGGTACATTGGCCTTTATAAATCAAAGTATTGAGTATGAGAATTAGAATGTTATGGTGAGGTTATATAAGACATTGTTGAGGCTGAATTTGAAGTATTGTGTGCAGTTTTGGTCACCTAATTAGGAAGGATATTTACAAGGTTGAAAGAGTGCAGAGAAGGTTTACAAGGATGTTGCAGGGACTTGAGAAAATGAGTTGCAAAGAAGGGTTGAATAGGTTAGGACTTTATTTCCTGGAGCTTAGAATGAGGGGAGATTTGAGAGAGGTATATAAAATTATGATGGGTATAGATCGAGTGAATGCAAGCAGACTTTTTCCACTGAGACTAGGGAAGAAAAAAAAACAGAGGTCATGGGTTAGGGGTGAAAAGGAAAAAGTATAAAGGGAACATTAGGGGGCTTCTTCACAGAGAGTGGTGGGAGTGTGGAATGAGCTGCCAGTTGAGTGGTGAATGCAGGCTCACTTTCAACATTTAAGAAAAACTTGGACAGGTACATGGAGGGATATGGTCTAGGTGCAGGTCAGTTAAGACTAGGCAGAAAAATGGTTCAGCACAGCCAAGAAGGGTTAAAAAGCCTTTCTCTGTGCTGTAATGTTCTATAGTTCTATGGAAGAGAAACAAAGTGGCTTTACTGCAAGAAGACAATGGTAACAAACTAAGGACAAGATGTATTCATTAGTTGTCAGTCAGACATCATGCATTAGAAGTATCATTCCAGTATCTAAGGCAGAGAAAATGAAATGTATCAGGAAATCCATCAGTTTATCAACTGAGAGAAAGTGATTAAAATCTACCAGAGTAAGCAACTTCAGATCAGAGAAAGTTAGCATAGATTTGTGCGGGGTAGATCTTGTCTACTTAATCCTGTTGGATTTTTGGAAGAGGCTATGAGCTGGATGTATTTGGGATTGCTTTTTCCATGAGTCATTTGATAAGTTCCTTATAGAGATTACTGGGGGGGGGGGGGGTGGAAGAAGGCATGAAACTGGAAGTAACTGTGACATAAGAAAATAATTGGTTCGTACGTAGAGAAAGACTACAGATAAAAGGAATAGACTTTGATTGGTACTTTATGGCATATTTTCCCCTTGGAATATGTACCATGGCCTTAGCTTTATACTACTTATACACCGACTATTTTGATGAAGCCATAAATTGATTCACCTCCATATCTGCAGATGACACTAGATTTTGATAGAGAAGAACTTGTATGGCTCTGTGCAGAAAATTACAAAGAGACAAACATGAGGTGAAACTGTGAAAGATGTAATAATTTTGGGCGAGTGTAATCACATGCTTAACATTGAAGACAAGATACTTCAATTGTTTCTTATTGAGAAACTAAATTTCATGGCATAACAAAATCAGAGGTACACTTCCAAACTGCAATCAAATATAAGGACATTTTATAAAGAGAAAAAAATTAGATCCCACTACATTCAAGCTTAGGTTCCATAAATTTAGAAGTGAGTAGGAATGTGAACTGATCCTGCTAAGTTAACAAATTTCACGTCACATGCCTGTGATATCAAACCTGATTCTGATTCTAATGCCTTCCACCCCTCGTTCACCATTACCCATCCCCTTCTCCCACCCTTATGTTATCTCCTTACCTACCCATCACCTCCCTCTCATGCTCCTTATTTCCTTCTTCCATGGCCTTCCGTCCCTTTCACTAATCAACTTCCCAGCTCTTTGCTTCATCCCTCCCCTCCAAGTTTCATCTATCACCTAGTGTTTCTCTCTCCCCACATTTCAAATCTACTCGTCAGTTTTATATCTCCAGTCCTGCTGAAGGGTTTCAGCCTGAAACGTCGACTGTGTTCTTTTCTATAGATGCTACCTGGCCTGCTAAGTTCCTCCAGCAATGTGTGTACATTGCTCGGATTTCCAGCATTGGCAGATTTTCTCTTGTTCAAAGCAGTACTTGAGTGAGTGTGGCCTCAAGATGCTCTGGTAAAACTAAAGCCAATGGTGACCAAAAGTATATGCTCGTGGCACTGTGCAAGGCCATCCATCTTCAGCTGTTAAACCAATGATCTTCCTGCATAATGAGAACAGACTATTCACTGATATCTGTGCATTGTCGAGTCCATTTGCAGACTACGCCTACATGCAGCAAGAACTTGACAACATTCTTGTGACAGGTAACAACCATCTCCAACAGGAGAGAAGCTAATCACCTACCTTTGACATTCAATGGGGGAGGCATAGCCAAGTCTTGTATCATCCATATCCAAGCGGTCATCATTGACCAGAAATTCAGGTTGTCAGAGGCTGGTTAACCTCCAGTCTGTGATTCACCTTAACAAATGAAGATACTTCCATCATTGACTCTACAATCACTGGTTTGGGGGGAGGGGTGGTGGTGGTGGTGGTGCTGGTGTGTGTGTGTGTGTGTGTGTGTGTGTGTGTGTGTGTGTGTGTGTGTGTGTGTGAGAGAGAGAGAATGAGAAAAAAAGAGGGTATGACCTGTCCTGTACCTCTCAAGCTTCAAGCTTCCAGCAATGCCACCCTCCCCCTCCCCACTCTCCTTGCCCATTCCCATTTCCTTCTCTCGCCCTATCTCCTTACATGCTCATCATGTCCCTCTGGTGCACCTTCCCTTTTCCCTTTCTTCTATGGTTTTCTACCCTCTCCTATCAGTTTCCCCCTTCTTTAGTACTTTATCTCATTCACCTATCAACTTCCGAGCTCTTTATTTCACCCCTCCCCTCCCTCAGTTTCACCTATCACCTACCACCTTGTACTTCTTCATCCCCTCCCCCACTCTCATCTTTTCTCCAGTCCTGTTGAAGAGCCTCGGCCCAAAACGTCAACTGTTAACTCTTTCCCACAGATGCTGTCTGGACTGCTGGGTTCCTCCAGCATTTTGTGTATGTTGCTATGTATCTGTGATGCTACTTTTGAGGATTTATGGATCTGTAATCCCAGAACCCTCTGTTCTACTGCACTCCTCAGTGCCCTACAGTTCACCATGTAAGACCAACCCCAAAGTACAACACCTTACACTTGTCTGCATTAAATTCCATATGTCCTATTTCCACCCATTTCCCCAGTTCGTCCAGATCCCATTGCAAACTTTGATGGTCCTCCTTGCTGTACATTAAACCCACAATCCTAATGTAATCTGCAAATTTGCAGATTCAGTTACCCCATTATTATCCAGATTGTTGATACAGATGACAAACCACAACAGACCCAGCACTGATTCCTCCCACTCTCGACTAGTCACAGGCCTTCAAGTCAGAGAGGCAACCATCTGCAGCCACTCCCTGACTTCTTTCATGAAGCCAATGTCTAATCCAATTACTTACCTCACCTTGAATGACAAGCAACTGAACCTTCTTGACTAACCTCCCTTGTGGGATCCTGACAAAGGCCTTGCTAACTTTCATGTAGACAACATCTGCCACCTTACCTTCATCAACTTTCTTGGTAACTTCTTCGAAAAATTCTGTAAGATTGTTTAAATACAAATTACCATGCACAAAGTCATGTTGACTATCTCTAATCCATCCCTGACTATTCAAAGACTTGTATTTGTCAGGCTCACTGGCCTATAATTTCCAGGCATATTCTTAGAGACTTTCTTAAACAATGGAACAACATTAGCTATCCTCCAATCCTCCAGCACTTCACCCGTGGGTAAGGATGTTTTAAGCATCTTTAAAATTTCTGCACTGGCTTTCCACAGGGTCTGGCCCTGTGGATTTACTTCAAAACAGCAACACCTCTTCATCTATAATCAGTATAGAGTCCATGACCTCACTACTGCATTGCCTCACATCTATAGACTCTGTGTCCATCTCCCAGGTAAATACAGATGCAAAAAATCTATTTAAAATCACCCCATCACTTACAGTTTCACACATAGACTACCATTCTGATCTTCCAGGGGATCAGTTTTGTCCTATGCTATCCTTTTGCCATTAATATATCTGTAGAAGTTAATAGGGTTCTCTTTCACCTTGTCTGCTAGATCAATCTCATGTTTTTATTTTGCCCTTCTGATTTCCTCCTTTAAGGTTCTCTTGCATTTCTCAAATATCTCATTTGTTCCTGCCTGCACGTATCTGTTATGCACCCTTTTTCATATTCCTAACAATGGCTTCATTATCTCTTGAAACAAGATTCTTTACCCTCACCAGTTCATGCCCTGACCAATCAAGAATATATCAACCTCTGCCTTTAATACACATAAAGACTTGACCTTCACAGCTGACTGTGGGAACAAATTCTACAGATTCACTCCACCCTGGCTGAAGAAACTCCTCCTCATCTCTGTTCTTAAAGTCTGCTCATCTATTTTGCGGCTGTTTCCTCTGGTCTTAGACTCTCTCACCATAGAAAACATTTTTGTCTACATCCATTCCCACCACAGGAATAGATGTCCACATTCTGTCATCATGACATTTCAACATTCAACAGATTTCAAATATGTCACCCCTCATTCTTCTGAATTTTAATGAATATAGGCCCAGAGCCATCAAACACTCTTCATATGACAGCTGTTCAAACTTGTTTTGTGAACCTCTTTTGAACCTTCTCCAATGTTAGCACATCCTTTTTAAGAAAAGGGGCCCAAATGCACACAATACACCAAGTGAGGCTCACTGCTTTATAAAGTCTCAACATTACATCCTTGCTTTTATATTCTAGTCCCCTTTACATTAATGCTAACATTGCATTTGCCTTCCACACTACCAACTCAACCTACAAATTAACCTTTAGGAAATCCTGCACAAAGATTCCCAAGACACTTTGCACCTCAAATTTTTGAGTTATCTCTCCATTTAGAAAATAGTTTACCCTTTCATTTCTTCCACCAAAGTGCATGGCCATAAACGTCCCGACACTGTATTCTATCTGCCATTTCTTTGCCCATTCTCCTAATCTGTCTAAGTTCTTCTGTAGCTTCACCACTTCCTCAAAACTACTTGCCCCTTCATCTGCCTTCGTATTATTTGCAAACTTTGCAATAAAGCCATCAGTTCCATCATCCAAATCATTGACATATAATGTAAAAAGCTGTCCCAATAGAGACCCTTGTGGAACACCAGAAGTAAATGGCAGCTAACCAGAAAAGGCTTGTTTTATTCCCACTCTTTGCCTCCTGCCAATGAGCCACTGCTTTATCCATGCTAGAGTCTTTCCTGTAGTACCATGAGCAATGAATGTGTTACGCTCAAGTGTGACAGCTTGTTAAAGGCCTTTTGAAAAGAATTCCACCAGATTTGTTTGACAAGATTTTCCCTCGATGAAACCAGGCTGACTAAGGCCTATTTTATCATGTGCCTCCTGTACCATATACCATGTGAGAGGCAAGATAAGATCTACAGAACTATTTTTGTTCACAGAACCTCCTCTCTATTTCCCTAACCAATGAGCCCCCAACAGTACAACTCACCTTTTCTCACCCTTTCTCTTCTGAGAGCCAGTGCCAGAAACATGACCACTGTGGCTTTGCTCTGCTAGGTCATTCCCCCCAACAATATCCAAAGCTGGATACCAAGTGTTGTGTGTCAAACGGTTGTGGTGACAGTCTAGTGTGGTACTGTAGTGGGTAGTGCTTGTCCCTCTCACTTTCAACTTCCACCACTGACCAGCAGTCTTGCAAAAAGGAGATCTGAAAGAGCGGAATGTGTCTCTCCCTACCAGAACATATCCTCTCCAACAGCAAGCCATACAGTGCCTCCTTGCTGGTGACATACACTGGTGCTCATCAACCAGATCCTCAGTTATGGGTAAATAGCCCTACTGCCTTATGGGCAGCCTCGTGAAAGATGAAGGCTATGGGAGTAAAATCAGACAGAAATTCCAGAGTGGAGCTCCTAAGTCAGCTGGACATCACTGAACATCCTTCCATCAGCTCCTACAGCCAAGCTGGTGCCAAACATATTGCTTTGCTTTCCTCTAGACTACACTGGTGAGGCCAATAAGGGGATCTTAACAATAGGCTATCCCAGGATCTCCATACCTGAACAGATCGCTCCAGTGCTGGCCCATCGAGGCAGATGAATGCCATATCAGCCATTGAGGGGAACAGCCACAAGGGTACTAGCTATCAATGTCTAGCTATCCCACTCCCCCTCCTGCCAGTCATCCTGTTAACTTTGTCCTGAGCTTTGGGTATAACTAGCTCTCTGTATATCCCTGTCTATCATTCCTACAGCCTCCTGAATGATCCAGAATTCATCCATTTGCAGCTCCAACTCCTTAATGTGGTCTGTTAGAAAGTGCAGCTGTTTGTACTTCTTGTAGGTGTAGTCATTTGGGACACTGGAGTTCTCCCTGCCCTTCTGTAATCTGCAGTAGGAGCATTCCAGTCTCCTGACTGGTATTCCCACTGCTCTAAGTGTGCAATAACAAATAAAGAAAGAATAAATAACAAATAAAAATCTACCTACGGCCTACACCTCTCCTCAGCAAAGATTCAATGAACAAAAGCCTCAACTCCCCACTCCAACACTGCCCCACTTACACAATTGCCACTCCCAGAAATTAACAACTTTCGCAACACATGCCAATGATAATAAACCTGATTCCTTTTCTGATTCTGAACGAGCATTCTGTTTAAGCCGAACTTAATGTTATTTGTCATTGCTAAGTGCTGAACCATGCGTAATTCAATGTCTCCTCAGCACTGTGACATGCAAAATATGCTCACAAACCCGATCACTTCTTTTAAACACTCTCTCCCTCCAAGCAATCTGGCATCTCCTCAGGACTGTGGCGTCTGTACCCGCTTGATCTTTTAAATTCTCTCTCCAAGCAATCTGCTGTCTCCTTGTGCCTGTGGTATGTAAAGTGTGCCGATTGCCTCACTTGCTTCTTTTAAACTCTCTCTCCTCTAAGACCATTTGATATCTTCTCAGGACTGTGGCACAAAATATGTTATAAAACCATGGAAACTCTGAGATACCCAAATGGCCCCCGTTTTTCGAATGTTCGCTTTATGACAGCTCGCTGTTATGAAAGACCTACACTAGTATTTGTTTTCACTAACCAAAGAGGATTTTCGCTTTTACGAAAAAAGATGCCCGCTTTATATGTGTGTTTACCCTGAGAAAGACTATGATGACCATGAAGCCTTGTGCGGGCAGTTGTGCGCACATGCGTGTACATGCCGATTAATTTTCTCCAAATCGATTTTGGCTCACTGCCTTCCTGATTCTGATAAGTGAAGCTACACCGTACACACAATATTTCTACCTTATATAGGCTCTATATTTATCTTATCATTCCTGCTTTTACTATATGTTCCTGTTACTTTAGGTTTTATGTGTTATTTGGTATGATTTGGTAGGTTATTTTTTGGGTCTGGGAATGCTCAAAATATTTTCCCATATAAATTAATGGTAATTGCTTCTTTGTTTTACACAATTTCGGCTTACAAACAGTTTCATAGGAACACTCTACTTTCAGATAGTGGAGAAAACCTGTAGATAGATACTTCATTGATCCCAAAGGAAATTACAGTGTAACAGTGTCACAGTGTTGGCGCGTGGCCAAGTGGTGAAGGCATTCGCCTAGTGATCTGAACGTCGCTAGTTCAAGCCTTGGCTGAGGCTGCATGTGTGTCGTTGAGCAAGGCACTTAACCACATATTGCTCTGCGACAACACCGATGCCAAGCTGTATGGGTCTTGCCCTTCCCTTGGACAGGGTAGAGGGGAGACTTGCAGCTTGCAGCTTGGGCAACTGCCTGTCTTCCATAAAAACACCTTGCCCCGGCTTGAACCCTGGTATCTTTCCAAGGTGCAAATCTCATGGTCTAACAGAGGGCTACACACAGAGTGTCACAGTGGCATTTCAAGTGCACAGATAAACCCGCATACAAATATTAGAAGAGAAATAAGAAAGAGTTAAGTTACGTTACCTCAAATAGTCTAAAAGGAGGGAATCATCACTTCCCTGGCTATAAGTTGACTCATTGTTGAGCCTAAAGGCCAAGGCTAAGAACACAACACAATTGTCTTAGTCTATTATTAAAAATCCTCTGTTCCACCAAGGTGGCATGCAGAGGGTGAGAAACATTATCCAGAATTGTCAGTTTCTGTATGGTCCACTGTTCTACCACAATCTACAGTGTGTCTAATTTGTCTCCTATAACAAAGCCAGCCTTTCTGACCACTTCATTGAGCCTGTTGGCATCATCCGCGTTGATACCATTACGCCAGCACACCACCTCATACAAAACTATACTGGTGACAGCAGACTGGTAGAACATGTGAAGGAGAGGCCTGCATACTCCAAAGAGCCTCAGTCTCCTGAGGAAGTAGAGGTAACCCTGGCCCTTCTTGTACACAGCTTCTGTGTAGGTGCTCCACTCAAGTCTGTCATCCAGGTGCATCCCCAGGTACTTGTAGGTCCTCACCACATCCATGTCCTCACCATCACTAGTAACAGGGAGCAGTGCAGGCTTAGTCTTCCTAAAGTCCATCATCATCTCCTCTGTCTTACTGATGTTGAGCTGCAGATGATTCAACTTGCACCTTTTGACAAAGTCCTCCACCAGGGCCCTATATTCATTCTCCCGTCCTCACTTTATACACCCAAGTATTGCTGAGTCATCAGAGAATAGATAGGATACTTAGTCATTTTAATCACTTACTGTGCTCACATTTAGAATTATTTAATATAATTGGTTAATCAGTTATTTTTTGTGACATCCCTTGTCATCAGAGGACTTAGCTTCTGACTTAAAATCTTAGATCACTTACTCTACACTGCTGTGAGTAGCATTATCGCATTAGAGGCCTGTAGCCATTGGGGAATTCAAGTTTACTGAGATATATCTTGACATCTTCCCCACTGTGTTTGACACTTTCTATCAGAGTTTTGATAAAAGTACAAATTCCTTAATCCCTCTTGTTTGTTTGTGCTTTGATTTCTTTTCTCCCCAGAATTACTGGACCAGAAGGGAAGAGAAGAGTTTTGTATAACACTGTTGCCTCTGTTAAACCTCACATCATGCAAAGAAGACAAACATATTGTAAATTAATGATGCTGAAGCTGATATGAAAAACTGCACAACTTTTAATAGGCTACCATTTCTTTCTTTTCCTTAAGAAAATGAAAGAACTTTTTTTCTGATTAATCAGTCATAGTAATGTGACATTTTAAGTTCTAATAGTTACAAGCAAATGAGTATAAAACAGTAATCAATATTCACTCTCCATGTCTGTTTGAACTTATGGACGGGAAATTTTTGTTGCTTTTTTTGTAGCTTTCAATTATGCTTTTTCTATGTGACTGCTGCCGAATGAAAGAAAGATTAAAAATAAACCAATGAGATGTATGTTAGAAAACACAAAAACAATTACTGTATAAAATAGCTTACTGCACATAAAATGAAATTTATATTTATTACATTGACTGCATTAAGAATTTCACTCTAATGCTGACTAATTTAATTAATGGGCCTTCTGGGAACCCTTCCTTTGACTTTTCCAATCATTTGCCAAAGATTAATACTTTGTCACTCACTGAAAATTAATAAAGGAAGCAGTCTTCTTACAATATATATGAACTAACAGAGTGGTGTGATCAACATATTAAAATTTCACTAAGAAGCAGATGATGATAAAGTTTCTTTGTATAAAATCACATTAGTGGGGTTTGGTAGTTCAGGGACTGAGCTCAAAATGCAAACTTCATTTTATGTGTGAATAGTGATGCTGAGATACAGCCTAGGACGTGCCGGGACACATTATTGGTGGTGTAACCTGGGTTTTTTCGTCTTTCCGCATCGGGCACTCTCGCCCAGATGGCCTGGGCAGGGTTGCTCAGGCTCTGGCTTGTATCCCAGCAGCACAGGTCCACAGGTTACACCCTTTGACCCACAGCCATCTGGAGGCTCACTTAGCAGCCTCTATAACAGCCCCATAATGCCAAGTAGTAAATAATTCCAAGTTAACTTAGAGTAAACAAACTCCAAAACTAACAATACAAAGTGTGAAAGAAAATTTAAGTCCCCCTGCATTTGCACATGGACCGCATTTGCATGCTTACCTATAAAACACAGGTCAGTACTTTCATGCACAAATATTCCTTCCTTACTTTTTCCAAAGTTGGATTCTAAAATGCACCAATCATTTCTCAAATGATTAAATTAGCTATAAAATGGTAGCATATAGAGAATGGCTGTACCTGTCATGAATTAACTTATTGCTAATTGGAAACATTTATAGTCTGACACAGAAAATATGCTTGATCAATAGAAATGATGTATAACACAACAGCTGACACAATCATCTTAACATTACAGGAGGCACGACAGGAAAGCTGTGAGCATAACACACTTATAGCACCAGCAACCTGGGTTCAATTCCACCACTGTCTGTGTGGTTCTTCCTGTGACCCCATTGATTTCCTCCAGGGTTCTGCTTCCCTCCCAAACTCCAAAGACACATGGATTAGTAGGTTAATTCATCGCATGGGTATAATTAAGGAGCATGGGCTCATAGGACTGTGAGGGCCTATTACTGTTACTGTTATCTCTAAATAAAAAATGAGTTAAGCTCTCCAGGTTTTTGATATTTATGGGAACACAAGGTCAGAATATCAATGTCTATTCAGCTTAGCTAGGTTTCACTAAACAGCCTTTTTATTCAATTGTCAAACAGATTATTCATAAACTAATAAGCACTTACGTGTGCAACTCATTTAAATTTAACCACATTTTCCCATCTCAGATCATGAGGCACACTTGCCATAGTGGTGAGTGACCTTGGCCATGTTCCACTCAAATTTCTTCATGATATTCTCATCCAGTGGCCAATTATTCCTTACTGACTGTGTAGCTAGGCAGAGCTCAAGCTCCATCTATAAATTTACAGATGAAACAACTGTTATTGGCCGAATCTCAGATGAAGCATGAAAGAGTAAGATAAATCAGTTGGTTCAGTAGTATTGCAGCAACAACCTTGAATTCCATGTCAGTAAGACTAAGGAATTAATTTTGGATTTCAGGAAGTGAATGTTGTGCAAATACTCACCGGTCTTCATTGAAGAGTTAGTAGTGGAAAGCAGAGAAAAAAAGCTTCAAGTTCCGAGGGATCAACATCTCCAATCTATCCAAGACATAATTCACTGACGCAATCAAGTAGAAAACGCCCCAGTGGCTATAGTGCATTCAGTGTTTGAGGAGATTTGATAAGTCACTAAAGACTATAAATCTGTCGTGCAGAGCAATTACATTGTATCACTACTGGTATGGAGATTTCAATAATCAGAATTGATAAAAGCTGCACTGGTTTGTAAACTCAGCCAGCTTCATCCTGGGCACTAGTCTCACCACCATAAGAAGGCAGCATCCATCATCGGGGGCCCTCAGCATCCAGGACATACCCACTTCTCATAACTGCCGTCAAGGAGGAGGTGCCTCTTTATGCCTACTCTGATAAGCTTAAAGACACAGACTCAACATTTTAGGAACAGCTGCTTCTCTTACCATCAGACTTCTGAAAAATCCATGAACATTAACACTACCTCACTATTTTGTCTACTTTTCACACTATTTATTTATTTATATATATTTCTTATGTGACATTTGGTATTTTATGCATTACAATGTTCTTCTGTAGCAAAAACAAATTTCACAACATGTCAGTGATAATAAATTGCGTTTTATATTATTCAAGCATCCAACAAGCATTTTGTTAAAGCCACCGCTTCTCACAAATAGCAATAAATTGTCAATAATTCACAAGATTGTTGCTCCCATGATCAAAATTATTAATTGTGACCTAACTTTACCAATGACTTCAACAGAAATATGGTGCTGGCTTTTCAGAGATCCTGAGTCCACCATCAAGTTCAGAACCATATGACATGAATGTGATGACCAATCAGCTGAGGCTGGGCCAATTCATGATGTAACAATAATTAAAAGAAAAACTCCTATAAAATAAATGGACTACAAATGTGTGCTTTGATAGGCTGGTTGTAGGTACTGCAGACATGTATCAAAAACGCTAATTGAAACTTAGCCAGGTATACTCAGAGAAAACATGTTCTGATGGAGACCCATCTTGGAGAATGCTTCAATGTGTTTCACAGTTTCTTCCAACCAAACTCAAAGTCTTCAATGTGGTCAAAAAATTTCATGTACAATATTTGATGCTGCTCTCTGCATCATTCTTGGAGTTTGCCAAAAGATGTAAGTCATATTCACTGTGTCTCTAGATCAGGAGTTCCCAACCTTTTCTATGCTAATACCATTAAGCAAGGGGTCCACGGACCCCAGGTTGGGAAAGCACACTCTTAATAAATGGAATTTACACTGAGTCAGAATGTAGGTTTTCCAATACTGGAAGGGAGCTGTTGAAATTACCCTGACAAAGGTATTACAGCAGGTAACAAGGACACTCCTCTATAATTAGCATAGATGAACTGGGGCATTTTCTCAACAATATTTAATAATACAATACATCTGAGGTCCCCGGAAATATCTTTCTTTGTTCAGATGTGAACTCTTGCATACTTTAAAAATGCAACTAAACTTGAACATTAGTAATCTCAAATTAATTGGGCAGAAGGCTGGGATTTGAAGACAAGGAACTATGCGTGGAAAGTTCTTCTCCAATATTGTATGCAAGTGGCTTGATAATTGAGGATTTGTTGCTAATAATGTTTGTTGGGAAGTTAACTACATCAGATAAGCACAAGTAGAACATCCTCAAAGTAATTTATTGAAATGCAACTCACTACACAATGATATTTATGAAAGATGTAAGTTTGTCAATGTTCAAGTACTATAGAAAAAAGTTGATTTAGCAGAAAAACGAAAAGATAATAAAAACATAACAAAGAAAAAGCTACAAAAGGTTTGCACTACATCATGAACAACAGAAGAGTTCATGTCAAGAGAATGCAGAAATTTAATAATCAAAGCACAGAAAACAACACAATAGAAAATAACAAAGTAACCTAAATAACAAGAGGAAAACTGGCATGTGAATAGAGCACTAAGCAAAGGACAGGATATAATTACAGTCACTTGTGACATTTAAATTAAAAAGTTCAGCTATATTGTATCTATCACATCCTAACAATGCACTGAAGTCTTTCATAGATGTTGGATTGCTTTGAAATCATTGCCATTTTCAGAATGTGACTTGTGACTACCAGCATACAACTGGCCTAGTATTGTGTTGAGGTACATGTAGAATGTCAGACATCCCACCTCTTCCGGAGGTTTCGGGAGTCTCCCGTATATTGATAGCGGCCCCCTTGACGCCCACAAATTATATACAATATCCTGGAAATCGATTTTTTTGAGAGCAAGCAAGCGAGAGGGAGAGAGGGAAGGAGGGAGGGAGAGGGAGAGGGAGTGGGAGAGGGAGACAGAGAGAGCATCCTGATGGGTCTCTCTTTGTGCTAAGTAGACCTATCAGTTTTCTCTGTGGGTGGGCTTTACAGTCAACTTCTCTCTTTCTTTAATTCTCCATCAGTTCAGTTTAGTGTCTCAACTAACCTTGAAGGACCGGTGCCAAACTACAGAAGTTTGCCAGTTGATGAGTTCTGGGGGAAGCTGTCCAAAGTAAAATCTGTTAGCACAGGGCAGTTGTGATTCGAAGAATTCTGCCAGTTGATGAAGCTGGTTTTAGTGCTGTCAAATGCTAATTGTGATGTAGAAAGGGCTTTCAGCAGGGTGTGTCACATTAAGACAGAATTTGGAAGTTGGCTGTCTCACAAAGCTCTTGTGAACTGATGCCTTGCAAAATTAACAAATTCATTGACACAGACTGCTATGAGGTTGAGTCTTCCGGCAAAGTGCTCAAATCTGCCAAGCAAGCCACGTCACAGTACAAGGAAAGTTTGAAAAAGAAATAGAAAGGCTATTTGCATTAGCATCTAGCTATTAGTATTGAGACTGCCAACAAAATACTCAACAAGGTATACATGTATATGTGTATGTGTGTGTAAATAGTTTCAATATGTGATCAAATAAGTTGTTGTGTTCTTTCATAATCAAAATGTCCTGTGTATATACACCCTTGAAGGTTGACCATGGGGGGCGGAATATGGGGTTGCGGGGGACGGAGGAGGTGGTGCTACCTCACTGAAATGAGTTTTTGCAGGGTGGAATGTCTGGAATGCAGAACTGTAAATTTGTTTATTGAAGTTAATCAGTGTTGTCTGTGACACTATAAAGTCAGTGCATTTCACTGTTTTAAATCCCTCTATATTTGGATGGCTGAAAGCTGTATACCCTACATCTGAAAAGGCATCTTGGTGGTAGGCAGCTTTCATCATTAAGGAGCTCCAGCAACCAGGGCATGCCCTTTTCTCACTGTTACCATCAGGTAGGAGGTACAGAAGCCTGAAGGCACACATCCAGCGATTCAGGAACAGCTTCTTCACCTCTGCCATCCGATTCCTGAGTGGACATTGAATCTTTGGATTTTTTTTTAATATACAGTATTTCTGTTTTTGCACTCTTTTTGGTCTATTCAATGTATGTATACCATAACTGATTTACTTATTTATTATTTTTTTCTCTGTTAGATTATGTATTGCATTGAACTGCTGCTGCTATATTAACAAATTTCATGTCACATGCCGGTGATAATAAATCTGATTCTGATTCTGATTCTGAAGAAAGATGAATCATCAGGATGATTGCGAAAATGCAAAGATAACCATGCCTAAATATCTATTATCGTCAATGAACTCATTTACTTAAATTGTTTCACAAACAGCAAAACTCAATGGACCAAGCAATCTGTTTAATTTGTAGTAGAAAACGGTGATGAGCAATTTTACTATTGAGGAAAAAAATAACAATTACAGAAAAATGCAGGCAAGGAAGCCTGAAAACTACATGCCATTGTGATTATGGATAGAGAATCCCAATACACTCAAATATCAGAAATGCTTCGAGAGGGTAGTTGGACATTAATTAAATGAAGTATGAGATTGAACTTGTTAAGCTCAAAATTAACCATTTTCCAGGAACATTTTTTGTTTTTTTTTTGAATAGTAGATCTGCAATCTATGGCAGCAATCAGACAAGATTAAAGAAAATTTGGAGATGACAAACACATTTCTGATTATTTTTGCTTTTCTATTCCTATGTCAAAATTGGCCAAATGAATTTGAATAACATAGTATAATGCTGGATACTTACCCATTAGTCACCTCAAAATACGTAATAAATTGTCCTTTCAGGACTAAGTAAATTCTTTAACAATGGATGGGATGTATTTTAATTATTACCTCATAAATTGTCTGCACTGTGACTTAAATCCTGCAGATTTCCAAGCTTTTCATTTCAATTACTCACATAGATTCTGAAAATTAGTTATTATTAATGAATAATTTTTCTTGTTTTTTTCCCCAGTCCTGAATATTATTCTCCTTCTATTTCAGTTTCATATTCGGTTTCATTCATTAAATAAGGATCTAGAGAGCTTTTATTTTTTTCACACGAAGTCCATATGGCAAGCTGTTCTAGATTTCCCATCATTACAAGTTCTGGGGCAAAAATCCATTGGTCACACTTTATAGAAAGGGTGTAACAGGAATCAGGAAACTTCAGAGGAGATTCACTAACGGCTGCTTGGGATTGAGCATTTTCTTTATGGGGATATATAAGTTTTTCTCTGAGCAGAGAGGTTAAGAGAGGACAAGACTGAGGCAAACAAAATTACGATGGGCATACAGAGGGTATAATATAGGAAATCTTTCTCCTTATCTGAGGTGAATAAATTTAGAACCTACCTGATGTGGAGTTTTTCCAGGAAGATATTGCGAGTACCTGGAATCCTCTGCCTGAGACAGTGATTAAAAAATGGGCACTACAGCATTTAAGGGCAGCATTGACGAAAAGCTGAACTGCTTAGACTATGACCCAAGTGCTGAAAGATAGTATCATTACAGATTGGAGTCCACTGGGCAGTGTGGTTGTGGTGAGCAGAACGGCCTGCTTCAATGTTGTACAATGAATTGCTGGGTGGCGGAGTGGAAATATGTCTCTACAAAGGTGGTGTAAGGCACTCCTTCCCTCTGCTAGCCTACAGACAAGGTGTAGCCCACTCCCCCCGCAGTCAACGTCACGTAAACACAATGGTAGCAGGTGGTGGATGGTCGTATGAGCAACTGGTGCATATCACAATTACTGGTTAAGTAACCATTAATGCAAAGCAGAGAGCCTTTGAAGAGTATTGATAACGACTGGGGTCACCCATCTTTTAAAGACACTACACAGAACAAGGCAATGGCAAACCACTTCTGTAGGACGATTTACCAAGAACAAAGACCGTGATTGCCCACGTCACACAACACAGCACCTAATGGCGATAACAGCAACAACCTGTAGAGCACGTGCTAGTGTACTGCCTGGCCAGTAACATTCATTCATCACTGACATAATCCTAGACATGTTTTGTTCTTCTGTGTTCTAGTGAAATGGATAAAGCTCTGCTGAATAATGTATCAGATACATCATCAAATAGGAAACTGTTTCAAGTGGTAAACAAAAGTCACCCTTAACACAATGTGCAGACCAGACTGACTGAGTCATTCATTAGCTGTCTGGTATTGATGGCATTGAATGTGTGTACTGTAGATCATCCTGAAGTGGATGATATTGTCTTTTTTTTTATTATGAATAAAGTTTAATGGTTAAAAACTATTGTCATTTCCAGCATCTGTGATATACCTCAAACCAGGATTAGTTTTATTGCATTGTCAGAAACCAGGGAGTGTGGTTGTTGATTTACTTCAGCATTTTCAGAGTCAGGCTTGCTGTGTGCATGAAGAGCGCTACAAGTGGAAGACTACCTACCATTTAGGACCAGCTCACCACCACAAATTGTAACTTCTTAGCAAGTTGATCCAGGGAATTTGCATAAAGTATGTGCAATTTTTTTCAGATAAGTAATGAACCCAGATATCTCACTGTTTAAATAAAACTATTATCCATCATGCCTGTCATATGATTATTCTCTTAATGGCAGGACAAGTTAAATACAAGTGTAAATTGTAGGACATTATTTCTCATTTCTGAGATCATTTTCAATGATAAAGGTACACTTGATCCAGACATTAATCTCTTCCCATAAAATGGATGTATTGTCATTGAATATTTAAAAACTGAGAATGATCAATGTCTCTCCACTGCAATTAGGAAAGAGCAATATGTGCTGGTCTTGTCAGCACCAACCACATCACCCAAATTAATACAAAGTAAGTTTTGGTTTCTGGAATAACATTTTAGAGAACTCACTAAAATACACTGAAAGCAGCCTTGTTGAATGAAGTTAATACATTTGAGCTTCAGGCAATACCACATGTGAAAATAGGTGCATAGCTCTTAAACAACTGGCTGCTACAGCATTCATAAACATCAAGAAAAGTATCTGGCCATGCAGGACTGAAGGAGATCGCAAATGAGATTTTAAAATTTCTCAACAAACCTTTCATGAAGTTCCCTCCTACATTTGCTGCTTTCCAACTAAGTGGTACTGACTATGATAATATTAGTCCAAGTTTTGCAATGGTTTTCTGTCAGTTTTGCAGTATAGTTCCAAATAATCAAACTTGGTTCCCCCAACAATTTTGTAGCTCTGCAGATCTCCGGATGAAGCAGGAACTTGTTGAGGTTCACCAGCATTTACAGCCAAGTACTATAAACATGGTGCATGTCTTCTGTGCTAATGCATTTCAGTCATTTTATTTTGGACTAATCTTCTTTTTGTAGAATGAAATGTTGTAAGCTTTGAAATATATTCTTACAAGAGCTCTTTATGCTGTTCATGCACTACATCAGACCAGAAACAAGATCAGCAAGCCATTCATTTGAATAGATATGACAGGGGTGAATGGAACAATGAGTTTATAATTTATAGTTAATTTGATTTTTAATTGATAATTGAACTATATATAATTTACATTTAAGCCTTTTGGATAGTTTTACCTTAAACATAATTCTGGTCTTTTATAATAAACACAAAGTACACTGCAGATGCTATGGTCCAAAAAAAAACCTACAAACAAGCTGGATGAACTCAGCAGGTCAGGCAGCATCTGCTGAAAGGAGCAGTCAATGTTTCGGGCCGAAGTGGGTGGCAACTGGGAGGTCCTGTCGGTTGTAGCGGACAGACCTGTCCCTACACTTCCTCTCTTACCACCATTCAGGGCCCCAAACAGTCCTTCCAACAGAGACAACACTTCACTTGTGAGTATGTTGGGGTAATCTATTGCATCCGTTACTCCCAGCACGACCTCCTCTGCGAGACCCGACGCAGATTGGGGGACCACTTCATTTTGCACCTCTGCTCCGTCCGCCACAACAGACAGGATCTCCCGGTTGCCACCCACTTCAACTCTGCTTCACATTCCCATTCGGATATGTCCATACATGACCTCCTCTACTGCCATGATGAGGCCAAACTCAGGTTGGAGGAGCAACACCTCATATACTGTCTGGGTAGTCTCCAACCCCTTGGTATGAACATCACACTTTCCAACCTCCAGTAATTCCCTCCCTCTCCCTTCCCCCATCCCACTTTCACTCTGCCTCCTCTTCTAGCTGGCTATCACCTCGCTCATGATTCTGCCTTCTTCTACTACCCATAGTGCTTTCCACTTAGATTCCTTCTTCACCACTCCTGCCTATCCTCTCCCTGCTTCCCCTCCCCTACCCCTTGTCCTTTCCTCAGATTGGTTTTCCACCCTCCCCCCACCTTCTTTATCAGGCCCCTGCCCCCTCCTTCTTTAGTCCTGATGAAGGGTCTTGGCCCGAAACGTTGACTGCTCCTTTCAACGGATGCTGCCTGACCTGCTGAGTTCATCCAGCTTGTTTGTGTGTGGTCTTATATAAATAATTTTTAATAACATGTTATTATGTGAGTGATCCTCTTGGTCACTTGTGATCTTGTGATCAAAAAAACCCTCTTGTACTTTGTTAATGTAGGATGTTGCAAGTCCAATTCACTGATTTACTGGCGGACAGCAGGGGTGGCTAATGGGGGAGCTGTGTGGCCTCAGTCGTAGCAAGGACTAAGCCCTAGGCTGCAGTGTCACCTGTTTACAGCCACCAGGAGGGAAGCCACTGAGTAAGTGTATTGCACTAAGGGTGGTGTGATGCTGCTGCCAGGCTGGAGGCAATGCTATCCCCAGTCCTCACTTGGAAGAAGACAACAAGCTACATTACAGTCAACTGCAGATTTCCAAGGCATTAATCACTTGGTTCTGGACTTCTTTTGTATGGCTACATCTTACTAATATCTTTATACGCTTGCTTTCCTGTACGTGTTGCGTGTGTATTGTGCTGTGTGACTGTTTGCACTGTGGCCCCGGAGTAACGCTGTCTCCTTTGGCTGTATTTATGGGTACTCAGGAAGAGCTGAATGACAATTAAACTTGAATTGAATTGATTTGAAGAAGTGTTTTGAACTGTCAGAAGAACTGAAAAATCTTGGCTTCTTAGACAATTCAGCAGAGGAAGACTCCCTTCAATCCAAACTGTCTTTGCCAAATGCAATGCCAAGTTCTTTTTTTCTGATATGATCCAAGTTACTCCATTTCCGTACATAATCATGCATCTATTTAACCACCTTTTAAACACCCCTCTCCCCAGGCAACCTCTTCCAAGCACCTATCATTCTGTGTGTAAAAAATGGTGCCCTGAACATTCCCACTCTTATTTTAGATGCAGTTCCTGAAGTAATTGACATTTCTACTCTGGGTAAAAGACTGTCTACTATCTTACAAAATTTGAGTAAGGCTCCCCTTCTGCCTCCAACATTACAGAGAAAATGACCAGAGAAGATGGCTGATAGGAGATATGAATAACTAAATTCAGAAAGGACGTATTTGAAGCAGAAAACCTGTGTCCTCTCAATGTACGGTGCATGGCCACAAGGTTTTCAACACTCGTACACCATAAGATCATAAGACAAAGCAAAATTAGGTCATTCAGCTCATTGAGTTTGCTCTGTCATTTCTTCATGGCTGATCCCAGATCTCACTTAACCCCATATGCCTTTTAGCCATACATTTTCAGGTCCTGATCAGTCAGGAAATTATCAATTTCAACTTTAAATATACCTACAGACTTGGCTTCTACCATAGTCTGTGGCAGAGCATTCCAGAGAGTCACTACACTCTGGCAAAAAAAAAAATCCTCCTTACCTCTGTTCTAAAAGGTCACCCCTCAGTTTTGAGGCTGTGCCCTCTAATTCTGGATACCCCCACCATAGGCAGCATACTCTCCACATCCACCTTATCTGGTCCTTTTCCCATTCTGTAGGTTTCAATGAGATCCCCACACATTCTTCTAAACTCCAGTGAGTACAGGCCTAAAGTTGTCAAATGCACCTCATATGTTAACCACATTTTTTCTTGAATAATCCATATGAACCTTCTCTGGACTCTCTCCAATGACTACACATCCACTGTGGGATATGGGGCCCAAACCTGTTGGCAATACTCCAAGTGCGGCCTGACTAGTGTCTTCTAAAGCTTCATCTTCTATATTAAGCTTCTATATTATCACCTTGCTTTTATATTCTGTTCCCTTTGAAATAAATGCCAACATTGCATTTGCCTTCTTTAACATAGACTCAACCTGGAGTCTTGCATAAGGACTCTTAAGTCCCTTTGCACATCTAATGTTTGAATTTTCTCCCTATTTAGATAATAGTCTGCACTATTGTTCTTTTTACCAAAATAAATTATCATACTTTTCACAACACTATATTCCATATGCCAATTTTATGCCCATTCTTCAAACTTGTCTAAGTTTTTTTGCAATCATATTGATTCCTCAGCACTACCCACCCCTCCACCTATCTTTGCAACATCCATAAACTTTGCCACAAGACATCAATTCCATTAGCTAAACCAGTGACAAACAAAGTGAAATAAAGTGGTCCCAATACTGACCCCTGAGGAACACCACTGGTCACTGGCAGCCAACCAGAAAAGGCCCCCTTTATTCCCATTCATTGCCTCCTGCCTGTCAGTCATTCCTCTATCCATGCTAGTATCTTTCATATAATACCATTGGATTTTATCTTGTTAAGCTGCCTTATGTGTGGCACCTTATCAAATACCTTCTGAAAATCCAAGTAAATGACATCAACTGTCTCACCTTTGTCCACCCTGCTTATTACTTCCTCAAAAAACTCTAACAGATTTGTCAGGTAATATTTCCCTTGACAGAAACTATGCTGACTTTGACTTACTTTATAATTAGACTCCGAGTACTCTGAAATCTCATCCTTAAGAATAGACTCCAACAAATTCCAAACCAACAAGATTAAGCTAACTGGCCTATAATTTCTTCTCTTTTCTCTTCCTCCCTTTTTAAAGAGTGGATTGACATTTGTAATTTTGCAGTCCTCCATGACCATGCCAAAATTAAGTGATTCTTGTCAGATCAGGACCAATGCATCCGTTACCTCTTCAGCAACCTTTATCAGGACTCTGGTATATAGTCCATTTGATCCAGGTGACTGATACAGCTTAAGACCCTTGAGTTTCCTTTGCACTTTTTCCTTTATAATAGCAATGTCACTCACTCCTGCACCCTGACACTCATGGACCTCTGGCACACTGCTAGTGTCTTCCACAGTGAAGACTGATGGAAAGTACCCATTAAGTTCATCTGGCATTTCTTTGTCTCCCATTACTACCTCACCAGCATCATCTTCCAGTCATCCAATATCAATGCTCACCTTCTTTTTACTCTTTATATCACTGAAAAAAAAACATTTGGTATCTTATATTACTGGCTAGTATGTTCTCATTTTTCATTTTATCCCTTCTTATAGCAGCTTTATATGCCTTTTGTTGGACTTTAAAAGCTTTCCAATCAACCAACTTCCCACTCAGTTTTGTTACATTATATGCCCTTTCTTTGGCTTTTCTACAGTTCGCAACTTCCTTTGTCAGCCATGGATGCCTACGCCTGCCATTTGAAAACTTCTTCTTCTGTGGGACATATCTGTCCTCTGCCTTGTGAACTATTCCCAGAAACTCAGCCACCTCTGCTCTGCCAATATTGCCACCAGGATCCTCCTCCAATCCATGTAGGCAAATTCCTCTCTCATGCCTCTGTAATTTCCTTCATTTCATTGCGATACTGATGTATGTAACTTGTGCTTCTTCCTCTTCAATCACATTATGATCACTGACGCCTAAGAGGTCCCTTACATTGAGCTTCCTTATAAGATCTGGGTTATTACATAAAACCCAATCTGAGATAACCTTTTCTGCTGGTAGGCTTAAGCACAAGTTGCTCTAAAAATCTATCTCATAAGCATTCAGCAAATTCCCTCTCCTGCAATCTGACACCAACCTGGTTTTCCCAATTCCTCTGCATATCAAAGTCCCCCATTACAATTGTGACATTTCCTTTATTATATGCCTTTTCCTGCTCCCTTTGCCATCTCAAACTCACTTCTTGACTAACTATTTGGAGGCCAATATATGATGCTCATAATGTTTTTTTCACCCTTCCAGTTTCTTAACTCCACCCACAAGGATTCAACATTCTTTGACCCTATGTCAACTCTTTCTAAAGATGTACATCCATCTCTTACTGTGGATATACCTGTCTGGACACGCCCCCTGCTGACTGCTCCTGTGGCTCCTCCCACAGACCCCTGTATAAAGGTGATTGAGGCCTGAGCCCGGCCTCTCAGTTTCCAGGATGTAGTATGGTGGTCACTCACTTTTTGTTCCTTCCTCCAGTCAATAAAAGCCGATATCTCGCCTTACGTCTCAGAGTGAGTTATTGATGGTGCATCACTTACCAACAGAACCACAGCAACACCTATGCCTTCCTGCCTGCCCTTTAAATATATACAATGTCCTGTGTATGTTACTCAAAATGGCTTCTTTGGTTTGTTAAAAGCAGAAATGCATTTCTCTCACCGTTGTTTCGCTTTAGAATGGCTGATATGGTAATTGCATTCATTTGTTAATCAAAGTGGAATGTTATTGTGTCTTGTGATGCTGGGAACTTGGGGGAGGGGTTTTCACAGGTTTTTGGTGTGAGGAGGATGCCAAGGAAGGTGGACGTGTGCTGGACTGCTTGTAAGACCACAGGGGTGGTCCCAGGTGCGACGGCGTGGCGGTCGTGCGGTTGGATGGGTCGATTGGTTCGTTGATTGAGCTCCAACGAATGCACTAAACAGACTGAACTTTGATAAGTTGGCGCCTTTTGTTTTTTTCCTTTTATATATATTGTATTGCCTACTGCTCTTTTAATTTTAGTAAACTCTTTAAAGTGTATTTCAGGCAGCAGAGCGTAGATGGACAGAGATAAGATTTTTTGTTGGTGTGAATTTGAAGGTGTACCAGTACAGTACGCAAGCGTAGTGAGCGGAGTGGATTTTTGAGTTTCGGGAGATGCGATAGTGTAGGGTTTAAGTTCGGTGAAGGGTATTGGGCAGGTAGAATTGGTAGCTAGACGGTGTGGTAAAGAGGTAGAGTCTAGCTGGGTGTTGGTTCGTACGAGTGCTGAAGTCAGGAAGGTGGAACTGCCGGCGACGGTCAGTGTACCGGGGGAGGAGGGGCTGTGGGGGCTCCACTCCTTCTACAAGGATGAGGCTGAGGAGACATCGGAGGAGGAGTTAGAGCTAGAGGTGGACCCCAGAGAGGTGGCTGGCACTAGTAAAGGGAGGTGGGAGGAGGGAGTCGTGACTAAGCCCCGCTCCCCAGGTAGAGTGGAAGCCTCGGAGCTGGCAGCTGCACTTAATTCCCTGGTGGGAGTGGCCGAGAGGCCACGGCTGAAGCTGGGGGTGTTCTCCGGAGCCAAGCCTACTCCGGACGGGGAGGTGGACTATGAGACCTGGATCGAGCATACGTCTTTGATGTTAGAGGAGTGGCCAGGCTTGGAGGAGGAGAAGAGGCAGTGATTGGTGGGAAGTTTGAGGGGTTTAGCAGCCAAAACCGTCCGGGAGTTGAAAGCTGAGAAGCCTGGGGCCTCCGTGGAGGACTGTATAGAAGTTTTGGAGGGAGCGTTTGGGTTGTCAGGGGAACCCTGGCTGCTTTTAGCTGAGTTCCAACGCCTGGAACAAGGGAGAGGGGAAAAGCTCTCCAAGTACATATTTCGGATGGAGGGGATGCTCTCGGGGCTGTGGCGCCGGGGGGTAGTGAAGGCGACTGACGTGGCTAGCGTGAGGATGAGTCAGATATTCAGTGGCTCTCTGGAGGAGGACAAGGTGGCGTGGACTATCCGGCAGGCTTATAGGAAAGGTCCCCCTTCATCGTTCGGGCAACTGATTAGAGAGGTGCGAGAGAAAGAGAGAGCGTTGGGGCGGAAAAGGGGCGCGGGCCTACGGGAGCGATCCTCAGCGATACAAGAAGTGGTGGCTGGGTGGAGGAATGACAACCCCACGGGGAGTAGGGAACCGTCTTTGGAGGGGAGGGACAGGGGAGGTACCTACTCTCAGGGGCAATCAGTGGAACGGATTGGGAGCAGGAGCCGTCCTGGGAGAGGAGGGGCGGCAGGCAGCGTGTGCTTTAACTGTGGGAAAGAGGGGCATTTCAGGCGGGACTGTGGAAGGCTGAGGGTGTGCTATAGCTGTGGAGATGAGGGACACTTTAGGTGGGATTGTGAGAGACAAGGAGTCCCATGGAGGACAAGCCCCCCTACGACTAAAAAGGGAGAGGTGTCGGGAAATTTAGGAGAGGCTCAGTGAGGGAACGGACTGGAGCTTCTGGAGGAACACGTTCCCAGAGATCAGCTGGAAGACCACCGGGTGCCCACGCCTCTATTCCGGATGGGCTGGTAGGACCCCGTGCCAGTGTGGATCTATGGATAGAGGGAGTTTACGCAAAAGCCGTCCTTGATACAGGATCGCAGGTGACCTTATTGTACCGGTCTTTCTACAATCAATATCTAAAGCATTTGCCCATAACCCCATTTGACGCCCTGCAGATTTGGGGTGTGAGCGAGGGTGACTACCCATACGATGGGTACCTATCGGTGAGATTGGAGTTCTCGGAGGGCGATGTAGGAGTGTCGGAAGCTATTGAGACGTTGGTGTTGGTGTGTCCTGACCCGGTGGAAACCGGTGGTGCTGCCCTCCTGGTGGGGACTAACTCCCCAGTTGTGCAACGGCTCCTGGGAGCTTGTAAGGAGAAAGTGGGGGGAAGACTTTCTGGAGACCCTCTCGGTGCATCCAGTGTTTCGAGCAGTGTTCGCAGAAGGGGTTGCCTCCCAAGGGCTGGACCCGGAGTGTAAACGAGGGACGGTGTGGTGTACGCAGGCGAGGCCCAAGGTGATCCGACCCGGGGAGGTAGCCCTAGTGATGGGGACCCCCAGATTTCCAGGAGTGCTGACGGGAGAAGCCCTGTTAATAGATGCCCCAGATGATCTTGAAGGGGAGACACGATTTCCGGCGGGGGCGCTGGTGAGGCCCGAAGTGCAGAGACCAGGGGTGGTACATGCAAAGCGTATAGCTATAAGTGTCAGGAACACCACGGCAAGAGAAATCACCTTTAAGAGGGGAATGCCACTGGCACATCTGTTCCCAGTGACGGTAATGTCTAGCGCACCAGTGAGGACCCCTAACGGGGAGGGATCGGAGCATCGAAGGGAGCTGACCGCTGAAGCCTTTAACTTCAGGGATTCCCCTGTGTCGCTGAAGTGGAAACGCAGGCTAGAGGAGAAGATGCTGAAGATGGAAGCTGTTTTTTCTCGGGGCAAATTTGATGTTGGCTGCTCCAAAAGCACTCGCCACACCATCCGGGTGACAGAGGACACCTCGTTCAGAAAGAGATCATGGCGACTGGCCCTGGCAGATGTTGAGGACGTGCGGCAGCACTTGTGCAAGTTGAAGGAGGCCGGAATCATAGCTGAGTCTCGAAGTCCTTATGCGTCCCCAATAGTGGTGGCATGGAAAAAGAATGGGCGAGTGCGCATGTGTGTTGACTACAGAATGTTGAATCGGCGAACTGTCCCTGATCAATATACTGTCCCAAGAGTCGAGGATGCGCTGGCCTGCCTGAGCGGTGCGAAGTGGTTCAGTGTGCTGGATTTAAGAAGTGGGTATTACCAGATCCCGATGAGTGTGGGCGATAAAGAGAAGACTTCTTTTATCTGCCCGCTGGGGTTCTTTCAGTTCGAACGAATGCCCCAAGGCATATTGGGAGCCCCAGCCACCTTCCAGAGGCTCATGGAGAGAACTGTGGGGGATATGAATCTGGTAGAGGTGCTGGTGTACCTGGATGATTTGATAGTGTTTGGATCGACTTTGGAGGAACATGAGGAGAGACTGTTGAAGGTGTTGGGCCGGCTTAATGAAGAAGGGTTGAAGCTTTCCCTGGACAAATGCCAGTTCTGCAAGTCATCGGTAAACTACATTGGCCATATCATTTCGTGAGAGGGAGTGGCTACTGATCCAACCAAGATAGAGGCCGTGACCACCTGACCGAGACCCCAGAAAGTGGGCGCTCTGCGCTCATTTTTGGGGTTCTGTGGGTATTACCGGCGATTTGTGAAAGGATATGCCAAAGTGTGTCACCCGTTGACTCAGCTGTTGTGTGGCTATCCCCCGGTGGGGAAGAAGGGGACGGGGAACCAGAGGCAGGACGCTGGAGGATACTGGAACCCGGCGGAACCTTTTGGCTCGAGATGGGATGACCAATGTGAAGAGGCTTTCCAATCTTTGAAAAGGGCACTGACCCAGGCCCCGGTGTTGGCTTTTGCTGATCCCCAGAAGCCATAAGTGCTGCACACGGATGCCAGCCGAGAGGGTCTCAGGGCTGTTCTGTACCAGGAGCATGGCAAAGCATTGAGACCAGTAGCCTTTGTCAGCCAAAGCTTGTCGCCATCGGAGAGAAACTATCCCACTCACAAGTTGGAGTTCCTGGCGCTGAAGTGGGCTGTGGTGGACAAGCTGGGTGATTACCTATACGGAGCCAAGTTTGAGGTGAGAACGGATAACAATCCTCTCACTTATATTTTGACTTCGGCGAAGCTGGCTGCCACAGGACATCGGTGGCTGGCAGCCTTGTCGGTATATGATTTCAGCCTGAGGTACCGCCCAGGAAGCAGGAATGTCGATGTGAATGCGTTGTCTCGTCGGGAGCTGGGGGAGGAGGAGAGGGACGAGGAGTGGGAGAGTGTCCCTGCCCCTGGAGTGAAGGCGATGTGTCAGTTTGCTATCACCGTGAAGGCTGAGGGAAGAGGAAGGCTGGAACGAGCCGTGGACCATTTGGGGGTTTTTGACGACGCCATACCCCTAGCTTACTGTGACCTGACTGCACTGGGGACTAAACAGTTGCCGGAACTGAGTCCGGGGGAAGTAGCAACTGCTCAGCAAAATGACCCAGGCATTGGCACAGTGTGGAGAGCGGTCGAGAAGGGGGATGGGGCATTGGCTGAGAAGGCGAAACACCCATGCGTGCCTCTGTTGTTGAAGGAGTGGTCTCGGTTAAAGTTAAAGAACAAAATCTTGTACCGGGTAACGGCGCCTCAGGACCAACCCCGCCGTTGGCAACTGGTCCTGCTGGAGAAGTATCGGCAGACTGTACTCCAGGCCTTGCATGATGATTCCGAACACTTGGGGGTGGAAAAGACCTATGGATTACTCAAAGACCGGTTCTACTGGCCCCAGATGAGGGGGGACATCGAAGAATACTGTAGGGGATGCCGTCGTTGCATCTAGAGGAAGACCCTGCCAGCATTGGCGGCTCCACTGTCGCACTTGCAGAGTGCAGGGCCTCTGGACCTGGTATGTATCAATTTCCTGTCGATTGAGCCTGACACCAGCAACACCGCAAATGTCTTAGTCATCACCGATCATTAACTCACTATGCTCAGGCATTTCCCACCAAGGATCAGAAGGCGACGACAGTGGCGAAGGTGTTATGGGAGAAGTATTTTGTGCATTACGGCCTTCCCAGGCAAATCCTTAGTGATCAGGGGCAGGACTTTGAGAGCCGCCTTATCCAGGAATTACTGACTATGCTTGGGGTTGAGAAATCCAGGACTACCCCTTATCACCCACAGGGAGATCCTCAGCCAGAGAGGTTCAACAGGACCCTGTTGGATATGCTCGGGATGCTGGAGATTGGGCATAAAAGCAGGTGGAGTCGTCATATTGGACAATTGGTTCACTGTTACAATTGTACTCGCAATGATGCTACAGGGTATTCGCCCTATTATCTGATGTTCGGGCGGAAAGCGAGGTTGCCCATTGACGTGTATTTTGGAGGTGGAGTGGGTGAATTACCCGGGAAGTCCCATCTAAAGTACGTGTCCGACATGAAGAGGGAGTTACAGCGGGCGTACGAGTTGGCCGAGGCAGCAGCTACCAAACAAAATCAGAGGAATAAGATGCGGTATGATTGAAAGGTGAAGTTTGTCCAATTATTGCCGGGCGACCGGGTCCTTTTATGGAATTTGGGACTCACTGGTAAGCGCAAGTTGGCAGACCGATGGGCGGCCAGCCCCTATGTAATAGAGAGTCAGATGCCGAATCTACCAGTTTACCAGGTGATACCTGAGGATGGGAAAGGGCCTATCAAGGTACTCCATAGGAATCACCTGCTGCCACTGGGTCAAGCGGTGCAGGTGGATAAGGAGCCCGAGTGGGAGGTTACGCCTAGTACAAGGACTCTGCGAGGGCGCGGAGAACGGGAAGAGCCCGCTGCTGAAGAGCGGGGACGGGTCCCTCACCCGGGAATGGCTACCGATTCAGAGGAGGACGACTCAGATGAGTGGGCCCTGTTCCCATTCGCTGGTGCTCCAGTACCAGGAGAGGAGGCTCCTGGCCCTTCCCATACTGAATTGGGTGAGAGGAGGGAAGGTCTTGAGGGTCAGATGGAGAGGCAGCCTACATTGGTGGGAGAGAGGGTGGAACCCGAGCGTGAGCCGGAGAGATCTCAGGTGAGGGAAGACCCCTGTGAGGAAGGGGGTGCGGGTCTGTCAGGTAGACCTGGGGTGTCCGAGACAGTGGGTTCGCAGGTAACGAGGGAGCCCAGTGGGGCAGGAGGGGTATGGAGATCTCAGAAGATTAGGCGCCCCCCGGAGCGGTTGACATATGTGGTACCGGGGGAACCAAGTGTGATTTCTACTGCTCTGGGTAGTTATGTCACTGCTTTCTGCACCTGGGTTGGGTTTTGTGTGTTGCAAGAAGCTTTGGCGAACTCTAGTAATGCCATGAGGGCATGACATTTGCTGGTGGGGAGAGAATGTACAATGTCCTGTGTCTGTTACTCAAAATGGCTTCTTTGGTTTGTTACAAGCAGGAATGCGTTTCTCTCGCTGTTGTTTCGCTTTAGAATGGCTGATATGGTAATTGTATTCATTTGTTAATCATTGGGGAATGTTATTGTGTCTTGTGATGCTGGAAACTTGGGGGAGGGGTTTTCACAGGTTTTTGGTGTGAGGAGGACACCGAGGAAGGTGGACGTGTGCTGGACTGCTC
This sequence comes from Hypanus sabinus, assembly GCF_030144855.1. Lineage (NCBI taxonomy): Eukaryota > Metazoa > Chordata > Chondrichthyes > Myliobatiformes > Dasyatidae > Hypanus > Hypanus sabinus. Next base: position 136,314,200 of record NC_082709.1, on the reverse strand, counting down.
GTAAGACCACCAGGGTGGTCCCAGGTGCAACGGCCGGATGGGTCAATTGGTTCGTTGATTGAGCTCCAACGAGTGCACTAAACAGACTGATAAGTTGGCGCCTTTTGTTTTTTTCCTTTTATGTATATTGTATTGCCTACTACTCTTTTAATTTTAGTAAACTCTTTAAAGTGTGTTTCATAACGGAATTTGTTGTGGGTTTGATACTGTTGGCGGGCGCGAGGCATAAACTCGATTCTCACAGCACCTGCGTGTACGGGAGAAGTGTTGGTGAGTGGCTGGAACTCCGTTTCCCCTAGACATATAGCTTTTGGGTAAGTGTTACAAATACAAAGTATATCCTTTGATGTTAAGCTCCCAACTATGGCCTCCTTTCAGCCACAACTCAGTGATACCGACAACGTCATACCGTTCAATCTCTAATTGCGCCATGAGTTCAGCCACTTTATTCCAAAGGCTTTACATATTTAAATACTGCACCTTCAATCCTGATTATTCAGCCTCTTGAATTTTGACTCTGTGATACAATTTAACTCTTCGCTCTGTCTGCATTTGCACACAATCACTGGCTTGTCTTTCCTTACATTCATGTTACACCCATCACCTAACTGTAAACCTACTGGCTCATCCTCAGCTCAATCATACTGGATCCCACCCCCCACCATGTTAGTTTAAACCACTCCCAACAGCTCTAGCAAACCTGCCCGCAAGAATATTGGTCCCCCTTGGATTCAAGTGCAACTTGTCCCTTTTGTATAGGTCACACCTGCCCCAGAAGAGGTCCCAATTGTCCAAAAATCTGAATCCCTGCTTCAATTCTTCAGCCATGCATTTATCTGCCACCTCATTCCAATCATGTCCTTACTTTCGGGTGGCACAGGCAGCAATCCCGAGATCACTACACTGGAGGTCCTGCATCTCAATTTCTTTCCTGACTCCCTGTATTCTGTTTGTTTCTTTTAGTTATACTTTGCATCTACTACGTTTGGTATGGGCCTCCAAATCCTAAGAACTTCCAACAGGGGCACAAATAAGAGCATTCTGACCAGCTGTATCACTGCCTGGTATGGGAACTATACCTCCCTTAACTGCAGGACTCTGCAGAGACAGCCCAGCACATCTGTACTTGTGAACTTCCCATGGTTCAGGACATTTACAAGGACAGGTGTGTTAAAAGGGCCTGTAGGATCATTGGGGTCCAAAGTCATCCCAACCACAACCTATTCTAGCTGCTACCATCCGGGAAGTAGTACTGCAGCATAAAAGCTAGGACCAACAGGCTCTGTTCCACCAGGCCATCAGACTGATGAACTCACGCTGATCTGAGTGTACTCTATATTACATTGACTGTGAAGGATGTAAAAAAATAAAGTCAATTCAATTCAATTCAATTCAAGATCTTAAATGGATAGATTTAATTTTAAACGTATCTAAACTGAATGCCCAGTTGAAACACACACTGGACCAGAATGTCACCAGTCTGATACTGTTTCTGTTCTAAAGGGCAAATAGAGGTCCGTTGTGACAGATTGCTGTTTTATTTAATTCTTTTAGGTTTTTACAAGAGTTTCTTGTCAAGGTGAAAGTCTTCAGCCTCTGACATTATCTGTCATTGAAAGTTTACAGCATAAAGTTCTGCCATCCCACCATCACGTATACTTTCCCCTCCCCTCCCCTCCCCATTTTTCACAGGGACCACTCTCTTTGCAACCCTTCTGTCTGCTCGTCTCACCTCTCTGATCACACTCCAGACACTCATCTTTGTACCATATTCAGTGATCCACAGCTCTTTCCTCACCCCCATTTAGGCCCCTAAATAGTCCTCCCAGGTGAGACAATGGTTCACATGTGAATCCATCAGTATCATTTCATGTATCTGCTGCTCCCCCTGCAGGCTCTTCTACACCAGTGCAACCTGACGCATACTGGGGTATCACTTTGTCAAGCACCTTCACTCCACTCACTGCAACACCCACAATCCTTTGGTGGCCACGTATTTCAATTCCACTTTCCACTCTGACAATGATGTGCCTGACAACAGCTTCCTCCACTGTCACTTGCAGATGGGAGGAGCAATATCTCATAATCCATCTTGACAGTCTCCAAACAAGTGACTTCAATATTGCTATTTCTAATTTCTGGTAACTACTCCCCTCTTTTCATCCCCCTCTCTCCCCCCACCCCACCCCATTTTTCTTATCCCTGTGACCCCATTACCTCTTCTTTTTTTCCCCTCCCCATCCTCATGATCTGCTCATCACCTTCCTTTCTCTGGTTCCCCACCTCCTTCCCTTTATAACGTCCTGATGGCTTCTCCTATTAGATCTTTTCTTCTTCATCCCTTTTCCGTGCCCCTAGGAATCACCTCCCAGCTTCTCAAAAGTTTCATTTTAACCCCCTTTCCAACTCTGTCAAATGGATTCACCTACCACACACCAGTTCGTGCTCCTTCCCTTACCCTTTTAATCTGGCATCTGCCCCCTTCCTCTAAGGTCCCAATGGAGGGTCTCGGCCTGAAATATGGACTGTTTTTCTTCCTCCATTGATGCTGCCTAATGCACTGGGTTCTTCCAGGATCTTGTATGTGTTGATCCCGCCATATAGTTTCATTTAAGGATTCACTTTATTTGACACATGCACATTAAAAAATGCAGTGAAACGCATTGTTTGCATCAAATGAAATCAAATCAGCAAGAATTGTGCTGGGCAAGTGTCACCATGCTCCCAGTGCCAACATAGCTTGTCCACAGCTTACTAACCTTAACTGTGTATCTTTGGAAGGTTGGAGGGAACTGGAGCACCAAGAGAAAATCCATGTGATCATGGGCAAAATGTACAAACTCCTTACAGATTGTGGCAGGAATTGGACCCCAATCTTACCACTGGTGCTGTAGAAGCATTACATCATGCTGCCCTATTTATTTATTATTGGACTCAATTTAAGAAGGAATAAATAGCTTGCAAAATACTCCACACCCAAGGAAGTACTTTAACAGTGTATTACTCTTCTATTTCATAATATGGCACCAATCTCCATACAAACGGTCATCATCTTAACAACCATAATTTCACAATGTAAATTGATCCCTTCACTGTTCCTGTTGAATAATCTATTACATTCATTTTCACAATCACACTGAATATCAAAGCAAATACAATTCCACTGCCACGCTAATATTTAAACACACAAAAAAGCTACCAGAGCTGATACCAAATCTTTAATTGTAACTGGCTCCTAAATCATTTTTGACAGCTTTGAAGTGGCTGCGATTTCCCCCAAAAGTGCTGAAGTGCATCATGTGAATAAGCAGGCTTAATTATCAAATTTCACTTCCCTGCTTGATAAGCTTTGTTTAATCAATCACATACTGTCATGCAATCTGATCAAGCTTGACTGCAATGAGCTAACTATCTATGTAATATACTGAAGCAAAGTTGGATTTAGAGTATTAGCAGGGATATATGGATCTCTCTGGCTCTTTAAAATTGTCATGGGATCTTGCACATCCATTTGAAAGATTACAGGAATGATGATTTAGAATTTCCTCTAAAAATGTTAGCATTTTCACTTCTGATTGCCACACTATTTAGGTATCCCACAGGAGTGCAGGCATGCATTTTGTGTCCACATCGAGAACCTATAACCTCTTCACTCAAATCCACCATCGATAAGGAAGACACAGAGTGTAAAACTTAAAGTGCAGTTTTATTCCTTAAAATTGCACTTCAGTTCTATTCATTATAAAATTGTTCTTCTTATCAAGCATTACTCAACTTTAAAATTGTTGGATAATACAACTTGCTTTCTGGCATTCCAGTGATCATAAAATGAACAGAAATCTGAACAAAAAGTCATGTTTTTCAACAATGATTCCAGCAGAGATGTGAGCTAAATGGATCTGCAGTCACTGTAAGAAATCAGTTGTAAGGGGGTTAAAAGAAACATATTCAGGACACTTTGAGATTCCCTTGCTTGGAGCATAATGCCTTAACTGGCAAAAGGCATCATGAAGGAAGCTAAAATCCCAAAGTGAGTTTTAATCTTTCGATTCAAAGGCAAAGCTTTTAACCGCCTCACCAACAGAAATTAGTAAATCTTGCCATCGCTGATAGAAACACTAAATTGGACTTTGTACAGAAGTAGGTAAACAGAAAAGACCAAGAGAAAAGCCTAAATTTTAAATTAAAAAACATCCTTGAAAATGGAATTACCACCTTTGCAGTGCCTATCAACTCGTTCAATGACATCTTCAACTTCTTAATGCTCCGATCTGAGGTTGCCACCTGCTTCTAAAGTGTAGCAATCATGCCCAAGAAGAGTAGGGTGAGCTGTCTCAATGAGTACTGAACAATAGCACTTGTATCTCCCGTGACGAAGTGCTTTGAGAAGTTGGTTATGGTCAGAATTAACTCCTGCCCTAGCAAGGAACAGAATCCACTGCAATTCAACAACCACTGGAAAAGGTCTACAGAAGGATACTGGTTCTTCACTCTGTTTTGGAGTACCTAAAGTACAGCAAAACATATACCAAGCTGCTGTTTACTGATTACAGCTTGGCATTCAATACCATCATCCCCTTAGTATTAATAATAAGCTTCTATCTCAAACCTCTGTACCTCCATCTACACATGCATTCACAACTTCTTCCTATAAAGGCCTCAGTCAGGCTTGATCCATGATAACATATCCTGCTCACTGACAATCACCAGAGGTGAAATCAAGGATATGCATTTAATCCACTGCTTTACTCTCTCTGTACTCATGACAGTGCAGCTAAGCGTAGCTCAAGCACTATTAATAAATTCACAGTTTACACCACTATTATTGTAAAGTCACTGGCGATCAGGTGGCATACAGTGAGATAGATTGGCTGGTTGAGTGGTCCCACAATAACAACCTTGCACTCAACCTTACACAAGACCAATGAGTTGGCAGGCTTCAGGAAGGGGAAAAAGGGAGAACACACACCAGTCCTCATTGAGGGGTCAGTGGTGGAAAAGATTTGCAGCTTTAAGCTCCCGTGTTTCAACATTTCCAAAGATCTATCCTGGGCTGAAAAGGAAGACACCAGCAGCTCTTGAGAAGTTGAAAGATTTGGTATGCCACCAAAGACTCATGCAAATTTTCTACAGATTACGGTGGAGAGCTTAGGACTGGTTGCACTACAGTCTGATACGGAGCCTCCAGCGCTTCAGCAACAGCTTCTTTCCCTCCGTCATCAGATTTCTGATCTGTCCGTGAACACTAGCTTATTATTTCTTTTTTTTTGCACTTTCTAATTATGTTGTCATTTGTAGTAATTTTATGTCTTTGCATTGTGCTCCTGCCACAAAATGAAAAATGTTGTATCATATAATAAAGCTGATTCTGATTCACTATCATTGTGCCAAACAAAATGAAAACACTGTGTATATTGTAAAATGAACTTCCATGTAAGGACAAAAAAATTCATTCAATAACATTATCCTTGAATAGATACCCTTTTATTATTTGATTGCAATGAAAGTTATACAAAAGTTCTCTGGATTAGGCACATTTACTTATTAAGTTTTGACCATTCCACTTACTGAGAGAGCTCTGCATTGTAATCCTGACTGCAGATGACATACAGCCAAAGTCAGGGGCCAAGCTAGAACTCAAGGCTTTGAGTGCCATGATTAATAAACAGCTCACTCTGACACTTTTCATATCCTTGCCAATGATGATTAGGCTAGCTTGAAGAAATCTCTTCTCAACTACACCACATGGACCCAACTCACTGCACTGTATTCAAAATACCTGTGATACCATCCCTCAACAGCATTTAGGGAGATCTGTCCTCTCATTGGCAGAGACTAAAGAGCAAAGCATCAGTGATAGGACAACAAAAAAGTGACCATGGGAGGCAGAGGTGCAACCACAGCACTGCTTCAAGTCCATAAGATATAGGAGCAGAAATAGGCCATTCAGCCCATCAAGTCTGCTCCATCATTCAATCATGGGCTAATCCAATTCTCCCAATCATCCCCACACCCTATGATGCCCTGGCTAATCAAGAACCTAGCTATCTCTGCCTTAAATGCACCCAATGACTTAGCCTCTACAGCTGCTTATGGCAACAAATTCCACAGATTTACCACCCACTGACTAAAGTAATTTCTCCGCATCTCTGTTCTAAATGGATGTTCTTCAATTCTGGTCGGCGGACTGGGCCATGTTCAAGGACTCAGAAAATCTGAATGACGATGCCACAGTTGCCATTAACTTTATAAAGACACTCAATAATGATTGTGTAGCCATCATTCCATCTTCACCAACCAGAAATTCTAGGTGAAGCAAGAGATTTGAAATCTGCTTAGGGCTAGGTCAGTAGCATTCAGGACTGGTGTTCTCGGAGACTACAAGAAGTCCAGATATGATATATGGAACACCATCTCACATGCAAATTGCCAGTTCCAGGATAAAATTTTATCACAGAGTGATGTTTGGTATATGGCAGGGTTTGAATGCGGCTTGAATGCCATCACCTTGTACAATGCAAACCAAGCAATATACTGTAAATGCAACAAGGTCTCACTCCCAGAAGAGCTCTATGCCTTTTATGCTCACTTTGACCAACATGGAAGTATTTCACAAAACCTACAGACTCTAAAACCCCTGAGTTTGAGGCAGACAAGAGAGCATCCCTCAGGAGAGTGAATGCACAGAAAACATCTGGTATAGACAGTATACTTGGCCTAGTACTAGAGACTGTGTGAATAAACTGGCTGGAGTACTTAGGGACATCTTCAACCTCTCACTTCAGCAGTTCCCACCTGCTTCAGGTAGACTTCTGTGATACCACTGCTGAAGTAGAATATGGTAACTTACCTCAATAGCTATCATCGTTATACCTATATTCACAATGATGAAGTACAATTTCATTGACTCTTCACTCAGCTCTTGAACACCTGGACAATGAAGATGCATGCATAAGGATGCTCTTCATCGCATACTGTTGACGATTCAACACTATCATCCCTTCAAAGCTCATCACTGAGCTCCAAGACGTAGGGCTTGATACTTTCCTGTGCAGCTGGATTCTCAATTTCCTCACTGGCAGACACCATTCAGTATGGATTCACAACAACATCTCCTCCACACTCACCGTCACCATAGGTGCACCACAAGGTTATGTGCTTAGCCCCCTGCTCTACTCACTTTACACCTACAATTGTGTGGCTAAGTACTGCTCCACTGCTGAACCAAAAGTGGTGATGAATCAGTAAATCGGCATATAAGAGGGAGATTGAAAATCTGGTTGAATGGAGACACAGCAACAGCCTCTCACTCAACATCACCAAAGAGCTGATTACTCAATACAGCAGGAAGAAGCCAGAGGTCTGTGAACTCATTAGAGGATCAGAGATGGAGAGCGTTAGCAGCTTTAAATTCCTTGATGTTATCATATCAGAAAACCTGACCTGGGACCAGCTCATAGGCATCATCACAAAGAAGGCACAACAGCTCCTCTACATTCTTAAAGATTGCTTAGATACTGCATGTCACCAAAATCTTTGACAAACTTCCATAAAAGTACCATGGAGGGTATCCTAACTGGTTATATTATGGCTTGATATGGAAACACCAATGCCCAGAAGTGGAAAAGACTACAGAAAGTGGTTGATCCATTTCAGTCCAGGCCCTCTCCACCACTGAGTGTATATACATAGAACAGCAGACATCATCAAAGGCTTTCACCATCCAGGTCATGCCCTCTCTTCATTAGTCAGGAGGTAAAGAAGCCTTAAGTCCCACACCACCAGGTTCAGGAAGAGGTATTACCTTATAAGCATTAGGTGCCTGAACTGGAGTGAATAATTTCACTAATCCCAATTCTGAACCAATTCTATGACTGACAGACTCATAATCAAGGACATTTTGCAACTCATGTTCTGAATGTTATTTGCACAATTTGTATCCTTTTGCATATTGGTTGCCTGTCAGTCTTTAGTTGTGTATATTCATTTTGTTAGGTACATTGTGTTTCTCTATTTTCCTGTGAATGTACAAACTTTTAGAAATAGCATCTTTGCTTCCACCATCCATTATCTGCACGGTCCATGAGTGCATGAGCACTACCTCGATATTTTCCTCTGTATTTATGCTATATATTTCTTTGTATGTATTTCATATTGCAACTTTTAGTATATTTTATGCATTGCACTTTATTGCTGCTGCAAAACAACAAATTTGAGGGTATACCTGTGAGCATTCCAGTGTCCTCCAACATTCCAAAGACAGTGGTACAGGTAGTTTAACTGGCTGCTATGAAATACACCTGGAATAGGTAGGTGTCAGGAAAATGAGAAGGTAGCTAGTGGGCCTGTGAGAAAGAGCATCAATTACAGGGAAATAAGTGGGATTTGGGATTGCTAAAAATACTTCAATACTATACAAGGACATGATGGCCAATTGTGTGAGAATATTGTGAGAAATATGGTGCCAGCTTAAAAACATTTTGTGCATGGGAAAACTATAGACCAGTGAGTCTGACTTCAGTGGTGGGCAGGTTGTTGGAAGAGATCCCGAGAGGCAGGATTTATGAGCATTTGGAGAGGCATAATCTGATTAAGGATAGTCAGCATGGTTTTGTCAAGGGCAGGTCATACCTTATAAGCCTGATTAAATTCTTTGAGGATGTAACAAAACTCATTGATGAAGGTAGAGCAGTGCATGTAGTGTATATGAATTTAATAAAGCATTTCATAAGGTTCCCCATACAAGGTTCATTGAGAAAGTAAGAAGGCACAGGATACAAAGAGACCTTGCTTTATGGATCAAAGATTGGCTTGCCCACAGAAGGCAAAGGATAATTGTAGATGATTTGTATTCTGCATTGAGGTCAGTGACCAGTGGTGTTCCACAGGGATCTGTTCTGGGACCCCCTCCTCTTTGTGATTTTTATAAATATCCTGGATGAATAAGTAGTAGGGTGGGTTAGTAAGTTTGCTGATGGCACAAAGAATGGGGGTGTTGTGGATAGTGTGGAAGGCTGTCAGAGGTTACAGTGGGACATTGATAGGATGCAAAACTGGGCTGAGAAGTGGCAGATGGAGTTCAACCCAGATAAGTGTGAAGTGGTTCATTTTGGTAGGTCAAACTTGAAGCCAGAATATAATATTAATGGTATGACTCTTGGCAGTGTGGAGGATCTGAGAGATCTTCGGGTCTGTGTCCAAAGGATACTCAAAGCTGCTGCACAGGTTAACAGTGTTGTTAAGAAGACATAATGTTACAGCTATATAAGACCTTGGTTAGACTCCACCTGAAGTACTATGTTCATTTCTGGTCACCTCACTACAGGAAGGATGAAAGAGTGCAGAGGAGATTTACAAGGATGTTGCCTGGATTGGAGAGCATACCTTATGAGAATAGGTTGAGGGAACTCGGCCTTTTCTCCTTGAAGCAAGAGAGGATAAGAGGTGACCTGATAGAGGTGTATAAGATGAGGAGGGCCATTGATCGTGTGGATAGCTGGAGGATTTTTTCCAGGTCTGAAATGGCTAAAACGAGAGGGCATAGTTTTAATAAAAAAAACAGAAAATGCTGGCAGAACTCAGCAGGCCAGACAGCATCTATGGGAGGAGGAAGTGATGATGTTTTGGGCCGAAACCCGAAATGTCATCACTACTTTCACCCATAGATGCTGTCTGGCCTGCTGAGTTCTGCCAGCATTTTCTGTTTTTATTTATTTCCAGCATCTGCAGATTCACTCGTGTTACCTTGGGCATAGTTTTAAGGTGCTTGGAGGAAGGTAGCGAGGGGTTGTCAGGGGTAAGTTTCTCACCCAGAGAGTGGTGGGTGCATGGAATGCACTGCTGCTGGCAGTGGTGGAAGATAGGTGCAAGGAACTAAGAAAAATAGAGCGCTATGCAATAGGGAAAATTTCTGGACAGTTTCTAGAGTAGGTTACATTGTCAGCACGACATTGTGGGCTGAAGGGCCTGTAATGCACTGTAGATTTCTATGTTCTATATATCAGTGATAATAAACCTGATTCTGCATGCCTGAAAGGAAAGGAATCACAAGGTAGAACATGGTAACATACACACTTTTGAGCATAAATCTACTTAGACACAAATATAAAATCCAACACTAAAATTCTTTATAACTGTTGCCAAACTTTGGGAAGCATGATTTCAAGCATGAGACTAAAGTAGAAAGCTAAATTACAACTGATTTCACTGGGATGTGCTCAGGATTTCTGTGGCATCATAAAAATTTAACATTTGATTTTTTAAAAAGAAAATTTCCAATGAAACTTGCATCATTGTAGTGCATGCAAAAAAAAACATAACTTCTCCAGTTGGTTGAATCACTTGCTTTTAAATAAAAGACATTCTACAAACACTAAAATAATTCTTTAAGGTTTAAACATCATAAATGTTCAGTTACTTATTTGAAGCAGACTACTCTGATTGACAGACACAAATGATGTATCCCTTGTCCACAGTGAATCAGGTTGAAGACTGACAAACTCACTTTACAGATATAGTCCTTTGAGAAAAAAATTGGATCTACAAGACATGTCCCATCAAATTTCTGCAGAGAACTGCTTACTATCCAAATACACAATTATCAATCAAGTGTCCAGATAGATTTTGAAATTAGTGAAACTTTTCACTTTCCACAACAAATTATAACATATTTGTATATGCATTATTTTACAAAAAGGAAATTTCAATCTTAATCGTGCCTTCTGGGGAGGGGGAATTTGCATTTTGGAGGACAGGAATGAATATAGGCCATTTAGCTCCTTCTGCCTATTTCACCATTCAACAAATTCACACCAGATCAGTGAACAAGTAAACACTCATTGGCCACTTTCTTAGGTACAGGAGTGGAACTGGTCTGGTCCTTTAATGCTGTAGCCATCTACTTCAGGGTTTGGTGTATTCTGCATTCAAAGATAACTTTCTGCACACCATGTTTTTATTTGAGTTACTGTTGCCTTCCAGTCAGCTTGAACCAGTCTAGTTATTCTCCTCTTACCTCTCTCATTAACAATATGTTTTTGCCCATAGAATTGCTGCTCATGCAATGTTATTTTTGTTTTTCAAATTGTTCACTGGCAATGTTGCACATGAAAATCTCACGAGATCACCTGTTTCTGAGATACTCAAACCATCCTGTCTAGAACCAACACTCATTCCATGTTCAAAGTCATTTATAGCCATATAATCATTTAACAATTACAGCACAGAAACAGGCCATCTCGGCCCTTCTAGTCCATGCCAAATGCTTACTCTCACCTAGTCCCACTGGCCTGCACTCAGCCCATAACCGTCCATTCTGTTCCTGTCCATATACCAATCCAATTTTACTTTAAATTACAATTTTACTTTAACCTGTCTCTACCACTTCTACTGGAAGCTCATTCCACACAGCTACCACTCTCTGAGTAAAGAAACTCCCCCTCGTGTTACCCTTAAACTTCAGCCCCCAACTCTCAACTCATGTCCTCTTGTTTGAATCTCCCCTACTCTCAATGGAAAAAGCCTATCCACGTCAACTCTATCTATCCCCCTCATAATTTTAAATACCTCTATCAAGTCCCCCCTCAACCTTCTACACTCCAAAGAATAAAGACCTAACTTGTTCAACCTTTCCCTGTAACTTAGGTGCTGAAAACCAGATAACATTCTAGTTTAGATCACATTTCTTCCCCAATTGGTCTAAATTGAGCTATGCACATCAAAAACTTAATTTTTATTCCCTTGTTTTCTAATTCTCTAGATGACAATGTATTATATTTGCTTTTCTGATTAACTCTGTACTTGTCTGTGACATTTTAATAATCTGTGCATATGGGAATCATGCATTCTAGTCAGATTAGCTTGCTTCTGATGAATAGTTAAGTAAACATGCAGTTTTGTTTCTTATAGTTTTCCTTGGTCAAAGACTCATTAATATTTTTTGTTTTCTCCTTACTTCAGTTAATTCCTTTCCATATAATAGCCTTCTGCAAATTCTGTATTTAGAACAAGTAAACAGTGGTACTCCTTATTCAAGATCAAGATTGTTTATAATGCCATTCTTCAGTCCAAGTGAAAAGGTGAACAAAATAAATGTTATTCCATATCCAATGCAACACAGAAATGCACGATAAGCATAAAATATAAAAGTAATCCTATGAAATAGAATGTACAAGTAACTGTTGAGTATGGCTGTACATTCATAACATTAGCTTAGACTGTATGTATGTAAAGTGACACTGGGTGCAGGAGTATCTTGGCAAGAGGAACATCTCTAGTTAGCAGCAGGGCATGTGAAAACACAGCAGAACAGTGATTGTAACAGTGCAGCTATGAAATATGGAGTGTAAGCGTAAGGTGGCAGTGCATGAGGGAATGCAGGGTCCCGAGGGGCTGTGGAGACCAGTGGCTGTTGTGGATGTTGTGGACATGTGTGGTGCTGAGGTGGGTTAATGGGTGGAGGTGTTGATCAGTGTGAGGCCTCGGAGAAAGTAACTGTTTCTGAATATAGTGGTATGGATGCTGCATAGCCTATTCCCTGAAAGGAGCAAGAGAAACAGGATGGGTTAGATCCTTCATCATACTGCTGGCCTATTTCTGGCACCTTTCCGTATGCACGTCTTTGATGGCAGGCAGTCAGACTGGTTCGTTTGATGCGTTGGACTGTTTTAACTATCCAGTTTCAAGAACACATTCAAGAACTTACTCTAGAACACATTTCATTTAGTCTAATTAATGAACACAAAGGAAAGTAAAGCCTTGCACATTTGTTCAAGTTATCAGTCTAGTTCTACACATTGCAATGGAAAGAAGGATATGATGTTATCTGTTTTCTGTCCAAACATGGAAACCATCTGGCTCATGGACTTTCACACTCTATAGCTGTATGTTTCATCAATTTTGTTACTTTGCTGAGGATCCACCTCTGGCTTAATGTTAATTCCGAGGTGTCTGAAGTGCTCAGTTCTTCCAGCATTTGGCATGTGTTCATCCAAGATATAACAAGGCTACTCTTGCAGATTGAATACAGATGTTCTGCAAAGTGATCACCCGATCTGCATTTGGCTCATCCAGTACAGAGGTGCCACAGTATGAACACCAAAGGCAGTACACCAGATTGGAAGATGTGCAAGTGCTTCATCTGGAAAAATGTTTTTGGTGACATTCTCTTGAGAGTACAATGGAGAGAGAAGGAACCATTTCAAAGAGTTAAAACAAATGGACAAAAATAATAAAAAAGCAGAAGACCATAAGACTATAAGAATATGGGACATAGAGGCAGAATTAGGCCATTTGGCCTATTAAGTCTGCTCCACCATTACAAAATGGCAGATTTATTATCCTTCTCAAACCCATTCTCCTGCTTTCTCCCTGTAACCTCTGATACTATGGGTAATCAAGAACATATCAAACTCCATTTTAAATATACCCAATGCTTGGCCTTCACAACCATCTAAGGTAATCATTTCCACAGATGCACTACTTTCTGGCAAAAAAAAATCCTGCACATCTCTGTTCTGAATGGAAATCCCTCTATTCTGAGGCTCTATTGTAGACCTCTGGTCCTACATTTGCCACTACAGAAAATATCCGATCTATCCAGGCCTTTCAATAATTCAATAGGTTTAATGAGATCTCCCCACATACTTCTAAACTCCTTTGAGTACAGGCCCAGGGCCATCAAATGCTCCTCCTATGCTAACCCTTACATTTCCAAAATCATTGTCGTGAACCCCCCCCCCCCGGACTCTCTCCAAGGCAGCTCATATTTTCTGAAATAAGGGGCCTAATCCTTCTCACAATACTCCAATGGTGGGCTAACCAATGCCTTATAAAACTTCAGCACTTCATTCTTGCTAGTATATACTTGTCCTCGTGAAATGAAAGAGGCATTTGCCTTCCTTACCATTAACTCAACCACAAGTTAACCTTTAGGGAATCCTGCATAAGGATCCTCAAGACTCTATTGCCTCTGATTTTTAAATTTTTTCCATATTTAGAAAATATTCTACTCCTTTATTCCTTCTACCAATGTGCATGGCCTTCCCTATACTATATTCCATCTACCAATTCTTTGCCCATTCTCCCAAACTGTCTACGTCCATTTGCAGACACCCTGTTTTGCACGTTACCTGCCCCTTCACTTTCCTTCATATCATCTGCAAACTTCACCACAAAGCCATAAATTCCATTTTTAGAATCTTTTTATTGATATATAATCTTCTACAGCTATAAAATGATACAAAACTTCAACAAGTTGATATATATACAATTAATAAAGCTGAAAAAAAACTTATCAAAAAAGAATAATATATGATAATGAAAAAATACTTTTTATAAAGAAGGAAAAAAAGAGAACCGCAACAAACTAAAAAAAAAAGAAACCCCACTAAGTACAAGAGAAGGAAAAAGAAAAAAAAAAGAAAGAAAACGATTAGGAATCAACTCCCGGATCAATTCGTCTTACCATCATCTTTATATATAAATAAGAATCATCAACCACCAATTCATGTTTACATAAAATAAAATTGGAAGGAAACCATATAATTCAAATTAAATGATAATATTTGGCAAAAGAGCCCCATCTTCTCTCAAAATCAAATCGAGGATCAAAAGTTCTACTTCTAATTTTTTCAAAACTAACATTACTTGAGAAAACCATTGAATTAATGTAGGGACAGAGGTATCTTTCCATTTTAATAAAATAGTCCTTCTTGGCAACAATGTAACAAATGCAATTACATGTTGGTCTTAAGATGAAATACAAAGCCATAATTTCCATCATTCAAGTCATGTAATGTGAAAAGACTTATTTCCAACACAGATCCCCGTGGAATTCCATGAATCGCTCAATCCAGAATTGCCTTTCCCTTTGTGGGCTCAACCACAAGCTGCTCTAAAAAGCCTTCTCATAAACATTCTACAAATTCCTTCTCTTGGGGTACAGCCTGATTTTCCCAATATGCCTGCATATTGAAATCTTCCATGACTATCATAACATTGCCCCTTTTACATGCCTTTTCTATTTCCCTTTGTAATTTGTCTTCCACATCCTGGTTACTGTTCACAGGCCTGTATACATCTCCCATCGGGATCTATTCCTCCTTGCAGTTTCTAAACACATTCACAAGGATTCTACTTCATCCAATCCTATGTCACCTCTTTCTAAGAATTTGATTTCATTTTTTAACTGTACAGTCCACTCACGCCGCTGCCTACCTGCCTGTGTTTTCAATACAATATGTATCCTTGGATGTAAGGCTCCCAATAGTCAAAGTTGGGGTTGTATTCATCAAGTTGTTTTATAAAGGAGTCATCAAGACAAAACTTATATATATTACAAACAAACTGCTGAAAGTCAAGGTTAAAGTACACAGGTGATCTTTAAAGGGAATAGAGTGTTAAAGCAAATATCAAATTAGCATTTGCAAGTACAGTGAACTATTAAATCTGTACTGAGTTGTTTTGTTTTGTGAGCCTTAGCAAAGTTTATTCCACCTAACTGGGTTAACTGTAAATGCTAGAACTATAGCACAGGCGACCATTGAATCATGGAGTGTTTGCATTCATAGAAAACCATCCTCACTTCAGTTTTCTGTAATGTGAACCTTCTTTTCTCATTGAATCCTAAGTCATAAGTAAAGCTGCATTCCCATAAAATCATTTTCTCTCATATTATGCTATTTTATTTGCGATGACAAAGTGATCCACTATAGCTGCTTAAGAGCTGTGGCTAACAGTAGTCTCAGGAGAAAAACAGTGTTTCCAAAGAAGTAACAATAAAATTCATCAATTTATCTATCTCCTCACTCAATCTAGTCTGGGAACAAGATTTGGTTATGCTGCCATCACATCAATTGGGTAGGCAGTCACAGCCAAGTGCTCTTTTGACGCTCTGCATTCTTAGTTCATCTGGAAATGGAGTAAGGGCTGAGGGATCACTTTAAGGAGAGGACCATGGCTACTGTATCTCACCACAATACAACACATCAGGGAAACTATCTCTCAAATTATGTGTGTGACAGCAGTGCACTCTGAGTCACCTTTCACGTGACCTTGGGTAAAGGAGGGATTCAGCTGTGACTTCCAACCCAGTCGATGCACTGACATCATATCCAAATCTTGCTGTGCTATAGTATTGAATAATTAAAAATAAAAATTGACAAATTGTGTTGCATTTTATGTTTATTTGTTTATTTTCATCATGGCATAATGAATTAGCAATTGTATGTTTCATTCCTTATTTCAAATTTTTGGTTAGTATTTTGTGAAGGTATATTTCCATAGTCTGAATGTTTGTAATGTAGAGATCACGTATATGAGAAAGATGAGAATTACCCACCCATAATGATAAAGAAAGATTTTGCTTGCATTGAAAATATCACCATCAATTTATACATGTTGCTCAACCGTCATCTTTCTCTGATTGTTACAAAAAATGTTTTGAATTTAATCTCCGTTCCTGATTTATTTTCATTCTTTCTCTCGGTATACTTACTGGTTTGTTAACTTTTGTGTACTTTGCATTTCCTTCAGTTATCAAAATGATGAACCTTTTCCTCACTGAAAGGATTTTTATTCATTGTAATGGATTTATTGACGTTGGGTTTCTTTAGGGGTGGGTGGGGAAGAGGGGAAATTGAGTTCTCATTCTTCTCGAGTTTTAATTAGTTTGATGCAATCAATAAGATTTTGACTCAACCTATATTAGGCTTATGAATTACGGTATCCAAATTGTCGTACAGTAGTTAGCCGTATTAAAGTTTGGGGTCTTGATTTTTTTGTATTTCTTTCTTTTAACTATTAGCATTACTTCATTGGTATCATAATCTCAAATAGATAAATGTTCGTGCACCATTGGATGCTAACTAGATGTGGATCATTTCTAATTAGTTTGCCAGATCTAGCTCATCACTCATCATGCCAAGCTCTGTGACGTTTTCTGGAAGGCAGAATAAAAGAGGGGAGAGAATCCTTTCCAGTCACACTGGTTTTCAACTGGCCCGCAGTCATTATTGTCAAAGCATAGCTGTCTGCTGTCAAACTAAAAGTTTCCTCATCAATTTTGAATCTGTGGCATCAACTTTCACTCTCCGAGTTCAACCAGAAGAGAAATTTTGATTTAAACATATAGTGCCTAGAAAAATTAGCAAATCAGGCTGCATCTGCAGAGAATGAAAAGAATGATCTGTTATCCTATGAATATTTGCCACCATTTCTTGTTATTTCAGTTTTCCATTTTCTGCAGTTTTAGTACTTTCAAAAATGTTGGCTTGTAAAATATTATCTTTCAGACATGTTCTCCTGACTTATTTTTCATTTCCATCTCATTCAGCCTCTGGCTCTTCTCTGTGCTGCCCGCTATGTCTTGCCCAATATTCAAGGAACTAATTATTCAGAATACTGTACTATTTGATCATTCTCTCCTTTTACAATCAATTGAACTACCATAATTTTCTTTCTTGCTTCACCCCACTGATATGATATACCTTATGTTGAACCAAATTCCACACTGGTGATTTATGTAGATTGAGCATTTAACACCAATGATTCCTCTCTCAATACTTGGCCCACTCAGACATGATTCCACCAATCAATATCAGAAAAAACAAATTATCTTGTTATTTTTCAGATTGCTCAGTGTGTAACCTCGGTGTGCACAAACTGACAACAACATTCACAGCAATGACTGCACTTTAAATAATATCAATGAGAATGCACTTGACCAATGAGTTGAAGAGGAAGCATTATCTATTCTGCATGAGTTATGTCATCATATCAGGTTGCCTTCCTAGGGTAATGAGTGAATATTTCAGCAAAGATGGGCAATTCCTTACATTAGGTCATATATTTGGCCACATAGTGAGATTGGTCTACCTAGATTTAGTGAATTGTTAGTTCTCCCATGAGTTCAATAGATGGTATAGACATCAATTATTTATTTCTCACAGATAATTCCTTCAACTTCATCAACCAAAAAGGGCTGACAGACAAGATATGCAACAACATGCAAAAAACACATCACACAGATGGAAGCTGTCAAAATATTCCTTTCTACAGCTCATAAAAAAGTCACATTAACTGATGATTTATGGGTGATGAAACTTCACATATCAATAGAGTTGGCTTGCCTGAATTAATCACACAGGGGCCAGGTAGCAGGATAGAGCCATGCCTTATCTAGTTTGGTCAGCTAGCAGTCCACCGAGATTTCAAAGAGATACAATTTTAGTCTGAATAGTAGTCAGACAGGATAAGTAGTCAGAAGGATCATTTACCTGCTCCAAAGTATGGTCCAATCAATGGGCCCCTGCACAGTTTCCCATAACGTTAGTGCTTTGCAAATAAAACTGCACAGAGGACTATGTAAGTATGACCATCACAATGACCTCTACCATCCAGGCCATGCTCTCTTGTCACTGCTGCCATCAGGAAAGAGGTACAAAGGCCTCAGATCCCACACCGCCACATTCATGAGTAGTTATTACCCTTCAACCATCAGGTTCCTGAACCAGTGTGGATAACTTCACTCACCTCAGCAGTGAACTGATTCCACAACCTGCAGACTCATTTGTAAGGACTCTACAAATCATGTTTTCAGTATTATTTATTTACTTATTATTACATTTTTTTTCTCAGCTCAAGTGGGTAAAACCTGAGGTACGGACTAACTAAGCACTCTCATATCTCAGTTGCTATGATCTTTCAGTCTATTCTAGTCGTGTTCAGTATTGTGGCTTTCTGGAGATTTATATAAATATTGCTGTGTAGCCCTTACTGTTTAATCCTTTTGTGCAGTGACTTTGGGATGATACCAGCTGTAGATATCACTACTGGGCCAGTGTATACCCTGTTCATGTTCCATTGTTTTTCAATATCCTGTTTCAATTCAGCACATATCTGGTGGTTTTAACTTACTAGTGTTTCACTTATTGATTTATGTATGTAATGACGAAATGTATTAAGTAGATATATCAGGAGTGAGATATACAGCTGGTTGAGTTGTGTCACGGCATAAACCCCCAAACCCTCAAGACCTTCTACAGGGGCACCATTGAGAGCATCCTGACTGGCTGTATCACACCTGGTATGGGAACTATACCAACCTTGATCATTGGGCACTGCAGAGAGAGGTACAAACAGGCTAACGCATCTGTGGATGTGAACCTCCTTCCACTGAGGACATTTACAGTAGCAAGTGCATAAAGACAACCTGGAAGATCATCTGGGATGCCAATCACCCCACCCATAAACTGTTTCAACTGCTTCCATCTGGCAAACAGTACTGCAACATTAAAGCCAGGACCAACAGGCTATAGGACAGCTTCTTTCTACAAGCCATTAAACTTATAAATTCGCTTTTCTGTACACTGTGACTGATTCATAATGCAAAGATTTTTGCTCCCTCACATTGTGGGATGGATGAAAGATTTAAATAAATTCAAATTCAAAGGTTTCATTGTAGTACTGGCCGTAAAGTTAACAAATTTCACGACGTATGCTGGTGATATTAAATCTGATTCTGTTCTGAAGTATTATCATAATTATGATTTTTTTTGTATTTACACAGTTTGCCTTATTTTGCACATTGGTTGTTTGTCAGTCTTTGTAAGTAGCTTTTCATTGATTCAATTGTACTTCTTTGTTCTATTGTGAATGTGATCTCAGAGTAGTATATGATACAACATATCCATGATAATAAATTTATTTTGAACTTTGAAATGTGAATGACAACATAGGCAAATGGTCCCAGAGCTATTCCCTTTAGCAAAACAAGTGCCTTTGTTGGCATTACATCTAATTCAAAATAAAGGATTTGTCAATCCGTTACCCATGAGAGCACATCATCTTTTTTAACATCCCCAAAACTGCACATAAAAACCAATGTGAATTTCGATGGCACTTTCCTGTGGGATTCTTTCTCATGATTAACAAGCATAACATAAGCACAGATTCGTACTCAATGCAAAAATCTCCAAAATGAACATCAGACACTCTTTACCTTCCTTGCAATATTTGTTTTTGGAAATAAAGAGGGAAAAGATATATATAGCTAGGGTACCTAAGACTTTTGCATTGTACTGTTGTAATTGTATGTATTGCACTGAAATGGCTACAAAAATAATGCTGGTAGTAAATCTGATTCTGATATGGGTCTCTATTATGAACGGAGAATGGGAAAGGGGCAAGGGAGAGGGGAAGGAGTGGGAATTACAGAAGTACATTCAGTAATGATCAATACACCAATTGGTTAGAATCAAAAGACCTTCTTTGGTGTCTCAGGGTGGGGTGGTGTGCACTGAAACCCACCCCCAGCCCCAACACTCCTTCTCTTCCACCTATCCCACACCCTTCCCAAGGTTCATTCCAAACAGCCTTTGGTCCCACAATTCACTCTCTGCTCCATGTTGACAAATACAGCATTGTGAAAAAAACCACCAACCCCCTGAACTACAGGAAATGTGTGGGATTTTTAGCAAGCACTTGAGGAGAAAATCATAGTTCCCCAATAAGTAAGGGAAATAGGTCGACTTTTTCAAGAGGATATTTATATTATCAGGAAGAGGTATTTGAAGCCTTATACCTGTGGATAAATCCCCAGAGCCTGACCAAGTACATCTTCTGGCTTTGTGAGAGGCTACTGGGGAAATTGTGGAAGCCATTGTGATGGTATTTCTTTCATCATTAGTCATCTAAGGCTACAAGATGGCTGATGATGTTCCACTGTTTCAAAATGATTGCAAAGACAAGATTCGGAACTACCTGACAGTCAACCTAACATCAATAGTGGTGAAATGACCGGAGACAATTCTGAGGACAGGGTCTACCAGTCTTTGGGTGGACAGAGTTGATTAGGAATAGTCAACGTGACTTGGTACACAGGAAAACTAAATGTTTCACACAGAGAGTGGTGGGTGGAGGATTGCACTGCCAGCGACGGATTTAAGATCCTCTTAGACAGGTACATGGAGCTTAGAGAAATAGAGGCTTGTGCAGTATGGAAATTCTAGGCTGTTTCCAGACTAGGTTTAATGGTCAGCACAACATTGTGGGCCAAAGGGCCTGTAATGTTCTGTAGATTTCTACGTTTGCTTTGGTAGGAGTGCAGAAAAGATTTACAAGGATGAGTTTCCCTTAGTTGTAGGGAGAGATTAGCCAGGCTAAGTATTTCATTTGTGGATCAGAGGAGAAAGAGGCATGACCTTATAAGAATGTTTAAAATTATGAAAGGTATAGATAAGGTAAATGGTAATAGTCTTTTCCCCAGGGTGGTGTTGACCAAAATTAGGAAATATAGATTTAGGGTGAAAGGGAATGACCTAAGAGTGACTGGGGGGAGGCAACTATTTCTCGCAGAGCATGGTAACTATATGGAACAAGTGGCTGAGGCAGATAAAATAGTATCCTTTAATAAGTACGTGGATAGGTTCATGGAAAGGTGATACATAGAGAACTATGAACTAAATGCAGAAAATTGGCTCGAGCTGGACGCGCACTGTGGTCAGTATAGACACGTTGGTCCAAAGGGCCTGTGTGTTCCATTGTCTGATGGCTCTATATGACTTCTGAGAAATAAATATTTCAGTCCCACTATCAGTATATAATAAATTTAAGTTACAGTCTAAAACATCAGGCCTAAATGCATCAGAAGCCAGAAGTACAATCAAAGCACTTTTTTGAAGAATTGCATGCTGCCACCCACACTGAAGTCCCTACAATTCACCTACCAACACAACCAATTGACAGATGTTGCAATAGCCACTGCTCTACATACTGTCCTTACACATCTGCTTATGTGAGAATGCTGTTCTTGGACTACAGTTCAGCAGTCAACACCATAAATCCCTCTAGGCTCGACAAGAATTTCAGAGACCATGGCCTTTACCCTGCCTCATGTAGCTGGATCCTGCACTTCTTGCTGACAGGTGGTAAGAGTGAACTCCCTCACTTCTGCCCCACTGATCCTCAACACAGGTGCCCCTCAGGGCTGTGGACTAAGACCCCTCCTTTACTCTCTGTATACCCATGACTGTGACTCCACCCACAGCTCCAATCTGCTAACTGAATTTGCTGACAACACTACACTGATTGGTCTAATCTCAAATAATAATGAGGCAGCCTTCAGACAAGAAGTCATCATCTTTACACAGTGGTGTCAAGAAATCAACCTCTCCCTGAATGTCGCAAAAACAAAGGAGCTGGTTGTGGACTATAGGAGGAATGGAGACAGCCTCACCCCTATTGACATCAATGGATCTGGGGTTGAGAGGGTGAACTGATTTAAGTTCCTCAGCATAAACATCACCGAAGATCTCATGTGGTCTGTACATACTGGCTGTGTGGTGAAAAAGACACAACAGCACCACTTTCACCTCAGATGTTTAAAGAAGATTGGTATGGGCCCCCAAATCCTAAGAACTTTCTATAGGGGCATAATTGTGAGCATCCTGACTGGCTGCATTACTGCCTGGTATGGGAACTATACCTCCCTCAATCACAGGACTCTGCAGAGAGTGGTGCGGACAACTCAGTGCATAGTGGAAACCTCCACTATTCAGGACATTTACAAGGACAGGTGTGTAAAAAGGGCCCAAAGGATCATTGAAGACCTGAGCCACCACAAACACGAACTGTTCCAGCTGCTACCATCCAGGAAACGGTACCGCGGCATAAAAGCCAGGGCCGGAAGACTGTGGGACAGTTTCTTCCACCGGGCCATCAGACTGATAATTCATGCTGACACAACTGTATTTCGATGTTATGTTTACTATCCTGTTGTACGTATTTATTATAAATGACTATAATTATACATTGCACATTTAAACGGAGACGTAACATAAAGATTTTTAACTCATGTATAATGAAGGATATAAGTAATGAAGTCAATTTAATTGTATGTTAAATAGGAGTTGTTTCAAGTAAGATAGTTATTAAGAGAAGCTAAATTTGGCTTTTGGTTTAATATAGAGTAAATACAAAATATTATGAATTAACATTTCTATGCATAAAGCACTGTCACCATTGTGACATTTAGCAACAGTAAAATCTCAATTAAGCTCAAAGGTCAAATAGATTGAAGTTCAAAGTACATTTATTATCAATGTGGGTATACCATATACAACCTTGAGATTTGTTTTTTTACATGCAGCCACAAAACAAAGAAACCTTAAATGAATCATTAAAAAGGAAGACTCAAAAACGCACAATGTGCAAAAAAAAAGAACACATTGTGTAAACAATAAAACTGAGTAACATAACATTTAGAACTAAAGTTCACAAAAGTGAGTTCACAGCCACAAAGCCATTTCATCACTGCAATTGGTCCAGGAGCGCACCAGTTGGAGGCCAAAGCAGAAACGAGTAAACCTCATCAAGCAGTGAGCTGAACACAGGCTCATCCCTCAACTCTGACCCTGACATTTTCGATCTGGCTTAAATTGGCCAAAAATCAGATCATTCCTTGCTTGTGGACCCAGTCCCTGCCACTTCAATATGCTCTTGGGCACAGGCCCCACCACCTCAAAACAGTCCATTCCCAATCATTCTAATCTGAACCAGACTTAAGTCGGTCAAACATCAGCTTGTTCCTCGCTGAACATTTTGAGACAGCAAAATATGATGTTGAGAAGATCTATGATTATTTTTTAATTTTTTAAATAGAATACAAAGGACAGAACCAATGACTGTGGAATATACACACACAATAAACAAAGATAAATCTATATAATTAGCCACAGAACAGTGTAAAGAGACTTCAAATATTATAATTAATGTTTTGAGGTCATCGAGATGTTTCAGTAGCATTAGTGCCTGAACATCTGCAGTTCGGTTCAATCCCATTCAGGTTTGTGAGGCTAGAACCTAACTTCATAATCCTGGAGATTTTAATACAGCTAGAAAAACAAACTTCTAAAATATTTACCTTATGGATGGATGTTCAGATACGTAATTTGATCCAGAGATGCAAATCAGTTTAAATTAAACCAGCAGCCATCCTAACCACATGAAGATAACTTGAAAGATGATTTAGCGTTATAAATCTCTTCAACTGCAGAGCAATGCTAATGAAGATAGTAGAACTTTATTGTGTATGTTGAACTGCAGGGCTGTGCCCTCGAATGTTGTGAAGAACGTTTGAATTGAATTGATGCTAAACAGAATATTCCATGAGTTATTCACATCTATAGTCAATTTATTTAGTTTTAACTCTCTGCATGGCAATGATTCTGACCCTATTGTACCATCTAAATTTAACAGAACTACAGTATATAGAATTTCAATGAATTAATGTACAGGTATTTATATTTCATAATATATCCTAAACTGATCAGTGATTTAGATACTTCACAGTTAAAAATATAAAATGAGCAACAATGGTGCATGATAAAAGCACTTCCACCTTCACAATCCTAAACTCAGTTGTGAAATGTCAAACATATGCAATTCATGAGGAAAATAAAATGAAATAGTCTTTTTTTTGCTGGTGTCAGTTCAGCTGAAATGCATACAAGCAAAGTGATTTGTTGTTTACCAATTCCCTCATTACTGGAAAACACTACCACAAAGAGTGGAGCTTTTGATGAAGTCCTGCAAGGTATATTGCTCCAGGTTAGGTCATAGAGTCACAGTGGTATAGAGTATAGCACAGAAACAGGTTCTTCAGCCCATCTAGTCCATGCTGAGAACATTCAAACTGCCTACTCCCATCAACCTGCACTGGGACAATATCCCTCCATACCCTTACCATCCATGTACCTATCTAAACTTCTCTTAAACATTGAAATCGAGCTCGCATACATCATGTGGGTTCTGAGGTTCACTGGTAAATTTGATCAAAAATGCCTTGGCGATGCGAAACAGAGGGCTTTAGATGAGGGCTGTTTATCTGACTGGATGCTGCAACCAGTGGTGCATAGCAGGAACTGGTACTGCGACCATTGTTATTTTTCATATACAGTATCTTGATCAGTAGGCTTGCTGATGACACAAAAATTGGCATTAACAGGGAAGCAGGGTGTGAAATGCTACAGACATATACTTCATTGGGCAGAGAGGTGGCAAATAGAATTTAATCCTGACGAGTGTGAGCTAACTTATTTTAGAACAGGAGGTAAACAATAAATGGCAGCTGTGTTGGTGTCGAGGCAGCCTTCAGGTGCAAATTCATACTTCCCTGAAAATGGGGTCACAGGGCAGTGAAGAAAATATTTGTCATGCTTACCTTACAGGCTGAACAACTGAGTACAAGATTTGGGACACCTTGCTGTAGCTGTACAAAAACATTGGACAGGTTGTACTTGGGAGCTGTGTACAGTTCTCATTACCAATCTATAGGGTGCTTGTAGTAGCAATGGAAAGTGAACAGAGGAGATTTAATAGAATGCAGCCGGGATAGGAAGGCTGTGGTTGTAAGACGAGGCTGTACAGGCTCAGTTTATTCTCACTGGAATGTAGGAAGCCAAGCTGCTATCTTCGAAGTTTATATAATTAAGAAGGTCAATAGTCAAAGTCATTTAACCAAGATGGGGGAGACTAAAATACAAGTTCCTAAATTTAAGGGATAGAGGAAAATTTTCAACATTTGAGAAGCAACTTTTTACCTAGCACAGGCAAATGCAATTGCCAAATGTTCAAGTCATTTTGATAGGTTCTGGGATAGGAGAGGAAGAGGGCTTAAAGCAGGTGTATAAGTTTAGCATAGATAGGCATCATAGTTGATAAGTATGAGACAGGCCAAAATACCTGATTCAGTTCTGTACAACTCCCTAACCCTACCAATAATACTGTAGACTAAAGACAGTGAAGATCATATCACAAAATCTGTATGTACATTATAGTGTAACCAATTCTAAGCCAAAGAAAGCCTTGATGTTGCACTCCAATTTAGTAACTACCTTCAAGATAACCATTATATCAAGAAGCATTTTATTAAAATGGAAGAACATTTCATCTGCTAGTCAATGTAGAATATGGAATCATAATCATAAAGGTATAGCTGAGCCAATTAGTTGAGGAATGAGGAAGGACTTATCTTACAAAAGGTAGAGGGGAAATCTGGAACTCTCCCCTCAAATCCTGTGGGTGTTATATCAATGAAACCTTTCAAAACTGAATGATAACCTTTGTCAAGCAACGTTTTCAAGGTGAATGGATAACAGGTATAAAACTGAGGAACTGATGAATGAGGATTGACTGAACTGTGCCACACGCTCAAATGGGCCCCATAAACTATTGCTATTCCTATGTATTAACAATGAAACATCTTAGGTTTAAACCACACTCACAACTTAAAGTGAATTGCATTTTTCAAAGAATGTTATATCATAGCTTTGCTGAGAGGGTATTTTCAGAATTGATAATGTTCTGCTAGTATGGGAAATTCTCAAAGAGATTCCAGAAATGTGATGGTACCAAGCCACAGGAGGAAAGAAAATGACAGCATTAAATTTCCTTTCCCACTGCTTCAAGGCACCCACATGGATATCAAAGAAGAGTTACATTAGAAAATGCTGCTTTGAAAATGATGCATAATGATCAAAAAGTCACATAGATTATTTGGAAGCTTATGAGGCAATAAATATCTCCTACGCACAAAAGAAATGATAAAGCCACAAACCAAACTATTTGTGAGCATATAGGAGTCATTTTTCTGCATAATCTGGACAGCTATTATACAACATTAGGTGACTTTTTTATTTCTTTTATGAAATATATTAAAATCAGTAAGGAGGCAATATTTCTTTTGCTTTGATTTAGTCATTGTTTGGAATTTGCCTGGTGTGCATAAATGATAAAAACTTGCATTTTATCTCTAATATGATTAGCTAATAATTTAGATAGATAAGACATTTTGAAAATGCATTTTCCTCTCTTATTATAAAGATAAAGTAATTCGCATGCATATGTTTCCGTGGTTAGACAGATCATTCTTGCTTGTGCTATTAAAATAGAATATTGACATGTGATTTCTTCTTAATGCAACCCTTCAGGTCAAATGAATTTTCATGATGCTATCATATATTACTATTTAGCCACAGCTTATGACATTTATTTCAGAAGTAATGTTTGATAAAACTGTTGGAACTACTGTGATGCTTATTGTACGCTGCCAAAGTTGGGAATGATGGCAGCTCTACTTACAAATAATCTTTTAGACATTCCTGTTTAAGCGTATAGGAATATAGAAGTTCTGAACTTGTGCGTGTATGTCTGGGTGTATATGTGTGGGTGTGGGTGAATGTGTATATATATACACACACACACACACACACACACACACACACACACACACACACACACACACACGCACATCTTTAATGCCTTAGGTTTCAGATTTTTCATGCATTTCAAATGTTGATCGGTAGCTTTCTTTGACCTGGTTTAATTTATTCATTTGTTCAATAACTTTTAATCAACTACAAATGTTTCTTCACAATGAGGTCTTGAAAAAGCTTCCATCTTTTTGCAATATTTGACAGAACACTAAGTCAGGATATGGTGACACAGGAGACTGCAGTTGCTAGGATCAGGAGCAACAAACCAGCTGAGGAGGAAGTTAGCAGTCGAGCAACATCTGTGGAGGGGAAGAAATTGTCAATGTTTGAGTGAAGATCCTATGCCAGCCCTGATGAAGCATTTAATCCCACCATACTGGCAATTCCATTCCTCCATAGCACTGTCCCCGAATACAGATGTGGCTTAACCTGCTGAGTGCCTCCTGAGATTGTTTAAGTCAGAATATGGCGATTTTTCAGCTGCTTTCTGAGCAGTACCACTTTGCTCCTCATTTCCTCCTGCCTGCTTCTTGATATTTCCATTCAAGACTCCAACAAGGCAATGACAACAGGGATCTGCATAATTAATTTTAGATTTACAGTGTGCTTGGGCAGCTCACAAAGTATGAAAATCTGGTGCCTTCTCAATGCAATGACCTATTCCTATATAATTAAATAGCTATTACGTTCAAGCATGCAAGATAGTATTACTCTTTAGTTTTGACTATAGTGTAACATTCTCTGCTTAATTGCTCTCTTCAGCTTCAGGATGTTGCCTTTGTCATGGGGTTGATTATCCAGTTTAAGCGCACAGTAATCATTTCTCATAAACTGAGTTCCCACAACTCAAAGAGCTGACAAGCCACTCCACCCATGGGAAGAGGATGGCTCGTGTTGGGCAGTTCAGCATCTACATTGGTTTAGCCTTCTCAGCTTGCTCCCAGAAACTATTATTGTAACAAATCAATGATTGGAAGTTAAAAAATATGGGCAAAAATGTAATTCCAACATTATTGTCAGTCAGCTTAGACACTCGTAGGACAACGTTTTTATATGTCGGCACGACTGCATACAAAGATATGGAGAGGACTGGAGACAAAAATCCAAAGCCTGTGAAGCGTTATTGGACTGTTAGGAAATGTGAAGCAAAGTAGGCCACAGCCTTTCTAAAACCATTGCAATTTTTGCTTCTAATTGTTCTCTAACTCAGTTTTCTAATCTTCCATACAAAAATATAACAATTATCTAACTGTATTACCTTATATCGCAAATGGAATAAACAGGTGGAATAATCAATCTTTCTAAAAATAAGTTTGACATTTGGAAATCCAACTTTCTACCCAAAAATATAAATGAAAGTGCAGAAAAATACTTGACAGGTCAAAGAGTAAAAGCTGAGAAAAAAGAAAATCAATATTTCAGGTTGATAACATTTCACCAGAACTTTATACCGACTTGGGGCTAAAAAAATCTAATGTGTTACAGATGAATTTGTGAAGACTATTAACTTCCAGGAAATCAGTACTATTATGGATGGTCTGACAAATTAAAACCAGTGGAATGTATTTTTCAGGGGAGTGATAGCTGTTCTTCACAGCTGTGAAACATTAAACTTTATAACCAGGCTAGGAAAATATTCTAGAATCAGAAATTAAATGGGAAGAGTATTTGAATACAAACAGTTTGGTATTTTTTTGTATTTGAATGAAAAAGGGAAAAATATAGTGCCTTCCTGAAACAGACTGTGCTGAGCAGATATTATTTTATACAAAAGTGTCGTCACTATTATGATAGAAGAAATGGCAGCCAATTTGCACAAGCAAGATCCTACTGATAAGAGTTGTGATACTGTTTAGAAAGGCTGCTTAACTGATGATGGGAGAAGGGAAATCAGGGAGCAGGACACAAGGGAAACATACTGTATTTTGGAAAAAAAATGGCAAGGGGTCTATAGCAAGCAGACTCAGTCTCTGCTGAATAACTCATCTGAAAGTCAACACCTAAAGTAATCTGCAATTCAAGGAGTCTAGAGGATAAACCACATTTACTTGAGGTGCTTCTGTTCCGCATTTACGTTAGCAATGTGGAATTGTAGCTGCAATGAAAGCTATTAAATATTAAGATTTCAAATGATGTTAAAGGGGATCAAATTTGAGTTGAAGTAGTCACCTCAAGAACGTGACAAACAGATTTTGATCTAAGCAACAACATATAATAAAGCTCTTGAATTTAGAATGCATGCTAACTCTGTACCCTTTTCTGGTCGGGGTGCATCCAAGCATCAAATCATGACTCGAATGTCATGCAGGTGTATAACTGCTTCAAAAGTCAAAAGTTGTTTTAGACATTCAGTTTCAAACCATCAAGTTGCAGAGGGGATGTCATAAGGTTCCAAGCCAAATGAATGATACATTCCTACTCAGGAATTTACACACATATAGGTCATAAGAATTTTGTATTACATGCTTTATTTCTCCATTGTTAAAGCCATTATAATTAATCTTTTCAAGATGTGTGAAAAACAAATAGAAAACCAAAAAATATGCATGTGCTGGATATACAGTATAATAAAAGATATAAAATTCTCGTCTTTGTCTTCCTATCCTACACTTCGCAACAATCTTTTTCTAGGTTCTTATTCTCAAACATCTATTCTCTGACCAGACAACCTGTTCACAGTTTATCCCCTGCGTAAGTGTGAGAGTGCAAGTGTGAGTGAGTGAGTGAGTGAGTGTGTGCGTGTGTGTGGATGTGTGTGGGTGTGTTTCAGTAAGTATGTGCATGCATGCATGTGCATGTGTGTGTGAGTGTGAGTGCCTGAGTGTGTGTGTGTGCGCACGCACAAATAAGTGCATGTGTGTGTTGCAATAGATTTCTATGTTCCTATCACAGAGATCTCCTTTTCAACCCTCCTTGCAGATTTAAAAGTTTTTTTGTCTCCTCATCAGTTCTGATGAAGGGCTTTTGACCTGAAATGTTGACTCTATTTTTGTCTCACAAAAGCAACCTGTACTGCTGAGTATTTCCAGCATTTTCTAGTTCGTCATTGTAAAAAAGTTGTCTAGTATTAAGTAACACAGAGTAATATTACAAAATAAAATCTGTTGCTGATATTTGTTTTTAAACCATATAACATATAAACCATATAACAATTTAAGCATGGAAACAGGCCATCGCAGCCCTTCTAGTCCATGCCGATGCTTACACTCACCTAGTCCCACTGGCCCGCACTCAACCCATAACCCTCCATTCCTTTCCTGTCCACATACCTATCCAATTTTACTTTAAATGACATTACTGAACCTGCCTCTACCACTTCTACTGGAAGCTCATTCCACACAACTACCACTCTCTGAGTAAAGAAATTCCTTCTCGTGTTACCTTTAAACTTTTGCCCCCTAACTCTCAAATCATGTCCTCTTGTTTGAATCTCCCCTACTCTCAATGGAAAAAGCCTATCCACATCAACTCGATCTATCCCCCTCATAATTTTAAATACCTCTATCAAGTCCCCCCTCAACCTTCTATGCTCCAAAGAATGAAGACCTAACTTATTCAGCCTTTCCCTGTAATTTAGGTGCTGAAACCCAGGTAACATTCTAGTAAATCTTCTCTGTACTCTCTGTATTTTGTTGATATCTTTCCTATAATTCGGTGACCAGAACTGTACACAATACTCCAAATTTGGCCTTACCAATGCCTTGTAAAATTTTAACATTACATCCCTACTCCTATACTCAATGCTCTGATTTATAAAGGCCAACATACCAAAAGCTTTCTTCAACACCCTATCTACATGAGATTCCACTTTCAGGGAACTATGCACCATTATTCCTAGATCATTCTGTTCTACTGCATTCTTCAATGCCCTACCATTTACCATGTATGTCCTATTTGGATTATTCCTACCAAAATGTAGCACCTCACACTTATCAGTATTAAACTCCATCTGCTATCATTCAGCCCTCTCTTCTAACTGGCCCAAATCTCTCTGCAAACTTTGAAAACCTACTTCATTATCCACACACCAACTACCTTAGTATCATCTACATACTTACAAATCCAATTTGCCTCCCCATCATCCAAATCATTAATGTATATAACAAATAACATTGGATCCAATACAGATCCCTTAGGCATACCACTAGTCACCAGCCTCCAACCTGATAAACAGTTATCCACCACAACTCTCTGACATCTCCCATCTAGCCACTGTTGAATCCATTCTACTACTTCAATATTAATATCTAATGATTGAACCTTCCTAACTAACCTTCCGTGTGGAACCTTGTCAAAGGCCTTACTGAAGTCCATATAGACAACATCCACTGTGTTACACTCGTCAACTTTCCTCGTAACCTCTTCAAAAAATTCATTAAGATTTGTCAAACATGACCTTCCACACACAAGTCCATGCTGACTATTCCTAATCAGACCCTGTCTATCCAGATAATTATATGTACCATCTCTAAGAATACTTTCCATTAATTTACCCACCACTGACGTCAAACTGACAGGCCTATAATTGCTAAGTTAACTCTTACAACCCTTTTTAAACAATGGAACCACATGAGCAATATACCAATCCTCCGGCACCATCCCCGTTTCTAATGACACTTGAAATATTTCTGTCAGAGCCCCTGCTGTTTCTACACCAACTTCCCTAAACTATTTGTTTTTTGTTTATTACATCATATCCGAAAAGCCAACACTTGCAATCCAAGTAGGTTTTAAATTAACAAGCTGATGCATTTTACATGATACTGACATAATTCACATAAGAATATTTTCTTTACATAACAATACTGAGTATACATTTTATTCTCATTATGTCTCTAATGTTCAATCAGTTATGAAACAGAATTATTAAAAATACATGTGCTGCCCAAGTGACATCCTTTCTCAGGAAGTATATTTTTATAACGTAAGAACTAATTATAAATCCACATAGGTGCTTCTGTTAATTGAATGATCTTCTGAGGTAGCTTAAGGATACTTAATAAGACATCCTGTGGAGTACTTAGAATATACTCCAATGCATCTTGTAACTAAACATAGCAACAGGTCACAGACTGATACCAGTTCACCTGTAACCGTACAACAACAACCACAATATTGCAATTAAGTGTACTAAAAATGCTAACTGCTCACCTGGATTGTTGCAAAAGCACATCGACAATGATACTGCAGTTCCTTTTTATCAATGCTTCTGCACTGGCCACAAGGTTTAGCTTTAAAATTTCCAAAATCCATTGCTACAATTCACCATAAATATTTATGCAGCAACTCCCAACCCCCTGATCTCCACCAACAGGAGTAACACTATCATGAGAATCACTTCCAAACCATCCCCGTATTTGTTTCTCCAGTCCTGCTGAAGGATTTCAGCCTGAAATATTGAGTGTACTTTTTTCTACAGATGCTGCCTGGCCGGCTGAGTTCCTCCAGCATTATGTGTGTGTGTGTTGCTTGGGTTTCCAGCATTTGCAGATTTTTTCTTGTTTGTCCCTGTATCTGTTTGTTCATGGCACTGACATCAAAATGTTGCAGTTCCCAAACAAACAGCATTGTCGAAAGCAGGCATTGATAAATGTATTACAATACTGAAAGTTTCAGCTTGGATCATATTTAGGGAAATAGTGCAAGGTGAACAGAGGAATAGGGATGGGAAGGAAGGACGGATGATGATAGTATTGATTGAAGAAAATATTACAGTTCTGAGAAAAAATATATCTTGAAATCATGAAATAATCAAGGAGAGGATCAATTTAGTTTAGAATCAAGAAACAGCAGATTACAATATATGAATGGTTGCAGAGTAGGAAGAGTCACTGAGGGGCAAAATAAGGAAACTGTAGAGATTTGCAAAATAACATAGCTATGATAATAGAGTTCACCGGGAAGCTCCATGAGAACTATTGATTTTCTATCAAAAACATTTATGATTTTGTGAAGAAAGTACAACTCCCACATTTACATTAATACTGAAAATTTGGAGGTGCAGTAGACTGGGGACACAAGAGTTTTCAATGACATATAGTGAGGTTGGTCACATGTGAAATTAGCAGATGGCCATTTGGTAAAATATGCACTGTCAGTTATCCTTATTGTAGCTGGCTGGCAGGGAGTGAGAACAGAAATGTTTCAGAGAATGGAGAAAAAAATGGTCTGAGAATGAGACTGACCAGATGCTTGTGCGCATTGATTTTGATACATCAAATTTCCTACTACCATGACTTGAAAAAACATAGTAACATAATTCTGAGAACTACAAAATGTCGTATGTTAAAAGGGACATTGAGAAGAGGCAATTTAAACCAGAGGGCACAAATTTAAAATGGAGAATTGAGATTAGAGAATATTTGATAACAGTTTTATTGATGTGACAAAGAAAGGTGAGAAAATTAAAGTGATTAAAAAATATCTGATGACTTTAGCTTTATACATATAGGAACAGAGTATAAGAGTAGGAAAAATGTAATGAAACTATTAAATACTGATTCAGCCACATATAAAGCAATAACTGGTCTGGTTATGAGACTTCCAGAAAATTCAAGGAGACGTTTATCAGAATAATTATGGGAATTAGAGAACTTAGATATGTTTCTAGGCTGGAGAGGCTGGGTTGTTCTCCTTGGAACAGAGGAAATGAAAATGTCATCTGATAGATGTATTTGAACAAAATGGAAGGAGTGGTGGACTGAGTAGATGGGATAGGTTAATAGAGAGTTAAATGATTAAGGACATAGAATGAAGGAAGGTGATTTATGAAAGAACCCCTGAAGTGACAGGAAGAATTTTTTTAAGATTCTGCCATATGCTCCTTAGGTACAAATAAAACAAAGTTAAAATGAGACAGTCAAAAAGACTATCTTAAAGGATCTTAAAGGAAAGGAAAGGGTGGATGAGGGAGCTTAGCTGGATTGCTCTTCTGTAAATTCAGTACAGACTTGCCAGGCCAAATGGCCTCCTTCTGTGCTTTGACTATTCTGTGATTCTATAAAATAAAATAGAGTTGAAGTAATATCTAGCATTATTGCAGTTATGTAGATTTATACAACTTAGTGAAATGGAAAGCCAAGATTTTCTGGCATTGCATAAAATCAAATTGATTAAAGTTATAAAGAGTAGGCTGCAGGCAGGTTTGATATTGCTTTTCCCATTGAGATGATGTTTTTGTGTCTAAACAAACTTCTCTGAGGCAGTTTGTATTATCAGCAAGCGTAGACTCCGTATGGTAAAAGGCCAGATCCTTCCTCAAAATGTTTTTTGCACATTATGATATCGAAAATAAGTGTTTCCCTTTATTGGATCTATGATATTGAATATAAAACCATGCATTTGATTGAGTCATAAAATATAAAAGACTCCTTCGAAATGTTCAAAAAGTACTTTATGAATATTCACGAAGCACTCCAAAAGTGCTGCAAACAAATATAAGGGAGAATGAAAAACAGAACTTTGAACTACACTAAAGGCCATATGCAAGCATTGTTTTTAGATAGATTGGAGAAAAAGAACGTACTGGGCAAACTGACACAATTTCAGATCTCACCACTTATAGATTTTACCCTGTATCCTCCTGGCTAATATATCCTCCAATATATTATTCCAACCACTCACACCTTCCAACACCCCATCACAAATTAGGAGAAATTATTCAACATTCTCTAACTTTCAGTCATTAAGGTTTTTCACTCTCAAATGACTATATTTACTCAAAGTTCACCAATGCTTCAAACTTATTTAAATCCATACATGCCCTCACCTGTTTCTTATCATTGTAATGTTTTCCAATATCCAGGTAGTCTTTAAATATTATTTCATTGTTATTCTGTGTCTTCTTCTTTCATATGTTTGAAGCACACCTCAAAATAAATAACTGCTGGAATTATCAGTATTTTTTTTCTTCATTAGGTCTGTGCTCTTCTCCTTTGTTAGAGAAATGTAAAATATTCTCAGAAAAGGGATGCAGTGCTTTCCCAGTGTATATGAGGTATAAATTCTTTCCTAGTGCAAGGCGAGAGAATAAGAATTTTAACAAAGACAAAGGTCTCACTCTAAGTAAGAAATGGATATGATTTTAAACAGGACAGCAGAAACCTGATTGTTTGAGGAGTAACCGATCAGGAGGGACAGACAATGGGAGTTAATTATGTATAACAACAGATTAGGCGTGTCTAGGCATCATTCCTGATGAAGATGGCAAAGTTTGTCATCAAAACGTCAATTAAAATCAATACCTGTACCTGATCGGAAGCCAGAGAAGAGTTTATACATTATTCTCAGAAGGTTTTATTTGCTAGTAATTAAATTCAAAGTAAATACAGAAAATCAAATTCAAAATTTACACCTCAACAAAAGACAAGAGACATTTAAGACAATATTTTATAAATCATTGTTTACAAAAAATAAGCAAGCAAGGCGCGCTGTTTTGTTACAATACTAGCAAAAAGTAGTAACATTTCCATTGTCTCAATGAACACTGAGCATATGTGGACTGATTTAACCCAACTGCTAACCTTTTAACTTTGTTAAAGATACATTTTCCAGATTGTTAAAATAATTAGGGGACATACCATAGCATAAGTAGAAAACCATATCAATAGTAATCAAGTATTATAAATTATTGAACAGTTGTCAGAGAAGAAAATGGACCACAGCAAAAACAAAGCTGACAGTACAGAGGAAGTACTGACAGAACATTAGGTAGAAGATTACACCAGTGAACAATGCTACTATGAGCAACATTCTCCAGATGGTCTACAAAGTTGTTTCTTTCACTTCTTTTACGTCTTCTTTTTCTTTTATATATTGTTCTGGTGCCATTGGAGCCTGTGATCTACAGTTTGAAGGCGTGTTTATGGGCCGATTGAGCAATCTGGCACCTTGCAGTCTCTGACCAGGTTCTGGGAGGTGAAGCTTGGAGATGAGGAGTGAGACCATGTTGATGTCACTTCTCGCCGATTAAAGCTTCAAGGCAAGTGAGGAAGAGCAAGCGTTCAGCACCATCTACCAGCCTTTCAGTCACTGCTGCCAGAAGAAGTTATTTGCGCCTGATGGTGCATCTTTCCTTCTCACTTGCTGCTCCTGAAGGAAGGCCCCAGCACATATATGTTTTTTTCCTCTTCCTTGATGCTATCAAAAGATGATCCCCAAGTTCTAGGTCCGTGTTTTATGGATTAGGTTGTAGCCCCTGGTTTCTCCTTTCTCTGTTGCTATTTTACTATTTTGTGTGACATTACATAGGGGCGGCCCAGAGATAATGAACACTGAGCTGCACTGAATGTGGACTCTTTCGATTTTCATGTTTTTATATTCTGTGCTTTTGCTTGTTCTTTCTAGTTGCCATTTGCACAGTGTTTTTTTCGCATGTGGGAATGTTGATATTCTTGTTGCCATTTGCAATGATTTGTTTTTTGTGGCTGGGGCTGACGATGATTTTCGTTGAATCGGTTCCATGGTTTTCTTTGTTTCATGGCTGTCTGTGAGGAAGATGAATCTTTGGGTTGAATACTGCATACATACTTTGATAATAGATGTACTTTGAATCCTTTTTAAGTGCTATATTTCCCAAAGTGCCATTTTTGAATAAGAAATAAACTTCAGATATAACTGCCCAATCACATAGAGCAAACAGGAACAGGCCTTTCAGCCCAAAATCTTACACTGAACTAATTCAACTAGTAAGTAAATGCAAAAGTAACCTAATTGCTTCTGCGCACACAATGTTCATATCATTCCATTCTTTGCATATACATTTGCCTACGTAAGAACTCTTAAGTGCCCCTCTCTTACTTACGCCTTTTATCACCCCTGGCAGCGCATTCCAGATATCCACAATTCTCTATGTAAAAACTTGCCCCACACATTGACCTTACCCCCTCTCAATTTAAACACATTCCTTCTTAGACTAGACATTTTGACCCTGGAAGAGAGATCTTTCTCATGTAATTTTACCGATTAAGGGAAGGGAATGGTGGCTTAGAATGGAACAATTTTCCTGGTAGATGATAGAAATACGAATCCTTGAATCCCAATCCCTGCCTATCATTATCGCAGTTGTGCATGATCCTTT
The DNA here is from genome assembly GCF_030144855.1 of Hypanus sabinus. Lineage (NCBI taxonomy): Eukaryota > Metazoa > Chordata > Chondrichthyes > Myliobatiformes > Dasyatidae > Hypanus > Hypanus sabinus. Next base: position 136,276,850 of record NC_082709.1, on the reverse strand, counting down.
CATCAGTGGGATTCCTGCTATATACTGAGACAAAATTATGAAATGCCGTAATTAACAAAGGATTCTAGACCACATGAATAGTATATCTTACAGATCTTTTAAAGAGATTTCATCATAAAATAAGCATCAATCTTGAACATCATTCAGGTAGTTCTTTAATTATAATTGTACCTGCAAAAAAAATGTGCATCAGTTCCTTGCACAATTCACTGTTCTACTCAGGTTTTCTATTGATACTGCAGTCTATATCTTTAACATTATCCTTGCATGACCTATTGCACCTACATTGACCAAATTTTTTCAACTCTTTTAAGTTTCAGGTTGTCTAAAACAGCATACTTAATGAAGTGTGTAAAAAAGGGATGTGCAATAAAATTCTTCTGATTTAAAGTTTTTATTATTAAAAATGTTATATAGAAGAACTCAAGTAATGAATTCATCACCTCATCTAGAAAATAAAATGGTGCAACTTTTAGATTATCTTACCGGAGCCAGTAGCATACCTACCAAAATGACACATATAATGTAAATCGATGGAACAAAACACACACAAAAGCAAACATTTATTTACTTTTGATTAGTTTTGAAATACATAAATGTCAGCAGGAAATAAAATTAAAACCATATTGTTTGCAATAGTACTATTGGATTCTATGATGTTTTCAACGCCAACAAAAATATTGCCCAACTAAAAAAAATTTCCCTCAATTATACTCCTATAATGGACAAGCTATACCGAGCACAGTAAATGGCAAATCCTTTGGGTAAACAAGAAACAGCTTGTTACATCTATATAGGATCCTGGCCAGACCCCACTTGGAGTATTGTGCTCAGTTCTGGACAACCCACTACACGAAGGATGTGGGAACTATAGAAAGGGTGCAGAAGAGATTTACAAGGATGTTGCCTGGATTGGGGAGCATGCCTTATGAGAATAAGTTGAGTGATTTCAGCCTTTTTTCCTTGGAGCAGCACAGGATGAGAGGTGATCTGATAGAGGTGTATCAGATGATAAGAGGGATTGATTGTGTGGATAGTCAGAGGCTTTTTCCCAGGGCTGAAATGGTTAACATGAGAGGACACAGTTTTAAGGTTCTTGGAAAAAGGTACAGAGGATATGTCAGGAGAAAGTTTTTGTTTTGGAGAGAGTGGTGAGTTCATGGAAATCTAGCAGAGCGAGCATTGTGGGAGTGGTCTGCCTCAGAGTGGTAAGGCTTTGACTTACTAGGCTTCAGTGAGAACCTGCAAAGGTATGCGTTTATTTCTTACTTCCTTTTCTCATTTAACTTTTGAAATAATTGGGGCATGTGGCCGCAGAGCCAGTGTTCTGTTCCGGGTATCCAATATGGTATTTCCATAAGACGTAAGACAAAATTGCAGAAGTTGGCCATTTGGCCCATCGAGTCTTCTCCACCATTTTGACATGAGCTGATCCATTCTCCCGTTTAGTCTCACTCTCTTGCCTTCTCACCATAACCTTTAATGCCCTGGCTACTCAGATACTTATCAATCTCTGCCTTAAATACACCCAATAACTTGACCTCCATTGCCACCCGTGGCAACAAATTCCACAGATTCAACACCCTCTGGCTAAAAAAATTTATTTGCATCGCTATTCAGAATGGGCGCCCTTCAATCCTTAAGTAATGCCCTCTCGAACTAGATTTCCCCACCATGGGAAGCAACTTTGCCACATCCACTCTGTCCATGCCTTTCAACATTCGAAATGTTTCTATGAGGTCTCCCCTCATTCTTCTAAACTCCAAGGAGTACAGTCCAAGAGCAGTCAAACGTTCCTCATACGTTAACCCTCTCATTCCTGGAATCATTCTAGTGAATCTCTCTGAATGCTCTCCAATGTCAGCACATCCTTTCTTAAATAAGGAGCCGAAAACTGCACACATTACTCCAAGTGAGGTCTTACCAGTGCCTTATAGAGCCTCAACATCACATCCCTGGTCCTATACTCTATTCCTCTAAAAGGAATGCCAACATTGCATTCGCCTTCTTCACCACCAACTCAACCTGGAGGTTAACCTTAAGGGTATCCTGCACGTGGACTCCCAAGTCCCATTGCATCTCAGAACTTTGAATTCTCTGCCCATTTATTTCTTCTACCAAAGCGCATGACCATACATTTTCCAACATTGTATTTCATTTGCCACTTCTTTGCCCATTCTCTCAATCTATCCAAGTCTCTCTGCAGACTCTCTGCTTCCTCATTACTACTGGCCCCTCCACCTATCTTTGTACCAACAGCAAACTTAGCCATAAAGCCTTCTATTCCATAATGCAAAACGTTGATATACAACGTAAAAAGAGGCAGCCCCAACATGGACCCCTGTGGAACACCACCGGTAACCGGCAGCCAACTAGAATGGGATCCCTTTATTCCCACTCTCTGTTTCCTGCCATTCAGCCAATGCTCTATCCACGTATGTAACTTTTCCATAATTTCATGGGCTCTTATCTTGTTTAGCAGCCTTCATCTTGTTTGGCACCTTGTCAAAGGCCTTCTGAAAATCCAAGTACACAATATCCACTGCATCTCCCTTTTCTAGCCTACATGTAATTTCCTCAAAAAATTGCAATAGCTTTGTCAGGCAGGATTTTCCTTTAAGGAAACCATGCTGAGTTCTGCCTATCTTGTCATATGCCTCCAGGTACTCTGTAACCTCATCCTTGACAATCGACTCCAACAACTTCCCAACCTCCGATGTCAAGCTATTAGGTCTATAATTTCCTTTTTGCTTCCTTGCCCCCTTCTTAATTAGGGGAGTAACATCTGCAATCTTCCAGTTCTCTGGAACCTTGCCAGAATCTATTGACTTTTGAAAGATTATTGCTAATGGCTCTGCAATCACCACAGCTACTTCCTTCAGAACACGATGGTGCATTCCATCTGGCCCAGATTTATCTACCCTTAGACTATTCAGCTTCCTGAGTACTTTCTCTGTTGTAATTGTGACTGCGCACACTTCTCTTCCCTGACACCCTTGAATATCCGGTATATTGCTGATGTCTTCCTCAGTGAAGACTGATGCAAAATACTCATTCAGTTCCTCTGCCATCTCCTTATCTCCCATTACAATTTCTCCAGCATCATTTTCTATCGGTCCTATATCTACTCTCACCTGTTTTTTACTCTTTATATACTTGAAAAAGCTTTTAGTATCCTCTTTGATATTATTTGTTAGCTTCCTTTCATAGTTCATCTTTTCCCTCTTAATGACCTTCTTAGTTTCCTTTTGTAAGTTTTTAAAAACATCCCAATCCTCTGTCTTCCCAGTAATCTTTGCTTCCTTGTATGCCATCTCCTTTGCTTTTACTTTGGCTTTGACTTCTCTTCTCAGCCACAGTTACATCCTTTTTCCATTCGAAAATTTCTTCTTTTTCTGGAATATATCTGTCTTGCATCTTCCTCATTTCTCACATAAACTCCAGCCACTGCTGCTCTGCCATCCTTCCCACTAGTGTCCCTTTCCAGTCAACCTTGGCCAATTCCTCTCTCATGCCACTGTAGTTTCCTTTACTCCACTGAAATACCGACACATCGGAATTCGGCTTCTCTTTCTCAAATTTCTCAGTGAACTCAACCATGTTATAATCTTTACCTCCTAAGGATTCCTTCACCTAAATCTCTCTAATCACCTCTGGTTCATTACACAATACCCAATCCAGTACCGCTGATCCTCTTGTGGGCTCAAGAACAAGCTGTTCTAAAAAGCCATCTCATAGACATTCTATAGATTCTCTCTCTTGAGCTCCAGAGCTGACCTGATTTTCCCAATCCACTCGCATGTTAAAATCTCCCACAATTATCATAACACTGCCCTTCTGGCAAGCCTTTTCTATTTCCTGTTGTAATTTGTAGTCCACATCACTGCAGCTGTTAGGAGGCCTGTATATAACTGCCATCAGGGTCCTTTTACCCCTGCGATTTCTTAGCTCAAGCCATAAAGATTCTGCACCTTCCGATCCTATGTCACCTCTTTCTAATGATTTAATATCATTTCTTACCAATAAGGCCACACCACCCCCTATGCCTACCTGCCTATTCTTCTGAAACAGCGTGTATCCTTGGATGTTCAGCTCCCGGAGACGTGCATCCTTTAGCCACGTCTCAGTGATGGCCACAATATCATATCTGCCAATCTCTAGCTGTACGATAAGATCATCCACCTTATTCCTTATGCTGCGTGCATTTAAGTATAACACCTTAAGTCCAGTATTTGGTATTATTTGCTTTGATTGCACTGCAACTCATCCCAATGGCTGCAAATTTGCCCCATCACCTGCCTGTCCTTTCTGACATATTTACTGCTCACTATCTTAAATTTATTTCTGTTTTCCCACTCCTCTACTCTATCATTCTGTTTCCCATCCACCTGCCAAATTAGTTTAAACCCTTCCTAACAGCTCTATTAAATCTTCCCATCAGGATATTAGTCCCCTTTGGGTTCAGGTGTAACCCGTCCTTTTTAAACAGGTCATACTTCCCCCAGAAGAGATCCCAACGATCCAGGAATCTGAAGCCCTGCTCCCTGCACCAGTCTCTCAGCCACGCATTCATCTGCCTAATCCTACTATTCTTGCCCTCGCTAGCACGTGGCACAGGTAGCAATCCTGAGATTACTACCCTAGAGGTCCTGCTTCTCAGCTTCCTTCCTAACTCCCGGAAATCTCTCTTCAGGACCTCCGACCTTTTCCTATCTATTTCTAAGAAGCTTCTAGCCCCAGTGGTCTCATCCGCACCAAATGCATGGAGATGCAGTTCCTTAGAGACCATGTTAGGGAACTGAATTTTCAGCTTGCTGAACTTTGGCTTGTAAGGGAGAGTGAAGCAGTGAAAAATAGGAGTTACAAGAAAGTAGTCATTCCAATGTTACAGGAGACAGACAGATGGATAACTGTCAAGAGATGGGAGAAAGAACATCAGATAGTGCAGAGCATCCCCCTCAACAAAAGACACTCCATTTTGAGTACTGTTGAGGAGTACGATCTACCCAGGGGAAGCAACAGCAGCCATGCCTCTGGCACAGAGTTTGGCCCAGTGGCTCAGAAGGGTACGGAGCTGAAGAGGATAGCAGCAGTAATAGGGGATTCTATAGTTCGCAGGACAGATAGGTGATTCTGTGGATGTGAATAAGAAACACAGATGGTAGTAAGCCTCCCAGGTGCCAGGGTCCGAAATGTTTCTGAATGCTTCCATATTATCCTGAAAAGGGAGGGTTGTGGTACATACTGGTACCAACGACATAGGTAGAAAAGAAGAGGAGATTCTGAAAATGGAATACAATGAGTTAGGAAGGAAGTTGAGAAGCAAGACCTCAGTGGTAGTATTCTCAGGATTGTTGTTATTGTGCTTTGTGACAGTGAGGATAGGAATAGAATGAGATGGCAGATAAAGGCATAGCTGAAGAATTGGAACAGGGGTCAGGGATTCAGATTTAAGGATCATTGGGACCTCTTCTGGAGTAGCTGCGACATATACAAAAAGAATGGGTTGCACTTGAATCTGAGAAGGACCAATATCCTTGTGGACAGGTTTGCTAAAACTGTTGGGAGTGGTTTAAACTAATATGGCAGAGGAATAGGAACTAGTCTGATAGAGCTGAGGATGAGTCAGCAGGTTTTTCAAGTAGATGATGGGTGTAATTTGAATGTAAGGAAGGGCAAGCCAGTGATTTGGTACAGGTGCAGACAATGCAAAGAGTTAAAATGTACACAGAGGCAAATTTCAAAAGGATACAGGACTGAAGGTGCTGTATATAAATGCACGTAATACTCGGAATACTGTGGGTTAACTTGTGGTGCAATTAGAGATATTGGTCAGTATGAAGTGATCATAGTGTGATTGAATTCATAGTGCAATTTGAGAGGGAGAAGTATAAGTAACATGTATCAGTATCGCAATGGAATAAAGGGAGTTACAGAGGCATAAGTGGGGCTTGCCAAGCTGGATTGGAGGGGGATACTTGCAAAGATGATGGCAGAGCAGAGGTCTGCATTTTCAGGGAATAGTCCACAAGGTGCAGGATAGATATGTTCTACAGAAGAAGAAGTTCTCAAATGGCAGGGGTAGGCAACCGTGGCTGACAAGTAGAGGACTGCAAAAAAGCCAAGGATAGGGCATATAATGTAGTAAAAGTGAATGGGAATTTGGATGATTGGGAAGTTTTTGAAATCCAACAAGAGGCAAGAGAAAAATCATAAGAAGGGAAAATATTAAATATGAGGGCAAACTAGCCAATAAAGTAGGATACTAAAATATTTTTTTGTTCATATAAAGAGTAAAAGGGAGTTAAGAGTTGTTATTGGACCACTGGGAGATTATGCTGGTGAGGTAGTAAAGGGGAAACAAAGAAACGGAGATGAACTTAATGCACACTTGCTTCTGTCTTCACTCTGGAAGACATTAGCAGTGTGCCAGAGTCCATGACTGAGAGTCAGGGAGCTGGAGTGAGTGCCATTGCTGATCCAAAGGAATAAGTACAAGGCAAACTGAAAGGTCTTAAGGTGGATAAGTCATCTAGACCAGATGAACTACATCCCAGAGCTCTGAAATAGGTTCCTGAAGAGAAAACAGATGTATTGGTCATGATCTTTCAAGAATTACTTGATTCTTGGTTGCAGGAGACTGGAAATTTGCAAATCTTACTCCACTCTTTAAGAATGGAGGAAGGCAAAAGAAAGGAAATTATAGTCCAGCTAACCTAACCTCAATGGTTGGAAAAGTGTTGGTCCATTAAGGATAAGATTTTGGGGTACTTGGGAGACTAATGATAAAATAATTCAAAGTCAGCATGGTTTCTGTAAAGGGAAATCTTGCCTGATAAACCTGTTAAGAGTTCTTCGAGGAAGTCACAAGCAAAGTGAACAAAGGAGAGGCAGTAGATGTCATTTACTTGGATTTTCAGAAGGCATTTGATAAGGTGCCACACATGAGGTTGCTTACCAAGATAAAATCCTATGGTGTTGCAGGAAAGATACTGGCATGGATAGCAGAATGGCTGACAGAAGGAGGCAGCAAGTGGGAATAAAAGAGGTCTTTCTGGTTGGCAGCCAGAAAGTGGTGTTCCTCAGGGGTCAGCAGTATTGGGACTCCTACTTCTCACATTGTTTGTCAATGATTTAGATTGATGTTCTTTGTGCCAAAGTCTGTGTATGACACAAAGTTAGGTGGAGGGGTAGGTAGTGCTGAGGAAGCAATGCAATTGCAACAGGACTTAGACAAATTGGAAAAATGGGCAAAAAATTAGCAGATGGAATAGTGTTGCAATGTGTATGATAATGCATTTTGTTAAAAGAAACAAAAGTGCAGTTTATTATTTAAATAGGGAGAAAATTCAAACATCAAAGGTGAAAAGGAACTTAGGAGTCCTCATGCAAGACTCCCAGTAGGTTAATTTAAGTGTTATGTCTGCAATAAAAAAGGCAAGTGCAATATTGGTAATCCTTTAAAGACAAATAGAATATAAAAACAGAGTGAATACTGAAGTTTTATAAGACACTAATCAGGCTGCACTTGGAGTATTGTCAACAGTTTTGAGCCCCACATCGAAGAAAGGATGTGTTTTTTTTGGAGAGAGTCCGGAGGAGGTTCACGAGGATGATTCCAGGAATGAAGGAGGTAAGATATGAGGTACATTTGGCAGCTTTGGATTCATACTCAATGGAATTTAGAAGAACGCAGGGGGGATCTCATTGAAACCTATTGAAAGTTGAAAAGTCTACATATGGTGGATGTGAAGAGGATGTTCTATCTGGTGGGGGGTGTCCAGAACTAGAGGGCACAGCCTCAGAATTGAGGGGTGACCCTTTAAAACAGAGGTAATGAGGAATTGTTTTAGCCAGTGAATAGTGAATCTGCTCTGCCACAGACTGTGGTGGAGGCCGATATTGTGGGTATATTTAAAGCAATACTTGATAATTTGCTGATTGGTCAGCGCATCAAAGGTTACGATGAGAAGGCAGGTGTATGGGGTTGATGGAATAGTGGAGCAGACTCAATGGGCTGAATGGCCTTATTCTGATTCTATCTCCTATGGTCCTATGGTCTAATAGAGACCCTTCATCAGGAATCAAGCTCTTTGCTCAGAACATGTAGGTATTAAGTGCAGGCACAATAGAACATTGGAGCATATGGAGAAAGAGTTGTATTGCGACTGTATACAGTAATAACTTCCCATAGCTACACCTTTAAGATAAGCCATTGCAGTTACATGCTTCACAAAAAATTAGTGTTTAGAATCTTCTTAATTTCCTAGATGCCCTGGGCTAGATTTCTTAAAATTTTGCCATATTGCAGCCAACTGATAATTTGAGCAGCACTACTGCAATACATAATACTCCTGTTTTCCTGGCCTGATTGAATGCACTACTTAAATATAAAACTTGAGCCAAAAATGGCAGGTGGTTGTTGATACATTCACATCAATAATACAGAAATAATGCTTTATGGCCAACAAGTGGTTCAGGACAGTTGTATATACTACAGTACATTGTGTTTCTGTTGAGTCGCTTCTACTCGCCATATCTTTCCTCCACACTCCATGCTTAAACTATTTTCCTCTCCTGCCTATGGGTGCCTCTTTGGGGTTGTTTTGAACATTTCACTATTTCCTTTACTCAGAAACACCTTAATTCTGCACAAGAATTGTTGCATATTTAATATTGCAGTAACATTTGTGTAATATTGTAAATATATTGTCTGATTAAGCATTGTTGTTTAGATTATATGATCATTATGAGTTATATGTAAAAGTGTTTGCGTGCATGATGTACGTCTTCAGACCATATCATACGTGTGTACATCATTTAAAATAAAAACAAAGTACACAAGATATCCCTGGCTCTCCTGTGGTTTTTTAAAATTAGTTTTGGAATTACAAAACATTACAGTAGCATGAAGAAGTTTTAAATGAATAAGAGATGACTAACTACCTGTTGAAGCATAGCGAGGCAATAATGCTTAAATAAAGTGCAGCGACAAATAGTTGAGTGAAAACAAAACAGCATGTGTTTTTTTTTGGGAAAAGACAAACATAGTCGATGAAAAAAGCAAAAATGCATAGTTCATAAACAGTGACAACCGTGTGATAATAATCATAAATAAGAAACAAGTCAAAATGGCTGGCTACATCGGACAGATAGACGTGTTCGATTGCACTGAAGATAACTGGCTGCTGTATTCAGAACAAAATGAGTAGTGTTTTGAAATAAATGAAATAGCCAATGAGAAATGAATGCTCGATTTGATGAGTGTATTTGGTGGAAGAGCATATAGTTTGCCCAGATGCTTGATTACTCTAACTAAGTCAAATGAAATGAGGTTTGGTGATATCATGGAAGTAATACAGGGACATTTAGAACTGACATCATTGTTGACTGCAGAACGCTTTAGATTTCATAAATGGAATGTAAAGGAAACAGAGTACATTTCAGTGTACATGGCTGAATTAAAGAGATTGTCTGAGCATTGTCAGTTCAATGATAGGCTTAATGATGCTCTGATAGATTGTTTAGTTTGTGGAAACTTACAAGAAAGTTTTCAAAAATGGTTCCTAACAGAAGCGCAACTTATATTTTAAAAAGCAGTTGAAATTGTTGTATGAAGAGAAACAGAAAAACAGAGATACAATTGAGTTGTTGTCAGAAATGAAAGTGAGCATGAACAAAATTACAATCTCGAAAGAGAAACCTCCCTGGCCAACAAATTTTATTATAGTTATGGCAGAAAGCCATGGAGCTGGTGCAACAAGAATGCCAGGCAGTCAGCCTGCATGACATCACTGTTAGTAATACGGATGACAATGAACATCTCTAAAATCTCAAGACAGTGTTAGAAAGATTAGAAGATTATGGATCTCAATACAAGTGTGAATATTTTAAACAAGCATCACACTATTGACGCACAAGGAACATACAAGTGTGCTGAGAAAACTTAAGCAGAGGTGGATGCCCAAAGGCCATCGGACACGTCAGGACAGCTGAGGTCCCTTTTCGGGTTTGTCAATGACTAGAACAAGTCTGTCAAATGTAGCTAATGTGCTCCATTCCTTGCATTCACTACTACAGAGCAGGAAGAAATGGCAATGGACAAAGCAGTGTGAGGTGGCTTTCCAAAAGGCAAAGGAAATGGTGACATCAGTCACTGTACTCACACGTTGTGATCTACATTGCCTAATGAAGCTTGCCTGTGGCACCTCATCCACAGTCATGCCAAATGCTATGAGAGATGGAACCAAACACCCAATAACTTCGCATCATGTTCCCTTACCGTTGCACAGATTGATAGAGAGGCCTTGAGTGTGGTTTGGGATGTAAAACATTTCATCCAGTACTTGTATGGGAAGCATTTATCTTCATCATGATCAATACCCTTACCCTGATCATCAACCACTAGTGTTCTCTTTCAATCCAGAGAAGGAAGTTTCACTTACAGCAACAGCACAAATCAGAAATGGGCTCGGTTTCTGAGAGGACAAACTTACAAGTTCAAATTTAAAAGGACAACTAATCACGGAAATGCTGACGGATTGTCCCATCTACCCTTGGGAAAGGAAATAGCTGAAACATTTACAAAAAAGGACGCTCCTCTTGATGTATTCTCCCTAATGAAAAATCAATGTTCTCCCTATTCCCTGGGAATGTCCTGCATTTCCCTAGCAGAGTACTCATGTGGATTTTGCTGGACCATTCCTGGGCAGAAAGTTCTCAGTAGTGGTGAATGCAGCTACAGAGTGGCCAGAAGTATTTCAAATAGCCTCCACTACAGCCTCACGCACTGTTGATGCGTTGTGAAGCCTCTTCTCAAGAACATTTAGTGGCAGTTTACTGCAGAACAGTTTCAGTCATTCCTGAAAATGAATTGAATAAGACATAATATATCTGCCTCATACCATCCAGCTACAAATAGCTTGGCGGAAATGTTTATTCAGAGTCTACAGAATGCACTTCGAGCAGTTTCAGGAGAACACACATACTAGCACTAAATCAGAAACTCGCCAATTTTCTCCTTGCATATCATAATGCAACACACTTCACAACCAACAAATCACCAGCTATACTGTTCTTGGATTGTCTCTTATGCACACATTTGGACCTGCTCAAACCCCATCTCAGAAGGCGTTTGTAGGACAAACAGTGAGACCAACTCACGGGTTCCTCAAACAAGGAGATTCCAGGCTTCACACCTGGACAAGCAGTCCTGGCGAGGGACTACAAAGATGATCAAAAGTGGGCACTTGGACAGATTAAAGACTGAACTGTACCACTTTCCTACATATTTGAGATTGCATCTGAATTCCTCTGAAAAAGACACATCAATCAGTTGAGGAGTATGTGTATGTATGTATGTGTACACACCCCCCCCCCAAAGGTTTGGGCACCCCAAGAGATTTGAGCTCTCAGATAACTTTTACCAAGGTCTCAGACCTTCATTAGCTTGTTAGGGCTAAGGCTTGTTTACAATCATTGTTAGGAAAGGCCAGGTGATGCAAATTTCAAAGCTTTGTAAATGCCCTGACTCCTCAAACCTTGTCCTAACAATCAGCAGCTGGCTTGCTCTCTGAAAATTAAAATAACTGATCCCCATGAAGCAGGAGAAGGCAAAAAGAAGATAGCAAAGCGTTTTCAGGTAGCCGCTTCCTCAGTTTGTAATGTAATTAAGAAATGGCAGTTAACAGGAATTGTGGAGGTCAAGATGAGGTCTGTGAGACCAAGGAAACTTTCCGAGAGAACTGTTCATAGGATTGGTAGAAAGGCAAATCAAAACTCCTGTTTGACTGCAAAAGACCTTCAGGAGGATTTAGCAGACTCTGGAGTGGTGGTGCACTGTTCTACTGTGCAGTGACACCTGCACAAATATGACTTTCATGGAAGAGTCATCAGAAGAAAACCTTTCCTGCGTCTTCACCACAAAATTCAGCGTCAGAAGTTTTCAAAACAATATCTAAATAAGCCTGATGCATTTTGGAAACAAATCCTGTGGACTGATGAAGGTAAAATTGAACATTTTGGCCGCAATGAGCAAAGGTACGTTTGGAGAAAAAAGGGTGCAGAATTTCATGAAAAGAACACCTCTCCAACTGTTAAGATTGGGAGTGGACCGATCATGCTTTGAGCTTGTGTTGCAGCCAGTGGCATGGGAAGAGGGAAGAATGAATTCAATTAAATACCAGCAAATTCTGGAAGCAAAAATCACACCATCTGTAAAAAAAGCTGAAGATGAAAAGAGAATGGCTTCTACAACAGGATAATGATCCTAAACACATCCCAAAATCCACAATGGACTATCTCAAGAGGCGCAAGCTGAAGATTTTGCCATGGCCCTCACAGTCCCTCGACCTAAACATCATCGATAATCTGTGGCTAGACCTCAAGAGAGCAGTGCATGCAAGACGGCCCAAGAATCTCACAGAACGAGAACCCTTTTGCAAGGAAGAAGGGGTGAAAATCCCCCAAACAAGAATTGTAAGACTCTTAGCTGGCTACAAAAAGCGTTTACAAGTTGTGATACTTGCCAAAGGGGATGTTACTAAGTACCATGCAAGGTTTGTGTGTGTGTGTACACGCACATGCTATAGGCACTAACTAGGCACTCTATTTTTTTAATATATATACATAGATATAGATTTGTCGAGATAAATTTACAGCTGAGCAAGAAGGGGTATTGTGTATTTAATATTTCAGTAATATCTGAGTAATATTTTAAATGTATTGCTTGACTAAATGTTATTTGGTGTTTAAATAATTAATTATGGGATATTTGTAAAAGTATGTCTATGGTATACGTCATCATGCCACCACATCATAGGTGTGTGCCTCAGTTAAGGTAAACGTGAAGTACACTAGTTATCCCTGGTACTTCCGAATTTCTTTTCTCGTTTTGGATTTACAATACATAACAAGAATATACACCAAACAATATTTTACTCCACCTCTCAGAATTTTCTCCATTGCGGATTATTGAAGTCATACAAACATATTGAGATGATTAATATTTTGTAAGAAAGCAGTACACACTAGCAACATGATGCAATTGAAAGCAATGATATGATATGGTCAACTGGTTTACAAGTACAGAAAACCTTTGACAGAAATTCAATTATAGTACAGTACCAGATCTTCAAAATGAAGCAAAACTAACACAATTTTAGTTAGAGAAACAAGTATTATGAATAGCATGTTTCATCAATTCCATTTATTTATTTTCACTTACTAGGTTAAATTCAACTTACAACTTTACCTTGAAATCCCAACATTTGTGGAAACAATTAATGCTAGACTAAATGAATGATGGTCCATCATTTCATTCAATTACAACTGAAAACTTAAACCATTGCAAGTGTCACCAGAACACTATAATGAACTGCCTTCTTATAAATGGGCATACACGTGTGTCCATTTCCGTAAGGTTTGGGACTACCTACCTTTCCTTCTCAGCAACATTGTTTTTTCTCCTCATGGTACCACAAAACTAAGGGAGTATAAATACATATACCATCCTGTTGGTGGTAATCATCACCAGCCTGTTGAACTACTAGTAAATTGTTAAACACAATATATAATTAATAAATTACTTTAATAGCTACATTTCAGAGAATAATCCACTTGCTTGGGTTCTTTAATTTTGTTTTCTTCATCTGTGAAACAAATAGTTTCACACACCTGCTTGCTGTGTACACTTCATGATTTCACATCATCATTAAATATTGATTGCCAAAAAGCCTAGCTGTGCAGCAACACCAAAACACGAATTCTTTTTTGAAATGTTCAGCCTAAATGTATCGTGTAACAAATAGTCTTTTAAAATGTGCAGTTGGTGTTTGGAAGTACAGCCATTTCTCAATGTCGAGAACATTATGTCAAACAAAAATATCAGCGTTTCTGCAGGCTGCTCCTGTCTTCTGAGGTCATTATACTAAAATTGATTTTAATGTTTAAGCATGCTAATGGAAATGTTTCAATGTATTTTTCTAATGAACGTTAAAATGGATGATGGAAGACTGACAGAAAAATATTGCGCTGGAGAACAATCCAAGTACTATAGCTGTGTGGGGAATCGATTAATTTTATAAAGCATCATTACTTATAGATCTCCAAAAAATTGATGACAAATATTATATTTCTCAAAATAAAGCCACATTTTAAGGCTGAAATACAGTTGTGATAAATCCTAGGTATTAAGTCAAACCTGAAACACAAGATAATATTGTTGCTAAAGATTTCTCCACTGCAATGCGCAACACTACCTGCCTAGAAAGCTTTATTATATTTGCACTTGCAGCTTCATAAAGTATTGGTGCCTCTTTGGAAAAGAAATGGCTCAAGGGAGATGGCATTCAGGATTCTTCAGGAAACTATTAAATCGAATCCTTAGTAAATGCAACACTAGGTTCAGAATGCACAGGCTCCAGTTTAGAAAAGAGAACCTTAGAATGCTTTATACTAACTCTGATGTTGCAGAAGAGAATGAAAGTAAATCATGTTAAAACATTTAATTTGATGGAAAGAAGAATTAAAGTTCATTGTTTTTAGTGATAAGATGATGGATTGTGCCATCCTTTCCCCACACCTGACATTTCAAGGTATTTTGAACCAAAAAACCCTGACTGACTCTGGATCTTTTCCTTAATTTCTAATGTGAAGTGTGACTTCTCAATCAATTGATAATGGCTTTATATAATTGTATTTCTAATAGCAGCTAAGCCAGATGAAAGAACAATTCATTAATTTTGGACTGAACCCAACACTGCTTCCATTTCAATGGGATATGTGGTCTAAGCTACCAGTGTTTGTTACAACAGCTGTATATACCCATGATTTGGGCCTAAAGGTGATTGATGATATTTGTCAACCACTAATACACCACACAGATCATCATTTACTTCTTCTCCCCTCACCACGACTACCTACATGCAGCAAAGACTTTTTTGGTGAACTTTGACTGCCAATCAGTGAACGAGGACCCAGAAGGAAAAGGATTGCTGGCTCAGTCTGGAACTTCAGCTGGGAGGAAAGAGGGAGGAACTATATCACAATTTCTGGTGCACTCCCTTACAACAGCCATACCCAAGGTACAAGCTTCAGGTAGATAGGTGGCCACCAGGAGCAGTAAGGGGGTTAGGTAACCAGTACAATTACTCTACAGCCATTCCCCTCAGCAATAAATATATCTTTTGGATAATGCTGAGGGTGGGGGGGAGTGAACTATAAGGGCCCAGCAGCAGCAGTACAATTGCACAGTGCGTATAGGGAGATAGGAAAGAAGGTGAAAAGCAGAACTTGAAGATAGCGATCTCTGGATTACTTCCAGCTCATGTGCTCTTCAAGGCAGGAATAGAAAGGTAGAACAGATGAATGAGTGGCTAAGAAGCTAAGGTAGGGGGCAAGGTTTCAGCTTCTCAGATCATTGTTAAATCTTCTTGGGTAGGTCTGACCTGTACAGGACAGCAACCAATCTCTTGGCCAGAAAGTTCACTAGTGCTATACAGGAAGACTTAAATGAGTTTGGCAGGGGGATGGGAAACTGAAAACCACATTAGTGAGAGGAAGGTAGAAGTCAGAACCAGTAAGAACAGGCAGGAGCAAAGCAATAGACACATGGGGCAGATGGGCTGAAATGTGTATAGTTTAAAGCTAGGAGTGATGAACTTAGAGCAAGGATTAGTCATGGAACTATGATGCTGTGACCATAACATAGACTTGATGGAGAGAAAGAGAGAGAAATGAATGCTTAAGGTTCCAGGGTTTTGATGCTTTAGAAAAGCTAGATAAAGAGGTAAAAGAAGTGTTGGGGTCAGAGAGTTGCACTATTTGTCAAGAACATTACAGCTGTACTCAAGGAGATATGAAGGGGGCTCATCCACTAACCCCACACGGTAGAACATAAAAATAAGCAAGCTGCAGTCATTCTGGTGTGATTATAGTACATAACTCACTTCACCCCAATAGGCACTAGGATACTGAGAAACAGATGTGCAGGTTGATTTGGGAATAGTGTAAAAGAAACAGGGTCATTGTACTAAATGATTTCAACTTTGCTAACTTGGATTGGGATCTCCTTAATGTAAAAGGGTTAGATGGGACATAAGCTGCTGGGTGCATCCAGGAGGGTTTCTCAAATCAATATATTGACAGTTAAACTAAAGGAGGGACCATACTGGACTTGGTGTAGGGAATTGGGCCTGGCCAGGTAACTGACCTTTCAATGGGCAAACAGTGATGGGACAGGGATCACAGTAGCTGTATTGACAACATCTGGATAAATAGAGTAAGTATAGTTGTGATCAACTGTTGGAACAGACATGGAGGGTTGAAAGGCCTGACTCTGTGCTGTAGAAATCTGATTAAAGCAATACAGCAGGAAAATTACAAAGGAAAAGCTTCCTTTACAAACAAAAGTTAGAGGAAAATATCCATTTTTGAAGGCATTCCTGCAGGAACCTTCTTGCGAATTGCACAGCAGATACAATATGACAGGTATTGTGTGTTGCATTTATTTTCATCATGGTGCCACTGTAATTAAACTGTTTAATGCATGCATTCCGGGCTACAAGTAAATGAGATGAATTACACTTTTGAAATTCAATGGAATTTCCAGCAGAATAAATTACCACAAATAAAAGACATTTATTAACATTATAGAGTATCAGCACAGAAACAAGTAAAACAAAATCATTTTATTCATTAAAATAGGAACATGGTTACAATTTTTGTTCAATTATGTGACCAATTATGAATTGTAGCTCATTCGAATTTCTCATTACAGCACATCAAGAATTAATGGGCTGCCAGCATGAATGTTTTCTACTCCATCAGTTTTTAAAAGCTGAGAACAAGCAGCTTCATGGTTAGTCGATAAAAGGATCAAATTAAACTAGCTGCCTACCTATTCAGAACAAATACAAGTTTGATGAAGTCAGCCTAGAATTCTTTTAACATTATTTCCCCCAAGTCACTTCTGCTTCCACTTCATGAAAAACTCACATCCTCTAGAATTAGTATTCAGGCTGTTACTAGAAATGTACATGCTCAAAATCCTGAACTGCAAACTTGTACAATCGTGCTTCTAGCACAACTCGTATTTAATTGGAAAAGTGGATACTTTTGAGTGCTTTTCCTCCACAAATAAGTTTTCAATTATTTTGATAAATGTGTAATTTTAACTCCAATATTAATCAAAAGTTGTAAAAGGCCAGTCTAGTTATGATTTATACATTTCCGAACTTGAAAAGTAAATCTTATGCACATTTAAACTATCGCAAGAGATTTGATATCAAAATAAGTTCTAACCTGAAGTTAAAGCAATTCACTAGCATATTCAAAGCACAGGCCTCTTGCCCTTGTGTTTGTGATCCTGTGCTAGCACAAGCTAAATTAATCCTACAGATTTACCAATAATACTTCAGTTATCCCAAATTCTCCTTAAAACATGTGGTGGCTCTCTGTAGCAATGCTCCGAATGCTCTATAAACAACTTTCTCCTAGCCATTATGCACTGGCATCAAGTCCAAAGCTGCAGTCAAGACAACTTTACAGTCAACTTAAGAATCTAGTTCAACTGCCAGAACAATAAATGTTAAATCCACATTTCTTCCTCATTTGTAATAGCAATGCAATAATTAATTAGCAAAAGATACTGACCGACATTATCTTTGAAGCCTATGCAACACTATATAAGACATCACTATATTTGTGTCGGTTCAGCAGTGGCTTACATTTCACCAAAGCATTTCACACCAAAACATTGTCTATTTAACTTTACCCAGTTTTGTTTTAAAGGAATTCAAAGGTGCTGACATTCAGTGTTTTAAGCAGCCAGTCAAACAAATGGTAGTATAAACAGTCAAACTGCTTGATTTTTCTAAATTATTTATAATAACATTAATGATAAATAAGGAAATCCAGAACTCACTCATCAGCATTCCTTTCTCCAGAGTATAGTATTTTCTAAACTATTCCATATTCTGTGATAAGAACTGAAAGTATGCTCACTGTCTCACAGTCATTTATACTCATCTTGAAGTAATTCGACTTAATATTACATTTTCCTCACATTCCTCTCCCAACTTCCGCAATGTTCTGCCAATACTAACAACACGAATGGCAATTTACAGTTTCCACCTAACCCTACTATCCATACCTGTTAGGGATGTGAGAGGAAACTGCACAAGTAGACAAAAGTCACATGGTCACAGGAAACACACACAAACAGCATTCAAGACCAAAATGCAACCAAATCTCTGCAAATGTACAGCAACAGACTGACTAGCTGCACCACAGAGTTCTTCCAACTCTGTGGCAGGATAGGGCCAGGGGCACTGTTTAAAGAGCTGTTTGGTTTACTTAATTAATGTAGGAATTTGAAGGAAAGGAAAACAATGAAAACATGTTAGATCTGTGAGGTTTTAATTAGTTGCTGTAACTTGAAAACAATGTAAGAATATTGGAAATGCTCAGATCAGACAGTGGCTTCAGAGACAGGAAAACAGGATGAGTAATACAAATGGATGATCTAGCGTAAGGGTTTTCAAAGAGACTTTCCATACAGAGGCTGTGAAGAAGTGCTTCCTTAACTGTGCCTTCTCCTCTACCATGGTCAACAGAGTCATCAATCATATCTTAACAATTTCCTACACTTCTATTCTATCTCTTCTTTTTTCAGTCAGACCAAAAATAGTTTCCCAATTTTTACTCCATTATTCTCATCCTGCTATTTTATGTTGTCCCTTTCCACTATTCAAGGACTGTTCTAGGTGAAGTTACGATTCATTTCATCCTCTTCTAACCTCGTACAATGTATCTAGTGCGTTAACTCCTCTCCGTTGGAGAAACCAAATGAGAATGAATGACCACTTTGCAGAACAACTCCACTTCGTCCCTGGTCTTCCAGTTGTCTATTGCTTTAATTCTCCATTCCACTCCCACTGTGACCTATCAGATTTTACCCTCCTACATTGTTGCAACAAAGTCCAGTTCAAGCTGGAGTTGCAGCACCTCATTTCTCTGTAGGGTGTTGGAGCCTTCAGGATACAGAACCTTAATCAAGTAATTTCAGTAAACTCATCTTTCCTGTTAGCACCAGAAATAGTCATTTCTGCTATAAAGTTGTCCATCTACAATATGACCTCACGTCTTCTCTCACCATAGATACAGTCTGATCTGACTTCCAGCATTATCCTTTTAAGTCCAGATTTCAGCAACATAACTTTAACATGTCTTGGCTATTTATTTTCTGTCTTCCACTCTCCCTCACTCTCTAATCTTCCTCATTAACCTATCATGATGAATTACCTAGACAATCTTGCCTTTAACCAATATATCGTGTTTGTCCTATCCATACCCCACCACCCACTATGCAACTTCAAACTAACTTGTTTTCTCACTTTGCAAGTTCTCTTTCCATGGATGCCATCCGATCTTTTGAGCATTTCAAGCATTTTCTGGCTTTATTTCAAACTTCCAGCAGTTACAGTTTATTAAGCGGCCTGGTGTGGTTATAAGCACAAGAGATTCTGCAGATACTGGAAACCCAGAGCGACACACTAAAACTGCTGGAGGAACTCAGCAAGTCAGGCAGCATCTATGCAAAGGAATATAGAGGTGATGTTTTGGGCTGAGACCCTTCACAATTCCTTAAGTAATATGAACAGTAACATGTAATAAGAAGTGGGCATGCTCCAGATGGTGAAGATGCCAGCTTCTTGAGATACTGCCTTAGGAAGATGTACTTGATGACCACCGATAAAGCAGCTGAGTCTACAGTCCTCTGAAGTCCCTTATGATCCTGTGCACTGGTGCCTTTGTACAAGACAGTGAAAATACTCTCCCTGGTGTATCTGTAGAACCTTGCTAGAATCTATGGTGACATTACAAATCTGTCCAAACTCCTAATGAAGCATAAGCCACTGGCGTGCCTTCATCATGATTCTTTCAACATGGTGGGCATAGCACAGTTCCTCTGAGATGATGACGTCCAGGACTTGAAACCGCTCACCCTTTTTGCCTCTGAGGATTGGCGTATGTCCTCCTGACTTCACTTCCCAGTCTTCAGTCAATCCCTTACTCTTGCTTATGTGGGGTGCAAGAGTCACCAAAACCAGTCAGTGACAATAAATCTGATGCTGATTCATCTCAGCTGGAAGAGACAAGTATTCCTTTACAATCAGGAATTATAAGAATTATTTTAAAATTGGAAAGCTCACCAAAACTTTGTTTCATCCTGTTCTAGTGCCAAAATGAGGGAAATTCCCCAAACTACTCAATGAAATCAATGAAAATATTGTTAGGAAACTCATTCATTATTGTTACTTATTTGTTTAGTTTTTGAGTACACAAGATCAACTTCCTGAAGTTTAATATGTCTACAAACACAAGTATGCTCTATCATTCAGAAAGATTATGTCTCACCTCCTTAGCTACTATTTAAATCAAAGTACTGATGTACTACAGCTAATATACAAGCTTTAATTTTCTCAAATTAATCATATCTTGCAGAACTGATGTTTATGTAAAATTCTGTTATTGTTACCTTTATGCTCTGTGTCATTCATTATAAAAGGGCTCAGTGTACTTGCATATAATCTCTTGAGTACACACAAGTACACACTGTGATGACTAATATATGAGTAAAACTGCAAACCCCCAGACTCGAAGCATATTTAATTATTCATGTGCTTCAAAATTCTATGCCTACACTCCTTTTCAGAGTGAGCAATATTATTTTTCATATCTCCAAGGTTAATATTAATTTCAACTTTATTACCACCTCTTGGTTCCGCCCCTCATTTGTCAGTAGTTCATGTTCTGTATTTGAAAACATTTTAATATTGCTATTTTAAATAATTAACATTCAATAAACAGTTGAATCCCAACTGTTCTATGTATAAAAATGAAGGGATCAGAAGTGGAGAGAGTGAGCAATTTCAAGTCCATGGGGGTCAGTCTCTCTGAGGACCAGATCTGGACACAACACATTGATCCAGCTATATAGAAGGCAAGATGGTGGCTATATTTCATTAAGAGTTTGAGGAGATATGGTTCGTTGCTTGAAACCTTCTACAAATGTACTATAGAGAGTATTCTGATTGGCTGCATCACCATCTGTTATGGGGGGGGGGGGGGAAGGCTACAGCTCAAGACCGAAGTAAGTTGCCGAAACTTGTAAGATTAGTCAGCTCCATGATGGGTATTAGCTTCCGTAGTTTCCAAGGCATATTCAAGGAGCAGTGCCTTAAGAAAGTGGCATCTATCATTAAGGATCCCACCACCCAGAATACGTCCTCTTCTTATTGTTACCATCAGGAAGAAGTTAAAAATCCTGAAGGCACACACTCAGCAATTCAGGAACAGCTTCTTCCTTTCTGCTGATTGATTTCCAAATGGAACCCATGAACACTACCTCAATACTTTTATATTTGTTTTTTTACACTTCTTATTTAACTTTACTATTTAGTATATATATTAAATTTATAATATATAATTATATATATTAAATATATATAATTTTATATATATACACACACACTGTAATTCAGATTTTTTCTCTATACAGTATTTATCATATATCTCATTGTACTTCTGCTGTAAAGTTAGCAAATTTCACATTTGCCAGTAATATTAAATCTGATTCTGATTCTGAATACTTCTCAAGTTGATTTCTCAACTCATTGAACTACAGCTCAGTGAGACCTGTATATTTCCAATTACACTACCGATTGCCAGATTATAGTTTAAGGGATATTATGTTCAGGTAAATAAATACAATTCAAAACTATAGAAAAAGAACAGCGCCATAATATGGGAATAAAAAGTGTCACTCAAGAATGATGGACTATTGCTGCAGAACATCTTCCAACCTGCAGTACAATATGATTGCCCATTCTTTGGGGCTGTTCACTGTTATATGCACTAAAATAATTTGGAAATATTTGCATTAATTCACAGCACTGTTTATTTTTTGGTCTTGCTCCCATTCCTTACACTAATTCTTTCAAATAGCAATACTCTACTCCTGGTTTTTCAGAGATCTTATGTATATTTTGATCCTTGGAACTTCGACTTATGAATTCATTATAAAATAAAGTGTTGTCTCGATCTTCAGAGCTGAGTAAAATATTTTTCTGCAAACCTCAGCTTATTGACCTGGCTTTTCAGCATCTTTTTTTTTTGCTAATTCACTTGTTTTGTTAGTGATCACTAATTTAAAATCTTCCATTTGTAAGCATACACCTACACATTCAGAAGTTAACAGTTGATCTATAACTAACAAATCGATTCAGTCACACAGATACTGCCAGTTCTGTTTCTACATTGGAAGATAAAAATTTGATGTAAAGGTTTTCCTGAAGCAATGTGGTTACTAGCGCTGATTGAATCTTGATTAAATGCCACTGAAGATCATAAGTGACGATCTACCCTGAGCATTTCAGCTTTAAGAAACAAATCTATGAATGACTTTTACACTGTATTAAAAATAATCAAGAAGCAAAACCATAATTACCACTTAATGCCCCTTGCACATTCTACTTATCAGGATTTTAAAGCATCCATTTTCTTCTCCTTGCCAAATTTAAAAAGAAGAGCACTCTTATTTAGGAGAAATAAATTGATCTTATTCATACCACCATGGGCTTACAGGAAGGATGCGTTTGCTAAATAAGGAAATATATCACCAGATGCCTCATGTTTGTTCTTTAACTATCGCACAGGACTTCTTCCATTAATCAACACAACTGTGTTTATCTGAGTGACATAATGCAGTAATGCATTCATACAAAAATCAGTTGGGTCAATTTATTGTTAATAATGAAACTGGACATTTCAGCAAGCTTCCTTCATATATTCTGCACACTAATACAAACTTGTACCATCGATTACTGTTTTCTGAAAGCAAAATCTTGTATTTGTATAGTTTATGTTGGGAAGTATGTATTTTTAAATGATTTTATTCTTTGAAGAACTTTGTAAAGTTAGACTTTGTTCTTTCCCACATTTCTTAGTACTATTTTAAATACTTATTGGGGAAAAAAAGGTAAGTATACATGATCTGTATATCATACTACACTATCAACTATGTTGCACAATTCCATGCAAGTATAAATGTAAGGTCCCTGGAAAGATTTTTTTAAAATGAGACATGAAATTAAACTGTTGATACCTAAAGCATTTACAAGAGTCTCAACAGTCAATCAATTGAAGTTCCAGGAGGAAAAGCATATGAATATATTCCCTTTGAAGAGTACAGGATAATCTATCAGTATGAAAGAGAAAAATTGTCAAGAGATATGAATTATAATTGTGGTTTTCATGACATTGGAACATTGCAACAGTGTAGTTTTCAAGTCCAGTTGCTGTTTGTAATATGAGAAAAACAGCAGTATTTCTGCATAAAGCAACCTCAAAAAGCAAAATGATAATGGTCAGGGAATTATTTTATTTTTGACCTAATGTTGTACCTAAAGCAGCAGAGTCTAGAACCAGAGGTCATGGCCTCAGAATAGAAGGATGTCTCCTTAGAATGGAGATGAGGAAGAATTTATTTAGCTTGAGGGTAGTGAATCTGTGGAATTCATTGCCACAGCTGGCTGGGAAGGGCAAATTACTGGGTAAATATAAACCAGAATGTAATAGGGCATCAAAGGTTATGGGGAGAAAGCCGGAGAATGGAGTTGAGAAGTAAGATAAATCAGCCACGATCAAATGGTGAAACAGACTCGATGAGCTCAATGCCTAACTCTGCACCTATATCTTATGGAATAACTCTTCTATTCTTCTCCAGAGTCATGGGATCTTTTATATTCACTTGAGTGAAAAGATTAAGTGAAGCAGAAGGACCTACATCCCACCATTGAACAAGAAACTCCTACTTGGCATCACTTTTCTGCCCATATTCCTCTAGTAGCCAAGAACCAATTAATACCTCTGTTTAATATTTTCAAGTACAGAAGGACAGACCCTCCATAGCCCACTTTGGCTAAGAATTGCAAATGTTCACTACTCTGTAACCAAAGAAATTTCTTATTATTTCAGTCGGAATCTGCTCGCTTATTTTGAGACTCTAACCCTTGTTTCCAAACATCCAAGGCACTGAAAACATCTTCATTGTTAAGTTCTGCAAGAAATTTCTCTGCTTCAATGAAATTATTCCTTAATCTTCTGAACTACAGTGAGGAAGGACCAACTCTGCTTAATCTCTTCTGATAGGACCATATACTCAACCCTGTAATCAAACCAGTGAACGTTCATTACACTCTCTCAACTTCTTAAGACAGCTGTAATTTGATTTGCTATCATCATTTAATTTAATACACTAGATCCCTGCACATTAAAGATTCACTGCTTTTTGGAGAATAAGTTTTTTTTCTGTCGTCAATGACTCAGACATCCCACCCTGCAAAATCTCATTTCAGGGAGATAGCACCATCAACTTGCAGGAGACTCCCGGACCTTCTGGCAGAGTTGGGACGTCTGCAATAGAGTAGCTCCTTAGCTGCTAGCCAGCTAGTTGAAATAAAATGTTTGCTATACTAATGAAGGAATGACACCTGTTAAACTCACCTCAGCATGTCTTTTACATTTTAACCCACCATGGGCAATAGAAAAATCACTGTTGCAAACAACACAGCGAGCAATACTGTCATTATTTTTGACTCCTATTAGGCAGGGGTACACATTAGTATAGTCTGGGGTGAAGTACGTTTCATATTTTCTTATTTTTTGAACACTCTACCATGGTGCTCTTTCTCTCTCTCTCTCACTCACTCTAAAAAAAAATCAATTTCTGGGATATTGTATATAATTTGCGGGTGTCAGAGAGCTGCTATCAATATGCGGGAGACTCTCAAACCTTCTGGGAGAGGTGGGATGTCTGATGACTGAACCTCTAGTTTGTGATTGTCGCCCTGGTTCTTGACAACGTAGCCAAGGTAACATCATCACTGCATCTACCCTGTAAAGACCAATGAGAATGTTGGGTGTTTCAATGAGATTATCTCTCATTTTTCAAAACATGACCAATCTGATCAGTCTCTTGACATAAAATAAATCCCACACACTGCAGGCGATACTGTACACAATAATCCCATAAGTAGTCTTACCAAAGCCCCATATAATTGGAATTGGAACTAATTTATAATTGCTACGTGTATTGAGATACAGTGAAGAGCTTGACTTGCATACTGTTCATTCGGATCAGATCATTACACAGAGCACTGAGGTACAGTAGAACAATAACAAGTGTAACAGCTACAGAGAAAGTGCAGCACAGATAAACAATAAAATGCAAGATCATTTCCAGGTAGATTTTGAGATCAAGAGTCAAATTTAACTATTAGGGAACTATTTAATAGTCCTATAGCAGTGAGACAGAAACTGCATTGAGCCTGGTGGTGCGTGCTTACAGGCGTTTGTATTGTTTCCTGATGAAGAGGGGAGAAGAGCAAATGTCAAAGTGGATGGGCTTTTTGAGCTTGTAGCCGCTATACTGAGGCAAAGAAGGGTTATGCTGAGTCCATGGCGGGGGGGGGGGGGGGGGGGAGGCTGGTTTTCATGAAGTGCTGAGCCATGTCCACAACTCTCTGCAGTTTCTTGCAGTCACATGCAAAGCAGTCACCAGAGCAAGCCACTGTGCATCCAGATAGGATTTTTTCTATGGTGCATGAGTAAAACATATATTCTAATCCACTTTCTATGAAGTCCAACATTCCATTTGCCTTTCTAATTGCCTAATGTGCTGACACGTCAATTTCCAGTGCTTTAATTGCAAAGGCATCAAGCTCTCTTAAAAAACATAACTTTTCAACCTCACACCATTTAAAAAATACTTAACCTTTCTATCCTTTCTACTGAAGAAAATACCTCCTGTTTTTCCACATTATATTCTATTTCCCATATTCTTGCCCATATACTTAGCCTGCCTGTATCTCCATGAAATGTCTCTCCATTCTCTTCAAGCCCCATCTAGCTTTGTAACATAAACTTCCTCCAGATTATTGATATTCAGGAGCATCTGGGGTCAGGATTGGTTTTTGTAGCACTCCACTAATCACACCCCACAAACTGGAAAATGATCCATTTATTAATATTCATATTTTCAGCATATCTGTATATGCTACATATCTGTTTTTAAATTGCAATTACAGAGTTTTCATTGTATTGAATATACCTACTTGGCACCTCATCAAATGCCTTCTACAAGCCCAAGTACACCATAGCTGCTAGCTCCCCCTTATTTATTCTGCCTGTTGGAAGCTCAAAAACAAACGACTAGAAAATACAGAGCAGAATTAGGCCATTTGATCCATCAAGTCTGCTATGCCATTTCATTATGGTTGAACCATTTCCCTCTTTGCCCCACATACATTTTTTCCAAATGAAATTGCCCTCTGTTAAGTTGGTTGAATGTGATAATTATTTCCAACTACCATTTCTTTAGAAATATATTTGAGCATTTCCCTTCAACTGACATCAGGCTAAATGGTCTATAATTTCTATTTTCTCTCTCCCTCCTTCCCTGAAGATATTTGTGATTTTTGAGTCTTTGAGATCAGTTCAAAACTCTATAACATCTTGGAAGACAACAACCAATGTATTCACTGTTTCCATCACCATTTTTCTTCACTGAAAGTAATGGAGAGATGTCCTTACAATCTCATCATACATCATTTGAAGCAAGTACAGGGCAGCTGGATTCTATCGTTTTCCTCAAGTTGGATTTAATTCACCAAAGCATTTTCCTGTGCAACTTCAGGACTTGCCATTATTGCAGTTACACAAGTCAATGATGGTGGCCAACATTGCTCTGCAAAACTCAAGCCAAAAATCACATCTGAAAAAAGGAAAATAAAATATTATCGAGGTCCTGCATGGTATGCTGGTTCAGAAGGTGAGATCATTATATCCAAAATAAGCCAACCAGTTGGATACAAAACTGGCCTGATGGAAAAGGTCAGCAGGTTTGTTTTTTCCCCGATGGAGGCCTGCAACTAGTGGAATGCTGCAGGAATTAGAGCTGGGTCCACTGTTGTTTGTTATCTATGTCAATAATTTGGATGTGAATATTAGTAGCAAGATTGGCAATTTAGTGAATGATACCAAAATTAGCGGTGTTGAGCTCAGTGAAAAGGTTATCTATGTTTACAAGTTAATTCAGATCAACTAGGAAAATGGGAAAAAGAATGACAGACACATACAAAATGATGGCGGAACGCAGCAGGCCAGGCAGCATCTATAGGAAGAAGTGCTGATGACATTTTTGGGCTGAGACCCTTCTCCATTGTCTGCCATGAAAGAATGGCAGATATCGTTCAACTCAGACGAGTGCAGAGTGATGCATTTAGAAGGTTATACCAGCTCAGAGCACATCATGTGAAGAGGAAAGCCCTTGGAACACTGTAGGATAGACACACCAAGGGGAAAAGGTATACACTTCCCAAAAGTGGCAATACAAGTAGACAACATGGTGAAGATGGTGAACAGTACAGTACATATAGGACAGTGTTGTGATTCAACTGACAGTATTGTGCGCAGTACTGCATATGAATAAGCTACAGAGGATCCAGAAAAGAAACCAGGAATGGAAGGCTTGAATTTCAAAGTGAGATTGGATGAAATAAGACTTCTTCCTTGTAATGAAGGAGACTGAGGAGTGACCATACAGAGGTTTATAAAATCATGGGGCCATAGATCAGGTGAATGGCAAGTCTTTTTCCCCAGAGTAAAGGATTCTGAAAAGGTGAACAGGAACAGATTTAAAGAGGACATGAGGGGTATGTTTTTCCACACTGAGTGGTGGGCGTAGGGAAAGAGCTACCAGAAAATGTTGTAAAAGCAGATACAATTACAACATTTAAAATTAACTTCCATTGACACACAGCTATGAAATGTTCAGAAATATGGCATATTAGATTTTGTAAAACGATGAATGAATTCAAGTCAAGTCAAATGATATTATAACACTTTCTGAAAACTTGCAGCACGTGGGATCTGTAGGTTTGTAGAGTAAACAATGAGTAACCATTAAAATGTGCATGTCTGTTAGTGAGTAAACACTGAGAATAACTGTCAAGTGGTTTGTCTGTCTGATTTGGGTTTATCACTTATATGTAAACGTTAATGTGCTTTATAAGCCCAAAGGATCTAAATAGTGACCATTAAAATGTCTAATTGATTTATCAGGCTATGCTCAATGCTGTGTTAATGGACATACAATGTGTTGTTTGGTGTAACCAGGCTGAGTTAATGGAAGAGCAAAGGTTTTGTCTGTCTAGTTGTTGCTCTGTACATGTGCAACTTGCATAAATGTAACAAATTTCCATTCATTCTTTGGACTTCAGCCGGGGCTGGGAATAGTGATCAGTGCCTTTGACCAAGGGGTGGTTTCACGAGTGAGTCAGAATTCAGAGTTCCCCCGATAGCAGCAACAATCAAGTGGTGACTAAGAATCGTGAGTCCCAAAATCTTTGTGACCTGCCTTGTAGTATTTTGTATAATTCATTTGTGCTTTCTATTTTATGATTATAAATTATGCTTAAGTTATTTGTTGTGCTTATACACTTACTACCTCATCTCCTGGACACTTGAATGGGTCTGATCAAGCCAGCCCATTACAAATTGATATCTGCCACAGGCAGCAAATATATCTATATTAGGGTACTGCACATGCAGTACAGGTTCTGTGTCATCTTTCATTGTGGTATTCCAGCCTTGTATCTTTAGAAGCTTCTGTCCTTTGGTTGGCTGTCCAGTTTTATTTTATTAGAACCACTTTAAGGCCTATTTCTTTTTCCTTGCCTTATTTGTTCCTTTAAGATTGCACCTTAACATACATAGAAAATCAGAGACAGGAGAATCACAGCACCATGACATCCAACAAGGGCTTGGAGTCACTAGAAACAAATATGCATGTGGCCTTGACATTGTAAAAGAACAAATATGGCACAACATCTGAACTTTACTCAGCCTCTGACTAGAAGTTTCTTTTGGCCAGACAAATTAATACAGATACACCACTGCTCACTACCAAGATGCAGTAGCCTGTAATAGTACACACAAGAACAACTAAATTATGTAGTTTGCTATCAAAAGGATTGCAGATAACTCTGGAATTATTTGATGCCTTTCCAAGTTTCACAATGAGAGCCTCCTCTTCTACAGATAAATGCATTTTGTGTTTTTGTGGTAATGCTTCTGCAGTCTCCACGTTTCTTTCCAAACAAACTATTATCCAATCCCAAACTGAAAGAAGAAAAAAAGTAAAATGTATGAAAAAAAGAGATAGCTGATGAGGATAACACAGCTGATGTCTTTACAGACGTTCAAAAAATATTTTAAACAGGACAATAGAATAGACGTGCTGGTAAAATTACAGCCAATTAGATAAATGAGACACTGGCAGCGCGGATACAAAATTGGCTAAGGAACAGAAGCAGAAAGTGGTGATGAATGGTTGCTTTTCAGACTGGAAGGAAGCACAGAAAGCTGTTGCCCAGAGATTGGCATGAGGATCATTGCTCTTAGAGAAGTATATTAATCACATGGATTTGGGTATCAAGGCATAATTTATGCATCTAAAATGTAATACACACTGAAGGATAACAACAGGCTGGTAAAATAGGCAGGTAGCAGGTGGTTTAATGTAGAGAAGTGCATGGTTACACAATTTGGTTGGATGAATAGTACAAGACAATGTTTATGCACAGAAACTGTGAAGGTGATAGACTATTGAAAAGGGTGCTAAAATGTAATTGATGCTTACTTATGAAGTTAAAGTAATAAATGTAAGGAAATTTTGCTTAACATAGACTAAAATTTGTTGAATGAACAGTTTGACAAATGGTTCAATTTTCAATACTACATTACAACAAGGCCTTAAAAAAATGGCACCAGAAATAAAAATATTCTGTTATTTGGTGATGTCAAAGTAACTAATGGTTATCGTTTGAGTGGAGAATCATGGTAGATGACAGGATAGTCATGTAAAATCCTGATGAGCTTTGATTGATAAGTTAAAGAGAAACAGTATCCTACAGTTAAAGGTTTGGTAACCATGGGAATTGAATTACAATGACTGACAAAATATACATAAGTGACTGTGAAAGGAATGTTAAAAAAGCTATATAGTGAGCGAAGGTGACCTAAAATAATCTGCCTGAAAGGAGGACGAAGCAACTCATAGCGAAATAATGAATAAGTGGTGGAGATATTTAAGGTAAAATGGTAATTTTATTGATCAGATTCTCCACAAAATCTACATTCATAATGGGATCTCAGGGCTGTATTTTTCAATGCAGAACAGACAACATCATGGAGAGGAAGAAGGGAAGGAGGTCACGTGAGGGTGGGTGCAAGGGTGGAGTTGCAAGAGAAGGGGCTGTGAGGGAGTGGGATGCGAGGGAGGGGAAGAGAGGTGTGGGGGGAGAAAGGGGGAGAAAGAGGAGGGAGAAAGAGAGAAACAAGAGAGAGAGAGAGAGAGAGAGAAATGTAACAGAGGCAAACAATTAAAGGACCTCCTCATTGTTTGGTAAACTTTGAATTGAAGCTTCCAAGAAAAGCTGTCTTCTCACAACTCACAACACTATGTTGATAAATGGTTTGTATCTTAAAAAGAAATTGAAATAACTTAACTTCTATAACCACAGATATGATAAATTAAATTATCACTAAAAGCACTAAATATATTTAAGGTTAGCAGTAATGGTTTTTGGGTTTACATAATTGCCCAATTTATTAATGCAGTATAATAATTAATGGTCTCAGACATGATACAGTAGGTGATTGTGTTTTTTTCAGGATTCTTATTGAATTATGCTAAGTACAGGAGTCAGCAATAAACAATCAATGAAGGCATTGGGCCCAGCTTTAGGTCTGTTTCATTTTTTTAAACTGTTATTGCAACATGCTGTGACTTCAAAGAAGCACACCTTGCAATAAATCATCAAGAAATCTCAAGTGAAATGTTAAAACAGTTGTAAATAATAAAAGGACTCCATCTTTTTATGTCCAGTGAAGATCCATCAGTCATTCTCAACTCATTTTTGATTGATTTATTGTTGAAAGCAGTAAGATTCTGATAAAGGAGGTATAAAGTGTCAGAAACTGGGAAACTATATTATAGTGTACCGAATTAAGATAAGACTTTTACTATAAAATACAATCAGAGCCTAAAAGTTAACTCAGTGAAAAATAAAAGGCTCCCTGGTTAAATGGAATTAAGTAACCAAAATTAGAACTGCCTATTTATGGTGGTGTTTGTAATTGTTTGTTATGTGCCATGTTGTATGACTTAGGCGATGATGGTCTTTCCATGACTATGATTGTTCTTGGCAATTTTTTTTTACACAAGTGCTTTGGCATTGCCTTCTTCTGGCCAGTGCCTGTATAAGATTGGTGATCCCAGCCGTTACCAATACTCTTCAAAGGTTGTCTGCTTGGCACCAGTGATTGCATAACTAACTAGGACTAGTGATGTGCAGCAGCTGCTGATATGACCATCTCCACCTGCTCCCATGGGTTCACATGACACTGACTGAGGAGCTAAGCAGGTGCTCCACCTTGCCCAAGGGTAACCTGCAGGCTAACGGAGGGAAGGGTTGCCTTACCCCTCCTTTGGTAGAGACTTATCTCCACCCCGCCACCAGGTGCTTGCAATATCCAGTAAAAAGAAACAAAACTTAGATGCTGGCATATTATTATAGCAGCTGTGGGATTTAAAAGTGATTAATAAAGCGAAAACATTAAATGAAAAGCTCAATTCAGTAACTTTGGCCATGAAATTATCAAATTATCCTAAAAGCCACCTGGAAACTGATACTATTTATAAAGGACTGCAGGGCCATTCTGGAAGGAGTCCTCCCTGTTGAAAGTGTGGTGCTCCAGTTTCCTCCCACAGTCCAAAGATGCAGTGGGTAGGTTAATTGGTTATTGTAAATTGTCCCGTGATTAGGTTAGGGTTAATCGGGGTTGTGGGGTTGGGGGTGCAATGTGGCTCAAAGGTCTGGAAAGGCCTACTCCAAGCTGGATCACTAAATAAACAAACAAACAAACAGATAATTGGACATTCTATCCCACCACACACGGAGGCCCAGAAACAGCAATGTGACTAACTGTCCTCTGAGGTAACATACACCAGCTACTCAGTATGAAGCCAATTAGGGATGATCAATAAAAAAATGGCTTTGTCTGTGATGCGCATAGTCTCCAAATGAGCTTTAAAAAAAACTACCTATTGAATCTTCCTGAGATTAATCAATGGCTATCAAATTTGGTGGGTTTTAAGTACCAACTTTAAAACATTCCTCCTTACAGATTAATATCTAAATCAAGAAATAAATTAGGAGCATACATTTAAGTAGTTTTATTTCATAATGGCAGGGCTAAACAGTGATAGTAATTCTGAAGTGCAATACTTTTATAATACAAAGAAATACGGCTAATTTCCAAACTGCAACTTAAGGATGTGACCAAGTAATTGGGAATTATTGCCGTCAGCTAAGGAATAAATGTAGCCCAAGGTGCAGAACACTCCTGCTCATCATTCAAACTGAGTTAATAGAAGAAGCACCAGTGTAATTCTAATCCACATTATAGCACATCCTGCAGTGCAGAACTCTGTTAATCTACACCAAAGTGTGGGTTTTGATCACTTTCATGTATTGGACCTCAAGAATGTAAGAAACAGGAGCCAGAGTAAGCCTGTTGAACCGGCTTCACCATTCAATAAAATCATGGCTGATCTGGCCATCTGCTTAGCTCCACAGACCAGCCTTTCCCCTTAGCCTCTAATTCCCCTACTATGCAAGATTGTACCATGTCTTTAATATATTTAACTAGGTAACCTCTGTGCTTTGCTGAAGCACAGAATTTCCCATATTGACTTGGAAAAAAACAATTCATCCTCATCTCCATTCTCAGTCTACTTCCCCAAATCTTGAGGCTACATCTCCCCGTTCTAATCTCAGCTACCAGTGGAAACAAATTAATCATTACCTCCTTCATAATTTTATATGTTAACATAAAATGCCTTCTCAGTCTTCTGAAGTTAAGCGAGCATAACCCTGGGCAAGTCAGTTTCCCCTCACAGGCTAGCTCCCTCATCTCTCCCAGAATCAACCTGGCAAATTCCTCTGAACTACCTTTCAAATAAGGAGTCTAGAAATGCATGCAGTACTCCAGGTACAACCTCACCAGCATATCTTCCATGCTCTTAAATTCAAACCCTCTAGCAATGAAGGGCAACATTCCATTTGACACTTCACTTTCACAATCTAGAGTATCTTCTCTTTTTTTATTGCTTGCTTTGTGGTTCTTTGTTTCATTTTAAAGTTTTGCAGTCTTCCAGTTTCCCATCACTCTTGGCAACTTTGCATACATTTTGAGTCAGAATCCACTATCTCTGGTTCAAGGATAAGAACTCTGCTAGCAAGCAGTTCGTGGCACAACAATTTTGGTGCTGCTCATAATTTCTTGGAGACCAAGACAGAGGCGTTGAAATCTGATTATTAAACATGCGAACTTACTACTGCCAATAAAGAAGTTTTAGCTAGACATTGTGGCAATAACCATCATATAAATACTTCAAGTGACTGATGCGGATTCCTTTTTTTTGGTGCTTAAGGAGAAACCTTTCTGCAGTTTTCCACATCAAAACAGTAAACAGAAAATGTATTGTACCACTCATTTTATTTTATAAGAAATCTTGACAATTGATTATGGAAACTCAAATCAAGAACATGTCAAAACATGCATCAGCAGTGAAGGAAGTCAATTTAGTGAAGGAAGTCAATTTAGTGAAGGAAGTCCATTATCTCAAAGTATTAAGCAGCTAAAAACTAAAGTGCATATAAAGGAATATAGAGTAGCTACTGGTAAATCACAGTAAATTTATTGCAATTGCAGAAATAATCAGCAAAGATAGAGCATAAAATTAGGTGGATGAGGATAAATATGACAAGGATATCATGAGAAGCATGGCAGATTTCAAAAAAATCTAAAATCCATATTTCTTTTGCTCTCATTTTCTATTTTTTAATAATTGTGTCAATCACCTTTCTCCAAATGTATCAAGGCAAATCTTTAATCCATTTAACCATAATTCCAGGCATTCTCGATTTAATACATCAAATAAGCCATCCATTACCACATGTCAAAATCCAACTAATTTCAGCATGCAGAATTCAATGCGTTAACTGCACTAACAAATTTAGAACAGATCAATCTCATCTAGCTGTAAAGCACTTACTTCTCTTTAGTAACATATCATTTTCAATGCTTGCACATTTTAATGTGTGTCAAATTTCCAAGATTGAATTAATTTATAATAATCATGTTTTCATGCAGTTTACTACAGACCATGGGTAGTTAAGCTCCTTGCAGAAAACAAGTTATATAGGATGCCGATAGGGTCAATTAGCTTGAGTTTCATGCAAAGTCATTAACAATATTCCATATTAGTCTTAGATAATGGGGAATCATCCCACCGCTTCCTAAGAGACAAGTTCACCATAATGTTGGAATGACTTTCATTCATCAAGTCAGCAAATTGTTTAGCAGCAGAATTCATCACTTCAGAACAAATCCAAAGGCTTACTTTCATGATTCTGAAATAGGAAGAAAAGTCACATCAACAAGAAGTTTACTATGATGATAACTATGATTTGTTTCAAAATGTAATAACAAATAAGCAATAATTTCCTTTATAATTCCTTCCTTGATGGAGATTACCATTCCTTGGTATTATGATTATTATCCCAAGTGTGATTGAACAAACATTTAATTTACTTCATTCAGGACCTCAGTGCATTTGTTCATAAAGCTCCACATATTTTGGTGATCAATTAAGTAAACATCTTATATTCTGTCTGGGTAGCCTCCAACCTGATGGCATGAACATCAATTTCTCCAACTTTTGGTATTTAGCCCTACTCTCTCCTTCACTATTCCTCATTCCCATTTCACTCTCTCACCTTCTCTCCTTACCTGCCCATCACATCCCCTCTAGTGCTCCTCACCCTTCCCTTTCTTCCCTGGACTTCTACCCTCTCCCGCCCTTTATCTCTTTCACCAACCAATTGCCCAGCTATTTACTTAACTCCTCCCTCTCACCCAGTTTCGCCAATCAGCTACCACCTTGTACTTCTTACTCCCCTTTCCCACACCTTCTTATCCTGACCTCATCTTCTTTTCCAGTCTGGGTGAAGGT
The DNA here is from genome assembly GCF_030144855.1 of Hypanus sabinus. Taxonomy (NCBI): domain Eukaryota; kingdom Metazoa; phylum Chordata; class Chondrichthyes; order Myliobatiformes; family Dasyatidae; genus Hypanus; species Hypanus sabinus. The sequence goes on along the minus strand of NC_082709.1, from coordinate 136,241,644 downwards.
TCTTGGATGAAAACATCTTTTCTTTAGTTGCTGCCTGGCCTGGTGAGTTCCTCCAGCATTTTGTGCGTGTTACTTGGATTTCCAGTATCTGCACATTCTCTCATGTTGGTGATGTTACTTGGTTGTGCCCAAGCTACAGTTTATATTTCAGCAATGAAGACAACACATTGGGATACGACAAGTTGGTTATAATAATTTCAAGTCTGTATAGCACACTGTGCATTGTCATTATTTCCAATATATTAAGTTCAAAGAATTTTTATTCATACAACTAGTCATCAGAAGCAATAAAGATGCAGAGGTACCAGATCTTGGACAGAACATGCTTCCAGTTTACATAAGATAGGGGTCAAATAAAGGTCAATAGTGTTACGTTCTAGTCACCTCACTATAGGAAGGATGTGGATACATCCGGAGAAGTGTGAGGTGGTACACTTTGGAAGGACAAACTCCAAGGCAGAGTACAAAGTAAATGGCAGGATACTAGGTAGTGTGGAGGAGCAGAGGGATCTGGGGGTACATGTCCACAGATCCCTAAAAGTTGTCTCACAGGTAGATAGGGTAGTTAAGAAAGCTAATGGGGTGTTAGCTTTCATAAGTCGAGGGATAGAGTTTAAGAGATGCAATGTAATGATGCAGCTCTATAAAACTCTAGTTAAGCCACACTTGGAGAACTGTGTCCAGTTCTGGTCACCTCAGTATAGGAAAGATGTAGAAGCATTGGAAAGGGTACAGAGGAGATTTACCAGGATGCTGCCTGGTTTAGAGAGTATGGATCATGATCAGAGATTAAGGGAGCTAGGGCTTTACTCTTTGGAGAGGAGGATGAGAGGAGACATGATAGAGGTGTACAAGATATTAAGAGGAATAGACAGAGTGGACAGTCAGCGCCTCTTCCCCAGGGCACCACTGCTCAGTACAAGAGGACATGGCTTTAAGGTAAGGGGAGGAAAGTCAAGGGGGATATTAGAGGAAGGTTTTTCACTCAGAGAGTGGTTGGTGCATGGAATGCACTGCCTGAGTCAGTGGTGGAGGCAGATACACTAGAGAAGTTTAAGAGACTACTAGACAGGTATATGGAGGAATTTAAGGTGGGGGGTTATATGGGAGGCAGGGTTTGAGGGTCAGCACAACATTGTGGGCCGAAGGGCCTGTAATGTGCTGTACTATTCTATGTTACCATAGAGAGAGTACAGAGGAGATTTACAAGGATGTTGCCTGGATTGGAGAGCATGCCTTATGTAAATAGGCTGAGTGAACTTGGCCTTTTCTCCCTGGAGCGACAGAGGATCAGAGGTGATCTGATAGAGGTGTATAAGACAATGAGAGGAATTGATTGTGTGGATAGCCAGAGTCTTTTTCTCAGGGCTAAAACAGCTAACAAGAGGGGGCCTAGGTTTAAGGTGCTTGGAAGTAGCTACAAGGGGGGGTTGTCAGGGGTAAGTTTTTCTCACAGGATGTGGTGGGTGCATGGAATGCACTGCCGACAATGGTGGTAGAATAGGTACAATGGGGTATATTAAGAGACTCTTAGATAGGTACATGGAGCTTAAAAAAGTAGAGGGCAATGCAATAGGGTAATTCTAGGCAGTTTTTACAGCAGGTTACATGGTCGGCACAACATTGTGGGCTGAAGAGCCTGTAATATGCTGTAGATTTCTAATCCTACTGACTCAAATGCTCATGGACAAACACAGCAAGGTTCGGTAGCAGTAGGACCTGAATAGCATAATATGGTGGCATGGAAAGTCCAGAAAAGTTCTCATGTACCGAACCCCACTGGATGGGAGCAAAGTCCCACGGCTAGTTTTCTACACAGAAAAACTTTGAACATGTTCATGCATTTGAAATTTAGCAAATGATAAAATTAAATAAACAAATATTAAATGTTCAAAAATAAAATTAACAAAACTGATTTTTAATTAAATTGTTAAGCACAATTAAAACATTTTCCTTACTTTTACCATTCTCCACAGTCCAATAATACCATTCAAGCTAATGGACTTGGCAGTGCCTATGCAAGTTTAATCAGGCACAGGATCAGAAAGAAGATTCTGAAATGTAAATAATGGAAAATTTTGGAAAGATATTGTTTCATCATTGAAATCCAAGAAACAGAAGAAATATCAAAGTCTAGGAAAATGCTGACAGAGCTTGACTGCCCTGAAACTTGCTAACTTACGTTGATAAATTCCTGTAGGATGTTGCTGAACACAACAAAATCCAGGCCAGTACTCCAAAGAGGAATAGATCAATATCTAGCACAAAAATAACAAATGGGTGTAGTAATATTGCAACAGGAAAGACAAATTGAAAATTCTTTTGATTGCTGGAATATCGTTTGGCATAAAGCAAGTTCTAAGATTTGAACATGAGAAAGTCTACAGATGCTGGAAATCCAAAGCAACACATACTAAATGCTGGATAAACTTAGCAGTTCAGGCAGCATCTATGGAAATGAATAAACAGCTGACAATTCGGGCTAAGACCCCTTCAGGACTGAGAAGGAAGAGGTAAAATGCCAGAATAAAAAGGTGGGGGGAAGGGAAGGAGGCTAGCTGGAAGGTGATAGGTGAAGACAGGTGGGTGGGAAAAGACAAGAGTTGGAGAAGAAGGAATCCGATAGGAGAGGAGAGTGGGCTATAGGAGAAAGGGAAGGAGTAGGGGACATAGGGAGAAGTGATAGGTAGGCGAGAAGAGGTAAAAGGTCAGGGTGGGGAATAGAGGAAGAGGGGGAAGGGCAAATTTTAATTTTAAATGGACTTTCAAAAAGGAAACTGATTAACAAAAGTTGGATGGCCTTTTCTCACCATTCCTTATAAACTTATAAATTAGCATCCTGCTAATTAAATTAATCCTGACCAACTGATTTAACTCAATAAACTTGCCAAATTTCAACATTTAAAAATACAGATCATAATTGGAAGTCGAACAGAGAATGTGACAATTCGAAAGGTGTTTAATGATATATTGTTTATTATTTAAGTATAACATGTAAAGAAAGCTGCAATACTTGCTTTCAACAAAAGTGATGTACCTTTGGCAAATAATTCTTTTGCACATTGGCACTGAATTCCCATATAAAAGCCTATAGTATATGATGCACATAGTGCTGGTTTATGTGATCTAAAATCCTGATCGACCTGCATACATGGCACAACTGCCTATTAGGCTCATTAATTTGTCAAATCTCATTCAAATAAAAATGTACCAAATCATCAAAGGAATTCTTGGAAAGCACCTCAAGAACCATCCTGACAATGAAAAGATTGATAAGGAGACCTATTTCCACTTTAGTTACCTTGTTTTTCTCATTGCTTTCGATTTGCTATCTGTGATCACGTTTTATTTCCACATCATTGCAATAGATGTGCAACTAGGAAGACTTCCTGCCACCACCCAGTTGCAGTGCTGCAACCTGAAATGCATTGGGGCAATTATGCCTATTTATTTCGAAAATAAGCAGTTAATGCTCTTTATGGAATTTCTGCCAATTACTCCACATCTCCATTGAAAACATCTTAATGACATATTCAACACAGAGTGCAAATATATAACTTAGCTTTACTACAGCCCAATTACAAAACTACTTGCCCCATTAAGACATAGCAGAGAATCCTATCCTGAAATGCTTTTTATACATCAAGTACTCCCCTGCTTTTTTTTTGGTTGTAATCTAATGATTAATACCCATCTTGTTAATTTTGCAGGAAATGTCTATTTTTGTCACATATTCCTATTTCCTCTGAATGAGGGGGGTACTTGTTCCTATTTGCCCCTGTATAAAGATCTTGTTTGCAGTCTGTTCTGCTCTGGGATTGTTGTTTGAAGTTCATTATCAACATTATAGGAATTTCAATGCAAACGAATGGAAGACAGTCAATTAAACTGAGAAACTGCTCAACTAAACCTTCATTTGAACTCCATCCACGCCAAGGTTGCATTAGCTATAATGAATGCCGTCCAATAACTCACAGCTTTTGTAAGTAGTACAGACCACCACAATAAAAAAAAAGAACCACTGAAATTTTACAGCTAGAAAATAAGCCACTCTATTCAATCCAGATCAGTTTTGTTTAAGAGTAATGAAGCTACTCCCACTCACCATGCCAATTCTTACCTTTAAAGTACAACCCATGATTTACATTGGGAGATTCTGAGTGCCACTGAACAGAGAATTCTGGACCCAGACAGCAGTGAAGGCAGTCAACTGGACACAAAAAGGTGTATATGTATATTCCAAAGGTTACAACTAAGTGGTTGGTTGGTGTGGTGTGGGGTGGGGGGGCTGACCAGAATGTGCTACAATTTGCCAAACATGAAATAGAACATAGAATCCTACAGCACATTACGGGTTCTATGGCCCACAATGTAACCTACTCCAGAAACTGACTAGAATTTCCCCACTGCACGATATACTTATCTAAAAGTCTTTAAAAACCCTATTGTATCCACCTCTACCACTGTCGCTGGCAGTGCATTCCATGTACGCACCACTCTCTGTGTGAAAAACGTACCTCTGACGTCCACCCTGTACCTACTTGCAGGCACGTTTCGACAATGACCCTCATGTTAGCCATTTCAGCCCTGGGAAAAATGCCTCTGACTATCCACATGATCAATGCCTCTCATCATCTTATACACCTCTATCAGGTCACCTCTCATCCTCCGTCACTCCAAGGAGAAAAGGCCAAATTCACTCAACCTATTCTCATAAGGTAGGCCCTCCAACCCAGGCAACATCTTTGTAAATCTCCTCTGCACTCTATAGTATCCAGATCCTTCCTGTAATGATGTGACCAGAATGGAACATAGTGGGGTCTAAGTTCCTATGTAGCTGTAAAATTACCTCATGGCTCTTGAACTCAATCCCATGGTATGAAGGCTGTCTCACCTTATGCCTTCTTAACAACACTGTCAACCTGTGCAGCAGCTTTGAGTGTCCTGTGGACACAGACCCCACAATCTTGCTGATCCTCCACACTGCCAGGACTCTTACCATTAATATGAAAATTGAACATTAAAAAATTCTGTGTTAAAATGGAAAGTCAAAAGCATTTATTTCTTCAGCAAAAAATTGAAATTCTTGCCAAATGAGACTAAATTAGCTCCAAATAAACTGAAATGTTAGGAACAGCGTGTACTTTGTGTGAAAATTACTTTCACCAAACTTCCAATGTACTAGAATTCCATTTATTACTGAACATTAATCAATTTTGAGCTGCTTTGACATTAATCACAAGACCAGAAGATACAGGAGCAGGAGTAAGCCATTCGGTCCATCGACTGTCTCTGCAATACCATCATGGCTGATATATTTTCTTTCTCAGTCCTATTCTCCCTGTCCTCTCCCCATAAACTTTGACATCCTGATTAATCAAACTCCACCATAAATATACCCAATGACTTGGCCTGCACAGCCATCTATGGCAATGAATTCCACAGATTCACCACCCTCTGGTTATAGAAATTTTTCTGCATCTTTGTTCTCAATGAATGTCCCTCAATTCTGAGACTGTGCTCTCCAGTCTTAGACTTCCCCCAACCGTAGGAAATATCCTCTCCATATCCTCACTAGCTAGGCCTATCAATATTCGACACATTTCAAGATCTCTCCTCATTCTTCTAAACAGAGCATCAAACGCACTTCGTATATTAAATCTTGCATTCCTGGGATCATTCTCATGATCCTTCTCTCCAATGCCAGCACACCTTTACTGAGAAAAAGGGCCAAAAACTGCTTTTGTAGTCTAGTCCTCTCAAAATGAATGCTAGCATTGCATTTGCCTTCCTTACAGTTAACTTAACCTGCAAGTTAACCTTTAGAGAATCCTGCATGAGGAATTCCAAGGCACTTTGCACCTCTAATTTCTGAATTTACTCCCCACTTAGAAAATAGTCCACACCTTTATTCCTTCTGCCAAAACTCCAAGGCCATGCACTTCCCTACTATTTCCTTGCCTTAATCTAGCAGTTCCCAACTTTTTTATGCCATGGACCAACACCATTAAGCTAGGGGTCCATGATTAGGAATCACTGCCTTAATCTGTCTAAGTCTTTCTGCAGTCACCCAGCTTCTGCAACACTACTTTCCCCTCCACCTATCTTCATAGCATCTGCAAACTTGGCCATAAAGGCTTCCCAACACCGACTCTTGTGGAACACAACTAGTCACTGGAGCCAACCAGAAAAGGCCCCGTTGATCGCCACTCTTTGCCTCTTGCCAGTCAGCCATTCTCGAGTCCATGCTAGCACCTTTCCTGTAATACCATGGGCTCTTGTTAAGCAGCCTCATGTGTGACACCTTGTCTGAACACCTTCTGACAATTCAAATAAACAACATCACCGACTTCCCTGCTTTAATTCCTGAAATAATTCCAACAGATTTGCCATTCAAGATTTCCCCTTTAGAAAATCAGGCTGACTTCAACCTACTTTTTCATGTGCCTCCAAGTACTTCAAAACTTCATTCTTAATAATAGACTCCAACTTATTTCCAACCATTGAAGTCAGGCTAACAGGCCTATAATTTCTTTACTTCTACCTTCCTCCCTTATTGAAGAGTGGAGTGAAATTTGCAGTCCTCGGGAACCATTCTCAAATCTAGTGATTCTTGGAAGATTAGTACTAAATTTCTACAATTTCTTCAGCTGCCTCTTTCAGAACAATGGGGTATAATCCATCTTCTCCAGGTGACTTACCTACCTTCAGTCCTTTCAGTTTTGTGAGCACCTTCTACTTAGAAATAACAGCAACATTCACTTCTGAACCTTGACACTCCCGCAATTATGGCCTTTTGCTAGAATTTTCCACAGTGAAGACTGATATAAAGTACTTATTCAATTTATCCACCATTTCCTTGCCCCTCATTACTAGCACTCCAGTGTCATTCTCCCATGGTCTGATATCCACTTTCATCTCTCTTTTACTCTGTATATATCTGAGAAAATTTTTTATATTGCCTTTTTATATTATTGGCCTTCTACCTTCATATTCCTAAGGTTGTCATAGCCGGGGCGGTAGTTGGATAAGCACCCACTACCAATAAATTGCTGCAAATAGTATTTGACTCTAACAGCCCAATTCTTGGCCTTCACATGTGGCTTATCTACTCAGCCCGGCAGAAGTGTTTCACAGACAAGAGAGGAGTAAAGGCAGACTACTGGTGCCTCAAAATCAGTTGCTTCGGGCAGGTGGGCTCGTCAGCCTTAGATGGCAACCTGCCTAGGAGAAGGAAAACTCTGATTTTAAACCCCCGCTGCCTTGCGATCACAACCACCCAGGGAAAGGCTCTGGGAGTAAACTGTGAGGAAGAAATCTGGAGCCAGGGTCCCTAAGGCAGTTTGATGTTGTTTACAACTTCACTCTGGCAACATCTGTGATGACATTGGTGCCAAGCTGTATCGCTTGTCCTTCCTCTGGACAATATCAGTGATGTGGAGAGGGGGAACCGCTGCATAGGCGACAGCCAGATCTTCAAATCTCCCCACCCAGGCTTGCACCTTGGAGAGGACACAGTCCACCGGAGGCACAAATCTATGATACCCTGGGATCGACGGCTGCCGATTACTATGACCTTCATATTCCAATTTTTTCTCTTTTTATTGTTTTTTTAGTTGTTTTCTGATGATTTTTAAAAGCATCTCAACCTTCCACCTTCTCACTATTTTTTTGTATTATATGTCCTCTCTTTACCCTTTTATGTTCTCCTTGACTTCCCTTGTCAGGCACAGTTGCCTCATCCTCTCTTTACAATACTTCTTCATCTTTGGGGTATATCCTTCTTGCGCCTTCTGACTTTCCTCCAGAAACACCAGCCTTTGCTGTTTTGCCATCATCCCTGTTAGTGTCCCCTACCACTCAATTTTGGCCAGCTCCTCTCCCATGCCTCTATAATTCCCTTTACTCCACTGTAATAAGGACACTTCAGATTTGAGTGTCTTCTTCTCAAATTGCAGGGTGAATTCTATCATATTATGTTCACTGCCTCCTATAAGGGTTCCTTTACCTTAAGCTCTCTAATCAAATCTGTGTCATTACATAGCACCTAATCCAGGATTTACCTTCCCCCAGTGGGCCTAATCACAAGCTGCTCTAAAAAGTATTCTTGTAGGCCTTCTACAAATTCGTTCTCTTGGGATCCAACAGCAACCTGATTTTCTCAATGTACCTACATATTGAAATCCCCCTATGATTAGCATAACGTTGAACTTTTTAAATGCCTGTACTATATCTCCCATTGTAACTTGTAGCTCACATCCTGCCTCCTGTTCAGAGGCTTGTATGCAACACTCGTCAGGGTCCTTTTACCCTTGCAGTTTCATAACTCTACCACACAAGGATTTTACATAAGTCACCTCTTTCTAAGGATTTGATTTCATTTTTTACCAACAGAGCCACCCACCCCTCTCTTATCTGCCTGTACTTTAGATACAGTGTGCATCCATGGATGTTAAGTTCTCAGCTGTGATTTTATTTCAGCCAAGTCTCAGAGATGCCAACATCATACTTGCCAATCTCTAAATGCACTGTGAGATCATCCACCTTATTCCGTATACAGAGTTCTTTCAAATATAACACCTTCAGTCCTGTATTTATCACCCTTTTTGATTTTGGCCCCCTGTTATAATTTAATTCAATCCACTGACTGCAACTTTGCCCTACCATATGTCCATCTTTCCTCACAGTCTCACTACACACTGTATCTAGTTGTCCCATCTTCAGCCCTATCACTCCAGTTCCCTTCCCCTGCCAGATTAGGTTAACTTAAACCTTTCCCAGCAGCTCAGGCAAACCTGCCCACAAGAATATTGGTCCCCCTTGAGTTTAGTTTTATCCTGTCCTTTTTGTATTTGTCATACCATAGAGGAGATCCTAATGATCCAGAAATCTGAAACCCTGCCCCCTGCACCAATTCTTCAGCCATGCATTCATCAGACAAATCATTTTATTCTTACCCTCACCAGCATGTGGCACAAGCATCATTCCAGAGATTACTACACTGGTGATCCTGCTTATTAATTATGAAATCCCTTATAACTACTGCACTCCTCTTCCCTTCCAACTGAGCCAAATAGCTAGACTCAGTGCCACAGCTTCTCCCAGGTAAGTTGTACCCCCCCCCCCCCCCCCCCCCCCGCCAATCACAGGAGTATGCAAAGTGGTGTATTGATTATTGAGGGGAACAGCCACAAGTGTCCTCTGCACTGGCTGCTCTTCCCTTTCCCTCTCTTGACAGTTATCCAGGGGCCTGCTTCCTGAGACTTAGGGGTGACTTTCTCCCTGTAGCTCTTAAGTATGAATTTATTTTCCCATATTAGCTGAAGGTCATCACGCTGCAGCTCCACTTCCTTAAGACAACCTCTCCGGAGCTACAACCTGGTGTAGTTCATGCAGATTTGGTTATCAGGAAGACCGGAGCTCTCCCAGAGTTGCCACGTCTCACAGAAGGAACAAATCACCACCTCCACACCCACACTAGCTATGTGCTAACAGCTAAAATAATTACTGGCAGCTTACTTAGAACCTTCTCCCATGCTTGCCCAAGCTCTTCTCAGCTAAGCCTATTGAGCCAAAACCAGACCACTGCCCCATTCTAACAATGGCTGCTCCACTTCGATCTTCCTTTCACTTTATTGGCCCCATGTTGATCGCAGCCCGCTGAAAAAGAATTGAAAAGCACACGAGCTCTTAGTGAACCTCACACTTCATCACCAACTTTTTGCTCTTAACATATCTGTCAAGGCCCCTGGAATTATTCTTCATCTTGTCTGCTCAAGCAAACCCATGTCTTCTTGTAGCCCACTTGACTTACTTCTTAAGTGTTCTCTTACATTTCTTATACTCATCAAGTATCTCACATACTCCTCCCTGCTTTTACTAACTACCTCCTTGTTCCTCTTAACCAATCCTCAGTATCTCTTGAATGCTAAAGTTCCATAAACTTATTCTCCTTGCCTTTTATTCTGACAGGAACATACAAAAAGCCTGTACTCTCAAAATTTCACTTCTGAAGGTCTCCCACTTACCAAGTAAACCTTTATCAGAAAACAATCTGTCTCGATCCACGTTTGCCAAATCCTTTTAGATACCATCAAAATTGGCCTTTCTCTAATTTAGACCATAAGACATAGGAGCACAATTAGGCCATTCAGCCAACTGAGTTCTCTCTGCCATTTCATCATGGCTGATCAATTGTCCTCTCAACCCAATTCTCCAGTCCAAGGTCCAGAGCTAAGCTTCTCCATAAACGTCTTGAAACTAATGACATTATGGTCACTAGATTCAAAGAGTACCCCTACACAAACTTCTGCTCCCGTCAATCTCATTCACTAATAGATCTATTATCTTGTGGGGTTGTTATGGAACATGTACTGTATTTACTTTGATAATAAATTTACTTTGAAATTTGAAATCACTTGCAAGACAAGCATAATGTTTTCCTTATCATTGATTCAACTGTACAGTACATTGACTTCCAATTACTTTTGCAGGACGGCCAGCTCTCATTCAGCATCAACATGTGAAAAATATTCAACTATGAATAAAATATTAACAAAAGACTTTTGATTGTCTAAATATATCACATCCACTGGTTTCCCACGTCTGATTTTCTGTACCAGACTCATCTTCAAAGAACACTAAGAAATCAGTTAATCACAATTATCTCTTTGATAAATTTGTATTATGTATGCTCAATCATGCTCTTCCTTCTTTTTTAATATTGTTCATTATAGTTCCCAGCATTTTGTCTCCTGCTGAGCTAATAATCACATATTAGTTCTTCATTTTCTTCCTAAAGCAGTGCGATCATATTTATATCCATCCAATACACAAGAACAAGTCTAAAATTTATAGAGTATGAAAAGATAAAAATCAAAGCATCTGATTTCTATATAGCTACTTCTTTCAATGTTTTGGAATTTAGATAATAATGATCTTGGGATTAACTAGAGGTTTTACAAATCTCTGTGCACCATTCTGTTCCTCACTGTCTTTAGATATTTGATTCCCTTCTATTTTTGGCAGGTTTTTTGAGGGGAGATAGGGAGAGGTGGAGAGAGGGAGAGATGGAGAGAGGGAGAGAAATTATTCTATTTCCCTAACAGTTCCATATTTTCTGTTTTAAATTATCTTATCTGCAAATGACTCACATTTGTTCTTGCTCATCCTTACCAGGTTGCACGCTCTTCAAAGCTTTTAAAGCTACTTTAAATGCTGTTTATCATTTACTCTCATTCTATTTTCTTTTCTAGTTCCTTAAGGTTCTCATAGCTGGTGGGGGTAGTGTGGTAAGCTCCCACAACCTACTAACTGTTCCCAATGACATACATCTCAAATAACCTCTGACAACCAAGTCCAGCTCATGGTTCATCTGTGGCTTAGCGAGTAAACCCGATGGAATAATTTTTCCTGACAGGAGAAGGGGCAAAGGTATGCTCCTGGTGCCTTAAAACCTTGGGTAGTTCGGTCTTGTCAGCCATAGTTGGCAAATCCCAGAGCTGGAGTCCCTAAGGCAATCTTGCGTTGAGTTCAACGCTGACTGGCAACTCCTGCAGCGCCACCTCTATCAAACTCTATCAGTCTCTGCCATTCCTCTGGACTTATCAACTGCATGGAGAGGGAAAACCTGCTGTTGGGGCAATAGCTTGCTCTTTATATTGGAGTTCCCTGGCTTGTGTAACACATAGACAGCAAGGATGCAATATCAACGTCGACCCTGACCAACGAAGGGCCCATATTTTCCTTTCCTTGATGAAATCCTAGGCCCTCATCTGCTGAGCATTCCAACAACATTCTGACAGATTTATAAACCTCTTTGGATTAATACTACAATTAACTACTATAATTTCTCCTGTCAGTCATAAATATACAACTTTTGGTAAAGGAAGCATTATACCTCATCATTACCTGTCCATATTCATGCTTTGAAACTCACCTTTATCCTCACTTGCTTCTTGACTTTTATAGTCACCCTTAATTACATTAACTACTATTCTTCATTCCAATTACTACTTTGTCTCTCTTTTTCTCAATTCCCTTTGAGATTCCCATCATCCTCCCATGCTGATATAAACCTTCCCCAAAAGTATGAACCCTCAAGGGGATATTGATTCCATCCTTAATACAGCGCAATGTATCCAGCTCGCTGGAAGAACTGCTAATCTGTTTGACTCCAGTAGAGGAACACTACAAAAAAACTATTCCATTGTAAGAGCACCTTGTTTTAGCTACTAATGTATTCACATACACATAGCAAGTGGATCAAAGAATGCCATAAGTTATTAGGAAACACCGGTTTTCATTATTTTAGAGGAATTTAACAGTTTCCATCTGAACAGCTGTCAAAGTTTGCTGTCAGATTGACTGGTCAAAAACATACAAGGGATAAAATCCAGTTCTGATTAAAGTGCATTTGATTATTAACTTCCGGGGATGCATTCCATAATTGGATATTAGGCAGTTGAGGACAGTTCTACATATAAGCTGCTTGAGCTACCTTTGGAAATGATTAGCATTATTGTACTTGAGAGAATATCTAGCACAGACATTCTCTAATGCTTTTTTTCCTATGCTTGTTTATTTATTCCTATATTACCTAACAATATTCATTCCGCTTCCTCACAGCCCAAAACATCATTTACCCAACTTGTCAGAAGTACATCCACTGCAAGTCAATTAATATTTTCATAATATTGGGCAAACGACCTCTTCGATCAAATACACTAAGTAACTAGGGAGCTGTTACAAATTAAAACACAGAACATACACTTACAGCACCCAGCTGTGAATAGTCATGATAAGCACCTGCTTCCAATAAAAATCCATTTGATTATAATACATGCAAAAATAAGCTAATTCAAAATACTCAACTTTATTCTAAAATCTATAAAATTAAACTAATGTTAGCTTTAAGCATTTGCAAAGCCCAATGAAGTTCAAAATTTAGTAACTGTTTAATCATCCAGAAGTAGACTGAAAAATAATTGTAAAAGGCAATTAAGGAAGCTACCAGTTCTTGCTGATGGCACACACAGCAGCATGTGTCTTGCAGCTTTTAACTGGCCCCAACAGGAGGATTCAACTTGTGATAATTTGCATGACAATATGTAAATTAATTGAGCTTTCATATGATTTAATTAGAGATCACTACATAAACTTTGTAAACCACTTTTAATAATCCTTTGTTCTTTGTCTTTTGTCTTCCTGAAGCTCAACTCTCAACTTCAAAACACACACCATCCATGCACACTAATTTTGCACATACACTCAATTGTCACTTTATCAGGTACATCTGCTCGTTAATGCAAATATCTCATCAGCTCATCACATGGCAACAACTTACTGCATTAAAGCATGTGGGCATGGTCAAGAGGCTTTGTTGTTCAGAATAAACATCAGAATGGGGAAGAAATTAAATCTAAGTGACTTTGTGGAATGACTGTTGCTACTAGATGGGCTGATTCAATTATCTCAGAAGCTGCTGATCTCCTGGGACTTCTAGGCACAACAGTCTCTAGAATTTACAGAGCATGGTACAAAAAACAAAAACAAGTCAAGTGACCAGCAGTTCTGTGGACATTAAGCAACCTTGAATCTTGAAAATGCCTTGTTAATGAGGGTTTGGGGAAGAATGACCAGACTGGTTCAATTTGACAAGAAGGCAACAGCAACTCAAATAACCATGTGCTACAACAGTGGTGTGCAGAGAAGCATCTCTGAATGAACAACATGTCAAACCTTGAAATAGCTGGCAACAGCAACAGAAGACCACACTAGTTTCTGCTCCTGTAACCAATAAAGTGGTCACTGAGTGTACATCTGTACATAAACAGAGAATGAAGTCATTAAAGTCAGTATACCTGAAATTTACAAAGACTAAGTGTGCGTGAATTGGTGAGCAATGGGTGTGGGCTGACTGGAATACAGGAGAACTTAGGCTATGTCCACACTACACTGGATAAATCTGTAACCAAAGCTTTTTTCTTTCTTTTTACCCTCTGTCCACACTAAAACGGCATTTTTGTCCTCCGAAACTGGAGCTTTTCAGAAACGCTTTCCAGGGTGGGTACTTTTGAAATCACTGCTCGGGCAGATCAGTGTGGACGGGGTAACCGGCGACTTCTGAAAATGCTGTCGGATGTCAGCGCGCCATTTCATTGTTTTCTTGAATGCAATCTAACAATTTCAGAACAGATGGCAATGAGACTGAAGCCAGAAGAGTTAGAAATGTACTCACTAAATACTTTGTAATAAATAAGTATACTCACTTTGCCCTGGTTTCCGTCCTTGCTCGTATGTAGGTGGGTTGCATATTTATGCAAGTACTTCTCTGACAATAGATGTGTAACAGCCTAATGTAACATTGTATGGAAATACAAGATAATACTGATGCAGGCATGTTTTACACATTTAACAAGGTGCTTTATTAATGCAACAGAGTTAGTCAGTTTTTCAATGTTCGTCGTCAGCCAGGTCATACAGTCTGTGAACTCCCTGTTGGTTGCCTCCATACGCTTCAGTATTTGTTTTTTAGGCAAATTGTTTTTTTTTTACTTTTAAATCTTCCTGTGTGAGAGCCAACAGCTGCCCGCCATTTAAGTTTTTCTAGTCCGTAACTGAACAAACACGCACTGTCTTTCACGGCGAGATTCAACACCAAACATGTCGCTTGTTTTCGGTAGATGTGTCCTGCGCGTGCGCAGTAGGAGGAGATTCGCCAAAATCTCCGTTTCAATGAGGATAGAGATATTTTTAGAACACAAAGTGTGGACACCTATCGTTTTTACGCGAAACCGGCGTTTTCAAAATTATCCGATCTGGTGTGGATGTAGCCTTAGTTTAGGGTCCTTGTAAATGCAAATTGTACTACGGTTGCATAAGAGAGAACAGATGGAATGGAAATGCAATCATGTGATAATTAAAAGGGATATAAAAGCCTATAGATGCTGGGAACTAGAGCAAGAAGCAAGCTGTTGGAGAGTCTCAGTGGGTCAGAGGCAAAGGTGTGGGCGATATTTCAGGTTGAGAATGTAAAGAGGAAGTAGCCAGTAAAATGAGTCGAGGGGCAGAGTTAAGGCATAAGCTCAACAGAAGAGATGGATTCAAGTGAGAAGGTGTCGTGATAGTGACAGAAACTGGGGTCTGATTGGGTGGAGAGAACAAAGGGCAATAAAGTACATAATCTATGTCCACAAATGCTATTAGGGACCATTCTGAATTCTGATATTATGGCTAGGAAAATTATGGATGAACTAAAATGAGAACTGGTCTTGAAATACCGATGCATAATTTAATTTCCAACTGATACTTTTGTGGTTACTGAAACCAATCATTGGATGTGGGGCATTCCCTGTCCCATTGATACTACATACGGAAAGGTAACAGATAAACATGGTCAAAAGTGTATCTCTGTCACATGATGCACCAATTCAGGACAAATCTACATTGTTGCTTAACTTTAGTTGTACATTAATGGAGCAATCTTTCAACACTGCAACACAAGGGGTATATCTTGGGCATCTGGAGTGCTAGAGATCTGTTTTTGCTCTATTTTGGAATTATGTATTTAACTTAATTTTATATATACTTTTATTGTAATTTATAGTTTTTAATGATTATGTATTGCAATGAAAATACTGACATCTATGTTTCCCAGTTACAGTTTCCATGTTTTAGACAGTCACAGTAAGTGCTGCCAGTCAGATTTTTGTTAGTGTCAGTTTGGTTCAAATTGAAACATGTAAGATGAAGAAGAAGGCAGAACTGAAAGCATTTTTTTAGATATAGTGTAGGGTAACATAAATGGGAGAAATGTGCATAATTCACAACCACTAACATGGAGTTGGGGTTTCGCTTTAAGGGACGGTTCTGATGTGATGAGGTGGTTACATACAGAATTTTAGAGTGTTTTTGGATTTAGGGTTTGGAGTTCAATAAAATGTGTTAAGGGTTTCATTAAATCTAAAAAAACATCATTTAATTTCATTTGCAACAGTATATCAGACTGCACACTACAAAGGCTATGAAGCAACTACCATTGCAGAGGTATCAGGCAAAATATGGGAAGCTACCACATATCAGTCAAAAACACACCTTACATCGATGAGGAGTGTGAAGTAACTACAGAATTTGGTATCGCAAAAAAAAATCACAGTGAGGAGTTAGAAGTATAAAAAAAGACCATACAAATGTTTGAATATAAGTTTCAAATAGACTGTTTCTCTCTTCCTTACTTTTTTCAAGCAGATTTCCTCTAACCTTTTCTCCACTTAACTGACCTGTTGTTATCAGTTCCCATCTTTCTGCTGAGAAAAACAGGTTCATCCAACATCTTGCACTTTATCATTTAGGGAGCTTTTACTCTTCATTCTGCATTCTTATTGTTTTACCTTACTCTAACTCAATGAACTGTGTAATGATTTGATCTCGATGACAGGCTTTTCATTGTATTTTTCTACAACAATAAACCAATACTAATAGGTTGCTTGTAATTTATATATCTTTAAGATTATGGAACAAATACATATTTCAAGTTTAAGTAACTTATTTGAAATAGTGGTATATCAAATTTATGTAGACTTGCACATTTTAAAAAAGAAACATATGCCATGTCAGATATAAGTCCTGATCAATGTTTTTTTTTTGGAATGTGTGTGTAAATCTCTGAAGGCTTTAACAGTGTGTAATTAGGTAACTTATAAAAAATTAGGACAGTGTTTCTTGCAACAGCAAAGATTTCACAACTGTTAGTCTTGCAGTGGGTTCATGGAGACAGACCAAAGTAAGTATGTTCTCTGCTAAATAAGCAGTAGAGTTTATACACAGATGATTTAAGACACTGCAAACAACTTGGCAGCCATCTGAGTGTTCTAAGCAAGATCTTCTATTTTAACTCAAGTGTTTACACCTGCTAGATGAGAGCATCAATTTGACAAGACTACATGTGACATGATTAAGTTACTTAAACAGACCAAAGTAAAAGCGGACCGCAGGAATGGTACTGGACTGGATTCTCATCTCAAAGGTTGGGCAGTTAGCTACTATAGTACTGGGAACTTCTCATTCTTGTATTTAGTTTCATCCTGTAGCCACTTCATGCTCAGCTACTTGGCCCGTCTCAGTAAGCTACATCCATGGTAAATCTGGGCCTGTCTCTGAACGTCTGCAGCACAGGAGCATGGGCAATGTTTTATTTTTTGAAAAGTCATCATTTGATTTATTCTTCTGTTGCATACACTGCAGAGACATGCCATTCTCATTTTCTCTAAGTACCTTCAACAGATAGTTCACATACCGTTTTCTATCAAATTTGTCATGGTTTGGATACGGTTACAAACACCAAAAATCACAATAGAATGAAATAAATGTATCTAAAAACTTAAATAGCAAACCTACAATAAATAATAGATCTAACTCTATCATTGTCTTTAATCTCACAACATAAGTTCTCCATTGAAAGAATAAGCTCATACAACAGAACCCATGCAAAATCTTAACTCCGTGCAACATATCCACGTTCTGGCCTCTGAGTTCCACGAGGAGTACATTATCAGAATCATTGCCAGAATCTGCCAACTCACATGTTAAAGAACTGCATTTCTTGGCATTTATCCAGTTAAGTGCCCACAGCTCATCAAAACTACTAGCGTTTCCTAGCAATATTTAATCAATTAATTTTAGATTTCTGGATTTGAAAGAAAACTAGAAAAACTAAATTACTAAAGTGAATGAAGCTGGTGGACACCAAGAAGTTATCTGCATACTTGATGCCCATCAACAGATTGATAGGGTTCTCCCTGTTCTAAATAAAAAAAAAGTGAAAACAGGTTCATTAGTTTCCATTCAATCTTAAACAGGAGAAAAAAAAACACGAAACAAAGCACATTGAAAATCACCCCACACAACAGCCTCTTCAATATCAATACCTTTTCTTACACTGTCTTTCAGGATTTACAGTAGCTTGTTTCAGCTCCAGTCAAATCTGAATTCTAAGATGACGAATGAGCCAATGCAGAACCTCCAGATGATTACAGGTGAAGCAACAAGTAACTTCAGATGCTGTAACCTGGAGTCCGATACAGGGTCCCAACCCTGAAGTTTTACTACTGCTTTACATTCATACATGCTGACTGACCAGTTGAGTTCCTCCTGCAAGTTGCATTTTGCCCCATATTACAGTTGTTTGTGTCTCCATTACATATGGGGCTGGTGGTGTCTGAAGGAGCAAGCTGATGGATGGCTTGTGAGACAGGATTTTTCTTCTGTTCTCTATACTCGTTTGGAATGTTGAGAACAAAATGATAAAACTAAACATCCTCAACAAAGTGTCAATCTCAAACACTATTGCAACTCTGATCTCCAACTAGTCATTTGAAATAAATCTCAAATGTTGGGCTCTTCAGACAAATGGCACCCAGGATGTTTCATGGACTTTCAGATAGAATGGTAAAGGGAGAAGAAGCAAAGTAAACTACAATGACTGTGTCGCTACCCACACCTCTGATCTGCTAATTAAATTTGCCAACAACACTACATTGATTGGCCTAATCTCAAACAATAACGAGATGGCCTACAGGGAAGAACTTATTTCTCTGACGCAGTGGTGTCAAGAAAACAACCTCTCCCTCAATGTCGCAAAAACAAAGGATTATAAAGGAGGAATGGAGACAGACTAACCCTTATTGACATCAGGGGATCTCTGGTTGAGAGGGTGAACAGCTTAAGTTACTCAGCATCCACATTACTGAGGACCTCATGTAGTCTGTATGCACCAGCTGTGTGGTGAAAAAGGCACAACAACATCTCTTTCACCTCAGACAGTTGAGGACGTTTCATATAGGCCCCCAAATCCTAAGAACTTTCAACAAGGGCACAAATGAGAACACCCTGACTGGCTGCATCACTGCCTAGTGTGGGAATTGTACCTCGCTTAATCGCAGGATTCTGCAGAGAGTGGTGCGGACAGCCCAGCGCATCTGCAGTTGTGTACTTCCCATGACATTTATAAAGATAGGTGTGAGAAAAGGGCCCAAAGGATCATTGGGGACCCGAGTCACCCAAACCACAATCTATTCCGGCTGCTACCATTCAGGAAACAGTACCACAGCATAAAAGCCAGCACCAACAGGCCCCGGGACAGCTTCTTCCACCAGGACATCAGACTGATTAACTCACACTGATCTGTGTGTCTTTTCAAGTTACATTGACTATTCTATTTATTATACATAGTTATAAATTACTATGATTACACATTGCACATTTAGATGGAGACATAACGTCAAGATTTTTACTCCTCATGTATGTGTAGGATGTTTGAAATAAAGTCAATTCAATTCAATTCAATCAGGCCAAACCTAACTGTAAAAATAATGAATTAGTGACTCATATTTTCACAGATGTACAATTAGAAAGGTTATCAGGCAAAGAATAATATGCTACAAAACTTTACAGTCAATTTATACTGTTCTGCATTCAGCCTACACAAATGGTATGCATGTCCTTAACTATCCAATTATTTTTAAAAGTGTTTGGATTTGTACATTAATTGACTCTACAACTATCTCTGGATAAAGTTAAGATTCATAATTAACAATTATAATTAAATATGCTTTTTAACAGACAACTGTTAGAACATAACTAATCAATTTCTCTGACCCAGAAAATGGGTTATTAAAAGTTTTTGAAATCTTCTGTCCCTTTTTTTTCCAACATTTTTCTCTGTCAAACTATTCTTTATTTTCCTTTTTGTACTAGATTTAATTCTGCTTCGACTTCTCTCTAATTCCTGGCTCCTCACATTAATATTTGATCTGAAGAGTGCAGTAAGATCTACACCAACAGAATTTTACTGAATAAGGTTTATTGAAACTGAGATGAAAACAAAATTGGCCTTCCTCATCTGTTGCACAAAGCAGACTTTGGCACTTACCTGATTCCTGTGTTTATTCACCAAAAGGCATACTTAATCAGTAAGAAAGAGAAATCTCTATTCCATGACCTATCCTTTTCCACGGAGACTTTTTTTTCTACCTCATCCAATCAATGACAGTTCATGTCAAGTTACAGTACTCAAAATACAATTATAATTCTACCTGAAACTCATTTTAAACAATAGCAAGAAATTTTGTGCTGTTAAACTGAAGCTGGTATGTTTCCCTGAAGCATTGATTGTGGAATTCAGATCATAACTGCGTGAGAGCTGAATATAATTGCAGTCACTGCAGTTGCCCGAGTGCAACTAATTCTGACATCTCACATTGTCATTACCAGTGACTGGATGAGCTCTACACCACTGCTTAGATCAATGTTACATACAGTGATAGGAAATGAGTGACAGGAAAACCTTGAGAATATGGAGATTCTTCTGTAGTTAATGCACCCCAGGGCAATGATTTTAATGTTATTTGGTATGTGCTTTACCATGTCTAAATGTACATATTTTTTTCATATTTATGAAGCAACCATATCAGGTTCATATTAACAAATACAAAAGATTACAGTTCAGAAAGATGCATAGCACAGGGTCCAATTTTTAACCACTTGCTGTGATGAAAATTGTGTGAATATTGACAGTTTAAAAAAATAACTACAATTCCAATAGTTGCCACTAGAGCAAGAAATTTCCCCCAACAAAAGTCTAAGTGCATATATTTGTGTTGCCATTCTTCTAAGCACAGGAAAGGGAGGGATGGAAAGAGGTACAAAGATATGGGGTGGGGGTATAACTAACAAATCAACTTGAGGGAATCTCAAACTTAGCAACATTGACAGAGCTCAAGGCAGAAATAATACATTTTCAAATTGAAACAAGTATTTTGGTATTCTGTGTGTAACTTTAAGACTTCACAAGAGTCAACAAGTGTTATCTAAGTAAAATATTTCTTAGAGTTGTTCATTCCCTCTGCCCTCAAGTCTGACTCATTAAACAAAGTGTGAAAGTAAGGCTCTTCATTGGAAATGGTGTCATCTCTGGGGATGCTATTCTAAAGCTTCTGAGCAAAACATTTAAATCATCAGTATCTCTGCTTTTTCAAAATCTTTTCGCATTCCACTGTCATTTAAAGACAATCACTGCTTCTCTCTGATACAATATTTGTGAAACATTTGTGCCATAGAGAGGATTTCATGGCACTGATTTTTTTCCTTAAATCAAACAGTATCAGAAGTAAGCAAACTTCTGCTGCACGAGAGTATCTTCTTCTTTAGAGTTAATTAATAGATTCCTTAAAAAAAGACAATGAATTTGACATTGCCCATACTTTGCATTATTCCTTCCTAAGACCCTCCTTGTGCACATGGTAAAAGAACATGCACTTGTTACACTTCAAAAAAAAAAATTTTCAATTAGTATTGAAACTTGGCATATTGAAGTTTATCAATTTAGAAATGGTTTCCCCTTCTTTTCCTGCCATTTGCATTGCTGACTCCGTGGTCTTCCCTTCTGTTCATCAATGGAAACTGTTTTTCCCCTTATTAAAAAAAAAATGGATAGGTATATGGACAGGAAAGGAATGGAGGGTTATGGGCTGAGTGCAGGTCAGTGGGACTAAGTGAGAGTAAGCGTTCAGCATGGACTAGAGGGGTCAAGATGGCCTATTTCTGTGCTGTAATTGTTGTATGGTTTTAAGAATATATGAGTGAGGGGTTTTGCACATCTTGAATCTAAAAGACTTACGTTGGTTGCTGTCAGGTTAGTAGGAAATGAATGTTCTCGTTTAAATAAATTCACCTCTGAGCATTCTTAGCAATGCTTACATTTAGCTGCTCCAATGCTTGTGTGAGCAGCTGCTGCCAGCAGGCAACAGACGTCTCAATCAGATGAAAGATTTGGACACTCAATCAATGGACAACATTGCAAAGTGTAGACTATTCCAACATCTATCAAGTGGTGCCTTGGAAACAAAGCATCCAAGACCCCTGTAACATTTCTATAAAGGGCAACTACAGAAAATGTCACTGTTCAACATTCAGAGTGAGTTGGTCTGTTGGCTCAGCACCTCACAAATCTGTGAGTGTCTCTCAAAATAACCCTCTTGAGTCTCCCCTCACACTGGTTTGAGAAGCAGGAGCTAAGATTATGAACAGTAATCATATCAGACGTCCCAATGGCATCCCTAACCTCTGGCATCCATGTTCCTGCACAGTGCTGTCACAATCATCATAAAGCATCAGTCCAACTTCATTAGCAGAATAATGACAAGTTTTAGCCTCTGAAGGTTTGCTAACTTTAGGATAACGTGATAAACTGCACTGACAGTAACTGGAACATTATATCTTTCAGCAATCACAGGAACCTTCAGCTTGTCTGTAGGCCCACAAAGTTCAAGGTTCCAGAAAATGAAGAAATATAGACCACAAGCCATATAAAAGTCTCTCACATTATTCTAATACACATTCTATCTAGAAGAATTGAAAGCATCCATGTTTCCCAAACTTCGAATTTTATTTAAACTATAATTTCTTCACATGTGAAAATCTGTTGTGTTATTTCTGTTCAGAATGCATTATATTTGCCATCTTGAAAGAGATAATGTGGTATGGCACCATCCTATTATTAATGGCATGATTATTAATCAAGTCTCTCTACCTGACTTATTTCTTCTTCTTTAAATACAACATGAGCCAGTACATTAACAATGTTCATATGCATTTTGTCCATTATTTCAGTCTCTCTAAATATAGACCATAGAATAGTACAGCACAGTACCTACCTTTCAACCAACGATATTCTGCTGACATTTTAACATTCTAAGTATAATCTGTTTCTTCCCACTTGGCCCACCATTTTTTTGTTCATCCATTTTCCTTTCTAAGAGTCTCTCAAATGTCCTAATGTATCTGCCTCTACCAACACCCCTCATTGTCTGCAAACACATGACACTCTCTGAAATAAAACCAGCCTTAGAAATCCCCACCTATACTTTCCTTCAACTGCCTTGAAATCATGTTCTCCCTTATATTAGCTATTGGAAACCAAGGAAGAAAGGCACTTGTTGTCAACTCTATTTATACACCTTCATCATGTTACCTCTCATCCTCTTTTGCTCCAAAGAGAAAAGCCCTCCCTCAACCTTTCTTCACAGAATACGCTCTCTGCCCTAGGCAACACTGCTCATAAATCCTGAGTCTAGGAATCCTCTCCAATTATTTGCCCATCACCGATGTTATGACTCAGCACTCTACAATTCCCAAGATTAACCTTATTACCTTTCTTGAATAAAGGAATAACATTTCCCACCTTTCAGTCTTCTAGTACTACTCATGTGACCAGTGAGGGTAAAAAGATCATTGTCAATGGCACAGCAATCTCTTCTCTCGTTTCCCATGGTAACCTGGGATATATCCCATCTGGCCTTGAGTACTTAACTGTCCTCATATTTTTCAAAAATTCCAACACTGCCTCTTTCTTTAACTTGAAATGTTCCAGCCCGTTAGTCTGTTCCATGCTGAGCTACATCTTAAAAAATAAATCTACCATTTCCTTTGTAATGTTGTGCATTTCCCCACCAACCTGTCAACTGGCATCTCACACAGTTGAAGCAAACCTTGCTACTACCCTTCATCACAAATCAGGTTTTATAGTTACTTCAGAGAGATGCTAGCAGATAAACCCTTGCACCTCTATGCAGAGCTATTGTAATTCTTATTGTGTTCCCAGTTTCTCCATTTAATACAAGCACAAACAAAGTAATACAAACAATGAAAATAATACATCTAGAATTAATTGCTGGAATGAAATGATAGCCAAGAAGTTTGTGCTGCCAACATAGCACACTACTCCAATGATACATCATTGTATCTGCAATATTGCCCACACTTCTAATAAATATCAATTCAAAGGACAATCAGTTCTCATGTATTTCTAAACTGTTGGGATTAAAAAAAAGGATCATTGATTTCCATTCCCATCCATTTTTTTTTAACTGATGTAATTGATTACTAAGTCTTAGGCCCCACATTCAAAGTGAGGGTCTTCAAATCTAAAGGGATAACCCTTCCAAATGGTATCCACATGAAATATCAAACTAACACCTCTACTAGGCAGAGAAATAAAGACTCAGACTTGATTATAAGTTTCCCCCAATCTTTTCCAATTTAGAAGTCTCTCTAGGGGTTTGCTATTCTGCAATTTAAGTTGAACACAAATTCTATATGCAGTATCTGTTACAACTATAAACTAATAGAATATTTGAAATAAGGCCTATGTTTTTAAAAACAAATAAATACCAACAGGCACCAGGTTACCTATTTTTAAAGGAGATTTTTACTTATTTATTTTATTTATAGATACTGCCCAGGACAGGCCATTCCGGCCCAGTGAGCTGCTCTGCTCAGCAACCCACCTATTTACCCCCAGCCTAGTCATAGGACAATTTACAATGACCAATAAATCTACTAACCAGTACATCTTTGGACCATGGGGAGAAATCAGAGTATCTGGAGAAAACCAACATGTTCACTGAAAGAGGATGCCAGAATTGAACTCAGAACTCTGATGCCCAAGCTGTTATAAAGTTGCACTAACTGCTACACTACCATTAAGAGGACTATATAGATTTGACGTTGTTATTCCAGTTCATTAACAGGAGAAAGTTTGTCTAGAAATTCAATTTCATCTTATTTTAGTACACCACAAACAAGTATATATCATAACTATAAGCTAGGGTTTCTTGCAAAAATTCATGAAAAATATAGTGCTGGCAATTTGCTAACAGTATGGTGGGTTAAAAGGAATCATTATAGGAAGTGCATAAAAACTCACAATACATATACATCGATGTTATGCTGATCTCTAGGAAGATATGCTGATCTCTAGTTATGTATTAATGGTGCTTTCTTCACTGCACACACAGAACAGCTTTGTTGAATGGCTATTGTGGAAATGAGGAAAAATGCAAAGGGAATAGGAGGTAAGGTATCTTGTGTGTGCTTGTGCGTGCACTGCCCCAAAAACTTCTACCCTTGTGCAATGCTTTCCAACCGATTGAGTCACATGACCAGACATGTGTCCATGAGTCCATGCCAATGCAACACACATGTTGACAAAGGGGCAGATCCTACAACCCGAATGAAAAATTGGTGAGTGTTATGAAAAGTCTGTCTTTAGGAAGCAACAAATGAGGAGGTTTCTGCTTCCCAAAGCATCAAAACTGTCCACAGACGATCTGTACAAGACATTGATGTCATTGTGCACACACTTGGAAATGAGGTCTCACCATTGATTTTGGATTGACACACTGTGTTTGTAAGCATTCAATAAAAGCTATATCTTGTGTGCAAAAGTTCCAGGTTGTCAATTTGGGAGGAAATGTTCTGTGGGCAACCTATGGTGCTATTACATGCATGAATAACACTAAAAAATGTCAGATGTACTAAGGCACCCAAGTCAGAAGTGATTTGATCTGGAAATAATAGCTAGGATGATGTAACATTAGCAAAATTGATTTCCTATACAATTTGCTAATGAAGAACAGTGTCTAATGAATCCAATTTCTAAGCAATGCCATATAATGAAACAGATGTTAGAGAATTGAATGATATTTATGGTGCAATGTCTAAAATCTCTTAAAATGAAACCTTCACCAGCATATGAGCAGGTAGTACTTCCATCAGATTTCAAACCAAGGCAACAAGGCATGAAAAACATAATGAATTTTGCATTAAGAATTAACATCACTGCAAAATCTCAATGACTTGAAACAACAATAGACAATAGACAGTAGGTGCAGGAGTAGGCCATTCGGCTAAAACAGATTTAGGGAAAGTCAATTTTATGCTATATTACATAAAACCAAAATATAATAATCATCTCTGCCTTCCATCAATCACAGATCATGTTTGTATCCAATAACAAATTGGTTGGTATTTTTCAATGATAATGGAAGTTCATTATTTTTTTGTTGTAAATCCATTGCCATTACATCTGTAACTAAATGTAGAAATTAGACATTTGCTTTCCAAATTTTTCCTCCACAACCTTACTACACTGATACTTTAATGCGGCACTCAACAACGTGAAACATTGCCAATTTAGAAAAACTGTCTACTACAAGAAATGATGCATCCAAAAATTTATCCAGTCTCCAGCATTTCAACTGTCCAACTTAATCGATGTGCAATGGATTCCTGTAATGCTAATCCTTTTAGAAAGCAGAGGGAAAGCAACTGGTGGATTAACAGGTCAATTACTATACCATAGAAACAGACCATCACAAGTTAGATCTGTGGTTGTTCAGTTGACAAGTCTCCAAATGGGTTATTCAGATTGCCAAGATAGGAAAAATCCAACGTTTGCTATAAACTACTACTTCGTCCAGACCCACACAATTCTTCCAAAAACAAAATCACTATCATGCCTAGGTATCTGTTCTGCCAACTGTCAGTAACCATGTGAAATGAGTTACAGAGTTTATTGCTCTCATACTTATGGGCAAAGATTCCATCTCCACCACCCCCAGTCTTTGGCACATGTTTGTTGTAAAAAGATTGGCAATTTATTTAGCATCTGGAAGTGGAAGTGAACTAATTTAGGACTGTCCAGGATGCTGGGAGCATCATATGCAAGTGTTTAAGTGAGGTGGCTGCACCTAAGGTACAGGTTGCAGATGGTTGGGTGAGTATTCAGAGAGGTAAGAAGAAAAGACTGACAGTGCAGGATCCTTCCTATGATCATTCCTTTCAGCAACAGTATATCCATTTGGATACTTCTGATGTGGAGAGGGTGGGATGGAATTATCTCAGAGGATAGCAGTTGCAGTCAGACCAGTGGCTCTGTAGTCAGTTCTGAGGTACAGCATAGAAGAATAAAGTCAGGTAGGGCAATAGCAATAGGAGACTCGATAGCTAGGAAGCTAGACAAGAGCTTCTATGGTCATGAAAGTGGTGCCTCTCAGATAGCAAACTTGCGGTTATCTCAGACAGCTGCAGAACATTCTCAAACAGCAAGGTGAGCACATCAGGAGGAGGGGAACCACAGCCTCAGGTCAGAAAGTGGAGGGACTCAGATAAAGGTGACCAGTAAGAACAGCAGGGGCAAGGTAATAGACACAATGGGAGGGATTGGTTAAAGTGGGTGTATGTTAATGCAAGTAGTATGGGTAAGGGTGACGAACTCCGAGCTTGGTGCAGCCACCACAAGGAAAAAGTGAAGAAGGACCACAGTATAGGGTTCCTCCATTACTGGACAGGGATAGGCCAGGTTGGTTGAGGAAGCCCGTCAATTATTGTAGCAGTGTACAGCCCCAGGGAACCACAAGAATGGCAACAGTCTTATTGGTTTTAAGGAATTAAATAGAACACTAATTAATGCCTTTACTATGAATGAAAGAATTTTTTAAAAAAATGTACAATCTATTCTTGTAATGTTTTTAAATTTATAAATAGTTTAATAATAACATTTTTATATTTAATATTAAAGTTTGATATTAAAAATAGGTTTACCAGAATGTTGCCTGAATTACAGGGCATAAACTGTAAGGAGAAGCTGGTCAAACTGGTTATTTTCCCCAACTCTGCAGAGGCTGAGGGAGATCTGATAAAGTTGTTTGAGACTATGAGAGGCATTGATAGAGTCAGCAGCCGGTATCTCTTATCGAAGGTCAAAATGTCTAGTATCAGAAGGCACGTACTAAGGCGAGAGGAGGCATGTTTAAAGGAAATGTGTGGGTTTTCTTTACCATAGTAAAGTGGGTGTCTGGAATGGGGTAGTGATGAGGGAAAATTCAATGGAGCTGTTCAAGAGGCTTTTGATGGACACATGGATCTTCAAAAAATGGCTTTTCATTATTAATTCAATTAGTTCAGTGCAACATCATTTGCCAAAGGCCCCTGTTCCTGTGCTTGTCGATACAATGCATCCCACCCACTTCAACAATCTGAAGCTTGGGGATTAATTTAAAAAGACCTGCTTTTCTTTTTAAAAAAATTCCAATTACTATGTATGTGTAGAAGTTTTACTGCATCTATCCAAAATACAAAGCTTTGGTTAGAATGCAGCAAGACTACAGCATCACACCTTGAGCAGCCTAAATTTGTCAAAATGTTATCGATCTGGCAAAGGTTATATTGGGATAAGGGTGCATATAAATTAGGCTCATATTTCTTCACAAGCATTTGTTTGGAGGATGATTTAATTATAGATTTTAAGGCCTTGGAAGTAACATAGGGCAATTAGAGAGAAATGTTCAATTAAAAAAGTCATCTACAACAAACACACATAAACTTCAAGATAGTCGCTGACCATTCTGGAGCCATTAAACATTGCTTGTCAAAAAAAAAACGCACAAGATTTCTCTCAAGAGACCAGTAGATGCCAATTCGATTTTCTTAATCAAATTGATAGGTGATGTAGCTGACAGCGCTCTCAAGCAGCATTTTGTCACAAATAATTTGCTCACTCAAACTCAATTTGGGTTCTACTAGGGCCACTCAGCTCAAAGCCTCAGTGCAACATTCATCTAAGCATGGACAGAAGAGCTGAAGAGTGCTGTACTTCTGGTTTTGGGTATTCACTGTGCAGGGTTTCCAAACTGTTTCTGTCATTATGTGGGTTTTGTCATGATTTTCCGGTTCCTCCCATATCGGATAGATACACTTCTGTGATAATCGGTGACTCCCTATTAAGGAGGGACTAAATTTCAGGAGTACAGTGAAACAAGGAGAAGGGGAAATGGGACAAATGGGATTTCTTTTCTTGCAGCCAGCTGGTACACAGTGGTTTCCTTCCGATTTTTTGAAAGATAACATAACATCCAAGCATGGTATTAAATAATCCTTATACAATGCAAAAATTGGGATCATGCAAATTCCTATAAATTGGATTTATTCTTGCATTAGATACTTCAGTAGGAGTTCCTCAGGGTAACATTCTTGGTCCAGTACCAATTATTCATTCAATGGAAATGAAGAAATTCAATGCCAATTGTACAAAATTCAAATCCATTCATAATACCAAACAGAAATGGACTGTGACTACATGCAAATCCTGGCAACAACAAAACTGGAAAAAAAACTGGCAAGATCTATTTCTGCATAAAATTGAGGCAAGAAACATCTCCATTACAAGGAATGAGTGACTCCATGACATTCAATTGCATTACCATCACCAAATCCTCTACTAACAACATTCTTTATTGATAGAAATTGAAAAAAAGAAATGATCATGACTGAAGCAATGGGTCAGGAGTTCAAGCATGCAATAGCAAGCAAGTCAACTCTTTTATTGCACTACCTATAAATTCTCCAAGTTTCGTTCTTAAAGATATGAAATTGTTCTTGGATAGAAAACACAATTCCTCACCCCTTTGAGAAAGGGGTCTTAATTTTCAGTCCTCCAAAGATAAAGAGATCCAGTTAGCAGCTTAGCAATGGTGCTTGCTGCTAACTTCTATGATCCAACAACCACTGTGGCATGGGCCAAGTCAACATTATTGGCATTGGTTATCCCAGTGCCTAGCTCCAATAATATCCTCAAGTTGGAAGAGTATCTAGTCACCAAACACTTAAAAAAAAAACCTCTGCAGAAGTGCAGTTGAAAGCATCCTGACTAGTTGCATTATGGTTCGATACAACAATTCGAATGTGCGGGAGGTGCAAGCAGAGTAACCCAGCATATCACTGGCACATTCCTCCCCACCATTAGTGGTATCTACAGGGGGAACTGCCTCAAGAAGACAACATTCATCATGCAAAATTTGTGCTGTGACATCTGCAGAATCAGAATCAAGTTCATTATCACTGAATGTGTTGTGAAATTTGTGGTTTCATGGCAGGACAGTGGAAGATATAAATGTTTTTTAAATTACAAAAGCATAAACCAATAGGGCACCAGAGCAAAGGTGAGGGAGCATTGATAATCATACAGAAATCTGATGGCGAAGGGGAAGAAGCTGTTCTTGAAATTCTGAGTGTGGTCTTCCGACTGCTGGACCTCCTTCCTGATGTTAATAAGAAGAGAGCATGACCCAGATGGTGAGGGTCCTTAATGATGTAAGCTGCTTTATTGGTGCACAGCCTTTTGAAGATGTCCTTGATAGTGGAGAGAAGTGTGGCCATGATGGAGCTGGCCGAATATACAACCCTCTGCAGTCTCTTTCAACCCTGTGCATTGGAACCTCCATATCAGGCAATGCTGCAACCATTCAGAATGCTCCACACTGTACATCTACAGAAACTTGAAAGTCTTTGGTAACTTACCAAATCTCCACAAACTCCTAATGAAGTATAGTCGCTGGTGTGCCTTCTTTGTGTTTGCATGAATATGCCGAGACCAGGACAGATTCTTTGAGATGTTGACACCGGGGAATCTGAAACCACCCTCTTTTTAACACCAGCAATAATCAACTACTTCATCACAGTAGATCTGATTGCTCCCACGTCACAGCTGTTGAACCTTGTCCTTCTTTGGCACCAATATAATTCATGCCCCTTTGAAACAAGTGGGAACCTGTGACTGCAGCTGTGAGAGGTAGAAGATGTCCTTGAATACTCCAGGTAGTTGGTCAGCACAGGTTTTCAGTACCCTGCCAAGTATCCTTAGGAGCCTGAAACCTTGTTCACCCTCTAGAAGGATGTTACAACATTGGCTGCTGAGATAGAGATATACTCACAGCTGCCATTGGAAAGGAGTTAAAGAAGTCTGAAGTCTCACACCACCAGTTTCGAGAACAGCTATTTCTCTTCAACCATTTGGCTCTTGAACTAGTGCAGCCCTAATCACAATCCAGCAACACAATAACCAACTTGATTACTTTGCTATAATGTAGACCTTTGTTTCATTCCAATGGTGTCCTTTCTTGTAAAAATTGTACATACTTTGTCTTCAGAGTATTTTTTGTGAATGCTGCTTATACGTTAATGGACCTGTGATGCTGCTGCAAGTAGGTTTTTCCACTGCATCTGTGCATACAGGTACTTGTGCAAATGATAATAAGCTTGATTCTAAGTTGATTATTTGCCTTGAACCATTACAAAGTAAAATGTATTCAAATCAAAATTTCCTGACTCCTTCAGCTGCATTATCAAACAATACTTCCAAAGGTCTTTGTACTTTAGACCCACTTCTGCTCTTGCTCCATTTGTATATGGAATCACTGTTTCTCTGTGCAAGTCACTTTTGTGGCACATGTGGATGATTCATTCTGTAATATTATGGTTCACAATCCCATTAAGGTCTTCCTTTGGCATCCGTGTTATATTAGGTTTTGTATAACATTGGATGAATGTCTGGAAGGTCAAAATGACAATTTAGCTCTTTCCAATCTTGTAGCATGTGAAGTCTGTTAATATCTTCAGAAGGTTTGTTTATATGAGTTGGATTTTTTCTTAAGCTCAAGGCACCACTGACACGAGGATGCCTGTTAATTACTAATTGCCTGTTTGTCATTTTGAAAGGTAATTTGGTGAATTCTTCCTTAGTGTCTATATTCAAGCTTATTGATTATGTGAGTAGACATTAACGTACTTGTGTAAGCAAAAGGAATGTTGTGTGCTATGAGATAACAAGGAGTGATCATTTCCATCTCTGATTGATTTATGAGGGCATTCTGAGCACTATGTTGATGGTCACCTGTGTTGTTTCAATATAAGAAACTGGCCCGAGTTGTGGCATGAGCAATAAACATCAGAGAGTTTGTCCATCTCTGTGTAACTCTGTCTTGTGAAGATTATGAACACATCGGGCTGCATTTCTAAGCTTCGTTGGACTTCAACCAAGAGCCAGAAAGTGCAATCTGTGCCAAGAACCCATGGGTGGTTTCACGAGCAAGTCCAATTTTGGAGTTCCCCTGACAGCAGCAATGATCCAGTGGTGACTAAGAATCATGAGCCCTGAAATCTTCGTGCCTCAGAAATTTTTGTGGAAATATTTGTGACTTGTGATGTTGAGTTTTATGTAATTTCTTTGTGCTTTCTAACTTATGGTAATAAATTAGGCTTATGTTACTCTGTTACATTTGTATGTTTATCACCATATCTCCCGGACACTCAAACTGATGGACTGATTAATCCAGCACATTATAGCATCCTTGCAGCAGATAGCAAATAATCTAAGTTAATGGCACAACTAATATCCAATAATTATTTCTGATGAAGTTATTTACAGAACAAAGTGTCTCAATACTCTGCTCAATTCCCCCAACCCATTATTAAAAGCTTCTCATTTATGATTTACCTAGAGATTGCTGCAGTTTATTTTCTTTCACTTTTGTCTGAGAGAAGCTAAAAGCAAACTGAAGTGAATTCAATTCCGAATGATCAAAACTCCTTCAATACCTTCACCAAGATGAACCAAGCACAAATTCTCTTCGGTATTCTTCAATAAAATTAATTTTCCCATCTGTTCATTTCTATTTGTAGGACCCTTATATGTGCAATTTAGCTACACTTGCCTTAATATGTTGCAGAGTATGTGAAGATGTCCTGAGGATGTTGTAAATCATTTTATAAATGCTGATCCCTTCATAACAGCTACTGAAGTGAAAGTGAGGATGCTCCTCGAGTACCTGACAGCAGGAAACTGCCTACAGTTGAACCACAACTTTATTTATAAGAAAAACACTATTTACTGTTTCTGCCATTAGTGGATTTATAGATTTATGACGTTAAAACTGAGGTATCCACATTTGGACAAAAGGAATTTCTGTGTTAAAGGGAGAAACCTAGATTAAGTTATAAAACTTAATTACAAAAATACCTTTACATTGAATATTTCTAATCTTTCTAGAAGTTACTATTTAAATTTAATAAAAACTAAACCATAAAATTTTCAGTTTTCCCTGTTGGAAAATTAAACAAACATATATTAGGCCAAAACATCTAAACAGTTTAACACTCAGTTTAATGTGCCCTATGGGATTTGCTGCATATCCAATTAAGCACTGCTAAATACAACAAATATTGCTGCTTCCAATAATGTCTCCATTTGAAGCTATGCTCCTGGCTCTTGGGTTCTCAATAATGGTGAAACTCATCCAGTTTACCTAATAATTATAGCAATATTCATATCCAACACATTTTATTGCACAGTTTGAAATTATCCCCATTTTGAGAGTTGGGCTAATTTCTCCCAGTGAAAAACAGACATAACTTAAGATGCATTGACAATTTTTTAAAAAAAAAACATATGTAGCTTAGGGAAATGTTGATCTTTCCCCATGAATAGAATTGAAAATACACGTGGACTAAGATGTTAACTGTCCTGTGCTGTCACCAGTGGGATCATCAGTTGATCTGCCACCTGTCCTCAGGAGTTTTGACCCACTTATGATCAGGACTCCTTCCAGGTGGTGGGCCAGCAATGCTAAAGCACCACCTCCCACTGATGAGCTTAACAACTTGGCATCTGCCTCTATCAGAGTTGTTGGTCGCTTCTATCCAACAGACAGTCTACGCTTCAGGTATCTATGCAGCTACTGAAGAGTTTACAAATGATGATCCTGCCTCTGCTGCCTCAGCTACAGCCCTGCTGGTTGACTTGATCTCTCTTCTAGTGAAGCCAACATCACACAGCCACTTCTGGAAAGTGAACACAATAAAGGCACGGCACCCTACTTTGAATGGATAGCATGAGACCCACCCTCTGTCTCTGCACCCTGATCTTAATTCTGCATACCTGGTTAACTTGCGCTCATGGGCTTTATCAATGTTGTCTTCCCAGGGGACTGTGAGTTCACCAATAACCACTTCTGTACTGGTGTCAGACCAGATGATTATATCTGGACACAAGAGATCTTTATGATTATGTATCATGTGCTTTGGAAGGCTGACTCCAAACACATACATCAAGTTGTCACCTTGGTTTGATAGTGAGCATGAGATCAGTCCCAGTGACTATGTGAGCTTTCTCTAGGTTTGCCTCTTTTTCTACACATTCCAAAGAGATGCTGGCAGGTTATTTGACTATGTTAAGTTGCCATTTCTATGGATGGGTGGCGGTAAAGTCTGGGAGAATGGACGGACATGTTAGAGAGAGGAGGTTACAGGAAAATCAGATTGATGAGAATAATCTGAAAAATTAAGGTGGTTTCAACTGCTGAATAGCTTCTCAAATTCATTAGAAAACTACGAGAGGCCATTACAATTTTCGTCACCAAGTGAGTAGGGTAGCTTCAAAGGTTTTGGAGGTGTTTCCAACTTGGTACAAGGTTTTGAAGAAAACGTAAGAGTATGCCCATCAGAAACATTGACAGTATTAGTGCACTAGATTCCACAATATCAAAACAAACCAAACATTCTCCTACAATTACTCAAAGTACATTGCATCCTGCCAGGAATTTTTCTGCCTCAGACATTTTGCACCCAAGTTCAACCTACTGCATTACCAGATGTTGTGAAGTGCGACACTCTCAGTAATACCCATCCTTTCCACTTGACACGGTGAACCACAGAAAGATTGTGTAACATTGTGAAAAGAACTAAATTGTGCAAGCAATTTTCAGACTATTTTTTTCTCTGCAAAATAGTAACTAATCAACAATCCTGATGGATGTGCCCCCAAATCTTTTAATCACACATACGTTGCAATTTAAATCTGAGAATGTACATTTGTAATTACCGCTGCTCCTCTACAATTACTAAACAGCATGTTTCATTCTCATGTCTGACCTTATGCTGCTATTTTCATGCTGGCTGTTTTTCTCCCCCATCCTGCACGCAGAAGAGGAAATAGATGTTTCAGTAACAGAAAAAGTAGAGACAACAAGTTTCCCCTATTTTTGTCATAACTCTTATGAAATCACTTTTCAAATCAATGCACTATTAAATCTGATATCACTTTCATTGGGAGACATATTTTATCATTATTGGGGCTGGGGATACATATGAATTAATTGTCACCCACCATCCAACAGTGATTGTATAATCAAAGTTCTTTAGCTGCCTCAACAGACATTTAGGCATCCAAAAATTGTGAACTTCATTTTGGGATTACACAATTGAAAATCAATAGGGATATAAAGGTCATTGTAATGGCAGACAGAAATAAATGGCACACTGCAGTGATCATCCTTTATAATTTTATTTTGTAATCAATAGTAATGACTTAAATGAAGGGACAGAATAAAATATGTTGACATAAAAGCAGAGTTAAGAGGTAGGTTCAGCTGTAAGAGAACAGTAAAAGCTGTATAAAGCACTACATTCATTAAGAGACAGACTGGGTGAAAATTAAATAAATTGCTGGGGGAACTCAGCACATTGTGCAACGTCTGTGTTGGCGGGGGGGGGGGGGGTGGTAGGAGCAGAATAGCTAACATATCCTGCCCTGTCATTCCCCCCTCCCACATAGAGGCTGCTTGACCAATGTTCCTCCAGCTGTTTGATTTTTGCCCCACATTTCAGTATCTGCTGTCTCCTGCATCTTCAAATCAGGAGGCATTTCACTTCAAACCTTTTATTGCACGTAGCATATAGAGATACAAATATGCAATTGCAATGGAAATAAAGCAAGGATTTCTATGTTTCTGTGGCTTCCTTAATAAGTGTGTTGCAGTGGGAACAGGAACGGTAATGAGTAAAATTTCAAAAGTCGCATATCCCATTTTCTTTAATTAATGAAGCCTCTTAGTCCTTTCATTACTATGGACCATCAATCACACTATTCTGACATGAGGGGAATTGAATAAAATCTAGTCATTTATTCTTCCTCCCTTTACTCTCCTCCAGCACTGACAACATACCAGCAGCGCCCACACATCCCCACCTACTAAAAACAGGGAAAATAATGTTAAACTGAGACATTAGCATAACAACAACAGATGACAGATACGTGTCACACATACAGCCACTAACCAACCTCCGGCAATCTATGTCATAAGCACAGGCAGGCATGCTGACTTTTAAGTTGTGTTTGGTACACTTCAAGTTGCAATGCAGAATCAAAGAAGATTCAGGCTAAAATAATTAAGAAATTTCATATCTTGCTTTCTTACCACTTAATGGATAATTAAAAACTTTATTTGTTTTGCTTTCAGATGACTTTTTAAATTCTGTCTAATTTAATGTAACATCCAGTAGGAAATGTGGCCCTTGGTATGCGTGTATGTCATGGCTGACAGGATTTTACAACACAAAGGTATTAACAAAAAAGCTAAAAATATGCATCTGAAAACCCTCTTTTTTCTGCTCACATCCTTACACACACTTCACTTCTTATGCCATTTGGAGTAAATACTTGTGCCTGGCTTACTACCAAATAAGGACTGTAATGAATAGTTTGTTGCATTTCCCAAGATGTCAATCTGGAGCCTGTCTATAACGAAAATTTTAATATAGCTTCACTGTTGCCATACTGTGGCCTCTCCAGATGCACACATTGCTGACTGATACTTTTTGTTGGAAGTCTTGGTGAATAGAGAAACAAGGAGCAGCCCCAAGAGAGTATGTGCTTCTTGCTTTGCCACCAATGAATGGTTGAATAGCTGTATTTTTTTTTTACTTTTTATGGCTCATTATAGTCAACTCCAGAAGACTGTGGGGAAAGCACAGTCTTTCTTGCCATCCTGCTTCTCTGCGCCACTTGCCACAAAGTAATTCCTTCGCTGTTCGTCTCTCCACTCTCAGTCCTGATGCAGGGTTTCATCTGAAATGTTGGCAATTCCTTTCCTGCCATGGATGCTGCTCAGCTTACTAAGTTCCTCCAGCAGATTGCTGCTCCAGAGTCTAATCTCTTGTATCCTCACTAATAGTATATCTTTTCAAAATATGGTTCTCTTAAAAAACAATGAAACTGCAAAAGCATATTCATTCAGGTGATTCTAAATCATTGTCAGGTTAGAAGCTTTCAGTGGAATACTGAGCAATTACCATTGTTAAAGAAACCCCAGCATGCCTTGGGAAAATAAGTAGCTGAGTTTTAAATGCTACAATTGCTCCTTCAAAATAAACCTGGACCACTTTTATGTCCGTATTCCAACTTTAATGGATGGAAGAAATTCTAAATCAGTTCAAGTAGCGAGTTGTATGAAATTTGCATTTGTGGGTCCATATACATCCAGTTTTAATTTTGTGGTAGTTAGAGCCAGAATGCTCCAGCCATCTTCCCAGGTTGAACCACCGATCCAATAAGGAGTCACATTTCAAAACACTAATAGAATAATTTTACTTTGATTTAGGATGCCTGAAGGAGTAGGGTTTATGGTCTGCCTTGCAGTCGATTTCTTTAAAGTTCCCCAGCCTGAAACGTCGGCTTACTCTTTTCCCTCCACCCACCCCAGCTACACTCTCAGCGCAAGCACAGGCACTTGGCTACTTCCTTGTAAGCGGCAACAAATTCTCAGTCTTAAGAGAAAAATGAGTCAGTGTGATAGTTACACAGATTTGGCTCATCAGGAGATAGAGAGGGCATGGGCCTCAGTAACTTGGTACACATTGGACCAACAGCTGCCATGAAATACATTTGTGCCATCCAATCTCTAAACTGCAAGATGCTGTAAAGATTCAGATTTAGTTTATTGTCATTTAGACAATAGACAATAAATTTAGACAATTTAGACAATACACTAAATTTAGACAATAAATTAAACTAAATAAATGCAATGCAGTTAAAGAATGAGACAATGTTCCTCCAGAATATCACAAAAAAAGCACACAACAAAACAGACCACACGAGAAAAACCACATAACGTTTGGTAATCCCCAATCCAGAGTCTAGAGAGGCTGCTGCGTATCAATATCGCGCTACCATCTTATCATGTTCCCCAGAAAGGAACTCCATATCCATCAGACAAAACAAGACTACCCAGACACACCAAGTCAAAAGACCAGCACTACCACCTGTTACGTATCCCGTAACTGGATAACTTACCAGCAAAGACAGAGAGGTCTGTTGAAGTCTGATGTCACTATTTTCAAACGTTTTTATTTATAAAGGGACACAAAGCTAAGGTTAATACAAACATTCAGATAGTGCACATCGTCAACACTCAATCTAAAGCGCGGGTATAGTAATAATCATCATTAAGAAATGAGCTCTACTGTTGTCTAGGGGTTATTATATTGTCCGTTGGAAATATAAAAGTCACTCAGAAGTCTGCAGGCCTCAGCCCTTTGAAAATCACTGGGTTTCACGTGGGGCGACCGAGAGAGAGAGAGATTGGGGAGAAGAGAAAGAACTTTCCGAGTCTTGATGAGGCTTCCGTGAAATCGGGGGGGGGGGGGGAGCGTTGGTTTCCTCTCCCCGATGTTAGTT
The DNA here is from genome assembly GCF_030144855.1 of Hypanus sabinus. Classification (NCBI taxonomy): domain Eukaryota; kingdom Metazoa; phylum Chordata; class Chondrichthyes; order Myliobatiformes; family Dasyatidae; genus Hypanus; species Hypanus sabinus. The sequence continues at coordinate 136,203,459 of NC_082709.1, read as the reverse complement.
AAAAGCGGTTTTCTGTGACTCCAGTCACAAATTCCAATCCCGGAGTCTAACGCATGTGGCTTCCTTCAGAATGGCTTCCCGCTGCTGTGGGATCACTCTCTTGTGTCTTGGTGCATCTGAGGGGGCTGTCCCCCTGAGACTCTCCTTTATACTTCCTCACGGGGTCGCAGGTGTCAATCAGGTTGTGATGATGCAATCTCTCTCTCAACCAGCCCACCTTGCCCGAGGGCTTTTCACGTGGTCTCCATGAGACAATAGTCGCTGTTGTCTTTATTCTGTATCCCTGGTGGTACCTGCAATTTGGCACGTCTCTCTCTCTCTCTCTCTCCGACTGGGTCTACTGACCCCCCCCCCCCCCTCGACGGGTGCTCTTGCGATTCTCACAAAGGAGGGGGCTGGGATCATAACACACCCAACAAACCAGGAACCTACACAAAACCACATATAGATAACATTTATTTGCAACAGTGCAGACAATAATTGATAAAAGACTAACTGACAAAAACCACATAATTTAACATATAGTTCCAGCAGTGCAAAGCAATATTGTAATCTGATAAAGAGCAGACCATGGCCCAGTAAAAAATAGTCTTAAAGTCCCGACAGCATATCATCTCACGTAGACGGTAGAAGGAAGAAAAACTCTTCCTGCCATGAACCTCCAGTGCCTCAAACTTGCCGATGCAGCACCCTGGAAGCACCCGACTACAGCCAACTCTGAGTCTGTCCAAAAACTTCAAGCCTCCGACCAGCCCTCCGACACCGAGCACCATCTCTGCCGAGCGCTTCGACTCCGGCCCTGGCCGCCAAGCAACAGGCAAAGCTGAGGATTCGGGACCTTCCATCCGGAGATTTTCTGATCGCACAGTAGCAGCGGCAGCGAAACAGGGCATTCCAGAAGTTTTACCAGATGTTCCTCTGTGCTTCACCCGTCCGTCTCCATCAAATCAGGATTGTACATGGCCCCTACTTACAGATTACAGATATTCATTCCTTTATTCAGATAAAGGTCATTGATGTCCTCGGGGTTGCGTTGCCGATGGCCATTAGCGGGGGCATCTTAATAAGCTCGGCAGAGGATGGTGCTCGGAGAAGCTGTGCCGGAGGGGATGGTCAGAGGCTCGAAGGTTCGACAGACTCGGAGTCTGCTGCGGTCAGGTCGCTTTCATTGTGTGCTGCATCTACGAGGCTGAGTCCGGCGGTGCTGTGGAAGTCCATAGCAGGGGTATTCCCTTCTGTCGCCTGCATGGGATGAGTCAATCAGGACCCTAAGGACTTGTGGAAACTGTGTGGTGGTTTCTTTCGAACTTATAGTCTTTTAACATCTTTGAACTATTTTTACTGTGCCCATGGTCTGTTTTTTTTAAATCAATTATGCTATTGTTTGCACTGTTGTAACTATGTGGTTTTGTGCAAGTCTTGTAGCTTTAGTTTTTGGTCTTGTTTGTCTGGTGGATTTGGAGCTCCTTTCTGGGGAACGCGCTAAGGTGGTAGTGCGGTATTAATACGCAGCAGCCTCTCCGGACTCTGGATTGGGGATTGCCAAACATTATGTGGATTTTCTGGTGTAGTCTGTTTCGTAATGTGCTTTTGTGATATCATTCTGGAGGAACATTGTCTCATTTTTTAACTGCATTGCATTTGTGGTTTCTAAATGACAATAAACTGAATCTGAATCTGATGGCACAGTGTGTTGAAGAATAAGCAGCAGGAATCATTTGTTTTTTACAAGCACTATTTCTGTATTAAGCCAGAAACACTAACTTTTGAAAAGTCTGCCTGGATATTTTCTCAAAATGATTTCACATATAAAATGCCTTAGGCATCACAGACGTGCCTTCAGCTGCTATTGCCAGCCGTCACATGTTGACATTTCAAATTCTAAGTTGCTGGGATATGATTTGACAGAAAAAAATTCTGGTGAACTAATGCCCAAACCTTCTCTTTAAACAGTCTGTCTTCACCTTTATATTTGTGATTAATTATAAAGAATTACTACTGAACATATGGCTGATTTTCTTTATTGCTACACTCAAGGTATTCCACATGCTTAGAACATTATGTAGTGTTGTTAAATAGGAAAACACAGTGCTTTCAAGTGAGAAAAGCAAGTACAAAAAAGCATAACCACATTGTCACAGCATCATGTCCTGCACTCTCAGCTTTTTTCTGCTTTCTTTCACATTCTAATGAACCTATGGAAGCCAATGCCAGTTGTGGGCAATGCTGAAAACACTGAAGCTGGATTCAATGTAAAAGATTGTTACCCCACATCGTTAGATGTTCCATCAAGATCAAGATTCAAGATTTAAGTTCACTTGTCATGTGTATATTGAAATGTACAGTGCAATTTGTGTAAAAAATCACCACACCCATGGGTGTGCTGGGAGTAGCCCAGAACTGTCACCATACATTCTGGCATCAATATCGGATGACCACAATGCTTGGCAGAGCAACACAGAACACAACAAGCAACACAACAACAGCAAGCAAAAACAAGTTTTGTTCCTCCCTACCACCCACACATATACATACACAGTCCTTTAACCTTGGGGCCTTGATCCTCACCATTGAGGACACACAATTACCATCCGCTAGGGCTGCAAACTCTCGACTTGGCGATGACAGGACCCTGAACACTAGGCCTCAAACTCCAGGCTCAATGGTTTGCAAACCCAGGGTATCACTTGAATTCATTCCTCCTGCCAGTATGGAAATCTGGCTCTGGAGGAGCCAACAAGTCACTGACCTGGGCGACCCTTGTCCACTCTCTGCCAGTTCAACATCCATGTCTGCTTTGCTGGTCTTCAAGCTGAGACTTAGACTTCAACCTGTCTTCTAATTCCCTACTTCTGTTTCCCTAAACCTAAACCATAACTCCCCCTCTGTCCTGAAAATATTTTATGTGAACCTTAAAAAACCAAAAAATTAAACAACTAAATCTAAATCTAAGCTGCAACTAAATAGAGCTTACAGCTCATGCCATCTTGGAATCAACTCAATAAGATACTACCATGTTAATAGGATCAGGCTTTGTTCAGTGAAATTTCAATCCCTTTGGTAATAAGAGATCTTTAACTTTTAAAGAAACTTTCTATGTGAGAACGCATCAAATGAACTGTAAACGTATAGATTTTTAGTGCAATATTTTTCTAATACTTTCCGGAAGCACACAATATCTTCAAGGTCACATCTTCAAGCTCAGAACACTCAAGCAGGATTAAACTATCTGCCCTTGTGAGTCATCTCAAACATTCAGAATGATTATATATTGTCATCTACAAAGTCAGTTTGCTTCACCTAACAATAAATTCCTTGGTTTATCTTGTGTCCAAATATCTAAGAATCTTGGTGTTTTTTTTTACTCATAGCTCTGAAGTGAAGGAATCTTAACATTCACAATCTTCTGAGTAGGAAAAACTTCTTACAAATTCATTAGTTGACCTCCTACCCTGAAATTTGTGTTGAGTGCAAGAGGAAGTAATATCTGAAGATCTCTCCGGTAACCTTACAAAATTAAAAATGTCAGTGAGATATTATCTCACAGATTAAAATAAAGACAAATCCAACACACTCCATCACATAGCACAACTTTTGAAAGTCAGAAAACAACATCAAGACAACTCCCTTGCATCATCCACCGGTGTCACATGAAAATAATGTTCATTCTAAAAACTAATTTGTTTCTCTGTATAACCCACACAAAGTGCTAAAGGATCTCAGCAGGCCAGGCAACATCTATGGAAAAAAGCACAGTTGATGTTTTGGACCGAAACTCTTCGGCAGAACTGGAGTAAAAAAGCTGAGTTGATTTGAAAGGTGGGTTAGAAACAACAAGGTGATAGGTGAAACTTGGAGGGGGAGGGATGAAGCAAAGAGCTAGGAAGTTGATTGGTGAAAGAGACAGAAGGCCATGGAAGAGAGAAGAAAGGGGAGGGGGAGGGGAAGGATCACCAGAGGGAGGCGATGGGCAGGCAAGGAGGTAACATGAGAGTGGGAAAAGGGGAAGGGAAATGGTGAAGGGTGGGGTGGGGGAAGGCATGACTGGATGTTTGAGAAATCGATGTTCATGCCATCAGGTTGGAGGCTACCCATACGGAATATAAGGTGTTGTACCTCCAACCTAAGAGTGGCCTCATCACAGCAGTGGAGGAGGCCATGGATGTACATAGCGGAATGAGAATGAGAAGCGGAATGAAAATGGGTTGACACTGGAAGATCCCACCTGTTAATGCAGACAGAGCATAGATGCTCGGAGAAGTGATCTCCCAATCTACATCAAGTCTTACCGATATACAGGAGGCCACATGGGAGCAGCGGACACAGTGTATAACCCCAACAGACTCACAGGTGAAGTATCACCTCACCTGTTAGGGGACTGTTTGGGGCCCTGAATGTTAGTGAGGGAGGGGTGTAGGGGATGCACTTGTTCTGCTTCAAAGATAAGTGCCAGGAAGGAGATCAGTGGGGAAGGACGAAAAGACAAGGGAGTTGCATTGAGAGCGATCCCTGCGGAAAACAGTAAGTGGGTGGTGGGGAGAGGGCAGAGTCGTGTTTGGTGGTGGGATCTAGTTGGAGATGGCGGATGTTTTGGAAAATTATATGCTGGACACAGAGGCTGATGGGGTGGTAGGCGAGGACAAGAGGAACCCTATCCTTGGTAGGGTGGTGGGAGGATGGGGTAAGACCAGATGCATGTGAAATGGAAGAGATGTGGTTGAGGGCAGCATTGATGGTGGAGGAAGGGAGGCCTCTTTCTCTGTCATTCTAGAATGAAAAGCCTCATCCTGAGCACAGATGTGGCGGACACTGTTTCTCTACTTCCTAGCTCTGAGGAAGGGAGATGCAGAAGAAATATTACTGCTTCTCCCTGCACCGATTCTGCCTTATTTGCTGAATGCAACCAGTATTATCTGCATTTATTTTAAATTTCCAGTATTTGCAGTTTAAAATTTTTAAAGTATATTCTTTGTTAACTAAGAAGACCAAATCTGCATGTAATGTTCTAGCTTTACAAATGCCCTATGTATTTCCAGTTGGCATTACTTCGCTCTGCATCTTTGCAATTAAGCCTAAACTAACATTCAACTTCTAAATTGCTTGGTCTACCTGCCCATTAACTTCATTCATGTAGAAAGGCACTCAAATTCCCTGAACAATGACTTTTCTTTGAAGTATTAGTCATTAGCAAATGATTTATATTCTTTCTACTCAAGCACTGATTGCCTTATAGAAACCAACTTCACCTCCAAAGAGGTTTAAACCAATTGGATAGAAATATGAATATGTTGTTCATTTTTCCCCAAATTAATTTCTAACAGCTCCATTTATCACTGTTACTTTAACCGTGATTCTGAATTACCCATTGCCACATACCATGCCTAACTTGTAACATTGGCTCATGTAGTTCCATGCACAATCAAATACAAAACTGCAGAAAGTCCCACGCTGGCTTGTACTATATTCAGTTGTTGGACATCAATCCCTCTCTGGCTCTAATGCCTGTAATCTGGAGCTATCAGGTTTGTGTTTGTATATAAACTGATTACATTCATAAGGACTGCTGTCAATTATGTGCCAACACAGGTGCTTTCATAATGGTTTCAAAGCCAACAGGATAATCAAGGGCAAGAAGGGAGATCCCCAAGTCAAGCCATTCTTTCCAGAGGAGCTTGGGAGCTCAGAGAAAGGCCAAGTTATTTATGAGAGTCAGAATTCTTTTTAAGTTACTTCCAGAAGCAATACTTCCACCCTCATCTTTCTCTCAATGAAACAATATATCTGAAGTCACAACCACAGCATGAAAAAATCCATTCCAAAGAGACTTACAGTTCACATAGATGACTTATCCAATCTGATTTTATTGGCTTAATTAGCCATCCCGGCATCTTCTAGTGCATTCAATTTTATTTTATTTAGAGATACAGCAAGGTAACAGGCACTTCCGGCCTAACAACACTACCCAATTACACCTGATTTTGGTCCTTTATGGTCCAACTGCCTCAATGACTCGGTGTCTCTGGTGTTTTCTAGAATTTTGCTATCAATATGGACAAAGCCCCTGAACAGTTTTCCAGCAGCAGATTGCTGGAGAGGAAGTGCAAGAATAAGGCAGGTAGTAACCAAGACTGACCCTCTCTGGACCACCTGTCAGAACAGGCTACTTGCCTTGTAGTTCATGCAAGAGTCCCATTCGACAGATTAGGGGCTCAAAAAGAGGAGAGAGATATTCATACACAAATAAAACTTGGCCAGCAATCTGAGTTACAATAACAAGTGGCCAGGTATCACCATGCCACACAAATACCTCTAAATCATAAAGAAGAGGAAATCTGCAGATTCTGGAAATCCAAACAACACACACATGGTGCTGGAGAGACTCAGCAGGCCAGGCAGCATCTATGGAAAATAGTATAGTTGACGTTTTGGTCAAGACCCTTCATCAGGACCTCTAAATACCTCTAAATGATAATTTTCTTCCACATGTAAATTATTCACTTCCTCTTGGCATTCAACAGTCTTCTTGTTGCCCATTACTGCCAGCAACATCCAAACTTGGTCAATTTCTGTCTACAAAAATGTGTTTAGATGCCGCCCTCTTGACTTTTACAATCAGCAACTCAAATTGAAGATTGCCTAAGAATACAATTACTTGCCAGAGTGCCATTTTCAATATTATGGGTTCTTCAACAAATGCTTGTAACCTAATAATCCAATATATTACCATCTCTCTGTCAGAGGGCAACTTTACATAACCATACAAATTGACATGTCAAAGAATCCTATCAAATCGATAACTGAACATTTGTGGCTTTCTTCTGTTCACTGTCACTCATCTGATCACCAACATCTTCCCTCTGCAGCTACAACAGGCCTGACAGATCGCCCTGAGCAAGCAGTAAAGCAACTGCATTTGGGGGTGAAGGGGAAACAGCCAAAATGACCACACATGAAATTCATCTGAATACCATGAGCAGCAGCTGGCCTGATCTAAATAGCTGAGAGGCTACTATAAAGAGTGTTCAGGCCGGGCGAGGAAAGCAACAAAAACTAAAGTTGGTAGGTTTGCCCCTACTAGTCCTAATATTTGGAGTCTATAGTCTTATCACATAGCACTGTGGAGGCACCATCAAAGCTCCTTCCAACATGTGCTGCTACTTGCCCCTGGCAGCAGACCCATGTTGGGAGGACTGAAGCCTGTTGCAATGAGTCAGTTGTCAGGGTGGGGGAGGGGGATAGAGTATTGCAATCTAAGATATAAGGCACTCAGTAATATTGGTTTTGTATTGGCTTGGTTTGAATACACTTAACTTGTTTAATATTTAATATGAACCTCCTAAGGCAGTCAAATTTAAACGTCTTTTCTTACGCCCATGACTGCAAGCTGAGGCATTTGCCACGAACCTGGGTCATAACTGCAAGCTTGGAATGGAGGTGGCTTGCCGGAAACAATGAACGCCCTCCTCCATGAGATCAGCAATTAACTTCTGTTTAAGTGGTGAAGTTGCTTTCATCTGGAAGGTAAAGCTCCTGAATTTGTTATGTACCAACTCATGGAAGGATCCTGATTGACATTACTAAAATGTGTTTGCATGAAGTCTGTGCTATGTGATTCCTGCATTTCACAATTTTAACCGGTGGTTTTTAACACTCAGGAATTTCCACCACATTGAGAAAAACCTGCCACGGCAGCAAGACCACCTCAGTTAAAAACTATCTATATGCCCTTGGAAGTCCTTGAATGTAGTACCGCACTGACATGATGATCATAATACTTCACTGGGTCCTTTGCAGAACATGACTCTTCCCTTTTGCTGCATCTCTTCCCCTGCTAGCCTCGGTGCTCCATCTGGAGTAAGCACATGAAGTTTACTCCAGCTATGAGCAAGTTATTTAGGAGAATCAGTGATGAGGAGCTGCAGTGGCACCAACAAGCAGATAATTAGCTGAGAGCAACAACAAATTCTGAGCCATTCAACTCTTTCACTCCAGAATCTATTAGTCCAGCTCAGCTAGAGAGGCAAAATGAGAGAACGGTGGAATGAGCACACCAGGAAATGTTGGTAAAGAACAATGGGAAAAACCAGTAAAATTAGAGTAATTTTCATATATAGCATTGATAAAAAGAAAAGAGGAAAGAATCAACGCCAGTCTGTGCACATTCCAATGAAATACAATGCCTCCTCATCCTTTGTCGCCAGGCTGGTTGCACTGCTTTCTTTGAAAGACATAAGCACCATTTTTTCTACCACTTATACAGGTTGTTAACAACCATTTGACTAAGAACAACAGCGTTTTCAATTTTACCATTTTCAACAGAAGTAGTACTGGCCACAACTGCACAATGGCAAGATGACAAGGAACCCCTTTTATGTTTCCAGCCGAACACACAGCAGCAGTTACGGCCATACCCTGTAATGGGATGAGATCAACAGAAGAATACACAGGTGAGCAATCATTGGACCAGTACATTAGAAGCTGTCATCACACTGGGTTAATCAACAAAAGATTTGAGCTAATGCAGTATATTGTCTTCAATTTAATTCTGATAGTAATGCACAGGAAACTGAGGCATGCTTTGTGATTTTTTATTACTCAATCATAACTGAATATTATCAGTGGGTAAAGTTAGGTATTGTATAAACTCAACTATTTGGTATTGTATCTATAGTTCTTTTTAAGAACCACTTTTTTTTCCACCATCATCAATGTTGCAATCCACTTCCAATTTTTTAATTATGCATTTTAGTGTTTCAAGACTTTATAATGAACATTATCTTTATGGGCACTTCAAAAAACTTTCATTGTTTTTAAATGCCAATTGCAGCATATATATAAATACATTTATGAATTTACATGATGAAAAAAGTTATTTTCTTATGTAATACCAAACCAAAATGATTATGCCCAATATCATTATTGCAAGGCTTTGTTCTTCTAATTCAAGAGACGTTGGCTCTTGTTTGAGGCAAAGTTCAAAATAATTTTTTTAATTAAAGTACATATATGTCATCATATATAAATCTGAGATTCATTTTATTGTAAAATAATCCCTAATTGCCCTTGAGACAGTGGTGCCAGGCGACTTTCTTAAGCCACTGCAATCCTTGAGGAGTGCATACATTCACGTTCTACACTGGTTACCTGCAGATCAAAGCCATTCATTTCTCTCCAATAGATATCTGATTCTTGGTTCTACAGCAGTAAATCAGGCTTGATGTTATTTCTCTCTATGCCTTTGTGGTGCATTGGTGGGCATCCTTGTCATTTCTTTAGTACTTGTTTGTTTTCCTCCAGGCCGTGTTGCTAGCTCAATGTTCAACCCAGCATGAATGGATAGCGTGCAAGAAGCCAACCGGATTCAAACCTGGGACCATACACCTTGCAGTCCAGTGCGGATGCCACTACACCACTGACCAGCAGTAAATCAGGATACCAAGATACTTTTCAGGAATCATCAGATATCAAATTCTTCATTCTACAGCAGTAGATCAGGGAACCAAAATATTTTTCAGAAGTCACACCCTTGAATGAAAGATTTTCAGCTACAAAATTTTATTGTCCATTGGTAAAATTTATGTAAATTAGAATCAACCAATCTCAAATCATCCTGTTTTATTTATTTATCTTTGAGAAATATATTTATACCACTTAAAACCATTTTATGAAGCAATGACCTAAATCTTTCCAGTGAATTGTTAATTGGTGTATTATTTAGAAATGTTCCAGCCCAAATACAAAATAAATTTATTGAAATTGTCCCAGAACTATTAAGCTTTCTAACTGGAAGCATTGTTTTTGTCTCCATAAGGTAACAGTCAACGCTGAGAATGAGATTTCATTAGTTCTCAGAACCTTCCTAAGCTCCCATAACCTGTTCCCAGCAAAGGCAATAGCATTAATTCATTGTGAACACTCCAGGAATTTCACACAAGGTTATCCATGCAAAAATGAATAATTGAAAATTCAGAAGCAGCGAGGCACAATCAGTGAACTTGAAAATGAACAATCAAATGTTAAAATTATGTTTCATTTCACTACATTTGCTCAAAAATATGGTGGTATAAAAACGCCATTGTGTACCTCAAAAGCTAAGTGGAGGTAAATTAATAATGCAATTATAGAAAGGATCTGCAGGACTATAGGAATAAAAAGTTGAAACCACACTTTATGAAGAAAAATATGAAGATGTACTGGAAATTGAATTGCATCATGCAAACTATACCTAAAAGATACATTGTCTATTTTCTCATCAATAATGTGTCAATAAATTTGTTATGTAAACATGAGAACTACTTCTGTGCCTACCCTTGCAGTGTCAAAACAATGACCACTGTTTCTTTGTCCCTTGCTCACAGGATGTAAGCATTTGCACGCAATAACAACTACCCTTAACAAGGTAATGATAAATTAACCTCATGAACCTCTGCAGGCTGCGGAATTCAGGAACGCCCATGTTGTACTCCGGTTCAGAATTCTAGTATATCAATCCAGTGATGATAAATTAATAGTGATATACTTCCAGGTCAGAATGATGTGCACCTTGAAAAAAGATCTGCCTATTATCTACAAGTAAGATCAAGGACAATGGAAGCTCCATATTTGGGAAGTCAGGCAGAGAACTACAGTACATTATATAAAGCATACACATAGGAGTCATGATGCATTCATGACAGGTATGATGAATGTTTAGATTGATGAATGTCATACTCATTGAGAAGTCCTGTACTTCTTTAAGTTTCTTGAGTGCATGAATGCAGCTTAATGGGAAGTTTTCCATTGTACTCCTGATGCACACGTGGTGATTTCAATACCAAGTTGCAGGATACTTCAACTTTAGCCTTCTCTTCTGGCCACGTTACTTGCATTGGTGGGAGTATTTTGTCAGTGGTGTCCTGCCTATGATGAAGAAAGTGGGGACCTCATTATGATAATGCAACTGAATGCCAAAGAGGCGTGCTTGAATGATTCTTGTTGGAAAAGTTTGTGGCTTAGTATTTCGGTGACTCCCTTACTGACCAATGCTTGAATGTTGTTTAGGTCTTGCTGCTTTTCTGTGAAATTGTAAGTAGAATTGACAATGGGACTTCATCAGTGAACTTGCCCACTTCCAACCTTATAAGGCATGAAACAACTGAAGATGGTTGCCTAGGACACTTGGTTGATAAATTCACATGGCAATATCCTGAAACAAAGGATTAGCGCTAGGAAATAAAAAACATCTTCCTTCTGCAAGGTTCTAGCTTTATTTATTTAATTTTATTTATTGAGTGAGACAAGCTCAGTAGGCCCTTCTGGCTGTTTGAGCCACACTCCCCTGGCAAACACACAACCCCAAATAAACCTATCCGATTTCAATGATCAATTAACCTACCCAGTACATCTTTGGACTGTGGGATGCAACCACAGCACCCAGGAAAAACCCATGTATTCCATAGGGAGGATGTACAGAGACTCCTTACAGAACAGCACCAGAATTGAACTCCCAACTCCAGAATGCCTGGAGCTGTAATAGTATTGTGCTATCCACAACACTACCATGGTAGCCACAGTTTCATCAATAACGTCACAGTTAGTGCACAGCTTTCCACTGATTCCATTGCACTACATATGCTTAGTTTCATGCTTACAAACATCGTCAAAACACAAATAGGAGCAGCAGTGTGTCATGAGATTTCAGCCTATTGCACTGCTCAATATAATCATATCTGAATGGATTGTTCACTCTGCTTTTCTGCCTGTTCCCTGTAAATCAAAGCTCAGAACTCTCCCTGACTTCCCCATGGTCAAATATCGAAATATATTCAGTTCAATAACCAAGAGAGAATTCCACGAATTTGCGGCCTTTAGAGAAGAAATTCTTCCTCAGCTCGTTCTTAAATGAGCAACTATAAAACTCTGAAATTATAGTCCATTTATTTTAGATTCTCACAGAAAGGGAAAACAACCTCACATCCACCATCTAGTCAAGGTCTTATTCATCAATAAATTTACCTCTCATCCTTCTCAACTCCAATGCTTATCAGCCCTGCTTTCTAAATTGTTGCTTATCAACCCAATGAAACTTTTTCCTTTTGCTTTTAGCTAAATAAATCTCTCCTTAGATAAGGAGGCCAAAATACTGGAGAAAATCTTTCAGCATCAAATTGCAATGTTATTTTGCAAAAGAAAATCTTCAAAATAAAAATTGTACACAAGTATCTATCCTTCAATGATTTATCTGACTATCCTAGAAAACACTACAACATGCTTCAGCAGTTTTTAAGTACTGATATATCATTGTTCACAGCTCCTGGGTTGGTAGATCAGTTAAACTGTTTATGGAAGTAGCTGCCAAATTTAACATACACTTTTCAAATGTTTTCTTAGCAGTTTAAATTTCTCACCCAAAATATTTAGTGAACTAATAGTTAATAACCATTAGACTGTGCTATCAGAAAATATAGCTCAACCTTTATAACATCTGTACACATAAATCATGGAGATATACTGTACAATGTGAAGACAGGCCTTATGGCCCAAGGTTTGCATTAAACATCATTTACATTAATGTCATATTCATTCCATTATTTCATTTAAATAGTAATTGCTGCTTAGGTTATGTCAATCTCATTAGCATTATGTAAAAGACATTTTGCTCTCTGACTCAATGACGAATAGCAGTAAATAGTGTGAAATGGAAATTTTTTAATAATTGTGAACTTGAAAATGTAATATTAGAAAGTCTCATGAACTTAAATAATAATATTCATCTAAAGCAAGGTTTATATTCATACTGTACTCTGCACTTTCCTTTCAAGGACCTCAGAATGCTTCATGTTACCAAGTGCCAACTACTGTTGTGATGTAGGAAAAGCTAAAGCCAGCTTGTGCAGACTGAGCTCCATACAACCAATGTAATAATGTTCAGATTTGCCAGATGTTAGCAATTGTGATGGAGAGAAAGATAGAGGCCAGTGTTTCAGATATCTTGGGCTGATATGTAAAGGTTCAGAGTAGAACACTGGGCCAAATAGAAGGTATATGCAATTTGCCTCCACCTTAATACTCCAAATATCATACTGAAAGAGAGTTAGGTGCCCAAAGTATGGTGCCATTAAAGCAAGACCTTTAACAAAGATAAATTTGTTTACCTTATTTCCACATCCCAAAAATCCCTTACACATCATTTAACAGTCCCTCAGACAGCAAGCTGCCATGAAATTTCTTGGGCAGTTAGCCAGCACCATTAGATCAACACTCATGACAAGTTCCAGGACACAACATTTATCACCAACCTGAATTTGCATTCATGATGACTAATGGACTGGATCCCGTTTTTTCTTTTGGTATGGAAGGTTGATGAGCTGAGCTTCCACACCGAAAAGGTGCCCTGTGAGACAGAATAGCCTCCAAATGGCCTCGCCTCGAGCACATGCTCCCCTATCAATCTATATATCTGCATTTGGACAAACAAACAAGGTTGTCTACAATATGGTAACCACTGACAGAATTACAATCACCCAGATAGCTCTTTTTTGCTGACTGTGAAACTGATGATGACATCTGGCATCATATATGCTGAGCATAAATCTCACTGTCTAAGGATCTCTATTCCAGTCTGGTGTAAGACAAACAACAGGACCACTAATTTGGCTTAAACTTTTTATGCATCATTCTTCCTGAAGAATTTCTATGGAACATTGAATATGCACATCTGCATTTTAAAACCCACGTAAGTCCATTTCTGAACAAACTCAGCCTCTGAAAAATAAATGTTTGCTGGGAATCTCACTTTTTTGCAAGATAACATTTTCAAAATTTAGATCTCAACTTTACAGTTTTTCCATGACCTCATGAGTGATTTTTTTTTCTTTATTTTTCTAAATATTTTAAAATACATATTTTTTTTAAAAAACCAGAAGCTAGCTGAAAACAGACTATGTCCCAATCATATGCTGACATGATCATTATTTGACATGATAGCCACTCAAACTAGAAAAGAAGAGATGCATGTCATAAACCCCAAAGGTACTTTTGCAAGTGGCTTTCCTTGAGGTAAGCAGTAAGCTTTTATTAGATTGGCATGAGGGCAATGTCTATCAATTAAGGCCAGCACTCTGCTGGAGCAAGCAAACTACTGTTTATCATGATCTGACCACGAAATTGGTTAATTTTTGACAGTGAAATCTAGAATCATTCTATATTTTACAACAGTAGCAACATGGATGCCGCTAAGTTTTTTTCTTGAATAAGTTATATTCTGAGCAAGTGCAGAAGATTCATTTACCATTCCAACAGAGTTCCTTATGATTATTTTTAGATACTGAGTCTTGCCTCCTTGATCACATAGGAATTTAAACATAAAATCAATTTCATTTAAGAAATATTTATACCTTAATTAAAGTCACGATTATTTACTTTCAACATCTTGCTCGCTTTCTCATCAGATAATGGTTTAATTGCTATAAATTAAATGAACGATTTTTCACCAGGTGATGGAAAGAAAGGTTCTACAGTACTCTAAGTGCTATTAGGACATACTCCAAACCTCTTTTAAATACTATACAGTGCTCTCTCTGAGCTGTAACTCATAATCAGTGGGTGAAAGGAGCATTTAATTAACTCAACTTTTTGTAATGGCAGTCACATATACTCATTAAAATTAATCTATACCAATTTAGTGACAAGGAGGGTACACAAATGGCACTTTCGATAATGGCTAAACATCAATATTTAAAAATAAACTGTCTATCCAAATAGCTCCATGTGTATAACAAAGAAAATGTATATAACATGGTATATTTGTTTAAAGGAATATAATATATTTAATGTAGACAGTTTGTTTTGATCAGGAAATGAACAAAATAAATATCAATTACTCAATGAAAGTTCAATTGCTGTTTCCAAATTAATGTACCAACTATTACTTAAAACCATAAGTACTAATTTTACCATGAACAATAAGTAAGATCTCACTCCACTTTAGAATTGAAATTTAACCTTAGATCCATTAGCGCTGAAACACATAGCTATGTTTCAAATATCATTTAATAACAAAAAAAATCCACAGAAGAACTATATATATTTTCCTGAATCAATGCAGTGCCCTATTCAACTGAAGAACGTGTTGGAAATCCTGTTGAAACTGCACATCATTTATACAGTTCCTTTACAAATATATCAGATCTCTAACTAAAATCAGGGTAAGAACTGGGAATAAGATAATTTACCCAATAAAAATTAAAATAAATAATTTTCAGCATTAAAAGAACAAGTCACAGCACTTCAAATCAGTGTTTCTCTTTTTATTATTTCCATACTTGGACACAAAGCCAATTACCATTCCTTAAAGATGGTTCCTGCTGACATTTAGCAATTGGTCCAAAAGATCCATATTACCAGAAATATCTTCAAAATTATCTTGGATTAGATCACATCATGAAGACTGTTATCTAGAGTTAGTAGCTAATTAGAAATAATTTAAACCCCTTCTGCATTATATCATGCAACTTCCCTTAAATAGATATTATAGTTTCCCTTCAAATATATGCCATTTCTTATACCAAAGGGAAGTCATCATTGCTGTTCATAATCCATTTCTAGATAATATTACATTGAAATTTTGATTTTACTCAGTGCCTTGACTCTATGTGATGATTAAAAACAATATATCAGATCACAAACATGGTAAAATATTCGCCTCAAGTACTTAGCAGTTCACTCAGTTTCTACTGGAGACCAAACAGAATATGGTGATGACGGCAATAATGAATTGGATATAGATTTCCAGCATATTTGTTAGCAGAGATCAAGAAATAGAAAGTTCTGCTGGCAATGCAGGAATTAAGTTCTTCCAGATTTATGTGCTTCAAATATTTCCAAAATTAAAGTATTTGAAGGGACAATATTTGAAAATGATGGAAAACTCTCAGCAGGTCAGACAGTGCCTATGGAAGATGGAACAGTGCAAAAGTCGCAGGCTGATGAAACTTCTTCAGAACACAGAAAGACACAAAACAATTTAGTTTTAAGTTGCAGAGAAATAAATGACAGATGCAAATGCATGCATAGGCATAAGATCTGGTGTTCCATGGTGATATAAGCTGTTGATGAAATATCATTGTAGAGAAAAGTTTAACAATGAAGGAACATGGAAATAGAGCAAAACAGATTGCTTGAGGAAAGGCCATGCAGATCAGGTCCGATTGCTGGATAATGGAGAGAAAAGCTGAGCTGCTATCTTAAAAGGTTGACATTTAGTAGAACTAGTCTGTTCTGACACAAAAAGGGAAAACAAGTTACTAAAAAACAGAATTCAATGGAGTCTAGAAGCCAAAAGTGTGGTCAAGATTCTGAGATGCTGTTACTCAGGCATTAATGTTGTAGAAGTCAAAAGACAGAAAAAGTCAGACTGGGAGATTGAAGTCACTAGCCCATTTTCTCTGGTTTCCAATTTAAATGTAAGCTCTTTAACCTGGAATATTTGCTCTGTCTTCTCTTATTGTGGAATTTGCCTGAGCTATTGGGGGTTCCTGCCATTCAGTACTAACTTCAGATTTCCCGCATCTGGATTTCTTACTCCTCCCCACACATATTTTGTTGGAAGTGTTTTAATACCTCTGGGATCAACAATTCAAATTCTGCCATTCAAACTTTGACTATGGCACTGTCAATATTGTGTTAGCAACACATAAAATCAGTAATGTATCAAGAAAATGAAGAATTGAGTTATGGCATGACTTACAATCCTTCACATCTAGCTAGTATAGCTCTGTTTTTAGCTCAAAAGCCAATGAAAGTCCCATAACCATTGATAGGGTTCCTCTTGTCCTCACCTACCACCCTCACCAGCCTCCACATCTAGTACATAATTCTCCATAACCTTCATTATCTCCAACAGGATCTCACTACCAAGCACATCCTTCCCTCCCAACCCTTATTTTCAGCTTTCCACAAGGATCACTTCCTATGTGACTCCACTGTCCACTGGTACCCACCCCCACCACTGATTTCCCCTGGCTCTTATCCTTGCAAGCAGAAGAAGTGCTACCTCCTCCCTCACTACCATTCAGATCCCCAAACAGTCCTTCCAGGTGAGGCGACACTTCACCTGTGTGTCTGTTGGAGCCATCTATTGTATCTGGTGATCCTAGTGTGACCTTCTGTAATTCGGTAAGACCTGATGTAGATAGGGAGCCCACTTCACCGAGCACCTATCCTCCAGCCACCAGAAAAAATGGGATCTCCCAGTGGCCAGCCATTTTAATCCTACTTCCCATTTCCATTCCTCCATATTAGTCCATGGCCTCCTCTACTGCCACGTTGAAGCCACATTCAAGTTGGAGGAGCAACACCTTATATTCTGTCTGGGTAGTCTCTAACCTGATGGCATGAACATCGATTTTTTGTACTTCTGGTAATTACACCCCCTCCCCACCGTTCACCATTTCCCATACCTGCCTTATCTCCTTATCTGCCCATTATCTCCCCTTGTGCTCCTCCCCCTTCCCTTTCTTCCATGGACTTCTGTCCTATCCTATCAGATTCCCCCCTTCTCCAGACCTATATCCCTTTCACAGTCGACTTCCTAGCTCTTACTTCACCCCACCCCCTCTTCTGATTTCACCTATCACCTACTGCGGTGAACTACATATACCTTTCTGGACACTCCCCCTGCTGACTGCTCCTGTGGCTCCTCCCACAGACCCCTGTATAAAGGCAATCAAGGCCTGAGCCCGGCCTCTCAGTCTCCAGGATGTAGTATGGTGGTCACTCACAGCTTGTTCCTTCTTCCAGTCCATAAAAGCCGATATCTCGTCTTCATGTCTCAGAGTGAGTTATTGATGGTGCATCACCTACTACTTGTATTTTTTCCTCCCTTCCTCCCCTCACTCCCTCCTCTCCCTTCTTACTCTGACTTCTCATTTTTTTTCTCCAGTCACGATGAAGGGTCTCATCACAAAACATCAACTGTTTCTTCTTTTCCATAGATGCTGCCTGGCCTACTGAGTTCCTTCAGCATTGTTTGTGGGTTACTTAGAATGTCCAGCATCTGCAGATTTTCTCTGTTTGACATAATAATTCTGTTTTTCCCATTTATTTCCACTAGACCCTTTGCTTCCATTACAACTCATTTTACCATCATCCCTTTTATTTAATCTTTCTTGTTTTTCACCATTTCACAGATTTTCACTTTTATTCATTTTAACCTGTTTCTGGATCTTAAAATTTGTTTAACCCCTAACATTTTTTTGTTAGATTACCCAGCTGTCCAGCCTTTCCTTTGACTATTCTGGAGTCAACTAGTCCAGGCAAAATGTACTGCAGAGGTGGAGTCCTGGGGTCTGGTCTAGAGTGAATGCATGGAAAGCTGAGTTAGAGTATTCAGTGGATTAGATTAGGTTGATATGGATAGGAATGGGCTAACACGAAAGGTTTAGAACTTTTCCTGCCCCTAGGTAAAGAACTGCCATTGAGCAAACGTTTTCACTCATCCGGGCTAGAATTTCCCCACAATGTAAGCAAGATCAGTCCAGAAAAGTTCTCAAAAATAATGTGTGGGAACAACTCGATTTTGAGGAATCAAGGAAGATTGAAGCATTGATGTGAATATGCAGGAAGTCAGCGAATGCTCTCTACAGGGGTCACAGGGTCGGCGGCGGTTGGTAACCAGGTCAGCGGAGTTCAGACCCATCATGACAGTCGCTCTTCAAGGAAGGACTGAGTTCATGCAGCCGCTTTCCTTGATGTTGACAGGAGGATGTTTTTAAAATTCTGAGATTTATGTGAACATTGGACTGTAGTTTATATTGGTCTCCTTCAGTTTTTGGTGTTCTATTTCTTATTGCCGATTGGCAGGAGGATGACATGTTATTTTATGTGCGAGGGAGGAGTTGAGTGTTTAGAGTCTGTTGTTCTTTTTGGTGTTTTTTCTGTGTGGGTGATCTTTTATTTGGTGCAAGAGGAGGTTGTTAGTTTGATGCTATTGTCGCTGTTCTTTTCTGCAAGGGAGGGTGTTGGAGGGTTTGATGTTATTGTCACTGTTTAATTGCTAGTGAGGGGGTAGGGGTTTTGGGGTTTTTGAACTGATGTTCTATCTGTTGTTTTTTTGGGACAATCTGTTAGTTTTTGTGCAAGTGAGAGGGTTGTGGTTTCTGAGTTTTGTGTCTTTTTCATGTGGGGGGTTGATGTTGTTTCTTTCTACAGCTCTCATGGTTTTTCTGTATTTCATGACTAGCTGGAGAAGACAAATAACCAAGTTGTAATGTACATGCATACTTTGACAATACCATGAACCTTTGAATCTTTTAAGTACAGAATTTCTGAAAATTGCACTGAAGTAGATTGATAAAATATTGATCAAAAGTAGAGACGTAAACAAAAAGAAATTCAATATCTGTAATATTTTTAAGGCTTTTGGTAGGCAATGGCATTGGTATGTATCGACTAAAGAGTCACAGCTTGTGTATATTTTGACAAACATGCTGAGTTGCAAGCCACACCAGTACCAAACACACTTGCTAACTTGTGTTTCTCCATTGGTACTGCACTTGTATTGAGCAGAATTTCAATTAATTGTGAAATTTGCATGTGAAAAATGCCAACAACGTTGGGAAGAAAAGGGAAAGAGAGATATTAAATCACAAGGCACAGGAGTGGCTGGTTCAGCTCCTTCAGCCTGCTCTGCCATTTATTACACTCATAGCAGATTTGTTCTTCAGCTTCATTTTATTCCAATTTCTCTTGATTCCTTCCTAATCATGTTACAGAAACTTCATTAGAAATATTGCTCTTACAGCATCACTATAATTAATCCTCAAGGCAGAGTATATCGGCCAAATTTGAACCATTGAATACCTATCATTTAGGCAATAAGGCATAACAGCCTAGGCATGCATTTTTCTCGGTAATAAGCCTGTAGCGGGCACCAGATGCACTGAAGGTCATGATATGATCAGCAATAAATTGTTTATTCATGGAATACATCTGATAATTTGTAGTAACATATCTAATCTAGAGGACATCTGTGCAAAATAATCCTTCTAATGAAGAAAATTGTGTAGATTCTTTGGAGCAATTGATATTTTTGCAAATTAGCTAATTCTATGCCTAGCTGATTAACAAGTACTAAAACCAAAATTCTCTATAATTATTCACAATTTTAAAATGTAAGAACTAATATTATATTGTGGCCACACAATTACTCCTCTCTGGAATATCAGCAGCTACATCATTCAAGTCAGCAATCCATATAGACACAAACACATTCGCAGGACGTTACTATCCAAACTCCATCCTTAATTTGAAAAGCAAACCACAAAGTGATAGAAGTAAACTTCTCACAGCTTTTATCCAAAAACAAAGTATTAGAATACTCACTGTAATCCAAGCAGTCAAAGTTATTTTGTCAGCAAGAAAAATCCACCATTTATCTCAGTCTTCGATTTATTATACTGTTCTGCCTTTGGGAAGCACATGGTTTATAAGAGAAGCTGATCAATGCAACAGCAACTATGCCTCATTATTGGGAAAGAGCTGACGGAGCAAATGCAGCCAAACTAATATTGCTTCCTTGAGTACAGAAGAATTTTTCATTTGCATCCAAATAGACTATGATGGGTTAAGTACATTTATTTTAAAGCAGTTCTTATTCTATCTGCACAACAAATATTGCTGCTAAACTAACTTTCTCATTGATGCTCTTCTTTATGATCAAGAATGACTTATTTCCACCCCTGCTTTCAGAGGTGGAAAAAAAATTACTCAAATGTAGGGTGACACTTTGCAACAGATTTTGACAAGTTGTACAACTACAACTTCGTCCAGATACTCCTACATCAACTGAGAACACACACTCTACGCAGAGGGAAAAACAACACCTTCTCTGGCCCCAGTCACACCATCATCCTAATCCCCAACCCACCTCAGTCTCACACTGTCAATCGCCAAACCGCTTTTCCAATCCTCACCTTACCTTTTCATCACTTCCTTTTCAATTACCCTGCTTTTCCATCACAGCCCATCATCTCCTCCCATTCCCTACTTGGTTACTTGTTCTCCAGAGACTGAGGGAGATCACCTGCTCTTACTCTTCTCCCTCTTCCACCCAAACACAAGGCCCAATATCTTTAGATTAGCAAAAAAATCTCAGACTTCTCCTCAGCAAAAAGAGAATCTTCAGTTGCTTGGCTGGTGTTGATCAACTATATTTTCCAAATGCACTATGGCAGGCTGGTTGGCCACAGCCCATAATTTCTAGCTGATGGAGGCAAATTTCTCCTGAGGCAGAAACAGCATCTGACTCAGGGCATAAACTAACCCTGAACAATGGGCTTCTGCTCGCACAATGTCACACCACAATGAAAAGCAGTGGCAGCCAGCAAATCCAAGCAATCACAGTAATCAGTAATCAGAGAAAAAATAACCGAGCTGTGAGCAGAATACCTCATTCTCTATTTGGAAAAACTGGTAGCCGAAAGCCAATGTGATTTCATCATTTATTCATAGTTGGATATTTTTTTCAAATCTAATTTCCTTGACAATTGTAGATTGTTGACATCACTC
Source organism: Hypanus sabinus (assembly GCF_030144855.1). Taxonomy (NCBI): domain Eukaryota; kingdom Metazoa; phylum Chordata; class Chondrichthyes; order Myliobatiformes; family Dasyatidae; genus Hypanus; species Hypanus sabinus. The sequence goes on along the minus strand of NC_082709.1, from coordinate 136,181,913 downwards.
ATTGAAGCATTTAGAGCAATGAAATAATAGACATATGCTACTCTGATATTATGAATATTATTGGCTAAGTTCTGAATGTGAGGCAACATGTTTAATGTGTAAAGGACTAGACATACACAGAAAGCCTCGGGGAGGGGGGAAAGAAAACAATAGTCCATTCCATTATATTTTGATTGCTTTTTACAGGGATATTGAGAAATAAGAGATTGGAATTATAGCACATTTGATTCTTCTCATGCTCTAGTGATGATTCAGACCATCTCAGTTTTACCAATTTCACACAAACTAGGCCTAAGATTTTTTATAAATGTTGCTCCTATTTATTGCATCTTGTGTCAAGTATTGTGACATTAAAAAAAGGCTTGGCATGCTTCAGATGGCATTGCTTGAGAATAATGTATTTAATGTTATCAAGCCTATGGAAGTACCATGCATCAATTAAGCCCATTTAATTCAATTTTATCAAAGCTACATTACTAGGTATTCTTTTATCTGACAAAAAATTGTACAAGCAATGCTAGCAAAAATGAAAATATACTGTCATACTTATTATAGAAATGCCTTTCGTTGTATATGATGTGCTTGTAAAATTAGTAATTGCAGTATGTTTTTCCCATTTAAGTATATGGTAGGTGTCTAGCTTGGCTTTTTTAAGTCAGAAGGCCAATACGCATCATGATGGTATGAATATGGGTGTACTAGCCACCAGAATAGAACTTTAAAATTGAGTAATTCTTTGAAGAATTTGCTGGATCCATTTTAAAGTGTCTAATTAGAATCAATTGTTTAAGAACAGGGACGAGACATACTCCTGGTTCCTGGCGCCCACCTTATTTACATTTAGGTAGTCTGCAGAACACAGCAGCATTTATACCTAATCTCTGAAGATTATATTTAAAGAAGTTCCTCATAGATTCTGACCAATGTCATGGCAAAAAATATTTTCTGGTGTTTTTTAATGTGCAAATTTAATTTCTGAACTTCTAACTTCAGTAGCCGGAAAAATAATGCTTTGCACTTCTGTCAGAGAAGTGCTAAATCCATTAAAAAGTTGGCTTTTTTTTTCTGAAAACCATGCCTGACTGAATTGCTGAACACTTCCACTTACTTTACTTGCGAGCATTTTCTGAATCAAGGTCAAAAATATTACTTTCGCCATTGATGTATGTAAACAAAATGTTTATTTTCTCCTTTCTGAAAATTTGCTTTGTAAAAATATGGTGGAGAAGCTCAAGTTTGCATTTCCATACCAAATGTTTTCAAATTTAACGAAATTCCTGATCTGCCCAGCAAAACCACAGAAACATGAAAATACAAAGGGTTCCTGTCTAGAATCCAGAGTTACACCTGTTTTGAAAGCACGAAGCATTTGGAGTACAGAACTAACACATCATAAACAGGAGGGGAAAATGATTGAAGTCAAAAGAATTTTATGCATTATATTCCAATCAAGATGGTGCCAGCATACAATGTTCTCTTGGTTGACATCTTCCAGATAGCAAATGAAAATAGCTTTATTACTTCTTTTCTGCCTCTTTTTCCACCTTAAATGTGTTTCTGTGTTTGTTAGAGCCGACAATTTACAGCTTGGAGACTGAGTGATCCAACGCTATGCTGGCTCCGAAAAAATTCCAGAAAGCAAACTCATATTCAGACAGCCTCATTGCAAGGAAACTTCAAGATGGGGCACGAGCCAATGTTTGACTCCATTTTGCCATTTAAAGCATCGAGGAAGACTGACAAAGCAAAACAAATGCCAAAGGCAGGCGAGAGTTTCAGTGCTAACTGCCTGCCTTTTGATCACTGCCGGGGAAGGAGCCTGTGAGCTGCCTATTGATGTGGCAGGTGGGTGCCTCGTTTGGTGTCCCTCTCTTTTGATGAATATCAGTGATATCGGAGGATGGGAAAGTGGTCCTGCATTTCTGGAATGGATTATTGCAATTACGGACTGTGGATTTTTTCAGACATGGTTTTTATATTGCATTTTTTTTAAATCGCCCGCTCCTTTTCTCTTTTGTTGTGCAAGAAAGGGTGTTTGGGTTTGATGTTCTGTTAATTTTTTGTGTAGGGGAGGAGTTGTTTTTTGGGGGTCAATGTTCCTGTTCTGTTTGTGGCTAGGGCGCGGGTTTGATGATTGGGATGCCATCCTTTTTTGTATGGGGGGAGTGGGCTTGATGTTTCTCTCTGACTGACTTTCATGTCATTTCTTTGTTTTGTTGCTCAAGGTTCAAGGTTAATTTTATTGTCAAAGTATGCACGTATAATACTACTCTGATATCTGTCTTCTACAGATAGCCATGAAATACCCATGATGAAGTAAAAGAAATAAAACTTGCAGACCCTAAACTCCCCTATCTCCTCCCCACAGACATAGAACAGCAGCAATACAATCCTTGACTCCCTCCCCCACAGAAAAAAAAACAGCAACTACTATCTCCAAACCTGGAAGTGATCACTGACCAATTCCGGACGCCGGCAACCTGGCAGCCTCCATCGGGAGAACTCGCTGACCAGCTCTGAACACCTTCACCTTGATGCATCAATCTTCCTCTCCACTTTGAGGTGGATTCGTTCATGATCCCGAGTCCCATTTTTGGTTTTTACCACGAGGTCTGTTGTGTTTTTGGTTCTTTTCGGGTTGTTGTCTCTGATCTCCATGAATCAGCTCTCGGGAAATAGAATAGCGCTGGATCCTTCGATCAAGATGCAGACTGTACACCACAGTCACCCAGGGTCTCCGCAACACAAGCAATACAGAAAGAACTAGCAGAGCATGTAGAAATGTGAAGTCATTTTAAAGATTTGCTATCTGATAGATGTCGCCAAGGGATTATTGTTCACTGGCGCCATCCTGACTGGAAGCTATCTGGAGAAATACAAATTTCAGATTTGTAAATGGATACATGGTTGGACAATAAATGAACCTTTTCAGCTTTGACTAATTTATAATTTGGTTATTTATTGTATGTTTTTCAAATTTAATGTATAAATATAAATAATATATTGCTGATAAATGCAATACCCAAAGTTCTTCCTCCGCTCCTTTACCTCTTCAAAGACTGCTAATGACCAAAAATTGGTTCATATTACTGAGGATCCTTTCTATACAGCTTGCTACTTTTGGAAAGGGAGCAAACAAAAAACATATCAAATTTTTCAAAACAAAATTCTATTATGTTCTCCATAAATAGTGCCTGACCTGTTGAGTATTCTTGACATTTTCAGTTTTGACTAAAAACTTCAGCTTTCTTTAGCAATACAAAAGTATTTTACAGTAACCTACTCAACTTGAAAACCCATCAAAACGGTATAGTTTACATTCTCTACATGAACATTAACACAATAAATCTTCAATATTATTCAAATAGTAATAACCAGCTAAACTGCAATAACAAAGCCATGTTACATGTTGTCAAAGCCAGAGTATAAGTCAGATCACAAACAAGAGAAAATCTGCAGATGCTGGAAATCCAAGCAACACACACAAAATGCTGGAGGAAATATAAATCAGATGCTGGTTGGTATTTATAAACAGAGAGCTTGTTGCTTTTTCTTGGATTACTCACAGTTAAAGAAACACTTACATATGGTTACATTTGTGGGCACATCCACACAAGATGCATCCTACTTTCTTAATGCATCACTGGAACTAGTTCTCAGTTCGTTTTTAGTTTGACTACAAACACATCTCATTCTATCCAAAATGAGTCATCTCCTCTAATGTTATCATGCACTGAATAGACCTGAGAGTCATCCTGACTCAGTACATCTCTTAGAGTCAAATAATCGTAAGTTTAACCACGCACTGATATAAGCACACAACCAATACAAACAATTATTCCAAGCCAAACTGAGTAGGAGCTACTCTGCTGGGGTACTTCTTTTTTTGTTGTTAGTGGAATTAAAAGCCATTTCACTGTTCTAAAGGAAACACAGTTCACACCCTATACAAGCCAACATTTATCTCTCCACCATCAGATATCACAGGATTGAGGACCCATCTTATCGTGTATTTGCAGGACTCCCAGTTTAGAGGCTAGCTGTCACGTTTACCAGTCCTTTAGTAGCTGCACTTCTAAAATAAATCATTGTTTGCAAAGAACATTGACATGTCAGATCGTAGTGTGAAATAAATGAAGGCTTTCAAAAATACCATTAGTCCTATCATTATATTCTCTATTGTAAGAAGTGCCATTCCAAGTTTATCACAACTGACAATTCTCTCGTGAAAATTACTTTTTCCTAAAATCATGAAAGTTTCTTTCAAAATATGCTTTAAAAGAGATCAGAAATGGAAATGTTTAGCCAGTTGTAAAACCAACTGGACAACTGATATAAATATGGAAGCTTGCAATATAAACACTGGTCTTCTCAACGCTGCCACCTGTGGTACCAATCTATGATAATCCCACTTGCCCACAGTAGGCCTGTATCCATCTATGCCTCCTCTTGCAACTGCTTTCAGACATACAGCAATCTCTATATGGTAAAATATGCCCCTCATATCTCCTTTAAGTTTTGCCCCACTCACTTTAAACCCATGCCTTATAGTTCCAGTCCAACCTGCTCAGGGAAAAGGATTCTGGCTGTCTACACTATCTATGCCCATCATAACTTTGTAAACATCTGTAAGGTCATCCTCAAAATCCTTTGCTCTGGTGAGAATAGAACCGGGCTATCGAATCTCTCCTTCATTCCAGACAACATCCTTGGGAATTTATCCTGCACTTTGCTATTTACCACCACGTCCTTCCTGAAGTATGGCAATCAGAAAGTTACACAATACTCCAAATTAAATCTCATTATAACATTACTTCCCAACTCTCATACTCAATCCCACAGCCTATGAGATGAAGTGTTTTCTTTGTTACCCTAGTCCCTTCTGTTGTTGTCTTTCACACCAAGGTGTCTCTGTAAGATCAATGCTCACAAGGTCCCTGCTTCCTACCCTGTATTTTCTCCTAGGATTGTACCGGTAAAGTACATTGCCTAGATTATATGTTTCCAACTACTGTAAATGCTCATAAAAATCATCTGTAACAGAAAGTTGATAAGTTTCTCTAGAATTTTCTTTTCTTCACTAAGAACGACAAAGATCATAAATCCCAAATGAAACATAAAAAAGGTCAGTGTGCATTTAATGCCTGTTTGTGATCTGGTACAATTCTATAAGATAACTCCTAATTATTCCAATTCAGTTTCAGCATCTTATTCAGGAAACAGGTGAAATATCAGATTATCTTTTAAGGAAGTGTATGACTGGAGGTAGTTAATGAGACAAAAACAAACTTCACAATACCCAGAATTTGGAGAAAATCATTGGTGCTCAACACCAACATTCAAAAGTAATCTTCACAAAGCCCTACCAATCTGCAGTGAGAACCTTCCTTTACATTATGCCTGGTATTATTGCACTGAGGGTGTAATTACATTAAAATGTTCTTACAGAATATACAATCATTTTAATTACATTATTAAAGATAGTTCTGATTAGAATCTATAAATGTACATTATAGAAATTGAAATATCATGGAGGTAAGATAAATGATTTTAATACCTGTAATTCATAATTTCAAACATCGGTCAGAGAACTAAAGTACACCGTAATAATACATTGTTTCATTAGTTCATAAATGGTTTGAAAATCACTCCCATTCAAGTGACTTTCTTGATTCTGAAGGCTACAACAATGCAAACCTGCAGCAATGCAGAAACTTTATTTCTTCTTTAAACTTCACACTGGGTAATTCTGAAGCTGCTAGAAGTTTTGCTCCACGATGAAGGCAAACATATCTAGCTTTGTGAATATTACTCCCACAAGAGTGAAATCATTAAAACATTTCTAAGGACTATTAACCATAATTTAAGAACAAAAGGAGTCAGTCAAATGGAAGCAATTGAATTGGGTCATTCCACTTATTCCTTTTTATTATCATGACAAGATACAAGGATGTACAAACAAAACAAGGAAAATATCTGGAGGTGGGCTCAAGTCTGTGTTTTTAATAAAATGCAAGAAGGTGGAGATAAACATATTATCATATATTGTTTGGTGAAAAACAAGGAAGCAAAACAGCTTTTTGAATAAACCAGTCTTCCTTTGACTGGGTTTATCTAGCTTGTGCGATGTATGACTTAGCTTTTGGCATGAAAGTACAACTTAACTAGCTATGAAAGGTGAAAGAAAGGAAAATTTCAAGATTAAACGCATTTTTGACTACAACACAAGGAAACAGAACATCAAATGTTGTAATGTCTTAGAAGTCGTCAGCAGCTCAGTGGGAGTTTCTAATGGTTTGGGATTTTTAATCTTGTGATGGGAGTGAAACAGTAGGGAACTCTGGCCTCAGGAAGCAAAGTGGCACAAACTAACAAGACTGTATTCGTGGAAATATGTCACAGGACAGTGCTGTCTAGCGAGATTAGGATCAGCTGCTTTTCCAGCTTGGAGCTATAAAACAATAAAGGCTATTTTATGTGGTTGTTGAGACATAGTTTACTGAAAAATCTGAAAGTATTCTAAAAATGGAGTACTCGCAACATGGCATAAGTGATTAAGCAGCCAATATACAGTGGCATGCACAAGTTTGGGCACCCCAACAGATTTGAGCTCTCACATAACTTTTACCAAGGTCTTAGACCTTAATTAGCTTGTTAGGGCTATGGCTTGTTCGCAGTCCTCATTAGGAAAGGCCAGGTGATGCAACTTCCAAAGCTTTATAAATACCCTGACTCCTCAAACCTTGTCCCAACAATCAGCAGCCAGGGGCTCTTCTGCCTAGCACTCTGAAAATTAAAATAATTGATGCCCACAAAACAGGGGGGCTCTTCTAAGCAGCTGCCTAGCACTCTGAAAATTAAAATAATTGATGCCCACAAAACAGGAAAGTCTATAAGAAGATAGCAAAGCGTTTTTTAGGTAGCCATTTCCTCCATTCATAATGCAATTAAGAAATAGCAGTTAACAGGAATGGTGGAGGTCAAGAAAACTTTCTAAGAGAACTGCTCATAGGATTGCTAGAAAGGCAAATCAAAGCCCCTGTTTGACTGCAAAAGACCTTCAGGAAGATTTAGCAGACTCTGGAGTGGTGGTGCACTGTTCTACTGTGCAGTGACACCAGTACAAATATGATCTTCATGGAAGAGTCATCAGAAGAAAACCTTTCCTGTGTCCTCACCACAAAATTCAGTGTCAGATGTTTGCAAAGGAACATCTAAACAAGCCTGATGCATTTTGGAAACAAGTCCTGTGGCCTGATGAATTTAAAATAGAACTTTTTGGCCGCAATGAGCAAAGGTTCATTTGGAGGAAAAAGGGTGCCAAATTTCATGAAAGCACAGGGGTGGATTGATCATGCTTTGGGCTTCTGTTGCAGCCAATAGCATGAGGAACATTTCAATTATAGAGGGAAGAATGAATTCAATTAACTACCAGCAAATTCTAAAAGCAAACATCACACCATCTGTAAAAAAGCTGAAGATGAAAAGGGGATGGCTTCTACAACAGGATAAAGATCCTAAACACACCACAAAATCCACAATGGACTACCTCAAGAAGCACAAGCTGAAGATTTTGCCATGGCCTTCACAGTCCCCCAACCTAAACATCACCAAGAATCTGTGGATAGACCTCAAAAGAGCAGTGCATGCAAGATGGCCCAAGAATCTCACAGAACTAGAGGCATTTTGAAATGAAGAATGGGCATAAATCCCCCTAACAAGAATTGAAAGAATCTTAGCTGGCTACAGAAAGTGCTTATAAGCTGTGATACTTGCCAAAGGGGGTGCCCAAACTTTTGCTTCGGGCCTTTTCCCTTCTTTGTTATTTTGAAATTGTAAAAGATTGACATAAAAAAGTAATCTTGCTTAAAATAATAAAGAAATGTGTCATCTTTATCTTTATGCCTCTTGGAAATCAGGCCATCTTTTACTCGCTTAGCTATTCGCAGTAACAACAATTTTGACCAGGGGTGCCCAAACTTTTGCATGCCACTATATGCTGAAGCAACTAATTGGTTCAAATGAAACAACCAAGAATAATAACCATGAAATTGCCAGATAGTTGTAAATATTGAGCTGATTCAGTGATTTTCAGTTGTCCTTAGTCTGTCCGTCGTGAATGGCACAGCAACATAGCTGATTATTAACTACCATCAGAAGTGAATTAGTTGTATCATAACTAGTGCATTGAAAAATGGATAACATTTGACAAATAACCCTGCAATGATGTAGGTATTGAACTCAGACATGAGAACATTGCTTTTAGCCGATTCCACAAATATGTAGCAACTTGTGTCTAAATTGGGAATGCTGTCCATTAAGTCAGCCACGCACCTGCTGAATAAAGTCATACCCACATCAGCCCCTGTGGAAAACACATTAGAATCTTCTATCACATTTCCTGGAAGCATCCTGTCTGCCTAACAACTTGTAGCACTGCGGCTTCGCAACACCCAAGACTTGGATTCAATCCTGATGTTGTGTTCTACTTTCATAGTGTTTCCACTTTCTCTCCATGACTTTGTAGGTTTCCTTACAGTCCTCTGGTTCCTCCCACATCCCAAAGATATGTTGGTAGTTAAAACTGCCCTTTGTAAGAGGTAGGAGGACAGTTAATCAGAATGTGCAGAGATTTTTTTTTTTAATTTTGGAGGAGTGCAAAATCAGTAATAGTGATATCAGTGATATCAGTAATAGTGGGCCAAAAGGCCTGTTCTGCACTTTCCAAGACCGTATGACTCGATAACTTGAAATGGAGAGCTAAGCAATTCCATAAACAATAGTTCAAATCAGAATCTTGTACTTCGCCACATCTTCCTATGAAAGGTAAAAATTAAACAGAAAACAAGAGGTGAATACTCCACAAATATCCATGTTTTCAATTACATCACTGATCATCATGCAAGTATTAAAGGCTAAAGCACTTGCAACCACATTGAACCAGAATTGTTGAGTCGATGACTGAACTTGGTCAACTCTTGTCAGCATCATAAAAACTGGCTTTCACCCTACTTGATTCAAGGGAAGTACAAAATATAGTAACATGGACCAGACAAAATCCTGACTGAGGTACAGAAAGCATGTAGTCTGGATCTTGCTGTTCCTCTTGCTAAGTTGTTCTAATACAGCTAAATACTTACTTTGAACTGACAACATAGAACATTTCACAGCAGTGCCCTCTTCATAATAAACTGGACAAATCCAATGTAGCAGATCTCCACCCAATCAATCTTCCCTCAATTGGTAAAGTGATAGAAGATACAATTTTCAATTAACACTTGAGTTCCTAAAATCTGGTAGCAATGTTTAACTTGGGTTTTACTTGTAATACTGACCTCCAGATCTTGATATTGTTTTGGTCCAGACATTGTCCAGAGGGCAAATTCCACGAGTGAGGTCAGATCAAAGCAGCATTAGACTGAGCTGGACTTCAACAACTGTGTTAAAACTGAAGTCCATGAATGAAAAGAGGATAACTAAGGAGTCAAAACTTGCACGACGGAAGATAATTATGAGAAGTCAATCATAGCTGTATATTCACCAAAGGATATATACCTGCAGATGTTCCTCAGAGAAGTATTCCAGGCCCAGTCTTCAGCAGCACCACAAATGGCCTTCCATTCATAAAGTCAGATGTGGGAATATTCACTAATAAATGCACAATATTCAATACGAATCACATTTCCTCAGAAAATGAAGCAGTCTGGTCCATTACTTGTAAAATAGAGTCCAACAATGTATCTGCCATGAATAGCATTGTCATCACTTGGAGCCAGCTTCGATCAGAAGGTCAAATGGTGTGACCTTTGCATCAGGTTGGCCAGGGCAGGAATGTAGGAGACTGAATGAATTGTGAAAGGCATAATTAAGGTACATTGCTGCAGTCCTTTCCCCAGGGTAGGACAGTCTAAAAGTTGGAGGAGTAGAGTTAGGGTAAGAAGAGAAAGATGCAAGAGCAACTTGAGACACGAAGCATGGATACAGGCACAGCAAGCCCACACCGACCACAGTTCCCACCCAGCTAGTCACAAACCCTAGTGTTCAGCTCATATCACTCTAAGCCCCACCCTTCACATACCTATCCAACAGCTCCTTAAATGATACTATTGTACCTGCCTCAACCATTCCCTATGTGGAACAGATTTGTTTGGAACTACAGGAGATGCTCAAGAGTCTTAATGAATACTTCTCTTTTTGTTTTTTAATGTGGACAAAATATGAAGACTTTGGCACTAGGAAAAGTAAATGGGAGATTTTGAAGATAGTCCACTTTGCAGAACAGGGATGTGCAGAAAATCTTCATAGGTAATTTGCTAGTGCCTTACATTGTATATTCCAGAACACAGGGAGGCAAGAGAAGCAATTGCAAGAGCCCTAGTGAAGTGATTTGCATAATCATTAGCTATAGATGAGATACCAGCTCCCAAGGGAAATGAATATTATGTGTTGGTTTAAGCAGTACAGCAAAATACAAACTGGGAGCTAAAGACTAGTAAGTCTAACAATGCATTAGAAGGAATTCTGGGGACAAAAATCTATTACATCTGGATTTGCGCATGGGAGATAATGTCTTATTGACCATTTAAAAAGTTTTTTTTGAAGATGTGACCAAGTAAGATGATGACAGCATGGTTGTAGACATTGCTTCTACAGACTTAAATAAATCCTTTTGTAAGGTAGGCTGTTTGGATATTCAGATCACATGGAATCCAGGAGGAGCTGACTAATTGGATACACAATTTGCCCTAGAGAAGAAAGCAGATGTTGATGGGGGAAGGTCATTATTTTAGAAACACGAGAAAGTCTATGATGCTATCTATGCTCCTACAATCACAAATGTAAGAGAATCTGCGGATGCTGGAAATCCAAGGCAGTGCAAATTTAATGCTGAGGAACTCAGCAGGTCAAAACCATCTATGAAAAAGAGTGAACAGTCGACGTTTTGGGCCGAGACCCTTCTGGAGGCCCATGACTCATGGTGTGCATCAGAGGTTGGCACCGGTCACATTTTGTTTTTGTCCTACATCCAATTTTACATGTATATGTACAAGATATGGTTTGTAAGTCTGCAGATGACTTTCAAATAGGTGGTATAGTAGACAATAAAAAAAGTTACATCAATTATTGGGGAATCTTGATCAGCTGAGAAAGTAAGATGAGGAATGGGAAATGGAGTTTAAATCAGATAATTTAAAGTGAGGTGATGCATTTTCTGAAGTAAATTTGAGATGGGAATTTCACAATCAATGGCACGGCTATGGGGTGTTGCAGAACTGAGTGACTTTGGCGTACAAGTACATGGTTCACTAAAAGTGAACCTCTTCCTCTCCCTCAATGTCAAAAAAGTGAAGGAGTTGATTGTGTGTTACAGGAGGAACAGAGACAGGCTATCCCTATTGACATCAAAGGGACTGTAATTGAGAGGGAAAGTAGTTTCAAGTTCCTTGGTGTACACATCACCGGGGACCTCAGCTGGATTGTACAAACAGGCTGCATGATGCAAAAAGCACACTAGCACCTCTTTTACTTCAGGCAGCTGAAGAAGTTTGGTATGAGACCCCAAATCCTCAGGACTTTCTACAGGGGCACCAAGAGCATCCTGACTGGCTGTGTCACCACCTGGTAAAGGAACTGTATTAACTTCAATTGCAGAGTGCTGCAGACAGTGGTGCCGACAGCCCAGCACATCTGTGGATGTGAAATTTCCTCTATTCAGGACGGTTCCAGCCAGCAGGTGCATAAATAGAGCCTGAAGGTTCATCAGGGACTTCAGTCACTGCAATCACAAGCTATTTCCGCTGCTTCTATCTGGCAAATGATACCACAGCATTAAGGCCACGACCAATTGGCTCCAGGACAACTTCTTTCACCAGGCCATCAGATTGATCAATACACATTGATCTGATTGCATATCTGACTGTACATACATGTATCTAAAACAATTTTGTATACACTTTTAGTGTTTCAGCAAAATCCTCCCACATTTCCCTTCTTTACTGCTTGAATATAGTGATGGAGATGCAACATCAAGATTTTTACTTCCTTGTGCTGTGAGATGGATTTAAGAAATTAAATTCTTAATTCTAAAGTGGCAGGTGAAGACGTTTATTCAGCTGCCAGAACTAAAGTTACAGGGATACATTGGACAGGCTAGTTCCTTATTCCTTGAAGCATAGGAAACTGAGAGGTGATCTTATAGAGATATGGAGCAAGAATAGGGTGAATGAACTGACTCTTTCTCCTGGGGTTTTACTTTGAACTTTGGCTGGAGAATCAAGAACTAGAGGATTCAGGTTTAAGAGGAAATGATTTAATCAGAACTCAAGGGGCTACCTATTATTTTTAAACTGGGCAGCTGGTTTATATGAACAATAACAACACCCAAAACTCTGAGAGTCTTAAATTTGTCATGTAGGTGTTGTTTATATTTAAGCGTGTATCACTGTAAATAAATTAGTTGTGTTTCAAACTATTTTGTTAGTTGGAAGTAGTAGGGAGAGGGGGCCCACTGCTCGACCAGTGAGTATTGGCAGTTACATTCACAGTGAAGAATAAACAGGGAAGAAATTAAGTATTTGAAGATTTGATATCTACAGTACAACCTCCCTTTAGTAATAGTATTCATAACTATTTATGTCTAATAGGGCTGAAGGTCTTGGAATGAGTTGAGAACTTCACAGTCAGCGAACACAACACCATTTGGGGTGGGGGGGTCACTGTTTCCTCACTGAGGTGTGGTGTGGGGATACACAATGAGCTGAAAGAGGATGTCATGGACGCACATATAATATGAAGTTTTAAAGACATTTGGGTAGGTACACGGATAAGAAAGGTTTATAGGGCCAATGTACACAAATGTGATTGGCACAACTAACATCTTGGTTGGCATGGTTAGGTCAAAGGGCATATTTCTATGCTGGAGATTTATGAATTTATACATCATCATAAAATTATTATTGGAATATTTATAGGATTTGAATCCAATGTTCTCAAGTGCACTGTTTGAGAATTTTAAACTGGACTAATAACAATTACTAATTTACAAAGCCAACTAGAAGCTCATTCTCCATAGTGCCTTCTTCAGGTAGCAAGTAGAAGATTTTAAAACTCTAAAATAAGAAATTTGCACAGTTCATGATTTAGAGGATGACTAGTGAAAAGATAAGCACCGTTACTTGTTGCTTCAATATAGTGCAAGCTGTAAGACTTTACATTGCATTTTAATACTTTACAATGTATGTTTCTCATTGTTTGAAGTATGTTTTTGTAACTTTGAGCATTCAGAGAAGCCTCAGAACCTTGTACTGTTAAAATGGTTTGCTATGGCTTTAGTGGTTGACCACATACAGTGGATTGCTTTTCCAAATACATCTGCAGCAGACTGACAACATAAATCGCAAATAAAATGCTGCAATTCCCAACAAGTCAAAACTTCACCACAGTTTATAATACTGTGGACAATCCTAAACTTCTAAAGACATCTCAAAAGTCAAATTTCAAAGCAAGCACAAATAAAATAAGACAGCATGTAGAGAGGCAGTAAGTCTAGGCATTTATTTTGATAATGCATCCTCTGACAGCATTTAAAATAGGGTTTTACTCTGAATTTAAGACCTTACTTTGAGAGATCAGATTGGATTATCAGAGGAAGGCTTGTCAACCCCAGTTTTCTGGAAAAAAGGAACCAGTTTAAATGAACAGTTTGCCAGAGACATGCTGTGTACTTTGATCAAAGTTTCATTAAAAAAACACAAATTCAAAAGTAAATTTGAAATCTATCCAATAAGACATTGAATTATTTATCAGAAAAACATCAGTACAAAATTCAGAACATCTTTGCAAAATGATTGATACCATTTCTGTTGCAGCAGAATCCATTAGAAGATCTGACTGTATGTGGTCAACCACTAAAGCAATAGCAAAGGGAATCCTTTACAAGATCTGACTGAAGGGAAATGGCTGATTACAACCAATGACAAGCTCACTTGGTCTTTCAGCTCAAATTTACATCCATCTGCTAAGTCATCTTAATAACATCAAGTGGTTTCACCTCAGGTTGAGTGGAAATTCACTGCAAGGTAACAACCCTTCCTTGCTTTTTGACTTCCCTTCCACAATTTCTTCCTTATTTTTCCATCTTTTTGGCATATTGATATTGCTGCTAAGGAGGGACATTTACTATACTTCCTTAACTAACCTCAAAGAGGTGATTGTGAACAACTGTAGTCCTTAAGGTGAAGATACTCCTACAGTACAGTTGGGTAGCAAGTTCCATGATTTTGACCCAGGAACGTGAAGTAATGTTGGTGAATTTACACATCAGAGTTGTGTGAGACTTACATGAGAACCCACATATAGTGTAGTTCCTTTATCCTTTTTGGGGGCAAAGGGCACAATTTTGGAAAGACTGTCAGAGTGGCCTGAGTGAGTGACTGCAGTGCACATAGTTGATGGTACAAATTGTGGTCAACTTACTCTGTACTGGAGCATGTGCCATGGAGGTAACTATGTCCAGGATGGTTTCAAGCGACATAAGTCTTGTTGGACCTACACTCTGGTTATGCAAAGAGTATTCCAACATACATTAAAATTTTGCCTTCCAAGCTGGGACCAGAAATCCAATTTCATACAAGTCCTCCCATAAATTTTTGAAAAATTAATAATCATACTTAATGTTTTGCAGTGTTCATTAACAACTGTGTACAATATACTGTATGCACCACTGAACTCTTAGACAAAATTACTTTTAATCTGCCAGTTGAGTATTCACGGAGTGTGCACACCAGCTCACTGATGTCTTCAACGACATCTTCAGCAATTCACTCATCCAGGCTGCTGTCCCCACATGCTTCAAATCAGCACCAGCATCCCTGTACCAAAGAACTTAACATCTTCAGAACTAAACAACTACCGCCTGGTGGCACTGACACCAAACCTCATGAAGTGCTTTGAATGGCTGATAATGAGACATATTAAAACCCCTTCCCTTCCACACTGGACACTTCACAATTATATTTGCTGACAGAACTGCTCTACAACAGATGCTATAGCATCAAACACATACTTGGCCCTGTCACACCTTGAAAACAAGGACACTTACATCAGAATGGTGTTTCTGAATTTCAGTTTGGCATTCAACACCATTGTCCCACAGACCTTGGTGATCAAACTCCTTCTCCTTCATCTAACGACACCACTGTGCAACTGGCTGTTGGATTTCCTAACCGTCAGATATCTTCCTCCCCATCGTCCTCAACATGGGTGCCCCAAGGACTGTATGCTGAGCCCATTGTTGTACACTCTACTCACACATGACTGCACTCACTGATAAACACACAAATAACTACACTGTCAACTTGTCGATAACGTGATGGTGGTGAGCCTCATCACTAACGACAATGAGAAAGGTCATAGAGAGGAGGTGGAAGAGCTCGAGGCCTATTGTCAGGCAAACAACCTTTTCATTAATATCAACAGGACAAAGGAGATGGTTATTGACTTCAGGAGAACTCATACCACTCATATCCCTCTTTACATCAGCAGCACAGCAGTGGAAACTGCCAGCAGTTTCAAACACCTGGGAGTCCACACCTTACACAACTGCTCATGGTACCAGAACATATCCTACACAGTTAAGAAAGCTCAGCAATGCCTCTGCTTTCTGAGGAGGCTGAAGAGAGCTGGACTATGCATATCTATACTCATGATCTTCTTTAGGTGCACTGTGAAGAGCATCCTAACATGTTGCATCACTGAATGGTACAGGAGTTGCACTGGAGGGGACAGGAAGGCTTTACAATGAATAGTCCAAACTGCCCAGTGTATCACCAGTGTCAGCCTACCTGACATCAAGGATATCTCTTCTGAAAGGAACCAGAAAAAAATCCAGCAATATTATGAGGAATCCCACCCACTCTGCTCATGACTGCTTGTCCCACTCCCTTCAAGGAGACCACATAGCATCCACTCCAGGACCAGCAGACTCCAAATCAGTTATTCTCCCCAAGTAGTCCAGCTGATCAACACTTCCACCATTACCTTATCATTTCCTGTCAGTCACTTTATGTACAGACTCACTTCTACCTAACATCACTTTATAATATATAATATATTATAGATTCATAGAAAAGTACAGCACAGAACCTAATTCCTTGGCCCATCTAGCTCATGCCAAAACCATTTAAACTTCCTACTCCCATTAGCCTACACCAGAATCAGGACCCTCCAAAAATCTACCATCCACGTACTTATCCAAACTTTGTTTAAACATTGAGATTGAGCTCACATGCACGACTTGATCTGGCAGCTCATTCCACACTCTCATGACCCTCTGAGTGAAGTTTCCCCTCATGTTCCCCTTAAAATTTTCAACTTTACACCTTCAACCCTTGTCCTCAAGTTGTGGTCCCAGCTATCCTCAATGGAAAAAAGCCTGTTTGCATTTACCCTATCTATACCCCTCATAATTTCATATACCTCTATCAAATCTCCTCTCGATCTTCTACATTCTAAGCATTAAAGTCCTATCCAATTCAATCTTTCCTTTTCACTCAGGTACTCCAGACTCAGCAACATCCTTGTAAATTTCTTTTTCCTGCAGGTAGGTGACCAAAACTGGACATAACAGTCCAAATTAGACCACGTCAATGTCTCATACAATTTCAACATAATATCCCATCTCTTGTACTCAATACGTTGAGTTATTAAGCCCAAAGTGACAAAAGCTTTCTTGATTACCCTATCTACCTGTGATACCACTTTCAATGAAGTATGGACCAGTAGTCCATTAACCTTAGTTCTAGCATACTTCAAAATGGCCTACCATTCACCGTATAAGACCCACCCTGGTTGCTCCTACAGATTATTATCTGATGATATATAATAATAATATGATTATACATATAATCAATGTACAAACGCATATAGGTTATCTTTTGTATTTGTTATTTATTATTATGTTCTTTATTTTAGTGCCTTTTTTTACATGAATCATTGCAGCTGGAGTATCAATTATTATGTTTTCCTTTACCCTTGTGTATCGGAAATGACATTAAATAATCTTGAACTTGAATTTTTGTACTCCTTGTTTAGTTATGGATAGCGCTGAGGTAAATATTTGATGAAATTAAGGAACTGTGGGGAGTGTAAGCAAAGTGATACAATGTGGGTAACTTCAAAATATTAATGTTTCTAACTTAAAAAGGAAAATGGGCTTCGAGCTAGTTCTCAAGAACGGGAACATTACATAATGTGAGAACTGACTGTAAATGGTGGAAAACCAATGAAGTGTCAGGAAGTAAGTAATTCACTTCAGGATGCCCAGCCACTGGCATGCATGTGATCACAGAACTTATTTGGCTGATCCAACTGATGTCCTACTCATTCGTAATCCTCAGGGTTTTGTTTGGGGGGGTGGAATTCAGCAACAGTAATGCCATTGATGTCAGAAGTACAGTAATTAGGTTTTCCTTATTTTGATGTCATTTTTATTCCTTTTGCTACTTGTCACTTTTCAGCTCATGTCTCGATGTTGACACCATCTTGTTACCTGCATGTATGGCCTGTGGCACTTGCCCCACTTGTGACCTTATGATGGAAGAAATGCCATTGATAAAATAGTTTAAGAAGTTTGGGCCTGGAACAACATCCTGAAGAACATCTTCAGGAATGTCCTGGGACTGGTGTGAATAAATGGAGTTCAAGAATTAAACTAGAAATGGTACAGAAAATGTTCACAGTAATGCTGCTGGCTTGTGTTATAAGGAGAGGTTGGATAACTTTGGACTAATTTCCGCAGAGTGAAGGAAGCAGAGGCATGACTTTGTATACATTTATAAAAATGTGAAGTGCATAGCTAGGGCAGATAGTCAGGATCTATTTTCACAAGATAGGGGAGACTAAAGCAAGTGGCATAGCTTTAAGATGAGAGGGGAAAGAATTAAAGGGGTCCAAGGAGCAAGTTTTTCCATAAGGAGGGTGGTGAATATGTGGAATGAACTTCAGGATGAGATGATAGAGGCAGTACAACTATAATTTTACAAGACATTTGGATAAGCATGTGGATAGTAAATGTTTAGAGGAATATGAACCAAATGCAGACAAATGCTATCAGAGCAGATGGGAACATTAGTCAATATGAGAGGTTGTGTCAGAGGGCTTGTTTCTACCCTGCATAACTCCATGAATTTACGATTCACTGAAGTATTTCCACTTGCCTCATGGTATTCCCCATGTAACACCTGCCTTTTAACACTTCCCTATCCAGCATTCAGGAAACAAAACAGTCCTTCTGATTTCACCTCTTCCAATTAATGCACTGTATTTGTTGTATTCTCTCCTAAACTAGAGCACTGAGAGCACCATGACTAGGTCATAACAATACAGCCAGTGTAAACTCAGGAGACAGTGTATCCTTACACCTATGCACTGTACAACACAACTTTGAGAGCTGAATTAAGCAATTTCAGATAAGCAAACATTCCTAATGGTGTTAAAACTGGCCAGTTCCACAATAATGGCATCCATTTGTAACATTACTCAGTCGTCTTCTCTCCACTGATGTGTATGTCCAACATTCACATTTATTTCAGCCTTTCCAGAAATGTGGTGTTCTGCATCTCAAAGTTCCAGTGTTTCTTTTCTCTACCACTCTCATTCATCCCCGTTTCTGCACTCCACCAGAAACACTAGCTGCAATTTAAAACAATGAACACTCCAGTCTTAGGAGTGAAGTGACACTGACAGCATTTGCATGAAATGAACAATCTTGATCTCCTTCCTATGAGAAACATTTAATCTGCTTTTATTCTTCATCCTCCGCACTATGAGGCTGTTAAACCATGGTTATATTTTCAGTTTCCCAGTTCTGATAAAAAGTCAGGGACTTGAAAAGTGAATTCAGTTTCTTTCCATCGATCCTGCCTGAACCCAGCGTATACCCATAACATTTTCTGTATCATATCTATTCCAATGCCTACAATCAAGACTCTGCTTTTCAATTCAAATTTTCCAGTTGAAGTCACTGTCTTTGCATTTATCTGGACTCCTTAATGCCACACTCAATAACATGCTATTTTGATGTCAAGATCCATTACTCAAATGGCAGCTTGAAATTCAGCTCTTTGGTCCATGCTTGGTCTGAAACTGAGTTACCCTGATAAAACTGAAACTAGGCAAGGGTAAACATGTTATAAGTGAGGATTTGCTGCTCGATTTGCCCTCAAAACCACCTTCAATCAGTGTTTTGGTGACAGGACGTATGAGCGGAATTGATTTTGTCCTATGTTTTGTTACAACAGATAGCATAGCAATTTTCCACATTAACATGTAATTGTTAATGTTGCATGACCTGGAAGAGCATGGCTAGGTTTGTGGCCATTTCAGGAGTATATGACTTCACCGTATCAAGTGCTCTCAGCTGTATCTTTGTACCAGGCACATTAACTCAAATTGTCTGAAGACAAGGTTTCAAAAGATGCTGGAAGCATTGAGCAGTTCAAGCAAAATGTAGAACAGAATCAAAATTAAAGTTACACGTCATTGACCTCTCACCATCCAATAACTACTGCAGGGACTTGAATTTTGCACCATGGAGAAACAAAACCTTGTGCAAGAAATAAAAACAGGATTAGCTTTCACTAATACTTGAGCTGTGAAATGTGTTATTATTTTGGAAACACAAAAAAAAACTCTGATGTAACAAGAGATTCCCAAAGTTCATCACATCAATTAATGAGGTGAAAAAAATTGCATGTAAGATCTCCAAATGATTTTCAGTTTACAAGCAATGTCAAATCTTCCAAGTTGGCAATTAAACCATGCAATGAGATGTACATCTGTCTGCATGAACAGTCAACCATTTAGAAATAATTCTCTCCATATTCCAATACTTTCACACATATTCCTTACCAATGTTAGTCAATCCCAAGATTTATGGCATTGCTGGAAAAGTATGGGAAACACCTTTGTTGAAAGCTTCATAAATTTAATGCTGTTCCTTTTTCAGTTTTGATGTGGGAAAAGAAGTCACACCCGGATACTTTTACTTGTGTGTGCTTGAAGAATCAATAAAATATCTTTGCAAGCTATTTTATTCATTCCGGCTCATAGTCTACTAGTGGCAATTTCTCCAAGTTATCATGAATGTAGATCCCATTGATGTCTATTAGTTTTCTCGAACCATGAACTTGATTGCCAGAGTCACATCTGTATACCATACCTTACTTTCACCAGAACACAAGCAAGACCAAGGACTTGATTGTGGACTTCAGGAAGGGGAATTCAGAAGAATGCATACTAGCCCTCTCTGAGGTGTCTGCAGTGGAAAGAGTGAGCAGTTTCAAGTACCTGGATGTCAATGACTCTGTAGATCAATCCTAGGCCCCATGTATTGATGCAATTACAAAGAAGGCACACTAGTGGCTATATTTCATTCGGAGTTTGAGGAGATACTCTTGCAAATTTCTACAGAGGTGATACCTGTATACCTGATATTTGTATACCTGATAGAGGTGTACAAGATAGTGAGAGGCATTGATCGTGTGGATAGTCAGAGGCTTTTTCCCAGGGCGGAAATGGCTCCCATAAGAGGGCACAGGTTTAAGGTGCTTGGAAGTAGGTACGGAGGAGATGTTAGAGGTAAGTTTTTTAAGCAGAGAATGGTGAGTGCAAGAAATGGGCTGCCACCAGCGGTGGTGGAGGCAGAAACGATAGGGTCTTTTAAGAGACTCCTGGATGGATACATGGAGCTTAGAAAAATAGATGGCTATAGGTAAGCCTAGGTAGTTCAAAGATAAGGACATGTTCGGCACAGCTTTGTGGGCTGAAAGGCCTGTATTGTACTGTAGGTTTTCTATATTTCTATGCTTCCATGTTTCTACTATTGTGACTGCAAAATAACAAATTCTGCATCATATAAGGCAGTAATATTCTAATATAATGTAGGACCATCATCAAGGTATCTTGTTCATTAATGAATAACTTGATTCGGTGGTCAGACTTGATTTTAAGCCAATCCAAACAATGAAACTTCAAGGAAATAGAAGTCAGTCTCAAGAATTAAAAGAGCATGTTATTCAGCTGAATAAGACAACCAATTATTTTAAGCTGAAAATAAGCACATCCACCTGCAGAGAAGGATGAAATCACTGTTCTTCTAGAGGGGGGCAAGAATTGTGAGGAGTTTTCAGCGCTGGGACAGAAAGGGACTGAGTTTTGTTTGCGCAGCTGAACGACCACCAGATGTTAAAATCAATGGGCCTCAACTATATAATGTTACAGTAAATGGTACCTAATAGCTCTCTAAGCTCAAGCAGACTAATGAAAAGGGAGATCAGTAAGTACATTTACAATAAATTAATTAGCTATCAATAAACTAAATGCATGAATTGGACAAGAGGCAAAGACTAGATTATATTTCAAATTTGATAATAGTTTAAATCACTGATGATTACTCATCTTAATCTGTATTTGGAGGAACAATTTTTTGAGTAAACCATTTTGTAACCTTGCTCATTTAATTACTGAACAGAATGACTAATTGCTTCATTGTTGTGTACAGTGAAATTTAGTTATTTTGATTTTTTAAGATGTACAATTGATATTTATGATGCAAGTCTATGAAATGGTCATCTCAAGGAAAAGATGCATGCCAAATCCGATTACCACAGGTGTTGCATACTTTTATGGAAAATTTTATGTCCAAGGATGAAGATGAATGTACACTTGAACATTTAGGAGATCACTTTTATTTCCACAGTTGACCAGATTGCTGTTCATTTATATTCTAAACATCTCTAACTTTTGTTGAACACTATTCAACCTAATCCTAAACCATTAAGACTTTTCAGGTAGTTTTTCCACTCTGTTACTCTGATTAATGTGCTGTAATTACTGAAAATTTGCACATCCCTTGTAAAAGTGTGCAGAAATTTTAAGTACAATTATACCCAATGCAAATTGAACTTTCTTCAGGTTTTTCTGCAAGTTTTAAAACATTGTCAGAAATAGCCATATAAATGGCCACGCACCCAGAATGAACTGTAGGTTAATGTAACTGGTGGAAACGTACTTAATTCACAATCACCGACATTGAGCTGTGGGTTCACTTTAAGAGGATGCTTTGACGTAATGACAGAGTATTTTCACTGCAATTTGTGTTCAGTGTTTGGAGTACAGTAAGTGACTTTTTACAGTTTTTCTTCAACATAAAATACCTCACACTGTTTTATTTACGAAAGCCTACATTGGTGACCCAATGCTCTGGAACACCTCTGGAGTTATTGAACATGTTGGTCAATGCAGTTGCTTTCAAACTAATGGAGTTTTGGAAGTAAAATGCCATTGTTTGGTTTGTAGAAGCCAAGGCCCAATTCATGCTGCGAGAAATCACCGCTGACAACACCATATTTTAACAAGTGGTAGCATTTCTCAGAAACTCCATGGCTGTGGGAGTGGTGCATCTACTAGAACACTTGGCTGAATATGATAATTACCTATCACTGGAAACTCAGCTTTTACAGACTTTTGGACTATTGAGCATGCCAAACATTTGCTCTCCTTGCCCAGCCTCAATGATGCTAAGCCTTCAGAGCTAATAGACCACATGCTGTCTCTCCAGGGAAATCACTATCCTTGCTTTATTTTTCAAAAACTTTACATATAGCAAATGCCTGATCGAATTCACAGAGCCTTCACTAATGCACCTGAGTTTGGTAAAACGGCTGAAAATCTACACTGAAAGGCAGTGGTGCATCATTCCACCTCCTTTCCCTACCTCAATAAGCCTGGTCAGCAAGGACCCCCAACAGAAGGATGCCCATGGCTGAAAAACAGATAACTCCAGGCCTGTGTTTTTACCCACTCACTTTAGTAGGAATGCTAAAATGTGCCAACTGCCTTGCAGATTTGACAGTTTCAGCACCTTAGGACATCAGAGGTCTACAAACTGCTACTGTTCATTACCAAAACGCTTTCAGGGCAATGCTTCCTGTGTGGCATGGGTGCTCAAGTGAGTGTGCTGCCAGTGTCGCCTGTTGGTGAGAAGGCAAAGAGTGACAAAACCTTGCTGGAGGCTGCCAACGGCAGCAAGATCCAGACTTATGGGACACGATGTGTGACATTCTGCTTCAGTGGGCAACGTTACACATAGGATTTCTTCCTGGATAAAGGGGCTAGACTTCTGCTCCCATATGCCCAAGGACTATTAGTTGACATTAAGAACTGCCAGCTTTTGAATGTCAAGGATTTGGGTTGGTACCCTGCTCCCTCAGTAAATGCCCCACAGCCACTCTATCAAGCACATGCACCACCGCATGCAAGTTTACTCGACTGCTGGGCAAAGACCCAACGCTCACCAAGCCCACATTCTCCAGTACAGTCACAAAACACATGGTCTAGCACCACATTTCTACAACTGACCTGCCAGTCCATGCCCACATGCGTAGACTGGAGCCAGAAAAGCTGACAACTGTGAAGGCTGAGATTGCCAACATGAAGAAGACTCAGCCCCTCCATGTGGTCCCTTAGTCCAATGGTAGTTGCCACACATGTGGCAACTTACCTGGTCCCACACATTTAAGACCTTTTGGCACGTTTAGCCATAAAGTTTATTTTTTCCAAAGTCAATCTGGTTAGCTGCCTGTGTGCTCAGAGGACATTCGCAAAATGGCTGTGATAACCACATTTGTCCTCTTTGCATTTCTACGCCGAAAAATGCAGCACAGACTTTCCAACAGCTGATGGACTCTGTAAGAAAAGAAACAGATTGTCTTTTGGACTACCTGAATGACATACTTGTTGACAGCGCATCCAAATCTGAACACATATCTATATCTCATCTCCGCACAGTTTGAATGTTTAAGCCAGCATGTGCTGACTATTAAACCTCATTAGCAATTAGGCTGCTTGGTTTTGTACTCCAACTGATATTTACTCTGACCACAGTCCCCAATCTACATCAGACTTCTGGGCTGTGATTGCCCAGAGCCTTGGCAAAAGGCTACACCACACCAATCCAAGTGGTTTCACCACTACTTAAACGTTGCTCTGAGGGCTTCCCTGATGGATGAGTATTGGCATGATCACCTTCCGCGGGTCCTGTTGGGGCTCAGGATAGCTCCAAACCAGGACCTTCAGTCACCTGCAGCTGATTTGGTATATAAACAGTCACTATGAGTGTCATGTGACTTTATTCCTGATGCTACAATGACCCGGCTAACCTTTATACAGCGTTCCACCCACCTCAGTAAATTTGATTCCTTTCTACCTATTTCTATCTCCCATCACTGCGTGCAGCACTCTTGGGTTCCTGTTGACCTACATTCTGCCTCATTTGTTTTTGTTCACCATGATGCACACCAACAACCCCACAGAGCCCCTTACGATGGCCTGTTCTGCATTTTGGAATGGAGAGGAAAGACGTTTATCATAGATAAGAGGGGTTAACCTGAATGTCTTTCGGGAGATCGCCTTAAAACTGCCCACCAAGACTTGGAGGATTCTACTACCGTGCCCCTGCCATCGCAACATGACCATGAGTGTGTCAACAAACCTCTAGACAACCCAGAGGCATCTGCTGTTCCTCCACCATGGTATATAGTACCTGAGCCAGGCAACTTGTCCGAGCTCTGGATAGGCTCACAATGCCGGTTTTAGTGAAATCTGGGGGGGCCCGTGCAGGGTAATGTAATTGGTGGGAAGGCACATAACTCATAATCACTGACATTGAGTTGGGGCTCACTTTAGGAGGCTGGTCTGATAGGATTATGTAATTATGTAAAGTATTCTTATCATGCTTTGTGTTCAGTGTCTGGAGTACAATAAATATATAATGGCTTATGCCATTTTATTAGCGAAAACCTACAGAACCTTCTGCAGTTTTTGCTAATTGCCTTGGTGTGGAGAACCTCTGGAAGTTATTTTAAAAGTTAAACATACTGAAATGTAAAGGAAACATCAATTTAATAACTGCAGAAAAAATTATCTACACAGACCAAAGGACCATAAGCAACAAAAATATTATCGGTCATAAGGAGTGGTTACGTTAACCCTGCCCCATCTGCACAATGAATTCCTGCCCAGTAAGGTAGATACGAAAGGAGCCAAGGAAGTGGATAGCCAATAAGAAGAGCCATCATGTACACAATATTGATGCCTCAAGATCTGGAAGGTGGTGACTGTCACAAAGAAACATTAGTGAAAAGTACATCAAAACAATTGGCAACCTGCAGCTTGAACAAGAATAAAAGTGTAATCCAGAGTTACATTACAAGTGAAAACAGTTAGTTTTAAAATTACAGTTAAATAATGCTAAATATGATTGACTTTATGTTTTTAGCTCTAATATAATTCACCAGCTACTCCAGCCAAATATGAGGGGTGATTGATAAGTTTCTGACCTAAGGTAGAAGGAGTTGAGTTATACAGCTCTGGTTACATGCACATGCAGGTCAACTCTTTGAGTGATTATGCAGAACGTTTGAAGTTAATAACTCATCTCCTTCTGTCTTAGGCCATGAACTTATCAATCACCCCGATGAGTTAACTGATGTGTTAACTTCAATCTTTCTGCATAATCACTCAAAGAGTTGACCCACATGTGCATGTAATGAGAGCTGTTTTACTCATCTCCCTCTACATTAGGCCACAAACTTATCAATCACCCTGCTGTGGACACTTTCTGGAGGTCCAAGATCTGTATGCTCCACGACCACTGGACTAAGTGTGTAAATGTAGGAGGGGACTATGCTGTAAAATAAGTGTGCTAGGTTTCCTAAAATTGACTCCTTCTACCTTAGGCCATGAACTTATTAATCACCCCTTATACATATTAAATACTTCAATGAGGTAATGAACTCTGATTCTGACAGAAATGCAAAAAGTATTTATCCTAAAACTATTTATTCTTCAGTCAAGATAGTGCCAGTGAACAACAACTGCTCAGGCGACATCCTGCAGATAGCTAATCTCTTCAATCATTACTCTTTCTTTCCATCTTCTGCTTATTTTTGCCTTGATTGTGTTTCAGAAACTGTTGAAGCCTGTGACATGTAATTTGGAATTCAATCTAAAGTTCTGGTGCTCTGCTGTCTCTTGAGAGGACCGTGAGCATGTGCTGTTTTGTGGAGAAGACCAGATATGGGGTGCGGGACCATGTTTAATTCTATTTTAAAGCGTCGAGGCAAATGCAGAAGAGGTCAGTGGTCACTCTCCATGGAGACCATGGGGTCATTGTCAGTCAGTGGCTGGGTCAGTGGCACTCAGACCTAGCATGGTAGTTACTCTTCATGGAAAGCTGGGTTTGTGCGACCACTCTCCTCGATGCTGACCGGAGAGTGTACCTCAAATTCTGAAATTTATGTGATTATTGGACTGCAGTTTATATTGGTTTCCTTCAGTTTTCTGGGATTTTTTTCTTGTTGGGATTGGTGAGAGGACAATATGTTGCTTTCTGTGTAAGGGAGGGATTGGGGATTTGGGGTCTGATATTCCTGTTGGTGGTTTTCCTGTGTGGACATTCTGCTAGTTTTTGTGTGTGAGGGAGGGGTTGGGGCTTTGATGCTATTGTCTTTTCTTTTTTTTCAAGAGAGTGGGTTGGGGTTGGGGCTTTTGCTGTTCTAGCTGTCTAGCTGTGATCTGTTAGTTTTTGTGTGAGGGAGGGGTTGTGTACATTTGTGGCTGTCGTTTTCCATGTGGACGATCTGTTACTTTTTATGCAAAGGAGATGATGGGGTTTTAGGGTCTGCTCATTTAGTTTTTTTTCTTTTTCGAGCAGGGATGGTGGGGTTGATGTCTTTTTTTTAAACAACACTCATGGTTTTTCTGTATTCCATGGCCATCTGGGGAAGACAAATATCAGAGTTGTATTGTACATGCACACTATGACTACAGAATGAACCTTTGAAGCTTAGAACCTTTAGAAATGTTTTCTACTGTATGTTCGTATTAAGTACATAAAGTTAAAAGTTGCAAAATCTCAATAAGAGTCAGATTTTTCTTCAAATAAGTGATAATCCAGATGAGCAATTAAAAATAGCATTCAGGAAAGGGAGTCTCACACTTTGAAGTTCAACCAATTTCTGATTTCTGAAACAGAAACTGTACATGTGGTTTATCCTTTACCAACGTGGTTTGCTGCAGAACGCTCCATGCATTTGTATCGTGCTGTAAGGTTGTGCTGTAAAGTTTCACTCTTAATGTAATGGCCTCTGTAATGTTCCACTGCTAATATAATGGTTTCTCTGTAGCAGTGATGTTTGGGTTATGACTAGAGATTATGGGGTTTTGGAATGTGTGCCATCCAATGAGAGGCACGTTGTTCTTTCTTGTGGGTCTAGAAGCAGGGATTTCATGGTCTTTTGTCGACAAGGGATGAAGAGAGAAGACATGAGAGGAGAGAGTTGGCAGACCACAGGACGGAGTGGACTTGAACCGAGGGTCAGCGACTCTCAGAAGAGGCCGATGAGGGATGAATGGACGGAACTGTGAGCTCAAACGTGCACATTGGACTGTTACATTAAAATAGGCCCCTTTTCTTTTTATTTTCTTTACTAACCCTATAGTCGAATTAAATTTATAAAGTTCAATCATTTAATTACATATGGTGTACTGTCTGATATTCTGCAGTACAGATTTCTAACCGGGCGACACATCATGCAGCATCTACACAAATGAGATTTCTCAGTTTGGCTGGGCCAGAGGCTGTCTTCCCCTAGACCGGGGGTCGGCAACCTGCGGCTCCCGAGCCATTTGTGGCTCTTTCACCTCTGTGCTGCGGCTCCCTGTGGCTTTGGGAAATAATTGGTCAGTATTTAATTAAAATGTATTTTATGTTAGTTTGTTAGCTTTTGAAATGTAATTATGGTGATCTTGTACAACCTAAGTGTAGCGACACATTTCCTGCCACATCATAAAACGGCTCACAATTAGCCAGCATTCCGGCTAAGGGAGATAGCCTACGGGGGTTTGTGAGTACGCGTCTTTTGCAGCATCTGCGTCCATGGGGGCTGGGTTGAGGGAAGCTGAAAAGCAAGGCTGTTTAGTTCGAATAAAGCTATCTTTGACTGCAGTTTACTGACACCGCTACAACGTGTTTTTATCGCTGGCTGTCCAGACGGAAGGTGCTGAAACGCTTTGTCGCGTGTCTGGAAGAAGTGAAAACTTTCCTGGGCAGCAAAGGGCTCACCTTTCCTGAGCTGGAACAGCCAGAGTGGCTGGAAAAGCTACACTTCATGGTAGACATGACAGCGCACCTGAACACGCTGAACACAGCTCTTCAGGGGAAAGGACGTACAGCCCTGCACATGTTGGAGGATGTTTTGGCATTCGAGCGCAAGTTGACAGTGCTTGCCAGAGATTTACAGAAAGGCACTTTGTCTCACTTCCCCAATTTGAGAGAGTTCAAACAAGGTCACGACATGATAATTTCGGAGTATTTACATTCTGCAATCATCGCAATGCAAACATCGTTTGGGAAACGCTTCTGTGAGTTCAGAGAGGAAAAAAACACATTATCCTTCCCGGTCACTCCCTTAAGCATCGATCCTTCCCTACTGAATACGACTGCATTGGCAGGTGTGAGTCAACCTGATCTTGAGATGGAACTGGCCGACATAGCCGACAAAGACATATGGGTGTCCAAGTTTAGACGCTTGACAGCAGACCTTGAAGATGTTGCCCGTCAGAAGGCCGTTCTTGCTCAGAAACACAAATGGAGTGATATTGAAAACCTCACAGATGACAGCTTGCGATCCTGTGTAAAGATGAAGGTGACATCATACAGCCCTGATGTGCAGACGCTGTGCGCTGAGGTCCAGGAGCAGAAATCCCATTAACCAAGTATGATAAATATTTTAATTGCCTATTATTTTACTCATATTCATATTTTTTCATTGTTCAGTGAAATAGTCCTTTCATTTTTCAGGATGACAGCTGGCTGACGTTATTTTTGGTTTGCTGCTGGCGGAAAATTTAAGTTCGGCGTTTTTCATAAATACAAGAAGGACTCAAATAGACATTGAATATTTTACTTAAAAGTAACTTTCAACCCAACGTCTTTTTTTCGGAGTTCAAAATGTTTTTGTTGCATGCAGAAATGTAATTTCGTTTTCTCTGCAGGAGTTCATCAATTTCATAAATGCAACACATTATAGTTTGTTTATACATAGCATAAAGGCAAAAAAAACGTTGTATGCAGTGTTATTTCATTTTAAATGTCAAACGGGTTTTGCGGCTCCCAGTGTTTTCTTTTCTGTGGGAAACGGGTCCAAGTGGCTCTTTCAGTGGTAAAGGTTGCTGACCCCTGCCCTAGACAAACATATTCTGGCTGAAACTGAGGGTTATACATTTGTCTCTGTGCATCATCTGTGACCACATTGTAAAACCTGGATAATGTAGAAATAATTAATGCAATAATTCAGCCATTTTAAGCATCAGAACAGGAACTTAACATCTACAGAATCTGACACTATCTGAGAGACATAAGACAATGCAAAAACTGATTATTTCAGTAACAGGAGCACAAGAGTAACTTGCAAACAGATCTCTAATCACTATCAGAAGTCATGCTTAAAAACTGACAAAATCATTTTTAGTTTATAAATGATACCAACAATATTCGCAAAGGGAAAACAGTGGACAGCTAAATCATAACCACATCATCAGAAAATGTCAAGAAACTACATCATTTGAAAGCACATCACACTGATGATTTGCACAGTGCATAAGGGAACAGCCTTCACCACATCAGAGAAAAACACATCATGCATTTTCTTCATACTTTCATATTAAATTTTATCATTGCTTTTAGCTTAACAAATGAGGTTTTCAAATATTGATGAACAATAATGCTTGTTGGGTTTGTTAAAACAGCAGCACGAGTATCAAAGTGGTTTGGGATCCAATACAATTTTGTGCAGTCTGATAACATCATTATCCTGTTTACTTCTCTGAAACAAGAGTTTTGCTGATGTTTTACATCTTCATATTGTACTGAACAGTACACTTATCATCATTCTACTTAAGCGAATGACACGGCCACGCTCGTCAAATATTATCAAAGACTTGTTTAAAGAAAAAGATTGTGTAATGTATTGCTTGTGCTCATTTTAGGCACATTAATAAGGGTAGAATTTATTTGCAATTATTCAAAATTAAACAAGGAACTGAATCATTAGTGCACTTCACCAGCCAATCTGGCATTACTTGCAAACAGCTATTTATCTTCACAGCGAGAGGTTAACTAGATAAGCATTGCTAACTTTGACCATCACCTAAATTTACTAAATCATTCATGCGTTCCCAAAGTAAAAGCTAACCTCTCCAAAAGATGTGTAACTGATGACTAAATGAAACCCACAACAATTTGGCAGAGGCAAAATAATTCACAAAAAATATCATCCTTTGCAAACAACAGGGCAGGAGAAATGTGTTGTCGGTAAAGTATCATCCACTTGCGGAATGTTGATACTTCACCAATTCATTCAGAATCAGAATCAGGTTTATTATCACCGGCATGTGTCGTGACATTTGTTAACTTAGCAGCAGCAGTTCAATGCAATACATAATAAGGAAGAAGAAAAAAATAATAATATATAAATAAATAACAGCATATGTATATTAAATAGATTAAAAATCATGCAAAAAAGAAATAATATATATTACAATAGTGAGGTAGTGTTCAAGGGTTCAATGTCCATTTAGGAATCAGATGGCAGAAGAGGAAGCTGTTCCTGAATCATTGAATGTGTGTCTTCAGGCTTCTGTAATTACTACCTGTTGGTAGCAGTGAGAAAAGGGTGCTGGAAGTCCTTGATAATGGACGCTGCCTTTCTGACACACTGCTCCTTGAAGATGTACTGGGTACTTTGTAGGCCAGTACTCAAGATGGAGCTGATTAGATTTACAACACTCTGCTGCTTATTTTGGTCCTGTGTAGTAGCCCCACCTCCTCCAACCCAGACAGTGATGCAGTCTCTCAGAATCTCTCCACAGTACATCTATAGAAGTTTTTGAGTGTTTTTGTTGACATACCAAATCTCTTCAAACTCCTAATGAATTATAATCGCTGTCTTACCTTCCTTATAGCTGCATCGATATGTTGGGATCAGGTTAGATCCTCAGAGATCTTGACACCCAGGAACTTGAAACTGCTGAATCTCCACTTCTGATCCCTCTGTGAGGATTGGTATGTGTTCCTTCATCTTGCCCTTCCTGAACTTCACAATCAGCTCTTTCATCTTACTGACATTGTGCCAGGTTGTTGCTGCAGCACCACTCCACTAGTTGACATAACTTGCTCCTGAACACACTCTTGTCTCCATCTGAGATTCTACCAACAACAGTTGTATCATCAGCAAATTTACAGATGGCATTTGAGTTATGCCTAACCACATAGTCATGGGTATATATAGAGTAGAGCAGTGGGCTAAGCACACACCCCTGAGGTGCGTCAGTGTTGATTGTCATTGAGGAGGAGGTATTATCACTAATCCGCACAGACTGTGGTCTTCCAGTTAGGAAGCCAAGGATCGAATTGCAGAGGGAGGTACTGTAACTTCTCAATCAGGATTGTGGGAATTATGGTGTTCAATGCTGAGCTATAGTTGATGTAGAGCATCCTGACATAGTTGCTTGTATTGTCCAAGTGGTCTAAAGCTGTGTGGAGAGCCATTGACATTGCTCAACAGACATCTTCATCATTAATTAGACCATCTTTAAATCAGAAACTCCAAATAAAATGTAGATAAGCAAATTATCTTTGCAACATACTGGTATGACTCAAGACGGGTCATTTGAGAAATTAAAATCAGGACTAACTGGTGCAAACTGTAAACATTATTTAATATCCTGTTCTTTCACTTAATTAATTTGGGGCAACACTTCATCTTCTCTGAAGCATTACTGGTAATTGGTTGTCTCCCTGAAGGAATAAGTGGTGTGGTGTCCAGGACAAAAAAAAAAATTGATGGTATCTGACCAAAAGTCTGGTCATCATCCTGAAGCATTAATACTTTCCCCTTCCCCAGATACCATCCTACATGCCGAGTCTTTCCTGCCTTTATTTAAGATTAACTACAATTTGTTGCAGAGTGGCAATTTTCTACGAACTCGTGATATCCATCTTAGTCCACCTGCAGTATTTGCAATGAAATACATGATATGTCAAATCAAGGGCTCCTCTGGAATTTCCATAAACAGTGTGTAATATGAACCAGTAAATCAGCTGACATTATCCTTAAAGTAACAATCTTAAAGCAATACAGACACAGTTTTCATTTAATGTTGCATAAAGAACACTTCTCTATATTTTGAAACTTTGAAAATGAATTAACCTATTTACAATCTTCACAGGTTAAACCAAGTTATTGGATGCACACCCTCCATTATCCTCTGAATAATGTATTTTACTCTAGCACAGATCTTCTAGTTTCCCTTACTGCTGTTGAAGTTACACCAAAATCTAATATTGATGAGAGTCAACTCCATGACTACCTTTGGGACTGTTCCTGTTGTGTATTTAATATTTCAGTAACATTTGAGTAAGATTGTAAATATATTGTTTGATTGAACATTCTTTGTTGTTTACATAATTCATTACAGCCTATATGTAAAAGTGTGTAAATAGTATGCATCATTATGCCATGTCATATATGCAAGAAGTAATAAGGAAGTATATATGTTATTCCCCTGATCAGTGTTTTTCTTTCAATTACTTTTAGGTTCTGGAGTTACAAAGCATAACAATGACAAAAGTAAGTTTTAAGATGAACCTATGATGACTACATATTTGTTGTATGATTTTTCTTCATAAAGGGGGAGAGAAAGACATTTGAGTTATACAAAAGGTGCAGCACATGTCTCTCAAAAAGAAACAGAGATGGTTGAGTTAAAAAAGGGCAGATAATGGACAAAATTCACTGGTTCCTAAACAGTGAATATTAGTGATAATAATCATAAATTAAAAAAGCAGAAATGGCTGGCTACATCAGAAAGATGCATTTGATTGCTCAAAAGATGATTGGGTGATGTATGCTGAGCAAATTGAGCAATATTTTTAAGCAAATGGAATAGCTAATGAGAAATGAGTGCCAGCTTTGCTTCATGCAATTGGTGGAAAAGCAAACGGTTTGCATAGAGGTCTGACTGCTTCACCAAACTAGCCGAAATATGTGTTGCTGATATTGTGAATATAATGCACAAATATTTATAACCAAAATCATTTTTGATCCCAGAATGCTTTAGGTTTCATAAGCAGAATCAAAAGCCAGGGGAATTTATTTCAGCTTACAGAGATGAATTGAAGAAAGTTTCTGAGAATTGCCAGTTCAATGAGGGTTTAATGATGCACTGAGAGATAGTTTAATTTCTGGAATCCTACAAGATACCACTCAAAATTGGCTGGTAAATTAAGAACAACTCACATTTAACAGAGCAGTTGAAGTCACTGCACCAATAGAAACAACAGTCGGAGAAACAATTGAGGTGCAGTCAGGAATGAAAATGAATGAACAAAATGGTAGTGTCTAAACAGAAACCTGTCTAGCTGAACAAATTGTGTTATCATTGTGATGGTTGTTCACATACACTAGACCAATGTAATTTAAAGGCAAAGCTTGCAAAAGTGCAAAGAAGTAGGACATATACAAAGGGCATGTCGGACAGACAAAAATAAATAGACTGTGAATGGAAAAGAAAAAGATAAAAAGTCAAGTTGCAGTTTCAAAAAGAACATTATTCTGCACGCAGTTGATGAAAAAAGCTGTTATGAAATGATGAGAGTGACACAGGAATAGGTAGCCTTGAAATAACAATGTGAAAACTGTCAATAGAAAGCAACATGGCCTACATGAGAAGTGAATGGCAAATTAAAATGGAATTGGACACTGGCTGGGCTGTTTAGTCATTTCACGAAATGAGTTTGAAAGGCATTTCAAAGATATTGAGCTGAAGCCAACTAAGAACTTATACTGCAAAAAAAAAGATTAGTCCTGTGGGAATGGCATTTGTAGCATTGAAATGCAAAAACAAAAAAGTCACTCTAGGCTTGTATGTGATAAAAGCAGCATTGTGGGGTCGTGATTGGCTGAGACAGCGACAGTTTGATTGGAGATCCATCCATCATCTGTATGCCTCATTCCCTGCAATAGAGTCTACTGAAAGTGAATTGAGAAAGGTACTGGATACAGCAGTGTTCAGGGGTGTTGTTGGAAAACTCAAACATATCAAAGGTAAAATAGTCTTAAATGAAAATGTCACCACCAAATTTTACAAAGCTTGCCTGGTTCCTTATACCATCTGTGATAAAGTAGTCAGTGGGCTAGATTGTATGGAGGCTGAAGGAATTCTTTCCAGGGTTAAGTGGGGTCCATAGCCAATGCCAGTGGTCCCAGTAGCTAAGAAGACTGAATCTGTCAGGATCTGTGAAGATTTCAAGCTTATCATCAATGCAGTACTGACAGTAAATCAATACCCTCTGCCCAGGATATATTTGCAAACCTTTCTGGAGGAAAGCACTTCAGCAAAGTGGACTTAGAGAGGCCTATATATAGATGGAGATGGGAAAAAAAATCCAAAGTACTTCTCACGATAAGGCTTTATCACTATAATAGGCTTATTTTTGGAGTAGCATCTGCACCTGCATTCTAGCAGAAAGCTATGGACCAGGTGCTGCAAGGCTGCGGTTGAAATTTATAGCTAAGCAGGGAGTAGTGTTGTGTATGTAATATTTTGATAATATTTCAGTCATATTGTAAATATATTGTTTGGTTAAGCAGTCTGTGTTGCTTACATAATTCATTACAGATTCTATGTAAAAGTACATAAATGGCATGTGTGATAAAATCATCATGTCATATATGTGCATCATTACACCATGTCATACATTCATGTCTCACTAAAAATAAAAACAAAGTACACAAGTTATTCCTCACCTTCATGTTTTTTTATCACTTTTTTTTTCTGGAGCTATAAAGCATAAGACTCATCAGAAAGAGTTTCAAGTTCATGATCTCTTTTACTGTGGTTGATGTGCTGATAGATTATGTCGTCACTGACAATTCTTGTTTGATAACTTCTTATCCCATACACCAACAGTGCACACTGATACTCTGCAATTGTTCCTTTGAACTTTCCTGAAGACTTAATTCCAACATTGGGCTCATGCGAATTGAGCTCTTGCTTGAATTATGGTCCACATAATATTACCATTGCCTTCTCTTCCGATTCATTTGAACAAGGCTCCATCAGAAAGTAAGGGATATTTGAGAGAAGGGAGGAAAAAGAAATTCACACAGAGAACAGTGGGCTTTTGCAGAAAAAACTCACTGTCAATTTTTAAACTAAGTACTGGGTATGTGCTTAAAGGGCAATGATCTGCAGGGTTATCTTGAATGCCGGATGAAATCTACTCACCTGAGCAAGAGTATACTTATGATTGAAAGTGCAAGAAAAGTAAACCAGTTTAATTCATGGAACTGTACACTTTGAAGAGAGATTAACTAAACATGGTATAAGATATCAACAGTGCAGAATGAGAAGTGATCTCATTGAAACATTTATAAACAGTAGTAGCTTTTACCTGGGAGATGCAAGGAAGATGCTTCCCCTGTCCGGAGTATGAGAGTCTCAAAATAAGGAGTCAACAATTCAGAACCAAGAGGAAAGGAAAGTTCTTCACCCAGTGAAGTGAAGTGCTGTACAAGAGTTGTAGGAACACAGTTGCTGAGTGTGTTCTGAGGAGATACCCAAGGACCCTTTGAATCCTGCTGAAACTATGACTTTACCCTTTTCCTAGACGCTGCCTGGCCTCCTGAGTTCCTCCAGCATTTTCTGCATGTTCCTCAGATTTCCAGCATCTGCAGATTTTCTCTCCTTTGTGATTAGGTTATTTCTACTTCCATTTCTTAGCCTTGAATTTTCAGCTACCTATTTTGTAGTGATATTTTGTGATTTGTTTCCACTCAGGGAGTTTATATTGTACATTTTCTACATACAGTTTTCATTTTCTAATCTCCAGAGCTTTTAATTGGGATTTCTTTTTAACTAAAATTGTCTTGATAATTAGTAATTTCTCCAGTCTATAGTTGAGTTTGTTGACTTCTTAGCTTTCCTTGACAATATTAAAGTGAAAATAAATTATTCTGGGTTCTCGAACTTCAAGTCTTAAGTTTGGTCTATGGCACGTAATTTAATTAGGACTTCTGTGACCTAGAAATTTATCATGTTGGTGAATAGACTACAACAAATGAAAATACTTCTTCTTATAACCTTTAATTGCAACTGAGGGAAAAGTGCCTTTTGATTCCCTGGAGTGCATTCAAAATTTAATCTAAAGATTTGAAAACTAATATTGTTTATCCACAGTATTGATACAGTAATTGTGAGCTTTCAAAGTTAATTACATCTTGGGTCTAGAATATATTGCGCAGACGATGTAAAATTGAATTAGTGTTTCACCAAATTGAGCAGAACTTTCAGGTGAAGTTACTTTAACAGGAATTGTCTAAAATTACAAATAACTGCTGTAAATCATAAAATAGTATGCTTTGGCTGTGGAAGTCCCAGCAAGTTCAGTAAAAAAAATGCAGTTTCTAAGTTAATATCATCTTTAATTTGAGTATTAAAGGAGCCAAGGGAGACACAAAAATCCATTTGAAATTGACAGAACCTTGAGATACAAGGCAATCATTTAAGTCAACAAATGATTTTTGTACCAGAAGATGACATTCTATTTGCTTGCCTGGCCCTGTAGAAAGAACACTACATCATCCTTTCCAATGTACGTTATGTACCGAACTAAATACTAACTTTCTCCTGAGTACATGCCCTTCAGACAAGTGCTTGGCAAATTTTACATGCTTGAGTGCTCCTTTTACATGGCCTGATTAATGAGAAGTCAACACCTTGAACAAAAGCCACTTTATCATAGGAAAAAAATATAGTGGATACCAGTTATACACGTAAAATGGAGCTGCAGGTTTACATTTTAAAGTAACAGATTTGAAGTATTCTAATACTCATCATTTTCTTCTGCTGGTTACTTTCATCATATGGTTTTAATCTGGGCTTGGACATGACTGAAGGTTTAAAATGAAACTGTCATAATCATTTATGAATAATTCATCATGATGGTGAATCCTTTCATGCACAGTTGGTGACACTGGAATGCATAACAATGTTTCCTCATAAAAGTTTGTGCTAACATGCCCATTTAAAATCTTGTCTCCACTATTTGGAGTCACTGAGGGGATGCACGGGAAAGTATATTATAACACTGACTTTTCTACAATTGGTGGAATTCTCCAGTGGAACAATTTCTTCGTCACCAGTCACAAGTAGGATTTATTGAATTACTTCCAGATTAGAACCAGAGTTGGCTCAGTAGAAAGTGGTACAAGTTACTGAAACATTGCCCAAAGCTGTTTTATTACTTGGTGCAGCAAATCAACAATCCACTTACAGTTGCTTTCTCATGTGTGAAGAGCGGCTGATGGCAGAGGCATCATCAGGAGCATGAATAAAGTGCATTAGTGCTTCATCAGCCAGCAATTAGTATCATTCACAGCTATGTTACCACTTCCTTATTCTAATCAGATTAGGTTCAACTGAAGGCAGTTTTCTGCTGTCAGCTATGTGAAGCAAAACCTATGGTGTTCAGATATGACTAATACACCACATTGACCATCAACAGAGTTAAATATTATTTTGAGCTACATGATGTGCAGGAATTTAAGGGTGCAAATTGCTCTTAAATAATAATAATTAGACAAATAATCTTAATAAATTTGTACAACAATGAAGGGCCGATATGATAGCAAGGAGCTGGAAATGCCTATTAAAATTAGCAAGCAGGTTGCAGTTGACTCTGTAATTCTACATTACTCAAAGCATTAAAGCATTTTGACATGTTTGCCCATGTCTTCCTCTACTGTTATGATAAGGCTACACTCAAGTTGGAGGAGCAACATTTCAAAATCCATCTGGGTTACCTCTAACCTAATGGCATGAACATTGATTCTCCTCCCCTCTTTTTCAAGTCCCCATTCTGGTTATTTTCTCACCCCTCTCTTTTCCTTTACCTGTACATCATCTCAGGTTTCTCTCCTCCTTTCCATTCTTCTATGGTCTCCAATTAGATTCCTTCTTTTTCAGCCCTTTACCTTTTACAATTATTCCATCCCAGCTTCTTATTTTATCCCCCTCTCCCTAACTTCCCTCCTCAGCTGGCCTCACCTACAAGCTGCCAGTTTGAAATTCTTCCCTTTCCCCCACCTTTTAATGTTGGCTTTTGTCTCTTCCTTTCCAGTCCTGATGGAGGAACTTAGCCCAGAATATCCACTACTTATTTCCCTCTTGTTCCACTAAACTTGTTTCTACATAACTCAGTTCCATTTTGTCCCCTTTGTTTAAGTCCCTTTGTATCTACATCTATAATTTTAAGTTTCTGGCCTTCATCACCTTATTTGCATTATGGATGACCAATCCCTAAGCTCTTCAACCTTCCTTCAGTAAGGTCTTAAAGCTCTCCACTTCGTTCTGGACTACAAACCTATTCAGGGTTCCTCCACCAACTGCAGGAACTTGTTCTCATACTCCACAATTTTGCTTTTGGCTCTCCCTACTTTCTCTAAACCCAAGCTGAATTAATGATCACACTCATGAGCCCCAACTGTGTACTTTTCTGTCATCTACCTTGGATTGTCATTGTCCGAAGCCTATGCAGGTAATGTTCTCCAACGCTTTCTTTGCTACATTGATTATTGCATTGCCGCTGCATCCTGCATCTATGCTGAGCTTGTCAATTTCATCAATTTTGTCTCCAGCTTCCACCCTGCCCTCAAATTTACTTGGTCTATCTCTGACACCTCTTACCCTTTTCTTGATTTCTCAGTCACCATCTCTAGAGACAGACAACATACTGACATCTTTTGAAGAAATGCTGACTCTCACAGTTGTATGAACTATACCTATTCCAACACTGTCACTTGTCAATATTCCTTTTTCTCAGTTCGTCAATGTCTGCTGCATCTGACCTCAGGATGAGGGTTTCATTCTGGAACACCTGAGATGTTCTCCTTTTTCAAAGAAGAGTGTTTCCCTTCCACCTCCATCACTGCTGTCCTCACCCAAATCCCTTCCATTTCGCACATATCTGCCCTCACCCATATCTTCCCCTCCATTTCCCACAAATCTGCCCTTCATCGATGTCTCCTCCATTTCCCACATATTTGCTCTCACCCACATCTCCTCCGTTCCAGCTAGTCTCCTTCCCCTCCCCCAAACTTTTTATTCTGTCACCCCTTCCCTTCTCAATTCTGAAGAAGGGTCTTGGCCCAAAACATCAACTATCTATTTATTTTTGTAGATGCTGCCTGACCTGCTGAGTTCCTCCAGCATTTGTGTGTATTGCTGTCCCAGTCCACATATGCCAAGTCTTTTTCGATGCCATCAAAATTAGCCTTCCTCAATTTAGAATCTCAACCCGAAGACCAGACCTACCCTTCTCCATAATTATTTTACAAACTAATGGAATTATGATTGCTCGATCCAAAATGCTCCCCTACAAACATTCTGGTCACCTACCCTGCCTTGTTCCCTAACAGGAGACACACTATTCCATTATCTCTAGATGGGAGCTCTATATATTGATTAAGGAAACCTTCTTGAACATATTTGACAAACTATATGTCATCCAGTCTTTTTAAAGTATGGCAATCCCAGTGAATATATAGAAAGTTAAAATCACATACTATCAGAACCATGTTTTTCGTACAAATCTCTGCCACCTCTTCACGGACTACTGGAAAATCTATAATATAATTCCATTAATGTCATCATTGCTTTCTTATTGCTCAGTTCCAACCATACAACCTCAAGCTTTACAGTCTATCCTGTCTAAGCACTGCCACAACACTTTCCCTAATGCCTCCCACCCTAACATGCATTCATTTACTTAATTAGAAATACAGCATGGAATAGGCCTTTCCAGACCTGCGAGCCACGTCACTCAGCGACCCACAATCTAATCCTAGCTTAATCATGGGACAATGAACCTACTAACCATGTCTAAAACAACAGGACAGTGGAACACTCCCAACTCCTCCTGCAACCAAGTCTCTCTAATGGCTACAAAGTTATAATTACACATGGTGATCCAAGCTCTAAGCTCCTCTGCCTTATCTACAATACCCCATGAATGCTCAACCTTTGATTCCTGCCCTTCTGTGTAGGCTTAACATCTACTTTCCCCACAACCGTTCCACTATCTGCCCTGATACTCTGGTTCCCATGTTCCTGCGACTCTAGTTTAAACCCAGGGGTCAGCACTTTGATGGCATCGGGCTTGCTGACTGAAACAAAGACTTTAAGCCATATCAGAAGTAAATTGCCATGAGTACTCTCACTAAACGGAGATTATACTGTAACTACCAACTAGCTTCCTTCTCTGTTTATCCTTCAAGGTGAGCTTAATTGCTAATACCCACTATCTGAGTGATGAGTCACCTCTTCCTACCACAACGATACTTGCAACTAACAAAGTAGTTTAAAACAGTGATACATTCATTTACTGTGATACACGTTTAAATCTGAACAACACTCTTAAAGCACACTTAAAATTTACAGGATTTCTATCATATACATTTCCAAATCACAAACTAGTTCTAAAACACAAAGCATTTCTTAAGCATAAAACATAAAGCACAAAGTATTTACAAAACACATCCTTCACCAATGAATCACTCATCACTCCTGATCACCATTTCTCCCTCCTTCACATATGAGTCACAGAGCCAGTGGCTTCATTTTGCTAGGTTTCCACCCTCTATACTTGTTTTTGAGGGCTACGACCACAGGAGTACCATACACTGGCTGCCTATTCCCTTCCTCTCTCCTGTACCTTAGGTATATCTACATCTCTGTATCCCCTGTTAATCAGCCCATTTCTCGAGTGATCTAGTTCCAGTTCCCTAACATGGTCTATAAGAAGCTGCAGCTAATTGCATTTCTTCCTGGTATTGTCCACAGGGATGCTGGAGGTCTCTACGTCTTCACATGTGCTGAAAGAGGAACACTCCACTATCCTGACTGTCATTTCCACTTTTCTAACTGTGCAATAAGGATAGAAAAAAAAGAAAGAAACTTTCCATAAACTTACCTTAACCTCTGCCTTTCCTCACCATAGCCTCTTGAGGTAATTTCTCAGCTACCTACTTACAGAATGGTCTTTCTACTCAAACCTCACTTCTTTTTATTAGTCTTTTCCAACTATTTCAAAATCCAAATGATCACAGATCTCAAACTCTGATGAAAATCCCAACAGAGCTTGCTCACTTTTTAAAACTGGCTCTTAAATTTCACAAGCAACTGTCTCCGCAATCCCTAGTTTTGTCAAAACTCCATCCCCAAAGAAACAGTTTCACATGTGGTTTTGGAGTCATATGGGACATCAATGGGCACTTTTGGCACGCTTTTTTCATGCCAACCATGATGTCAGAAATCCCACCTCTCCCGAAAGTTCCGAGTGTCTCCTGCATATTGATAGCGGCTCACTGATGCCCACAAATTATATACAATATCCCGGAAACTGATATTTTTGAGAGAGAGAGTAAGAGGAAGGGCGAGAACGTGAGGGAGCATCCTGATTGGTCTCTCTTTGTGCTAAGTAGACCTATCAGTTTTCTCTGTGGGCGGGTTTACAGTCGACTTCTGTCTCTCTCTTTCATTGTCCATCAGTTCAGTTTAGTGTCCTGATGCACCATGGCAGAGTGTTCCAAAAAAAGAAAATATAAAACGTACTTCACCCCAGAC
Organism: Hypanus sabinus; assembly: GCF_030144855.1. Classification (NCBI taxonomy): domain Eukaryota; kingdom Metazoa; phylum Chordata; class Chondrichthyes; order Myliobatiformes; family Dasyatidae; genus Hypanus; species Hypanus sabinus. The sequence goes on along the minus strand of NC_082709.1, from coordinate 136,140,108 downwards.
AACACTAAAGTGTACTCCTGCCTAATAGGAGCCAAAAATAATGACAGTTTTTCTTGCTGCCCTGTTTGCATCAGTGACTTTTCTATTGCCCATGTTGGGTTAAATGACTGTAAAAGACATGTTGAAGTAAGCTTACCAGTGTCATTGAGTTCATTAGCAGAGCTAACATTTAAACTAGCTGGCTAGCTGCTAAGGAGCTACTCTATTGATGTCCCACGTGATGAGGCCAAACTCCCTGAAGACTTGCTTAAAGTTGTAATAGAATAAAAAACAACTCCATGAGGATATAAGTACATAGTCTAATGTCACATTTTCTGCATATACCCAAATTGGTTTACAGATTAGACAAAAATCACTAAACAAAGTATTACATAAACCCTTGGAGGTTGACCAGGGGGTGTGGGGTGGAGATATGGGGTTGCGGAGAGCGGAGGTGCTATCTCCATGAAATGAGTTTTCGCAGGGTGGGATGTCTGGGATGTCTATCTACAAAAATCCAATTTGACTGCATTAAGCCTACATTCTTTTATGGCTTTTATAACTAAGTACCTGTCCCAATAGCTTTTAAAGTGTTGTAATTGTATCTGCAGTCATTATAAGCTTCAGAACATCAGCACAGTCAACACTAAAAAAAACCTGAAGCTTCCTCATAAGTGCCTGCATGGCCCTTTGCTTCCCATATTTTTGATTGACTGCACATCATTTGAAAAATTAACAGCATCTTTTAAAATGCCTTTCACAGATGCATTAGCAACTTACAGTATGTTATTAAGAAAAATTTGCAGCCTCTGGAAAGGGAATTGCAATGGGGTCAATAAGCCCCATCTAGAGAGATCCTTGAAAACTGGTCTCCACTTACTGCAGTTTAGAAAAATGAGAGTTGATCTCAGTGATATATTTAATTCTGATAGGGAAAATGCTACAAAGTTGCTTCCACATGCTGACACAGAATCTCAGGAACAGGCTCCAGACTGTGTTGGAAAAATGGCTTTAATTGTAACCCTTTGAAATTCTCTGTACTAAAGGACTGTGAGTACTCAATAATGATTTAAGAAGTTAATATGGGGATGAGATTGGAAAATGCATTGGAAATGTACTGAAGTTTGCAATGAGAAGTAGGTACAGTTTATTTATCCTCCCCCCCCCCCACCATCTGCTCCACTGTTGAATAAGATCACAATGTGGTGTTATGCTTTCCAGTAGTACTCCATGTCCCTCAATATCCAAATATCAATCTCTGCAGTCATTGTCCCATCCCTGCAATTTACCCTAAAAGCTTCATTCATTTTTCTTCATTGTAACACTATTTAATCTCTTCTCACAGGGTCCTACCTCATCCCAGTAACCAAGCTGATGATTCTTTGTTACACACTTTATATGACAAGTATATTCTTCCTCAGATAGGAAGATTATACCCATACACAATATCAGAGCCTAATATAATTTCAATTAGATATTACAACATGATTCATTATTATAAAGGGCTTTCAGAGCAATACAGTTTAGCATCAGCTGCATTGCAAGATTTGCCAGTCAGCGTTGAACTCAACATAGCACTGCCTTAGGGACTCTAGCTCCTGATTTTTGCTCAGATTTAACTCCTAAAGCCTTCCCCCATGATTAGGTATAGCCAAGAGGCAGCAGAGGTTAGAGATCAGAGTTTTCATTCTCCTAGACGAGCTGCTAACCACAGTTGACAAGGCTCATCTGCCTGAAGAGACTGCTTTTAAGGTTCCTTAAGGTTGACATAGCCTTGGATGATAAGCTCCCATAATTATTTATTAATTAAGTATGCATCTCAAATAGGCTCTGGTAACCAAGTCCAGCTCCTGATCTTCACATGTTGCTTAGCTTCTAAGCCTGGCAGAACTATTACTCCTGACAGTAGAAGGGACAAAGGCAGGCTGCTGGCACCTTAAAAGCAGTCACTTCAGGCAGATGGGGCTCATCAGCCATGGTTGGCAGATCATCTTGGAGAAGGAAAACTGATCTCAAACCTTCACTCCCTCTTGGCTATATCCACTCATATTTGGGAGGATCATTCTGGAAATGGAATCCCTAAGTCAGTCCTACACTGAGTTCTACGTGGGCTGACAACTTCTATGATGTCGCTGGTGCTAAACCGAACTGGTCTCTGCTGTTCCTTTGGATTCATCAGCTGCGTGGAGAGGTGGGGGGCCTGTTGCGTGGGCAACATCTTGCTCTCCACATCGTACCGGTATGCACACTGGCTTATGTATCACGTAAACAACTAGGACACAACATTTATGTCCGATCCTGACAAACAGAGACCCTAACTAACTCAATAACAAAAAAAAACAACTTCCATGTATTTTTTAATAAAATCAGCAAGTACTCCTTCTGCTTTGTATGCCATTTCTTTCTTCATATATTATTTATCACTGTTATATGGATTTTTTTCTGTTAACTTCTCAGGATAGACAATCCAAGCATATTTCTATTTCAAACTGTACTCAAGACGATGTGGTAAAACACTGACCTCCAATCCTACGGCAATATGGCAAGGAAACTTTTCCGAGAATTATCTGAAATGAGATGGAACTTAACCATATCGGTCACATTGAGTGCTGAAAGGAATACTTGCAATCCTTATAATGTTGTAAACAATATTTAATAAACATTGCTATTGATATTTGTATGAAAATGTTGGATGAATCAGCAAAAAAATTACAATGAACTGTAGGTAAATAACATAAGCCATTCAGATTAATTCGACTATATTACATCATAAAGACTATAAAGACTCCTGAAATTTTCTGAATAAATCTCCAAACATAAATTTCATCCACAAAACTTACAATACCTGAACAATCAGGGATATCAGCATGTCTGCAAGCTCTTCAGCTATTTTGAACCATTAATCATAACTATGTTCATAACAAATAAAAATCTTGGTTTAATTATGAGACAATGTTCAATAAGCTTATGTATTATATAAACTAGGAAGAAAGCACATGCCAGATAGAATACATGGTTGCAGGTCTCAATGCATGCAGGAGATTTTAATAATAAATTTGCCAACTTTAGAAGTGTGGGTTCATGTCTGCCCATCCAGGTAAGTGATATCTGAAACACCATATGTACTAATTAAACATTTAAGATCTGTTGAATAATGAGTACAGAGAAAAGAAATTTTACTTTTCCCCACCCAATTTTCTTTCAAAAAATAGCTCCTGCTAGTCTCAGGTGTGCATAAAATGAGACATGTCTTTATAATTTATAGTCAACCTCCCTTCATGAAATGATAAACCAAACCTCATTCTTAAGACCTGCTGTTCACTAAAATACAATTTTGAATAGACTCCACATATATTGTTTATGAGATCATCAGCTGTAAGTTCAGATATTTTCTACAATATCTTCTTACAGACACTCAACTGAATGTATCTTCAAATAACTTTTACTTAATCTCTTTTGCCCAAAATGGTTACAGTCAAAATCACTGCAGGCCAAGTAACTTACTTAATTTTCATAACCATGATGTAGCTGAAGTAGGATAGTTATAGAAATCAAATAGATTTCTGGAAGGTAACCTAAACCCACATGATTTCACCATTAGATGGAGATATATGGATTTGCAACATCTATCGAATCTATGGTCACCTTTCAGCTGAAAGTTGCAAAAGGCTGTGTCACAATGAAGTAGTGAATGAAAATGTTTTGTGTCTTTAATGTTTCAGTAATATTTCAGTAACCTTGTTATACACACACACACACAAGGTGACTATTAAATATTTTTGTTCATTTAAATAATTCACTATAGGCTATATGTATAAATACTAGAATTGCATACATCATCACGCTACCACGTGATTAGTCGTGCCTCACTTAAAGTAAAGGACAAACTTGAGACTCACATCTCTCGGTTCTCATTTTCCTTCGAATAAGTTTAATACTTTGAAGTTATAGAACATAACCATTATGATTAGGTATTTTTAAAACAAACTCTAAACAACTACTGACCTGTTCAAGCACAGCGAGGAATGGAAAGTATAAAGCAGCGTGTAGGACATGTCGAGTTTCAAAAATGCAGAAAATGGCGGAATTCATGGGTTCATAAAGAGTGAGCATCAGGTCTTAATAATCATAAATAAAAGAGAAGAAATAGCTGCCTATATTGAAAAGATTGACACATTTGTTTGTGCAATGGGTAACTAACACATGTATACTGAGATAATTGAACAGTATTGTGAAATAAATTAAACAATCAATGAAAAACAAGTACCAATTTTGCTGAGTTGGGTTCAAAGGCATATAGTTTGCTTCGAAGTTTAAGGACTTAACCAAACCAGCAGAAATAAGCTTTGCTGATATAATGAAAGTAATGCAGGAACACTTAGAACTGAAACTATTGTTGACAGCAGAATGCTTTATGTTTCATAAGTGAAATCAAAAGGAAGGGGAGTTCATTTCAGCGTACGTGGCAATATAGAAGAGATTGTCTGAGCATTGTCAGTTCAATGATGGGCTTTATGATGCACTGAGAGGTTGTTTATATTGTGGAATCTCACAAGAAAGCAATCAAAAATGGATCCTAACTGAAGCACGACTTGGACTTTAAAGAACAGTTTAATTTGGTGTACCAAATGGAAACAACAGAGACATAATTGAGCCCCTTTGAGCCACGCCTCTCAGAGACTCAAGCCTAATCACAGAATGATTTACAATGGCCAATTATTTTACTAACTGGTACGTCTTTGGACTGTGGGAGGAAACCAGAGTATCCTGCAGAAACACGCACGTACACAGGAAGGAATGTACGAACTTGCTTACAGAGGAAGCCAGAGTTAAGCACCGCATTCTGCCCAACACCCCGCAAGCTATAACAGTGTCACCCTAACTGCTATGGTACTGTCGCGCCCAAGATTGGTTTAGATGGAGTAGAATTTGTCCAGTGTTTCCAGGAAGGATTCCTGACACAGATGTAGATCAGTCGACTAGAGGAGAGGCCACACTGGAGTGGGCACAAAAGCAGTGAATCTGATCATGTCACATCTCGTGGTGGGTGAGCAGCTCCGAGACAGCGACCATACCTCCCTGACCTTTCTGAAAGCCTTAGACTGCAATAGGAACAGACAGTATAGGAAAGTATTTAACTGGGGATTATGATACTATTAGGCAGGAACTTGGGAGCATAAATTGCACAGAAGGAATTGCCCGATGGAAATGTGTGCATTGCTTGGGAGCACTTTCATGGTATTCTTAATAGTTTTTCTTCATTGACACATGGACAGAATTGTCAGGTGAAGGAACAAGAGATGTGCAACATCTAGTGAACAGGGAAAAAAATAGCATATTTAATCTTCAGAAACCAAGGATCAGACAGGCTCTTGAGTGTTGCAATGTAGCCAAGAATAAGCTTAAGGAGGGACTTAGAAGAGGTAGAAGGGTGTATCAGAGTAGAATTAAGGAAAACCCCAATATGTACTACATGTACATGAAGAGTAGGAGGATGACTGAGTTGAGCATAGTACCAATCATGTGGGATCATGTGCCTGGAGTCAAGGGGAATTCCTTAATGAATCAGTATTAACCATAGAGAGGGACATTGACAAATGTAAACTCAAACATGAAGTGCCAGTAGCATTATACTGTTTACTGCACTTTATTATTTGTTCATTTATTTGTGGTAGTATTACTCTATCTGTTATGTGTGTGGGCTTTATGTACTGTGCTGTGCATCTTGGTCTGGAGGAATGTTGTTTCCTTTGGCTGTACACATATGTGCAGTAAAATGACAATAAACTGAACTTGAACTCAGTGTTGTTGATAGTGTGGAAGCTTGTCAAGAGTTACAATGAGACATTGGTAAATTTGAGGGCTGGGTGGAAGTCAGACGCAGATTTGATGAAGTCAACAAACTCCGATGCAGTCATTGATGTATTGTAGGAAAAGCTGGGGAGTGATACCAGTGTAGCTTTGGAACGTAGACTTCCCTGTAGCCAACAAAAAGGCAGGCATAGTTGGGACCCATGTGAGTGCCCATGGCTAAACCTTTTGTTTAAAGAAGCATGAGAAGCAAAAGGAGAAATTATTGAGAGTGCTGCTTCTGCCAGACAGAGGAGAGCGGTGGTAGAGGGGAATTGGTTGGGTCACCAGATGCAGGAGAGCAGAGGCGGAAGGGAACTAGTTGGGTGACCAGACGAGGAGAGTGGTGGACAAAGGGAAAATGGATGGCTACTTGGGAGGGAAGCACTGCATTGATCTTGGTGTAGGCTGAATGGCTGACACAACATTCATGGCCCAAGGACCTGTACACTATGATCTTTTTAATAACTGTACTTATGGGCTTCACTAGTAAGTCCTGCATTACTTAGGTATTCACTGCTAAACTGATAGGCACACATTATTTTTGCGTTACAAGTTCTGAAGCGGAGAGAATTAAACAATTCACTGTATCCTTATGATTACAGCTTTTAATGAAGTGACAGGAATTTTCTTCCTGAAGACTCTATTTGCAATGCAAGGCAGATCAAAAACTTGTCAGAAATGAAATTAATATCATTTCTTATTTGACAGTTTTCTGGCTGGGCCTGAACAGCACACTGTGTGATTCGCAAATGCTCAATAATCATACATTAAAATCAGTTAAGTTTCCTGACACCCAGTGCCTCCAAATTTTATAATCACTTTGCAGCTCAAGTAATTCAATGAAAGGTCTCTGATTCTGCAATTATATTTTACTTGCATGTAGAATGAATCTTTCATACTTCAACAGTATGTACTGCAACATTAGTGGCATTTTCAAAAAGAAAATATGCTGCAAACAGACTTTGAATGTTGCACATACGGTTTAGAATAATTTTTGCTTTTCTCTGGGCAAAAGCTAGTGGGGGGGGAAGAGGAATCCTGCTTATATTAACAGGCAAAATAAAACTGATACAGATTAATTAAAACTGATGATAAACTTAAACCAAGTTATTAGGAAATATGATATATAAACAAAAAATGCTGGAGTATTCAACAAGTAAGGCAACCAAATGTCCAAGTAGTCCTTTGTGGATTGCAAGTGAAATTTCATCATTCACAATTTGAACCCAGTCAGGACCACATGTGTGTTCAAACTATCTTATGCCACTCAACACGTTTTTTGTTCACATCTCAGGTTTTGTGGTAACATTAGAGTATGAGTTATATGTACTGTGTTGTTCACTTTGGACTGGATGAACGTTGTTTCATTCAGCGGTATAAATGTGTATGGTTGAATAACGATAACCTGAACTTGAGCTTGAAATTGAGATTCATACTAAAAGCTGTGCATTGGCACATGCATGCTCGACTTCTCTTTGTAATTATATTGAATCACCCCATCTCAAAGCTACTGTTGTCTGCATTCCACTTTATTCTTTGCTGCATTTGATGCTACAATAGACATTTCTCCTTCCTTTCAGGTGTCAAACATAGTAAACTCTAATAGCTCATGCATTGTACTATCCACCCAGGTATTTCTCCACTGCCAATTGATCCCTACCTCTTCCCCATGTCTCACTCTCTCTTCAACTTCTTTTCTCTGATCCAATACCACATATCCTCAGTTTCATCCACTTACAGCATGTCCCCATGTCAATGAATTCCAGGCTAGACAAAGCACTGAACTCTTCTTCCTACATCTCTGTGCCCTTATCTTTGACTAGGACCCTTTAACCTACCCTCAATACACCCAATCCACTCAACCCCTCCCTAGGTCTATTCATTGTTGTTGGCTGATGTGATATCGATCCTCTTGACTTCTTCCACTTCTCTCATGCTCTAACCTAACCCCCAGAAAACTTGCACACTGCATTCACGATGAACCAAGGCTACTAACAAGGGTGGTGCTGTTGTCTCCTGATGAGCTAACCTCTTTCCAGCAAAGGCCAGGCATCAGTTTGCAGAAACCTCTTTGTACTTTCAGTTGGATAATGACCCCTTGTCAACATCAGGCCATGGTATTCCATACACTTCTATATCCTCCCCACGTCTGCTTCTTCAACACACATTTTCTTGAATACAGTGATGACTGTGTTGGTAATATTTCTTGTACTCATCCCTTCCCTTTCTGGAACTCTGATCACATCTCAGTAGATGGCTGGCCATTGACATTTGTCATGAGCCTACCATATCTCACAACTATCTTATCTACTCCTAATCCCATCCCTCATTTCATAAAGACTCTATTCTCTCAAATCTTCTAACTCTATCATATTTGTTCCAATGATAACACTTTCCTTACAAGTGCCTTTGAAATGCCTTCTTCCTTTCTAAATCATGGTTTCCTCACTACCACTGTTAACAAAGCCCTTGACTGCATTTTATCCCTTTGTCAGGACTCTGCCTTCATTTCCCCAATCTGGAACAGAATAAGGATAGAGTTCTCCTGCACTTTACCTTACACCCCTCTCCTTCTGCCCGCCAATTAGAAGATAAGAGATAGAAGCTTGAATAGGCCATCTGGCCCATTAAGCCTGCTCTACCATTCAATAAGATTATGGCTAATCTGGCTAACGACTCAGCTCCAACTATTTGCATTTTCCCCATAATGCTTAATTCTGCCACTGCTATGCAAATATCTATCTAAATAGGTCTGAAATATATTTAATAAAGTAGACCTCTTTACTCCCTGAGTAGAGAATTTCACGGATTCACTACTGTCTGGGAAAAGCAATTTCTCCTCATCTCCATCCTAAATCTATTTCCACAAATCTTGAGGTTCTGCCCCCTAGTTCCACTCTCAACAGTGGAATCAACTTTCCTGTCTCGATCTTATCAATTTTCCTCATAATTTTACATGTTTCTACAAGATCCACTCTCATTCTTCTAAAATCCAGAAAGGATAGCCCCAGGTGACTCAGTCTCTTGTCATAGGCTAACACCCTAATCTCCAGAACCAACCTGCACACCCATGACCCTCTGCACACCAGCTTGATGCAATTTTTTACTATTTAAATAATAAATTGAACTTCTCATTTATTCAGTCTGTCCAACCCTTACCCACAGACTTCACCTATTTGTACCTCTCTATATCCTATCTGTTCCTCTATGTAGATTCTCTACATCCTCTGCAAACTATGCTTCCGCTAAGGTGGTGGTGCACTCGATCGCAGTGGCTTCTCTGGTGTAATTGTTTGTCCTTTATCTTATTTTTATGATCACAAGACACTTGGATATTAAGAACCTCAAATATTGCAGGTCTACCTCATCAGCCAATTATTTGATAGCAACGGAGCTGGACTTTGTTCGCATAATTGTTACAACCTGTTTCAGCCACCTAGGGAAGAAGACGACAGAGGAGCTGCATGGTCCAACCGCTAGATTTCATTGTGAATGCAAGACCCTGGTAAGGCAGAATACCTCAACTCCTATTCACCAGCTCATTTGTGCGACCAGCGGCATGGGAGCTGCATGGCCTTGATTGTCAAATGAACCAGGCCTTCATGTCCAGGGGCCACCTGATGCAGCCGGCAGGGAAGGAGACACTAGAGCTGGTTGTGTCACTGGATTCCGTGCTGGGTTGGGGTCCGGCCCCCCCTACCGGTGCTGCACACCTGTGTTCACTTGGCAGAAGACAAACTGGATTTCATTCTTCTGTGGCAGCACTTGAGAGAAAACTGCTGCGGGCTTATTCTTGCAGAAACGTGATTCCACAATAAAATCAATGCTCCATCAATCGACAGACCATGACACTCAGGGACTTGGGCTATAATTTTTTTTTTAACTAATGTTTTTCTGCTATCATGTTTATAAGAGCTGAGTACTGTGTGGGACTGTTGGCACTGTGCTTTGCACCTTGGTCCCAGAGGATCACTGTTTCATTTGGCTGTGCTCATGTGCACGGTTGAATGATAATTAAACTTGAACTTCTTCAATTGATTCAGCATCATTAGCAAACTTGGATACGCCAAATCACTTCCAAATCATGAATGTATACTGTGAACAGTTGTGGACCCAGCACCGACCCCTGTGGCACACCACTCACCACTGACTGCCAACCAGAGAAACAACAATTTATTCCAACTCTCTGCCTTCTATTAGTTAATCAATTCTTTATCCAGGCTAATACGTTAATCTCAAATTCCATGCATCCTTATCTTATGCAGCACCTTATTGAATGTCTTCTAAAATCCAAGCATACAATGACATCCACTTGTTTCCTTGCTTCCTTCATTCCACTGTGCTCATTATATCCTGAAAGAAATCCATTAAATTTGTCATGAATTCATGCAGTGTCTACCTGATAGAACTATTCAATCCAAATGTCCCACTATTTCTTTCTGAAATATAGCTTCAAGCATTTTCTCAGCTACTAACTTAAACACCTTTACCAAAACAATTTTTTAAACAGTGCATGACATTTGCTATCTTTCAATCCATTAGAATCTGCCTGGTGTCCAGAGTTTTAGCAAATTATCACAAATGTGTATACTGTAACGTCTGTCATTTTCTTTTCACAATGTTATTTGCATCCCAGCAGAATAAAGGGACTTGCCTACCTTTAGGCCCACTAATTTCCTCATCACTATCTCATTAGTGACAGCAATTGTATCAAGATCCTCACTTCCCATTACATTCTAAACATCAGAAACAAGAGAAATCTGCAGATGCTGGAGAGCCGAGCAACACACCCGGCCTGAAACATCGACAGTGCTTTTTTCTATAGATGCTGCCTAGCCTGCTGAGTTTGTTCAGCATTTTGTGAGTGTTGCACATTCTAAACAACTCTCTTTGATATGTTAGCCATGTCCCCCACCATGAAGATACGCGCAAAATAGGCTTTCATGGCCAGGCCTTGGCCATTTCTACTTTACCCAATGTTAATTCCCCCTTCTCACCTTCCAACAGATCAATATTCACTCTAGCCACCCTTTTTTACTTACTAAAGCTATATTACTTTTACTATCTATTGTATTTTTTTCAAATTTATTTTCACAATTTTCCTTTTATTATTACTTGTTAGTGTTTTTGCTTCTTTTTAAGTTTTCCCACTCTTCCAGTTTTAAATAACAGCACTACCCCACTTCCTTTACCTTCCTGCTTATCCGTCCATATTACCTGATACCCTTGGATACATAATTTCCAATTAGAATCAGAAACGAGTTTATTATCACTGGCATATGCCGTGAAATTTGTAAACTTAGCAGGAGCAGTTCAATGCAATATATAATATAGAAGAAAAAAAATAAAATAATAACAATCATAAATAAATAAGTAAATCAATTACAAGTATATTGAATAGATTAAAATTCATGCAAAAATAATATATATTAAAAAAGTGAAGTAGTGTTCAAGGGTTCAATGTCCATTTAGGAATTGGATGGCAGAGAGGAAGAAGCTGTTCCTGAATCGCTGAGTGTGTGCCTTTAGGCTTCTGTACCTCTTACCTGATGATAATAGTGAGAAAAGGGCATGCCCTGGGTGCTGGACGTCCTTAATAATGGACGCTGCCTTTTTGAGACACCGCTCCTTGAAGATGTCCTCAGTACTTTGTAGGTCAGTACCCAAGAGGGAGCTGACTAAATTTAGAACCCTCTGCAGCTTCTTCTGGCTGCAGTAGCCCACCTACCACCCACCCATACCGGACAGTGATGCAGCCTGTCAGAATGCTCTCCACGGTATATCTATAGAAGTTTTTGAGTGTATTTGTTGAAATACCATATCAGAAACTATGTTTCTCATATGGCCACTAAATCATGCTTCTTTGTACTGATTTATGTCATAATTTCATGGACGTTGTTTGGATCCCTCCTGTGGCTCTGCAAAGCCACATATTCATCCTAACAACACTGTTCTTCCTGCTCTGACAAATGCGTGTCACAGGTAGGAATCCTGGGATTATTGTCTTCGAGGTCCTACTTTTTTGATGTACCTCCTAGCTCCCTAAATTTGGCTTGTAGAATTTCCTCCCAATTATTTTCCTATATCGTTGGTGCTTTATGCACAACAACAGGCTGTTTACCTACCCTTTCCATGATTCCTTGCAGCCACCCTGAAGCATCCCTAATACTTGTGTCAGGGAGGCAACATATCAACTGGAAGTCCCATTTGAGGCCATAGAAACTCCTGTTTATACCCTTACCATGCAATCCCCTTTGATAGCTCTACCTCTCATTTTGCAGCACAGGCACTCAGGGTGCCATGACCCTGTATACCTCTGATGAGTCATCTCAGAATATTTACAGGGAGTCTTCTAGACACAACTCACTAGCTCACTCTTCCAGTGCTACCAAACTTCCACCTTCTGACGTTAATGATGGAAGCTGAATGTGCAAATGAAATTACAAAAGCACTGTGTCATGATTTGATTGACAAATGCAAAATATATAACCAGCTGTATTATTTTGAGCAACTGTCTACCATAATGGACATCTACGAAGAAACCTGGTTGGGCAGCCTCTTAAGACATCAATGAGTGATGTGCAATTACTGGAAAGAATCTGCAATAATTGGTTCAAGTCCAAATTCAGCTCAAGAGTGGAAAAATAAATTGAGAGAACATTGAACTGGGTAGCAGTTTATTAAAAAATGCTCACAAGAGAATAAAGTAAAATCATTCAAAGAACAATTCAGTTTTCATTTGGAAATAACTCTTTCTTTAAAGATTGAAGCACAATTCTGAACAAGATCCTGGCTGATATGTTTGCCTCATTTTAAACGAAAGTGATGGAGGAGACTTCAACTGCCAGAAACAACTGATGACCACCTGCTTATTCATTGTACACCCACTAGTACAGCTATCTTCCGGACACTCCCCTATTCTTCAGTTTCTCTGATTAAAAATATTCACCATAGAAATGCTTGTTGCACAAATCACCTTTTCTGATTACTATCACAAGGTTTCATGCCTTCTGTCAGTAAAATTCTCTGTATTAACCTTGGAATGAATCGATTAATATTGTCTGACATTCGCAGCAAAATGAGAACAATGAACAAAATAGACTAAATAAACTTTTCTGAACCTGGATTAGAAATATGATTTCAGTTGCATTTTTTTTAGTGATAAAGAACCTCTTTTTGGACACTCAGAATAAGGTTCAGTGGGCAACATTAAGAACATAACAAAATAAATATTTATGTAATTTGCTTTACATCAAAGATCCAAAATCTGAAGTGCAAAGGATTTTTCTTTACTTACAAATGTTGAATGATTTACACAATATTTCTAGGCCTTTTACACTTTTCTTTACAAAGACTCATACATTTCAGAAACTGTTCCTTTCAACCCACTTTGTCCATACCAAGCATGATGCAAACCTACTCAGATCCCATGTGCCCACATTTGCTTGATGTATCTTTCTGTACTGTTTGTATGAAATATCTGTCCAAATGTTTTAATTCTATTTCCCTCCATCACTTCATCTGGTAACTCATTTCAGATATTCACCAACTTCATTCGTAAAATCCTTCAGATTTCCTTTAATGTTCTCCCCTCTCATCTTATCCTGTGCCCTCTAGTTCTAGGCTACCTTGCATTGGGAAAATAGAATTTGACCATCTGTGCTTCTCCTAATTTTACAAAACTCTATACAAATGTGCATTCAAACTCCTACATTGGATGAAAAACGGCGCCATTCCAATTTCTCCTTTTAACTACAAGCATTAATTCCAAGCAACATTCTGTGAATCTGTCCTCATTCCCTTCATTGCTTCCTCATCATTTCTGCGATGTGATGACCAGAAATGTGCACAACACTCCTTGTGTGGTGTAATTAATATTTCGTACAACTGCAAAATGAATACCCAACTTTTATACACAAATGTCCTGGCCTACAAATACAAACATACACGACCATGGTGGAGGCAGAGTTATAATGGCATTCATTGGAGACTCATTTGAGTTCATCTGTGGAAACAGCTTAATTTCTACCTTTGATGTCTCTCTTTCTGCCTTTTCAGGGTGGACGGGTTCTATTGAAGACCCTGACCTGGTGTTACACTCAGACCTTGGTTCTTTGCAGGGGTGGCATCTGCTCACAGGGGCTCACAACCGGCCACTTTTTGAAATCCTAAGGATGCGGCCTGGAAGACAAAGTGAACCTTCAGGGTTTCAAGGTTTCACAGCCCTGTAGATGGGCTGATTCTATGGTGATGCCAGTGACTGAAACGTGTACTTCCTTTCCTTCTTTTTTCTTTCTTCTCTCTCTCTCTCTCTCTCTCTCTCTCTCTCTCTCTCTCTCTCTCTATTCTCGGGTCAGAGAACTCAGAAAAAAGGTATGACAGACTTTATCATCATAAATCAGTGAGTTGGTTTGCTGTGAAAGGGGACACCTCTTTTTCCCTTTATTAGGAAGAGAAAGAGCCTGTGGCATGCCAAATTGACAGGTGAACTATTAACTTTTGTTGTATTGCAGATCATGGTCTGTCCTGGTGGCTTTGCAATTGCTTGCTTGCTGAGTGGAGGGGACTGGTACTTTTTTTTTGCTTCAATAAGTGGGGGAGAGGGAAAGTCATTATTTTGCCACTGCTTGTGCATGGAAGAGGGAGAGTCAGGGGAATTTTGGGGTTATAATGTTTTACTATCATTCATTCTTTGAGCCACTCTTCTGTTTTCATAGATGTTTGTGAAGAAGAATTTCAGAATGTATATTGTATGCACCATTAGGCATACCAAATACTATTTCCACTACTTTCTCTGTGTAGCCATTTTCAGGGAGCCCCAATGCCTATCAACACTCTTAAGGCCCTTCAATATTATAATAGTATGGAATGACCTTTCATTCTGCCAGAATGTGTCCCAATTTGTCAGGATTAAATTCTACCTGCCACTGCTCTACCCAATTTTCCAGCTGATCTATGCCCTGCTGTATCCTTAGCCAACTGTTTTCATCATCAACAACTCTACCAAATTTAATGTCATCCACAAAATTACCAATAATATCACTTTCAAGTCATGTGGTACATAACTTGTTATGGATTTGCAGTGCAAAAAACACTCAACAGACTCTCTGCCTCCCATCACTATGCCAATTTTGAATCTGGTTTGCCAGCTCACCTTAGATCCCCTATGCCTTCACATTGTGAAATTATCAACTGTATGAATCTTTGAACTACTGAAAGACAGGACTACTTACCAGTAACGCCTAATCTGGATGATTGGGATGATCTAAAATAGACAACTATACATCAACTTAAACAGAAGGCAAATCTGGGTGTACTGAGTATTAATGGTTGATTCGATGCTACTGAAAGCTATTTTCTTCACATGAAAGCAGCCACACAAACATTTTCTCGCCAAAGGCAGCAACAGATCTTGGATGTAGAGTAGGATTAAACAATTAAATGGTCTTTGTCAGAAGAATGCAACAACTATGGCCAAGGAACACTGATAAAATTAATTAACAATTATGTAAAGTTTTGAAGGGTTACTTTTCAAGGTTTATCCTTTTCATGTTGATGCATAATTATCTATTTTATTATTAAAATAGTAAGATACAGTATGTGCAGAACAGTTAATAGTATAAAAGAATTACTACTGAATTTAATACTAATCAAAACCCATCTGTGAAGGATGCCCACACCAAATTCCTGATGACAGTCAACCACAAACACATGCATACTTTGTGGTCCTTTACAAGCATATTCAAAATGGTCGACTCCACAGCAGATACTTCAACAAGCCATAAGGTCAACAATTTTACAAACGTCTCACATTACCAAAACTAAGGGGAATATATTATACAAGATAAATGCACATGCTAAAGGCTAACAAATCTGCATATTAATAAGATCTACTTGGGTTTTAAAAACAAAAACAGATCATCTAGATGATGATAATTTAGGAAAAGGAAAAGTGGACTGAGACCTCAGTGTTGCTGAAAGTAAGTATTTAGGTGTGACATGTAATCACAAAAGCAATGATATATTGGTCTCAACTGTAAGCTTCACACATAGCAGTAAGGAAGCCTTGCTGCAGCTTGCTTTACAGAGTTTTACTGTTCAGTGTGCACTTTATCTCTTGTTTTAGGAAGAATGTTCTTTCCATATAGTGTGCAATCATGTTTAGTCGACAGATTCCTGAAGAGTCAAGAAATGGAAGGGATGTGTTTTCCACCTCAGGATATGGGCATGGCATTTAGAATCAGGATCAGGAGAAAGCTCTTCACTAAAAAGTTGATGAACATGTGGAATTCCATAACAAGACAGAGGATGCCAAGTCATTAACATAGTCAGAGAGTGACAAATATGCTACATAGATAATGGAGAGAAGGTTGGCTTAAGTGACTTACCACCCTACTCCTATTTTCCAAGCTTCAGTCAATTCCTAACTTAGCTCTGCATGGTCATCTGAGAGACCTCAGATCCTCTTACAGGCACTCTGTGGTGGTATATGACCTCACACACATAGGGTCAAGTCACCTCAAGTAAGTGTTAACCCACAAAATTGTTCAATATTTTCACAATAACTTGTATGGCTCTTCTGATCTTGATTCTCACTTCCATACCAGAAAAAATGACATACTTTGCATCTAAAAAAATCTAGCTGGTATAACCTTCCCAACAGTAGTTCAACTGACAAATCCTACAGTCATAATTTCTGTTAATATACTGTATATAGTCAGTGTATCTAAGTGTTGTTCATGAAGTCTTCCATTAATTTTCTTGGTAATTTCTTTGGTTTCACTATCCCCAGACCTCATTTTATGCAGCTTTGGTTGGTAGATGACATACTATGAAAATGTCATGCCTTCATTCAAGCTCTTGCTTGAAGCAGTCCATCAACTTAATGCCTGTTTATACATTTGATTCATAATCAGGCCGCGAAGGAAATTATTTTCCACTACCTATAGTATATAAATTCTGCTTATGTTTTTTTTTGTTATGGCTTCTTAAGGTAGTCTCCATTGCAGTATTTCATTTGAATGCTCGGTACTTTGTAGGTGAATGGCTGTATTCAGACAGGCAGATGAACCATCACTGTATCCTTGATGTTGCTAAGGTAGGAATAGGAGACTGATCGCTTTGTGATCGGCAACTGGAGAAACATTGCAACTCCAATCAGCACCGTGAAATGCGAAAAGCAATGGTTAAAGGCATCAGAAGCACATTTGAACTCAATTGGTATTGTAATGTCCCAAAAAGGACTGACTGCCAAGGCTGTGGCATCTATGTCTTACTGACCTTTCCTCCCAGTCTGGTGTTACATTTCATTCACTTATGAGGTCAAATCGACATTGCCAAAATGGGAATTTAGTATAGCACTAAGCGATAAATAACAGTCATGTTTCCAGGTTTTCAGGTAGAAGTGGTCACCTCATTTTGACAATTAGCTGTAAGCCCATTTTTATCAACTGGCCAATCTAAATAAATAATTAACAACTGTACAAAGGAACAATTAGCTTTAAAGTCTCATCTCACATTTAAGTATTTCAAATACACTTGTATGCAAATTGCACACATAAATTTTACAGTACAGCTGAGTGTGTGAGAGAGAGTGAGAAAAAGATTGGGAACGAGTGAGAAAGAGAGTGCATGCACATGCAACTTATGCCCTAAATGCCGAGTTACAAATCCTTAAATTTCATATTAATCCAGACACTCTTTTAGACACAAGAATGATGCATTCAGGATAAATGTACTTCCAATTAATTCTCAACTCATGAGAATATTTTTCTCCTACCAAAGATGATTTGTTCACATAAACAGCAGATATAATCAATAGTCTTACGTCCTACGGTGAAATGGACATTCCAGTTATCCTAATATTTTCCAGATATGTTCTCAACATCATCGTGCTTCTTTTCAATGTCAATTTACAAAATTTGACTATATACTCTCCTACCATGAACAAGCAGTTCTGTACAGTATCAATACAAATATTAACATCTGATAATAACTTCAATTTTAATTTTATAACATCATCATTAGTTATGTTGGTGTTATACAGTGTTTATCTACATTGACATTACATAAGCAACACTTCTGTTGCTTTCAGTCTCACAATTTCTGAGATGATGACAACTTTAAAACAACAATTACAATGCATCAAAAAAGGACAGAACTTGAATGTTATGGAAAAAGGAAAAGTTGGCATTGGAAGTGGGCAGGTGAGGCAGTACTAATATAATCTAACGTTGCACAGTTGGAACAAAACAACAGATATATTGTCAACAAGACAGACACAGCCTAATCTCCAACAGAGCAGAGCCAGGTTGAATGGGATTTAAGGCTTTCGTAGAAGGTTATGAAGGATAGTGCAGTGATCATACAGCTAAATTGGCAGACAAAAGTATGTATTAGGATAGCTTCTCTAAAACAGATTGCATGAATGTGTCTGCAAGTTGGAGGCCGAGCACTTGTTTTGTTGAAGCTCACTATTATAACTCTAAATATCACTATTTTCCTTCTTTAATTGCAAAGCTAAGCACACAATTTTAAGCAAAATTATATTTAGTCATTCAACTCCCCAGGAGCACATTATTGTGAGGGGTAGCACAGAAGTTTAGTGATTAGTGTAATGCTATTACAGCACCTGTGACCTAGGTTCAAATCAGCTACTGGCTGTAAGGATTTTGTACATTACTCCGTGACTGCATGGCTTTCCTCTGGGTGCTCTAGTTTCCTCCCATGTTCTAAAGTTGTACAGGTTAGTAGGTTAGTTGGTCACAAGGGTGTAACTGGATGACACAGGCTCAATGGGCCAGAAGGATTCACACTGTGCCTCTAAATTAAAAAAAAATACATTTTTACTTTGAAAAATGTACGCTTACCTTCAGATACTTCCATGCCATTACCACTACCTACCGTGCAAGACAAATGAATGATGGTCTGCATGTACCAAAAGTTGCAAAATACAGGTAATTACTTCATTCTACAAATCACAGCAGTATATTCCTGCCATTTCCTCATACTCTAATGTCCAAACAATGGAGCAAGACTGGAGAAAGCTGAAAATCAGGTCAAATTTCACACTGGCTACATTTTACAAGCAATGTAAGCTTCCAAGACGTTTTTGAATAAAAATTAATAATATTTCTCAGTTTTCCAGTTAAACCAGACATGAGGAGAACTCAAATTCCCAGCTAGTTGTTGCCATGGCTCCATTTGCTGTACCCATCTTCAGGAAACAGTAATATTTGATGCAAAGTTTAAGTTCCTTCCTCTGCATGTTCAGTGTCTTGGCTACTGCAAACTTACCACTAGTTCAGTGATGCTCAGATTGTGGTGCTGTTTGTCAGTCATGTCAATGTCCTCTTTCAGCAAACTGGAGGGAAAGCAAGGCTAAACAAATGCTATTCCTTCTAAATAAATCAATAAAAAAGTAAAGTTTGAGAATCAGAATCAGATTTATTACTGAAATATGTAATGAAATTTTATAGTTTTCTGGCAATGGTTCATTGGAAGACAAAAAATTACTATAACATACAAAAATAAATAGTCCAGAAGACCCAGGTGATGAGAGTCCTTAGATATGGATGTCACCTTCTTGAGGCACTGCCTACTGAAGATATTCTCAATGGCAGGAAGGGTTGTTCCCATGATGGTATTCACTGGGTCTACAACCTTCTGCAGCATCTTTCAATCCTGTGCATTGGAGCCTCTCTACCAGGCTGTGATGCAACCAGTCAGAATACTCTCCACTGTACATCTGTAGAAACTTGCAAGAGCCTTTAGCAACATACCAAATCTCCTCAAGAGTTTCTTAATATTTGGTTAATATTGTACAAGTGTACCATCTGGTTTACGAAGACTTTCAATCTTTGTTGGTCCTGTTCCTTGTTAAATGCATATAAAATTTAGAATCTATAGACATGTTAACATATAAAATTAGTGAGATAATGGATCCTTTAAGTGGATTTTTAATCCTTTATTGTCCTTGAATTCCCTGGACAGATTATTGAAAGGGGTGGGGAAGAGATTTGAAGAAACTATAAATTAACTGGCACAAATGGCTTGCATCTGAACTAGAGATATACATACACACTCCAAAACTGTTAAAATCGTACTTCAATAAATACAGAAGGTATTGTGAAAAAAATCTCCATATATACAGGATAAGTGATTAACAGGCAGGAAAGGACACTAATATTGATCAAGTTAAATCACCACAGCTATGCTTATGAAGCACAAACACAGAAATCAAAGCAGAAGGTTGGATTTGGAAACTGACCAAAAGAGTCTTCAAGCTATCATCCCTTACTCTCAAATTTCTCTAAAATAGCTTTGAATATAACCATTTGTAAATGTACTACTTTGCTGAGATAGGCAATCAAGTGTCCTGATTATTCCCATAATATATCCAGCTGTGTGGCAGTATGAGAAAATGTGGAATTTACCAGGAGATATTAGAGCATGTTTATTAATTTCTATTTGTTCAAATCCAGTATGTGGCTAGAATTTCATCCACAGCTCCAAGATCTACTACTCAGAAAACTGGCAATGCCTAATCAACACACTCATTTCAAGATAAGGACATCTGAAAAGTCATTCTCTCCTAAACCATCCAAGAGAAACACAATGCTGGGAAGGTGCAAGGGATTAATAAGTAGAAAATGGTGGGAAAGCTCAGCAGATCAAGCCACTCAGCAAGAGCTGAGAAAGACAAAAAACTGATTCCCAGATGAGGGATGGATCACATAAAAGAAATATTTGACAGGATGAGGCCAAGATTGCTGTGGTTTTCATTTGTAGAGGTCAGCCAGTGCTGATGCCAACAGGGTCTCGTGTCTAATTCTCCTGGATCTAAGTGCTGCCTTCAACACAGTTGACCACAACATTCCACAAGATCACCTTGAGGACTGGGCTGGCCTCTCTCATAATCCCCTTAATTTGTTTTGCTCATATATCTTAGAGAGAAAATATGGTGTCTGTCTTGGACACTAATTTTCTAAGAGATATAATGTATCTTTTTGTGTTGCTCAAGGAAGCTGTCTAGGTCTCCTACTCTTCTCCTTATAAATGTTGTCCTTAGCAGTCACAATTAAACTTGATTTTCATGGTTTTGCAGATGATACACAAAAGTTCCAAGTAAATTTGTTATCAAAGTGCATAAGAGTCACCACATAGAATCCTGAGATTCAGTTTCTTGTGAGCATACACCGTATATCCAAGAAACACAACAGAATCAATTAAAGACTGCACCCAACAGCGCGGACAACCAATGTACAAAAGACAAACTGTGCAAATGCAAAATACATAGATAGATAGCTATATAATGTCCGTCAAGAACATGGAATGAAGAATCCTAGAAAGTGAGTCCATAGGTTGTGGGAACAGTTCATTGATGGGGACAGTGAAGTTATCCCCTCTGGTTCAAGAGCCTGATAATTGACTGTTCCTGAAGCAGATGGTATGGGTCCTGAGGCTCCTGTACCTTCTTCCTGATGGGAGCAGTGAGAAGAGAGCATGGCAAGAATGGTGGGGGTCTTTGATGATGGATCATGGGATTACTTGATGATAGATGCTGCTTTCCTGTAACCATGATCCATGCAGATGCGATTAATAGTGGGAAGTCTTTACCTGTGATGGACTGGAGCATATCCAGTACTTTTGTTGGAATCTCTGTCCAAGGGCATTAAAGTTTCCATATCAGGCTGTGATGCAGCCAGTCAATATACTCTCCACCACACATCTACAGAAATTTGTCAATGCTTTAGATGTCATGCCAGATCTTTGTGAACTTTGGCGTAATTAGTCTGTGAGCCAGGACCACAAATTTGGGCCACCGGTACCATCTGGGGGAAATAATTCTTATAGTGATTTTTCGCAAGGTATACACCCCTAGTGCAAAAACTTATGTGATAGCATTGTCGTGGTGGTAGCTTTCTGCCTTCATCAAGCCTCATGTCTTCACCAATCTTACATGGGACAATATCGATCGACTTGAGGAAACTCTCACTGGAAAGGGTACATCACATAGAGTTAGTGGCAGAGTGGTACAGGCCAATGAATATGGACCACATCGGCCAAGAGCTGAGCTTCCACACATTGAAAAACTAAAGCAGAGATCAGTCACCATTGAGGACCAAGAACTGGAAGTATATGCAGCAGGTGCACATGTGGGCCCACAGCCTCTCCCACTCAGGGAACACCGCGTCCAGGAAACCAAGGAAGCTGCTCTTATTGCCTGCAAGAAGAACCTGGTGTGGACCCTTGCAAGGCAAACAGATCTAGAGAATCAGAAAATCCCAAGCTGGGACTGGTTTTAATATCAATACCAGGGACCAAGAACCAATCTCACCAGATATTGTTGGGTATCTGCCAACCATCAATTCACCAGCCACAGAGCTGACCACAGTATTTGAAATCCTGAACCAATCAGAGCTAATCAGGAAGGAACTTCATCTAGAAACAATTGTGGTAGTCATGGATCAAGCACTCTATGCAAAAGCTACTGAAATTGCCTGACAGCACAAGGAGCGCTTCTCCAACATTCCTCTCAGGATGGGGACATTCCATACCATGTGTCATGGCTTAGCCATCCTAGGAAAGCAATTTCAGGATGCTGGTCTAAAGGACGTATGCACAGAGCCTGGAATTGTCGCAGAGGGGTCCATCAATGGAATCCTTGATGGTAAACACTACAATTGTGCTGTCAGGGTCCGTAAGTACATCTATAAAGCATTGATGAGACTCACATGGACAGAGTTCACACTGTGGGTTGAGGACAATGTTCCAGAGTGGAGTGGGATGATCAAATCATTCTTACATCATGTGAACAACATGGCCAGTGACTTGAACCAACAGAAGTTGAACAATCTGCTGCAAAATCCATTCTTAGCTGAGCTGATAGCCCTGTGGACAGACTTTCTGGAACACCTCCGTCACAACAATAGAGAGCTATCCGCATTCTGGATATCATACATTGACATGGTAGAGGTTTCTGCACACCTCTCGTGAGGGGGACTGGGAGTTGCACCTCCATGCTATAAAAAACATGATCCCCTGGTGCTTTGTCTATGATAAGATGAATTATGTCAGGTACCTGTCCCCTTACTTTGCTCAGATGATGAACCTCCCAGAGAAGAATCCTTCTGTGTATGAGGTCTTCAGGACAGGCCAATTCTCAGTGCAGCTGTCAAGTAACAACCCCTTTGGGCAGATCCCTGTGGAGCAGGTTATTGAAGCCACAGTGAACAAAGACACACAGACTCCTGGAGGCACATCACGGCAGAGCTATCGAGCGTTACTACACAACAGCTGAGCACCGCAGTGCACTTCTGGGACAGTTAAGGGAGATGGTGGAAGGCAACAAATCAGAGCTCTGTCACACGGAGCTACAGCAGCCAAGAATCCAGAAAGATGAGGAAGCAGTTTCAGCAACGGTGAGCCTCGTATATGAATGGGTCAACCCATTTGCAGAGAAGTGGGACCTCATGAGCATCTCTACAGCAAAGGCAGCCCCCAGGGACATTGCCTCCAACCTGATGAAGACATGTGAGATTGGTGAGCAATGCTATGCAACCTTCAAGGATGAGAGACTAGAGGAAGACCCACCAGCAAAGAAATTCCATGACCAAATGAAAACCAACAAGCTGAAAACACTCAGTGATATGTGTAAGAAGAGAGAAGTGAAATCAAATGGGAGGGCAATCATCTTGAAAGCAGACAGGTCTTTGTTTGAATGCATCATAGTGATGGCACAGGGGCACAGTCTACGTATGGAGGATATCCTTTCTCATCCCCTTGGACCATTGCCCTGGGCCCTTGTCCACACCAGAAGGATTGCTGAGAAAGACAAATAAAGCTACTTCAGCCACAACCTTGCAGAAAAAATGTAGCCGTAGAAGAGCAACTCCCAGAAAACTCTGCTACAGTGGTTGATGGAATGAACTTGGTCCAAAGAGCGAAAGGCAATCAATTTTCTTTCAGAGATGTTGCCACAACATTTCTGGGTATGGCTCTGAGGAAAGGCAGTCAGAGTAGCAGAACAGATGTTGTGTTTGACACATACAAGGAGAACTCTATCAAGATTAGTGAAAGTTCTCCATGGGGTGAAGAGACTGGTCATGAGTTGCAAGGTATCACAGGCACACAGATGGTGAGGCAGTGGATGAGCTTCCTGATCAAAGTCAGTAACAAAAATAGTCTCATTAGCTTCATAGTCCATGAATGGAGGATGGTGGAGTACAGAGCAAAGCTACAGGAGAAGATTCTGTATGCAACTGTGAATGACAAATGTTACAGAATCACATCTCAAGACAGAGGAGATGTCAGCTCTTCTGTGTCAACAAGAAGCAGATGGCTGCCTACTTCTCCATGCTGCCCATGCCACAAGAGAGAGATACCAATCTGTAGTGATCTGCTCAGAAGACACAGATGTCTTTATCATGTCTTTAGCATTTTGTGACAAGATTGAGGCCCCATTGTTCCAGAAGTGTGGCACTAGAACCTGTACAAGGCTTGTGGACATCAGGAAGGTTGCTGCCACTATTGGCATAGAGGTTTGTAGGGCTCTCATCGGGTTGCATGCAAATACAGGATGTGACACTTTAAGCGCTTTTGCAGGCCAAGGGAAAATAAGTGCCCTATAACTTTGACCAGCAACAGGGAAACTGAGGACACCTTCTTAGAGTTGGGTCAGGAATGGGACCTCTCTCCAGAACTGATGGACAAACTGGAGGCATTTACATGTCTCCTGTATGCCCCAAAAGCATCGACCACCAAGATGAATGATATCAGGTATCGCCTTTTCTGTGCCAAAAAAGGTGAAAGAAAGTCATCAACTCCCACCATGCAAGGACTGCTTAACAAAACATGCACAGCAAGCCAACTACCAGGCTAGTATACGGAGAAGATGTTTGGAGAAGAACCCATAAGTGCCAAGCCCTGAAGGCAGAGGATGGAAAATGAAGAGAGAAGAGGAAGCTGAACAGATGGTGATGCACTGGATGGAAGGCCAGCCAGCACCCGATGCCGTCCTGGATCAACTGGCCTGTAACTGTCCAAAAAAATGTTCACTCCCAAGATGTATGTGTGTTGCAAATGGCCTCAGGTGTACTGACACGTGTGGACTGGCAGACTGTGAGAACCAGGCATCCACCTCAGAGAGTGTAGAAATTTCAGATGAAGATGTGGAAGACTTGGAATGTTATGATTATTAACAGGTTATGAAAGTATGGAAAACAAAGTATGGAAAGCAGTCTTTGATTAAATATATTCATTTTACAATCAAATGGGGCCTAGGTTATGGTTGTGTGGAACCCCACATTTGAATCATTGTACTGTAATTCTATATACTATGACAAAATCTTAAGATAGTTTTGATTTGATACAACAATTTGGAAAATAGCATGACATTGATAAAACTCCAGAAATCTTTTCAAATGAGTTTTTTTTTAAACCTTTTGAGGGGTGGGGTAACTCTTTCTGTTGTACTGATGTTAATATGGAATATACACAAAAAGTGATTACTTACTTGAATTCGTGAATAAATTCTCTACAAATCCATGTGATTATATGTGTCCCAGGGTTTTTATTGACTTTTCCAAAATAAACAACAGACAAATATTTTTCTAAAAATGAAA
This sequence comes from Hypanus sabinus, assembly GCF_030144855.1. Lineage (NCBI taxonomy): Eukaryota > Metazoa > Chordata > Chondrichthyes > Myliobatiformes > Dasyatidae > Hypanus > Hypanus sabinus. Next base: position 136,114,651 of record NC_082709.1, on the reverse strand, counting down.
TGATTCACTCTAGTGAAATTGGGCACTGGACTGTGAGTGCCACCAATGACAGAGTTTTCAATGTAGAATTTTATAACAGCATTTGGTGAAAAGTGCTTGAACTCAGCTATCATTGTGACAAATTTCAATGTTGAGGGTCAGTGATAACAAAATACCACTAGGTTGAATATATATATTGTACTTTATATTGGCCACTTTACAGAAATGCTTATTTTAGGGTAGTGTTGTAAAATGCATGATAGCACACATAAAGCTACCACTGGTGCAATGCTATCACATATTTTCTAACTCTACAGATGAATAACTTGCCAAAAATCTCTATGAGCATTATTCCCCTCAGATGGTACTGACCACCCCTTCTGGCTCACGGACTAAATGGCATTTATGGGCTGGGCCCAGCACAGATCCACTGAAATGATAAAGCTGAGAAGTTTAAAGCTGCTGACCCTGTCCACCACTGATCCCATGATAAGGATGGGCTCATAAACCTCCAGTTTCCTCTTCCTGAAGTCAATAATCAGCTCAGTGGTCTTGCTGACATTGAGCAAAAGGTTGTTGTTGTGACACCACTCAGCCAGACTTTCAAGCTCCATCCAAAATGCTGATTCATCATCACCTTTGATTCAGCCAATGACAGTGGTGTTGTCAGTCAACTTAAATATGGCACTGGAGCTGTGCTTAGCCTTATAGTCGTAACTGTAAAGCAAGTAGAGCAGGGAGCTATGCACATGGCCTTGTGGTGCAGTTGTGCTGATGGAAAATGTGGATGACATTTTCTTGCCAATCGAAATAGTGTGGGTCTGCAAGTGAGGAAATCCAGGATCTAATTGTACAATGAGCTAATGAGGCCAAGGCGTTGAAACTTAATGGGATAATAATATTGAATGCTGAGCTGTAGTTAATGAAAAGCCCCCTGACCTATGCATCTTCACTGTCTGGGTGTCCTAAGGGTTGAGTGAAAAACCTATGGAATGACATATTCTGTGGACCTGATGTGATGGTCGGCAAATTGAAGCAAATCCAAATCAGTTCTCAGGCAGGAGTTAATATGGTTCATCATCAACCTCTCAAAGCCCTTCATCAACATTGGATGTAAGTGCAACTGGACACAATGATCTTCTCGGTTGAGACTGATGCTGATGAGACCCTATCTGCTCTGACTTCTGGTGTGGCTGCCATAAACAAAGGGATGAACAACAAGTTCCGAAAATAAAATGAAGATAAAACTGAAATACTTCTGGTTGGTCCCAAAGCCAAAGAATTATAAACTTCTTGATAAATTTAGGATCTTAGCTCCCCTTGTAAAATAATATTTCTGTCACATAATGTTGCTGAATAACTAATTCATGTCTTTATATCAAAGAGCCTGCAATGTACATTTTACTGGACTACCTAAGCAACTTCAACTCATTCAGAACACTGGTGCTACACTTTTAGACAATAGACAATAGACAATAGGTGCAGAAGTAGACCATTCGGCCCCTCGAGTCTGCACCGCCATTCTGAGATCATGGCTGATCATTCACTATCAATACACAGTCCCTGCCTTGTCCCCATATCCTTTGATTCCCCTGGTTTAGCTAAAACCAGTATGATTGAGCATATCCCTCCCATCCTAAGAGTTCTACCTTGGCTCCTTGTATCTTTCAGAATCGATTTTAAAGTTCTCTTACTTGTTTCTAAAGCTCTGACTGGTCTGAGATTGGAGTACTGTATATCACAGAATTGCTTTAGTTTTATAGTCCTGGTCAAGCTTTCAGGTCTTTTTCTACCAGTCTCTTAAATTTAAACATTCCCCTTCAAACCATACTGGCAAGTTGGCTTTTCCAAACTATGCTCCTAAACTGTGGAATTCCATACCTAAAACTATAAGGGATGACAGCTCAGTTGACACTTTTAAAAGCCAGCTCAAAACATATGTATTTAACTTCACTTTTAACTACCTTTTTTTTATCTTCATGTTTTCACTTTATCTCTTTGTAAACTACATAATCTGTTTAAAAGATTGTCCATAAATAAGTTATTATCATTATTAATATTCAGTATGGCTGAACGGGACAATTAAAGAGTAAGTGAACAAAAAACGCAAGATGGGAGTAGTTAGAATACAAATGAAGAAATACGGAAAGTGTGTAAAATGCAGGGCTGCAAAGATGCCCTGCAGGTCAGTCTGTGCATATGGAGAGAGGAACATTGACCCAGTTTCACAGATGAAATACCAGCTCTGCCTTCATCAGAAAAAGCAAGTTCATCAAGGTTGTAGAATTTAGTGCAGAGTCCAGAAAGTTACAGCATGCCCCCATGCAAAATAAAGAATTGCTGTCCAAGGTTATGTTAGGCATAATCATAATAATGCGGGAATCCACAGATGGGTCAGAGAGGAGCAAGAATAGAGAATTAGAGTGGCAATGAGGAACTATGAGTCACTCCTGCAAATTGAATGCTATTGTTGGATAGAATGTTCACCCTATCAGTGCTTGGTTTCTCCAATGTAGAGGAAGCCACGTGATGAATAACAAATGCAATATGCTGGACTGGAAGGGTTGGTGTTTGGGACAACAGAAGTAGACTGGAGAGCAGCAACCTCTGGCCCCTACAAAATGCTTGAATAAGGAAGGGAAGATGTGTCCCAGTGGTAAACTCTCGTTGAAACTGGTGGAAATTGTTAATGATAATGAATTGAATTTGGAAGTTTGTGGACTAGAAGGTGGGGAAATTAATCTTGCTCTGTGCATGAGAAGAGTTGCCAACAAGGGGTCTGTTCACTATGGTAAAGGGAAAATACATTTTATAAAGAAAGATATCTCAGAAAAGTGCAAAGCAGGAGAAATTTAGTCAAGATGCCTTACAATGAAAATTTGTTGGTACTTTCATCACTACATAGCAGAAAGATCATGTGGAAGTGATAGTAGGTCTGGAGATTTGCAACAAAAGTAATGCAACTTGAGTCCTGTATGGATGAAGAAAGCAGCAACAATGCAATTAGTTATGACGCAGAAGTTAGGATAGCATGGACCAAGGAAGAAAAAACATGCAATAGAGTAGGAATAAGTCAATTTGGTGGGGGTAAAGCAGGCAGAAAGAATGGGCCTGAATAGATACTCATGAACCTTGGCCAAGATGAAGGCTACCTGAGGCTGAGACGCCTCGAGGCTGAAAGCTATAGGGTTCTGTAGGTCACTTTCATAGGTTAAATGTTACCCTAACATTACAGAACAGTAAATATAAATACGATTATTAAAATTGAGTTTTAGCAGAAAACTGGACTATCTTCAATTCTAAAAATTTCTAAGTACTTGGAAAAAATATCAAAAGATCCTTTTCTTCACTCTCAGTTATGGGTCACTGAATGCCATCAATCCCTGACTACAATTTTAAATCCAGGCTCAATAGTGACATCTCTACAGGCATTTTTACAGGGTAGTCTCCAAGGCTAAGCTGCCTGAGACATAGCCTTCTATCAATTCTAAAAGCAGAAGGTTGAGGCATTCACTATTGACTGCACAATGTTCAGCACCATTTGCACCTTGTCATTTGTATGTGCAGCAGCTTATATACAAATGTTGCAAGACCTGGGCAAATTCCAACCCTGGGCTGATAGGTGGTAAGTAACATTCATGCCAGGCAACAACAATAATGAATAAGAGAAGATACAGCTATCACCCTTGACATTTAACGGTATTGGCATCACTGAATTCTGCATTATCAATATCCTGGGGGTTCCTTTGACCAGAAACTGAACTTAAGCAACCACATTCACAATTTGACAACAATAGCAGGTCAGAAGTTAGGGATTTTACAGTGAATAATTCAAATCACACCTCTTCAAAGTCTGTCCAAAGTTCAGGCAGAGTGCAGTGAATATTCTCTACTTGCCTGGATGAATGCAGTTTCAATAACACTCAAAATGCATGACAACATGCAGCACATAGCAATCCGCTTAATAGACACCCTATCCACAACCCTTCACTCACTCCATCACTGATGCACAATACCAAGAGTTTATACCATCTAAAAAATGCAAGAAGGTAATTCATCAACAATCGTTAGGTAGTACCTTCCAAGTCCATGACCTCTTACAGCAAGATAAAGGCAACAAAATCACAAGAATGATATGGAAGCTGCCGTACAAGACATACACTGTCCTGACTTGGATTGCAACATGCAAGAGCAGAGATATGCCAGTTGACCCATCAAGTCTGCTCTGCCATGTAATCGTAGCCAATTTATTTTTTCCTTTCTACCCCACTCTCATGCCTCCTCCCCTTAACCTCTGACACCCTTAATAATCAAAAAACTATCAACTTCTGTGATGAGTTGACCTCAACAGCTATCTGTGGCAATTTATACTACAGATTCACCACCCTCATATCTGTTCTAAAGGGACATCTTTTTACTTTAAAGCTGTGCCTCCTGGACCTTGACTCTCCCATCACTGGAAACATCCTCTCCATGTCCTCTCTCTGTCTAAGCCTTACAATAGAGGTATTGACCTTATCTACAATAGAGCCTTGGAGGTTCACCACCTACCAATCCTTCTAAATTCAAGTATAGGCACAGAGCCATTAAATGTTCCTCATACATTAAACCCTTTATCCCCAGATCATTCTCATAAACCTCCTTGGGAGCTCTCCAATGACAATACATACTTCCTTAGATATGGGGTTCAAAACCTCTTTCAGTGTTAATACTGTAGACTGATCAAACCTCAGCACTACATCATTGCTTTCATACACTAATCCTCTTGAAAAGAATTCTAAAATTGCATTTGCCTTCCTTATTAACAATAAAACCTACAAATTAACCTTCAGGGAATTCTGCAACAGGAGTCCGAAACCTTTTCACCTCCAATTTCTGAATTCTCTCCCTGTTTAGAAAATAGTGTATGCCTTTACTCCTGTTACCAAAGTACATGATCTTACAATGTATTCAATCTACAACTTTTTTGCCCATTCTCCTAAACTGTCCAAGTCCTTTAAATTCCCTTCCACCTAATCTTCGTATCACCTCCAAACTTGGCCACAATGCCATTAATTCTGCCATCCAGCACATTAATAGATATATAGTGAAAACCACAAGTCACCGGCAGCCAGCCAGAAAATGCCACTTTATTTCCATTCTTTCTATTCTGCCAATCAGCCCATGCTTTCACCTTTCTATATCACGGGCCCCAATCTTGTTTAGCAGCTTCATGTACAGCAAATTGTCAAAGACCTTCTGAAAATCAAGCAAACATCCACTGATTCCCCTTTGTCTATCTTGCTTACTTTATGTTGCAAATACATTGACATTCTGTTCCATCACCATAATTGGATCAAAATCCTGGAATTCCCTATCTAATAGCATTACTGGTCCGCCACACTTCAAGGACTGCTACGGTTCAAGATAGCTCATCATCATCTTCTTAAAGGGCAATTGGGATGGGGGAATTAAATACTGGCTTGGCCAGTAAAGCTCACATCACTTGAATGAATAATAAATTTTCCATCATGTGAAGACCCGAGAGGATTTATTTGTAGAAAACACAATACTTTCAAATTATCGTATCCAGGTTGCCAGGTCAAGGGAGCCTTTATACACTGTTTAGTGATGTTTAGCTTTTTTCTCCCACCTAACAGATCACCCGAAATCCTTTCACATACTCTGACAGAGGAAGTCCTGCTACCTGAATATTCAAAGCCTCTGCTAGTCAGTTGCTGTGTTCAATATATTTCAGGATTCTAGTTAATTACTGACTGTGTCAGGACTTCACTCAGTCAATGTTTCCAAGGTGGGAATGCTCAGTGCTCATCGATTTACAGCCAAACTCAACTCTAGATTATGGTGGCAAAATAATAGTTGAGTGTCTGTGAATGACTTCGACATGAATTTTTCTGAAAAGCATGATCAACTATGTAGTTCATCACTGATTTATTTCTACCACTCCTCCATCTCTTTGAATCTCTTAGTTAACATAATCAGATTCTCAAGAAGCATTTTCCTTACACTGAACCACAAAGAATTTGTGTTAGCCTTTTCAAAATCAGTAAACTTGACACAATCTAGATGACCACTTTGCTGAGTACCTTGCCCTGTTGGCAGTCATTTTAATTTTGCTGCACAATCTGACACTGACCTGTCTGTCCTTGGCCTCCACAATCCATTTCCTTGCACAGATGCTGCGTGATGCAGTCAGTTCCTTATCTATTTGTGTTGTCCCAGATTCCAGCATCTCAAGTTGAATGTCACATTTCTTAAGGTGCTCATATCCAACTTAGAGTTATAGGTCGTAGAAGACTGCAGTACAGCAACAGGCCATTTGCCATATCTTGTCTATGCCAAACCATTAATCTGCCTAGTTGCATTGACCTGCACCCAGACCAGAGCACTCCATACTCCACCTATTCATGTACCTATCAAATTTTATCGTAAATGTTGTAATCAAACCTGTATCAACCAGTTCTGCTGGTAGCTCATTCCACACACTCAGCAACATCTGAATGAAGAGGTACCACGTCATGTTCCCCTGAAGCATTTCACTTTTTACCCTTTACCCATGACCTCTAGTTCTAGTATCACCCAACTACAGGGGAAAAAGCCTGCTTGCATTTACCCTAACTACAGTGTAACCCACATAATTTTCTATACCTCCAACAAATCTCCCCTAATTCTTCTATGTTCCAGAGAATAAAGTCCTAACCTTTTCCCTATAGCTCAGGTCCTCAAGTCCTGGCAGCATCCTTGTATCACCTTTGCATCGTCGTAGCGGCCATCGTCGGAGTGGACTGAGGCAGAGTGGGTCGGCTTTGACTCAATCAGGCAGCACGTGAAAGTCAACCCGTGAGGCAGCGGGAGAATTTAAATAGAAAGCAGAGGCAGAGTACGAGCTTCACTCCAGATGAGGTAAGGTCAGATAAGCTCCTTTAATTAATCACATTAGATTAGGAGTAGATTATGGAGGAAGCAGTTAGGACAGTTGAGTGCTCCGTTTGCAGTATGTGGGAAGTCAGGGCGAACACTGTTGTCCCTGATGACTACACCTGCAAAAAGTGCATCCAGCTGCAGCTCCTGACAAACCTGTCAGGAGAGGGAAGGGGAATAGACAGGAAGAGCAGAGCACCCCTCTGGCCATTCCCATCAACAATAAGTATACTGTTTTGGATACTGCTGGTGGGGACGACCTACCAGGGAGAAGTTGCAGTGGTTGCATCTCTGGCACTGAGACTGGACCCTCAGCTCAAAAGGGAAGGAGGGAAAAGAGGGGAGCTGTTGTGATAGAGGATTCGATAGTTAGGGGGACAGATAGGAGGTTCTGTGGAAGAGTTCGAGAATCCCGAATGGTCTGTTGCCTCCCTGGTGACAGGGTCCGCGATATCTCAGATTGAGTTCTCAGTATTCTCAAGAGGGAGGGTGAGCAGCCGGATGTCATGGTCCATGTAGGAACTAATGACGTGGGTAGGAAGAGTGAGGAGGTTCTGAAAGTTAAGTTTAGGGAGCTAGGTGCCAAGTTAAAGGACAGGACTTCTAGGATAGCAATCTCAGGATTGCTTCCAGTGCCACATGCAGGTAGGTTTAGAAATAGTAAGATAGTGCAGATCAACATGTGGCTGAAGACATGGTGCAGGAGGAAGGTCTTCAGATTTATAGATAATTGGGCAGTTTTTTCCAGGGAAGGTGGGACCTGTTCCGGTGGGACAGTTTACATCTGAACTGGAGGGGGACAAATATTCTTGCAGGTAGGTTTGCTAGAGAGGCTCCAGTGGATTTAAACTAGATATGAGGGGGGAGGGGAACCAGACTGCAGGAACAGATGTACGGGAGAAGGAAGAAAACGAAGATAGAAAAGTTCTTTGTACTGTTAGAGATAAACAGAGAGGAAGAGGTGGAGAATTTCTTAAATGCATTTATTTTAATGCTAGGAGCATTATAAGAAAGGTGGTTGAGCTTAGAGCATGGATTTATACTTGGAAATATGATGTTGTAGCTATTAGTGAAACATGGTTGCAGGAGGGGTGTGATTGGCAACTAAATATTCCTGGATTTTGTTGCATCAGGTGTGATAGAATCAGAGGGGAAGAGGGGGAGGTGTTGCATTGCTTGTCAGAGAAAATATTACAGCGGTGCTCTGGCAGGATAGATTAGAGGGTTCGTCTAGGGAGATTATTTGGGTGGAATTGAGGAATGGGAAAGGTGTAGTAACACTTATAGGGGTGTATTATAGACCACCTAATGGGGGAGTGAGAATTGGAGGATCAAATTTGCAAGGAGATAGCTGATATTTGCAGTAAGCACAGGGTTTGATTGTGGGAGATATTAATTTTCCACACATAGACTGGGAAGCCATACTGTAAAAGGGATGGATGGGTTGGAGTTCGTAAAATGTGTGCAGGATAGTTTTTTTGCAGGAATACATAGAGGTACCAACTAGAGAAGGGTCAGAGTTGGATCTTCTGTTAGGGAATGAAATAGTTCAGGTGACGGAGATATGTGCTGGGGAGCACTTTGGGTCCAGTGATCAGAATACCATTAGTTTCAATATAATTATGGAGAAGGATAGGACTGGACTCAGGGTTGAGATTTTTGATTGGAGAAAGGCTAACTTTGAGGAGATGCAAAAGGATTTAGAAGGAGTGGATTGGGACAATTTGTTTTATGGGAAGGACATAATAGAGAAATGGCAGTCATTTAAAGGTGAAATTTTGAGGGTACAGAATCTTTATGTTTCTGTTAGGTTGAAAGGAAAGATTAAATGTTTGAGAGAGCCACGGTTTTCAAGGGATATTGGAAACTTGGATCGGAAAAGGAGAGAGATCTACAATAAATATAGGCAGCTTGGAGTAAATGAGGTGGTCGAGGAATATAAAGGATATAAAAAGAATCTTAAGAAAGAAATTAGAAAAGCTAAAAGAAGATACTAGTTTGCTTTGGGAAGTAAGGTGAAAATAAATCCGATGGATTTCTACATTTATATTAATAGCAAAAAGATAGTGAGGGATAAAATTGGTCCCTTAGAGAATCAGAGAGGACAGCTATGTGTGGAGCCGAAAGAGATGGGGGAGATTTTGAATAATTTCTTTTCTTCGGTATTCACTAAGGAGAAGGATATTGAATTGTGTAAGTAAGGAAAACAAGTAGGGAAGTTATGGAAACTATGACAATTAAAGAGGAGGAAGTACTGGCGATTTTAAGGAATATAAAAGTGGATAAATCTCCAGATTCTAACAGGATATTCCATGGGACCTTGAGGGAGACTAGTGTAGAAATAGTAGGGGCTCTGACAGAAATATTTCAAATGTCATTAGAAACAGGAATGGTGCAGGAGGATTGTCATATTGCTCATGTGGTTCCATCGTTTAAAAAGGGTTTTAAGAGTAAACCTAGCAACATTACCTCTCGGCCCCTAAACTCAATCCCATGATTGATGTAGGCCAATGCACCATATGCTTTCTTAACCAGAGAGTTTACCTGCGCAGCAGCTTTGAGTGTCCTATGGACTCAGACCCCAAGATCGCTCTTATCCTCCACACTGCCAAGAGTCTTACCATTAATACTATATTCTGCCATCATATTTGACCTACCAAAATGAACCACCTCACACTTATCTGGGTTGAAATCCATCTGCCACTTCTCAGCCCAGTTTTACATCCTATGAACTCTGAACTCTGAACTCTTTCAATGTTATTGACCAAAACTGCACACAATACTCCAAATTATGCCCCATCAACATCTTATACAACTTCAACATAACATCCCATGCCTGTACTCAGTACTTTGATTTATGAAGGCCAATGTACAAAAGCATTCTTTATGACCTTATTTACCTGTAACGACACTTTCAAGGAATGATGGATCTATATTCCCAGATCCCTCTGTTCTTCCACACTCCTCAGTGCCCTACCACTCACCATGTAAGACCTACTCTGGCAATACCTCATTCTCACATGTATTAAATTCCATATGTCATTTTTCAGCACATATTTCCAGCTGGTTGAGAGCCGAATCTTGGTGTCATCTGCAAAATTTTTTATCCAGTTTACCACACTATCGTCCAGATTGTTGATATAGATGACAAACAACAATGGGCTCAGCACCTAATCTACTATTCCTACAAGCATCCCTTGATCGATACTTTCATGATTTCCAACGTTTAATGCTGAAAAAGACCGGTTGGCCCAGCTTCCACAACAAAACCTCCATTTAATATTATCATTTTCATTAGCCTGAATATTCTCAAACTTCTCAATTTCTCTCTCACTCATGTTATTTCATTATTTTAAAAGTCCACTCAAGAAAAGGAATGCAAAAGAAGCACAATAGAAAGCTAAAATGCAATCAACTATCAGAATATGACATTCAAAAGGAAGACAGGTACAGTTGGATATGTGCAAATAATGTTGCATAAATATATTTGGAAACTATTTTTTAGTTCCAGTACATTTATGCTAGAGGCTTATCTGTGCCTACAAATAATTAATGTAATTTCTTGAAGTAAGCTTTCTCTGAACACCAGCCCCTCCCAAACACATACACACCAGTTGCAAATTGATGCACATTTCTCAACAAAATAATTCATACATATTCTAGTCCATATGAACATATCTATTCATTTCCCAAGAGTTATGGATCATTTGTCACATCAAGCAGCAATTATACATCAATATTTTTGCACTGTGCATGTGAATGCAAAATGCCTTTCCAAATTATTTTTAATGAAGGCAAAGCTGAAAAAAAACTCCAGCATATGCTTGCACAAAAATAGCCTCAAGCAGCAACTACCACAGCCATCTTAAACAGCTTTCAGAATTGTCTGCAACATTTATGGTCAAAGTGATTCTTAAAACTAGCAAATGTACTTTAAAAAATGACACTGATCAAAACTCTGCTATATTTCTCACACTCTTGTAAACAAATTCAGGAAAGTTTGTTAACAGGAATTACATTTCATAATAATTTTATTTTCACAAGTATCCTAATTGGAAAAAGTATTTTTCTATCAAGGGAATCATTTTTTTTCCTAATTAGCTGATGCACCTGCACCAAGACAAGTATCTGTCTTTTTCTATATCTCAACGAATAAACCAGTAGGGAAAGGAAAATGAAAACTGCAGGTGTAGTCTACTTTGATTCACTTTTTATTGCAGGATTTAGAAACCTACAAATAATACTTCATGTGCATCCAAACACAGACTCTCTTTATACTCCTCGCTGCTCCAGTAAACCAGCCAGCATGACCAAAGACCCCACCCACCAAGACGTTCTCCCTTCTCCCATCGGGCAGAAGTTACAACAGCCTGAATGCACGTATCCTCAGTGTCAGGACAGCTTCTACCCCATGTTAGAAAATGATTTGATAACGTTCTGGTACTATAAGATGGACTCTTGAATGCACAACCTACTTCATTATGATCTTGCACGTTATTGTTGACCTGTAGCTCTGTAGCTGTTACATTTTATTCTACAGCTGTACCTGCCAAGGGGTCTCGGCTGGAAACATCAGCTATGCTTTTTTCCATACATGTTGCCTGGCCTGCAGAGTTCCTCCAGCATTTTGTGTGTGTTACTCGGATTTCCAGCATCTGCAGATTTTTTTTTGTTTGTTATTGCTTTATCTTGTTCACCTAAATACCCTGTGTGATGATCTAATCTGTATGAATGGTACACAAGATGTGCTTTCCACTGCATCCCAGTACATGACAATAACTAACCAATTCCAATTTTACTTATGCAACACACACAAAATGCTGGTGGAACACAGCAGGCCAGTCAGCATCTATAGAAAGAAGTACAGTCAACATTTTGGGGTCTTGGCCCGAAACGTCAACTGTACTCTTCCTATAGCTGCCTCCTGTCCTGCTTGCTGTATTCCACCAGCAATTTGTGTGTGTTGCATGAATTTCCAGCATCTGCAGATTTCCTCGTGTTTCCAATCTTACTTATGCTCTGTTCCAAGGAGTACAACATAACCGATTAACAATCACTATACTATTCACTTAGAAAATAAGATACAACCTTTGCTCTCAGCTTCTGATTGGCTAGCCAAACACTTGTCAAGTTGGATGTACAACTACTTTTACTACCTCAAAATTGAAAAAAAATGTACTTTCTTGTCCTAAATACTATTTGCCAACTGTTGCTAAAATGCATATCATAGTAGAATGTAAAGATGTTTACATTTGAATAGGTTGCTGATATGCTCTTGACTTGCACCTCCAGTTTCACAAGCATTTGCCAACCCAAGTTCATTCTTTCAGATGAAAATTAGAAGTCAAAGGAAGCAAGTTGTTTCCCTCCATGAATAGAAAGCTTGCTCATAAACTGAAACATACATTTATCAATGTTAAAAAAATCTCAAATGCTACATATTGGAATCTAATTAAGAACAGCAATATAAATTCAAATTGCAAGGTCTGGTCCACAGTCACTAGTCCCACTATAACACTGCAGCAACATTTGCCTTTTATGGCTCCTGAGAATGATCAAGCTGGAAATTAGGTTAACAGTGCTGCTCCTTGAAAACAATCAAGTAACAAGCAGTGACTGTGTCTTGCATGGCAAAAGGTACGAGGGTGGTATTAAAAGGTTTCAGTTAAGTTGTCTCAAATATGAGAAACTACTAGTAAATGAAAACAAAGCAACCACAAATAAACACTCATCAACACATTCCATTTTATTAAAAGTTCCAATCCCAAATAAACAAAAATTGTCCATCTTTCCAAACCCTGGTTGAAACCATGGTCAGATGCAATGCCATCTTTGTTTCCTTTATTTCAATCTGCAGAGGCTCAGTCTGCTACCATGGAACCACTCACTCAAAGTAAATCTTCACTAATTATGGACAGTAATGAAAAATGGTACAGCTGAGCATTACACATTAAACATTTTACACAAGCAAAATATAGTCAGCATCAACATGGTCAAATGTTGATGCTTATATCTGCTCTGGTTGCATCGTGGCCTAGTTTGGAAACAACATTGTCCTTGAACAGAAGATCCTACAAAAGGTAGTGAGTAAGGCCAATCCATCACTGGCAAAGTCCTGCCCACCTCTGAGTACATCTGCATGGAGCACTATCCAAGGAAAGTAGCATCCATCATCCGCTGTCAAAACCATGCCACTTTTTTTAGCCGCTGCCATCAGGAATGTGGTACTGGAGCCTTAGGACCCACACCTCCAGGTTCAGGAATAGTTATTACCCCACAACCATTAGACTCTTGCACCAGTGGGAACAACTTCACTTGCCCGATCACTGAAATGTCCCCACAAACAATGGATTCACTTTCATCTCATGTTCTCAATATTTATAGCCTATTTATTTAATTTTTTTGCAAAGTTTGTTGTCTTTTGCACATTAATTGTCCGTTCTGCTGAGAGAAGACTTTCATTTATTTTAAGGCAACACGAGTGAATCTGCAGATAATGGAAATAAATTAAAAAAACACGAAATGCTGGCAGAATTCAACAGGTCAGACAGCATCTACGGGAGGAGGTAATAACGATGTTTTGGCCGAAACCCTTCATCAGGAGTGAAGTAACATGGGATGGTCGAGGGGGGTAAGAAGTGGGGGGAGGGATAAATTAGAGAGCTGGGAAGTGATAGGCTGAAGGGAAATGGACTAGGGGGAAGGTGGAGAATTATGGGAAATAAAAGAGAAAGAAAGGTAGGTCTGGGGGGAGATTATAGTGAGGGGGGGAAAAGAGGGAGAAAGAGAACCAGACTAAAATAATAGATAGGGATGGGTGTAAGGTGGGGGGCAGGGATATCAATGGAGGTCAGTGAGTTGGATGTTCATGCTGGCAGGAAGGAAGCTACCTAGGCGGGAGATAAGGTATTGCTCCATCGACCTGCGTGCGGCCTCATCTTGACGGTAGAGGAGGCCATGGATAGACATGTCGGAGTGGGAGTGGTCTGTGGAATTGAAGTGTGTGGCCACAGGGAGATCCTGCCACTGCTGGAGGACTGAGCGCCGGTGTTCGGCAAGACGGTCTCCCAGTCTGCGGCGGGTCTTCTTATCCCCCTTGACCATCCCATGTTAGTTCACTCCTGATGAAGGGTTTCACCCCGAAACATCGTTATTACCTTCTCCCATAGATGCTGTCTGGCCTGCTGAGTTCTGCCAGCATTTCGTGTTTTTTTTAAAAAAAATTTCATTTATTTTATTGTGGTTCTTGGATTTACTGAGTACGCTGAAACTCAGGGTTGTATATGGTGACATGTTTCTACTTTGATACTAAAGTTACTTTGAATTGACGATCACTATCTTTTGTAATATTGTTGCTGAACTGAAATATATTATTTTCTTTTTTACTGGGGTATAGATATAGGCTATTCTAAATACAAAGCAATTCTACTACTGTTCTAAATACAATTTAACTTTGTGATTCTCATGCACTGTCTTGCATTTAGTACTGCTTTGGGTCTGGGGCACATTGCATAGAAGCAAACAGCTTCACCACAATTGAAAAGGAATCTGGATAAGTGCTTGAAGCTTTGCAATGTTCACTGCTCTAATGAGTTATTGTGGGATTAACTATATTCATTGGGTTGCTTGGACAATAAGTCAAATAATCATCTGTACTGTAAAATTTGATCTTTGCTTAAGTTTAAATGTTCCTTGTATCCTAGAATATAACTTAATTTACGTTAATATTGTTCATAATCTATTTACTTTCAGAAAAAAATACTAAGTCACAAGAATTTGAATTTCCAGGCTGGTAGAATTCTTTAATATTTGAATGCAGAAACTGCATACTGTCAATCAGAAAATGGAGTTTTAAAACAGTGTGCAAAATCTCAGTGCATATTACTGAGTTGATCCACAAAAATATTGCTGAGAATAGCAAACAAAAGACTATTACATTTTATGAATTTGTTCAAGCATACTTAAGTTGTTATCATCCTAAAACAATAAGCACAAATAAATCCATGCCAATATTTTTACCAAGTGCTGCTCAATCATGTTGGTGGTAGTTCCAGATGATATGGCATGAGTGAACACTTAAACAATTTGTCACGAGTCAATATAAAAACCATTTATTAATTCCAAAGGAAGCACAAGGGTTCACAGATTCAGATTCCAGCTTAACATCAGAAATAAACTGAATGCAAATATTCAGCTTGTCCAGTGGTAACACTGACTACACTTCGTAAATTCAAACTAGAATTTGTTTTTGTATTCCATGATCCCAAATAAAGAATAATGCCCCAATTCTGCCAGCTTCTGTGGTAATAATGGAAACAAACACTCCATGTATGCATACTCCTAACAATGCAAACAGCACTTAGAATAATTACAGCATTCGTTTAGCATCACTGCTTCACCACACGAGCTCTGATTATGTAATGCAATCCATGAAGCTTGCCATTGTTCTTGAACTAAATATGAATACACTTCAATTCATAATTTAGTTTTGTAAATTGTGAGGAACATGCAAATTACTAGAACTTGTAAAGGACTGATGTCAAAAACAAAATCAAAATACAAAACTGTGAAAACAAATAAATTGGCCAAATCATCAAATGTTATTAATGAATATGCTCTTTCAAGAGAATCAATTCCCTCTTCAATGGTTCTAACAAATGTCCCTATAACTAAAAATTCAAAACTATATTTTCACAAAATAATCCATATCATTGATGTATAACAAAATATTGACCCATTAAATTTAATTTCAGATACCAAGACATTTCATAAATCTACATGTTTGGCTGAGTCACACAACTCCCAGTAAGTTACTTAATGGTCAACCACTAATTCAAGAAAAAAGAAATCACTTTTTAATATTTTTTATTTCCTTTGAAGATGAATGTTTTGTTGGTGTGAAAGATTTAAGTGAATTGACATGTGCTCGAATGTTTCTTCAGAACTATAATATAAAACAAACCTAATATTTCTGTAGGAAAGAAAATATAAAAGAAATGTAGATAGCATGTAAGGGCAGCTGAAAAACAAACTTGATAGATAAGCATTCATTTATCTATAGTGTCAAGTTCCATTCAAACTCAACTAAAAGGAATAGCACACCTTTGATACTTATACAGTACCAAATTGTGAATCCCAACTTGAACATTTGCCCAAGTTCCTCGTGAGATATAAACCGTAACATGAATTCGTTTCCAAGCTAGTCATGTTAAATTGACAAAGACACTTCAAAAGGACACTGAATGATCTTCTAAGTTCTCAACTGGCAAGTTACTGGTAAATGGTTAGCTGTTACTTTTAAAAAAGCTTCTACATTGAATATTCTGCCTTCAGTATTAGCACATTAGTTAACTTTCCAGGCCATAAATTTATAAAAACTATGTTCCATTATCACTTAAGAACTCAGGCAGGAATCACACTCTATGTGTTGTGGAAAAGGAAATAGCTAATGGCTAAGGTCAATTTATCTTGAAAACATCAGTACATGAGAAAAACTAGAAAACCATACTTGTTGCCCAGCCTAAACTGGCAGTAAATTCCATTAACTATTACAGTCTTCTGCTAATAGCAAAATCTAGGAATTTAGCCTAAATAATGATATATTTTGTAATAGATACATACTGTATATAGTACTAGGATAACAGATCTGACTGAATGCTCATGTGATGCTCCCCATAATTAAACTGGTTATCTCAAACTATACAACTCTATTACAACATTCTGACAGTAACATCTCAATGTGTCATATCCCACAGTTCTCAATAGGCCTTAGTAAAATGTGAGAGTTGAGTGAACATGTTAATTTGGAAAGATCTCAAAATCTGCCAATGAGTTGCCACATCTAAATGAAAGCACTGGTGCTTTTAAAATTAAAAAAAAAATCTCATGAAGCTCTGTGACATTTTCAGTTTCTGTATTCTAGTATAGTTTGTCTTGCAACTAATCAAATATGTTAAATTATTTGCAAGTACAACACCTTTACTCATAACGAATACACGATTTTGGTGTTGTCTATTTGCTAATTAATTTAATGCGCACACATATTAATCTGATTCATACTTCAGATATACGTTCACCTTCAGTGTACAAATATAATCTATAGGTATGAAAGTACAAATGTATGCGTGGATTTATGGAGTCTTATTTCCAAAATAATGTCTGCATCTAAAATCAAGCATTGCTGATTTAATGTGAAAATTTCATTGAATAATAAATGTATCTCTCAGAATTCCAAAACTCCTAATTTGCAAATAAATTATACTGAGAAGCTTTATGTCTCTCCATGTCCATCAAGTTGGTTCTGGCACACTAACAAATGCTGGGTGCATGGTGAAAGATCAAATCTGCCAAAGCACATGTATTCAACAACCTGATCAAAGAAGGAAAAGTTTACTGACTTGACTTCTCTATCCTAGTGAGCTTATGTGAAGTGTGCTGGTCATGAACTGTGATTTGGCTTGAGGCAGTGAATCTGGTGCTCCTGGCTTTTTGATAGGTTGCACACTGGAGTGAAAATTGGCTTTTTGACAGGTTGTACGGAACATTTAATGAAACCACTAACATTAAATAAAATAAATAGAAACAAATGCCTTATCTTTTTTATTCACAGCCGTCAGAGCTGAGGGGGTGCAAGTGAAGTGCACATCAACCTTCAGTGCAGTATATCAATGCTTTGATACACCATTGAGTCCAGAAGCCAGGGGCAGACATGCAAGTCAGACACAAATCAACAAAATGTACAAAGTTGGCATTCCTTTACAAAACTACTGGCAAATGCCAGCAAGACTCAAATAGTAAAATGATTATCTTGAATGAGATATTACACAAAACTTAATTAGATCTACACTTTTGTGTCAGGTCAATGGGCACACCCACGAATAGTAAAACAGTAGTGAGGCCATGGACTGTATCCTGTTTGCAGAATTATTTGCTGTCTTGAGGCAAATCAGAGTGGATAAGACCCCAAGGTGTCACTTTGGACTCTGTGGGACGTAAGTGCAGAAATTGCAGGGGTCCTGGCAGAGGTATTTAAAATGACCTTAGCCTTAGATAAGGTGCCGAAGAACTGGAAGACAGCTGATGTTACTCTACTGTTCAAACAAGGCTCTGAGAATAAACTGGGTAATTACAGATTGGTGAGTCTACCTTCAGTCATGAGTAAATTATTGTAAGGTATTCCAAAAGACAGGATATTTAAATATTTGGATAGACAGGCCCTGATTAAGAATAGTCTCTTAGAGAGTTTTTCCAAGGCAATTACCAAGAAAGTTGATGAAGGAAAGTTGCTGGATTTTGTCTACATGGAATTTGGCAAGGCCTTGAAAAGGTTCTACATAGAATGTTGCTCCGATAGTTTAAATCTCTTGCCATTCAGGGTGAACACATACTCTGTATTCAACACTGACTTCATATGAGAAGACAAGGAGTGGTAGATAGTTGTCTGTCTGACTGCAGGCCTGGGACTAATGATGTGCCACAGGAACGGGTTCTGCATCCAATGTTATCATCATCTATATTAAAGACTTATATGATAATACAATAAACCAGGTAAGAAATTTGCAGATGACTCCAAAAGTTGGGGCTTTATGGACAGCAAAGAAGGCTATCAAAGCTTGCAGCCTGATCTGGACCAGATGCGAAAATGGGATTAAACATGGTCAATGGAATTTGAGGCGTTGTACTTCGGCAGAAGATACCAAAGCAGCACAAAAATAATGGATGTAATACACTGAAGTGCACAGTAGAAGAAAGGGTTCTGAGTATACAGATCCACAATTCCTTAAAGTGGTGTCACAGATTGAGAGTGCCATAAAGAGACCTTTAGCACATTAGCTTTAATAATCAGAGCACTGAAGTACAGGGGTTGGGATGTTAGGTTGAACTTGTTTAAGGCATCAGTGAGGCCAAAAATGGAGTATTGTGTGTAGTTCTGGTCAATGACCTACAGAAAAGATATCAAAAAGTTTGAAAGAATATAGAAAAAATTTTCAAGAAGCCGCCAGAACTTGAGTGCTAGAATTCTAAAGAAAGGTTGAATATGTTAGGACTTTATTCTTTAGAGCACAAGAGAATGAAGGGAGATCTTTTAGAGCTCTACAAAATTTTGAGGGATATAGATAGGGTAAATACATGCAGAGTTTTCCTCAGAAAGGTAGCTTCCATTATTAAGGACCTCCAGCACCCAGGACATGCCCTTTTCTCACTGTTACCATCAGGTAGGAGATACAGCAGCCTGAAGGCACACACTCAGCGATTCAGGAACAGCTTCTTCCCCTCTGCCATACGATTCCTAAATGGACATTGAACCCGTGAACACTACCACTCTTAAAATAGTTATTACTTATGTTTTTTTACATGATTTTTAATCTATTCAATATATGTATACTGTAATTGATTTATTTATTATATTTTCTCTTCTATATTATGTATTGCATTGAACTGCTGCTGCTAATTTAACAAATTTCACAACACATGCCGGTGATAATACACCTGATTCTGATTCTGGGGTTGGGTGAGACTAGATCTGGAGGTCATATGTAGGTTTGGGGTGAAAGGGGAATACTTAAGAGGAACCTGAGTGGGAACTTCTTCACTCAGAGGGAGATGTGAGTGTGGAGCAACCTACTAGTGTAAGTCATAGCTGCAGGATCAATTGCAACATCTAAGAGGTGACATGGTAGCATAATGGTTAGCACAACACTTTACGGTACCAGAAACCTGGGTACAAGTTCCACTGTTACATTCTCTCCACGTCCACGTGGGTGTCCTCTGGGTGGTCTGGCTCCCTCCACAGTCCAAAGATGTACTGGTTGGAAGGGTAATTGGGCATTATAAACTGCCCTGTGGTTAGGCCAGGATTAAATCACAGGGTTGCTAGGTGGCATGACTCAATGGGTTGGAAGGGCCTATTCCACGCTGTATCTCAATAAATAAAAATATATCTTAAAGATGTTTAGATAAGTACATGGATGAGACATGTATGGAGGGCTACAGTCCGGCTCCAGGTAGACTAGACAGAAAACCAGGTCCGTATGGAATACTTGGCCCAAAGTGCCTTTTTCTGTGGAATGGTTTTCTATGACTCCGGAATGTGGTGAGGGACACAAAAACATTTATAATAGTGTTACGAATGCAGTGAAATTAAATTTGCTTTTCAATTCCCATTCACTCATCATTTCTAAAATGTTTCTGAATTATTATTTGTAAAAGGTAAACTGCATCAAACATAAATATCCTGATATCCCAATACATAATGTTGATATAATAAAACCTGAAGGGATTGGCAAGAGTTCAGCAATTCGTATACTTCATTAGGAGTTTGAAGAGATTTGGCACGTCAACAAATACACTCAAAAACTTCTGTAGTTGTACCATGGAGAGCATTCTGACAGGCTGCATCACTGTCTGGTATGGGGGGGGGGGGGCAAGCAACTGCATAGGATTGAAAGAAGCTGCAGAATGTTGTAAATTTAGTTGGTTCCATCTTAAGTCCTAGCTTACAAAGTACCCAGGACATCTTCAAGGAGCAGTGTTTCAGAAAGGCAACGTCCATTATTAAGGACTTCCAGCACCCAGGACATGCCCGTTTCTCACTGTTACCATCAGGTAGGAGGTACAGAAGTCTAAAGGCACACACTCAGTGATTCAAGAACAGCTTCTTTCCCTCTGCCATCCGATTCCTGAATGGGCATTGAATCTGTGAACACTACCTCACTTTTTAAATATAATTTCTGTTTTTTACACAATTTTTAATCTATCCAAAATATGTATACTGTAATTGATTTACTTATTTATGTATTACCACTATTTTTTTCTCTTCTATATTATGTATTGCATTGAACTGCTGCTGCTAAGTTGACAAATTTCACGATACATGCCGGTGATAATAAACTTGATTCTGATTCTGAATTAATATTCTCATAGTGGCTTAAAGTGAAGAAGACTTCAGAGATGAGGTTATCTACAAAGTGTGTAATAATGAAATAATCCAGTCCCCCATGTTATAAACAACTTTTCAGCTTTGTATTCTTCCATTTGTATGGTGTTTCTTCATTATCCTCTAAAGAACATCAGAATACCAAACATTCTGTTAATGAACAGAATGCACAAAATACAAAATAACCCCACATCTATAACGTCTGCAAAACAATCCAGGCTGAAATACTTTGCTTATCAATTCATGAACACAAATCATTATTTATACACTTAACTGATGGTTAGCTATGGAAATACAAAATCAAAATAAAGCACAATTAAAGTCTGGATTTTTAAACTGGACAGCTATTTAAAATAAGTAGATTTATGCTTTTTCAAGAGGCATATAGAGTAACTTAATATCAGTCGCATAACCGAGTTGACTTGGATCAAGTCAAATTTGTACAGTACCTATTAAAGTAGAAAAGAAATAAACAATCATATTTAGAAATATAAAATTCAAGTGAATACTAAGTCAAAGAAAGAGAGGCTCAGAAAAATGTCAGGCAGATTTGCCAGTGATACTCACTGGGGAACCTCAGAAGAAGCAGACTGTATTCAGGAGGTGATGCATGGGTTAGGGTCCAATCAACTGAAGATGCAGATGCAAAAGAGTAAACTTATTTGGATGCTACAAGGGTCCAGCATCAAACTAATCAAGAATTATTTCCGAACATTTTCCAATAAAATGTTAGCCTACCTGTAAGGGACGCTTGTCAAGATCCAAGTCAAAATATTTGGATTACTGACAAAAAATTGAAACTTATGCAAAATGCTCAAAGTAAAGAATATTTTATCTATTCTACTTTTCTACTTTAATTCCAGTTACTTCACAATGTCATCGTAATACAATAACATTGAAATATCAAAACATTCTTATTAGGTTACCTAAATAAGTGAGGAGACAATCTATTCAGAGATGTGATGGACAAAACCAAAGTTCATTTTCTATGCAATAATACTCAGTATGGAACCATACAAAAATGTGAAAATGGACTAACTTAGCAGATCAACACAAGCTTGATGGCAGGTCACACAAGTCCAAGAAGATCAGTAAACCATGGAAACAAATTTTAGTGGAAGATCTAGTTTTTCTATGATACAGAACACTACAAACATATATATTAAAGAGCCACTTGTTAATAAGAAGCCAACAAAATTTTCTTGCATGAAAGCAAGGACCAGCAAATGAATTCAATGTAAATAGAAATTACACATTTTAAACAGACAGTTGTCACTGATAATAGAAAAAAATATATAAATTATTTACTTTTATGACTGGTTCAGTTTCAGACAAAAAGAAGTCTACCATTTTTAAAACAGTATTAATCAAAGCTGGGTGGTGATGTGGAGATACATCTACACCAAAGGAGATGTAAGGCACTCCTTCCCTCCACAAGCCTGCAGATCACTCTTGGGCAAGCAGTTGCACCTGCTTACGCCAATTAGGGTTAGGTGAAGCCACGAAAGCAAGTGGTAGACGGTTGTTTGAGCAAACGGTGCATATCACAAGTCCTGGTTATGTGACCATTGATGCCAGGCAGACAACCTCTGAAGAGTATCGATAAAGGCTGGGGTCACCCATCTTGTAAAGACACTGCCCAGAAGAAGAAGGTCACCTCATTATAGGAAGGATGTGGAAGCTATGGAGAGGGTGCAGAGGAGATTTACCAGGATGTTGCCTGGTTTGGAGAACAAGTCATATGAAGCAAGGTTGGCAGAGCTGGGACTTCTCTCTTTGGAATGTAGAAGAATGAGAGGGGACTTCTTAGAGGTCTACAAGATTATGAGAGGCATAGATAGGGTGGATAGTCAGAGCTGCTCAGAGGCATCCTGGACGCTAGCACCTGGGAGGCAATGTGCTATCCTGGTGTTTGGTTTGCTGCTGCAGAATCTCCTATCTGTCCCCCTAGCTGTCGAGTCCGCTATGACTATCGCTCTGCCTGACTTCTCCTCACCCTTCGGAGGCTCAGAGCCAACCATGGTGCTGTTGGTCTGGCTGCTGCTGCCTTGCCCAGATAGGTCACCCCCCATAGCAGTATCCAAAGGGATATACTTGTTTCTGAGGGGAATAGCCACGGGGGGAACCTGCACTGACTTCTTTCTCCCTTCACCTCTCTTGGTTTTCACCTATCGCCTCCCTGAATTCTGCACTGTGGGTGTAACCACCTGCTTGAAAGTCATATCAATCACTTGCTTTGCCTCACAAATGATCCTAAGTTCATCCAGTTCCAGCTCTAGCTCCTTAATGTGGTCTTTCATGAGCTAGAGTTGGCTGCACTTCCCGCAGGTGCAGTCATCAGGGAGACTATCAGGTTCCATGAATTCCCACATCCTACAGGAGGAGCATTTCACTGCCATGTCTGCCATCCTGCCTGCACTGTACATTGGGCGACCAAGACCAAATCCTCTAACCTGTTTCTTTGGCCTCAGCCTCTTCTTGTTGA
Source organism: Hypanus sabinus (assembly GCF_030144855.1). Classification (NCBI taxonomy): domain Eukaryota; kingdom Metazoa; phylum Chordata; class Chondrichthyes; order Myliobatiformes; family Dasyatidae; genus Hypanus; species Hypanus sabinus. Next base: position 136,091,330 of record NC_082709.1, on the reverse strand, counting down.
AGCCTCTTGAGTCAAAGCCTGATTCTACTACTCTCGCCGCTGGCCTACTCCCAACAATGGCCGCCCCACTTGCCCCTTCTCTACTTTTACTTACTTCATTGATCTGGGTCAACATTGTAACAAAAGGTCATTTATGTAGCCAATTCAGTACTACATTTTTTAAAAATAATTTTCCCTGGATACTTTTAAAAATTGTGATGCATTTGAATTCAGTTTACTGTATTGGCTTGCGTTATGTAGTGAGGTACCGGTGTTTATCCAGTGGTGACATTTCTTCACTTGACTGAATGCAACTTTGGGATTTCAGTATGAATGCAAATCCAAAAGTTGGCATCAACTCTGTGTTGGATTTCTATTAGATTACAAGGGAATCTGAAACTGCTGATATACTTTGTGTTTGGGGCTGCTCCACTCTGTAGTTTATAGTACAGATCCAATACTTGTAAATTGTTTCACTAACCAGACTTCGAAAAAGCAAGTGAATAAATGTCTTTTGTTACTTCCAAGTTAATTAAAAAAACATCAATGTTCTCTTTCTTTAATGGTAGTCCTGTTAATTAAATTGTGCTGAACTGTTCTTAAACATTTTTGAACAAAAGTAACATTTCAGTGCAAATCAGTAGTCTGAAAAGCCAGTGGTACATTCACATCCTCTATTCGAGGACTGTCGCCACATGTGGACTATTTTGCTTTGATGGCAACTATAGTAATATGGCTGGAGCAAAATCTTAAGTGAGGTTGTTGTGTTTGTTTGGGCGATAAGCATGAGGCAGAAGAAAGATCATTCCTGATCTAACCCATTTGTTACCATCCCTCATTATACCTTTAAGTAATTGGCTTGCAAGCTAATTCAGATAGCACTTAAAGAATGAGCCAATGTAAGTTTAGGTTGCAAATAAAGATGGAAGACTTTTTTCCTTGTAGAATATAGTGAACCAGATGGTTATTTTTGTGATCATAATTACTGATACCAGCTTTATAAATGTTCAGTACTTAATTTTAAGTTCCCCATCTGCCACAATGGAATACAAACTCATATCTTTGAATAGTCCAGGGATCTGGAAGATATTTCGTAACCTAACAATTGTGCTATCATACCTCACTCTGATATAGTTAGTAATTCTATTTGGTCTCATAGTAGATTTCTAATTTTGGTTTTGAAAATGCATAAATCTAAATTGAGTGTTGAAAGTGATTTAATTAATCATCATAATCATCACCTGCATTATGTACTGTGTTGTATAATATCGGCGATCATTGTCTTTGACCATCAATGTTCTTGGCCAATTTTTCTGCAGAAGTGGTTTGCCATTGTCTTAAACATAGAACTCTACAGCACAGTACAGGCCCTTCAGCCCTCCATGTTGTGCTGACCCCTATAATCCTTAAAAAAAGTACTAAACCCACACTACACCATAACCCTCCATTTTTCTTTCATCCATGTGCCTGTCTAAGAGGCTCATAAATACCCCTAATGTTTTAGCCTCCACCACCATCCCTGGCAAGTCATTCCAGGCACTCACAACCCTCTGTGTAAAAAACTTACCCCTGTTGTCTCCCCCAAAACTTCCCTCCCTTAATTTGTACATATGCCTTCTGGTGTTTGCTATTGGTGCCCTGGGAAATAGGAGAGGATGAGCAGATGAATCCTCTTGAAGGAGAGGGTGAGCAGTCGAAGCTCATGGAACATGTTGGTACCAATGATATAGGCAGGAGAGGGGTGGAGGTCTTGCACAGTAGGTTTAGGGATATACGAAGGACGCTGAAGAGCAGGCCCTCCAAGATGATAATCTCCAGATTACTCTTAGGGCAATGAGCTAGTGAAGGTCAAAACAGGAAGATAGCGCAAATGAATGAGAGACTGAGGAGATGGTGCTGGGGGAAGGGTTTCAAATTCTTGGATCTTTGGAACCTTTTCTGGGGAAAGATTGACAGTACAAGATGGACGGATTGCACCTGAACTTGAGGAGAACCAATATCCTGGGAGGAAGGGTTGCTTATGATATTGAGGAGAGTTTAAACTAGATTTGCAGGGGGTGGAAACCAAAGTGAAGAGGCAGAGGATGGGGCGGTTGGTGCACAGGTAGAGACAGCTGGCAGAGTGTTTGTGAGGAAGGATAGGCAGATGATAAAACAAAGAAGCACTCAACCAAATAGTTTGAGATGAGTCTATTTTAATACAAGGAATATCATGACCAAGGCAGATGAACTTAATGCGTGGATCAATATGTGGAACTATGAGCAGCAAATAGGGAGGCAGATTCTGGAGTGGTTCAATAATAATAGGGTTGTTGTGATGGGTGATTTTAACTTTCCTAATATTGAGGAGAGGCTGTACTTGATCTGGTATTGGGAAATGTGGTCAGGTGTCCGATCTCTCGGTGGGAGAGCATTTTGGAGGCAGTGATCACGACTCTATCTCCTTTCCTGAGGAGGGACAGGAGCAGACAATTTGGGAAAACATTTAATTGGGGTAGCAGAAAAATAATGCTATTAGGCAGAAACATGGGAACATAAATTGGGAGCAGATGTTCTCAGGAAAATGCACGGCAGAAATGTGGCAAATGTTCAGGGAATATTTGCATGGTGTTCTGCATAGGTATGTTCTATTGAGGCAGGGAAAGGATGGAGGGGGGTGAAAGAACCATGGTGTACAAAGGATGTAAACAACCTAGATAAGAAGAAAAGTTTACAAAAAGTTCAAGAAAATAGGTACTGCTAGAGCTCTAGAAAATTACAAGGGTGACAGGAAGGTGCTCAGGAATGAAATTAGGTGAGCTGGAAGGGGCCATGAGAAGGCCTTGGTGAGCAGCATTAAGGAAAACCTCAAGGCATTCTACATGTATGTGAAGAGCAAGAGGATGATCTGCGTGAGAACAGGACCAACCAGAAGTGAGAGAGGAAACATATACATGCAGCTGGAGGAGGTAGCGGAGGTACTTAATGAACACTGCTTCAGTATCCGTCATGAAAAGGACCTGAGCAATTGTGCGGGTGACTTACAGCGGACTGAAATGCTTGAGTGAATAGACATTAAAAAAGAGGATGTGCTTGAGCTTTTGAAAGGTATTAAGTTAGGTAAGTCGCACAGACGACTGTGGTAAGTGAAGGAGGAGATTGCTGAGCCTCTGGCAATGATTTTTGCACCATCAATAGGGACGGGAGAAGTACAGAGGACTGGAAGATTGCAGACATTGACTCCTCATTCAAGAAAGGGAGTAGAGATAACCCAGGAAGTTATAGACCAGTGAGTCTTACTTCAGTGGTGGGCAAGTGTTGGAGAAGATCCTGAGAGGCAGGATTTACAAGCATTTGGACATAGTCAGCATGGCTTTGTCAAGGGCAGATAATGCCTTACAAACTTGATTGAATTCTTTGAGGTTGTAACAAAACATATTGATGAAAGTACAGCAGTGGATGTAGTGTATTAGTGTATATGGATTTCAGTAAGGCATTTGATAAGGTTCCCTATGCAATGCTCACTCGAAAATTAATGAGGCATGGGATCCAAGGTGACCTTGTATTGTGGATTCAGAATTGCCTTGACCACAGAAAGCAAAGGGTGATTGTAGAGGGTTCATATTCTGCATGGAGGATGGTGATCAGTGGTTTTCCGCGGGGATCTGTTCTGGGACCCCTCCTCTTTGTGATTTTTATAAATGACCTGGATGAGAAAGTAGAGGGGTGAGTTAATATGTCTGCTGATGACACAGAAGTTGGGACTGTGTTGGAAAGTCTGGAGGGTTTGTCACCGAGGTTACAGTCAGATATTGATAGGATGTAGAACTGGTCTGAGAAGTGGCAGATGCAATTCAACCTAGGTAAGCGTGAAATGGTTCATTTCAGTAGACCAAGTTTGAAGACAGAATATAATATTAATGGTAACACTCTTGACAGATGGAGGATCAGCTAGATCTTGGGGTCCATGTCCACAGGATACTCAAAGCTGCTGCACAGGTTGACAGTGTTGTTAAGAAGGCTTATGGTATGCTGGCCTTCATCAACCATAGGATTTAGTTCAAGAGCTGTACAGCTATATAAGACCTTAGTTAGACCCCACTTGGGAAACTGTGTTCATTTCTGGTCACCTCATTACAGGAAGGATGTGGATACTATGGAGAGAGAGCAGAGGAGATTTACAAGGACATTGCCTGGATTGGAGAGCATGACTTATGAGAATAGGTTGAGTGAACTTGGCCTTTTCTCCTTGGAGCAACAGAGGATGAGAGGTGACCTGACAGAGGTGTATAAGATGATGAAATGCATTGATCGTGTGGATAGTCGGAGGCTTTTTCCCAGGGCTGAAATGGCTAACACAAGCAGGCATAGTTTTAAGGTGCTTGGAAGTAGGTATAAGGGTGATGTCAGAGTTAAATTCTTCATACAGAATGGTGAGTGCATGGAATGCACTGCCAGCCACGGTGATAGAGGTGGATGCAAGAGTCTTTTAAAAGACTCTTAGATAAATACATGGAGCTTAGAAAAATAGAGGGCTATGTGGTAGGGAAACTCAAGGCAGCTTCTAGAGCAGGTTACATGGTCAGCCAAACATTGTGGGCCAAAGGGCCAGTAATGTGTTGTAGATTTTCTATATTTCTATGATTCTACACACCTGAGTTTCCCTCTGACCTGGTTGTCATTCTCCTGCCACTTATAGGAGATCCACAGAATCAATCAAGCAGGCTGAGCAATCAATACAATTAACGGAATTTCAGAGTTAGTTAGCCATTAACAATAAACTCTTCCATCATTTTTTTGAAAACTGATATAAAGGACATAGATTAAGGTAGATGGTGAAATAAGATGAACAAACCTCTGCACTAAACATTGCCTTAAGAATCATGATGAAAGTAATAACACTAGCAAGAGTATTCCAGCCCACCACCTCTGTAATTGACTTTTCCCAACAACAATATACTATTTAAGTCATTCATCATTCAAGGCTCAATATTTACAATCGTTTTGCAGATGCAGCCTTTCAAGTGCTTCTAGCATTTTCTGATTACTGAATTTCAACAATTTCAATAGCTGCTATTTAAAAAAGAGCTTTAAAAGTTGAAGCCTATATAAATTATTAATTATGTATTTACAATATCTGCGATGACTGCAGAAGGACAAGGAGGTGCCATTCACACCAACTACAGAAATGTATGTTAAAAAATGTACATGGACAAGTTACTTTAATTTTTACTGAGTAATGATGATAAGTGCTGACACTATTGATTTTCTATTTGCAAATCACATTATCAATAAATGCTGTGATCTTACAGAAATTTATTTTGCAAACAAAAGCTTCAAAGCAAATAATAAGTATTTCTTCATTTATAATGGCTGAGAAACATACAAACCAGTTAGATTTAACATTCAAAGCTTTCTTTAAAAAAACTCAGCAACATTTTCATTTTCTATTCACCAAAGAATTTGTCCAATCTAGGTTTTAAACTATTCTGATCAAAACACACACTACACTGGACATGCCTTCCTCTTTCATATCAAACATCAACTTTTGTATAAACTAACAGTGATGGATGGAGATTGAGGAATGTAATTAGATTAAGATTGATCTGTTCAGCAATGACTACCAGTTTTCTCATTGTGGAAGGTGCATTAAAACACATCGAAATTTATCCCCTCTTGATAGAAATATTTTTCTACTGAATACAATTTAAATGAAAAGAAAACTTTTTAAACTATTAATGTTCCAGCTTTTATTCAATTGCATTTGCAGCAAAACTACTTGTAATTTATTAACTTCAAAATTTCCAACAATTCTAACAAACAGATCAATATCTGAGCAAACATCAGGAGACTGTATATGATTTGTAGAATCTCTCTGTTTTACTTTGAATGTGAATATTGTGCAACATATTACATAATGTCAAATACAGTAATATGATAATTCACAAGTCTGCATACTTTAAAAATACATAATTTAATGCACATTTTGTTCATTTAAAATTGCTAGCAGCATATCAAGAAGTTAAATTAAAAAAACATTCAAGATAGATAAAAAAGATTCAGCAAATGGTTCTTCTTAAAATATGAAGCCATTAAGTCAATTAAGAAACTCATGTCTAATATCACTGACAAAATTTTCTTTCAGATGTAACTAAGTACAAAATGAGGCTTCATTTTAGAATCATAAAGCTGCGTATAATCAATTTACTCCAATGACATGCCACCTAATACACACATTTAGATGTTAACATTCAGGGGTTATCAATTACAATGTGCCACGTATATTTACATCACAGGTCACTGCCAGTAATTTTGCTCCACACAGATCCCCATACATCTCTCCACATAACTTCTTATTCTTCATTTCCCTTATATTATTTTCTATTTCTTGGCAGGGAACATAAACTGCCTGTGTACACTTACTATTCCTAGTGGTGATCACCCACAGGTTTTTACCTTGCACAGCCACTGCTTGCTGAACTCATTAAATGATGGAAATCATTTAATTGGAACTGCAGTTGCACATATTTCCTACACACCACAGACACTGGAGGTCTCTCCAATCTCCACATTCATGTCCTTCAAAGTTTTCTGTTCCTGTAAACTGTCTATAACTCAAACAAATCACAAGTTGGAAATGTGGATGCCCAGCAATATATTTAAATAAAAACATATGTCAACCTGTGGCAACATGTAGTTAAACCAGAGAACTTAACTCGACCATTTCTCTGCAAGATGCAATGATATTGCACAAACCAAATTCCCACATGACAGAAGTGCCTGCAGCTCCTTAGCAGCCAGCAACTCCATCCCACTGGTCTCCCAAATGCTCACTCGCATGCACAAGCTGTCCATAAGTTGGATGCTGGCATCTTGGAATGTGGAGCACTTCATGGGTCCAGGTTCTCCTGCCAGACCCTTAGGCTCAGCACTTACTTATTGGTCTCTAATTCAGAACATTAGTTTCACAAGGACCTTCTGCTTTCGGGGCTGGCTACTACAGTCTAAATTGTTCAACAGAATTAAAAGGAGGTAGAAAATGCCTCCCTGATTGAAAATACCTCACAGAAACCTCATCACTAAAGCACATACTATCCCATTTTGTCTCAATCCTTTTTATTAATTATGTCTAACTAATTTAGAGTAATGCCCATATTTAAGATTATACTTCTAATTCCAATGTTGGTAAAAAAAAGTTTAATTTCTGTAATTTTTGTACCTGTCTTGTATCCATTTTACTCATCTTTTGGCCCATTCTCTATATTTTGTTTAATTCATCCAGCAAATGTGGATATTATTGCCTATTCCTTATTGCCCTTGAACTGAAGCAGTTGAAAGTCAACCAGTTTGAGACAAAGCAGGATGGGCAAGAATTGTGTTCTTCCTTATTTGAAAGGTATTAACAGTCGATATGAGAATTTACAATAATCTGCTTAGCTTCACGGCTTCCATTCCTGATATGATCTATTAAATTTAGATTTGAGTAGCAGAATAGAGCAGCAGTGAAGCTGCTGCCTCACACCTCAAGCAGTCCACTTTTTGTCGTGTCCTTCAGCACCGTGTGTGTGGAGTTTGCACATTTCTGCCAGCTGATCATGTGGAATTCGCCAGAGAGGATCAAAGGAAATTTCAATGCAAGAGGATTGACAAGTAAAATGGATGAACTCAAGGTGTGGATTGGCTCTGGGAATGGGATATCATAGCATTAACTTAAAAATGGCCGAAGGAAGGGCAGGACTGGCAGCTCAGTGTTTCAGGATACAGGTGCTGTAGGTGTGACAGAGGTGCAGGTAATTGAGGGGTCTTACTTTCTTGATGAAAGATGACACAACAATAATTGAAGATGATATTCATGTGGGAATTATCCAGTGAGGCAATATGGGTAGAAATTTCAAATAAGGAGGGCGTGGTCATTCTAATACAATTGTTTGTAGACCATAAACAGCGGGAATTGGAAGAGCAGATAAGCAATACGTGTTGACATAGGGTAATATTAGTCAGAAATTTTAACTTTGCCAATATTGATTACCATAATGCAAAAGAGGGAGTGGAAATTGTGACATGTGTCCAAGAATGCTTCCTTTGTCAATAAACAGGGGGAGCTATTTGAGAGGGTGCAACAATGGACCTCTTCCTGGGGAATAAGGTAATGAAAGTGGTGGAAATGTTTGTCAGCGAGCACATTGAGTCCAGCGACCATAATTCTATAAGTTCTTAAATAGTTATGAAGAAAGTTCAACTGTTTAACAGCTTGCAGCTGATAGGCAGGAGCTTACAGTGGCTTATTAGTCAGGACTACTTGCAGGGAAAGCAGTATCTTCCATGAGGATGGAAATCCTGGCTGATGAGAGATATTAAGGGAGGAATACATTGCACAGGAGCAACTGGGAACCAGTGTGCCTCTTAACTACAAGAAATTGTTGGCCAGAAAGAAATTAATTGAAATTTGCTGAACAGCTTACTTGAAAAAGCCAAAGCAGAAAAAACATGTATTTTTTTGTTCTTGCCATGTGTTGGAAGAAATTGAGCCTGCCATTTTGTGAATTACTTTACAAACAAGTTCTTGCTCAGGGATGGTTTGATCAGAGCAACTTTAATTGTACACAATGACATCCTTAGTGATCGTGTGCTATACCACAAATCATTTCCAGATTAGAAGCTGTTTATTTGCTGAGGTAGAAGGAGCAGGCTTATGGAAAGAAAGGTCTATGACCTGAAGCAACCTGGGCCAGTGTTTGGCTGAAATGGCTAAAATGGTTTGAACTCATCTGGTTCAAGGAGAACAAAGAAAGTTACATGAGACATTAGTCTGATGGAATAGCAATGAAGTCACATGACTTGTAGTCTTGAGTCAGATCCAGTGAGAAGCTGACACAGGTCAGACAGATATGCCTACAGCAGTGAAACCCAAGCACAGTAATTCGATGTGATAAGAATGGGGGTTTTGGGAATAAAAGCAGCAAACTCTTCTGGAGATCACTATAGTGGTGATTAACCCCAGGTCAGATACATGAAGATTATGCCAGTATCAAGAGAAATGCTTGGCCAGTGTGAGCACCTATTCCTGTGAATTACCTTTTCTATTCTTTGACTGCCCGAGAAGGGGCAAGGAAAAGTAATGGGCACACACACAGATGCATAGTTTTATTTGATTTCCATGTTTGTTGTTATGAAATGTGAGAAATGAGTGGTGTAGATTACATACAAATTAGCAAGGAGGAAAGATTAAAGTCCACTAACACTAATAAATAAATCCCTACGGCCGGATCTAGTGCATTCTTAGACTTTGTACAAAGCAAGAAAACAAACTGCAGATGCCCTTGCAGAGATTTTTGCTTCACCTCTGAGCATGGACAAGGTTCGAGAGGACAGGAGTGTATCTAGTGTGATGCTATTCTTTAAAATGAAGCAAGAAAACTACAAATTGGTGAATTGGGAATCTGTGGTGAGTAAACTGCTGGAGGGGTTTCTGAAGGACAGGATCTGTCAACATTTGAAGAGATGGAGTCTGATTCGGCACAGACAGTGTAGAAAGTCACATCCAACAAAGCTATTGGAGCCATTTCAGGTAGTAATTAAGAAGATTGGCAAGGATAGGGCAGTATTTTTTTTTCCTATATCGGGGTTCGCAACCTGGTGATCACAGACCCGTTGGTTAATGGTAGAAGTCCAGGGCATAAAAAGGTTAGAAACGCTATAATTTTAGCAAGCCCTTTGATAGGCTCCTCGTGAAAGGATAGCCTGGAAAGTTAGATTGCATGGGATTCAGAGGATAATGCATTGGATTCATAATTGGATCAGTGCTAGGAAGCATAGAGTGAAGGGTCAGGGTTGTTTCTCAAGCTGAAGGCTTGTGATGTGCAAAAGGGTTGGTGCTGGGATATTGATTGCTTTTAATTTCTATAAATGATATTGATGTGAATGTACAAGGCAAGGTTAGTAAATCTGTGACCGGTATTAAAATAGGCAATTTAGTAATAGTGAAAAATGCTACTGTTGATCACGGATTTCAATCAATTAGTGATGTGGGCTGCGTATTGGCAAAAGGCTTTCAATCCAAATAAATCTGAGGGACTGCACTCTAGGAGACCAAACTAGACTAAGACTTCCACAGTGAATGGCAGGGTCCTGTGGTGTGTTATGGAACAGAGTGACCCAGGAGAACAAGAGCACAGTTCACGGAAAGTGGTTTCACAGGTAGACAGGGTGGTGAAGGCTGTATTGGCATGCTGTCTTTCATTATTTGGGACATTTAGTACAGGAGTTGGGAAGGTAGGTTGGAGTTGTAGAGGACATTGGTAAGGCCACACATGGAGTCTGCAGGCCACTCTGTTTCAGAAAAATCAAACCGTGAAGAGTGCGGAAGAGTTTTACTAGGAAGTTTCCAGGACATAGGGACCAAAATTTTAAGGACAGATTATGTAGACGAGGACTTAATTCCCCAGAATGTAAAAGATTGAGGAGTGACCTGATCAAAGTATTTCAAGATCATGAGGGATTTTGACAGTGTGAAAGTGCAGTCATTTTCCAAGGGAGGGTGTACTAAATGTCAGGGCAACGTTTCAAGACCTCCAAGAGGACCACAACCTTGTCATGGTTTGGAGGCTTGCGTCCCTCAACGACACTGACAGCAGTGACGGCTGGAGCCCTGCTTTGCTTCTTGCTAGGATCACCCATGCCAAACAGGTTAAAGGGTAGAAGGTAGACTGGTCCTCCAGGTTCAGGGGTTCAGCTCAGGGCTAGCAACCATGACTGGTAAAACAAAATCACTACGGAAACAGCAATGAAGAATCCTTCTTCATCTAAGTGCGATGGTATGCCTGAGTCTCCACCCGGGATATGCAGGAGTGACAGTAATGAAAAGCAAGAGGAAGCTATAGACACCAAGGAAAAAGCCCTGAACACCACCAGAGATGGAAAGCCTTAAATGCAGCCCTAAACTCCAGCAGCAAAACAGGCAGTAAGTAGAAGTTCAAGGACAAAGGTGAGAGTCTTAAAATAGATGTCAGAAGCAACCTCTTCATTGAAAAGGTGATTAATATTTGCAAATAGCTTCCAAAAATTTTGACTGACGTTGGCACATAAGCTGGCTGATGGTGCAGTAGCATCCACACTGGACTTTAAGATGAATGGTCCCAGGTTTGAATCTAGCCGGCTCCTTACATGCCTTTCATCCATGCTGAATCGAGCATCATAAGACAGGCAAAATTGCTAAAGAAACGGCAAGTTGCTGACCGATGCACCATAAGGCATGGTAAGGAACATCACCGGGTATGTTAGCACATATAAAAGCCATCCAGTTAAATGCATGGACAGGTGAGGGTTGAAGGGCTACGGACAAATATCAGCAATGGGACAAACTCGCTGGGCAACACAGTTGATATGGAAAATTAAATCAAAGGACTTGTTTCTTGTTTCTCTCTATTAACTTTATGAAAAATGACTGTTTTCATTTCATAAACAGATACATTTGGATTTAAACTTGGTCTCTAGATTAATGGTCAAATTTCTTTTTTGTAATTTATTTTTTTATTGAAGTTCATCAAGCAAACATTTCCATAAGATGTATTTCAGATTCTTATGATTAACAGATGCTGTTATTTTCTCCACTTTCTAAATGTCCATTGTAATTTCCATCCATGTATTTAAAGTTGGGCTCTCCTGTGATAACCATTTCCTAGTAAAAGTCTTTTTACCAGCCACCAACAATATATTCATTAAATATTTATCTCTTTTCAACCATTCTTGAGGTATATATCCAAAATATATGGTCTTACTCTCCAAGGGTATTTCACATTTAAAGATGTCTTGTAGGGCATTGTGTATCCCCCTCCAAAAGTTTTTGATAACAGGGCAGTCCCAAAAATATGATAATGATTTGCATTTTGATTTCCACAACTTCTCCAGCAAACAGGGATTACTATCATAATGGGATTTCTGAGAGGGTGTAATAAAATACCTTATCAAGTTTTTCCATCTAAACTCCCTCCATTTCTGTGAATTGGTACACTTCCATTGATATCTCCATATTGTTGTCCATTATTCCTCAGATATAATCATCCCTCCTTCCTTCTCCCATTTTGTTTTAATGTATGAAATTGAATGTGTTTTAAGATTTGACAACCCCTTATACATGCTTGAAATGATTCTACTACCATTATCTGAATTATATGCTTTTCTAAAGAGCTCTATCAAGCATGTATTTGTCTTGGTTACATTTTCAAGCATCTTATTAACATATTGTTGCATCTGTAAATACAGATAAAAATCTTGTTTTTCTAATAAGTGTTTCTCTTCAAGCATTTCAAAACTGAACAGTGTTCCTTCTTTCATTATGTTGCAAAGAACTGTTATTCCTTTAGCTGTCCAGTCCTTAAATCTAGCATCCAATTTATTTGGTGTAAAATCAGAGTCATATGCACACCATTTAAGAATTGCAATATCTCCCTCTAGATTATATTCTTTTATAGTAGTTTTCCATATTTTAAGAGTCAATTTCACCCATGGATTATCAATAGTATTTATGTACCCTTGTAGGTTATTATCAGCTGAAATTGCTTGAATGGGGATGGGAAGTACCCACTCCTCAATGTTTTTCCATTGAGCGTCATATGATGGGTTGCACCAACATATCACAGCTCTCAACTGTGCTGCAAAATAATCATCTCTAAGAGAAGGCAAGCCCCATCCCCTCTTTTCCTTTGCTAATTGCAAAGTTTTGAGACGAACTCTAGGCCTTTTACCCTGCCAAATATACCTTGATAGCATCTTGTTCCATTCATTGAATTGATTTTGATTAATCTCTATTGGTAGGGTATGAAAGAGATATAACTGTCTGGGCAGTATATTCATTATAATAGACTCAATCCTTGAACTGAGACTGAAAAAAGAAATCAGGCTCCATCTTGCCACATCTTCCTTAATTTTCTCTTGGTGGGCTATAGTAATATGAAAGTAATTGGGTTTTATCTATGTTGATCTTGTATCCTGATAATTGATCATAATGTTCAAAGGATTGCATCAATTTAGCTAAAGATTATGTTGGTTGCCCTAGATAGATCAAAATGTCATCCACATAACAAGCCAGTTTATGCTCTGTCCCTTTAATAGTAATTCCTCTGATATCTTCATTTTGTCTGTATTGAGCTAATGGTTCCAGATATAATGCGAAGAGTAGTGGTGACCATGCACAACCCTGTCTCATGCCCCTTTCTAGGGTAAGAGTATTTGATAAATATTCATTGATTGTATCCCTAGCAGTAGGATTATCATATATTGTCTGTATCATTTTAATAATTGTGTCTTGGAAACCAAATCTATGTAAAACTCTGTTAAGAAAATTCCAATTAACCGAATCAAATGCTTTTTCAGCATCCATGCTTATCACTATTGCTTCTATTTTATTTTTTTGTACATGATCCATAATGTGAAGTGTCCTTCGTATATTGTCTTGAGTCTGGCATTGTCGTATAAAACCTGTCTGATCATTACGTATCAATATGGGTAGAAATTCCTCTAATCATTTGGTCATGATGGAGGTAAATAACCTATAATCTACATTAAGAACAGATATTGGTCTAAATGACCCGCATTCCATTTTATCCTCGCCTTCTTTCAGTGTAGCTGAGATTATCGCTTCCTTCTAACTGGGTGGCATTTGTGCCTTTTTTAGAGCCAGTTCAGTGTGGGGAGTAAAACAGGAATTAACTGATTTTTAAATTCTTTGTACCACTCTGCCTATTACCCATCTGATCCTGGTGACTTCCTTAATTTAAGCCTACTAATTGCAGCTTTTAATTCAACTTCAGTTATGTCAGCAGTCATCCTTCTACTTAGTTCATCCCTTAAAGTGGGTAACTCTGGAAAATTCAAGGTGTCAATTTGGGTTCTGCTTCCCCCTGGAACTTTGGAATATAGAGTTTTGTAAAACACTTCAAAAACTTCTTGAATTTCTCTTAGCTTATTTTTTATCATTTTTGTTCTTGGTTCCCTAATTCTATGAATTGTATTTTCTGCTGTCTTTTTTTTTCCAGTTTCCACGCCAGTAATTTCATAGAGTTCGATCCACTTTCATAATGTCTGTTTCAGAAACATTTTTTCCTGATTTCTTGCATAGCCAAATTATTTATTTCATTCCTAATTCTTTTAATTTCCCGTAATGTATCCTGTGCCAAATTCAATTTGTGTTTTTCTCTAGTTCCTTCAGCCTATTTTGTAATTCCTCTAATGTTTTATTCCTTATTTTTTTCTTATATGAAGATATCGCTATAATTTTCCCTCTTAAGACCGCCTTCAGAGTACCCCATAAAATGGGAGGTGAAACCTCTCCATTATCATTAAATTCTAAGTAGAGACCAATTTCTTTTTTAATTTGTTCCTTAAAGTACGGATCATTGAGTAGACATGAATTTAGATTCCAAATAGTATTCTTTGGTTGTAGGTCAAAATCAACAGATAAATATATAGGTGCATGGTCACTTACATTTATTGTCGCAATTCCACAGGTGTTTATTTTGTCTTTGTCTTTTCCAAATGTTACGAAATAGTCTATTCTTGTATATACAGAAGCTATCCAATCAACTTAATAACTTGTTCAAAACTTGAGCACACACTTAGGAACTGCGTAAAAGATTTTTAGGAAATCTGCAACAATTATGGGTTGTCCTTTCTGAGAAATAATACAGCAATCAACAGACCAGAAGCAAGGAATTTCTGAAATGTCTTTCACAGTAGCAGCATAAAGCTTCCTCCTCCCTCAGTATGCAAGTACAGTACCACATACAGTAGATGAGTTGCATCTCATTAAACAAACTTAAAATCAATATTCACATACCTATTGATCACTCTTGACAAATGAACTCAGAGGGAAAACCCAACATCATCTGATTGCATAGGAAAGAAAAATCCAATAGTGTGTTCAACTGCTATAGCTTCAAAACTGCTTGCTCTGCACTCCCAAATTTTAACCCATTAAAATATTCCTGCACATTATTGAAATTCCAGTTACTTAATTATGTAAAACTGACTCTGTTACGTATCCCGTAACTGGATAACTCACCAGCAAAGATAGAGAGGTCCGTTGGAGTCTGATGTCACTATTTTCAAACATTTTATTTATAAAGGGACACAAAAGTAGGGTTAATACATATATTCAGATAGTGCACATCGTCAACACTCAATCTAAAGCGCGGGTATAGTAATAATCATCATTAAGAAGTGAGCTCTGCTGGTGTCTAGGGGTTAATAGATTGTCCGTTGGAAATATAAAAGTCACTCAGAAAGTCTGCAGGCCTCAGCCCTTTGAAAATCACTGGGTTTTTGCGTGGGGCGACCGAGAGAGAGAGAGATTGGGGCAGAAGAGAAAGAACTTGCCAAGTCTCGATGAATCTTCCATGAAATCGGGGGAGCGTTGGTTTCCTCTCCCCGATGTTAGTTAAAAGCGGTTTTCTGTGATTCCAGCCACAAATTCCAATCCCGGAATCTAAAGCACGTGGCTTCCTTCAGAATGGCTTCCCGCTGCTGCGGGAACACTCTGTCATGTCTTCTTGGTGCGTCTGACGGGGCTGTCCCCCTGAGACTCTCCTTTATACTTCCTCACGGGGTCGCAGGTGTCAATCAGGTTGGGATGATGCAATCTCTCTCTCAACCAGCCCACCTTGCCCGAGGGCTTTTCACGTGGTCTCCATGAGACAATAGTCGCTGTCGTCTTATTCTGTATCCCGGGTGGGATGTGCAATTTGGCACGTTTCTCTCTCTCTCACACTTCCTGGGTCTACTGAACCCCCCCCCCCCCCCCAAAACGGGTGCTCTTGCGATTCTCACAAAGGAGGGGGCTGGGATCATAACAACTCTTAAAAATAGAAAATAAACTCGGACTCAGCAGGATTATCCAGCAATTCAAATGTTAGACTGCAAAAATGCAGATGATGGTAGGTGGCGTTGTGGATAATGAAGTAGGTTTTCAAAGCTTGCAGAGAGATTTAGGCCAGTTAGAAGAGTGGGCTGAATGATGGCAGATGGAGTCTAATCCTGATAAATGTGAGGTGCTACATTTTGGTAGGAATAATCCAAATAGGACAAACATGGTAAATGGTAGGGCATTGAAGAATGCGGTAGAACAGAGTGAGCTAGGAATAATGGTGCATAGTTCCCTGAAGGTGGAATCTCATGTGGAAAGGTGGTGAAGAAAACTTTTGGTATGCTGGCCTTTATAAATCAAAGCATTGAGTATACGAGTTGGGATGTAATGTTAAAATTGTACAAAGCATTGGTAAGGATGAATTTGGAGTATTGTGTGCAGTTCTGGTCACCGAATTATAGGAAAGATAGCAACAAAATAGAGAGAGTACAGAGAAGATTTACCAGAATGTTACCTGGGTTTCAGCACCTAAGTTACAGGGAAAGGCGGGACAAGTTAGGTCTTTATTCTTTGGAGCGTAGAAGGTTGAGAGGGGACTTGATAGAGGCTTTTAAAATAATGAGGGGGATAGATCTAGTTGATGTGGATAGGCTTTTTCCATTGAGAGTAGGGGAGATTCAAACAAGAGGACATGAGTTGAGAGTTAGGGGGCAAAAGTTTAAGGATTACATGAGGGGGAATTTCTTTCTCACTCTCAGAGAGTGGTAGCTGTGTGGAATGAGCTTCCAGTAGAAGTGGTAGAGACAGGTTCGGTATTGTCATTTAAAGTAAAATTGGATAGGTATATGGACAGGAAAGGAATGGAGGGTTATGGGCTGAGTGTGAGCCAGTGGGACTAGGTGAGTGTAAGCATCGGCACAGACTAGACGGGCCGAGATGGGTGTAATTGTTATGTGGTCATATTAAAAATTTGAGATATTATGTGCAGAGCTAAAACATAAATCTACAATTTATGGCAGAAAGTGAACCTTTGAGGTAAAGACTTCTAATAGTTAGAATGGCAAAACAGCAGGGTGAACACAGAAGAAATCAACAATTTTGTTTTATTATTGATTCTACTTTCTTTTCAGCAATGCCAGCCTTTAAATTATCTTAACACTAATTTAGAATGATCTATTAATGTTCAAAACCGCAAGCCTTCTATGAATTCAATATTCTATTTTGAGAATATGATGATGAGAACATCCTCACTTGGTCTTAATATTGCATGGTTCCAAAGGGATTCTTGATATTTATGACAATAAAATTCTAGGCCACATTTTAGTATCTTGGATATAAACCAAGAATTCATTATGAATCATAATGGTGATCAGTCCCTCAATCTCCCTCATGGATTAATATTGGCTTTTCATGAGTTTGAATAACTGATCTTTAACACAAATTTTTATTCAATACAAGAACACTTGCTTCCAATTTATGATCATTAAAAGGAAGAAAACTTACAGTATTTAGTTGTTGACAAATACTTTCATGAAACAGCACAAAATAACACCAGAATAATTTTCAAAAATGTTTGGAACTTCACCCCAAATTGCATTTTGCTTATCAAAGTTAATATTTATAATTTCATCTTGCACCCCCACACCCTAAGCTCAATATTCCAAGGAAGTGATGGGAACTGGACAAAGTGACCACCTGAAATATACACTGAAAAGCATGCAATTTTATGAGGAGGAATATTTAAAAGAAGAAATAACTATGGTCCATCAAAATGGAAGGTTGACAGCCACTCAGATTCTCAAAGGCATCCTAAGGCACTGTAAAAATATCACCAACTAAGATCCTTCAAATTCCAGTGTCCTCTCATAAGTCAATACACCCAGCACTAAAGCACTGGCTACATTGGGGAGACCATAACATTCAAATACCCAGTGCCTGATTTTCTATCCCAGGTTCCCTCAAACCTCTGAGTCACAATCACTCATTATGGAACAGCAGCATTTAGAACACTTTTGACAAACTATCAGCATAAACTAAAGTACTGACAAGCCCTGAATGAGTACAGCACCTGACTAAGGATCCACCTGCTCCATCTACCATCTCCTACCACATCTGTGGAAGAGTTTGTGGCTAATGAAGTAAATGTGGGAACATACAAGAGCTCACACAGATCTGCAGTCATCCTGAATTCCAGAATCAGCCATAGTTGAAGAAGAATGGCAATTACAGACCACATGTTCAATTTAATTCTGAGCCAGGCACAATGATTTTCAGCTGTCTTGTATGATCATATTATAAGAGTTTCCTGGCCAGCTTAAACAAGTTCCCTTCAACCAAACCTCCTAGGGTTTGTTCATTCATTTTAGATGTTTAATCAGTGTTCAGAGACACTGTTTACACTGCAGAGCTATTAGAAGCATAGGTCATAATCAGCATCATAAAACACACAGAGGCAATTACAACTAAATGCAGGTATAAAAAGCAGGCCAAACCGGCAATTTATACAGCAGTTGTATATTTTGCACAAATAAAATTTAAACACCTGTGGAGGTTCTAGTGACTTGGTTTTCAAATTGTAAGAAATGCACTGGATATTTTCATCTTTCTTTCTTTATTATTAAGTTTCGATTAGATAAACATAGCAATGATAATGATACAAAGAGATGGTGATTACATTAATAACGATTAACGTATACAGAAACAGACTACAAGTAACATGTGTAACATAAGCCTTCCAATCTCTTAGTAACTAAACATGAAAAAGATTCAAAGAAAAATGTTTTTACAAGAGAGTAAAAAGTCCCCCTAAACTAAAAGAAAAACAAAATTAAAAAAAAAAACAAAAGCTGGGCTGTCATGTTTCATCGGTTAAAATCATCTTTATTTGTCATTAACTCTGCTCCTCTATACACAAACAAAAAGTTATTGAGAAGGATTCAGAAAAGATCAGCTTACATCATATGAAAATGTTGAATAAATGGCTTCCAAGTTTCTTCAAATTTAACTGAAGGGTCGATAGTGCCACTCCTATTTTTTTCCAAGTTTAAACATGTTATAGTTTGGGAAAACCACTGAAATATAGTAAGGGGATTAGAATCTTTCCATTTAAATAAAATGCATCTTCTAGCTATTAATGTAACAAATGCAATCAAACGGCAAGCTGAAGGGGATAATTGACTAGAGTCTACCACTGGTGATCCAAATACTGCAGTAATAGGATGAGGTTGTAAATCAATATGCAAAACTGCTGAAATAATATCAAAAATACCTTTCCAATATTTTTCCAAAAGAGAGCAAAACTAGAACATTATTTGTCAAGGAAGCTACCTCAGACTTACATCTGTCACAGACAGGATTTATATGGCAATAAAACGAGCTAACTTATCCTTGGACATATGGGCCCTATGAACCACCTTAAATTGTATCAAAGCATTCGTAGTACACATTGAAGAAGTGTTAACTAGTTGGAGAATTTTCTCCTCTTTCTCTGTAGGTAAAAATAGCTGAAGTTCTCTTTCCCATTCATTCATAGTTTTATCAGATGTACCTAGATGTATTTTCATAATCAGATCATAAATAATTGCTATTAAACTCTTCTGATAGGGGTTTAAACCTAAAAAAAAATTCTGTAATTTCAGTTTGATGTGATACCAAAAAAATAGGAAAACAATATTCAAAAAGTTTCTAATCTGTAAATATCTGAAAAAATGTGATCTAGGCAAATTATATTTATTAGACAACTGTTCAAAAGACATGAGACAGTTATCCATGAATAAGTCACAAAAACATGTTATTCCCTTCGTTTTCCATAAAACAAAAGCTTGATCAATTCTGGATGGTTGGAAGAAAAAATTAGATATAACAGGGCTTGATAGGATAAATTTATTCAATCCAAAACTTTTACAAAATTAAAACCATGTTCATATTGTATGTTTAGTTATTGGATTAGACATTTGCTTATTCAGTTCAGTAAGTACAAAGGGAAGTGAGACCCCTAAAATAGAACCCATTGAGAACCCCTGTACAGAATCACACTCAAGATTTACCCATCATGGACATTGAATTTCATCCAGATCTTGTGTACAGAATGTTAAATATTGAATATTAATTGCCCAATAATAGAATCGTAAGTTAGGCATTGCCAAACCACTATCCTTATTTGATTTCTGTAAATATTTCTTACTTATCCTAGGATTTTCATTCTACCATATAATATGAAGACATTTTAGAATAATATCAAAAAAGGATTTAGAAATGAAAATTGGTACCACCTGAAATAGATACAGAAATTTAGGTAAAATATTCATCTTAATAGTATTAATTCTACCAATCAACAATAGGGACGATGAGGTCCATTTAGTAAGCAGATGTTTAACATAATCAATTAAGGGTAAAATGTTAACTTTAAATAAATCCTTATGCTTCTTAGTAATTTTAACACCCAAAAAAGTAATCAGTAACCAGACTGAATGGTGATTGTCTATTGACTGGAGATTGCAGATTTAATGGGAAAAGCTCACTCTTATTAAGATTCAATTTATAACCAGAAAAATTACTAAACTGAGCAAGTAGTGATATTATTGCAGGGATGGGTTTCTCTGGGTTAGAAATATATAATAACAGGTCATCTGCATATAGTGATATCTTATGCATCCCATTCCCATGAATAATGTCAAATATATTGGGTGTATCACGAAGAGTGATTGTCAAGGACTCCAGGGCAATATCAAATAGTAAGGGACTTAAAGGGCAGCCCTGCATAGTACCTCGAAAAAGCCAGAAAAAGGGGGATCCCTGATTATTGTAAGTACAGAAGCCAAAGGTGTATGATAAATCAAGTTAATCCAGGATATAAACTTTGGACTAAAATTAAATTCCTCAAGCGTGTTAAATAAATATTCCCATTCAACTCTATCAAATGCCTTCTCGGCTTCAAGCAAAATAACACATTCTGGAGTTTGAGATGAAGGAGTATATATAATATTCATTAACCTCCTAACATTAAAATACGAGTAACAATTTATAATAAATCCTGTCTGGTCAGAGACAATTTGTGGCAATATATTTTCCAATCTAACTGCCAATATTTTGGAAAAGATTTTGGAATCCACGTTCAACAAGGATACAGGTCTATATAATGCACATTCAGTCGGGTCTTTATCTTTTTTTAGGAATTAAAGAAATAGATGCTTCATAAAAGGATTGTGATAATTTACCTACAAATAAGGTTTCCTTAAAGCCTTATAACCAAGGAGAAAGTAGATTTGTAAAAGATTTTAAAAATTTCACTGTACATCCAACCAAACCAAGTGTTTTACCAAAATTCATCAAAGAAATTGCTTTAATTCTTCTTCCGTGATGGCTGCACCTAATGCTAAACATTAAGTGGTAATTTCGGAATATTGAATTTCCTTAAAAATTCATACATTAAGGTAGAATCATCAGGAAATTCTGATTGGTATAAAGAGCTATAGAATTCTTGAAAAGATGTATTAATTTTGTCATGGTCAACCGTCAAACTACCATCCTGTTTACGAACTTTAATAATCTGACATTCACCCGAAGCAATTTTCAATTGGTTGGCCAATAATTTACCCCATTTATCACCATGTATATAAAACTGACTCCTAGTTTTAAGTAATTGATTTTCAATTGGGGATGTTAATAACAAACCCTGTTTCATCTGAAGTTCAACTCTCTTTTTATAAAGCTCCAGATTAGCAACAGCAGAATTTTTTTAATCAATTTCTTTAATCTTATCAACAGATATTTTCATCAAGCAGAACCTAGAGCAATAAAAATAAACTCAAGGGGAGTAAAAGAGTAGAAACCAGAGTTGGTAAGAAAGTGTTTATAATAAACTCTGCTTTTGTTTTTTTTTATTCATTCCTGGAATCTGAACTTGTTTGCTGAAGCTTGTATTTGATACACATCTGAAATGTCCTGAATTGTTGGCACAATGGATTGCTGAAGGTGATGTGGTAGAAGTACTCTAAAAATACTGCTGGGTAGATTTTTAACTAATTACTGAGAAACAGTGAAGGAACTGTGATATACAGTATTTCTACATTTCATGCAGGTGCTATTTCTTGCCTGACCGTACCTTTTTAAGGGGATGGTAGGCACAAGGTAACACTTAATTTTAGTGATAACATATTGCTATCAATACATTTTCTGTTTCAATGATAATGGACAAGGAAGGATACAGAAAAAAAAATCCGGATTTCATTTGAACAACACCATGGATTTCTGACCATTAAAATAGCCAATAGATAAGAACCTTTTATTATGTGGTTATCTCACATTCTCAGACTAGAACATTCACAGATGTCTGAAATGAACCATAAGAGAAATTTTGGGGAAAGGCATAATGATTGTCATGATCAAATCTCTGCACCTTAGTAGCAGTTCACTGGGTATATTTCAAAGAATTTCTTTGTCAGTCATAGACACCATAAACCTGTGGGAGAAGGAAACATCATCTTTGATTACAAATCCTGCAGCTAGTATCAAGAGTTTAAATGAAGGGAGGGTTATGAATATTGTCTTCTTGCAGAAACTTATGGATTGCTCATATTATTTAAAAAATACAAAGCACAACTATGTTACACAGATTAGCAGCATGTCTTAATATGACTGTCTCTACCTCTTTAGAGCTTGTTATCCAAAGCCCTCACAGCTTTCTTGCCTAGACACAACATTTTGTCCAATCTGCCTAAACTCGATGTCAGCTTTTAATCAAATTGAAATCAATTATACATCCAATGTAATTATAATTCACCAGCTAAACTTGGCAATTATTCCACTTCCTTCTCTGCCAAGTTGTTTAAATGATGACTCGGTCATGCAATTCTTCAACATTTGCACATCATGGTACTTTTTTACATTCTACTTGGTCTTGTTTTAAAATCCAACCATTTTGGATAAATCTAAGACTTTTATTAGAACAAATTACTGGAGTACAACTCCCACATAGTCCAGTATTATTTTTATTAGGAGACATTGAAGGGACAATACCGAAACTTAAATTGAATAAGTATCAGAAAAAAATTATAAAAATTGCATTGGCAGTAGCCAGAAAAGTTATCGCAGTTACTTGGAAATCTGATTTATATTTAACAATGGATCATTGGAATAATGAAATACATAGTTGTATTCTACTTGAAAAAATTACATACAATCTAAGAAATGAATATGATATATTTTTGAAAATTTGGCTCCCATACCTACAAAAGATAGGATTAAGAACATAGGTCCTTTGAAGATAAAATTAAAAGTAACTGGGGAAAGTAAAAATAAATATTAAAATTATTTTGAACTCCATGGAGCATGTGGGGATCCTCCGATATCAAGGCAATCTTTCTCTTCTTTCTTTCTTTTTTTCCTTTAGATAAGGGTTAAGGGGAGGGGGAGGGTTAATATTATTTCTCTTACTACTTTATTATCACATTTATTCTTGTAATTTTCTAAAATTTAATAAATAATTAATTTTTTAAAAAACATTTGCGCATCATTTGTTTAGGCACACGATCTAAATCTGAATCTGCTATTCCCAGCCCTGCTATTCTGTGAAATTAATCCTATAAAAAGACTTAATTTTGCCTGTGTCTTCCTGTGAAAGCAAGTACATCCCCATCATGATGGTGAGAGGATTGTCAATTTTGTGCACTTCGGTGCTCACTCCAGAACAGAAAAAAAAATGTGAGAGTTGAGGAAAATACCCCAAAGAAAAGAAACATGGAATTAGTTTTTGCTTCCAGACAGAAATAATATTTAAGTGTTTACTTTTCAATCAATACTTGTAAAATGACCTTTAGTTGAACAGAAAGAAAATCAATGGCAATTCAGGAACTAAGCTAGAAATTGAAGAAACTGAGGATTAGTGACAAATCAATCTACCCCTCAAAACCACAAATTAGAAGATAAACTTAACAGTGAATGGTAAAATGTTTTTAGTATTATAAATAATTGAGTAAAATGTAAATTAAGTAGTTAACATATACAATGTTTTCCCATCATCTATGGCTGAAAAGTATTTATTACTAAGGCCAAGCTGCTAATTCTAAATTTTGCTGCAACATTATAATTTTAAAAATGATTCGCTTGATTATATAGTATTCAAACCATTAATTACCAAGAATATAAAGAATTGATCGATTTTAAGTACCTACCAGGAATTCATTAAATATCAACAATGAGAAACAGTTCTTTCACTCAAGTCTGAAATTTTATGATTAGCATGGACATACAGATTTTGCAGTGATAAACATGTTACACGTTTGAAGTACTGGATGTGAAAAAGTATGAGTAGTCTTTTGCAACTTAGCTTGCAACTACTACAAGGGTTTAATATGGCATTGGCATACTCCTCTACAAATTACACATTACAGTATATAGCTTCTGCCTTCAGAAAGTTTTAAAGGCATTTTCCTGCCGAAGCACTGCCAAAGCTCAACTGCAGTTGGGTCTACCTTTAGTATCAATGAAGTGAGGTAAACCGATCATCAGATGCTCAAAATACAAGTGTTATGGAGGTACCTACTGATTTAGGCTGTTTTGTTTACCATTAATTATGCTTTTCGTCCCTCCCCCCCCAACTTTGCCCTACCTACACCTGATATACTGTACCTCCATTTTTTGACCAGAGCTTCGATATGTCTCGTCATCCATGGTTCTCTTTTTCTGTCAGCCTTGCCCTTCACTCTCCCACAAACACGTTGGCCCTGAAGTATTTCTAACTTAGTTGTAAACATCTCCCACTTTGCAGACACTCCTTAAACAGCCTCTTCCAGTCAGTTTCTGAAACAACATCAAAATTCGTCTCATCCCAGGTTACAACTTTAACTTGAGGGCCAGTTCAGTCCATAACTACATTAAAACTACTAAAATTATTGTCACTGGTCCCAAAATGTTCCCCCTCTTCAGTCACTTGTCCTGGCTTATTTCCCAAGAGGAGGTTGAGTTTTGCCACTTCTCTAGTAGAGCCATCTGATTAAGAAATTTAAGCACACTAACACTTAGCAAATTTCTCCTCATTCCAAAACCCTTAACATTATGGCAGTTTCAGTTAATATTTGGAAAGATGATTTTCTCTCCTGCTACAATTTACTATTCCTGAGAACTTCAACTGCACTACATAGTAGCCTAATTTCAACTGATGATTGGGGTGGGGTTAAATTGCAAATCTACCAAAATGATTACTGTGCTCTTATCGCTGAATTCCACTCACAAAGCTACACTGGATTAATCCCAGGAATATTCTTTTTTTTTGTAATTTTTTTTAATTGAAGTTCACCATCAAACATGTCCATAAGATAAACTTACAACAGTCCTCCCCTCTTTCCTCCATCCTTTGGACACTATCTACATCCCATAATATCCGGCTGCTATTCCTGTCCATCCCTTCCTCAGCTATGTTTCTGTAATAGCTGCAATATTCCACTCCAGTCTAGGGTCAAGTGAATTCCGTTAACAGATGGAATGCTGGAGCACACATCAGAGGAAAATCTGGAGGACAAGAAGGGACATAAGGTAGCTTTGGCATACAAGGGGAATTCAGAGATATTTTAGAGGAATATTTAGAGCAAAAGAGTAATCTGTGAAATAATCAATTCCCTTAAAGATGACCATGGTCAATCCTGTGTGGAGACACAGGAGATGGAAGAGGTCACAAACTACTGTATCTTATCTGTATGTGCTGTGGTCAAGGTATGAATGTTGGGTGACTTGGGGAAGTTAATAGTGATGTTTCAAAGAAAGTTGATATTACAGAAGAGATGGTGCAGTTGATCTTAAAATGCATAAAAGGCAGATAAATCCTTGGGACATTGTGGAGCTCCTAGTATTATTGATAGCCATAACTGTGGTGCTGGAAGGCTGGAAAACAGTTAATGTTGTGCCTTTATTTAAGAATGGCTGCAAGAAAAAAACCTGGCAACTACAGTCTGTTGAGCCTAATATCAGTGGTGGACAAGTTATTGTAGGGGCTTCTGAGAGACATTTGGAAAAGCAAATAAGTACTGATTAGGAATAGGAGGTATGGTTTTGTGCATGGGATACTGGAAGTCACAGGTTTAATAGTTTCTTTTGAATAGCTGACCAAAACAACAGATGAGTGGTAGACATTGTCTACATGGCCACTGACAATGCACTGCATTGTATAAAAGTTTAGATTATGAAAGTTAACCAAATGAATACACAATTGGTTTGACTATAGAAGACAGAGAGTGACAGGAGTGTTTTTTTTTCGACTAAAATCTTTGACTAGTGGTGTGCATAGGACCTGCTGTTGGGCTCATCATTTTTCATCATTTATATTAACAATTTGGATAAGAACATGTCCGGAATGGTTAGTAAGTTTGTAGACGACATAAAAATTAGTGGCATTGTGGAGAGTGGAGATGGTTGTCCAAGGTTACAACGGGACCCTGATCAACTTGGTGAGTGGGCTGAGAAATTGCAGAAGGAGTGTAATTTAGATAGGTGCATTTTGTTAGGACAACATACAACACAGAACATAGAACACCCCTGCACAGTACAGACAGATCCTTTGTTCCATGATGTTGTGCCAACCTTTTAACCTACTCTAAAATCAATCTGACCTTTTCTTCTGTTGGTTTAGACCATGATTTTCTTTGCAGCTTAACAATTAATTACCTACTTGTACATCTAACTGTTTAGTATATTTCCTAGTGGCTACAGTATGTACGTAAATGCAGTTGTTCAAATGTGTCCCCTGCTGGTTACACTGGTATGATTCTAGAAGCTTCTCTTGGTATTACATTATCTGAATAGGGGCTATCTGATTAACTCTTATTTATAAATTTGAATGGAATATTTCTTACTTATGGGGCATAAAAAGAATTAACTATGCAGTGTTGCCATCTTTTTCTTCACTTACCTTTCACTTACTAGATATCTATCACTGCAACACACTCAACATGCTGGAGAAACTCAGCAGGCCAGGCAGCATCAATGGAAAAGGGCAAACAGTCCATATTTTGGGACTCTTCATCAGGATTCCCGCAGAAGGGTCTTGACCTGCAACATTGACTGCTTACTCTTTTCCATGGATGCTGCCTGACTTGCCGAGTTCCTCCAGCATCCTGTGTGTGTCACTCAGATTTCCAGCATCTGCAGATTTTTTCGTGCTTAGACCTCTATCACTGTACATATTTCAATTTTCCTTATTCTATAAACACAAACAGTCGTGAAGCAACAATTTTTATGCCTCTTTCTTGACTTCTGAAGGAACCTTGGATTAAAAATATCAGAATACAACAATTTGCCATAGTTAGTGAGAATGGTTGCAAAGGTTTAAGGACAATGGAAGAATCACAGACAAAGTGGAAAATTTTTGTGCCAAAATTAAATAAGTAGTAAGAGCTTCCTCTCTAAATCCAAACTGTCTGAAAGAAAACCTAGTTCTGGCTTCAATACATCAACAGATGGAAGGATGAGTGAGGAACTACTATGTTGCTATTTTAAAAACACAGATCTGTAAAATTCATGATGAACACTGAAATTCCTGTTGGGCTTGGCCATACAAACTGATAGGTTATGGGAGATATTTTGGTTGCACAACAATCTATTGAAATTCTGATTGCACTGCAGTCTATTTTGGTTGCAGGACAATCCAGTAAAATGTTGGATGCACAGTAATCTATGGAAATTTTGGTTACACAATTGATTGGTTGCAGTACAATCTACTTAAACCTTGGTTGCAATCTACTAATAGTTTGAGATCACAGTCACGGTATGTACAATTTAAGATCAAATCAAGGCAATGGCCAAAGTCATGAAAATGAGGTCTCACCTGAATAAAACATCATAGTTCGATAAAATTAATGAAAATTTTCTGGATGAAAAAGACCAACAATGCTAAATTTATTAAGAATAAGAAGGCATGTAATAAGATCCAGAAAGTTCCTGAGGGATAGGTAAGATCTGGAATGTGTGAGTTAAAGATGCATGGTCGGCTTCATTGAATGTGTGAGTGAATGAAGAAGTTTATTGGGCGGATAAAGCCATTTGCTAATCTACCATGAAAGGAATATAAAGTTTACGACAAACTACAAAAACAGCACGATAGAGACAGTAAAAAGCCTAAAGAACAAATCTCTGCATTAACTGAATGAGCAGAAAATCAACTCCAAGTGAAGTGTACAGAGCTCCAAGGTAGACTGAGTTGATATGAGAAAGCACAGCCAGCACCAAGTTGGCCATCCTGCCATTGAAGCTTCTATTAACACTGCTAGTGACATTGCCACTAATGCTACTTCTGACATCCAGCCTTGGGAAACACCTGCTACATCACACTGTCCTCCAAGATAGTCCTGAAGAATTACAGCCTACATTGGACAGTTCTCTGAGAGAGCAACACTATTTGAACTCTGAGGAAATACAGGATCGACAAGGCATGGACTCTATAGTGGCTCCCACTGACTCATGAGGATGACAGGGATGAAACAAGTAAGATTGGCAGTTACGTCAAAGCTTGCTGCAATAAAGACCAAGGGAGTGAAAACACACAGGACTGAAGATGAAATGTATGAAAGGAAATGGAGAGTGGATTACTATGTTGCTAATCAATGTATTGACAGGCTAACCCCTCTAGTGGCAAATCCAAGAACTATTTTCAATGCCCAGAAGCTATCATATAAGTAGATTACAGTAATTGATATGGCCAAAAGATTCTGGCCAGAACCACTGGCACTTGGATATCAAGCATACTTTCACAGTTGATAGTCAACAAAGCCAGTGGGCGAGGCTGCCATAAGGGCTCCACAACAGCCCCACTGTCTATCAAATGGCTTTGAAACAGTATCTGATGGACTTACCAGCCACCGATTTGACCACCTGTGGATGCATCCAAAGCCACAGAACATGAACATGATGTGTTTTATTTTCCCAGTCATCTATATTCCAAGGAAAACAAAGTAAATCTAGACAAGGTACGATAACAAGAAGTAATTTACTCAGTACAGAAAATTTTCCAATGTAAGCGGGAATTCACTGAGTATCAAGTATTAGCCATTGAGTCAGCAAAGCCTCTGACAATAGTTCAGCAACTTTGGCAATTTCTGTGCTGAAATTGTTCAACCACTCAACAATCTGCTGAAGAGCAGTGTTCAGACGACCCTGGGACTCTTAATGAAGAACACTGAAGGTGTATCAAACTTTAAACATGACATTGTGTACTGGACCTGCATTATGAATCCCTGATACAGGTTGACCATCTACCCTGTATGTCGATGAGAAACATGGCTATATGATGGCAGTCTTAACTCAAGAACATGGAAGCCTAAAGCATCCTGGTGGTTATTACTCTGCCAAAAATATGTACAATGATGGCTCCTCACTGACTGAGAGGAATGCAAATGGCTGGAAGGGCTGCTTGGCAGAAGAAAGATCAGCTAACATCTACACCAATTTTCAATATGTTTTTAGAGTTGTCCGTGACTTTAGAAACTTGTGGAGACAAAGGGGACTTCTTATGGCTATAGAAACCCTAATCAAGAATGACCAACTCTATGAATGTCATTAAAGTTCCATTTGAAGTTGCTATATTAAAATGCAAAAGCCACTCCAAAATGACTGCAATAGAATGCCAATAGAAATGCATTCATGGATGAAATTGCAAGAAGAGCAGCATGAAAAGATGTAAAACTACCAAGAAAATATACAGTGAACCTGATGACTGGAATTATGTAAATGAAGTTGCACCCTGTATCACAGATGAAAGTACCAGATATTTGAGAGATGCAAATTCAATGCTCAAACTAGAAAAACGGTACTGGATGGAGAATGGTGGGAAGTTAAACAATGATAGAGCATTGAGATTTGGCACTAGTCATAGACTAGTAGATCCAACCATTTTTCTTCCTTATCTGACACAGCAGATAAGTTCTCTAGGACATACGGGAGGAGTGCAAAAGGTGATCAAGAGACTCTCTCAATGGTGGGGTAATTCAAAGTTCAACAAACACTTGAAAAATGCAAGAAATGCCAGAAAATAAATCCTGGAGCAGTGAAAAAGCTATCACAATCAAGTGAACCTAGCAAACCTAGTCCATTTTTGCACTTACCAGTGGACTACATTAAATTGCTAAAATGTCAAGGATACTCAAGGGTACTGGTAGTGGTGGAAAAGTTTTCAAGATGGGTGGAAGCTATTCCAACAAGGAAAGTCACTGCCAGAAACATTCTGATCAAGGGTTATATTTCTAATGTGGATTATCATGTCACATTGAGTCTGTCCAAGGAACACATTTAACTGGGAGTGCTTATCAGGAATTGTGTTTAGTGATGAACATTGAATCACTCAGGACAAGTTGGATGAATGAATGGAACCATCAAACGATGACTGACTGTACATCATGAGGAAGGTGTACCATGAATAGCCTATGACTCTTCCAGTGGTTCTGTGTTCATTCAAAGCAAACGAAACAAGAAAGCTAAACTAAGTTCTTTCTACATGGTAACCAGATGTCCTAGGTCCCTGCTGGGAGCCCTCAATCTCAGATAGGCAGGTAAACACACTATGGCAGAAGTTTAGTTAACTAATGTGTGAAATTAACCCAAGCCGTCCGGTCTGCTGTTCAACAAGTTTCTGCCATTTGGAGTGTACCAACAGGAGGAGGACACATTCTGATTCCTGGGAGTGGGTCCTCATTTGAGAAACTGCATAAGGAACCACTAGGAGCTCAGTGGGACGGTCCTTATCAAGTTCTGTTAATTGCCAACTCAGTGGTGAAAATTGAAGGTTACAGTAAGAGGATATATGCCAGCTACCATAAGTGAGTTAAAGTGATATCTAATGAGGACAATAAGCACATGTGCCAGTAACCTCTGACCCAGGGCCTAAACTGCTGGGCTCCAGTGAGTAATCACTATCCAGCCAGAAACTTCAAACAAAGTTGACAACTACTGGACATTATGAAATTTATTCTGATATATTAGTTGCTGTTATATTTTTTTGCCAACTTCCCCTACTTATGTGAGTACTAATATTCATACTGATATGCGTTATCATAGTTGTTATCTGTTTTATTTGTATAAGTTTGATCATTAATAGAATAGTTCAAACTCATGTAGGTATGCCTACTAATCTGCCTAACATGACATAATCTTATGAATACTTTATAAACATATATCCTTTGACATTTCATAACTTAGGTAGTTTGTAGTTATTTTATACTTAACATAGATATGACAAATTTTCTGCCTCTGAGTTTTCAGGTGTAATGATTCTAAACGTGTGACTGAGCATCAGAAGCAGCTTGGTGGATTACCGCAACACACACATAATGCTGCCTGGCCTGCTGCATCCCACAGGCATTTTGTTTGTGTGTTGCTTGAATTTCCAGCATCTGCAGATTTCCTCGTGTTTGGTGGATTAGACATTCTTATTTTCTTTGCAGCCTAACAACCAATTACAGCTTGCATTTTTTTATAACTACTTACATGTGTGTAACTGTTTAGTATGTTTTTTAGTGGCCACAGCATGTACATGCAGTCCTGAAGAAGGGTCTTTTCCATGGATGCTGCGTGGCCTGCTGAGTTCCTCCAGCATTGTGTGTGTGTGATGTACATGCAGTTGTTCAGTGTATTCCTTAGTGGTTACATTTATATGATTCTGGAATGTTCTCATGATTTAGCATTATTTGATTAGGGGACTATCTGATTGTTTAAGTCTTATCTACAAATTTGAAGGATGTGTTTTCATAAATGGGGTGTAAAAAGAGCAGGCCACACCACACCACTCACCTTTGTTTCTCTCTCCCTTCAGTTAGAAGACTTCTATTACTGCCCACTTATCAATTTTCTTTGTTCTACTAATACTAAATAAAGCAATCATAAAGCACCAAGTTTTATGCCTTTTGCCTGACTACCAAAAGAATCTTTGATTAAAAACATCACAATTCAATACCCCCCTCACAGCCTTAATTTTTCTGTCATTTATGTGTCTTTCTAGGAGCCTCCTAAATGTCCCTAATATACCATCGTCCCCAGTAGTGCATTCCATGCCACATCACTCTCGGTACTAAAACAAAACTACCCTTTGACATTCCCCTTATACTTCACTCTAATCACAATAAAACTCTGCTGCCTCATAGGAAAAGATCTTTTACCACTTCTGCAGAGGAAAAAGTCTTGGCTATCCATTCGATCTATGCCTCTTATCAGTTTGTAGACCTCTATCAAGGATGTACTTCTCATCCTCCTTGGCTCCAAAGAGAAAAGCCCTAGTTCACTCAACCTATCCTCATATTCATGCACTCTGGAAAATATGCTCTGCGGCACCCTCTAAAATATCAAGACTTCCTATAATCAGGTGATCCAAACTGAATACAATACTCCAAGTGTGGTCTAACCAGCATTTTGTCGAGCAGCACTATGACCTCATGGCTTTTAAACTCAAACACCCAACCAATAAAGATTAGTGCACCATAAACCTTCTCAACAACCCTAACAACTTATGTGATGACTCTGAAGGATCTACAGACATGAATTCCAAGATCTCCTGTTTCTTCACACTGCTAAGAATATTGCCTATAATCCTGTATTCTGCCTTCATATTCAACCTTCCAAAAAGAATCTCTTTAAACTTTTAGGTTGAACTCCATCTGCCACTTCTCAGCACAGCTCTGCATCCTATCAATGTCCCTTGAAACCTCCGACAATCTTTTGCACCCTACAAAATCCCAATAATTGGTAGCTGTGGATTTGCACGTGTCTAAATATAACAATGTGTTCAATAATTAGACAGGATTATACCAATATTGCAAAATCAATTATAATTCAAAATCAAATATTTGCACTGTTACAAAGCACTGGTTTCAGCATATAGCATAGACAATGGATTTGTGGATTTGCTCAAGACTGCAAGAAATTGTAAGGAGCTGTAGACACAACTTTGCTTCCCTCTACGGACTCTCTCTACACTTTCCCCCTGCCTCAATAAAGCAGCCAACATAGTTAAGTAATTCATCCTTTGTGGATATTCTATCTTTTCCACGCTCCTGCTAGGCAAAAGACACAAAAGCCTGAAAATTTATCACCACCTGGCTTAAGGTCAGATTCTATCCTACTGCATAAGGTTAATGGAAAAGTTACCTAGAATGATAAGATGGACTCTTGATCTCAAAATCTACCATGTTATAGCCTTCCACCATATTACCTTCCAGTGCTGCACTTCCTCTGTAATTGTAATACTTTATTCTGCACTAGTATTGTTTTCCTGTGTACTACCTCAATAATGCTGCAATTATATGATCTGTATCGATAAAATGTAAAGTCAAAAAAATTTCAATGTACCTGGGTTCATACATCAGTAATAAACAAATTTACCAATATAGCATTCTTTTTCTCTTAAAAAGAACTGCTATGGCATAATACAGTTGAAGTACATCAAATTGATTTGTTATAATTTGCCACTATTTTGTTAACTAAAAAGTGTTCATTCTGTAGATGGTGAGACATGAGACAGCAAAAAGAAATTAATATGATAAATATCAATATATCAAAAAATAATCATGTTTGAGCCCTGAAGAAGGTTGTTGGGCCGAAAGATAAACTATTCATTCATTTCCATAGATACTGCCTGAACTGCTGAGTTCCTCCAGCATTTTGTGTGCTGCTTCTGATATGTTAAAATTATGGCTGGATGCAGGATATATAAAAAATATTTGAAATTGCATACTTAGAAAAAAGTGGAATTAATACTATTTATCTAAATGGAGACAGATTAGTGATCTCTGATGCATACAGGAATCTAGGTATTTCAAGTAAATTATTTTTAAAGAGTTACCAAGTTACAGTGACCGATTAGGAAAATAACAATTTTATTGTGAGGGGAGTTGAATACAAACATAGCAAGATTATGCTTCAGTTGCATAGTGTATTTGGTGAGAACACATGCATGCAGTGTTGGTTTCCTTATTCAATGAAACATGTTAATTTATAAATTAATAGTTCAGACTAGGATTGTCCAAACTAACATCTGGAATAGACAGATTGTTTTGAGATGAAAGATTGTATCTCCTAGAGTTTAGAAAGTGAGTTTTGACAGTGTGGATTTTCCTCTCATGGGAGATCTAAGCATTAGTCTATTATCACTGTTTAAAAATAGGCAGTGGCTAATTTAAGAATGAGATTATCACATTCATCCCAGAGGATTATAAGTCTTCAGAATTCTTCCTCAAAATAAATACGTGTGGAAAAAGAGTCCTTGAACATTTTTGAACATGGAATAGATAGATATACAATAGGCAAGGAAAGTTAAATTTTACAATGGGTAGATGAGTTGCAGAGTTGAATATAGAAGCTGATTGGCTATGATCTTATTGAATTGTAGAGCAGGCTTCAAGACCCCAATGCTGCTACTAAATCCTTTGTATTATCATATACATAAGAATTAGGAGTTTAGGAGAATTTTTGCAGTCAATAAGTAACATACACTTGAGAATAAATCCAATGATTGTAAAAATAAACTGCATTCTTATTTTTTTGCCTAGAATATTACACAGTGAGTTTGTTGGTATGCAGCACAAGATGTATAAAACTATCACTGCCAAACCTGAAATTGAAACTGCAAATGTAAAGATTAAAATCTTGAAGCTTCAACTTTCGTTTGCTAAAAACGTAGTCCCATCCTAATTAAATCAAAATACATTGCTATAATGGTAAATATAATGCTTGCTATTCCTACTTCCTCCAGGGGATGGTGCAGATAAAATTCAATATTATAAAACAACCTCACTATTCATTCACTGGACAGTATATTTTCTTAGCTTGTTACATTAACTAAAAAAAGCTAATACAGAACAATTTGCATTTCACTGTATATTTCAATGTACATGTGATAAATAAATCAGAATCTGAATTAACATGACAAAGATTAACCACTGTACCCACAAAGTACACTGCAGATGCTGTGGTCAAATCAACAAGTACGAACAAGCTGGACTCACAAAAGGTCCTGATGAAGGGTCTCGGCCCAAAACGTTGACTGCTTATTTCAACGGATGCTGCCCGACCTGCTGAGTTCATCCAGCTTGTTTGTAGCCACTGTACCACTATGTCCAGGGATTTATGGAAGTTACTCAGGATCTTGGAGGAATCCTTTCGTGTGTCACTTCTTAAGTGAAATTCTTAAGTAGGGCAACAAGAAAGCTCATAGACATAAAAACTCTGTGACATATTTTATTAAAATTAATGTAGGATCCTATGTTACAGTTTTCTTCTCAATGAATTTGCAGCTCCAAGCTTTGGAAAAAGATCACATGCTCAACCAGATAACTGTAAATCAGCACAAAATTAAATTGTTTATCTAAACTTTTCAACTGCACTACTTGCTTTCTTCCTCTCATTCCTCTACGTGAAAAGTGTTTTTCCTCCATTTTGTGGGGCAATTTCCAATGACTACATAATTTTAGAAATCCATGGCTTATCAGCTGCTCACATTTTAGAATCTACTGAAATAGTTATTCAATACATAATCATTTCTTCTTCAAAGAGGATTAAATTTATTACTGAAAGGAACCTAGTATTTGCTTTGAAATGATCTACACACCACACAAATTCTTCTCAGGACAAGGATATTAAATTAAGTTGCTATTTACTGATAAGGTCATTAAATTACACCTTTAACAAAACTGGGTGCACATCTTAGTCTGTCGAAAGTTCTCCAGAGTAGATTAATGGAGATGACTTGCTCTGACTCACCCACATCATCCAATTACATCACTTGAGGCACATACAGTGCTAGGGCACAGAGCTTGTCAACTGCCAAGATCAGCCATATATTTCCAGACCAGCAAGTTCACAGCAATAGGAATTTGAGAATCAATTGTGTGCTATGAGCCCAACTCAGCAAATTCAAGCTGATATTTTTATCCACAACTTTGTAAATGCACGGCTGATAAGGTTTCCAGTTAAAATTGTAATTTTTTGTTGTTCACATATGTCAAAGTGAGAGCAAGAGTACACGGCTGAGAGCATTACTTTTTGACATTCAGTTCTAATTTTCGTTAGCATAAACTTTGTGAAAAGAGAATCAGAAGTTATGATCTACTAAAACAAAAATTCTGAAATAATAAATGTAACATGCCATGGATTTGATAAGTTGAGAGAATATTTCCTCACTTCAGATGTATTGCAAAATGAATTAATGCTCAGAAGCACCTATCTCCTTACCCCCCACCCCAATCTTGATTACATTTTTACCTGATTGACGGTTCAATTTTTATTCAGCCATTTCACTCTGAAAGGAAATTAATTGATGTCATGGTTCTGTCAAGTAAATCCTGCTGTTACAGTAAGATTGTTGACCCATAAACTATGTCCAGATCACAAACAAATGGAAGATGGCAGGGAATCCACATAAAGTAGGGTTATATTCTGCCCCATTCAAATAGCGCTGAAAATCTATGGAAGTATTAACAGCTAAATATTCAAATAAAATAGCACAGAACCAAAATACCTAACCATTGATTTTCTATTGTTTTGAACATGGGCATTTCAATGCCAAAGAGCAGCTAGACTTAATGACATGGCCTCACTTTGTAGACGCACTGACAGAGTTTTCAAACAAATTTAATTACTTCCTTTAAAAAGTTGGTGGTTTTTGAATTGGATTCCTGTGCAGATCTGACCTCATATTTATTAAGAGTAGGAAGACCAATGAGAAGTCTTTCTCTTATTCTAATGGTGCAAGAGTACAGCTATTAACTTGCAGGATAAGATTTGATCTTTTGATTAATATGATTCCACCTTTAAAGAATATAGAAATCTACAAAATGCAATGACATAAGAGCTTTGCAAATGCTGTAAGAACAGGAATGAATACCATTTTCTTGGCAAACATATACTCATTAAATAAAATTTTCAGCTACTCCCATTATAGGGTAGAGAAGGAACAAGCAGTTCTAACAATGTTGCCTGCCTTTTTACTTCAAATAACAAAAAGCAATCTACAGGCAATCAAATACAAAAAGACACTTAATAATGGATTTCTTTATATATACACTTCAGTGAAGACTTGATCTGTCAACAATAGTTCTGAACAACAGAAGGGTCAATTGTTAATCAAATTCCTATCCTCTGTATCATGTGATGGGGTAAGAGTGAGGCATACATGTTGAAAACTTTGCAGCATTCAAGCATTCCATTCACCTAGCATTATTAAAAAATTACCTTTGACATACCCACTATGCTCTTCTCCAGTCACGTTGAAATTCTGCCCCTTTGTATTTGCCATTGTTGCACTGGGAAAAAGGCAATGGCTGTCCACTCTATCTATACTGTATGTCTTATCAGCTTATTCACAATCATCGCACATCCTCCTTCACTCTAAAAGCTTGCTTAACCTATCCTCATAAAACATGCTCTCTAAACCAGGTAGCATCCTCGTAGATCCCATCCTTTAGTGAAGTGACTAGAACTGAACAGGTAGTCTGAATGTGGACTAACAAAAGACTTATATACTCATGGCTGTTGAACTCAATTCCATGACTAATGAAAGGCAACTCAGAATGTGTCGTCTTAATCACCTTATCAACATGTGAGGCAACTTTGAGAAATCTATGGATGTGGACACCAAGATCCATATATTCTTCCACACTGCTAAGAATCCCGGCAGTAACTTTGTTTCTTGCCTTGAAGTTTGACCTTCCAATGGGTATCACTTCACAATTCTCTGGATTGAAATCCATTTGTCACTTTCAAGCTCAGTTCTACATCTGATCAATGTCCCATAGTAGCCTACACCATTCACAACACCAATAACTACTGTGGAATTTGCAAATTTACTATCCCATCCTTCCACTTATTCAAAGTAATTGATAAAAATCACAAAGGGCAGCGGCCCCAGAACAGATCACTGTAGAACATGGCTAGTCAAAGACTTCCAAGCAGAACACGGAGCATCTACTTCCACTTTCTGTTCTTTATGAGTAAGCCAATTCTGTATCCATGCAGCCAAGTCTCTCTGGATCCCAAGTCTCCTGATTTTCTGAATGAGTCTACTGTGGGGAACCTTGTTGAACACCTGATTAAAATCCACATTCACTGCTACACCTTCATCAATTTGTTCCGTCACATCCTCAAAGAGGTCAATTATTCTCATGAGGCACCAACTGCCCCTTACAAAGACATGTTGACTATTCCTAATCAGACTATGCTTCTCCAAATCCTCATAACTCCTGTCTCTAAGAGTTATCTCCACCAGATTACCTCCACCTCCACCAAGGTCTATAATTTATAGAGGTACCCCAATTAACTTTCCTGAACAAAGGAATAGTATTTGCCACCCTCCAAATCTCCGGTACTGCTGTAGCTAGTGAGGATGCAAAAACTATCACCAAAGGCCCTCACTTCCTGTAGTAATCTGGAATATATCCTGCCTGACCTTGGGGACTTACCTATCCTAATGTTTTTCTAAAATTCCAACAACATCCTCTTTCTGATATTCCAGTACATTAGTCTGTCCTATGACAATTTCATTCATCCAGATCCCTTTCACTGGTGAGTACAGAAGCGAAGTATTTATTAAAGACCTCCCCCACCTTCTCCAACTCCAGCCAAATGTTTCCTCATTTATCCTTGATCAGTCCTACTCTCACTCTTCATGAATGCTTAGAACACCTTGGGGCTTTCCTTAATCCTACTCAACAATACCTTTTAGCCATAAGTCCTTTCTTAATCTCCGGGCTGGCTGCCTTATCTGTTTGATCCTTGCTTCCTCTTGACAAGATATCCTACTTCTCTCATCATCATGGTTTCTTCACCCTATGATCCTTTCTCTACTAGAATGGGCAAACTTATTCAGAACCCCATGCAAGTGATCCTTAAACAACATCCACATTTCTGCTGTGAATTCGTCTGCTAACTTGCCTTCCCTCCCAAGTTCCTGCCTAATAGTAATATAATTCACCCACTCCCAATTAAATACTTTCACATGCTGTCTGTTCCTATCCAAGTTCAAAGCAATGCTAAAGGACAGACTTATGGTCACTGTTACTGAAATGCTCACTCATTGAGTGATCTGTCATCTAGCCATTTTCATTGCCAAGTATTAGATCCAATATGCTCTGTCCACTAATTTGTCTGTCCACATATAGTGTCAAGAATTTGTCGTGGACACACCTACCAATCTTTTACATTAAGGAGGTGCTAATCAATATCAGGTAAGTCACTCATGACAAAAATACTGTTACCACCTTTACCTCGCACTGGTCTCATCATTGCTTAGACTGACTGTTGTATTTGTCAGCATCTGCCTGCACCTTAAACCTCATTTTATCTTCAACCGAGCTAAAAGTCATCAACTTGAAAAATCATTTGCCCATGACACGGCCTCTCCGATGCTGAATAACAACTCTTTAATTTCAGATTTTTAAGCAGCTGCAGTGTTTTGTAGGGGCAGGAGAAAGCACAATTGCATACAGGAAGGCTTGTAAGTGATAGAGCTTAAATTGATTAAACACACTCTGGTAAAGCAAGTAAACCAAGTGTGAATGATACTAAAGGTTTAACATTCAATTAAAGGTAGACAAAGATTCTAATTCCTTAATTACATCATAAATAAATTGGTAAGATAGGCCCAGCTGGAAAATGGAGCCTTATATGCCAGACTGCTGTTTACAGACTTCAGATCAGCATTCAGCACTATCATTCCCCAGAATCTGTTAGGAAAACTGTCCTCACTGGGTCTCAACACCTCCGTCTGCAACTGGATACTGAACTTCTTAACAGTAAGGCCAAAGTCAGTCCATGTAGGCAGCAACAACTGTAGTCCCATTATGCTGAGCACTGGTGCTCAAGCCATGTCTAAAACAGCAGTTGGCCTCATCAAGAACGATGACGCGACACAGTATAGAGAAGAAGTGGAGCAGCTGGTAGATTGGCGTAAGAAGAACAACTCAAGCCTAGCATGGAGAAGACAAAAGAAATCATTGTGGCCTTCAGGAAGGTGCAAACAAGCCAGCTCCCTCTACGAAGATTTGACTCCTCCATAGGGAGAGTTAAGGGCACCAAGTTCCTGGGAGTTCACATCATGGATGACCTCACCTAGTAGACCCTTAATATCACCTCCCAGAACAAGGAGGCACAGCAGCGCCTCCACTGCCGAAGAAAATTGAGACAAGCAATTTCTCGCCCACCATCTTAACTGTGTTTTACAGGGCCACCATTGAGAGCATCCTGACAAGTCGCATCTCCATCTAGTGTGGGAGCAGTCGAGCATTGAACCGGAAGTCCCGACAAAAGACTGCAAGAACAGCTGAGAGGATCATAGGGGTGTCCCTCCCATCTACAAGGAGTGCTGTGTGAGCAGGGCCCTTAGTATTATTAGAAATTCCACCCATCATCCTCTTTGACTTTCTACCATCAGGCAGGAGACTACAATGCATAAGTGGTCAGGATGAGAAACAGTTTCTTCACCCAGTCCATTAGACTTCTGAACTCCCAGCCACATCATATTCAAAGTGTCATTGGTTAATCTGTTCCATACCTTCCAATATTAAAATGAATGCGCTTTATAGTTTGTTATTTATGTGTGATTCATCTATAGATTTTATCCTTACCTTCATTACTTATCGTGTGTTTTGTGTACTAATGCACTTTACACCCTGGTTTGAAGAAACATCTCATTTCTATGTACATCATATGATTATATATGTTATATACATGTATATAGTTAAGTGACAATAAACTGGACTTGAATTTAAATATTAGCCATTTAGAACTATTGAAAGTCATTGCTCCTTTGTCTAGCACAATGGCTGAGATACTGCACTTATACTTTATATTTGCTGAAATTACAACAAAGGAAAATGTACTCAGTTTGTTGTGTCATCTGCATTCTCCTCTTCTTTTGAATGGTAATCAATTTATGTGTCCGTTCTGATCCAGTTCAGAGGTGGCATGGAGTCTCAGGGCAACAGTTCAGCCCCTGCTTATACAAACTGGCTCTGTGGCTATTTTTTTTTTGTTTTTGAAGAGTTTACCCCCATCAGTTAATTTATCTATTAACAGAATGTAATTAATTTAGAACAATATTGCAACAATGCATGTGAAGTAATGGATTAAATAATAAATTGAAGGCATGAATTTTGTACATTTTTAAGTGTAGACACTGTACTGTCTCCATATCCTTTTAAGCTCCAATTGTCATACTATTGGATACGGGAGTCTTGTGGTGTGCCTGCAGCATTGTCAAAAAGTGTGTAACTTTGAATCCACAACAATGGTGAAAGTCTTAACATGAAAATAGCTTGAGTGTGCTGCCTTGTAAATAGAGCATTACCTCATTGAATGAAATTGCAGTATATGTGCTGTCTCAATGGTTTTGTGAAGACATTACAATGATCAATGCTTGCACCTAACTTAGAGCAGAGGGGTTGAATATGCAAGGTCAGCAATACAAAGTTTGGAAATGGTATTCTGAATGCATTTAGGCAGGAATATAAATTGAGAGCACTAACCAGTGTTAAAACATGGGAATGATTGGTAAAAGGCCAGTCAAGTTTGCTTCAAGCTTTTAACTTGGAAGCAAGAAGTAATTCTAATATTCACATAAGGGAGCAAGAGTTATCACATGCCAAAATGCCATTATGCATTTGTGGTAGAAAGTCAAAACATCAACAAAATCCAAATAGAAAATGATTTATAAGTGACTGGAAATTGAGGAATATATGGAGTATGTACCCTGAAAAATTGCACAATCATAAAAAGCAAGGCCATAATAAAAAAAACTTCTTTATTAGAAAATCTCTTTTAAAAATGGTCACCTGAAATTTTACAAGTCACTTTGGAATTCAACAAATTAAAAAGCTTCTTCGGTCATGTGTAAATTTCAAATTTTCTTATTGTCAAAAATTCACAATTAAAGCAGAATGGTTAAAAGGAATGCACTGCAAAACTGCAGTTTTG
Source organism: Hypanus sabinus (assembly GCF_030144855.1). Taxonomy (NCBI): domain Eukaryota; kingdom Metazoa; phylum Chordata; class Chondrichthyes; order Myliobatiformes; family Dasyatidae; genus Hypanus; species Hypanus sabinus. The sequence goes on along the minus strand of NC_082709.1, from coordinate 136,049,578 downwards.
AGGTACTAAATATTTTATTGTAAGTTTTGATTTAGCAGCAGGGCATCAGTCCAAATGCAGAGATAGGTTAGAATAATCAAAGAAAGAAGTCTTGGAAGATGCATAGGAACACCACTGCCTTGCATTTGGTCCAGACTGATCTGATGAGATTATACTTGGTTGATTCATGCATCTTCTTTTACTATACTGTATGTTATGTAATAATTATGTGACTTGAATAAAATAATTCTAAAATTCTCTGTTCTGACTTGGTTTGCACCGTGTATCATTTTAAAATTAAACAGATGAGTTCAGTTTACAATAAGTAGTTAGTCTCATTTACAGCAAGAATTGCATCCTTATCCATATTTTAGAATCCTTTCTTCGTATCTCCCTTCTGAATACCTTATTATAACTATCATATTGGTCTGAATTTAACCGAATTTGGCCTGCTCCCCAAACTTGCTGACGGCTGTATCCACATGCTTGCATCAACTTGACTCATAACGAGAGGCAAAGAAGTTCATCCCCATAGGCAAGAGTTCTTCTGCATGACACAGCTGTGCCATCAGAGATGCCTCTTCGCTGACCAACTAATACAGCTTGTAACTGTCAATGTCCTTTAAATATTTCTCATGATCAAATATCCAACATGAAGGTACTTTAACATTATTTGAATCATTTTGGGGAAAAGAAACGTGTTTTTAGTGAAAAATGCACACTTACTTTTAGTTCGCATTTTAATTAGGCCAACAACCTCATGCAACTGGAAGTGTCACATGGATTATGCTAGCCTTGACTAATGCAGTGCTAAATCCAGTGGAGTGGAAGGACTGTGGCACTGACATCCAATCTTCAGCTCATCTGTGGTTTCCACAATTCAATGGCTGGTTCAATAACCTGATGATGGTAATAAAACTGGGACCACAGGTTGTGACTGAGTACAATCCTGCTGCTGTTGGCATTGTGTACATGGGATTGAGATAAAATATAAACTAATCCCAGTAGGCAAATTGGTAATGGTAGAAACACGATGATCAGTGTAAAGAAGAGATTTTGTCTCCACAAGGATAGTATGGTGATCACTTCTGCTAACAATCCTGAACAGATGCATCAGCAACTGATGGAGTAAATCAGCCAGGTTAATCTGTATTAATTTTAAGTCCTTGTGACTTCCCTATTTATCCATATATTTGAACTGTTCCTCCAGCAAACTGTGGTTTGCACACAGTTTAAGTAACGAAGCAACATCCTGCTCTTCAAATCTAATTTCCACCAAGTGGGATCACTTACTGACCATTTTGCATACATCAGATGAAGTGGATCACTCTCCATTCCCTCAGATATTCCTCAGCTCATATTCTCATATTCCAAACCTGCTTATAAAGGATCTATTCCTTCATAACTGCAAAATCACCTATTGTTACCTAATTATGGTTTCCTTCATTCTTACCTCACTGCAGTAATTTTACACCCCAAACTACCACAATCAACAACCCAGATATCTCTACAATTGAGTTTATCCTTTCCACACAAGTGGGAAGCAAATTGGTTTTATTCACATACCCTATCTTACCCTGGTTACCATTTTTATATTTACAGCTTGGAACTGCTGTGGCATGCTTACATCCTGAATTTGAAATGGCCAAATTTAAAACAAAGAATATTAATGCCCATTTGAATATAGAACATACAGCACAGTACAGGCTCTTCAGCCTAAGAAGTTGTACTGACTTTTTCACTTACTCTTAAGAACAATCGCCTACATAACCTTCCATGTTTCTATCATCTATGTGCTTATCTAAGAGTTCCTTAAATGCCCCTAATGTATCTGCCCCTACCACTACATCTGGCAGGGTGTTCCACACACTCACCACTCTCTGTTCAAAGAACTTACCTCTGATATTGCACCCCTACCCATACTTTCCTCCAATCACCCTAAACTTATGTCTCCTTAAAAATTTCTAGCTATCACTTTATCTATGCCTCTTATCATTCTTGTACAGCTCTGTCAAGTCACCTCTCATCCTCCTTCACTCCAAAGAGAAAATCCCCAGCTCGCTCAATCTATCTTCATAACACGTTCTCTAGTCCAGGCAGCGTCCTGGTAAATCTCCACTGCACCCTCTCTAAAGCTTTCACATCCTTCCTATTTGGAACAATTCATGTGTCAACAAACTAACAAATATTGCATGGGAACATTAACTTCAATCCTTTTTCCTTGGGAAGATGTATGTTTATGGTTTGTCTGTTTTTTTTTTAATTTACACATTCAGTATTGCCTTCAAAACACTGAAAAGAATTCCAGTTTTTTTCTCCACAAATCTACATAAATCCTAACGAGAAAAAACTTTTTCCTCTCTGCAGGAAAATTCCTCAATAATATTTCTTTTCAATTTTGCATACAGTTTAAAATGCATTGTAATTAAAGTCTGTATGATGAGTTTTCCCTACCTCACACAGCAGTCAGTAGATTGACATATAATGTAAATGAGAAAGGTGGAAATATACATAGTAGTCTAACTTAAGTTGTTTTTAGCACTCTAACTTTACTTTAAGTTCAAATCGGTACATTGGATGATTAATTTTTCTACATGTCTACATGCAAAGGTATAAATTACATACAAAATTACCTATATGTGTTGTTACATTGGTAGATAATAAACTTTAAGTTCCTTTTTAAACTTCCATGACTAATGTAATTCTATTCTACTCATTGCATAATCCTGCAGACCTTTCGACAATGGTTAAATACTTTTCTGAACATTTATTAATGTCAACACATTGCATCAGAGAAGCTCCTTCCAAAACCTATGCCAATTTTAATAAATATGCCTCTGAATCCGTCAACATCCATCCATTATTAATATGTGAATTAGTCAATGAGGATATTGCTTGTCCTAGTGAGTACTGTTGCTTCCTTTAACTGCAGTTATTTGAGAGCTGTTAGCTTCCACTCCTGTAGAACAACTGGACTTTCATTAAAGCTGCCACAGTACTGTAACTGTACTCAATTTATCATTCAATTTATCCTCAGAGGCAACATCTCAAGCCATCTGTGGACTACTTTATTATTTGGGAGCATTATAAAAAATGTGCAAAACCCCTTAAGCAGATGTGTACACCTAATTTAGCAGGCACCACTGCCATGCTTATATCCAAATACCCATGAATATATGGTGTAAAAAACATAACATTATTGTTTCTGCTCAGTAATTCCAATATATATATATTTATCAAGTATGTTCCAAAATTTTTAAAGGGGAACCAGGATCAGAGGATATTTGATAAATTGGAGCAGAATAGTTTTGCAAAAGGGTAACAAAGGATTATTTTTCACCAACCACACTCTGTCTCTTACCCAGTTCACCTTCATAACTGCCTGAACTGCCCTTGCTTCAATTCATCAACTGCTGAGGATCACGTTATATCATAGCTTTCAAAATCAACTCTACCAGCATTATCTTGGCCATCTTCCCATGCTCATAAAATGTACTTCATTATAAATTCTAACTGTGTTCTATCCTGTGCCATTTCCTACACATTAGTTTCAGAGGAGCACTGCACATCGTCTGCAGCGTTTACACTTTATTCTGCATTGTCATTGTTTCACCTAGTTCTACCTCAATGCACCGTGTGAAGATTTCATCCATGTGAACTGTATGCAAGACAACATTTTAACTGCATTTTCTCACAATTATAAACCAAACTAGGGTTATGAGAATTAGATGTCAACGAAGACCTCAAACTCTTGTTCGAAATTAGGGAATAGCTCCATTCTGCCCATTTTAAAACTTCAGTTTTCTTTCTTTTCAAATCTTTTTTTATTATTATTCAAAAATAGCACAAGTACATCAAAGTAGCAACACTTACACTGCCTCATAAAAGAGGAACTTATCTTAAGGATTGTGAATTTTGTGAATAAAAAAAACACCCTAGTAAACAAGAAAAGTGTGGAAAAAAAAAGAAACTCATTGGAGGTAAAATCCTGGAGCCATGCTTCATACAAAAAGCTTCTGAAAATAAACATCAAACTGCCAACAAGAAAAAAAGATATGACAAAAAAAATTTACATTTAGATCGTGGAGGAAATCTATCATTTAACTGAAATGATAATAACGAGCAAATGAGCCCCATCTCTTCTCAAAATCAAATAAAGATTCAAAGGGTCAACTTCTAATTTTCTCCAAGCTAAGACACAGCATCACTTGACAGAACCATTGTGATAAAGTAGGAGCTTGTGGCGACCCACTTTCTGCGCAGGCGAACTGGCTCACAAATAACCAGCGCGCGGAGAGAGATTTGGTAATGCACCTCTGACGTCATTTCCGCCTGGAGAGGGCGGGCGCTAGGGATTAAATGCCAGCGCCACGAAGTTTCAATAAACTAGTCTCGAAACGACTTACCGACTGCGTGTCATTGTCTCTAGCTCTGTATCTAGTACATCGCTACATTGGTGACCCCAATGGTCCAAATGGGATTTGGACCAAAGATGACCGACTCTTCATCTGTTCATGCAGTTTCACTAAAACTGCCGACTTTCTGGGCACTGCGACCATGCGTGTGGTTTAGCCAAGCAGAAGTCCAGTTCTAGATTCCGCAGGTATCTTCTGATTCCACGCGTTACTATCATGTGGTGAGCGTTCTTAACCAGGAGACGCCCAGATTGCGGATTTCATACAGTCGCCCCTGGAAGAAGGCAAATATGAAACATTCAAAGCACTACTCATTGGGACCTTTGGCATCTCTCGGCATGAGCGGGTTGCCCGCCTGCTTCACATGGACGGTTTGGGAGACAGGCTGCCATCAGCATTGATGAATAAGATGCTGGCCCTGGCTGACAGACACAAGCCCTGCCTCATGTTCAAGCAAGCATTCCTAGAGCAACTCCCCGAGGACATACATCTGCTGCTGGCCGACGCAGATTTCAGTGACCCCCGGAAGGTGGCGGCCCGGGCAGACGTGCTGTGGAAAGCCAAGAGGGAGAACGTGGCATCCGTCGGTCAGATTACCAGGCCAGGCCGGCAGGGGGGCGCACACAACACAGAGGCAGGAGTGAGGAGGCCAGTGAACAATGGTGTTTCTACCACCAGCGGTGGGGCACAAAAGCCCGCTGTTGTCACCCACCCTACAAGGGCCAGCTACCGCTAATGACTATGGCAGCTGGCCACCAGGACAGCCTCTTGTACGTCTGGGACAAACAGTCAGGACACCGCTTCTTGGTCAACACCAGAGCAGAAATCAGCATCTTGCCCCCAACAGGGTACGACACCCGCAACAGGAAGCCAGGACGGATCCTGAGGGCCACAAGCAGCAGCACGATACTGATCTACGGCATCCGCACAGTGCAGCTGCAGTTTGGCGCCAGCCGGTTCACGTGGGACTTCACATTGGCTGCGGTGGCCCAACCACTCCTGGGGGCGGACTTCTTGCGAGCTCACAGCCTGCTGGTCGACTTGCAAGGGAAAAGACTAGTACATACCGAGACTTTCCAGATGTTCTCCCTGGGTGAAGCCAAGTTGCCGGCCCCACACCTGGACTCCATCGCGCTGTTGGACAACAAATTCACCAGAATCCTGGTGGACTTTTCAATCGATTCTGGCACCGCAGTTCCTGGGAGCCATGCCCAGACACAGGGTACAGCACCACATCCTGACCCAGGGACCACCCCTCCACTCCCGCGCACGAAGGCTCCCGCCGGAAAAGCTCCACCTGGTGAAGGAGTAGTTCAAGAGGATGGAGGAATTGGGGATTGTACGGAAGTCCAACAGCCGATGGGCCTCCCCTCTGCACATGGTGCCCAAAGCAGCTGGAGGTTGGAGACCATGCGGCGACTACCGCAGACTGAACGAGGCTACAACTCCAGACCGCTACCCCATGCCGCACATACAGGACTTTGCAGCAAACCTGCACGGGACAAGAATCTTTTCCAAAGTGGACCTCATCCGGGGATACCATCAAATCCCAGTGCACCCTTAAGACATCCCCAAAACAGCACTCATCACCCCGTTCAGCCTGTTCAAGTTCCTCCGATTGCCACTTGGCCTGAAGAATGCTGCACAGATGTTCCAGTAGCTAATGGATGCGGTGGGACGCAACCTGGACTTTGCGTTCATCTATTTGGACGACATCCTTATAACCAGCAGTAGTCGCCAGGAGCATCTGTCCCACCTCCGCCAGCTCTACTCCCGCCTGAGTGATTTCAGCCTCACAATCAACCTGGCCAAATGCCAGTTTGGTCTCGATACCATCGACTTCCTGGGCCACAGGATTACCAAAGACGGGGCAACACCTCTGCCCGCCAAGGTAGACGCAATCCGCCACTTTGCCTGGCCCAACACAGTCAAAGGCCTGCAGGAGTTCGTTGGTATGGTGAACTTCTACCACAGTTTCCTCCCCTCAGCAGACCGTATCTTGCGCCCTTTGTACACCCTGATGTCGGGTAAAGGCTTGGACATTACTTGGGACGAGGAGGCCGCGGCCACTTTCGTTAAAACCAAGGAAGCCTTGACAGATGCTGCGATGCTCGTGCACCCAAGAACGGATGTTCCGACCGCCCTCACAGTGGACGTATCCGACACAGCAGTTGGTGGGGTGCTGGAGCAACTCATCGAGGGGCGCTGGCAACCCCCGGCATTCTTCAGCAAGCACCTACGACCACCCAAACTCAAGTACATTGCTTTTGACTGGGAGCTGTTGACACGGCATCTGGCAAACCGGCATTTCAGGTACTTCTTAGAAGGCCGGCTGTTCACCGCGTTCATGGACCACAAACCGTTGACCTTCACATTCACAAAGGTGATTGATTCCTGGTCGGCTCACCAGCAGCGACATTTGTCCTACATCTCTGAGTACACGACGGACATCCAGCATGTCTCGGGGAAGGACAACGTCGTGGCAGGCGCACTCTCCAGACCAGCTGTCCAGGCCCTGTCCCTGGGGGTGGACTATGCAGCACTGGTGGAGGCGCAGCAGGCAGACGACGAGGTGCCCAGCTACAGGACCATAGTCTCGGGTTTGCAGCTGCAGGACTTTCTCGTAGGCCCAGGTGAGAGGACCCTCTTGTGCCATGTGGCTACCGGCCAACCTCGCCCCATCATCCCGGCAGCCTGGAGGCGGCGAGTTTTTGACTCCATACACGGTTTGGCGCAGCCATCTATCAGGACAACCGTCTGGCTGGTCTCCAGCAAGTTCGCGTGGCACGGACTTCGCAAGCAGTTCAGTGAATGGGCCAGAATGTGCGCGCAGTGTCAAACAGCCAAGGTGCAGTGGCACACTAAAGCCCCGCCGCAGCAGTTCAAACCCACCCACCAGAGGTTTGACCACATTCGTGTGGATATCGTGGGCCCCCACCAGTGTCCTGAGGAGTGCGGTACCTCCTAACTATGGTAGACTGGTTCACGAGGTGGCCAGAGGCGGTCCCGCTCACCGACACATCTGCCAATTCCTGCGCCCGAGCACTGATTGCAACCAGGGTAGCACGCTTCGGGGTACCGGCCCACATTACCTCCGACAGAGGCGCCTAGTTCACCTCCAGCCTGTGGTCGGCTGTGGCCAGCCTATTGGGAACGCAGCTACACCACACAACTGCCTACCACCCACAGTCGAATGGACTAGTGGAATGTTTCCACCGTCACTTGAAGTCGGCTCTCATGTCCCGCCTGAGAGGACCTAACTGGGTGGACGAGCTTCCCTGGGTCCTGCTTGGAATTCGCACAGCGCCCAAAGAGGACCTGCATGCCTCGTCAGCCGAGTTGGTGTACGGCGCACCCCTGGCCGTCCCAGGAGAGTTCATACCAGCCCCAAGGGGACAAGAGGAAGAAACCGCAACAGTCCTGGACAGACTACACAAAAGGCTCGGCAACCTGGACCCCGTACCAACTTCACAGCACAGAAAGACCCTGACCCAAGAACCCACAAACCCAAAGACCTGCAGAACTGTAAGTTTGTGTTTGTACGAAGGGGCGGACACCGGGCGCTGCTACAGTGGCCGTAAGAGGGGCCGTTCAGGGTGATCAACAGCAACGGGTCCACATATGTTCTGGACATTGGGGGGAAAGGGGAGGTTTTCACGGTGCACTGACTCAAACCAGCCCATGTGGACTTGGCGCAGCCGGTCGAGGTTCAGGCACCGCGGCACAGAGGCAGACCTCCCAAACAGAGGCTGATCCAGACTGTGGACATTGGGGGGTGTATCACTGGTTCTGGAGTGGGGGGGGGGGTTATGTGGCGACCCATTTTCTGCGCAGGCGAACCGGCTCACAAATATCCAGCGCACAGGGGGAGATTTGGTAATGCACCTCTGACACTATTTCTGCCCGGAGAGGGCGGGCACTAGGTATTAAATGCCAGCACCACAAAGTTTGAATAAACTAGTCTCGAAACGACTTACCGACTGCGTGTCATTGTCTCTAGCTCTGTATGTAGCACATCGCTACAAGCTGATATATCCTTCCATTTCAACAAGATGGCCATCCTAGCTATCAATGTAACAAATGCAATAACATCTTGGTCAGACAGAGAAATAACACGAATATTTTGAGGAATTATTCCAAAAAGCACAGTCAATTTATTAGGTTGTAAATTGATTCTGAGTGCTTTAGAAATTGTCAAAAAGACTGACTTCCAAAACTTTTTTAATATACAACATGACCAGAACATACGTGTCAGTGTAGCTATCTCAGTTTTACATCTATCACAATACTTGTCAACATTGGGAAATATTTTAGAAAGTCTCTCCTTCGTCAAATGGTAATGATGTACAATTTTAAATTGAATGAGTGAATGACTAGCACAGATTGAAGAAGAGTTAACCAACTTCATAATCCGTGTCCAATCCTCCCATATAAAAGTCAAATTGAGTTCCTTCTCCCAATCCTGTTTAATCTTAAGTAAAGGATGCTTATCCCATTATAATAATAAATTATAAATTCTTCCAACAGAACCTTTCAACGAAAGATTCATATTCATAGTAGTATCTAACAAGGCAGTCTCCAATATATAAAGAAAATTACTTAAATATTTTTGTAAAAAAGTCTAACTTGAAGATATTGTAAAAAGTGTGAATATAAGAGAGAATACTTATCGACTAATTGTTCAAAAGGCATTGATCTGCCTTCTTTAAATAAATCCAAAAAATTAATACCTTTACTTTTCCAAAGTAAAAAATCGGATCATGATCAGGCACAATAAGGTTTAAAAAAGTAATTACGATAAATTATGCTACAAAGTTTAAATTTTTTTAAGATTAAAAAAATTGTGGATCTGGATCTAAATTTGTAAAGAGTGCTTAACCACAGGATATAGGTTTAAATTAGCAACTTTAGCTAATTGTATAGGTAGAGCAACTCCTAATAACCAAATTAAATAAAACTGTTTCACTGCTCTCAGTTCCAGGTCTATCCAAATTGACCGATCATTCCCATCACCCCAATATAACCAAAAGGACATATATCACAAATTAACAGCCCAAAAATACATTCTTAGATTAGGCAAAGCAAGACCTTTGTCCTTTTTCAACTTCTGCAAATAATATTTACAAATTCTTTGTCTTTTATTATCCCAAATAAAAGATAGAATAATAGAATCAATCCGATCAAAAAACTTCTTAGTCAAAAAAACAGGAATATTCTGAAAAAAATATAAAAATTTTGGTAAAAAATATTTTAACTACATGAATACGACCAACAAGTGAAAATGTAAGTGGGCTCCATCTACTAAAGGAATACTTCATAGAGTCCACTAAAGGAGGAAAATTGGCTTTATAAAGATCCTTAATAATTTTTTAGTAGTTATGCCACTTAAATATCTAAAAGAATCCTTAACTTTAAAAGGAATATTATCATATATAGAGACAGATTCATTTAATGGAAGTAATTGACTTTTACTAAAATTTATGTCATATCCTGAAAAGTCTCCAAATTTGTCAAATAATTTTAGCAAAGCAGGAATAGATTCTTCAGGTTTAGATAAATACCAATAAATCATCAGAAAACTTCAGTCTTCTTGCCTTCTGTAATGAACCACACCTCCAACACAAACCCGCATGAAGCCATCCATACCTGTATCCAACCACTGGGAATCAGTCTTCCAAACAACAAAGCATCCTGAGGTGGAATTCCTTCTATGTTCCCTTTTAATCCTGCCCATTTTTTTTGTTAAATTTACTCCTTCATCAACAGGTTCTTGCAGTTCCAGTTATTTCCTCTTTTAGCTCAGTATTACTCTCTCTCAATTATATCCCTGAAAAAAAAATTAAGTGCTTTTTGCTGTGTTAACCTTAACCATGTAAGTAAGAGTTAGTTAGAAAGGAATGGAAGAGAGATCATGATCAGGTACACCAAGAGAAAACAGGTGAATAAAAGAATGTGGAAAACAAAGATACAACGAGCAGCTGAAGGCAAAACAGACTGATTACAGACGGGATAAAAAAAATTCAGTGAAGAACAGCCTTCATAACTTAGTTTCGTAATAAATAACAGGTGAAAATCTGTATGAATTGGCATAAATCATCTTCTGTTCAGGTGAGTATTGAATAGAAGCAGCTGAACTTTACATTAATCATAAACACAAGAGATTCTGCTGTCTCTTTTATGGGGTCAGACTAACTTGCCTCATGTCCAGGCATCAGTCTCTTCTCCAGCAACCTGCTCATTTGATCAGTAAGACCCATTTAAAAGACCACTGCTCTTTCTAGTTGTAGTGGCACAATTTTCAACCATGTGCTGTTAGAAACATTGTCAGCTCCACAGATTTACCTATGGGACTAATAACTTATGTCCAACACATTCAATTCTTTCTTACAGCAGAGAATGAAAAATAATTTTGTTTTAAACGTAAAAGGAAACCAGGGGAAAAAAGTCAAAAAGCACTCTGAATGTACAGAGATTTAATCAAGGTGGCAAACAAACTGTTGCAGACCACCAACAGACATTAAGGGTTAATTGGCAAATGGCTCTACAGCTACAAAGTCTCTCAATTTAAAACTGAGGTGACAGCTTTGATTACCCTCTACAATACTACAGGTGGTCTTAATGACCTCATCAATCTGTCCACTGGATTTACTTGTATATCCAGAAAACAGCTGGATTAATTAGGCGAGCGGATTTCCATATTCTACATACTGCAGCTCCCAAAGAGATGCTTGATTGTCTTGCAGGTGAGAGTTTAAAAGAAGAGAGCAGTGGCAGTCAGGACATTCTGCATGCCACAGTTCCTGAGCAGATAATTCGGCACTTGGTGAGAGCCAAAATAAAGAAGTTAGCTTTAAACAGAGTGGCCATTGTGGGAGCGACCATCGTGTGAGTGGGCCAGTCTTAGAATGGCGAGTTCAGGCTTTAGCTTATTGAGGCTTTGGAGAGGAAAGGGCTGTAGGTGGTTTCATTTTTGCTTAGTTTTTTTTCCCTTTTCTTTCACTATGCAGTTTGAGCAGTACAGATATCAGATAGATAGTTGAATGTTTCTTTTCTGGGATGGGGAAAGGCCTCCATTGTCCCAGACGAGTACAACTACGAAAAAAATTGGTCTGGTCTGGTAAGTGTGTTCCACGGGTTGACATTCTAAACTGGAGAGAGGCCAATTTTAATAGTATCAGAAATGGTCTTGCAAATGTGGATTGAGACAGCCTGCTTTCTGGCAAAGGCGTACTTGGAAAGTGGAAGGCTTTCAAAAGCAAAATTTTCAGTACAAACTTTGTATGTGTCTGTTAGAATAAAAGGTAAAGATAACAAGTGTTGGGAACCTTGGTTTTCAAGAGATATTGAGGCCCTGGGTAAAGGAAAAAAAAGGTGCATAGCCGGTATAGGCAAGTAGGAACAAATCTTTATTTACTTGGAACACAGCTACAAGGTCTGTAGAAGTGAGGCAAAGCAGCATCAACTTCATCAACCCTGTAAAGGTTACAGAGGAGGAGGTGTTTGTTCCTCTGAGGCAAATTAGGGTAGATAAATCCCCAGGGCCTGACAAGGAGTTCCCTTGGAACCAAAGGGAGGTAAATACAAAAATTGCTGGGGCCCTAGCAAAGATATTTATAACAGCAACAGGAGAGGTACCAGAAAATTAGAGAATAGCCATTGTTCTTCCACTGTTTAAAGAAAGCTCTAAACAAAAAAAAACAGGAAATTATTACCACTGAGTCTGATATCAGTTGTGGGAAAGTTATTGGAAGTTATTCTAAGGGACTGGATATATAAGTATTTGGACAGACATGCACTGATTAAGGATAGTCAGCATGGCTTTGTGTGTGGTGGATCATATCTAACCAAACATAGAATTTTTTGAGGAAGTTACCTGGAAAGTGGATGAAATTAAAGCTGTGGATGTTGTCTACATGGACTTCAGTGAGGCGCTTCAAGGTCCTGCATGAGAGGTTGGTCGAGAAGGTTCAGTCGCTTGGCATTCAGAGTGGGTAGTAAATTAGATTAGATACTGGCTTTGTGGGAAAAGCCAGAAAGTGGTAATAGAACATTGCCTCTCTGACTGGAGGCCTGATGCTGGGTCCTTTGTTGATTGTCATCTATATCAATGATCAGGATGATAACGTGGTTAACTGGATCAGCAAATTTCCAGATGACACCAAGATTGGGGGGTGTAGTGGACAGAGAGGAAGGCTATCATAGCTTGCAGATGAATCTAAATCAACTGGAAAAATTGGCTGAAAAAGAATGGCACATGGAATTTAATGCAGTCAAGTATGATGTTTTGCAGTTCAGTAGAACAAACCAGGGTAGGTCTTACACAGTGAACGGTGGGGTCATTGAGGAGCATGGTAGAACAAAAGGATTTGGGAATATTGATAAATAATTAATTTAAAATGTCATCATAGGTAGATAGAGTGACAAAGAAAGCATTTGGTACATTGTTCTTCATAAATTTATGTAATGAGTACAGAAGATGGGATTTTTATGTTGAAGTTTTATAAAACATTGGTAAGGTTAATTTGGAGCACTGTGTGCTGTTTTGGTCACCTACCTACAGGAAAAATGTAAACAAGGTTGAAAGAATGCAGAGAAAGTTTACAAAGATGTTGCCGGGTCTGCAGGACCTAAGTTATAAGGAAAGATTGAATAGGGTAGGATTGTGTAACATGCTGTAAAGTTTCACTGCTAATGTAATGGCTTCTTTGTAATGTTCACTGCTGAGGTAACGGTTTCTCTGTAGCAGCAAGACTTGGGCTACGGCTGGAGATAACAGGCTGCATGTTAGCCAATAAGAGATTGAGAGTCTGAAAGTATGTCTTTTGCCGAGGAGAGGTGAAGAGGGAAGACGTGTGTGGAGAGAGCTGGTAGACCACCGGACAGTGTGGACTGGGATCTGAAGGTCGTCAATGCTCAGAGGAGACCGATGGTGGAAGAAGGACTACACAGTGAGCTCCAACATGACTTTGACTTGACTTGGGCCCTTTTTTTTTAAATTTTCATTACTAACCCTATACTTGTATTATGATTCATAAAATTCAATCATTTAATTGCATATGGTGTACTAACTGATATTTTGCATTGTGGGTTTGTAACTGGGGGTACATTACACAGCATCCACACAATCGCGATCACCCAGTTTGGTGGGGCCAAAGACTGTTCCCCTAGATGAACACGAGCTGGGCGAGCTTAAGGGTTACAACTGCATTCTTTAGAACGCAGAAAATTGAGAGGACATTTGATAGAAGTATTCAAAATTATGAGGGGGTATAGATAAGGTATATATAAGCAGAGTTTTTCGCTGAAGTGGAGTGGTCACAGCTTAAGAGTGAAAGGTGAAAAATTTAAGGGGAACATGAGGTGGGATCTTCTTCACTCAGAGGGCTGTGAGAGAGTAAATGAGCTGCCAGCACAAGTGGTCGATGTGAGCAAAGTCTGGGTAGGGACATGGATGCTAGGGGTATGAAGGGCAATGGTCCAGGTGCAGGTCATTGGGACCAGGCAGTTGAAAAGGTTTTGGCATGGACTAGATGGGCCAAAGAGCCTGTTTCTATGCTGTACTTCTCTATCACTCTACAACTCTAACTGCGTCCTGCTGCAGCTTCTTTCAGATCGTGTTGGAGCTTGAACTGAATGAACATTCAGGAAGCTGAGGGGTTGATCGACAGAACTTACAAGGACCCAAGGTGCACAATACGGGAAACTGGTGACCATCAGGAGGGGGAGAGATAGGATAGGTAGCCAGTACAGACTACCCCTGTACCCATTTACCTGACCAAAAGGTACAACACTCTGTGTAGTATGGGGGGGGGGGGTGATAATCAAGCAGAGCAGTCATGTCTCTGGCACTGAGATGTAGCTCAGAAAGGAAGGGGAGAGAAAAGGTGAGCTGTAGAGGAACAGATAGGAGGCTCTGTGGATGAGAAGAAGAACCTGGATGCTATGTTGCCTCCCAGGTACCATGATCAGAGGCATTTCAGATCGAGTCCGCAGCTTTCTTAAGCAGAAGAGTGGGCAGCCAGAGGTTGTAGTCCACATTGGTACCAGTGCCACGGGTAGGAATTGTGACAAGGTCCTGCAAGGTGGGTTCAGGGAGTTAGATGCCAAGTTAAAGGGCAAGACCTCCAGGAATGTGATCTGAGGATTGCTATCTTTGCCACGTGCTAGTGAGGCCAAAATAGGCATGTCATGAGTGGATAAGGAGACGGAGTAGAGGGAGGGGTTCAGATTTTTAGATCATTGAGCTCTCTTGCAGGGAAGGTAGGGCCTGTACAGAAGCCATAGTTCACATGTGAATTGGAGAGAGACTAACATCCTTGCAGGAAGGTTTTGAACTGCTGCACAGGGGGTTAAACCAGAGCTGCAGGGAGAGGGAACCAGACAGCAGAGAGTGGAGTGGTTGTGAGGAAAGATGTTGTCGAGCCTACATACAAAGTCAGGAATTGAAAGATTGGGCACAGTTGACCAATGTTCTGAGTTGTATACATTTCAATGCAAGGATTTAGAGGGTACCCATCTTCATCTTCATAGGATACCCATTTAAATCAGAGACGAGGAAAAATTTTTTTAGCCAGAGGGTCATGGATTTATGGAATTCGTTGCCACATACAGCTGTGGAGGCCCAGTCATTGAGGGTGTTTAAAGAGGAGATTGATAGGTATCTAATTAGTCAGGGTATCAAGGGATATGTGGAAAAAATCAGAAATTGGAACTAGATGGGTGGATAGTTTAGCTCATGGAGGAGTGGCGGAGCAGACTTGATGGGCCGAATGGCCTACTTCTGCTCCTTTGTTCTGTGATCTTGTGAATATTATAGGAAACGTAGGGGAGCTTAGAGCATAGATTGGCACATGGAATTATGACAGAGTAGACATTAGTGAGATTTAGTTGCAGGAGGGGCTGAACTAGCAGCTTAATTTTCCAGGGTTCCATTGTTTTAGATGTGATCAAGCAGCGGTGTTTAAAGAGGGTGGGTTTGCATTACTAGTCAGGGGAAATGTCATATTTGTGAACAGTAAGGACAGACTGGAGAGCTCATCAAATGAGGACTTATGGGTAAAACTGAGGAATAAGAAAGGTATGACCACATTAATGGGATTACATTACAGAACACGCAGCAGTCTGCGGGATTTAGAGGAGCAAATTTGTAAGAGACATCGTAGGCTGTTGCAAGAAATCTAAGGTCGTAATAAGGATTGTTACTTTTCACATATTGATTGGGACTCCCATACTGTCAAAGGGCTAGAAGGATGGAGTTTGTTAACTATGTTCAGTAAAGTTTCCTTAACCAGTCCCAACTGGAGAGAGTGTGATACTAAATAGATCTCCTATTAGGAAATGAAGCAGGGCAGGTGAAAGAAGTTTGTGTAGTGGCACACTTAACATCTCGTGGTCATGGTGCCATTAGTTTTAGATAATTATGGAGAAGGGCCGGTCCTCGGGTTAAGATTCTAAATTGTAGAAATGCCAGTTTTAATGGTATCAGAAAGGATCTGGCAGTTATGGGTTGGGAAATGTTTTCTGGCAAAACTGTACTTGGTAAGTGGCAGGCTGTCAAAAGTGAAATTCTGAGAATAGAGAGATTGGATATTTAACAGGTATAGGCAAGCAGGAGCAAATGAAGTGCTTGAGGAGCATAAGAAATACAAGAGAATACAAAAGGGAAATCAAGAGGGCTAAAAGAAGGCATGAGGCTGCTCTAGCAGACAAACTGGATGAGTATCCCAAGGGCTTCTTCAGATATATTAAGAGGAAAAGGATAGCAAGGAAGAAAATTTGTCTTCTGGAAGATCAGATTGATTTTCTATGCTTGGAGCCAAAAGAGATGGAGGAGATATGAAATGGGTTATTTGCATCTGTATTTGCTCAGGAGACAGAAAGAGAAGCACTGAGATCACAGTAGTATACAGATTACAGAGTAAGTGATGCTTGCTGTCTTGAGGCAAATTAGGATGGATAAATCCCCAGAGCCCAACAAGGTGTTGCCTTGAATCCTGTGGTAAGCTAGTACAAAAATTGTAAGAGGCCTAGCAGAGATATCTAAAGTGCCCTTAGACAGGGGTGAGGTGATTGGAAGATAACTAATATCGTTCAATTTTTTTTTAAAGAAAGGCTCTAAGAATAAGACAGGAAATTATAGGTCAGTGAGCCTGACACCAGTACTTTAAGGGAGCATATATATCAGTATTTGCATAGACAGGGACAGATTAGGGATAGTCAATGTGGCTTTTTGCATGGTAGATCATGTCTAAACAATCTTATAGTGTTTTTGAGGAAGTTAGCAGGAAAGTTCATGAAGCCAAAACAGTGTCTTCACATGGACTTCAGCACGGCCTTTGATAAGGTTCCACATGGGAGGTTGGTCATGAAGGTTGGCACTTGGCATTCAAGCGAACTGGATGAGGCATTGACTTTGAGGGATAAGCCACTGAATGGTAGTAGTTGGATGCTTCTTTCACTGGAGCCTGTGACTAGTCATGTGCCACCAGGATCAGTGCTGGGTCCACTGTTGTTTGTCATCTACGTCAATAATCTGGATGGTAGTGTGGTAAACCAGGCTAGCAAATGTGTGCATCTGGGGGTGCAATGAACAGCGAGGAAGACTATCAAAGCTTGCAGCAGTATCTGTATCAAATGAAAACATGGGCTGATAAATGGAAAGTGGAATTTAATGCAGACAAGTGAAAGGTGTTGACCTTTGGGAGGACAGAGATGGTGAGTGGTAGGGCATTGATGAGTGCAGTAGAAGAGGGATCTGGGAATACAGTTCCGTAATTCCTTTAGAGTAGCACCACATTTAGATTGTATCCTAAAGCCAGCTTTTGTCACACTGGCCTTCATAAATCTAAGTATTTAAGGCCAATGTGACATAAATCAAGGAATATGAAATTATGATGGGTATAGATAGGGTAAATGTAAACAGGCTTTTTTCTATTGAAGTTGGGTGCAATTAGAACTGGAGATCATGGGTTAAGGGGGAAAGGTAAAATGTTTAAGGGGAAGAAGAGGGAATATCTTCACTTGGTTGGTGGTAATATGGAACGAGCTGCCAGTTGAAGTGGTGGATGCAGGTTCAATTTCAACACTTTTTTAAAAATTTGAGAAGTATGTGGATAGGAGGTGTATGAAGGACTAGTCCATCTACAGGTTGATGGA
The DNA here is from genome assembly GCF_030144855.1 of Hypanus sabinus. Lineage (NCBI taxonomy): Eukaryota > Metazoa > Chordata > Chondrichthyes > Myliobatiformes > Dasyatidae > Hypanus > Hypanus sabinus. The sequence continues at coordinate 136,032,029 of NC_082709.1, read as the reverse complement.
ACAGGCAGATTAATACTTCAGTATGGACTAGACAGGCCAGAAGGGCTGTTTTGGTGATGTATTAATTTATGACTCTCTATATCACAGTCACAAGAATCAGCTTTCATACCACAATCAAAAATCTGAGTGGTGTTTACAAGTCCAATGACTGGACCATATCCGTCACAAGCCATGTTCTAATGCAGCCACTCTGAGCTCTCTAGGCATAGCTAGCAATTTTCAGAAGAAATGGGAGTACAATTTAAGGACTTTCTCAAAAATTCTACAAAACAAAGGTAAAATCCTCACCTGTTTGCAGGAGTGCTTAACAGACACTACTGAAAATGAAGAAGCAACATCCAAGATGGCGAGGGAATTCCATGCCTTCTTTGTTGGGAACACATGGAAGAATATTATAAGTTGTGGAAGAAGTGCACAGCTCAACACTGTCCCAACCAATGAGTGTTTTAAACACCTCTTATCTTACACTGGCTTATCTGCCATCTCAATTTACAGAGAGAAAAGGATAGGCTGATAGCTAGAAAATAGGACATTGAGACAGATCATGAACTCTATGCTGCTCTCGACTTCTCTCTCCTCAAGTGACCACTGGAATCGTAACTACAATTGTCCAGTTTTATGATCTTTACAAATCTAGCTGGTCTCTCTTGATTTTTTAGTTCTTCAGTCTTCTGCTCTTCTAAAGAAGAACTGCAAATAATCAGCAAATAACTGGTCAATCTGCCTGTGCAGTCCCAATAGATCTCATGTCAGTTTCAACAATAGTGGTTTCTTTTTGGCTAGAGTTAAAAAATAAAAGAGAAACTGGAAACCACATTAGAAGTGTTGAAAGATGAAATCATATGTATTTATCATGCATTATTGGATGAGTCAATTGTGCATATTAAATTAGCCAACTTCAGTTATTATTGTTGCTTTGCTCATATTTCGGTGAACTAAAGCAGTTGATCCATATATTTTCAAATCAAACTTCAAACTACCCAAATCTTTATAAAGATAAAAGAGGCAATTGAATGACATAACCATGAAGTTTAGGCCATATCAGTACTCCTTAATGACTGCCTACATGGTTGTAACACACAGGATTAAAGCAGTGGGACTTGACTAAAATGTTACCGTCAAAGCATTTTGTAGAATAATCAGAGTCAGTGAATTGTAAAGCACAAGGCAGCCCAATGAACTTCTATAGTTTCTTAGGGAGAACAATCCAATTAAATTCACCCATCCCTACAACATTCCTTTCACCCCATCAAGTTTGTCTTCAATTATATTTGGAAGATGACCAATGAATCTTGAAGATACAAGAAACTGCAGCTGCTGGAATCTGAAATCAGTTGGAAGAACTTAGCATAAGACTATAAGATATAGGCGCAGTATTAGGGCATTTGGCCCATCATCTGCCCAATCAATCAATCATGGCTCATTTATTATCCCTCTCAACACTATTTTCCTGCCTTATCCATATAATCTTTGATGACATTAGGAATCAAGAACCTATCAACCTCTGCTTTAAATATGACCAAAGATTTGGCCTCCATAACTGTGGCAATGAATTCCACAAATGTACCACCCTCTAGCTGAAGACCTATTTCCTCATCTCTGTTCAAAAGGGATATCCTTCTATTCTGAAGCTGTTCCCTCTGGCCTTAGACTCCCCCACTAAAGGGAACATCCTCTCGTGGTCAACTTTACCTATGATTTTCAATATTCGATAGGTTACAATGACATCCTCCCCTCATTCTTTTAAACTCCAATGAGTATAGGCCAGAGGCATCAAACATTTTTCATATGTTAATCTATTCACTGCCAAGATCATTCACACAAACCTCCTCTGAAACTTCTCCAATGCCAGCACATCCTTTCTTAGATAAGAGGGGTGCAAAACTGTTTATCACATTCCAAGTACAATCTGACCAATGCCTTATAAAGCCTCCAAATTACTCCCTTGCTTTTATATTCTAGTTCTCTCAAATTGAACGCTAATATTGCATTTGTCTTCCTCACCACTGACTCAACCTGCAAGGTAACCTTTAGGGAAAACAACATGAGAACTCCAAAGTCTCTTTGTAACTCTGATTTCAGAATTTTCACCTAGTTTAAAAATAGTCTATGGCTTTATTCCTTTTGCCAAAGTGCACAACCATATACATTCCTAAACTGTATACCATTTGTCACTTCTTTACCCATTCTCCTGATCTGTCTAAAACCTCCTGCAGATTCCTTTCTTCCTCAACATTACCTGCCCCTCTTCTAATGCCCTTCCCTTGGTCAACATTGGTGGCATGGAGAGGGGAGACTTGCAGCTTGGGCAACTGCCTGCCTGGCATAAAAAAAACCTTGCCCAAGCTTGCGCCCTGGGAATGTTCCATGGTCTATTGAGACTAACGGAGGCCTATACACACCTGCCCCTCCACCTATCTTCATATAGTCTGCAAACTTGGCCACAAAGCCATCAATTCCATCATCCAAATCATTGACATATAACATGAAAAGAAGCAGTCCCAGCACCAGCGCCTGGGGAATACCACTCGTCACCAGCAGCCAAACAGAAAAAGTAACCCCCCCCCCCCTCACCATATTCCCACTCTTTGCATCCTGGCCAGTCAGCCAATCTTTGATCCATGACAGTATCTTTCCTATAATACCATGGACTCTTACCTTGTTAAACAGCCTCATAATGTGTCACCTTTTCAAGGGCCTTTTGAAAATCCAGGTGAACGTATCCATTAACTCTACCTGCTATTTCCTCAAAGAATTCCAACAGATCTGTCAGGCAAGATTTTCTTTAAGGAATTATGCTGGCTTTAGCTTATTTTATCATGTGCCTCTAAATACTCTGAAATATCATTCTTATTTATAATTTTGGAACTTTTGCCTCCCTCCCTTCTTAAAGAGTGGAGTGGCATTTCTGATTTTCCAGTCATCCACAATAATTCTAGAATCTAGTGATTCTTGAAAGACCACTACTAATGCCTCCACAATCTCTTCAGCTACCACATTCAGAATGCTGAGATGTAGTTCATCTGGTCTGGGTAACTTATCTATCTTCAGACCTTTCAGTTTCCCAAGTACCTTCTTGTTATGAATAGGAACTCAGTTCTGTCCCTCAACACTCTCAAAATTTTGGAATACTGCTGGTGTCTTCCAGTGAAGACTGATTGAAAATAATTAGATTGTCCACCATTTCTTTGTTCCCCATTATTAGCTTTTCAGCATGTTTTTCTAGCAGTCTGATATCCACTCTCACCTGTCTTTTACTAGTGCATAAATCATACATATATACATATCTAGTGTGTCTAAGACTTTTGCACAATATTGTAGTAATTTTATTATTACATTTTACTGCTGTAAAATAAAAACAAACTTCAGACATATATGAGTGATGATAAATCTAATTCTGATATTGGTCTCTATTTTGGACTGAGAGTGGAAAAAGGGCAGAGAGAGGGGGATCATGGTTGGGAAAAGGAGAAGGGAAAGGGAATGGAGCAGGAAGCACCAGAAAGGTATCCTATAATTACTTGGAATAAAATAATCTTGCCAGGTGACTCAGGTCTGGGTGTGTCTGTACCCGTGCCACTCCCACCCCAGCACTCCTTTTCTGCCACCTGTACCACAGCCCTCCCACGATGCACCACCCACACCATTCCCAACATCCTTTACTCCTGTCAGACTTACAAACTTCAGCTTGACAAATATAGTACCGCATATCTGTCAAAACTTTTGGTATCTTTGATGTTGTTTAGCTTATCTTCATATTTAATCTTTTTTCTCCTTAATGCTTTAAGTTGTTATCTGTTTGTTTTTAAAAGCTTCCCAATCCTCTAGCTTTCCACTAGTTTTTGCTCTATTATGTGCCTTCTCTTTTGCACTTGTGCTGTCTTCGAATACCCTCGTCAGCCATGGTTACCTCATCCTCCTTTTACAATACTTCTTCCTTGGCATGTATTTATCTTGCACCCAGAAATTCTAGCTATTGCTGCTCTACCATCATCCCTGGTAGTATCCCCTTCCAATCAACTTTAGACAACATGCCCCTGTAGTTCCCTTTTCTCCACTGTAATACTGATACATCTGATTTTACCTTTTCCCTCTCAAACTGCAGCGAGATCTATCATCTTATGATCACTGCCTTCTTGGGGCTCTTTTACCTGCAGCTCCCTAATCAAATGCACAAATCAAATTAGAATCTGTGAGAGGAAAGCAAGAGCTGACATTTTGTTTTGAAACCCTGCATTAGGATTGAAGGAGGAGAGGCAAGATAGCCAGTGTGCCTCTTGACTTTTGGCCTTTGTACCGATCACATAAATTTTTGTTGACTGAGCCTATAAAGATAAAAGTTTCTCTAAGTCATTTGAACATCTCAAGACTTTAAATGCTCATCAAAATCCTCCAATCCTCCTTTACCAACAGCACTCAGGAATCCAACATCCCAGGAAATATTTTGTAAATCCTTGCTACGCTGTCTCTAAAGCCTTCACAAACCTCTTATAAGTGTTAATCAAATGTGAACATATATGTTGTAATGTGAATATTATTAAAAGTAAGTTAATACTAATCAGGGAGCTGTTGGAAGCAAGATGCGGGATCCGGGGTTGGCGGGGCCTTTACTTCCGCTCTTTTTACTCCCAGTGTGCATTGTACATAGTTCCTCCACCCATGCTGCACGAGGTACCTGGAAGCCTCTGTACTGTAAATATCATTCGTCATCCCAGATAAAGATGTTCTTTTGGCCATCAAATTGTTGAGTGGTCTTTCTGTAAAGTAGAAATTACCACAGTGGACATATATATTACTATTGGTCCTAAATCAGTGTTTTAATAGGGTTAGTGCAAATCCCAGCTTTGGAACTATACCTTTGGATGTGTAAATCTTACTTTGAATTGCCTCAGAATTCACGTTTCTGGACTTCACTGAACATTTATTCCTAATTGCCTCTGAGCAAATGATAATCTTAAACCATTTGCCAGTAAGGTTTTCCTCATGAAGTTTCAGTTATCCAGTATTCTCCCTTTTCAACAGCTTATGTTCTCTTCAAATCTATTGCTGATGCATTGTTTTTAAATGACAATGTATATAAATTTGGTCCTTAACCTTTATTGCCTACCCACCACCCCACTCCACCATGCTTTCTTCTGTCAGTAAATTATTGTAGATCAAAATAATAAATGTTTTAATTATTGAGCCCTGAGAACTCCGGTATAGCTCTGTTCCAATTTGATAAAAACTCAACTACTTTTCAAATTTCAAGATTCAAGACTGCTTAATGTCATTTCCAGTACACGAGTGAAAAGGAGAACAAATTTTTTACTCCAAGTCTGATGAAGCACCAAAACAAACTAAAATAAAGAACACAATAATACAGTACCTATTCACTTCATTCCCCTTGGAAACTTTCATGTTGTATTGTTCTACCACATTGAATTACAGTGGATTTGCTTTAGCTTTTTTGACACTGATCAACACAAAGACTCTCACATGTCAAAGTGAAAACAGATCTCCACGAAGTGAAAAACCCAATAAATATAAATATACAAGGTAACTTAAATACATTGACTGATTGTATGTCCATAAAGCAACATTAGACATAGGAGAATCTGTACATATGACTGACCGTAAATGATTAAGTAGTGGTGATTGGGGGCATGAAGGAGTGGGTTCATGGTTGGAGGTGTTGATCAGCTTTACTGCTTGGAGAAAGTAACTACTTTGGAGTCTGGTGGTCCTGGTGTGGATGCTATGTAGCCGCTTCCCTGATGGGAGTGGGACAAACAGTCCATGAGCAGGGTTCGTACGATCCTTCACGATGTTCCTGGTCCTTTTTCTGACTCCTTTCTGTTTATTTTCTTTCCTCCATTCCTAATTTTTGCACCTATGTCCATATTGTTCCTCTGATCTTAAAATATATTGGAGCTGATAATATATTCAAGATAAAATACAAACATCTAAAGGAAATTTTTGGTCACCTGTTAAACTTGTTTTGTTATCATTAAAATTCAGCCATGATAGTACTGATCTTCACAGGGTTAGTATAACAATCAAGGATAAATAACCTCTATGGTACTGACTGGGGAGGGGGTGGAAATCAGCAAGAGGGGTTGAATTTAAGAGTTTGCAAAATTAATGTGAAAATTAACCAAGCACATCAGGGATAAATATGGTAAATTCTTAACAACTAGTTACAAAGCCACAGAGGCATTGCAATGAGGAGCTTTACAAACTCAAATGCAACTAATATTCTGAATATTAATTGTGCACAACAAGCAATGAATTGCCACATCATGTCTTCAATACATGTCTTCACCTTTTTTCAATGTAACAAAGAGCTTACAAGTCTTTTCTGGTTCTGATGAAAGGAAACAAGTGAAGAAAGAATATTGTGAATGCTGCTTAACCTACTATAGAATTTCAGATTTTTTTTTCTAGTCACTGAAAGATGCACTGGTGCCTGAAATATGGAATACAGCACTCAGACTTCATGGAATGGTGAAAAACAGGAAATATCTAAAAGGCAAGGATAGAAAGTAATTTCTAATATTAACTCAAGATCTCTGATAGAGCTATGTACAGCACATGGTACTTTGATGTAACATTACAACAATAGTAATTTGGGCACAACTTACAGAATAATAAGTACTCACCTACAGAAAGCCAAATCCTGATGGTGTTTAGTTATTTAATGGTTGAATATTTAGCAAACAATGAAGTGCAAGGCACATGATGTATCCTGAAGAATGTAATTCTAAACATAATGAAAGGCTATTCAATTTTCCTCAGGAGCCATTTGAAAAGAACAAGTCTCATTGGAAATGAGTTTTATTTGAGCCAATAAAAAGAAAGAAGGTGTAAGCACAGCAACCATTGCTGGAGCAGCCACTGTTGGAATGGGAGGTTTTGGCTCAATAGGCTTCAGTGAGAAGAGACTTAGGCAAGCCCAAGTGGAGGTTCCAAGTCAGTTTCCTGTAAGCTTTTATTTTCCGTTTATCTATTAGTATACAGCTAGTGAACTAAGAATGTGTTTGGAGTTAGTGGTGTGTTCTTTGTACGAGATGTAGGAACTCGGGAGACCTCCAGTCTCCATGAACGCTGCATCAGTATGAGGTGCCTCAAGCCACAGCCCCTTAGAGACCATGTTAGGAAAATGAAGCTATACATACAGCTGAATAAGGAGATGCCAGGTAGGATGTAGTCATCCCTAAGCTACAGGAGGCAGGTACTTGGGTGACTGTCAGAAGAGGGAAAGTGAATAGGCCAGTTAACCTGACTTCAGTGGCTGGAAGAATGTTGGAGTCTATGAGTAAGGACAAGGTCTCAATGTGCTTGGAGGCACAAGATAAAGTAGGCCAATGTCAGCATGGTTTCCTTCAAGGGGAAGTCTTGCCTGACAAACCTGTTGTAATTCTTTGAGGAAATAACAGGTAGCATAGCCAATGGAAAGTCAGTGGATATTTTTTATTGGATTTTCAGAAGGCCTTGGACAAGGTGCTGCACGAGGCTGATTGACAAGATACGAGTCCATGTTATTACAGGGAAGATACTAGCATGGATAGAAGATTGACATTGGCAGGAGGAAAAGAATCAGAATAAAGGCGACATTTTCTGGTTTGTTGATAGTAACTAGTTATGTTCTGCTGGGCACAGTGTTTGGACTGCCACTTGTCACATTATATGTCAATGATTCGGATGAAGGAATTGATAGCTTTGGGACCAAGTTTGTGGGCACTGGGAATAAATGTAGGTGGAGGGGCAGGTAGAAAGTAAGGAGTCTGCACAAGGACTTAGAATGGGAGAACTGGCAAAAACGTGGCAGAGGGAATGTAGTGTCTGGAAGTGTATGGTCATGCACTTTGTTGAAGGCATAGACCATCTTCTAAACAGGAAGAAAATTCAAAAATCAGAGGAGCAAATTGATCTGGGAGTCATCTTGCAGGATTCTCTAAAGGCTTGACTTGATGGTAAGGAAGGCAAATGCAATGTTAGCATTCATTTCAAGAGGACTAGAATAAAAGAGCAAGGATGTAATGCTGAGGTTTTATAAAGCTTGGGTCAGATCACATTTGGAGTACCGTGAGCTGTAATGGGCTCCTTAGCTAAAAAAAATATACTAGCATTGAAGAGGGTCCAGAGGAGGTTCACAAGAATGATCCCAGGTGTGAAAGGATTAACACATGAGGAGTACTTGATAGATCTTGGCCTGTACTCTCTAAAGACTGGAAGAATGAGGAGGAAACTCATTGAAAGCTATTGAATATTAAAAGGCCTATATAGAATGGATATGGAGAAGATGCTTCCTATAGTGGGGGAGACTATGGCAGAGGGCACAGCCTCAGAAGACGTCCATTTAAAACAGTAATGAAGAGAAATTTCTTTAGCCAAAGGTTAGTGAATCTGTGGAATTCACAGCCAGACAGCTATAGAGGCCAAGTCATTGAGTGCACTTAAAGTGGGGTTGATTGGTTCTTGATTAGGAAGAGTGTTAAAGGTTACAGGAGAAGCAGGAGAATAGGGCTGAGAGAGATAGTAATTAGTCATGATGGAATGGCAGAGAAGACTTGATGGGCCGAATGGCTTAATGCTGCCCCTTTGTCTTATGGTTTAATGGTGTCCACTTGTATCCAAGTTGATAACCAAAATAAAACTTAACCAGAGTGTTATTAATTCATTAACACCCTTTTTGCCAGGTAACAGTTGACATAATTAATAAGTTTTGCAGATCAAGTCTGTTCTTCTTTCAACTCAAAGAGGGTTACAAAATTGAATTGATCACATTTCCCAATTTTTGAAAAAGATAAAACAAGCATGTGTATAGGAACAAATAAAGCAGGAAGCCAAATGCGATCGAACATCTTTGAAGTGGCAACACCTCTATAACTGCTGGTTATACATTGAGACTTCATTCAGACACAAGTTTGTTACACAAATTAGAAAAACGGTCTAGGGTTAAAAATGGACTTCTTCCCAATAAATAAGCATGATAGTTTTAATGTAAATTCACTATTGAACTCTGCACAGACATACTGGCAATGTTATGTAAGTCATTGAATCAAGGTTGTTGTCGGTGACAAAACATTCAAGTCATGTATTTAATGCACGGCAGGAAGTAATGATGCCAGAGCCTCTTGAATGAACAGTAACTGCTGTTAAGCATGCAAGACTCTACATTAGTCAATATAGAATTCTACAGGCGCTGATTAAACATCGAACTGCAGTTTTTCCTTCCACTATGTGCTGTTGTGACAACACTCATATCTATATACTATGTACAAGCACTTATTCTTCAAATTTGCATTTGTGAAAACATTTTTTATTGTTAATTGAGATCAAAATTTGGCTTCAATATCAACACTGAATTTTAATCATGAACCAAACCAGTATAAGGCACTAAAAAGGCAACCCTTAATTGCTCAAGATAGACCAAGGGACGTTCTACATTTATAATACAATTTACCTCATGTCAAAGTTTAGAATACTGCTTGCACAATGGGAAGGCTGACATCAAAAGACAGAGCCCCTATTTTAGATTTAGAAATATGGTGTTTTAATAAGTAATGCATGTACTTAATGTTGTTCCATTACTCAAAAAGGGTACCAAGGATAACTGTGGACAGATGCATCCCACGTTAGTGGCACGGAAGGTACTGCAGAGCTTTCTTACGGACAGGGTTTATGAGCATTAGGAAAACCATTGTCTAATTAGGGATAGCCAGCGTGGCTTTGTGTGGGTCTTACTAACTTGATTTGTCTTTTTGATGAGGTGACAAGGATGACAGATGAAGGTAGGTTTGTAGATGTTATCTACATGAATTTTTGTAAAGCATTTGACAAGGTCCCTCTTGGGAGGCTTGTCCAAAAGATTAAGATGGATGGGATCCATGGTGAATTGGCCTTTTTGTATTCAGAACTGCCTTGCCCATGGAAGACTGAGGTTAGTGATCGAAGGGACTTATTCTAGCTGATTTTTGTTGTTCTGCAGAGATCTGTACTGGGACCTCTGCTGATTGTGATATATCTAAATGACCTGAATAAAAATATAGATGGATGGTTTCATAAGTTTGCAGATAACATGAAGATTGGTAGTGTTGTGGATAGCACAGCAGACTGCCAAAGAATACAGCAAGATAGAGATCAGTTGCAGATAAGGGCAGAGAAATAGCAGATAGTGTTTGGTCCCAGGCAGCAAAATACACAGCTGGCTTAAAGGAGGCGGCTATGTTTAAGCAGTCAGAATGCTAGCCTCTGTCTTATCACTCCCTTTCACCATTTTGTACTGGCTAATTTCTATATTGTGATGGCACTAGTCTGCAAAATACTCTACAGAGGAAGAGGGAGACAATTAGCATTCTGAATAGCATGGTAATGATTTGTGAATGCTGAAGAAAATACAAAAAAAATTGCTTTGCAGATGGGAGCAATTTGTAGAAATGACACCTGTAACGAGACAGAATTATAATACAAAGCCACTATTAGCTGCTCTAATAGAAACAACATTCTGTAAATACTCAATACTCCAGGCAGCCTCTTAAGAAAGAGACATTTCAGGAGTAAAATGTGAGTTAATCTCAAGTTTCAAATAAGACTATGACTGCTGTGGATTTGATTTCAATCTTGAACTTAGTTGGGGAAAATAAAAACAGCTAGTCTTATTGATGACAACAAAGATAAGCATAATGTTATAAAATGTACCAAGTTCACAAGTACCCTTCAAGAGGAGAAAATTGGCCATTCCTTTACCTTCTGGCTTTTATATAACTCTATGTTGCTCCATGGGGTTGAATCTGAAATGATCTAGGAAGTCAGTTTATCATTACTGCTACATTCAAATAGATGAAAAAAAATATGTATGCGAGTTCACTGGAAGCGCAAAATAAATGGTTCATCTCTGTTTACTCCCGCAAACTCTACCATCATTGAAGCCACTATTAATTCAATTGAGACCATGTATCAAAAATAGCTGTGAACACTGAAGATAGTAAATGCTGTGGGACCAAGGAACCTGCTGGCTGTGGTACTGAAAACATACTCAAGAGTGAAATGTGTCTCTAAACAAACTGCTCTAGCAATAATCCTGGCTACTACCTGACAACATGGAAAATTGCCAGGGCTCGACTTATTCACAAAAGCAGGACAAATCTGATCATACCCATTTGGAATGCTCTAGATTATCAGCATGATGGATTGAACAAAGAAAAATGCTATCCGACACACATAGCAGTAGCCTGATTATTGGCGTCCAATTTGGAGCTTACCTACCTGGGCGTCAGTTCACTTGTCTTCAGACATGTGCATCTTAACCCTAGCCCAAACATGGAGCAAGGAGCTAAATTCCAGAGGTGAGACTCACTGCCCCTAGTGTCAGCAGAACTTGTCTGAATGAGGCATTAAGGCACACAAGAAAAAGAAAGTCAATGGATATCCAGTAAAAAATACCCCAACCAACCCATCCCCAGGATTTCACTGTCTATGGCCCAAGCATCTTCAGATGCTGCTTCAATGAGCAAACGCCTATGAAATTGTCGTTAACTGAACACACAAAAAACTAATGCAAGTAATAAATAAATAGGCAATAAATGTCGAGAACATGAGATGAAGAGTCCTTGAAACTGAATCCAAAGGTTGGGGGAACAGTTTACCGTTGGGTTAGTGAAGTTGAGTGAAGTTATTCCCTCTAGTTTAAGAGCCTGATAGTTGAAGGGAAATAACTCTTCCTGAACTCGTGGTGTGGGTTCTGAGGCTCCTGGATCTTGTTCCTAATGGCAGCAGCAAGAGAGCATGGCCATCAAACACTCTTCATATGACAAGCCATTTAATCCTGGAATCATTTTCCTGAACATCATTTGAACCCTCTCCGATTTCAGCACACTCTTTCTAAGATAAGGGGCACAAAAATGCTCACAATACTTCAAGTGAGACCTCACCAGTGCTTTATAAAGTCTCAACGTTACATCCTTGCCTTTATATTCTAGTCCTTTTGAAATGATTGCTAAAATCACATTTTCCTTCCTCAACACAGATTCAACTTACAAATTAACCTTTAGGGAATCCTGCACATGGACTCCCAACTCCCTTTGTGCCTCAATTTTGTGTGTTTTCTCTCCATTTAGAAAATAGTCAATTCTTTCATTTCTTCCACCAAAATGCATGACTTCCTAACACTGTATTCCATCTACCATTTCTTTACCCATTCTCCTAAACTGTCCAATTGCAGCCTCTCTACTTCCTCAAAACTACCTGCCCCTCCACCTCTCCCAGTATAAGTGGTCATCATGATGTATTATATCATGAGGACATTGAGTTCAGACCACCTTGATGGTCATCTCAAGGTGAAATGCAAAATGAATTCTCTCACCATGCTTGGTATCTTCAAACTCTGGTGCACTTCAGTTCTTCCTGCCTCCCTCCTCTTCTCAATCCCAAACCAAAAATTATTCTGTAATTTTCATCACTATTTGATTCCCATTTCACCCCATAACCTCTTGACCAACGACTCACAAAAGCTGGCTCAGACTCAGACCAAGATGGTCACACAATGTAAAATCATAAACACAAGAGATTCTGCAGTAGCACTATCTTCATTTCCTGTCCTGAAGAGTATCAATATTAAAAGTAAACTGTTTATTCCCCTCCATGGATGTTCCCCGACTTGCTGAGTTCCTCCAACACAAGTGTGTGTTTCAAAATGTAACATGCTAGTGATCTCTTTTTAAACCAATTACATATAAGATTAAACAGTAGCACAAGAATGTCAATTTTAAACCAGTAACTAATCAATACATATTTATACAATGGTATATTTGAAGATGGTCAGTGGTAAATTCAAAGACATGAGAATGTAAATGCTACCGAAGAAAGCACAAAAAAAGTTTCAAGATTAAAATTTATATTTGAAGATCAGGGCAATGCCAACTGATGGATTCTGTGACAGAGAGAATTGTTTTCTTTTGCTCAGCTGCAGGTCATTTCACACAAGGTCTATTCTCTCCCCAAGGTAGTAATATCAGAAAAAATGGCCGGAGGTAAGACAGTGAAAACCATTAAGTCTGAACAACCAGTATACCCTCAGGACTTTTTAAAAACCCCCAGTGATCATTCCAACAGCAGATGTCAGTGTAAAAGCTGCTCAGGAAACCACTTTCAATGCAATTGGCACTGCACGACAAAGTCACCTTCCTAAGCATTAATAAATCTATAATCATTCAAAAATTATCCAACCGTATTATACATGCCATTTGTACATCTAGAAGAGGAATAATTACATATATCAGGCTGGAAAGCTTTGCTTGCCATCTAACTGGGGATATCTGCTTGACACCAAACTGAAAGACGTCATATTTACCAATTCTGGAACAAGTAAATCATCAGCACTTTTCTTCCATTTTACTTTATTACTTCAGTATCTTTCAGTCCATTTCTAAAATGTGCATTTAATATTATTTTCTTCAAATGAAGGCTGCACCAAACTCTTAAATTTATTTAGCATAGCTAAGTAGATTTGAGAAAGAGGTATGCCTGAAATAACCAGCAGATCGGGCAGCATCTCTGGAGAGATAACTACAATGTAAACACTTTTCACCAAAGCTAAAAATCATGTAGAAACCAAACATGTTTTAATTTGGAGGAAACATTATCCTAAGAGGGCAACCTGTGGAGAGAACAATGGGAGCCAGTGACAGGATGGAGCCAAACAAGTCTAAATGTCACAAGTAGTTGTAGTTTCAGCTAAAACTAGGTGGCAAGGGCTGATGATTTTTCTCTGAGATACAACAGAAGATACACAAGAACAGAGGAGGAAAGAGAAGAAAACAAAGGAGGAAATGAGCAATTCCGGAACTGGAACTTTATATTTAATAGTTCCAAAATATTTGCATAATATTGTAAATACATTGCTTGATTAAGCATTCTTAATCATTTAACTAATTCATTACAGGGTATATGTAAAAGTATGTGGAAGAGTATACATCATCACACCACCACATCATATGTATGTCTCTTGTTTAAGGTAGAAATTAAAATAAAACATGTTCTCTTGGGCTCCTGTCTTTTTCATGCAATTACTTTTATATTTTGGAGTTACAAAACATAGCAGTGGTGATGAAGTATTTTTAAAATGAACTCAAGACAACTACCTACCTGTTGAAGTGCAGTGAAATGTTCAAGCTAAAAAATTATGCAAAAAAACTTTGGAAGGGGGGTATACAGAAATGGTCAAGTTAAAGAAGGCAGAAAACAGACAAATTCAGGGGTTCATAAAACAGTGAGTACCAGGTGACAATAATCATAAACTTTTTTTTAAAAAAATGGCTGGCTATATCAAAAAGATGAACATATTCGATTCCACAATGGATAACTGACACATATATACTGAGCAAATTGAGCAGTATTTTGAAGCTCATGAAATTGCCAATGAGTGCCAATTTTGCTGAATCATGTGGTTTAAACACATACAATTTGCTTAGTTTAACTGCTCCACCAAAGCCAGCCAAAAAGGACCTTTGCTGATATCGTGAAAGTAATGCAGAAAGATTTAGAATCAACCTCATTCCTGATTGCAGAATGCTTTAGGTTTCATAAGTGGAATCAAAAGGAAGGGGCATTCATTTCAGCATACGTGGCTGAATTGAAGAGATTGTCTGAGTACTGTCAGTTCAGTGATGGGTTTAATGATCCACTGAGAGATCAGTTAGTTTGTGGAATCTTACAAGAGAGCATTCAAAAACAGCTCCTAACGGAAACACAACTTATATTTAAAAGAGTTGAAATTGCTGTATCAATAAAAACAGGAGATAGAGACTCAATTGAGCTGCAGTCAGAAATAAAAGTGAGCATGAACAAAATTGCAGCATCTAAACAGAAATGTGCTTTGCCAGAACAATGTGTTTTACATTTGTGGCACGGGCTCACTTACACTAGACCAATACATGTTTAAATGCAAAACGTGAGAAAATACAAGTAGGACACACACAAACAGCATGTTGGGTAGACAAAAGTAAATGGACTGCACAGAAGAGAAGAAGATAAAAAGTCAAGTTGCAGTTTCAGAAAGATCATTATTCTGCATGCTGTAGATGAAGATTCTGATACTGATGAGAGTGACATAGCGGTAGCCTTGAAATTTCCAAAGTGAAAACAACAAACATGTGAAATAGTATTTTCCATTTGCACCATCTAATTAAGTACATCCAGTCATTGTACAAAATGTGGCTTCCACTATATTGAAAGGAAATAACTCAGATTTAATTAGTAATAATTTTTCAGAAAATCTCAATTTACTCTGCCAGGAGGGCCAAGAGCCAAGTTGCTTGTCACTTTAAATTCCATTCCATTACTTTTACCTCTTGTCTTTGACCATTTTTCAATGAACTTCAAATCTATATGGTAGGAACAACCTGTCCCAAGTTGACACCCCCCCCACCCAAAATTAACCTTGAAATCTACAATTTTTTGAGAAACTTGTTTCAGAAGTGAACAATTTTGATGAAATTTTTCATATTAATGAAATCAATTCTGTTCCTCTGTCCACAGATGCTGCCTAACCTGCTATAAAATCTCAGCACTTAGGTCAGATTACAGCATCTGCGACTTGCTTCAGGTGTTATAGAGTAACAAAGATTTTTAAAAAGGGAACTACTTTACAAAGACATTTATGTTAAAGCTAAGAAATTAAACTAAAGCTCAAAGGAATAGCAATGGGAAGAACAGGGCCAGAGTAAAAGGTTGAATATGTCAGAGCTGGATACCCTGCATGCAGTGCACATGCCCAAAATATCCTTAGCTGTCCACTTTGGATATTTCACCAGCAATTTTGTATTGGACTGCTGGTAGCCACCAGAGCTATCAAATACCACCTACCAGAATGATGGATATTCAAAGCTTAATATACTTCGGGATTTTTATTTAGTATTTCAGGATACAGTATGGTAAAGGACCCTCTGCCCAATGAACCAAAGCTGCCTATTACATCCACATGAGCAATGAGTCTACCAACACATTTCATTTCATTTATCAATTTTTTATTGATTCTCAAATAAAGAATATACAAATCAGAGGAGGAGTTTAGCAAACAGATAATATAAAAGACATATAAACAGCAATAATAAAAACAGTAAGTATATAATGCCAAAATCCAATAGGTAAAATATTACGCTGTTATATATACAACGGTCAAAAAAACTACAACTCCTCACAGCAATCACAAAAAAAAGAGTGGAAATTTTATTTGATAAAGGGAAAAACCCTACTAACTAAGCTGAAACAAAAAAAAAAGAGAAAGAAAAAAGAAAGATTGGGCAGTCCAATTGAAGATAAAAAATTTTAAAAGAGAGGGAAGAAAAAAACAAAAAAAAAAATCCTTCCAGTCATCTCCCAACCTTCATGGATAAGGATTTCCCCCGAAGAGAATAAAGAAAAATAAATAAATAAATAAAATCATATGAAAATTTTGAATAAAGGATCGCCAGACTTGTTCAAAATTAAAGGATGTATCAAATGTCGGGCTTCTAATTTTCTACAAGCTTAGACATGACATAATGGAGAAGAGCCAATAAAAAACAGTAGCTGGATTAGATTCTTTCCAGTGTAGCAAAATAGCTCTCCTAGACAGTAAAGTTGAAAAAGCTATCACATGTTGAGCGGAAGCAGACACTTTGCTTGCTTCCTCTGGAATAATCCCAAAAATTGCTATAAGTGAATTAGATTGAACATCTGCATCTATAACTTTAGATAATATTCCAAACACATCCCTCCAAAAATTGTTTAAACTTACACATGACCAAAACATGAGTTAGAGTAGCCACTTCTGCATTACATCTGTCACAAATAGGGCTTATATAAGGAAAAAATATGCACCAATTTATCTTTGGACATAGAGGCCCTATGTACTATCTTAAACTGAATTAAAATATGGCGTGCGCAGACAGATGAATTATTGACTAAATAATAGATTTTACACCATTGATTGTCTAAAGGTGAATGTTCAAGTTCTACTTCCTAGATGCGTTAAACCCTATCATTAGGCGATGTGCGAGCATTCATTAATTGTTTATAAATGATAGCTATTAATCATTTTTGAAAAGGTTTAAACTGAAAAATAGCATAAGCCAAATTTAAAGAGCAGGCCGAGGGGTAATTCGGTACAAAATCACGTAAAAAGTTCCTACCAACACATGCATCTTTGGAATATGAAAGGAAATGGGAGCACCTGGAAAATAAAACCTAACCAGTTATGGGGAGAACATACCAACTCCTTATAGGCAGCAGCTGTATTGAACCTAGGTTGCTAGCAGTGCAATAGTGTTACATTAAGCACCATGCTTCCATGCTGCCCCAAATTACTGAAGAATTCACAAAATTAAATACTTTGGAAGTTTAAGAAAAAAAAAGTGTCCAGATATTGAGCATCTATGACAAAAAAAGTGAAATAATAATTATTCTTTCAAAGCATCATATTTTCTGCCAGATGGACCAGATTAGTAAAATACTAATTTGTAACTTGAATGACTAAATGAGATTTTAATTTTCATAGACTGCAATGAGATGATCACAAGCAATGAATAGAATGGGGGCAGTTTTCTGGGACAAATCTTTGCTAAGAGCTGCCAGCAGAAATATCTGTAATTTGCCACTAAATAGTTGAGTATTTAAAGCTCCCAAAATATTGATTTAGAGGTACAAGTTTGAACCTCACAATGAAAAGAAGCAGCTTAAAATTCTAGTAAATAAATCTGGAATTTAAGAAAATATTGTCATAATGGTAACCATGAAACTATTATTTTTAAGACAATCCATTGAATTTGCCAATGCTCATGAGTGAATGAAAGCTGCCACCTTTACCCAGTTTAGCTTATAACTCCAGATCTCACCAACGTAATTGATTTAAGTGGCTTTCACAATTTGGAAACTACTGGGAATTGTCTGCATTGCGACAGCATCCAAATTAAAAGAAAATTCCATGCACGTTCCTAAATTCTTAGAAATTAAAATGTCTCTAACAAAGTTAAAAAGGATCATGTGAATGGTAGTGATAAAATAACTTACAAACTTTGAGCAATGGTGACAACTTTGATAGCAAGTAAGCCAGGAATTGTATCATATTAAACTGTCAAAGCTGTTCCAACAGTGCAACTGAGCAGATAAACTGAGAAACTCTGTACTTTATTAAGCAATCTTGGGTCTTACCATAAGTCAAGATCTGGGGTCCCGCTGGAAGAGTAATAGTAGTGAACGATTTTTACTTCCCCAGTGTTGACCTGGATTACCTCCGCGGAGGGGCTTACACAGGCAGAATTTGTTAAGTGCATGCAAGAAGGATTTTTGAAACAATATTTGGAAGGCCCTATTAAGGATGGGGCAGTATTCAACCTTATCTTGTTTTTACTGGAGTGAATAAGGTTGAGGATTGACCTAATAGGAACAACAAATTATACAGAGCATAGATAGGAGAAAGAGCTTTCCCATGGTAAAGCTAGAGGACATTAGATGAGTGAAAGGAATTATAAAGGGAACTTTTTTTAAATACCAGGAGATGGTCGATACCTGAAACTCGTTACAGGGAAGAGAGGAGACGGATACAATCATCACATTCAAAAGTCTACTTAAATATCTAAGTATTAAGTTATAGAAGAATAGGAATTAAATACATGCAAATGGCATCAGTGCAGATGGGCAAAAATGTTGTCATGAATATAGTCGGCTGAAGGAACCATTTCTGTATGATATTGTGAATAAGACTATGCTTTTCAGAATATTGGAGAGAACATTGATCAGGGAGTGACCTCAACACTGCAAGAGATCTGCACCAAGAGATTCTGTATTTTCCTATAGGAGACCATTCAGCCCATAAATGATGAAAGTCCACTTTCTTCCATAGATGCTGCCTGACTCACCGCATTCCTCCAGTATGTTGCTCCAGATTTCTGTACCAGCAGTTACTTGGTCTCCATAACGTCTTTGTGACTGTTACGGAGTTACCATGAGTCCCATTCCATCACTTATTTTCCTTTAACTTATTTCTTCCTTGCTTTCCAATAAGCTCCTCCCAGTTCTTCTGCTACACACCTGCACTTTGGATAATGTACAATAGCCAATTAACCTACTTAACAGTATGCCTTTAGAATCAGGGCAGGAATAGGAGCACTCGAGGAAATGCTTGGGAGTGTCACAGAGAGAATATCGGCAGATAGCACACAAAGCCTGAATCAAATCTTGTTTGCTAGCTCCTTTAAAACCTTAGAATAGAATGCCTTGAAAAGCAAAGTGCTATAGCAATGCAATTCTTTAAAGGCCACAGATCTTCCTAAAGTTTTGCAGCATATGCATTCAGTAAAGTGCAAATATTGCTGTCATGCAGGAAAAAGGCATTTAGCCCAGAGAAGCAATGAAAGATAATCTGACAGATTGATTCTGCAATGTTAAATGTGGTATACACCTAAGCTAGGGCATGGGATAACATCCTTATTTTGAAAATAGTGCCAAAGAATCATTGAAATGGCAGTTAAAACAGGGCAATACTGACTTCCCCAGTATCAACATCAATTTCTTGAGTTGGTCTTGAACTCAGAATATTTCTACTCATGGACATCCACCGATTCATAATGAATCAGGATGAATCACTTGATACAATGAACAGAAAGAACATCTTACAAATTACAATAATATGATTCAGTCTAATGCCAGATTTAGGAGGGAGAAGACAATGCTTTAAATCAAGATTCAAATTAAGTGAGAACAAAACGCAAATTGCAAATTAGTCCTGTATTCATGCGCGGTGCTACAATGTGGGTTTCATCTTTTAAGAAATGTCAATCTTGGAAATTTATATATCAAAGACAGCAAGTGGGACACATTAGTACATTGTGGGTTCAAAGGCTTGTATGAACAAAGTTCGTAGTTAACCAAAAACTTGGGTGCTTTCAGTGCAACCACGATCAAATACTTCAATATGCTTAACTCTCACTGTGCAAAAAGCGAGGATGTGAACTCATAATGGAATACCCCATTTCATTCATAGGTTAAGCAATTAATACATCCATGTGCACGTGTATCAATATCTGTGCAATATCTGGACCCTGAGGTGATAAATAGAAGCTCTCATGTGTCAAACAATGATCTTTTCCAACCAGGGAGTCCTATCATCGCCACATGATGTTCAATTACACTATCAGCAAATTACCCCACCTTGAGCATCATGAGCAAAAACTTGGCCAAAAACTATGGTGAATCAAAGCATACAAGTAACTTGGCTGCAAGAGCAGCTTACACAAAAGTCTTTCCAAAGATCATACCAAGAGTATCATGGAATACTCCCACTCATCTGGATGGAGTTTAATTTGAACAGCACAAACAATTCAGCAGCATTTATAATTAAACAAATTGCTTGGCATTCTATTCAACACACTTAACATTCGAAGATAGTGATATCACCTTTTGAAGCATGGCATCTTCTCACAGCTACCATCAGGCAAGAAGTACATAAGTCTCAGGTCCCACACCCCAGGTTCAAGAACAACGACTTTCTTTCAAACATTCAGTTCTTGATCAAACCAAAAAACCCCACAGCACTACAGTTTAGAAACACCATGATGACTTTGTTAACTTTGCATTAAAATAGACTTGACTTTTTGTCCTAGTTGTGTTATTTCTTGTAAAATTTGCATATAGTATTTAATTAGTCTTTCTTGTGAATTGTGCCCATAGGATGCAGTGTGCTTGTCATGATGCTGCAAGAAAGATTGTCCTTGCACCTGTGTATACAGTACATGTACTTGGATAAATGACAATAGACAGCTCTGTAGCTGCACTAAATACCAAATGCAAGTAAAACTGAAGCAAGGTTTCTTCAAAGAGTATCACCAAAGCCGACTACTTCTACCCTCCCAAACACCAAGGATAGCAGATGCGCAAGAAAATTATCACCTCCAAGTTTAGCATATAAATGACATAGAAGTACAATCATATTTTCCTAATTACAATTGGATCAAAATTTCCAAATACCCTCTCCAACATTTTGTAATTTCACCACACTGGCTGTAACAGTTGAAGGCAACATTTTTGCATCTCAACAGATTGGGCAGGTATCACCCACAGCATAAGCACTTGCATATTAAACACAGGAAGGAAATTTTGACCTTAGTGGTTAATAAAAAAACAGAAATTAGAACATTACAGCACAGAAACAGGTCTTTTGGTCCATAATGTTATGCTGGACCAACTAAATTAGCAATCAAATGACAAACTAAACTAATCTTTTTGCCTACACAACATTCATATCCTTCCATTCACGTGCCTACCTAAATATCTCTTAAAAGTCCACAATTGGATTGGCCTCTACCACCACCCCAGGCACTGCATTCCAAGCATCCACCACTCTGTGTAAACATAAAACTTGACCCTCACATCAGTACCCAATGAAGGACCAACCGAAAGTTTTGAATGACAACCATCCAGCAGCCGTGACCTCGCCCATCATGTGGAGACCCTAGAGAGGTTGGTCCTGGCTCACCTCCAACACCTGGTCAGATCAGTCCTCAATCCCCTACCAGGAACACATTGGCTGTCATCTACCTGCTGAACAGAGCTTACTCCCATTTGAATAAACAATGCAGCACTGTGAAGATCATTTTTTTATTTCTCAAGTGCCATACAGCCCTCATCGCTGGGGGGGAAAGCTCTATTCAGTACAGATTGGCAGTTCCATTGTATCCTGGGTAATAGACAAGCTGGCTGGGTGACCACAGTTTGTGTGGCTTCAGAGCTGTGCATCTGAACATGGCCATAAGCAGCACTGGGGCTGCACAACAGACTGTGTTGGCTTCTTTCCTGTTTGCCCTGCACACACTAGACTTCAGATACAACACTGAGTCATGTCTTCTGCAGAAATTCTCTGATGACTCAGTTACAGTTGGTTGTATAAATGGAGGATGGGAAGATGAATACAGGGCCCTTGTGGAGGATTTTGTCAAATGGTTGCAAGCTGAATCATCTGCAACATCTCCAGTAAGACAAAAGGGATGACGATGACTTCAGGAAAATTAAGCCTCCATTGATCCCTGTTACTATTGATGGTGAGGACGTGGATGTGGTGAGGATCTCAAAGTACCTGGGGGTGCACCTGGATGACAGACTTGAATGGAGGCTGTGTATAACAAGAGCCAGAGTTGCTTCTATTTTCTGAGCAGACTGAGGTCCTTGGGAGTATGCAGGCCTCTCCTTCACGTGTTCTACCAATCTGTTGTTGCCAGTGCAATCTTCTATGTGATTGTGTGCTAAGGCAATGGCATCAACACACATAATGCCAACGGGGTCAGTAAGCTGATTATAAAGGCTGACTCTGTTATAGGAGTTAAACTGGACTCACTGGAGGCTGTGGTAGAACAAAGGACCCTACAGAAAATCCTGGCTGTTCCGGACAACGTCTCTCAGCCTCTGTATGTCACCTTGGCTGAATGGAGAAGCACTTTACTAATAGACTAAGACAACGGTGCCACTCCAAAGAGTGCTATATGAGGTTATTCTTACCTCCCCATTAGACTGTTCGAGACAACTTATTTTTTATTCTTTCTTAGTACTCTTCTAATATTTGTATATCTGTGCGATTATAATGCTACTATGACACAGTAATTTCCTTTGGGATCAATAAAGTATCTATCTAACTATTTCCTTTGTAATTACCCCCCCCACCCTAAATGCTTGCCCTTAGACATTTCAACCATAGGGAAGAGATACAAACTATCTGTCTACTCTATCAATGCCTCTCATAATTTTTAAAACTTCTTTATCTATCCCCTCAGTCGCCACTGCTCCAGGGAAAGACAACCGAAGCTTATCCAAACTCTCATTATATCACATGCCCTCTAATCCAGGCAGCAAATCTCTTCTGCACTCTTTCCAAAGCCTCAGCATCCTTCCTATGATGGAGTGACCAGAACTGTATGCCATACTCCAGACACTGCCTAATGAGAGCTTTATAAAGCTGCAACATAACTTCATGACTTTTGAACTCAATGCCTTTGACTAATACAGGCAAGCATGCCATATGCCTTTTATCAACCTGTGTAGCCACTTTCAGTGATCTATGAACTTCGTCACCAAGGTCCTTCTGCCCATCTATACTGTTAAGAGTCTTGCCTAATGTGGAACAAAACTTCACAAAGTACAGTACATCAATGCCATGTTGTTGAGTTTTTCTTTTGGCACAGTCTAACTTTATATTTCAGTGCAATCAGTTTTAGAGTCGGAGTGTTGCCCAGAGGAGACCCACACCATTGGGACCATCATGTCCATTCAAGCTTTTTGCATATTTACACTAATTCCTTCTAACTATACTAGGTCCTCATGCTTCCCCGGCACTGTGGTTCATGGAGTCCTCACCCACGTCTCCATAGTTCTGTTTTCAGTAAACCAAGCCTAAGGTGGAATAGGGATGGAGGGTGTCTTGTCATTACCTTTCACCCCATCAGGCCATGCATCTAACTCATCAGTTTTTGACATTTTAACCATCACCAATGATATCATCCTCTCTCAGACCCCTCCCTTTGTGACTACCCAGCTCTGTCATCCTACTCCAGCCTCATGCAATTCCTCCCACAACCATAGGTATCATCCACGTCCCTACACTCCATCGTCATCACCATCCAAATCTCTAAAGAAGCCTTCGAGGTGAAATAGGCATTCATATTCACCTTTTCTTAACCTTGTTTATCATATTTGGTTCTTTCAGTGTGGCCTCCCCTTCATCAGTGAATCCAAGCTCAAAACAAGCAACCACTTTGCTGAGATTCTGCAATCTATCCATTTCCTGTGGTGGGGGAGGCATGGCTTATTCTGCCTGTTGAAAGTCGGTTTGTCGTGATTGGTTAGTTTAGAAACCACAATTGCTTTTCCCATTGGATAGCTGCCTGGTGTCCAGTTTCAAATATCCCAGGTATCAACCAACAAGTGGAAGGGGGTTTTCTATCTTCCTTTGCTTAAGCCAAACGGTGCAGACAGCAACAATATGCTCTAGTATGCTCTGCAGACACTTTTAGCTAAGTATGTTTGTTGAATATTCAGCTATGTATTGTCTGTAACTTCAGGAACATGAGAGTTTGGTTGATTTTTTACTGTTTGTAGATAAATAATATATTTATTCCCAGTGAGTAGAAACACAGAAACATAGAAAACAGGTGCAGAAGTAGGCCATTCGGCCCTTTGAGCCTGCACCGCCATTCAGTATGATCATGGCTGAACATCCAACTCAGAACCCTGTACTTTCTGTCTCACTTACCAGACCTGCAAACCTGATTCCACATTACAATCCACCTGGACCTCCCAGTTGCCAGCCATTATAATTTCCCCCCCCCCCACCATTCCCACACCATAGTGTCTATCCCAGGCTGCCTCCACTGCCAGGCTGACACCAGATGCAAACGAGAACACCACCACCTTTTCTTCTGCCTTGGTTGTCACAGCCAACAGTATGAAGATCAACATTCAACACATCTCCAATCACCATGTTTCTCTCTTTCTCCACTAACTCTATCTGCCCATTCTCCACATACTTCTGCCACAATGTTCCCTTCCTCCACTGTACCACACTACCCATCCCTCCACACTCATTTGATTCTTTGGTCTACCTTCCCTTCCTTACAGGTTCCACTATTTACCAACATTTGTTGCTTCTACCCATCATCAAACAGTCTCTGCTACCCTTCCCTCCTCTGCCTATCACCACACATCTCCTGGATCCACTTATCACTCATCTTGATCCAGCTCCTGTCCACCTCTTTATCATGCCTATCTCCCCTCAACTCTTTCAATTTAAATGAAATATCTTGATTTGAAAAGTTGATTATCCGTAAGACACAAGAGTAGAATTAGGCCAGTCAGCCCATTGAATCTACTCTGCCATTTTATTGTGGCTGATGTATAATCTCTCCCAATCCCAGTCTCCAGCCTTTTCTCTTTGATTCCCTGATTAATTAAGAAACTATCAACCTCCATCTTAAATATACTCAAAGACTTGGACTGCACAGCCAACTGTGGCAAAGAATTCCATGGATTAACCACCCCCTGGCTAAATAATTTTTTTCTTATCTTTGTTCTAAATGGACATCCCTCAAGTTTGAGGCTGTGCCCTCTGGTCCTAGACTCCCCCACTATAGAAAACGTCCTCTTCACATCCACTCTATCCAGAACATTTAATGTTTGATAGGTTTCAATAGATCCCCCCCCCATTCTAAACTCCAGCAAGTACAAGCCCAGAGCTATCAAATGCAACTCATATGTTAACCCTTTCATTTCTAGGATCATTCTCGTGAAACTCCACTGGACTATGCAACGCCAGCACACCTTTCCTTAGATAAGGGGACATAAAGTGCTCATAATTCTCCAAGTGCAGTCTGCCCAATGCCTTATCAAGACTCAGTAGTAGAACTTTACTTTTGTATTCTTCTTCCTTTGAAATGAATGCTAACATTGCATTTGCCTTCCTCACCGCCAACTCAAACTGCAAATTCACCATTAGGGAATCACATGAATACTCCGAAGTCGATTTTTTAATCTTCTCTCCATTGACAAAATAGTCTACACCTTTATTCCTTGTGCCAAAGTGCATGGCCATGCACTTCCCAAAATCCTAATCCTTCTGTTACTTATTTGCCCATTCCACCAATCTGTTCATTTCCCTCATTCCACCAAACTGTCTATGTCCTTCTGTAGATATCCTGCTTCCTCATCACTACCTTCTCTTCTACCTATGTTCATACCATCCACAAACTTGGCCACAAAGTCATCAATTCTGCATCCAAATAATTGACATACATTGTGAAAGGAAACAGCCCCTACACCCACCTCTGCATCACACCATTAGTCACCAGCAGCCAACCAGAAAAGACCTCTTTATTCCCACTCTTTGCCTCCTGCAAGTCAGGCAATCTTCTATGCATTCTATACTTTTCCTGTAATACCATGGGTTCTTGTGTTAATTAGTTTCATATGCAGCACCTTGTCAAAGGCAGTCTGAAAATCCAAATAAACAACATCCACTGAATCTCCTTTGTCTATCCTGCCTGTATTTCCTCAAATAATTCCAACAGATTTGTCAGGCAAGGTTCCCCGAAGGAAACCTTGCTGACTTTGACTTATTTTATCATGTGCTTCCAAGTTCTCCAAAACTTCATCCTTAATAATAGACTCCAACATCTTACCAACCACTGAAATCAAGCTAAAAGGCCTTTAATTTTTTTCTTCTGCCTCTCTCTGGTCTTAAAAAGTGACATGACTTTTGCAATTTTCCAGTCCTCAGGAACCATTCCAGAATTTAGTGATTCTTGAAGGATCATTTCTAATGCCTCCACGATCTCTTCAGCCTCCTCTTTCAGAGCCCTGGCTGTAGTTTCTCTGATCCAGCTGACTTATCTACATTGAGACCTTTCAGCTTCCCAAGCACCTCCTTCTTAGTAATAGCAGCTACACTCTCTTCAGCCTCCTGACCCTCTCAAATTTTTGGCATTCTGCTAGTGTCTTCCACAGTGAAGACTGATGTAAAATACTTAAAGTTTGTCCAACATTTCTCTGTCCCCCATTACTACCCCTCCAGCTTCATTTTCCAGCAATCCAGTATCCACTCATCTTTCTTTTATATACCTGAAAAAGCTTTTTACATCCTCTAATATTATCGGCAAGATTACCTTTATATTTCGTCTTTTTACTCTTCAAAGCTTTTTTATGGCCTTCCATTGGTTTTAAAAGCCTCCCAGTCCTCTAACTTCCCACTATTTTTTGCTATATTATACACCCTCCCTTTTGCTTTTATGCTGTCTTTGACTTCCCTTGTCAGCCATGGTTACATTATCCTCCCTTTAGAATATGTCTTGGGATGTATCTACCCTGCACCTTCCAAATTTCTCCCATAAACATCAGTCATTGCTGCTCTGCTGTTAACCCTGCTGGTGTCCCCTTCCAATCAAGTTCGGCCAGCTCCTCTCTCATGCCTCTGTAATTCCTTTTATTCTACTTTAAATCTGATACATTTGGTTTTAGCTTCTCTTTATCAAATTGCAGAATGAATTCTATCATATTATGATCACTACCTCTAAAGGGTTCCTTTATGTTAAGCTTTCTAATCAACTCTGGACTATTACATACAACCCAATTCATAATTGCTATTCTCTTAGTGGCCTTAACCATAAGTTGCTCTAAAATGACACCCGATAGGCACTCTACAAATTTCCTCCCTTGGGTTCAGCACCAACAGGATTTTCCCAATCAACCTGCATATTAAAATCCCCCATGACCATGGCAACAGTGCCCTTTATACATGCCTTTTCTACCTCCCATTTTAATTTGTAACCTGTAACCTGGCTACTGGTTGGAATCATATCTATATAAAACTCACATCAGGGAGTTCTTAAATTTGCAGTTTCTTAACACTACCCACAAGGATTCTACATCTTCCGACTCTATGTCACCTCTTTCTAAGGATACGATTTCATTTTTTACCAACAGAGCTACCCCACTCCCTTTATCTACCTGCCTGTCCTTTCAATACAAAATGTATGCTTGGATGTCATGCTCCCATCTATGATCCTCTTTCACCCACAACTTGTAGATGCCTACAACATCATTCCTTATTCCACATATGTTATTCAACATACTGTGTGCAATCAAATATAACACCTTCAGTCCTTTCTTGTGTATTTTGGCCTCCAATACACTTTAACTCATGTGTCATGTGGTACAGGCAGCAACCCAGTGATCATTACTCCAAATGTCCTGCTTATCAGCTTTCTCACTAATCCCTATCGTTCTCTCCTTTGGAACTCCTTTCTATTCCTAATCATGTACCATGACTTCAGGCTGTAAACCCACCCCTTTTAAAATGTCATGGGCCCATCTGAAACATCCCTGACCCTTGCACATAGGAGGCAACATAACATCTCGATATCTCATTCAGTTCACAGAACTTGTTTTCTGCTCCTCTAATTATAGAATCCTATATCACTACTGCACTCCTCTTCTCCCCCCTTCACTTCTGAACCACTGAGCCAGACTCAATACTAGAGGTCTCAGTGGGTCACTACCCACAACAGTATCCAAAATGGTATTATTAGATAGTACGGTCATAGGGGTACTATACACCGGTTGCCTATTTCCTTTCCCTCTCCAGAGAGTCACCCATGGACTTGCTTGCTGCAACCAAGGGATGACTACCTCCTGTTGCTCCTATCACCTCCTCATTCTCCTGTATGAGCTAAAGGTCATCCAGCTGCATCTCTACTTCCATAACTCAATCCCTAAGGAGCTGCAGCTCAATGCATTTCATGTAGATATAGTTTTCAGGAAGAGTAGAGGTCTCCTAAATGTCCCAAATCTCACACATGTAACAAGCCACTACCTCCAGACCCATTCTCAGTACACTAGCTATGTACTAACAAGGGGAAAATATCTTATTAGAGACTTCTCACTTACTTACTTAGAACATCCACATGTGCTTGTCCAAGACAGTTCTCACCTAAGCATGTTAAGCCAAAGCTGGACCACTCCAACAATGCCTCACTCTAACAATGGCTGCTCCACCTACACCTCCATTTTTTAAAATATTGTACCCACACCAACTGCCACCCACCAAGAAAAAAAGGAAAAACACCAGAGTCTTTCTAAACAATGTGCTATGTCACCAATGAATGACTTCTTGCACTGACTGCTGCCCACTGAAAAATACCCAAGCTCTTTATAAACCATGCCCTGCACACTGATTCCTGCTCAAAAAAAAAACCTGCCAAGTACTGGGCCTAACAATTTCCTGCTGCAGTTTGCTTTTTGGCTTCAGATTCCATCATTTACAGTCTCCTGACTCCTTCAATGCCTTTCCTATTTAAGTGCTATATATGTATGTCCTTTAAATATAATAACTACATCCGACTCTGACAGCACGTTCCAGATAATAACTACACCATGCAAAAACATTTCCCCTCAAATCCTCCTCAAAATTCTTTTCACTCATCTTTAACCTATACCCTCATTTTTGATACCACTTCATTGGGAAAAAAATTTAGGTCACCCTTCAGTCTGCTTTGTTCCTGGGAATACAAATCCCTGCCTCTTCTCTTAACTAACATCCTCTGATCCAGGCTGCAATGTGATGAATCTCCTCTGTACTCTGTCCAGTGCAATTCCATCCTTCCAAAAGTGCTGTGACCAAAACAACCATGTGATCCATGTCTATAGCCTTAGAAAACCTTCCTCACAATCCAAAACACCATCAAATTTTGCGTCATCTATAAACATGCTAATCCTGTAGTATATTCATATCAAATCACAAACACGTGTCCCAGCACCAATATCTCTGGTATACAGGTGGTTACAAACTTCCAGTCAGAGATGCATCCTTCCACCACTGCCTTCCTTCTATCAACAAGCCAATTTTTGATCTAAAAGTTAGACTCCAGCCAATTACTATCAAGAGAATCCAGTTACAATCCCATCCATTACAGTTCCCTGACTGGCCAACTTTAAATGTTAACAAAGTCCAACTACATAAGTCATGAGAATAGTATAGCTACAGTAAACAAAGCACCTGACTTTGGAGAAGATACTAGAATCATGCACACAATACATTTCAGAATGGAATAGCAAATTTGCTAAACTCTGCTCTGTCATTCAATTGATTTTTATTCAAAGTTTGGGACTTTTAAATTCACTTCAATCTGCACGCTTGAATAAGTGAAGAAACCGAAATTTAAAGTCTTAAAATACAGGGCTCTTGCTTAAAATACAGGTGATCAGCACATCACTGATTGCCTGCAGAAAATTTCTGATGGAGTGAACATTCAGAGGTTGTTGCACATGTTGGCACAAACAGAATTGGTAGAACAAGGGATGAAGTCCTGTAGAATGAGTATAGTGAGTCAGGTAAGATGCTAAAAAGCAGAACCTTGAGGGTAGTGATCACCAGATTATTCCTGGTGCCACGTGCTAACAAGGTCAGAAATAGAAGGATAGGCTAGATTAATTTGTGGTTGAGTAGAAAGTGCAGGAGGCAGAGATTCAGGTTTGTGGACAACCTGGGGTAGAAGAAACCTCAGCATAATGAACAGATGCACTTAAACCAAAGTGGGACCAATATCCCTGTGATTTGCTGTGCTACACAGGAGGATTTAGACTAGTCTGGCAGGGGATGGGACCCTGAGCAGAAGCAAGTCATGGAATAAAGCAATAGCTAGAAAGATCAAGTCTAATAATCAATACAGCCAGGGACACAGGGACTCAGCGAAAGGAATATTCAGTTAAACTGCCGTTATTTTAAAAATTTAAGGTTTAATAGGCAAGACGGAAGAACTCAGTGTGGACTGTGATGTTTTAACCGTAACAGTAACATGGCCAAGAGAAAAACAAGGCTGGCAGTTCAGTATTCCAGGATACAGATGCTAAAGGCATGACAGATGTACAGGCAAGTGAGGAGCAGGAGTAGTGTTTTTGATAAGGGAGAATGTAACAACAGTATTTAGATATGACATTCTCGTAGGATTGCCCAGTGAAGCCATGTGGGTAGAACTTAGAAACAAGAAGGGGAGGCTCTCTCTAGTGGGGCTCTTGTCATGAAAAAGGAAGCATGCAAGTTTCAGGAGGTCGGGATTGAGTGAATCCCTTAATGAAAATAAAAAATTAAGAAAATAGGAGGGCAACAAGAGGATTTGAAATGGACCTGACAGGGAAGGTTAAGGAAAATTGCAAGAGTTATATTACGAGTTGGGGGGGGGGGGGAGAAGAAAGAGAAGAGAGAGAGAGAGAGAGGGAGAACTAAGGAGAGAGTGGGTCCTGAGAGATCAGAAAGCATGCATTTCACTGTTTACTGAGTTGCTCAAAGGCTAAGGGAAACAAATGGAGATGTTTTGGAGGACATTCATATTACCTGGGGGAGGTATTTCAACCTTACAGTGCATTAAGTGGATAAATCCCCTGAGCCTGGGAGAGTACATCCTTGATTTCATGGGAGCTTGAGAGAAAATTGTGGAGGGCCTTGCGGAGATAGTTGCTTCATCATTAGCCGCTGGTTCCCTCAAACTAAAAGGTGGCTGATGTTGTTCTATTGTGTAAAAAGAGTAGCAAGGACAAACCAGGGAATTGCAGGCTGACATCAGCCTGACATCATTTGTGGGGAAGCTGCTGGAGAGAATGAGGGACAGGATCTACCAGCATTAGTATAGACAGAGTCAGATTAGGAGCAGTCAGCATGCTTTTCTGCATGGAAGCCATGCTTTACTAATTTTTGAAGTAACCAAAAAGGTAGATGAGGGTAGGGTAGTGGATGTTGTCTGGCTGGACTTTAGCAAGGCCTTCGATAAGGTTCACCAGAACTAGTTCAGTGGAACTAAAATTGGTAAATAGGAAGAGAGGGTGGTGGCTGAAGGTTGTTTCTTGAAATGGAGGCCTGGGACTAATGGTGTGCCACAGGGATTTGTGTTGTGACATTCTTAGTTATTATTTATATACATTATTTGATGAGAATGCTCAAGGCTCAATCATTAAATTCACAGATGATACAAAATTTGAAGTGCTGATTAGAGTGAATAAGATTAATGTAAATTACAAGGGGATCTAGATCCTTTAGAGAACTAGGCCAAGGAGTGGCCAATGGATTTCAATACAGATCAGTGTTAGGTGACGTACTTTGGATTATCAAATGAGCATAGGACTTGTACAAGTCATAGGGTACTAGGTAGATAATGGAATAGAGGAGCTGGGAGTACATGTGCATACATAGTTAATTGAAAACAGATTCACAGGTAAACAAGGTAGTGAAAAAGGATTTAGTACACTGGCCTTCATCAGACAAAGCAGTGCGTACAGGAGTTGAGAGATTATACTGTAATTGTGTACGTCGTTGATGAGGATGCACTTGGTGCACTGTACACAGTTTTAGTCACCCTGTTATAGCAGAGATGTGGTTAAACTGGAAAGATTTATGAAGATGTTGTCAGGACTGGATGGCCCTAGTTATGATGCAAAGTTGTCAGTGCTAGGTCTTGGAATTTAGGACAACAAGGCGAGTCCTTACAGAAATGTTGAAAATAATGAGAGGCACAGATAAGGTGGATAGTAAGTCTTCTCTCCAGGGTAGGGGAGATCTAAACTGGGGGCCATTGATTTAAAGTCACCTTGAGAAAGAGGGGAAAGATATAATAGAGACCTTGGAAAAAATGTGCCCTAAGCAGAAGGTGGTGAGTATGTGGAATGAAAAAGTGATTGAGGCAGATATAATAGTATCACTGGATAGGAACATGGAGGGTGGGGCTATGGATATGGGCTGAATGAAGGAAACTGGGTCTACCTGGCTGGCCCATGGCCAAGATGGTGTTGCTCCACAGAAGCAAGGTTATTTATTTGCATATTTACCCAAAATGCCCCACCATGCCACTTTGATTCGAATCACCTTTAAGAACAAGCAAGTGTTCTTTCGCTTAGCGAATAACGATTCAAAAAGCATAGCCCAAGTAGCCGAATTGTCATTCAGGTCAAAGGAAGTTTATGTAACTTGAATCGCGGTAGCTCTGTGTTTCTATCGTCGGACGGAACGTGAGGTGGCGATCACATCTTGTCCATAAGTAGATACTTCAGAACTATTGAGTCTCTTTCACGCTCTTCTGCAGCAAACTACAACCTCTACTGTTAAATTGAAGTGGCCGATTCTATGCGCGAGTAAACTGAAATAACTGACGATGTTTTTGAACAAACGACCCCCTCCCCCGCCCGTCTGTTCGCTCAGTGTTGTGATAAAATATTAGTGAAGAATAAGTAATGAAAGGCTGAAAAGGAGGCTGTAACGAATCCGAAAACAGAGAACAACGACTGGATTACAAAATAGATTATGGACTTTCATTTAACAGCCTTGATCATATACCCCCCTACAGGTCAGTATAGAAACCGCTGCTATAGAGAACACTTGATTCAAAACACCATGATCACAATCATTCTTTTAAAAACAAAATCCCAAAAATCAATTGCGTATCAGTATGGAACAAAACGGTAGCCTTCAGCCCTTCATCTCCATTCAGATGCATTCTATTCCTCACGAAGAATCAGCGGAACCAGGTTCAGTAATTACAGATCTTTCTTATCTGTAATTGCAAATTGTGACAAAACAACGCACCAGTTGCCCGTTAATAAAACGTATGCTATAAGCTTATTGACATTATGGAAATCAAGTCAATTTTGTCTAAGTGTAAATAGTAATCGATTGACACTGTCTAATTGTTTTCAAAAAGACATACATGTTGATATTGTTTTGAAACTCTGGGTACTCATCGATAATAGTTAATCTAGCCAGCAACAAATGAAAGAAAATGTGCACTCTCCATTTACAAATGACTGGTACCAATAAATGACCATGCTTCACTACTTTAGTCCTCAAGATGCTGCATTACCTCCCAACGGATTAAGCCATCACCTCGAATGCTGGGGCGTGTCACTAAAACAAAAAATTGATTTATATAGAGCGGATTTATTTTGGTATTAATACTATGAAATTAGCAACAAAGCTGAGGGCATTTGTAAATCGCGAGCATAGTTAGTGTATGGGTTTCTGGAAGCTGTAACAACTGCATCAGACTGAAAAAAATACGTGGCAGAATTAGCCTGTTGGGATCATAGGGAACTGGTGTCTATTCTAACTTCAGATACGCTACAAAGTCACCGTTGTATTTACAGCGACGCAAAGTAACAGCATATGCTCATGCCAATCCCAAATGCACATCTCAGCCCCGAAGCACTGTGCATTTTGGTGGTTACGTATTTCAAATGCCCAAGTCACAAAGCTGCAATGGTATTAAGTATGGACTATGAACATTAACTTGCCAACAAGTCTCAATGGATCATTTTCATCAAGACTAAAGAGAACATTTATGCTTTTCTTAACTAGAGGCATTTTGGGGAGATTCGTGAACGGGGTGCCGAACTATCGCCTCATATGTAATTACGGCATTTGCCCATCATTTCACAAGCGTGGACTTCTACCGTCCAAGTGTGGCAATATCCAGGTTTTACTGCAGTCTTTCGCGTAATTTTCTTAGGTATTGCAACGCAGTATTTGCATTTCTAGGAATTACATAATTTTCAACGGTGGCAATTGCAGAGAAGGATAAACACATCATGTATTTCACATTTTTTTTCTCTATTCGACGAATGGGTCAGAGTTACAAATTCTTGTTCAAAACACGTACAGATGACTCCAGCTCATATCACAAGATTAATTTGCAGCAGTCTGGAAACGCTATTAACACATCACGGAAGGTAGAATGCGAGTTATTTTATTTTTTTCGTGTAATACTACTGAAAATTGCGCGATAATTATATTTTACAAGCCCCTACCTTGAAACGCAAAAAGGGATAAGAATCCCAGAATACCGACGCTGTGCACCACGTAGAAACGCATCGCACTCGCTTGTTAAAACAATCCCGGCAAGAAAGAAAGTGCTTCTTGGAATCCCGCGAATCCGAGTCTCTGAAATGCAACGGGCACACTGTTACACTGCGTTCCCGATCCCTCAATGTGCCTCTCTTCCCTCCAGTAAAGCAAATGAGAAATTTACAAACAGCGAAGCTCCCGCTCAACAACGCCACTCAGCGTCCGAGTCTCAATGTACTGTGTTACAACCTGCACCACACACGGCAGTAAAAGCAAGCTCATCCTCATTCACAACATATTCGGCAACCCCAACAAACTTCTTTCTTAAATTTGGCTGCTTGACGATGACCTAACTTCCCCCCCCCCCCACCCGCACACACACACACACACACACACACACACGTACATACATGCTTTAAATGTAGTGACACACCAAACTGGAATCCAACCCCCTTTTTTCCCACTTGGTAGATACTCTATCCTATCCTAACGTGCCGGATCACATAACCAGCAATAAACACAAACTCGGGGTGGGATTATACGTTCCACTTTAAGCTCTCAACCAGTGCCTGTTAGGGCAGTCCCGATAGCTTTTATTAATGGTGACGTTTAAATGTACACGATCATCCTTTCTGGTGTAGAAACAGAATGGAGAATGACGTTTTCCCAAGTTCGACCCTCCTTTAGCAGGTGCTAGGTTTGGTAGCACCACGTCTGTAGTTTTCCGCGCAAGAAGCGATTACAAACGTGAGCGTTGTGTAGCCACGCCATTTACCCATAGGGAGAACCGCACCTGGTCTGAGTAAGTTATGATCTCCTGGTTTCGGGAGACTTAAATCGCCTAAGTACCCCACTTCCACTTAATTTGCCTTGCAAAGTGCTGTCACTTCAGAACTTTTACACGACAAAACGGACATTGTTATTATCACTAAATAGAAAATACTGGAAATATTCACGTCCTGGCTGTGTTGGCGGTTTGGACAGCAGCTAACAGCGCAAGAACCTTCCATAAGAACTGGACATTGGACTTGAAATGTTAACCCAGTTTAGCTAAATGTTTCAGTTCAAAACCCAGAATTAGATTTGGCAAAACTTTGGATTAAACAAGTTTATGGTGCAGAAGATGGAGAGAGATGGAAAGACCGTAATAGGCCAAAAATAAAACCTTGCACTAAATTAAGGAAATTGTGCAACGTCTGGTCTCTCTAAAGATATATAGTATCACAGGAATAATTAAATAGCATGTTCTATAGGTTTGCGCTGCAGATGTTGCAAGAGAGAAAGACGTTTCATGTTGACACCCTTCGAGCAAAAGTCTCACTCAACTAACGCTCCGAATTTTTTCAAATGCGTCTTCTGATACTGTAAGTTTCTGAAGGTCACCCACGTGAAATTTCAACTCTAGGTCAGCAGTTTTCGTGGAAAGAAAAAAGTCTGCGATGCACTCTTTCGTGATCAGGGCTTGAGTGTTTGGGGGGGGGGCATTTTACGACTTTCATTCATTGTTGGCAATATTTGCATTTTCAGGTGCAATCGTTTAGGCTGTTCTTGCACAATACATAACCAACATTGCTATCTCCTAAAATAGTAAGTGGTGGTAACCAGGACGAAGGCAAACCCTTCAGCCCACCGGATCTGTGTTAGTTTATTCTCCAGCTCTGCACCCCAAGTGCGGTGAAGGAACAAACCTGTTCTCGGTTATGCTCGGGAAGCCGTTAAATAATCTAACCGGCACTTTACAGCTCGTCTCCCTCCAACTGTGACCCAATCAGCGTCTTCGCAATTGCCGAAGCACACCCGGAATGATTGTAGCCCCACTTTCAGCCAAAAAGCTCACGGATGCCGGGCAGTGTTCGGGTCCCTGGGCACCTTCCTTGCCCTGCTCACCAGCAGGATCAAGACTGGTAATTCCAATAATGAAAAAGAAGCTAAAACTATAGATTTCAGTGTCCGCCGCCTTACTCTTTCGGGCTGCGCATGCCCATGCCATCCATTGCACAGCCTTGGAACTCGAGGAAAAAGCGAATCTGCGATCCAATTCGCAAACATTCCGATCATCTGCGTTTAGTCAATGGCTCTGATGCTCTGTAATGAAAGAGAACATGCTGGGGATACACACAGGGTCAGACAGCATCAATGGCTGGAGCAACAGAATTAAAATTTCAGGTTATTGATCTTTCATCAGAACACAAAGTATGGTTTCGAGCGAAAACCAATAAAATTTAAAATTGGTTTAAATTTTATCCCTGAAATGAGGACAAGATTCGGAATAGTGTTGGAAATTCCACATTGTTCGCGCCGCAAATTATCGCCCGCTAAACTCACTTTGTCTGTCGTCTTGTGTTCTCCACTGACCCCGTTCTTACTTTTAGCCATTCTCTGTGAGATGCAAGTTGGTGAGCAAATTATGTTGTCGAGGACTGATGTTCACATAAGTGTGAACATTATACATACAAATTGCAATATTGCCAAATTTCCCTCAAACAATTTTAATTGATATCTTTTTGTTTGTTTTGGTTTCTATTGATTAAAAATAAAGTACCCTCAAACAATTTTAAAGTACCCTCAAACAATTTTAATTGATATCTTTTTGTTTGTTTTGGTTTCTATTGATTAAAAATAAAGTACTGGTTTCCACTACCAGGAAACTAAACTGTATGTGTTCAATGCACTGTTTAAAATTCTGACACCCAATCATATTATCTTCATAGGATTTAACGGGTCATCATTTTGCCCCTTCTCTTCTGTTATTTGCCAGACAAGCTTACACATGACTGTAGTGACAAGTCATAAGCAAAATTACAATGATTCCTCCTGCAGTGCAGTACCATCCAGCGATCAATCATTATTCTCTGATGTAGCACTTGGGTCGGCTACATTTTATACAGCTATATTTACAGTATACATTGTTTCTTTCTTACGTCCAGAATAAATTGTCACAGAGAGAGAGATTTCAGACTGGAAGAATTTTTTCCCCATATCTTCCAGAAACTTTAATTGCTACTGCCTAATCAATCTTGTTGATCTTTCTGCTTGAAGTTTATTTTCTGGGTTGGTGATGCACTGTGAGATGACCTTCATCTTTCCCAACTGAGTTTGCTTCATTATTCTATCACTAACCGGATATACTGTATGAATATGTTTTGACATAACATTGTAATACTGTCCAATCTTGAATGCCCTTATTCTCAATTAATTTAGAAGTACTGTTACAGATTTTTTTTTGTTCTTGCAACACTTGATCAATAAATTTGTAGTCTGGCATTTCCCAGCTAATGGCACAAATGTCATGAGAGACTATTTTAGAGAGCCAGTGGATGTAGTGTACCTGGACTTCCAGAAAACTTTTGATAAAGTCCAACATAGGAGATTAGTGGGCAAAATTAGGGCACATGGTATTGGGGGCAGAGTACTAACATGGATTGAAAATTGGCTGGCTGACAGGAAACAAAGAGTAGTGATTAACCGGGCCCTTTTGGAATGGCAGGCTGTGACCAGTGGGGTACCGCAAGGTTTGGTGCTGGGACCGCAGCTGTTTACAATATACATTAATGATTTAGATGAAGGTATTAAAAGTAACATTAGCAAATTTGCTGATGTCTCAAAGCTGGGAGGCAGTGTGAAATGTCAGGAGGATGTTATGAGAATGCAGGGTGATTTGGACAGGTTGGGTGAGTGGGCAAATGTATGGCAGATGCAGTTTAATGTGGATAAATGTGAGGTTATCCACTTTGGTGGCAAGAACAGGAAGGCAGATTACTATCTAAATGGAGTCAAGTTAGGAAAAGGGGAAGTCTAGGTGTTCTTGTACATCAGTCAATGAAAGCAAGCATGCAGGTACAGCAGGCAGTGAAGAAAGCTAATGGCATTCTGGCTTTTATAACAAGAGAAATTGAGTAAAGAGGTCCTTCTGCAGCTGTACAGGGACCTGGTGAGACCCCACCTGGAGTATTGTGTGCAGTTTGGTCTCCAAATTTGAGGAAGGATATTCTTGCTATTGAGGGAGTGCAGCGTAGGTTCACAAGGTTAATTCCCGGAATGGTGGGACTGTCATATGTTGAAAGATTGGAGTGACTGGGCTTGTATACACTGGAATTTAGAAGAATGAGAGGGGATCTGATTGAAATATATAAGATTATTAAGGGATTAGACACACTGGAGGCAGGAAGCATGTTCCCGCTGATGGGTGAGTCCAGAACTAGAGGTCACAGTTTAAGAATAAGGGTTAAGCAATTTAGAACAGAGATGCGGAAAAACCTTTTCACCCAGAGAGTGGTGGATACGTGGAATGCTCTGCCCCAGAAGGCAGTGGAGGCCAAGTCTCTGGATGCATTCAAGAGAGAGTTAAATAGAGCTCTTATAGATAGTGGGGTCAAGGGATATGGGGAGAGGGCAGGAACGGGGTACTGATTGTGTATGATCAGCCATGATCACAGTGAATGGCGGTGCTGGCTAGAAGGGCCAAATGGCCTACTCCTGCTCCTACTGTCTATTGTCTCTTTTGGAATGTGCATGATGTAATTGATTAAATTACTTACAAAAGTATAATCCTGTCATTTTTAATGTATCGGTTTCATTTTATTTAATAAGTTTACCTTTCAAACAGTTTTGAGTAACTCATTTTCACTTTATATACTTCTTTAGCCTCTATCAATAAGGTATCATGCTCAGAGATTGATTAGTGTTATAGTTTCTGTTTAAAGTCAATAGAAAATAAAGAATCTTTGACATGTACAGTAAGAGATGACTATTGAGTATGTCAAATGCTTTAGGTCAATTCTGGAGTGAATTGACAGAGGAACTATATGCATCTTGTCAACTATATCTTAGAATTCTGTTCCTGTGTCTTATAGTATCTAACTTTCTCAACTCTGCATGTGTTTGGAATATTAACAGCACAATAGTGTGTAGACTTTCTGATGAGTATACTGCCTTTATTTGACTGTCAAAACAGTATCAAGGGGTGATTAATGACCCTTTTTATCTTTGTCTCTAATAACTACTGTCCCATTAGAGTCCATTCCATCTACTCCTTTCAGCTTTGTGTAGTATCAGCTGAGTGATTTTAAGTAGCTTTGTACCAAATTTTTCATTCACCTTCTTTTCTGTAGTGTTTTGGTTATCATTTTATAACTGATTATTTTGTCCTACCCTAAGTTCTGAGTTTGTTTGACATGAACATCACCATTTAATTTATGAATGAAGATATATCAACGTAAGATGATGCTGGAATTGTTAGAAGTTATTGAGCATATTTTGCTCTTGGTATGTTCAGGTATGTGGGATGATAGAGTAATGGACTGCATTGTATTCCCCATACATACTATCAAGCAATGTCATGTTCAAGAGATACTAGAGTATCAAAGCAATTTAGTTCAGTCAATAGTAAGGAAATAGTAGGGGACCAAGGGTCTAGTGAGATGGAGGAACTGAGGGAATTACATGTTAGTAGGGAAATGGTGTTAGGTAAATTGAAGGGATTAAAAGCAGATAAATCCCCAGGGCTAGATGGTCTGCATCCCAGAGTAATTAAGGAAGTAGCCCAAGAAATAGTGGTCATTTTTCAAAACTCCTTAGATTTTGGATTAGTTCCTGAGGATTGGAGGGTGGCTAATGTAACCCCACTTTTTAAAAAGGGAGCGAGAGAGAAACCGGGGAATTATAGACCGGTTAGACTGACATCGGTGGTGGGGAAAATGCTAGAGTCAGTTATCAAAGATGTGATAACAGCACATTTGGAAAGAGGTGAAATCATCGGACAAAGTCAGCATGGATTTGTGAAAGGAAAATCGTCTGACGAATCTTATAGAGTTTTTTGAAGATGTAACTAGTAGAGTGGATATGAGAGAGCCAGTGGATGTGGTATATTTAGATTTTCAAAAGGCTATTGACAAGGTCCCACACAGGAGATTAGTGTGCAAACTTAAAGCACACGGTATTAGGGATATGGTATTGATGTGGATAGAGAATTGGTTGGCAGACAGGAAGCAAAGATTGGGAGTAAACGGGACCTTTTCAGAATGGCAGGCAGTGACTAGTGGGGTACTGCAAGACTCCGTGCTGGGACCCCAGTTGTTTACAATATATATTAATGATTTAGACGAGGGAATGAAATGCAGCATCTCCAAGTTTGTGGATGACATGAAGCTGGGTGGTGGTGTTAGCTGTGAGGAGGATGCTAAGAGAATGCAGGGTGACTTGGATAGGTTAGGTGAGTGGGCAAATTCATGGCAGATGCAATTTAATGTGGATAAATGTGAGGTTATCCACTTTGGTTGCAAGAACAGGAAAACAGATTATTATCTGAACGGTGGCCAATTAGGAAAAGGGGAGATGCAACGAGACCTGGGTGTCATTGTACACCAGTCATTGAAGGTGGGCATGCAGGTACAGCAGGCAGTGAAAAAGGCAAATGGTATGTTGGCATTCATAGCAAAAGGATTTGAGTACAGGAGCAGGGAGGTTCTACTGCAGTTGTACAAGCCCTTGGTGAGACCGCACCTAGAATATTGGGTGCAGTTTTGGTCCCCTAATCTGAGGAAAGACATTCTTGCCATAGAGGGAGTACAGAGAAGGTTCACCAGATTGATTCCTGGGATGGCAGGACTTTCATATGAAGAAAGACTGGATCAACTGGGCTTATACTCACTGGAATTTAGAAGATTGAGGGGGGATCTTATTGAAACGTATAAAATTCTAAAGGGATTGGACAGGCTAAATGCAGGAAGATTGTTTCCGATATTGGGGAAGTCCAGAACGAGGGGTCACAGTTTAAGGATAAAGGGGAAGCCTTTTAGGACTGAGTTGAGGAAAAACTTTTTCACACAGAGAGTGGTGAATCTGTGGAATTCTC
This sequence comes from Hypanus sabinus, assembly GCF_030144855.1. NCBI lineage: Eukaryota > Metazoa > Chordata > Chondrichthyes > Myliobatiformes > Dasyatidae > Hypanus > Hypanus sabinus. The sequence continues at coordinate 135,990,801 of NC_082709.1, read as the reverse complement.
TGCCCCAGGAAACAGTTGAGGCCGGTTCATTGGCTATATTTAAGAGGAAGTTAGATCTGGCCCTTGTGGTTAAAGGGTTCAGGGGATATGGAGAGAAAGCAGGTACAGGGTTCTGAGTTGGATGATCAGCCATGATCATACTGAATGGCGGTGCAGGCTCAAAGGGCCGAATGGCCTACTCCTGCACCAATTTTCTATGTTTCTATGTTTCTAATAGTCAATAGACAATAGTCAATATTGTCTCAGCAAAGAATTGATAAGTGCCATAGCTTGCTTCTAAATTTCCCTTTCTCCTCTGCAGAATTTTCAGGGCCCATTTTGTTGTGGTAGTTAAAACAGTTAATCTTATGAAACAAATTTAGCCGCTCCCACATGGGAGGAGTTCACATATTGTACAAGCAGCGTTATCAACAAAGTTCAATTGAATATCCTGCATGCTGTACTCCTGGTGTGTCCTCTCCACTATCCATCATATTGAACACAATTAGGTGTCAGAAGTGGTTGATCATTGATGAATTGGTGCTACAGACCAAGAGAGACCCCTGCCAAGGAAGAATTTACAGTAAGACTCTTCTCATTTGTATTTATCTATGAAAAGTATCCAAAGTCTTATCACTGTAAACTGCCTATACTAATTGCTAATTGTATACACCATAAGGCTGAGCTGAGAACTGGCCAGATTGCTAGGCAACACTTTCAAGCTGCACCCAGAAGTGGATAGATCGTAATAATCAGTGGGCCACTAGCCTGACGAAGTGCACAGAGACATCGGCACAGCTGCGAAGTCAGTCAGACTCTCAGGGAGAGAAAAGAAGACTTTTGTAATTCAAATAAATAAAATGATGCATAGAAAAGCGAACATACAGGAAAATTGAGCAAATGCCTACAGTACCTATATCTACTTGCCTAACAAAGCCTCCGGATACATTTGTTCTCTCTGAAACAGGGTACTTAGAAAGATTGCTCAGTTACTTTGAGAGATTGAGGGTTGGAAGCAACCTCATGGAGGCTTCAAAAGACCATCGAGTAAGCACACTGCACGGGTGACAAAGCAGAAAACATCATGGGTGGATCAGGACTGACAGATGCTCAGAAAAAAGGAGTACAAGACAGTGCAGGAGAATTTCAAAGAATATTTCACAGGAACGCGTTATGTGATGTATGAGAGGGCAAAGTTTAACTCCAGAAAACAGGAGCCAGGTGAAAGTGAAAATGACTTCATCACAGCATTGTATGTTCTGTCAGACAATCGTGTGCATATGGAAATCTGAGAGATGAGCTCATTAGAGGCAGGATTGTTGTTGGGCTGCTGGACACCAAATTGTCAGAGAGATTTCAGTTGCAGGCAAATCTCATACTAGAGAAAGCTATTAATATAATCAGGCAGAGCGAAAATGTTTGACAGGAAGAGGCAGAACTCAAGCACCAAATCTGTGCTGAAGTAAAGTTAGAAGCTGTACAAAGGGAATGATACAAACAAAATGCAGTGAGAAAGACTACAGATAGATGTGACAGTAGAGCTCAGCTCAAACAAAATAGACAAGTGAACCAAAGAGCAGGTATGATGTCCAACCACAGGAGATATGGCAAGTCTCCGATCCATATCAGAGAACTCTGTCCAGGAAAAGAAGTGAAATGCCTCCAGTGCAATCATGTAGATTATTATAAAAGCCAGTGCCACGCAAAAACAGTTCTTCAGGAGGTCAAAGAAGACCATAATTCAGACAAAACGAGAGTTTTCCCCCGAGCTCTAGATTCAAATAGACAAGGCTGGTGCTCTACATTTCAGTTGCAAAATGAGGTAATGACATTCAAAATGGACACTGGAGCAGACGCTACAGCCATCCCCAGATGTTTGTTCACAAATCTGGTGAAGGAAACTGGCATTATGCTGACCCCAACAAAGAAAGTGCTCATGGGGCCAGGGGAACAAAAACTCAGTATGAAAGGAATGATTACGCATTCCATCTGTAAAAATAACAAACATTAAATAAAAGGATGTCTACGTTGTTCAGAATCTCTTCTCACCACTGCTGGAACAATAAGCCATTGAGAAGCTGAATCTCAATGCAAGTCTGGATTCGCTAAACAATGTTCAGTGGTAGGAGTGTTGTTGACAGGCCTTGTTAAACTGAGGCCAGGAGTGATGCCCTACTCCCTGATCACTGCAAGGTGTATACCAGTCCCAATGAAGAACAATGTCAAAGCTGAAACTTGAGAGAATGGAGCCACTTGACTTCATAACCAGAGTGAATGGACCTACTGACTGGTTTACGGGCATTGTTCATGTTCCAAGGCAGATGGCACAGTGAGGATCTAACAAACTTGAATAATGCAGTGAGGTGGGAGAAGTTTATTCTGCTCTCTTTTTAGCATAAATTTGATATGCAAAGTTCTTCAACAAACTCAATGCAAATTCAGGGCTCCGACAGATCCATTTAGCTCCTGAGTCAGAGAAAGCTTTATCACACCATATGTATTTTATATCTTCCAAAGGACTCCCTTTTGGCATCTTATTAGCCCCAAAACTCTTTCAGATGAGGACAAACCAAATTTTGGAGGGACTGGAAGAAGTAGTCTGTCACATGGGTACTCATCTTCAGGGGCTCATGTGAGGAGCATGACAAAAGAGTGGAAGTTGCTTTGGAGTAAAGGAGACACTGGCTCTTCTGTGGGCTACTGAACACTTCAGCAGCTACATGATAGGCACTAAATTCCTACTTGAAACAAACCACAAGCCACTTGTCAGCCACTTCAGTTTGAAGCATTTGGATGACTTAACTCCACATCTGCAAAGATTCAGAATAAGACCTATGTGATATTATTATGTCATTAAACATGTCCCTGGCTAATCTTTCACAACACCTGACACTCTGACAAAGATGACATGCAAAGGTGAGTGGATGGAAGCTGACTCCATCCTCATGGAAGATACCAACATCTACTTAACTGAGAAATGTGAAAGCTTTCCTTCATCACAGTGTAAACAGGACAGAATTCATATTGAGAAAGGACTAAATCTGCAGTAAGGTCATGCAATACCGGATGTCCAGCTGCTCCAAAATCAACGCACAAAGTCAGATCTTACTGGCTTGAAAAATACACACTCACCATTCTTGGTGGTTTGCTGCAAAAGGTCTCCAGACTTGTCCTTCCTGGTTCTATGCACACGAAAATCATCAATCAAATCAACCAAGAACATCAAGGCATCAAAAAATGTTGTCCAAGAGCAAGGCAACCTGTGTGGAGGCCAGGTCTGAGCACCCACCTGGGAGGTTATATAAAGCAATGTGAAGCTTGCAGAAAACTGCACAAAAATCTTGCCGAACCCCTCAGTCCCACCGAAATCCCAGACTTGCCCTGGCAAATTGCAGGAACAGACTTTCTCAAGCTGAAAAGAGACAAATATCTTCTCGCCTTGGATTACTTCTCATAAAATGTTGAGTTGTCCAAGCTGTCCCATACATCCTCTGAGGCAGATATACAGCACTTGAAAGCTGTAATTGCTCACCAGAGACACTTGTGTCAGATAATCGTCCACAATTCAACTGCTCAGATTTCAAAGCCTTTGCTCGTTACTATGAGTTCAAACATCAGTCAAACAGTCCACAATACCTATAGGCAAATGTAGAAGCAGAAAGAGCAGTGCAAACTATTAAGAGTCTCCTACTGAAGGCAAACGACCATTACAAGGCTCTGCTAGCTTTATCACTTCATATCTCTTATGAATGGCTATGGTCCATCAGAACCAGTGACTGAGAACAAGCCTGTCAATTTTTCCTTCCCTTCTCCATCCTCACTTACTGGACATAGAAATTTTGAGACAACAAAGCTTGAGAAAATGAAGAGAATGCCACCGAAGGAACAGTGGTCTAGGAGCATGCAAGATGATTATTTGTGATCAGAGCATCACAAGGTGAAATCAAGTGCAACAGGTGTGCACTCTTGTGCCTTCAACGCCCACTAAAGGGAGAGAAAGAAATAAAGTGACCTGATCCTCATGATGAGGACCACCTAAAATAGGTGGACACACCTATTCAAGAACCTCCATCTGCTCCAACACTTCCAGGAACTTATACCAGATCAGTTTGTTTATCTGTCCCACTACAGAGATATATTCCATAGCCTAATAGCTTAGTGCAAGTGACTAAAGAGGCAGAATATTCCTCTCACTTTGTTCTGGTAGTCAATCCTGACCTTCACTAGATTTAGTCCTGATGAAGGGTCTCTGCCCAAAACGTCAACTGTTCTCTTTTCCATAGATGCTGCCTGGCCTGCTGAGTTTCCTCAGCATTTTGTGTGTGTTGCTTGGATTTCCAACATCAGAAGATTGTCTCTTGTTTGTGATTGCTCTTTTAGATTTATTAATTTCTTACAAGAGTTCTAATTTTGAAAACGTCTCACAAAATGAGACTGTTGTTTAAAAAAAATGAATAGGTGAAAAAAAGGAGGAAAACAGTGAGTGTGTTAAAACAAAGAGAAAAATGGTTATTATGTTGGCAATTCTTTTTTTATACAAAAAAAAGTGAGAAACTGTTAAAATCAAAGAGAAAGGCGGTTAAAATGTTTTCAATTCTTTTTCATATTTATGTAAGGAGCATAGGTTATGTGCTATGGGTAAGGTGAACCGAATCACTTAATTTCAGTGACTATTATTTCAATGCAGTTCTATGGACAAGAAGTACATACTTAGTTTTTGCTTTTTTTTCAAGAGGGAGATGTTGTGACAGTTAATATAACTATTCCTATGTCACTCAGTTAGCCGCTCCCACATGGGAGGAGTGCGCATATTGTATAAGCAGTGTTATTAATAAACTTCAGTTGAATATCCTGCATGGTGACCTCCTGGTATGTCCTCTGTGCTATCTCTCATATTAAACACAACAAATTTCAGCACACTAAAACCCTCATCATGCTCTTGTTTCCTCAGCTCAAGCATTTACATATATTCTTGGCCAACTCCTATTCTTGTATCCTTCATATACCTAAAACATCAAAATTCCACTCCCTTGTGCATGCTGATTTACTGCAGTTCCCAATAGTTTTAAATTTATCATGACTTTCAAACTATTTGCATTTATCTCAGTATCTTCCCATATAGTAATTAGATATATGCATTGTTTTTGTGGAATTGACGACCTGGTTTATGTTTGTAAATGTTTAAGCAGGCTGGGTTTGCAAGAAGTTGCTCAGTCCAGGCACTTAAACCATCCTTATCTACCCACAAGCAGTCACAGCCTGCCGACTTATGTTTCCCATGGCAGAGGTGTCTAGGACAAGAGGGCACAGCCTCAGGATAGAGGGGTGTCCATTTAAAACAGAGATGCAAAGAAATTTCTTAATCCAGAGGGTGATGAATTTGTGGAATTTGTTACCACAGGCAGCTGTCATTGGGTGTATTTAAAGCGGAGTTAATAGGTTCTTGATTGGCCACGGCATCAAAGGTTACAGGGAGTAGGGCTGAGCGGGGGGGGGGGGGGGGGGAAATAAAGGATCAGCTTTAATTGAATGTTGGAGCAGACTTGATGGGCCAAAAGGCCTAATTCTGCTCCTGTGTTTTATGGTCACTTTTTCCTGACTATTGTTCAAGAGGTGACTTTGCTTCATGTACCAAGTGTGAGATTTTGTTCAGAAATGCAACGTTTCCGATGCCCTTGCAGTCTTGGCTTTTACTTTTGATGGATGGTTCTCTCTTCCCATCATCTGTGGCAGCAGTTTGCTCACTTTCACCCTTCTCCCCATGAAATTTAGGAGTAAGCTCTTGACATGAAGAAGGGACATTACCAATAAACTGGAAAGATAACATTTTCATATATTAGTTTACAATATACATACATAAAGATGGATTTCAGATTTAAGATTTCCTTCTGAGTCTTTGGTTTTTGCCTAATCTACATATGTTTTCTGAAATAAGCAGTTATTGTTGTCTTCAACTGGATTAGAGATTTCAAATTATCAAGCACAAATAAAAATACAAATGGCACATAAGATGTGTGAAATATTTATTCTTTTTTTTGGGATCCATTAAGTAAATCTCCAATTGCTTATCAGGACAATCAGTATCCAGGGCCTCTAATTAATTAATCATGAATCAGAAAATTGAAATCACTGATAATCTCAAGACAAATAATAAGATCATCTAAAAATAATGTAAGACACAACATGGCATTATGCTGATAAAAGAAAGCATCATGTTCAATCTGGGATCAAGATGTGATTCAGACAGGATAGAAGATGAATTTCACATAAATGATGCAGAATAAATACAACACATTAAAATGACCACATCAATTATAAACTAGAAGTGGCGTAACAACAGAACAAAGTGGAAAAAATACATAGCTACCTACTGGTGAATGATGACATTATGGAGCCCATGCATCAACAAACAGAAGTGACAGAAACTGAAAGATCAAGCCAAGATAATAAAGAGACTCCAGAAATAGAACCGACATTAGACAGGCATATAGGGGGAAAGAATAGTACAGGTCCAAAGGGCTCACATTTCTGCAACCATTATACAACAATATAGAGTTAAAAGTAAAATTATTTTAATATGAAATGAAAGAGATTATATTTACATAACACCAAACTGCATCTCAAAGGGGTACACATAGAATTAATTGCTATGCCTTTCTAAACATTCCTGGATCTTTAAAAGTATCAATCACAAAACACATGACTCGTTCATCTATTTCTGATGCTGTTGCTTGACAGAGTATTGTTGGATAAGACTCCCTCTTCTCCATCAGTTGTACCATGGGACAACTAACACCAACTATTATTTTCGGCCTGAGTTTATCATCCCATGATGACATGGCAGTCCAGCACACCCTCAGTACTGCACCTGACTGTCAACCTAGATTTTGTGCTTTGGACCTGCAATGAAGTTTCAGTGATATTCTGTCTTACAACAAAGTATGATAGCCATATTTGAGTTCAGGGTGTATTTATAGTTTATTGCAAATTGATTCAGGTTTCTGTGTATAATGTATTGATGGTGGTGTTATTTCATCACAGAAGCTAGAAGTTCTATTTTGTTTGTGTTCTGTATACAAGTTTTTCTTGTAAAAGCTGTAGATATAGAATAGTTCAGGTGATTAAAAATACAAAAACAGGCAATTGAAAATAATGACTTTTAATTATAAATTAAACAGGAAGAAAATCGAATAAAAACTTCAAAGGTGAAATAATGTAAACAAAAAAGTAATATTGATAATTATTATTGTGTTATTAATATGTAATGTCAAATAGAATTTTATAATGTTCTTGCTATGGATTGTGGAAAGATATGTGACTACTAATGAATGAATAATTCTTTTTCAATTTATAATACATAGTTAAGACATATAAAACACAAGCTCAGGTTTAACTTCAGCTCTGTGTGTTTTTTATGCTTCCCAATCATATACTCATATCTCTCCCCAGATGAAAGTGTTTATTATACCACTGTATATTTTATTTCCAAACTTTATAGATTCTCTGTGGTTTGACATTCTTGGTATGAAAGAATAACTGGAGACCTTAATTGTATATGCAGGAATATTTTATGATTTGGCACTAATTGAACAAGTGTTAACATTTTCTCATTTTATTTAACATGTAGTTTGCCAAAATGTTGCAATTAAAATGTTAATCGCAGCTCTTATTATGGGTATTATTGTTTTAAATGCTAAGAGAATTGCAGTCTTAAGTCAAAGTGATTTTGCTTCCAGCTATGCCTAAAGTATTTGGATTTAATGTTGAGAGATTCCCACAAAAAGTACTAGGATATTTACTTCTGATGGTTGAGTCTCGACCAATTTTGTGAACTCAGATTAGTTGGGGAGAAGTAAAAGTTCAGGTGAGTTGGCCATATTGTAGTTGACAGAACTAATATTGAAATATTAGTTATTTCAGCTACATGAATTGTTTGTACACAAGAAACTCAAAGCAAGTAAAATAAAATGTGTGAAACATTTATTCTAGAATTTATGGCACAGAAAGTAATTTTGCTTTATTGTTGTACAGTACTTCAAACTGGCTTAAAATTACAGAGTAATAAGTAATTTGGAATGGTCAGATAGAAAGGTCTATTCAAGGTAACAATTTTATACAGGGCTAAATTTTAGCTCTCAGCAATGTAAACTTTTCCCTTTTGTTGGTTGAAAGATTGGTTCTTTTCAATCATTTCTGAGATGTGAACGTCATTCATAATACAAAATTTTGTCCCTCTCTAATTATCCTTGAGTTAGTTTAGTGCTCCATGTGGAGAAGATAAAATAAATTTGAGAACTTTGTTATATTAATGAAAGAATAACAACATAATTCCAAATTGCAATGTTGAATGGCTTGGAGCTGGTGATGTTTTTATGTGTCTACTGCTCTTGTCTTTCTTTTTGATATTGTTTCCAGATTTCAGAAGTGGTAACAAAGAGACATCAGAGATATGCTATAGTATAAATTGCATAGCTCAGAATTTGAAAGATTACAGATGATGGGGATTTTTGTGTGGGGGAGGTGGAAATAAATTATTTACCTTAATTGGGGGCTACTAGTCATTTGCACTGCTTTGTCCTGCATTTTGACAAGCCTTTTGAGTGTTGTTAGAGCTTCTCTCACTCACTCACTCATATCAAAGGTCAAAATGCTTTGAGGAATTAGAAGATGAGACCATGACTGCTGAATACTCAATAATTGAACTACTGTTGTTGCCACTGAAGTTTGGGGGCAAATTTAACTAAATTTATGTTCATTTGTTTGAATATAGTATATTGATGATTGAGGCTAAGTAATGACAATGTAATTGAATATCAAGAAAGTTCCTTGGACTTTGACTCTTTGGATTTGGTATTGGCTGGCACGAATATGGAACATATGCTGCATACCACTTATGTTATTTCTTCAGTTTGTCCAACTCTTGAAATAAGTTGGCACAGATTCCTTCATTAACTGAGAAGTTTCAAATGGTACACACTTGTGTTTAATCATCAGCAAACATCTCCAAAAATAATAAAGTAACAGAAGTTAGTTGGTCCCAAGGTACAACCCTGAAAACATCCCGCAGCACTTGGTGCTGGGGGGCTGCAACTACTGATCTTCTGACATCTTGCAATTTCTTTGTACTGAAACATCTAGAGGGAGAATAAAGATTGTCTCTTGATTCTGATTAGTTTCACATTTATTAGTCCTCACAGATTGTAAAACTTGGTTAAAAATTGCCATGTAATCAAGGGAAATCATTTGTCCCTTACTTCGGTTGTCCCTTACTTAGGTTAGAACACTATGAGTTCTGGAAGCAAATTGTCCTGAAGGAAACTAATCTAAAATTGATGAGCATGTTAGTGGTGAGTTAGCATTATTTAAGCATTAGCATTAACCTTTCTAACACAAGATTACTTCAGAGTTGGTGAATAATTGGCAGATAAGGCAGTTAGGTGTCACTTTTGTTGCTACAGTAAAACAGCTTGTTTGGATTACATCTGTACTGGAGTACAAGTCTTCAGTGCAGTAACCTGGATGTTTATAGTGAACCATTGTATTTGCTGCATCTGCGTGGTATCAAATAAACCATTTGATAGCTCATTTAATGTTGGGAACTCAATAAGGTACAGCGGTGGATCTATCTGGCACTTTGAATGAAAGTAATGCAGACACCAGCTTTGACTTTTGCACTTGTCATGCTCAGTTCCACCTTCATTGAGGATGGAGAGGGTCCAGAGGAGGTTCACAAGGATGATTCCAGGAACGAAAGGGTTATCATATGAGTATCATCTGATGGCTCTGGGTCTGCACTCACTGGAATTCAGAAAGATGAGGGGGGATCTCATTGAAACCTTTCGGATGTTGAGAGGCCTGGACAGAGATGATGTGGAGATGATATTTCCCAGGATGGGACAGTCCAGGACAAGAGGCCACAGCATCAGGATAGAGGGGTTCCTTTTCAGAACAGCAATGTAGAGAAATTTCTTTAGCCAACTGGTGGTGAATTTGTGGAATTTGTTGCCACATGTAGCTGTGGAGGTCAGGTCATTGGGTGTATTTAAGGCAGAGATGAATAGGTTCTTGATTGGACATAGCATCAAAGGTTATGGGGAGAAGACCAGGAACTGGGGATGAGGAGGAGAAAAAAAACGATCAGCCATGATTGAATAGTGGAGTAGACTCGATGGGCCAGATGGCTTAATTCTGCTCCTATGCCTTATGGTATTATGGTGTTATGTTTGAGCCTCTTTCTCCAACTATAATGTATTTAGTTCCCCACTGTAACTGTAATTAGCTTTGCCAGCACTGCAGAGTTTAATATGAATTGATGTTTGTCTATTGACCCATTATTATTTTCTCTGTGCACAATGTGTGGATGAGGTTGGCCTCTCCATTTTAGATGTTACATCTGTTATTCTTCTCTCAGTGCTATTTGGTTCTCAGCTTACTCACTTGCATAATAACATATCACACCATGAGTTCACTGACTGTAGTGATGAATAATTCTGTTGCTTGTAATGGCCACCATGGAAGGTCATATTTGAGCTTCTGAATCTGTTCCATATATCATGATAATCATGCCAAAATACACAAAGGTGCACCCAATGTTTCGATGACATTTCTTAAATGTTCTCAGGAACCAGCCAGCATTCATTCCAACAAAAAATTAATAGATCTAACTCCAGCAGGCCAATGAGTGAACACAAAATCAATTTTGGCTTTATCTCATATATTGATTGTCCAGCATCTGCTGCTTTCCTCATCTTGCTATTGAACTCAAAGAATTGCCCACCTCTTGGTGATAATGTCCCCCATTGAGATAATATAAGATAATAATATTGAGATAATATTTTTTTCTTGCTAGTGAGTTTAACATAGGGGAGGACTGAAATCTGAAACTTGAAATCAGCAGGATCTTTCCTCATCTATTTAACTCTGGCAATGTGAGATTTAAAGGAGACCAGAGTCAATGTCAAGGATTCCCAGGACCACTCTCTCCTGACTATGCATTTGACGGTTCTTTCCTGAAACACTTGTATTGTTCAAAGATTCAAAGTGCATTCAATATCGAATGCATTCTGAGATTTGTCCTCCTGCAAGCAGCTACAAAAGAAAGAAATACCATGGAGCCTGTTCAAGAATACATCAAACATGCAACATGCAAAAAAAAACAAATTGCACAAATGGCAAAAAGCAACCAATGTCGAATATCAAACTAGGAGTCCAGTAGTATTCAGCTTAGTTCAGTTCAGCACGGTGCCACTAGCCCACTATAGGCCATTCTTCACCAAAGTGCCCCAGTCCACATCAATTACCCCAACAAAACCGCTCAAAAACAGCAAAAAGAAAAGAACAACCAGCATCCAGGAACACATGTAACATGCACCTCAAAGACCCCCAAGACAAGTCCACAGCCTCGCTGATCAATCCTTGTAGCATGGATACCGAGACCCCTGTACTTTCCTCTGGCAGTAGCAGGTGAGAGGGATAGAAAGACCAATCAAGTGCAAGCAGATGGCACCGTCTGTCCTCTGGTCCCATCCTCATCAACTTCAACCTTCCTTGATGCCTCAATCGGAGAGAAGCAATGAAGTTGATCATGGGTTCACATCCTGCCTCCTGGCCACACAACCTCACCAAAGACAGCAAAAGACAGCAAAGACAGCAAAATGACAGATCACTTAATCAACCCAGAAACACTCCATCCAAATGCAAATTACAGGTTTCAATTGCACGCAGCTTAGAATCATATTTGAAAGAAGAAGTAAAAGAATTAGTTTTGTGAACTGTCTGCAGGATATCTCCATTGGACACTTTGTTCATTGGCCTCATCTTGAAGTATTCTGGAGTTATGTGAATACAGCAGATATGAATTCCAACAAGAACAAGGCTTCAGTTATTGTTGTATATATAAGTAAATTCTGGAGGTTTGCAATCAACTTTCAGATTTGTTTTGTAACAAATTTGTAACAATTTAGGCTGCTCCACAGACTAAGAGATTGAATATGCAAGAACTAAATGTTAAAATGTAGGCTTGTGTTAAATGGCTTGCATCAAACAAGGCAACATGGCCAGGTTATTTGTACATTTGTGACCTGTGTGCAAGCTGGCAGACCCAACGGATGTTGTTATTAGCATATCAAGCATGATCACAGATATAGGCAATCAATAGCTTCTGTGTACTTATCATATTTGTGTACTCAGAGACAGCCCTGACAACATTAATTTTGGGTGTCTGGCTCTCTGTTGACAAAAAGGTTCAGAATATTTGTGTTAATTATTTTCTCCCAAAGGTGTTTAAACCTTCACTGATGCCTTATCGAATCAATCAAATCAAATCTAGTTTAATTAGCATTCAAACCATACAGAGATACAGCCAAATGAGACAGCGTTCCTCTGGGGCTACGGTGCCAAATATTCAAAATATCAAACAAACATTCAAAAATAGTGAGTAACATAGTTCAAAATATCATGCAAAGAAGCATATTTACTCAAATAAAAACATTTATAGTCCAAAATGTTGACTGACAATATCCAGCAATTGATGGTACAGTTGCCTGGCAATGTACAGACCCATGCTATCGACTCTGTCATTCTTTCACTTCAAAACGGGAGACCAGTGAGGCCAGGTCCCATTTGACCTCAACCACACTGTCGCACTTCCATGTCTCTCACCTGGCCTATAGCAGCAGGCAAACCTGAGGCTTGAGGCCTAGTTCTCGCTGCAACTGAGGCTACACAGCTCCCTTGTCAACTGTTCTTCCACCAGACAAGGGTAGCAAGCCTGCAGCAACTTACATTACCACTGTCCAACGGAGCCATGTGATTGTAAATGAAATGTCTGAGACAATCTCCCACGGTTATACTGCACCAACTCCAATGTTTCTGAGTAGCTGACAGCAACACGGTCTGCAGACAGGTCAGCTCCTTCGAATCCAAACCAGCTGTTTTGACACATTGGCAGGCTCCTCTGATATCCCAATGGGCTCTAATTACAATTACAAAGCACTTCAACTGCATATCTGAAATGAACCATTTGACAACATAAAGTATTGAAGTAAATAAGCAATGTAATTGTAACTTCTAAAATTGTATTGAATCATCTGCTGTTGCCTTTGATCTTACAGATATAACAGTGTGATGTAATTTTGTGTTTGTGAGACTCTGCTGAGAGGGTTTCCAGAATGGTGCCAGTTTCTTATGCTGAATAATGACTTCTACATCACCAGCTTCAAACACATCCACAACAGAGTTTTTCTTCTCCTGTTTCAGGGTTTTATACAATGGACTGTTTTACTGAGTCACTTCAGCAAGTGTTTAAGAATCAGCCACCTTGCTCTTAGTTGAAATCGCATTTGGTCAGATGTGGTAAGGACTGTATTTTCTCTTAAGATGTCAGTGAAATAAAATAGTGTTATAAACTGTCATTAGTGGCATTAACTTCTTAATCCAAATTCCCAAGCATCTTACTGAGATTGATGAATCATGAATAATATTTGTATATATTAACCAAATATGCTGAAGATCATGGAATGCTGTAAAGTAACCTAAAATGGGGAAAATACATGCATAGATTAAAGATAAATTAATATCAATTTGAGATGTAATTGATAAACATAAGTTGTAATCAGCAAACTGTGCATGCTGAAACAAATAATGCAGTACCTAGAAATTGTTCAGAATAAAATATCAGGAAAGACTGAAGACTGCAGATCATTCTATCAGTAAAGCCCTGCACCTCAGAACAAGGAAAACAATGATAAATAACTCAACCAGAAATAGGCTTGAATATAGTATCAACAATACAAGAATCAGTTCTGACAAACACTAACAAAGCACAACAAATGATTCACAAGCAAAAATCAGCCACAGAACTGGAGCAGTAACATTGCATTGCATACAGATATTTAGGTCAGTTGCTAACCCAAAATGAAAACCATTCTACCCGCAGAAAATTGAGTGAACAGCAGCAAAAACAAATCTCAACAAAGTTTTGTTCTTTTCCAGACCAGAATATGACATTTTACAAACATTTGGATCAGGCATTCAAACACAGGGTCTGAGCTTATCTTGATATTTAGCTCTTGTCAGATGTCTATTGAATGATAAACTGTGCACACAAACAGAATTTGAATACAGAAACTCAACAATTCAACCAGTTCACATATGCACAATGTTATCCATTGCTTCAAAAATAGTTTAGATTAATCAAGTGAAAGGATTGTAGAAAAGCCTATTTGTAATTCTCCAAGGGAGCATATCTTGCAGAAAACTGATAGATAGAAATGAATTTCACCTGAGGCAAATGAGGATAAAAACTTATGTCTATTTTTTCAATATCTATTTGTCCTCAGTCAGTAGGAGTGCTAGCAAGTCAATGCTTTGTGACCTTTCATGGACACTGTAGGAGCAGCAGGGATAGTATGGGGAGGTATTCTCTGAAAGCAGATAGTGTCAACAATCTCAGCTGACATTTATCTGCAAAAATATCGGCTCACGTAAAGGTATGGATGCATCTTTCATCTATTGCAGTAGGGTACATTAGTTCCCTAGACAGTTATAATTTGATCTCAAATGAACCTTTGGTTATCCAGATAATCATGGAGTTCTTCCTGCACTTGACACTGACACTGTGGGGGAACAAGGGCTCTATAGAGTGGTAGCCATTGAGAATCAGAATACAGAAACAGACATTAAAGCCCAATGAGGCCATGATGATCGAGTAGCCATTTCCACTCTGCATGTTCAGCATTTGTGATCCTATAATTACCAACCTGTCAGGGAGTCTGATGTTGCCTTTAAGTCTACCTGGACTCCTCAAAGTTGTGCTGTGGTGGCAAACACAGAAACCAGGCCTACTAGGCCCAGAGCTGCTCAGACTCATTCTTCAGATCACTGAAAATCAACAGCGGTAATGAAAACCAGCAGTGTAGTATTTGGTAGGAACAAAAGTCAGATGAGGGCACAAAGCACTGAGAGAATGCATGAGAATCAGAATCAAGTTAATTATTATTGACTTATATGTCTTGAAATTTGTTGCTTTGCAGCAATAGTACAATGCAAAGACATAAAATCACTATAAGCTACAAAATAAATAAATGGTGCTAAAACAAAATGAGTAACAAAGCAGTGTTCATGGGTTCATCGATGGTTCAGAAATCTGATGGTGGAGGGGAAGAAGCTGTTCCTAAATCTTCAAGAGTGGGCATTCAAGTTCTTTTACCTCCTCCCTGATGGTAGTAACAAAAAGAGTGTCCTTACTGATGGCTGCTGCCTCCTGAGGCATCTTGAGGATGCCCTCAATGGTGAGAAGGGTGGTGCCCGTTATGGAAGTGGCTAAGTGTAATTTTTGCAGCCTCTTGTGATCCTATGCATTGGATCAATTAACTTGCTTTGATTCATTTATTGAGTTTATTTATTTTGTTCAACCTTCAGATTTTCATTGTGATGAAACGATAGCCTGAAAGTAAGCAAAAGCTGAATAAATATTTCAGAGACTGGGGAATGGAATGGTAGTTATTGATAATATAACTGGATATGATGATCACAGACAGTTTTTCCCGTAGCCACTTCTTTGTTTATTAGACTGCTTCAAGCAAAATACTGCGTGAGTGTTTGTTGCATGTTTGTTTGTATGTGTGTGCTCTTTTATTGTTATCTGTGTTCTCATATTTGTGTATCAAGTTTGGTCATACTGTGTTAATATGTGCATATGTCAACAGATGAAGACATCATGATGGTTACCAGGATACTGACATAATCATCATTAATTAACTGAACCTTAATGGAGACTTGATTCCCATTTAACGATAATACATCTCCCCAAAATTTGGTTTGAGTTAAATTCATTCAGCATCTGGCCTCCCAGTCGCTATAGCATTTAGAATCCCCAAGAAAGAAAGTACCCTTTAGCAACAAACATTAAAATATTTGGTGATCACTTTAAAAATGCCACTGTGCTGCTGTGTGCTTGGTCCTCGGTGTCTCTTTAACAAATGGGATTAGTTCCAATTTAACTGCACTGGTGTAAAACTCCAATTACTTGTTGATTTATGTGTCTCGTATCAGGCATGTGTAGGGTATGGTCTGCCAGTGGAGCTGATAGAGTATAACTAGGATTTCAGTGCTTGAGAAGTTGGCCTGGGAGAGATCACTGAAATTGATTTACTTGTCCTTTCAGTGAGTTTGGAGGTTTCTGTGGAGACAGCATTAATGGTATTTTTTTCCAGGGCCATGAGCTGCCAGTTGTAAATGAACTCAGAAACTTACAGTCTGAATTCTCTCATGGGAAAATTTTCCCACTATATAGAGGCAAAGGTTCAAGGATATGTTTACAGCCTCCTTGAAAGAGTGCAACATCCCCACTCCGTCTTGGGAGTCTCTGTCTCAGAGTTGAGAGAGACGATATTGAGAGCCTCATGGCCTTACATTGAAAGCAACAGAAGGAATGGACCATCTCACAACCTACCTATCAGCTCCCCCAGCTGTCCCATCAATGGAAGAGCCTGCAGTTCCAATATTGGTCTGAATAGACACCTCAGAAAGCACAAAGTGAGAAAGAAAGTTATCTATGATCTGAAGGTCAACATAAAAGAAAATAAGAACAAGGCTAACTGATGCCATAACTTGTCGACTTAACAAATTTTGGGCAGACTTTAGTACCACATCTCGCTGATGCGACTAAAGTGATTCACCCTGCAAATACATCTTTCACCATTGAGTACTGGTTCCACTTTAGGGTACCAAGCAATGGAACCATTGTGCTGAACTTTGAAGCCCAGATGTTGAAGCTGTAACTTTGTATCGTGATGAAGATGAAAAGTAATATAAAAATTACTGAGACAAAGTTTGAATAATATCTTATATACTGATTGTTTAATTACACCTTTGATCAAGAAGCATTTGAAAAATATTAAGAAAAGTCTAATTTAAGTGCAAAGTAGAAAGGTGTAAGAATTCCCATGGGGTTAGTGCAGCTCCTGATTGAGAGTGTACACTCAAGCTAATGCTTCAACCATTGGACATTTTGCAATTTGAAGCCTTACTTCCTATGATTTTTAACATTCCAGATAATTGTTTTGTCCTTCACAAGTCTACATTTCAGCCTTTTAAAAACGTTGAAGTGTCACTGTATATTCTGTTTAAAACATACAGCAAATTGGGAACTTTTGATATTTACATTTGCAATGTAACTATCAAGGTGAGCTAATGGATCTGAAAATGGATCATTTTTCTATTTCAGGTACTTCAGTATCAAGCACATCCATTTCAAGAACGTACAGCCACTGAAATGCTCAGTCATTTCTACTTTGCCAATATACCTCAGCCTCAACTTCAGAAAATCCCTTTATACCAAGGCAGTGTAATATTTTTCACATTCTGCAACAGCTATCCTGTGAGCTTTGGGTGAAATTGCCAATTTTGTGCCTGATTAGAGGAAATTCAGTTCACGGCCTATGCCAACATGAAGCAGGATTTAGACTCCTCAGCTTATTTTACAAGGGGACACCTTAGCAATCAGATAGAGAACACCCAACTCATTTTCAAAGAAATTTGAACAAAGTTCCTGCAGTTGCAAAGCCAGTGTACTCATATAGCGTGTGACCCAATCCTCATGCACACTGTTTATTTTTCTATTGTGGCAGACAACATTGAATGCAATTGTGGCCTTCGCGGAAAAACAACACCATACATTAGAGAATCTTTCAATAGGAAATATGATAGAACCTTTAATTTTCTCAACACATGATGCTAATAACATAACTAAACTGTGATACGAGATGTATGTGAGGATAGCATAATGATGAGCTACGACATACCGAATAGATAACCAGAATCTGTGTTATCAGTTGAGGATGCCTTAATATTTAAAAAGTCAGAGACAGAGATGTTAAACATCTTCCAAAAGGAGCTACAGCTACAAATGGATTAGAATTTTATGGGTCATTTATTGGATGTTGGATGATTATCCCCTAACATAACTAGAGAGCGTGAACAGTACTTACAATGTTCAATCAACATTTCTTTGATTGCGGTACATTGGAATGATAATACTCTTATTCCAACTGAGTTGTGTAACCCTGACCTGTTGGTCGATCTTCCATATAAATAATATTTCTAACTGATAGACAGATATATTCTAATGAGCTTCCAGTAGAAGTGGTAGAGGCAGGTTTGATATTGTCATTTAAAGTAAAATTGGATAGGTGTATGGACAGGAAAGGAATGGAGGGTTATGGGCTGAGTGCAGGTTGGTGGGACTAGGTGAGAGTAAGCATTCGGCACGGACTAGAAGGGCTGAGATGGCCTGTTTCCATGTTGTAATTGTTATATGGTTATATTATTGTGTGTATCAAGGAATAGCTACTCAATAAAATAATCAGAGTCATTACATTAAGTTTTAAAACTATTTGAAAGTGCTCTCTCCAGATAATATGGAATGCCTTTAATTTTCAAAGGGTCACAACATTTGATAATTATTATTGGCAGCCTGGCTTTTCATCCAGGCAGTCTTTAAGATAGACTTCATTGTTGGAATACGATACTTTCAAATAGTACCTAATTTCTAAGTTGCCTATCTCTGTAACATTTCCAGAATAATAGATGGAAGTATTTACAATCCAATTGGTTTTCTCTTTTGTAGTTTGCCAGCTCAAACAATTTATTTGCATGAATAGTAATTTTGTTTTAATCCTCATATTATTTTGCCTGGAATGAAAAGCTCTGGAAAGCCAAATTATATCAAATGAAGGGAGCAGATAAATGCAGCTGTGGATTTTTCTCTCTCAGGCTCATTCACAGTTACAGAAGAATTGTTCCTCAACTATTCATGCTTATAAAGACAGAGAAGGAGGCTATTCATTTATCAAGTCAGTGCTAGTTGCTGTATAACAAATTAACCAATTCATTATCATCAATACCTAGTCACATTCCTTTTAAAATCATTGTCGTAAAATTTCAAGTCTTAAGATCCATATCAGCCCTGCTATACCATAATCTCACAGTGACAGATTTTTTATTTTAACCTTACTTAAATTTCCCTCTCCATTCTCCTCTCTCCCTCTTTCCTGAAGACATTTTATTTTTATCCAAGCTAGTACTAATCATGATCCTCAATTGGGCTAACCATGCTTTTGTGATACTTCATAAAAGAAAACTTCAAATTTCCTGCTGTGAGAAGCCAAGGGGTTCAGTAATAAGCTGCTAAACAACAAACTGTGAGAGAAATGAAACAGTGAAACAGATGACTAACGAAGTTCCCCCACTATTTTCTTCTCTGAACTCCTGTACTTTTGCTTAAGTTCATATTAAAATGATAGCCTTGGCTCTGGGTTCCCCAACATCTCCAAATTCTTTACACTAAGATCATTATTGGGTTATTAACCCATTAATCAGCTCATCAAAATAACAGAGGTATTTTCTCAGTTGCATTGTTACTTAACTGCCGATCAGTGATTGATTTAAATTGTATTAAGGTAGAAGTAAGGCTTTCTCAAGATATAAAGCAGACAAATAAAGATGTAGTTTGAGCTGAATTTGTGCATACTCAAAGGTAATGGAGCAGGATTTATGATTCTTGGTCATGGAGTTGAATTGAATAGAAACCGGTCATTAGGCCTGTTATGTCTATTTTGACCATCATGCCAATCTATACTAATCGAAGAAGAAGAAGAAGAAGAAGAAGAAGAAGAAGAAGAAGAAGAAGAAGAAGAAGAAGAAGAAGAAGAAGAAGAAGAAGAAGAAGAAGAAGAAGAAGAAGAAGAAGAAGAAGAAGAAGAAGAAGAAGAAGAAGAAGAAGAAGAAGAAGAAGAAGAAGAAGAAGAAGAAGAAGAAGAAGAAGAAGAAGAAGAAGAAGAAGAAGAAGAAGAAGAAGAAGAAGAAGAAGAAGAAGAAGAAGAAGAATGGAGCCATCAGGAGGCTGTCATGACTATGTTTTTTTAGCAGGCTTTACTTGTTTTTACGAGGCCAAGTTGCTAGTTCGACGCTCAACCCAGCATGGATTGAAAGCATGCAAGGGAGCTGGTTGGATTCGAAGCTCCTAAGTCTGGCACTGATGCCACTACACTACGTCGGCTATACTAATCCAAGCTGCAAGTTAAAAGAGAAACTGAGGAGACAGTTGATTATAGATAGCAGAGTTTGACCTTAAAGAATTCACTTTCTCAATGACATAGGCACTACAGTCAGGAAGGGACGGTCTACATCATTACCAGAAGTTACATATCATCTGGATTGTTGCAGTTTGACCACTGAGGCAGCTGTAAATTCTACCCAAAATCTACAATGTTTGTAAAAAAAAAAGGTGCTTAGCTGGGAGAAAAGCAATACTGTACAAGAAAAAATATAGCTTCATATAAAGTGTTTCATATAATAACTGTTCTTATTCCGAAAACATTTTTTCCATATGAAGGAGTAGACCTTCCACTGGTTTCTCCTAGGCACCTGGCAGAGATCAGTAGAAACTCAAAAGAAATAAAGTGAATGGCTGATATTGGTTTCTTTGTCAATTGCTATTATGGGTATACACTCAAGGTTAAGTTTATTGCCATTCAAACATATATGAATGCCACCAAATGAAACAATGTTTCTCCAGACCAAGGTACACAACACAGAAAGTAATATTATCACAAATCAATAAACAAACAATAAAATATAATTATACCAGAAGTTTGGCATGTAGCATAAGTTGCATTTATGACACAAGTTCAAAAGTAAACCATTTAACTCTGTTGACACTCTATATGTGATGAAACCTGAGTGGTGGCAGGGAGTTCAGTAGTCTCACAGCTGGGGGAAGAAGCCATCTCCCATCTTAACAGTCCTTGTCTTAATGAAATGGTTCTTCCTGCCTGATGGTAAGAGATTGTTGGAAGCATGGGAGCAATCCTTGACAATGTTAAGGGCCCTGATAAATATCCCAGATGGGTGGAAGAGAGAGCTTAACATCCCGCTGAAATGACTGCTTTAGACTGACACTAATGTAAAACAAAAATATAAACAATAAAATACTTGGACTTTTGTTTCACAATGAATCACCAATACAAAAGTGCATTAACAAAGTTGTTAATTGACTGGATTAATATTGGGAGGACAGTTCATCAATTTGCAAAATGCAGTTTGAATGTAGCCGATGACTCAGTAAATAAATAAAATTTTCATTTATAAAGCTAGAATTTTTAAGCCAGGAATTTCCATCAAAAGTGAGGTATGGCATCCTTACCTGTTTGTGTCTCCAGACCCTCCAATGTTATTGATTCTAAACAGTTCAGCAACAATTAAGAATAGTCAATAAGTGCTGCTCTTGCCAATAACATCAACATTAAATATATTGTAAGTATATAGTTTAGGCACAAAATCACTACATAGTGACTTCAAACAGAGGAAATATTTAACATCAATCTGGAGATGCCTTCCATTTTTTCCTGACTATGCATGAACTTCAATTTCCTTGGGATTTTGCATGGAGCATCCACTTATTCTTTTTGTTTAAGGCAAATCAGAAAGATATTCTTAAAGTCTCTTCCTTTCTGATTAATGGCTGGGTCACTGTATTGGTTTATTCATCAAAACAAACATGCTTTGTGATGACTATACCTTTAACTAGCTCAACAAAAGTTTAGCCAGCAGGAAAACTTTTGTTATCATATTGTTGAACTATTAATCCTGCAGAGTTGAAGTATCTGCTGTTGGCTGTCAAGGCTGGACAATGCTTTTAAGTAATTCAACAACCATTATTAAACCAGTTCAAATGTGCTAAACATGGAATATTGCTAATGTTCTTGGATTGGTCACTACTTTAGTGTTCAGCAAAGTTAATTTAAATTACATAGTCATTCAACAATAGATAATAGACAATAGGTGCAGGAGTCGGCCATTCGGCCCTTTGAGCAAACACCGCCTTTCACTGTGATCATGGCTGATCATCCACAATCCGTACGCCATTCCTGCTTTCTCCCCATATCCCTTGACTCCGCTATCTTTAAGAGCTCCATCTGACTCTTCCTTGAAAGCACCCAGAAAACTGGCCTCCACTGCCATCTGAGGCAGAGCATTCCATAGATCCACAACTCTCTGGGTGAAATGTTTTTCCGCAACTCTGTTCTAAATGGCCTACCCCTTATTCTTAAACTGTGGCCTCTGGTTCTGGACAGCCCCAACATTGGGAACATGTTTCCTGCCTCTAGTGTGTCCAAACCCATAATAATCTTATATGTTTCAATCAGATCCCCTTTCATCCTTCTAAATTCCAGTGTATACAAGCCCAGTCACTCCAATCTTTCAACATATGACAGTCTTGCCATTCTGGGAATTAACCTCGTGAACCTACGCTGCACTCCCTCAATAGCAAGAATGGCCTTCCTCAAATTTGAAGACCAAAACTGCACACAATACTCCAGCTGTGGTTTTACCAGGGCCATGTACAACTGCAGAAGGACCTCTTTGCTCCTACATTCAACTCCCCTTGTTATGAAGGGCAACATGCCCTTAGCTTTCTTCACTGCCTGCTGTAACTGCATGCTTACTTTCAGTGACTGATGAACAAGGACACCTAGATCTCGTTGCACTTCCCCTTTTCCTAACCTGATGCCATTCAGATAGTAATCTGCCTTCCTGTTCTTATCACAAAAGTGGATAACCTCACATTTATCCACATTAAACTGCATCTGCCATGCATCTGCCCACTCACCCAACCTGTCCAAGTCACCCTGCATTCTTCTGACATTCTCCTCATATTTCACACTGCCACCCAGCTTTGTGTTATCTGCAAATTTACTAATGTTACTTTTAATCCCTACATCTAAGTCATTAATGTATATTGTAAATAGCTGAGGTCCCAGCATCGAGCCTTCGGGTACCCCACTAGTCACTGCACGTGAAAATAAGTTAGTTTTCACAAGAGTAAAGGAATCGTAGTTTATTGTCATTTTTCTGAGAATAGAAAAAATAGATAAGCAGTTAAGATCCCAATCTCAGTGAGCCAGTTCTTAAACTATTTTTTACACAAAAGCAATCAAAGCAGTCATTACACTTTTGAGTTCTTGTCCTGGGAAATAGCTCTCATTTTCTGTAATCTTAAATGGCAACACTTGTGCATTTCTCAAAACTAATTGTGAAGGAGAGATACAGCCAGGGTCATTCTGCTACCAGGATTTTCATCGATACCAGGGAAGAAGGAAGGCTCTGTAATAGAGTGCATCTTGAGTCTCAAAGATGTCCAATGGCACACAACTTTACTATGTATAGCAGCCTGCTCTTGAATTCAGAAACAGATGCCCAGTGCGATTACTGTCTCTTGTGGCATCAAGATATTCTGTTTTCATTTATGTGTGGCACACAAAATCTTTGGAACAAACCCTGCCCTTGTGCTTTTCTGCAAAAGGATGGCAACATTTGTGACTATTCCATACATCTAGGTGGTGTAGAGCAAAAGCATACTGGTCCACCAGTTAGTATGATGACGTTCAATTGTTGAAGTCTACTCTTTACAAGTCCTATCCAAATATACCTCTCAGGCAAATCATTCAGGAAGAATGATTCAATGATTGAAGAAGAGGCTGGTTGTGAGGGCACAAGAAATCCTGTTCTGGTTCAGTTATATGTGGTAAAGGAGTGAAAGAAGAATTGCAGGAAATAATGAAGGGTCTTTACTCTATTCCATCGATGCTGCTGTACCTGCTGAGTTCACTCAGCGTTTAGTGTGTGTCGCTTTGGATTTCCAGCATCTGCAGATTATTGCGTGTTTATGATTGCAGGAAATGAAGCAAAAACAGACAAGGATTGTGGAGGATGGAAATCTGTAGTTCAGAAAAATAGAAAATATATTAGTATCATCAGAATGTATATGAGAGAGATGAAAAAGCTGAAAGAATGGAAGGAAATAGGACAAGAAGTGGAAGCAGTAACGTATAAGTAAAAACAAACTGTTGAAGAAGATGGTCTGAACTGGGTTGAAACAAAATGTTTACCATATTCGTCAAGGAGACACAAATTGTCATTTTAGTATGTGAGCATAAACAAAAGACAAGTCGTTCTGTCTGATATATTCTTCTTGCTGTTCTCATGGTTATCTTGTTGCTGCAGAAATAGACAATGGACAGTAGGTGCAGAAATAGACATTCGACCCTTCTAGCCAGCACTGCCATTCACTGTGATCATGGCTGATCATACATAATCAGTACCCCGATCCTGCCCTCTCCCCATATCCCTTGACTCCGCTATCTAGAAGAGCTCTATCTAACTCTCTCTTGAATGCATCCACAGACTTGGCCTCCTCTGCCTTCTGGGGCAGAGCATTCCACGTATCCACCACTCTCTGGGTGAAAAAGTTTTTCTGCATCTCAGTTCTAAATGGCCTACCCCTTATTCTTAAACTGTGGCCTCTAGTTCTGGACTCACCCATCAGCGGGAACATGCTTCCTGCCTCCAGCATGTCCAATCCCTTAATAATCTTATATGACTCAATCAGATCCCCTCACATCCTTCTAAATTACAGTGTATACAAGCCCAGCCGCTCCAATCTTTCAACATATGACAGTCCCACCAGTCCTGTAATTAACCTTGTGAACTTTCGCAGCACTCCCTCAATAGCAAGAATGTCCTTCCTCAAATTTGGAGACTAAAACTGCACACAATACTCCAGGTGGGGTCTCATGACCTGACCAGTCATTCAAAGTAATCTTTCTTGCAAATTAATTTTGGTTAATGCAATGAAAATGTTGTGTGGCTGACTCCTTCCACTTCTCTATTGTACACAAAAATATATTCATTGCCTACATGATCACTCATGTTTTGTTTTGTAGGGTGATCTGCTGAAACCTGGATTCAGTTTTGTGTCTGCCTTTCTTGATCTTAAAATGGCCCTTGATTTTTTTCCATTGTCAGGGCATTATGCTCAAGTATTTTCAGTAATTCCTGTGTATTATACTGACAGTAATATTGTATTCAATTGGACAGCAGTCACAGGCTGGAATATGCTGTATACCCATAGGTGGATGTGTCCTTGAAAAGTCAGCAAACATTGCATATCATGGAAATCTGAAAGAGAAAACACATAATGGTCGAGATATTCATCAGTTTAGGTACTATCAATGGAGAGAGAATAAGTTAACATCTTGAATCAACAAGTATTCAACATTTGAAATCAAGCACCTTTATGTTGCAGAGAAGTGTCAGAAGAAATGGAATGCCTGTGAATGTCACAACCACGAACTCAGCAGATTTTGTAATTGCACTTGTGAATATGCATGTATCAGCTAACTATTATTTAATTATTGCAATATTTAACTCCCTTCTTTTCATTGTAGCATTTGTTGAGACTTGAGCAAAGCACAGTAACGTTACTTTGCCCGCTTGGAGTTGGGCTTGCCTGAAAAAGTGGATTATCAAGTCAACTGACTAGCAGTATTTGTATTATATTTAGATATTCCCTTCCAGCTGTGGTGTTGGCATCTAGTTTTCCATTTGAGAGTTTTACTTCATGGCCCTGTTTGGCCTAGTGTTTACTGTTTTCTTTTCCCTTAATTTTCTGTTTTCATTAAAGTCTGTGAACTATCAACCCGCTTCAGTGCCCCTCTCTCTACACTTTGGCTATATCCAAACACAGTGACAGCAAATCTCAAACACACACAAGATAGGCCCAACGGAGAGAGAGAGAGAGAGCAGCTGACCTTGGTCCTGAGACTCATTCCTCAGGTAGGAGATAAGCTGCAGGCAATTGAATTTGTTCTAGGTGAAGTCACTGATGCAATGAGGCAGATAGTCTCATGCCGACAAGCCCAGTCACATCTAGAGGGTTAGGTATCAACACTCGTAGCAACTGTTCAGCAGCTCACTGCAGACAATCGGAGTCAGGTGTCTGTGCTTCCCTCTCTCACAATCACCATCCACAAACTCACTGTGGACAACCTGTGTCAGCTGACAGCAATTAATGTTCTTGCCAACACAATTCAGCAGCATCTGGCTACATCATTCCCACTCCCAGCATCTCACAGGTCCTTTTCTGCTGCTCTGACAATCCCTGCCACTATTGCTCCCACACCTATACCTGATCCAGATCTGACTCCCGCTTTCAGACCATTACAGACTTGCACGTCCGGAAAAGAAGGGAGCATTTCCTCACTGGGTGATCCTGATGGCTGCCAAAATTTCATTAGCCAAAGCGAGCTGGCATACCAAGCCCAGTTTGGTCGTTTTGGTGATGATACGTGAAAACTGGACCTCCGCTCAGCCTGTTCAAGCCTTATGGGAGCAAGATACCCCATAGCAGAGTCATTCTGACATTCTATTGCAGTATTGAGGAGGGTTTTTGGCCTTCCAGTACAGAGTTAGGAAGCTGACTGACGACTCATGGACCTGCGCCAAGGACGAGGGATGGTAAGAGCCTGTGCAGTCAGATTCTGCACGCCTGCAGTAGAGATGAGTTGGAATGAGAGACTTCTCATCATTGCCTTTCAGTGTGGACTGAATGCAGGGGTCTGGCATGGATCGCTGCCCATGACGAGCAGGATTGTTTGGATGACCTGATTAATCTGACTACCCGAGTTGACAACTGGGTAACTGAGTGGCACAGGAAAAGAATGTTTCAAGCTTCCTACATGCCATCTGATCATTGTCTTTCCTTGCCCTTTCTCCCTCCCTCACCACCCAGCACCCAGTCCATGGAGGAGCCTATGTAAGCAGGGCGTATGTGCCTGTCTCAGGAGGAATGAGAGAGGCACAGGAGAACAGGTTCCTGCCTCTATTGTGGTGAACCAGGACATTCCTGGGCAGCATGTCCCAAGCATCCAGTAAAAGAGAATACTGTCAGCAGGGAGGGGAGTCCTGACTGGTCAGTACTCTCTGCAGTAAAAGCTTCCCCTAATTCTGTAATTCTCACAGCTTCATTCTTGTGGAGGTCTCAGACCCAGGAACTTAAAGCATCCATTGACTCTGGTGCAGCTGGAAATCTCAAGTATATCTCTCTAGCTTAAAGATGGGGAGTCCAACTCAGGAATTAAGAGAAAAGGTCGATGTCAAGGCGCTGGTTGGTTGACCTCTGGGCATTGGTCGGATCCAGCTTCCCACTCAACCCCTCCAACTTGTGTTCAAAAGCAACCATAGTGAACTCTCCTTCCATCTGGTTGATTCACCTGAATGTGGTCTTGGTCTAATTGGTCTCTGCTGGTTATCTCAACATAACCCAAGGTTTGATTGGTCATTAAAACACTCTAAGAGTGGGGACTGGCATGCCTGTCTACCTGTCTGGGTCCAGCTCAAGCTCTGTTCCATGAATCTCCTGCTGTGTCACTTGAGTATGTGGACTTGTCTGGGATTCTGGCTGAATATGTAGATCTTCTTGAGGTCTTCATTAAGAGGAAGGCTGCCTCTTTGCCACCACACTGGCCATACAACAATGCCATAGACTTACCCGGCACTAGTCCTCCCCGGGGCAGGCTCTTTTCCCTTTCTTGATCTGAAACGATAGCCATTGAGGAATCCATCAAGGAGGCATTGGCCACGGGGTTTATTCAACCATCAACCTCGCCGGCAGAAGTGGGCTTCTTTTTTGTGACCGAGAAAGATGGCAAATTCTGTCTCTGCATCAATTATCAGCCCCTGAACACCATCACTGTGAAAACCCGCTATCCTCTTCCCAAACTGGCATTTGCATTCAAACATCTCCAGGGAGCTACCATATTTTTTCAAAATTAATCAGTGCGATGCTTACAGTTTGGTTCGTATAAGAGAAGGGGATGAGTAGAAGACAGCTTTCGACACCTCTAATAGTCCCTGAGTACCTAGTGATGCCCCTGGTGTTTTCTAGGCCTAAGTTAGCGATGTGCAGAGGGACATGTCAAACCTATTTGTTCTTCTGTATTTAGACGACGTCCTTACTATTCCTGTTCCCATCAGGAATATGTCCAGCATGTCCAGAGGGTTCTGAGGTGACTCCTCAAAGATAACCTGTAGGCGGAACATGAGAAGCATGAGTTCTGTCACGACCAGGTGCGTTTTTGGGCTATACGCTTACTCCATCCAGTGTTGAAATGGACCCTAGTAATGTTCAGGCAGTTAGAGAATGGGCCAGACCATCTACAATCAAACAGATATGGCACTTCATGGGGTTTGTGAAGTTTTATCACTGCTTTGTTCAGAATTCCAGCTCTACTGTGGCTTCTGTAAATGCACTCACCAGGAAGACCTCGGCAGGATTCCATTGGACAAAAGGTGCCAACCAACCGTTTTCGGAAATGAAGTGCCTTTTCACCACTGCCCCAGTGCTGCCACACCCGGAACTATCACACCCATTTATTGTCAAGGTGGATGCATCCGATGTTGGCAATGGAGCTGTCATCTCTCAGCACTCGTCTGCCAATAACTGGCTGCACCCTTCTGCCTTTCTTTCCCGTCACTTGACTCTAACCAAGAGTAACTACGACATTGCGATCTGGGAACTTCTGACTATCAAGGAGGCCCTGGAGGAATGGCGACACTGGCTGGCAGGGGCAGAGCATCCATTCTTGATCTGAATAGATCACAAGAGCCTATCCTATATTCAGGATGCAAAAAGACCCTGCTCTCCTCAAGCCCAGATGGCTCTCTTTTTCACACAGTTTAATTTCATCCTCACCTATTATAGACAATAGACAATAGACAATAGGTGCAGAAGTAGACCATTCGGCCCCTCGAGTCTGCACCGCCATTCTGAGATCATGGCTGATCATTCACTATCAATACCCAGTCCCTGCCTTGTCCCCATATCCCTTGATTCCCCTATCCATCAGATATCTATCTAGCTCCTTCTTGAAAGCATCCAGAGAATTGGCCTCCACTGTCTTCCAAGGCAGTGCATTCCACACCTCCACAACTCTCTGGGAGAAGAAGTTTTTCCTCAACTCTGTTTTAAATAACTGACCTCTTATTCTCAATCCATTCCCTCTGGTACTGGACTCTCCCAACATCTGGAACATATTTCCTGCCTCAATCTTATCAAATCCTTTAATTATCTTAAACGTTTCAATCAGATCCCCTCTCAATCTCCTCAATTCCAGTGTGTACAAGCCCAATCTCTCCAATCTCTCTGCGTAAGACAGCACTGCCATCCCAGGAATCAACCTAGTGAATCTACGCTGCACTTCCTCAATTGCCAGAATGTCCTTCCTTAAACCTGGAGACCAAAACTGTACACAATATTCCAGGTGTGGTCTCACCAGGGCCCTGTACAAATGCAAAAGGACATCCTTGCTCTTGTACTCAATCCCCCTTGTAACAAAGGCCAACATTCCATTTGCCCCCTTCACTGCCTGTTGCACTTGCTCATTCACCTTCATTGACTGATGAACTAGGACTCCTAGGTCTCTTTGCATTTCTCCCTTACCTAACTCTACAACGTTCAGACAATACTCTGCCCTCTTGTTCCTGCTTCCAAAGTGGATAACTTCACATTTATTCACATTGAATGACATCTGCCAAGTATCTGCCCACTCACCCAGCCTATTCAAGTCGCCCTGTATTCTCCTAACGTCCTCTTCGCATGTCACACTGCCGCCCAGTTTAGTATCGTCAGCAAACTTGCTGATATAGTTTTCAATGCCCTCATCTAAATCATTGATATAAATCGTAAAGAGCTGTGGTCCCAATACAGAGCCCTGTGGCACCCCACTAGTCACCTCCAGCCAGTCCGAGAAACACCCATTCACTGCTACCCTTTGCTTTCTATCTGCCAACCAGTTTTCTATCCATGTTGAAACCCTGCCCCCAATGCCACGAGCTCTGATTTTACTCACCAATCTCCTATGTGGCACCTTATCGAATGCCTTCTGAAAATCTAGGTACACAACATCCACTGGCTTACCCTCGTCTAACATCCTTGTTACACCCTCAAAAAACTCCAACAGATTAGTCAAGCATGATTTGCCCTTGGTAAATCCATGCTGGCTCGGCCTAATCCTATTTCTGCCATCAAGATGTGCCACTATTTCGTCCTTAATAATGGACTCAAGCATCTTCCCCACGACTGATGTTAGGCTAACAGGGCGATAGTTCTCCTTTTTCTCCTTTCCTCCCTTCTTGAAAAGTGGGATAACATTAGCCACTCTCCAATCTTCAGGAACTGATCCTGAATCTAAGGAACATTGGAAAATGATTACCAATGCATTCGCAATTTCCTGAGCCACCGCTTTTAGAACCCTCGGATGCAGACCATCTGGACCCAGGGATTTATTAGCCTTCAGTCCTATCAGTCTACTCATCACAGTTTCTTTCCTAATGTCAATCTGTTTCAATTCCTCTGATATCTTATGACCCTGGCCCATCCATACGTCTGGGAGATTGCTTGTGTCCTCCCTGGTGAAGACAGATCTAAAGTACGCATTAAATTCTGTTGCCATTTCCCTGTTTCCCATAACAATTTCTCCCAATTCATTCTTCAAGGGGCCAACATTGTTCTTAACTATCTTCTTTCTCTTCACATACATAAAAACGCTTTTGCTATCCCCTTTTATATTGTCCCAGCAGCAAGAATACCAAGGCTGCCACTCTCTCCTGGCAGTTTGGCAGATCTGAGGATTATGCCAATCTAGAGCCCATACTTCCTTGCTCGTGTATTGCTGCTCCGGTGATCTGGGGAATATAGGCAGAGGTAAGGGCTGCACAACATTTGGATCCAGGCAGAAGTGGGGGACCTCCCAACTGGCTGTTTGTCCCTGCTGCTGTGTGTTCAAAGTGTTGGAATAGGGTCACTCCTCCTGTCTGGCTGGACATCTGGGAACTCAACAGTGCCAGGAGTTTATAAGGAGACAATTTTGGAGGTATTCTATGTCCCAGGATATCCATGACTTTGTACTGCCTGTTCCACCTGTGTTCAGAACAAGACATCATGCCCGTGTCCCATGGGTCTACTATGTTCCCTGCTTGTGCCCCACTGCCCCAGCTCTCAGTAGATTTCATCTCTGGGCTACCCCTGTCTAATGGAAACACCACCATTTTGGCCAGTGTGGATCAATTTTTCCAAGGCTGCCCATTTCATTGCCCTCCCTAAGCCCCCCTCGGTCCGTGGTTCAGGCTCCACAGCTTTCCTAAAGACACGGTATCTAACTGTGGACCACAGGTCACTTCCCACTTTTGGAAGGCTTTCTGCTCTCTGGTAGGAGCCACGGCCAGCTTCTCGTCTGGCTTCCAACCCCAATCCTATGGCCAGATTGAGAGATTGAACTTCCAGTTGGAGACAACCTGCACTACCTTGCCTCTTTCAATCCTACATCCTGGTGCTCCCAATTGGTTTGGGCAGATATTGCACACAATAACCTCCAGTAGTCCTCTGCAGGTATGTCTCCCTTTGAATACCAGAAGGGGTTCCAGCCCCCACTCTTCCCTGATCAGGAGATTGCTGTAGGAGCTCCTGCTGCTGAACAGCTGATCCAGTGCTACAAGCGCACCTGGAGACAAGGCAGGGCTTCTCCGCTGCGCGCCCAGATACAACATACCTGGCAGGCTGATTGGCTCCACCGACAGGTTGGGAGAGGAGGTCTGGTTGGCATCAATGAATTTTACCCTGAAGGTCTAGGGTCGCAAGTTGGCACCGTACCACGCGGGACAGTTTGTAGTGGAAAAGGCTGTCAACAAAGTGTTGTATAGATTGTGTCTATCAGCATCACTGAAGGTCCACCCGGTGTTCCAGGTTTCCCAGCTCTAGCCAATTATTACCTCTCCCCCGGCCCCAGTCACCCCACCTCTCCCTCCTCCCCATTTGATAGATAGTTCCCTGCTCTATACGGTGCAGCACCTCCTGGCATCTTGCTGGGTGTGGGATAAGGTTCAGTAAATTGTGGATTAGGAAGAGGATGGTCCTGAGAACGTTCTTATATTCTGGCGAAGGACATCTTGGACAAATCGCTCATCTGGGACTTCCAGTGGCCACAGGTTTATTGTGCCTCAGGTGCAGCCCCTAGGGGCGTGGGTGGCCCTGTCCCAACCACAAACTCAGCAGAGCAGCAAATTCGGCAATTGCGCTCTTGAATATGCATGTGTCAGCTACTGGTAATTATAATTTAATTATTGGAACATTTAACTGCCTCTTTTTCATTGTAGTGCTTGTCAAGTCTTGAGCAAAGCACAGCAACATTATGCTGCCTGCTGCCATTTGGTCCTGCCTGAGAAAATGGACTATTAAGCTGTCTGATGCTGAAGACCGGTGGTATTCATTCTATATTTAAATATTCCCTTTTAGCCGCGGTGTTGGCATCTAGTTTCTATTTGGGAGTTTTACTTCATGGCCCTGTTTTCTTGCCCTTAATACATCATTTGCATTAAAGTCAATGAATTATCAACACTCTTCAGTGTCTCTCTCTCCGCACTTGGGCCATATCCGAACATAGTGACAGTAAAAGGTGAAGCCCAAGAGACACCGAAAGACACAAGTGGTAGTGGTTCAGGTTGAGAGAGTGTAGTGAAGGCCTGCTGTTGGCAACCGACTTATCTGCAAAGATGTAGATGCAGAAATGAATAGAGAGCTGTAAAAGAATCTTTGCAGGATTTGTGCAAGAAAACACTGCAGTTGCTGAAAAGCTGAAATAGAGAAGCAGTTGGGAATATTCAACAAGTTGTACAGCATCTCCTCACAGGGCACTTAACATTTCCTGCATTTCTATTCTCACCACTCCTTTTCCCACTCAAGGATAGTGTTTCTTGTGTCCTTGCATTTCACCCTGTCAGTCTTTAGATTTGACAAATAATTTCCCATAATTTTGTCATAATTCTCCATGATTTTCCCATAAAACGTTAGAGCTACCCTGCCCATTTCAGTATTCTGACTGCACCATTCTTTGCGACTCCCTGGTTCACTTTCATCTCCTGAAAGACCTGATCCATTTCTAAAGGTACCTTTCAGTGTCACCACAACATTTACCCTTTTACTTTTTTTCTCCCTGCCAACCTTGTCATCCTTATCATCCAAACAGTATTTAGAAGTGGAGCAGCAGTTCATTTCCACTTCCGATTTAGTGTATGACACTCAGTGCTGACAATGTTGTTCCCTCTACATTGGGAAAAATCAAATGTCAAATAGTCCAGCATTTTGCAGAAATCTCCATTCATCTGGGAAGTGTGACTGTAAGTTTACAGTTGCCTTCACTGCAGTTCCATTCTGCCATCACTACATCTAACTTGTACTATTACACTAAAACAAATTTTATTTTAAACTTTTAAATCATGGCCATTGAATGACATTACATTTGGTCACTCAGTGTCATTAGAAATCAAAGATACAGACATAAACTTAATTGCTCATATGTCAGATTTCTGATGTTAAAGGTCCTTTTTGAGGACTGCACCAGCCAGTGAGTAGATTTAACTCATTGAGAGAGTACAGTTGTTTTTGACTAGTTATTTGCAACACTCGCCTCTAGATTTATTTAGCCATAAAAGTTGGCTTAGTTTAGAGGCAGGAACATGATTGTTGGGTATCAAATAGAGATGGGTATCAAATGGTAGAAGGATGATAAAATAACTTGGTTTAAGAAATTGACAAAGACAAAACATTAAGGGAAATTTTAGTTAAGCAATTAGTTTTCTTCCTTTCTGTGGGCTATTCTAGTTTTTGTCATCTTGCAGTCCTTTTCTTTACTTTGGCCAATTAATCTACTTTCCGACACTTGCATTATTTTATTACAAGCATCTCGTGCATAGTGATACACCAACAATAACTCTCGGAGACGTGAGGTGAGATATAGGCTTTTATTGGCTGGAAGAAAGAACAAGCAGCAAATGACCACCACACTACATCCTGGAGACTGAGGCTGGGGCTGTGTCTCCAATCGTCTTTATACCGGGGTCCGTGGGAGGAGCCACAGTCTGTGGGAGAAGCCACAGGTAGTCAGCAGGGGGGCGTGTCCAGACAGCTATATTTAGTTCACCACACATAGTAATTATTTACCCATCAGATTGATGATTGTTATAAAATGAACTATACTAGCTATAGCTGCAAATATATTTTATAAATATCAATTGCTTTGAGTATCTGAAGTTTTCTATTCTGTAATAAGTTATATTAGTTCCCAAAGCAACAGTGTCTCCGAGCTCCAAGAATGCACAAACTCCAATTGATTTATATTATATGTAATAAGCTTTTCCACATGGAAGAATAAAAGTGATCAACACATTGGTACAGCACGTTTTTGTAAAGGTAAACACATTTACAAAGTAATATGATTTGGCTTTGTACTCGTCTATGAACAGCAAATTTATGAAACAACAAATAAATTTGGTTTTCTTCCACACAGAAAAGCATAGAAAATCTGTAGACTTGTAGAGCAATGTTGGCTCTACAAGGAACAAAAATGCTCTCCTGCTTATGAATAGCCTATCTAACAAAACAGGGAAAGTAAATATGTATAAGACCTTAGTAATCAATTACTTCCAAACTTTTTATTTTATATACCTGATGATACCTCAACATCTCCGCCAAAGTCAGCATGAATTCATGACATGGCTGGAAACTGAGCCCCTGTTCTATTCACTTTATACCTATGATTGTGTGGCTAAGTAGAGTTTTAATGCCATATAATTTTTGCAGACAACACCACCGTTGTTGGCTGAATCAAAAGTGGTGATGAATCAGCATAAAGGAGGGAGATTGAAAACCTGGTTGATTGGGGCCACATAAACAACCTCTAACTCAACGTCAGCAAAACACCAAACAATCTCTCACTCAACACCATCTTATTATTGACTACAGTGGTAGGCCTCCGTTAGTCTCGATAGACCATGGATTTGTGCCTTGGAAAGTTCCCAGGGCGCAAGACTGGGCAAGGATTTTTTTTTATGGAAGACTGGCAGTTGCCCAAGCTACAAGTCTCCCCTTTCCACACCACCGATGATGTCCAAGGGAAGGGCATTAGGACCCATACAGCTTGGCACCGATGTCGTCGCAGAGCAATGTGTGGTTAGGTGCCTTGCTCAAGGACACACACACAGCCTCAGCCAAGGCTCGAACTAGCAACCTTCAGATCACTAGATGAATGCCTTAACCACTTAACCACACACCAACACTGACTACAGTAGCAAGAAGCCGGAGGTCCATGATCCAGCCTTCAATAGAGGATTGGAGATGGAGAGGGACAGTAACTATAAATGACTAGGCAGTACCTCATCAGAGGATCTGTCATCACCAAGGAGGCACAACAGAATCTCTACTTTCTTAAAAGTTTGTGTAGACTTGGCATATCACCTTAAATTTTGATAGATTTCTATAAATGCATGTGGAGAGTATCCTAACAGGTTGCAATATAGCCTGGTATAAAAACAGAAATGCTCAGGAATGGAAAGTCTACAGAAAGTGGTGGATGCAGCCCAGTCCATGATAGGCAAATCCCTCCCTACTATTGAGCACATTTACATGGAGGTTTGCCATAAGAAAGTAGCATCCATCATCAAGAACTCCCACCATCCAGGCAATACTCTCTTTTCATACTACCATCAGGCAGGAGGTACAGGAGCCTTAAGTCTCCCACCACTAGGTTCAGGAACAGTTACTACCTTACAACTATCAAGCTTCTGAACCTGCATAGATAACTTCATTCACCACAACTCTGAACTGATTCCACAACCTAAAGTTTCACTTTCAAGGTCTCTACAGCTCATGCCCTCAGTATTTTATTTGCACAGTTTGTTGTCTTTTTCACATTAACTGTTTGACAGTCATAGATTATTCATTGTTTATTCATAGCTTTTCATAAATACTTTTGTAGTATTTACATCTTTTACATCCTTGTAAATGCCTGCAAGTAAATGACTGTCAAAGTAGTATATGGGAAAATATATTTACTTTGATAATGTTTACTTTGGCTTTGAACTGTCAGTATTTTGCCTGGCAGTATACCATTTTTAAAAAAGTATTCTGAGAACATAGAAACACAGAAACCTACAGCACAATACAGGCCCTTCGGCCCACAAAGCTGTGCCGAACATATTCTTACTTTAGAACTACCTAGGCTTACCCATTGCCCTCTACTTTTCCAAGCTTCATGTATCCATCCAGCAGACTCTTAAAAGAGCCTATCGTTTCCGCCTCCACCGTTGCCGCCGGCAGCCCATTCCACGCACTCACCACTCTCTGCGTAAAAAACTTACCCTGACATCTCCTCTGTACCCATTTCCAAGCACCTTAAAACTGTGCCCTCTCGTGCTAACCATTTCAGCCCTAGGAAAAAGTCTCTGATTATCCACATGATCAATGCCTCTCATTATCTTGTACACCCCTATCAGGTCACTTCTCATCCTTTGTCACTCCAAGGAGAAAAGGCTGAGTTCACTCAACCTATTCTCATAAGGCATGCTACCCAATCCAGTCAACATCCTTGTAAATCTCCTCTGCACTCTTTCTATGGTTTCCACATCCCTCCTGAAGTGAGGTGACCAGAATTGAACACAGTACTCCAGGTGGGGTCTGACCAGGGTCCTGTATAGCTGCAACATTACCTCTCGGCTCTTAAACTCAATCCCACGATTGATGAAGGCCAATGCACCATATGCCTTCTTAACCACACAGTCAACCTATGTCGCAGCTTTGAGAGTCCTATGGACTCAGACCCCAAGATCCCTCTGATTCTCCACACTGCCAATAGTCTTACCATTAATGCTAAGTTCTGCCATCATATTTGACCTACCAAAATGAACCACCTCACACCTATCTGGGTTGAAATCCATCTGCCATTTATCAGCCCAGTTTTGCACCCTATTAATGTCCCACTGTAACCTCTGACAGCCCTCCACACTATCCACAACACCCCAACCTTTGTGTCATCAGCAAATCTACTAACCCATCCCACATCCAGGTCATTTATAAAAATCACAAAGAGTAGGGGTCCCAGAACAGATCTCTGAGGCACACCACTGGTCACCGGCCTCCGTGCAGAATATAACCTGTCTACAACCACTCTTTGCCTTCTGTGGGCAAGGCAGTTCTGGATCCACAAAGTAATGGCCCCTTGGATCCCATGCCTCCATACTTTCTCAATAAGCCTTGCATGGGGTACTTTATCAAATGTCTTGCTAAAATCCATATACACTACATCTGCTGCTTTAACTTCATCGTAGTGTTTAGTCACATCCTCAAAAAAATTCAGTCAGGCTCGTAAGGCATGACCTGCCTTTGACAAACCCATGCTGACTATTCCTGATCATATTATGCCTCTACAATTGTTCATAAATCCTGCCTCTCAGGATCTTTTCCATCAATTTACCAACCTCTGAAGTAAGACTCACTGGTCTATAATTTGCTGGGCCATCCCTGCTCCCTTTCTTGAATAAGGGAACAGCACCCAAAACCCTCCAATCCTCTAGAACCTCTCCCGTCCTCATTGATGATGCAAAGATCATTGTCAGAGGCTCAGCAATCTCTTCTCTCACTTCCCACAGTAGATTGGGGTACATCCCACCTGGTCCTGCTGACTTATCCAACTTGATGCTTTCCAAAAGCTCCAGCACATCCTCTTTCTTAATATCTACATGCTCAAGCTTTTTAGTCCACTGTAAATCATTCCTACAATCACCAAGATCCTTTTTCTGTAGTGAATATTGAAGCAAAGTATTCATTAAGCACACCTGCCATCTCCTCTGGTTCCGTACGTACTTTTCCACTGTCACACTTGATTGGTCCTATTCTCTCATGTCTTATCCTCTTGCTCTTCACATACTTGCAGAATGCCTTGGGGTTTCCCTTAATCCTGTCCACCAAGGCCTTCTCATGGCCCCTTCTGGCTCTCCTAATTTCATTCTTAAGCTCCTTCCTGCTAGCCTTATAAACTTCTAGATCTCTAGCATTACCTAGGTTTTGAACCGTTCACAAGCTCTTCTTTTCTTGTTGACTAGATTTGCAACTGCCTTTGTACACCACAGTTCCTGTACCCTACCATCAATTCCCTGTCTCTTTGGAATGTCTCTATGCAGAACCCCACTCAAATATCCCCTGAACATTTGCCACATTCCTTCCATACATTTCCCTGAGAACATCTGCTCCCAGTTTATGCTTCCAAGTTCCTGCCTGATAGCCTCATATTTCCCCTTACTCCAATTTAACCTTTCGCTAACTTGTCTGTTCCTATCCCTCTCCTATGCTTTGGTAAAGGAGATAGAATTGTAATCATTATCTCCAAAATGCCCTCCCACTGAGAGACCTGACATCTTACCAGGTTCATTTCCCAATACTAGATCACGTACAGCCTCTCCCCTTGTAGGCTTATCTACATATTGTGTCAGGAAACCTTCCTGAACACACTTAATAAACTCCACCCTATCTAAACCCCTCAGTCTAGGGAAATGCCAATCAATATTTGGGAAATTAAAATCTCCCACCACAACAACCCTGATACTGTATCTTTACACCTTTGCAGAATCTGTCTCCCTATCTGCTCCTCGATGCCCCTGTTACTATTGGGTGGTCTATAAAAAACACCCAGTAGTGTTCTTGACCCCTTCCAATTCCTAACTTCCACCCACAGAGACTCTGTAGACATCCCCTCCATGACTTCTTCCTTTTCTGCAGCTGTGACACTATCTCTGATCAACAGTGCCACACCCCCACCTCTTTTGCCTCCCTCCCTGTCCTTTCTGAAACATCCAAAGCCTGGCACTTGAAGTAGCCATTCCTGCCCCTGTCTCCAAGTCTCTGTAATGGCTGCAGCATCATAGCTCCAAGTGCTGATCCACGCTCTAAGCTCATCCGCTTTATTCATAATGCTCCTTGCATTAAAATAGACACAGCTCAAACTTCTCCTGAATATTAAAAGATATTTGACGCTTTCTCGTCATGGAAGCAGATGGTCTTGTTCTCTTTAATTATTAATCCTCATATATTGATATATTTTTTAAATCACAGCATGGCATTCAATGATATTGGATGATAAAAGATACTGATTGGCACTTTACAAGCTTATTTTGTGGGAGAAGAATAAAAGAAAGAATAGTAATCTTGCAACTCAGTCTTCTTCCTCTGTTGTCAATCTCAAAAGGAGTTATTAATGTCAAAGAATGATAGGAAATTTCTTAAAAGCATCCTGGAGAGAAAACAGAATGTGGAACAGCAGTCGTAAGCAATTGGCCACAGTTAATCATTGTAAAATAATTGTGTGATTGGCCACAGTCCCAGAAGAAATGTTTTCTTTTGTTCCCAAGCATTTCATTCCAGCAAAACGTTTCAAATTGAGATAGCATTTGGAAACATACATTGCAAAATTGGTTGTTTTTGCAGAAATCCACTTTAGTTCACTGCCTAGCATTTTTTTCCAGTAGCTAATGCCTATAGAATCAATGTTGATCCCCAGGGTAAGTTCCTTTGAACAAGGATTAGTTTTGTGCATCTGTACAGAAATTGGACTGAAGTTATTGTTCATAAGCTATAATATTGCTTTCAAAATAAGTTTTACAGAGTTTTATCTAGTTTGCCAATCGCGTTAACAACAGGCAGATTCCTGTACTTTCTTAAATCTTTTTATATTAATAAAGGACTGAGGCTTGTAGTTGTAAAGATTGTAAAACTATCAGTATTTGCTGTCATTAGATTGCAGCACAGACATCTGGCGTATACACATAAGATGCTCAGAATGGAAATCCATATTCTTGTATCAATGATACCCTGCTCCTCAACTTTATTAAAACACACAACATAGAATCAATAACCTTATAAGATCTTTGACGTTTTATGTATCATTTTCACTGTAAACAAAAAAAAACAGAAGTCCTTTATTCTTTGAGGTGTTACTGTACTTTGAATTGTAAGCTTGTTTAATGACCTCGGCAGCAGCTTCCCAGTAAAACAGCCAGATGGCACATTGGTAGACGCCCAGTTAATACGGCTGCAAATAACAGTTATAGATGTCAGACTTGCACATTTGGCTTCTGCACAAATCTTCAATAATGTGGCCTGAGAAAGTCCACATAGATTCTTCATTATCCTTAAAAGTGACTGTCCATGAAATGAGAATCTCATACTTCTGAGGCCAATGTGAGCTTCCACAGGCTTTATTGGAAGGATGCCTCACTTTCAGTTACAGCTCCAAAAGCGTATGATATCGCGAAGAATCAAATGAGGTCAAAACAAACTAATGCTTCATTATGTTATGCAGAAGTTGTGGTTTTTCTGCATCCAGATTTTTGAGTGCAATCACTGCATGGAACCAAAAATAGAACTGAATGTTTGATTGCTGGGTATGATTTTTGGCGCTTCCCTGTCCTGCATGTGAACATAATTAATAGAAACTTGGTAAGTGATTACTTTGTTCTGGGGGAATGGCCAGTTCTGTGAGTAGGATTGGTTTTTGGCACAGTGTGTTCTGAACTAGGCAAAAGATTGTGCAGACTTAATTTATGATTGATGTAATTCATGATTGGCCCTCCTTCATCTTTTGTGCTAGTTTGGCGAGTTTTGGAGAATTACATTGCAAGTACTGGCACAAACTGAAGGTAAGACATAGCATAATCTTTAAAAAAAGGCATTGAGACCTTTGTTTGAAATACTGGAAATGGAAAATCTTTAGAAATATATTTATAACATCACCAGATTAAACAATAAGATGGAACTTTACTCCTTAATGATTTGTTGAAGCTACATAATTTTATTGGTTGTGAAACTAATTTGTTCAAAATACAGTGAAATGACTTGGAAGATAAAATAAGGTAAGCTTTACTTACAACATTGTAAGTAGATACATCATTAGTTGCAACTCATGCTGTTCAATTGAGAAAACAAATCAACCATTTCCCAGCTGCTCCAAGGCAATCAGCTTGATTCTATTCACAATTTTCCTCCCTCTGAGTCAGGTATTGGTGCGCTGAAGGCTGAATCCAGCAGATGAGTTGGTGTTCTAGTTCATAATTGGGAACTACTGCACTGTCATAAGTACCATTCTTTTGATATCATTATTCAGGAGAGTATTGAAAACTTTTGGACTTATTTAGTTCGCAGCCTGAAGTTAGTACCTAGATTATAAGTAAATAAATCTCTCAAATTAATATTTTGCTTGAAACAGATATTGGAAAGTCAGTTCTATTCACCTACAATTGATGTTTTTGTCAGGATTTTTATTTTGATATAATAAAAATATATTTAAGACTCTTATTGGTTTGAAAATGAGATATGATTATACTTCAGTTAACAGAATAATACTTAAAACAGCTCAAACTATTAATAATATACAAAATATTTGGCAGAAAACAATTCTTCAAATAGTGAAACTTCAAAATGTTTATAGATTGAGACCATCACTGAGAGGGAAGAGCCTCCAGTGTCCATGAAGCAAAGTTTTGTCATACAGGTGAAGAATATTTAAATAAAATCAGTAGAGGGATAGGGTCCAGAAGGTTCCTGGGCACTAACTTTTCATAGAACACCATGTGGGATAGCTGTACCTCCTCCATTAACAAAAAGGCTTGGCAGAGGATATACTTCTTGGGACAGTTGGTAAAATGTCATCTTCCCCAGAACATATCGGTGCGATTCTGCACTGTCATCATAGACAGCATCTTCATATTAGCCACCACTGTCTGGCTTGGTGAATCATCCTCACACAATACACATAAACTATAGCGACAGCTGAAAATGTACCATCACAGCAGGACTTGTATGCGTTCAGAACAAAGAAATGAGCATGAAAAATCATTGCAGACATTACCCGCCCAGCAGACTGCCTTTTTCTAAAGCTTCCTCTGGAAGGTGTTGTAGAGTTACTAAAACAAAATCTTTTATGCCACCTGAAAAGTTTCTTTCCCCAGGCAGTTAACCTGATCAACCATTCTCATTAGACCTCCACCCCACCCCCTCTATCTATTACCTCTGTCACTACACTGTAAACAATTTAAATCATGTTTTATAATACCATTTAGAGCTGGTATTTATGTAGGTATGCACATGTTATTCCATATCTTACTTCCATCTTTATTTTACATAATTATTTTTTCTGTATAATTATTGAAAGTTGTTTTATGGTGCACATGGCGCCAACACAACACAGCAATTATCTAATGCATGTAAATATATATAGTGAATAAAGTTGATTCTTGATCCTTGAAGAGAGGTAAGAAACAAGCAAAGCTTATGGTGTTAGATGGAAATAAACCTAAGAAAAATATGAGAGAGGTGAATGCAAGTTTAGAATGTATAGTACGTATACACCCAAAAGGTATGAATTACATTGGTAAACTGCATATAAATCATCATGTAGAAACATAAATATGGTAAAAATAGCTGAAATATGGCTCAAAGATTGTGTGAAGTACAAAATATTGCTAGATGCAGGTGTTCAAAAACAGTTGTGAAGGAGAAAAGGAGAGATTGCAGCACTGGTTAAAGAAGATGTTAATTATAATGCTGGAGAAAGGGCATGGTGTTTATTTAAAATTAAGAAGCAAGCCACTATAATCTCACTGGGATTATTTTATTGGCCTACAAATTGTCAAAGGGAAATAGGACATGAAAGAGCAATATAGTGGTGATACTGGGGGATTTCCAGTATTGATTAAAAGGAAAGTAAGTGGAATTCTTGAAATATGTTCAGGAGTGCTTCATTGATTTGTATGCTTCCAGCACTACAAAGAAGTATTTGTTACACCTGCTTTTGGGGAATAAAATGGGACAAATGAACCGATTGTTAGTGAATAGTTGAGCAATAGTGATTATCTTTTGCTGTTTAAATAATACTAATGGGGAATGATATGGAACAATCTAAAGAGGAACTTCTTAATTGGAGGAGGGATGGTTTCAATGTGATGAGACAGGATCCAGTCAGGGTAAAATGAGCCCAAAGGTTGCTACAAAACAATGGGTGACCTTTCAAAAGATGCTTCAGGTGCAAGAAAGGCAATGGTGAAGACTAGGGACCCAAGCCTAGAATGACATAGATGATAAAGGATTTACTCAATCTGGTGAAATGAAAGAGGTGCTTTTGGGGTAAGTGCAGTGAAGAACAAGGTGGAAAATTGTAAGCAGAAAGGGGAGATGCAAAGGAACCAAGGATAGAAATAAATGACCGTTCTCATTAAAGGAAGCTCAAATAGCCTTGTAGATGTGTTTTGTAAACCGTCAATTAGAGGAGTGACAATAAGCAACTGATAAGTTTATCTAAATATAAAGGGAGGAATACTTTGTATGGTGATCACCAGTTAATATTGTAGTACAAGGGAGATGTAGCTGGGATAATTGAAT
This sequence comes from Hypanus sabinus, assembly GCF_030144855.1. Taxonomy (NCBI): domain Eukaryota; kingdom Metazoa; phylum Chordata; class Chondrichthyes; order Myliobatiformes; family Dasyatidae; genus Hypanus; species Hypanus sabinus. The sequence goes on along the minus strand of NC_082709.1, from coordinate 135,947,666 downwards.
GAGTCTTACTGCTAGTCAATGGTTCTGATGAGAACTGATAACAGACAGTCATTTAAATTTAAACCAATATTTTTGGGAGTTTAGACCCATGCTTCAAAACGAAAAGAGGAAAATTAGAGGAGAGTTGCTCCAGATTACAGGGTGGTATGGTAGGGTAATGGTCAACATACTGCTTTACAGTGACAGGATTGTGATTGGGGTTCAATTCCTACTGCTGTCTGCAAGGACAGACAGTGTAGCCGTGTGGTTTTCCTTGAGGTGCTCCAGTTTCCTTCCACGTTCCAAAGACATACAGGGTAGCATTGGTAAGTTGTAGGCTTGCTATGTTGGCACCAGAAATGTGGAGACACTTGTGGGCTGAGCTGAGTATGACTGTGTTGTACTCAGTAAGTGTGTAAGTAAGACTGTGCTGGCTGTTGACGCAAGCAACACATTTCACTGTATGTTTCAAAGTACAGTACATGTGGCAATTAAACTAATCTTTAAGAGTCAAGCATCTGCAATCTCTTACGTCTCCAATTTACTACTCCTTTGTAACATCAGCTTAAGACATACCAACTTTTAAGGTATTTTCCTCCTTCCTTCAAAGGGAATATAATGAGACCTTTTCTGACTTTCGCCCTCAATAGTTTCACTTGCTGCCCTAATGCAAGGTCCTGAACTGAAACATTGAATAATCTCTTCCCTCCACAGATCTGCCTGAAGTGATGTTTGTCTTTACAAAAAGTTTCTATTGATAATTTAAATTTGTTTTAATGTTTTAATTATTTTGAACATATTAATGGTCAATGTTATATTTTTAATTTTTCAAATTGTTTAGTGTAATATTACTAAATTAAAATACCTCCAAACATCAGAAGCACTTAAAATTATGAAGATGCTTCATAGCTTTGGAAGGAAGAAAACATTGACAGATTCTAGAAAAATCAGCCCTTGTAAGGTGGCAAGCTGGGCACAAGAGCTGGCCCAATATATGTGGCAAAAATTAAGGAGGAATTTGAAAGACTGGTTAGCCTTACGCAAAGTCATCTGATCTAGAAAGATTTGTTGACATCTTTTAATCCTCCCTTGATACAAGTGAAAGCTGAAAAACAAAAAAAAAGACAGGTATAAGAAAATACAAACTATGTATGTTAAATCTAGTGTTTGGAACAATATAACTTAATATATATTATGAGCTAACCTACTGGCAGATGTGTTCAAAGACATTTTCAATCTCTCATTGATAGAGTAAGAATTTCCCACCTTTTGTGTAAAACACAAAGAGTTAATGTGATGGGCTAAAGATATGGGAGGGTTTTTTCTCAGAAGTTTAATACAGCGTTGTCATCAACTGAGATGATGGTGGAAACTGTCTTTTGAATGATAACAAAATAAACACAAGAGAAAACGTGTCGGGCCAAGGAAGAAGAATTGGCAATAGAAATGAAAGGATGGTTTTACAAAGTGTCAGTATACTGGAGGCTACCCATGATTTACAAATGGCTGATTTATGATGATCTCTACTTTAAAACAAGCTCCCGTACCAAGTTTACTTCGACAAATGTCGGAATTAGTATTCTGTCTCTCTCTATTTTTAAGAATTGTTCATTCTTGTCAGCTGTATGTGGTTTTGATATCTGTCATTACCATACTGTGGAATTATGCTTACTATACTGATTGACCTCCCTGCAATTTCTGACTGACAGACAACATTAACTTAAGAAGGGCTATTAACAAAAACTATATGCACTTAATGTGCCAATAAAGGAGACAAATGACTTCTGGCAAAGATGGCGCCTACGTACAATGCTCCTGTCGACATCTTCTGGATGGATCATGAAACCATATATGTCACTTCTTTTATGTCCCTTGCATTTTGTTTTCATCTTAAATGTGATTCTGGAACAGGTGGAGCCTGTGTTTTGCAGTTTGGGGACCGTTTGGGTATTTCAGCACACTGCAGTCTCTGAGAGGCAGAGGCAGAGACAGGTTGTGCGAACCTGCCTTTTGATTGCTGGATAATCACGCTGCTGCTGGAGAGGAAAAGCCCTGCTCCTGCGCCTGGAGAATGTCACCCAGATCTTCCGCAGTTTGGATCTGGATTCAGACTATGGACTTCTTTCAGTCTTACAGTTGCTTATATTCTGTGTTTTTCGCCTGATCATTCTTGTTTCTTTGTGTGCCGTGGAGGGGGATTGAGGGGGTAGGGGTCGATGTGCCTGTTCTATTTTTGTTAATTTTTTTGTGTGCGAAGAGGGATTCTGGAATTGATGAACATGCTGCTGTTCTTTTCTGTCTTGGTTTTGTGGCTACCTGGAGAAGAAGGATTTCAGAGTTGTATACTTTGATAGTAAATGAACATTTGATCCTTTGAAATTATCTCCTTCTGTACTGCAATAATTCTGAGCCTCATTCTGTGTTTCATTCTTGACGGTATATGGGATCTGGGGTTGAGAGTGTGAACAGCTTTAAGTTCCTCAGCATCCACATCACCGAGGACCTCACATGGTCTGTACACACCAGCTGTGTGGTGAAAAAGGCACAACAGCACCTCTTGCACCTCAGACGGTTGAGGAAGCTTGGTTTGGACCCCCAAATTTTAAGAACTTTCTACAGGGGCACAATTAAGAGCATTCTGACTGGCTGCATAATTTCCTAGTATGGGAGCTGTACCTTCCTTAATCACAGGACTCTGCAGAGAGTGGTGCAGATAGCGTTCAGTAATGGTGCAGATAGGAAGTTCAGTAGTTGTGAACTTCCCATGATTCAGGACATTTAAAAGGACAGGTGTGTAAAAAGGGCCTGTAGGATCACTGGGGACCTAAGCCATCCCAACCACAATCTATTCCAGCTGCTACCATCTGGGAAGCGGTACCACAGCATAAAAACCAGGACCAACAGGCCCCGGGACAGCTTCTTCCACCAGACCATCAGACTGATGAACTCACACTGACTTGAGTGTACTCTATATTACATTGACATTACTATGATTGCACATTGCATATTTAGATGGAGATGTAACGTAAAGATTTTTACTCCTCGTGTATGTGAAGGATGTAAGAAATAAAGTCAATTCAATTCAATTCAATATGGTCCACGTTGACCCAGGAAATGAAACAGAAATTAGACATTGGGTTCCTCATGCTTGCTCTGCCATTTAACAAGATCATGTCAAATGTCTTGCCATGTTCTGCACTATCCCATGCTCCTTTTTTCCTATTATGTCCAAATATCTGTCAAACTCCAGGTAAACCAAGCAACACACACAAAATACTGGTGGAACACAGCAGGCCAGGCAGCATCTATAGGGAGAAGTACAGTCGACACTACAGGCCGAGACCCTTCTTCAGGACTAACTGAAAGAAAAGATAGTAAAAGATTTAAAAGTAGGAGGGGGAGGGGAGATCTGAAATGATAGGAGAAGACAGGAGGGATAGGGATGAAGCTGAGAGCTGGAAAGTTGATTGGAAAAAGGGATACGCAGCTGGAGAAGGGAAAGGATCATTGAACAGGAGGACTAGGGAGAAAGAAAGGGGGAGGGGAGCACCAGAGGGAGATGGGGAGCAGGCAAGGAGTGATTGTGAGAGGGGCAGAGAGAGAAAAAAGAGAGGAAGAAAAAAGAGGGGGGGGGGATAATAAATAAATAAATCAGGGATGGGGTAAGAAGGGGAGGAGGGGCATTAACGGAAGTTAGAGAAATCTATGTTCATGCCATCAGGTTGGAGGATACCCAGACAGAATATAAGGTGTTGTTCCTCCAACCTGAGTGTGTCTTCATCTTGACAGTAGAAGAGGCCATGGATAGACATATCAGAACGGGAATCTGATGTGGAATTAAAATGTGTGGCCACTGGGAGATCCTGCTTCCTCTGGCGGACAGAGCATAGGTGTTCAGTGAAACGGTCTCCCAGCCTGTATCGGGTCTCACCAATATATAGAAGGCCGCACCGGGAGAACCGGACGCAGTATATACCAGTTGGCATATTAGAATCTCTTCAATGATATTAGTCTATAGAATCAAATATTTTCAAGTTGCCTTTGTATTGATTACCTTGCTCTGGCCTGTCCCAGCACTTAAGTACCTCATACTACTGGCCCCCATCTGTATTGCCAAATTTTGCGCTACCTAATTTAGATGAATACATTTACTGCCTTTCTAGAATGTTGGTTAAAAACTGGAAAATATAGAATCAGCCATTGTTGCTGATAGACATAAACAGGTACAATTCTGGTATGTCAAAGGGAATACTTAAATATGCATCTAATGAGGATTATTAGATTGGATAAAAGGAGCTCCCTGATTTTCTGAAAAAATCATTTTTTTAAGCACTACATTCATCAAAGGCAGCATGGTACTGTAGTGGTTAGCCTAACACTAGTGTAGTGCCGGTCACCTGGGTTCGATTCTGACGATGTCTATAAGGAGTTTGTGTTTTCTCCCTGTAACCATGTGGGTTTCCAATGGGTGCTCTGGTTTCCTCCCATACTCCAAAGACACTCACGTCAGTAGTTTAATTGGTCTCATGGGTCTCTGTAGTGTAGGCTCGTTGTGCCAGAAGAGCCGATTAACATGTTGTATCTCTAAAATAAAAACAGAATTTGAGAAAAAATATGCACACTAGCAGAAACGGAATAGGTAAATCTGCTGCTGCTGCATGCTTTGTACATATCCTTCTGTTATTGTTAATGATGGTGAAGAATATAATTTAATAATACCAATAATATAATATTACCAAATGTATTAACCTTAATTGTTTGGAGGCAGAAAGATAAATGATATGTTGGAGAAGGTACAATGTCACAAAAATACAAGAAAAAGGAATAGAACCAGTTATATGGCCCAACCCAACAAACTGACTTCAGTATTACATAGGACATAGAAATCTACAGCACATTATAGGCCCTTCACCCCACAATGTGGTGCCATTTCACTAGTGCTTAGCCCTCTATTCCGATAATTGCAATTGATTTCCTATGTCATGAAGGGTCATTGATCTGATATTTTAACTTTATATACAATATGTTTACCTCTCTACTGATGCTACCTATCCAGCTGAGTTTATTCAACAGTTTCTGCTTTTACTTTACCTCAGGTGTTTAGCATCTGCAGTATTACATCCTTTCAAATTCTCATCAACTTCAATGTTCAAGGTAAATTTATTTTCAATATAGGTATTTGCTACGATATGCTACCTTGAGACTAATTTTCTTGCAGACACTTACAGGGAAAAAAAGAGCTACAAAAGAATTTTATGAGAAAGTATATATAAACAAACAAAGACTGACAAATGCCAATATGCAAAAGAAGACAAGCTGTGCAAATAAAAATAATACTGAGAACATGAGTTGTCAAGAGTCCTTGAATGTGAGTCTGCAGGTCCTGGCTTTCCATACAATGCATACAGTATGATTTGCATATATTTCAATCACATACAGTATTAATATTATCTGTGAATATATCATATGTCTTCCTCAGATGTGGAGAATTTCAAAGATTGACCTCATTTGAAGGAAATCTCATTTTAGAACATGTGAAGAGATGAATAAAAAGTGGGAACCTGATTCTCAAAATAACAGTGAAGCATTTTGAACTAATTTTTCATAATATCCAACCAAAAAAAATTCTACATCCTATTACTGCCTTACTAGAAATATAATCTTCTGATGCATAGGACTTATAAAAGTAATTTTATAAAATTACCTATAGAGCATATTTAATTTAAAATAAAATCTTGTGTTTTTCTTTAAGTATTCTTAGAACAAAAATGATGCAGTCCCTCTGGGTTATCCTGATAGGAGTGACTAAAATCCTAATCTTTGAAAAACACCTCCCACTGTGTAAAAATGACTTTCCTATTCCCTATACTGTCTTCTTATGACTTTTCAGTCAAATTGCCCAATTAATGCCAGCTGTGTTAGATTCAAGGGCAGTATGTTAATACTGTGGGTTTGCATCCACTGGGAACCATTGAAGATTACCAGACTCATTTCACTCATGACTCTTAATTGTCATTAAACAAAGAACTTGTTCATCCAATCTTCACTTACTAGTTTTGAAGCAAATCCCAATAGTGAAATAAATATTTTTAAATACGCTGTGACCCCAGTATTTCTCAAATAAAGCTGAAAGAATTGAGCATAACTTCTTGGAAAATATTTATTTCCTTCATTTTGGATGCATAAATTATTTAGTTAGTATCTCAGTAATTGAATAGATGCTCTAAATGACCATCTTTCTACAAACTTAAATTGAAGATTACACATTCAATATATTTGGGAGTGGCTGGCTCTGATATTCAGAGGTTTGAAGAGAGAAGCTGATATCTCATGATAAACTCAAAGGTGATTCCAGTGTGTCTGTATGTGATACTTCAAAAGATGCATCTGGTTAACATTTTACTTCATTTTGTCAACATCAATGATGTAATAATGAGCATGTTGCAGTCCCATGAAGGATTTTGGAGGTTTTCCAAGCTGAAAAAAAACTGATGAACTTTGACAACAATGTTAAGCAAAGGCTGTGCCTACCATAAAGAAAATCTCTGGTGTACTGCTGGGATCTGCGAGAAGCTGAAGAAAAATAAAACTGATAACCAATGATTTTTTTCATGCATAATACAACTGTTCTTTTTCCCTCAATGAGAAACACAGTAACAACTTGTTCTTGTCATTTTGTGTTATCTCAGTTGATCTGGATATGGAGTGTATGTGTACACATTTGATGAGACCATGCATCTCTGGGAAACCACTTAAAGAATCATTCATCCTAAATGGTGTCAAAGCAGGGATTAATATAGTTATCATGCCTAGTAGCATTCTTCAGTCACCTTTGGTCTATATTTGTGAATCTCTGACTGAAAGAGCCCAGAAATAACAGAAGTAGAAGGGTCAGGAGACAAAAAAGTCAAGCTCATTCATAACTTTGATACATAGTGATTACAAATGAGCACCTGAAGCAGGATTGCAAAACTCGTTTTCTAAAAGCCTTCAAGCCATTACTCTCAGAACATCCTGAGGTTCTAGAAGCATGCCTATTCTTCCCAGACACTCTACAATGTGCATGCCACTTCATGCAAATTCCTTCTGATCATTGCTCCATGCAATCTAACTTTAGATCTGTCAAAGGAAAGGATTGCTAGCCCACTTTGATGTCCATACAGGTGTGTCAAATTAGAAGCATGTTACTGATGCTGCTGTGGACATTATTGCCCATCTGTGCTTCAATCTAAAGCAACCAAAGGATCTCACACCTTGATCTGCTGGTGAAAGCTTCTAAAATGCAGAAATTAAGTTCTTAATAAACCATTTATTATTGTTTTATATGAAAGCTGTTGTGATATCTGGTACTTGTTTGGGTATTTGTATTTCCATAGAATAGCAATCATACTCTCTTTATTTTTCCTTGGATTCAGTGATGAGTTTCAAAAATATGCCATTAAATGCTGACATAATGTTGAATGTTCCTCCAACTGGGCACTTACTGTAGCTCCAGCACATATTCAGGTGAACTTGGCTATGATCCCAGAAGAAGTCAATGTTTTTGAGCCACCATACAGAGGTTTCTGCATTTTCCTGTTTTACTTCCCCATTTACACTGATTCAAATGTGCTGCCCTTGTTAAACTACCCCTCTTTTGGTATTGAAGAAAGCGAGGTGTAAAGCTATAGAAATAAGATGGATTTGCAGGGGGAGAAACAAGCTGATCACTTTCATCCTAATGGCACTGAATCTGGCCTGATTTGACTTTAAAAAAAACCTATCGAATCTAAAATAGAAAAGTGTTTACTGTCAACTAAAATGATTTGCTTTATTGGCAAAAATCTACAATTCTGAGGTGGAAAAGCTTTAGGTTCCAGGATTGTCCAAAAATGGACGACATAAGAGATTGTGCAGATGCTGGAAATCTTGAGCAACACGTGCAAAAAGCTGGAGGAACTCAGTAATTCAGGCAGCATCTATGGAGCAAAATGAACAATTGACGTTTCAAGCTGAGATTTTTCTTCCATTTCAGACATCTTGACCAACATCCTTTTTCAGTTACTGTCATCTTGGCCTGAAAAGTAGACTAGATTCTGAAAAGTAGGTTCTGCCTAATTGCTGGGTTCCTCCATGTGTTTTGCCTGTGTTGTCCAAAAATTGTGTGTTTACTTTCATGGTTTTCTGTGACTATACACAGGAGTATACTTAACTTTCAGCTGAAGTAACAAAGATGGCTTGGTCATTTTTGCTGTTTCCTGTGTAAGATTATACATTTTCAGCATATAGTTCTAATTGTTACACCTATCAAATTACTTCTATGAAACAGGTTATATTTTTCCAAATCACCTGCGGAGAGACCATTTCTTTAATTTCAAGTGGAGCTGAAAATATGTACTCATTTTGGTTTTATATTATTATTTGTGTAGGGAAATTGCTGAGGTTGAGTGATGTTCTGCTTTGTTTGAAGAGTTGGCAAAAGCATGAGATGATGAATGGACTTCAATTCTATTTCTCAGGCATTTTTCAGTTTCCACTGATTTTAGAAGTAAAAGATATACCTCAATTTGTTCACCAATTAAACTCCATTCTAACATTAAATGTCAACCATGCATAATATATATGTTCATCCATTTTGCTTTCAGAATGCTACTCCTGTTTTTTAAAAATATACATATAAGCCAATCCCACTTGTTGCAACAGGAAGCAATATGATAGTAGTGTAAAATCATGGAGGAGTAAAAGAGCAAAAAAAGGAATGCATTATTATATGAGAGAAAATTAAAATTTAGTCAAATAAATAATTAAGACCAGCACCAGTTTTCAAGAGTTATTTTTACTGACATTGATTTAGTTGATTTGGAAGTCAAAAGTGAATATAAAAAGTGATTTTTATTCATAATCAAAGATTCTGGATTTGGCCAAACACAAAACTAAAAGGAAATACTTCTAAACAGAAAAAAATTAAACTAAAGTAATGTAATAGTTGTCCACCTGTATTATTCTATTTCAGTGGTTAAACTGGCAACTGAGTATTTCCTTCCACAATTTAGTCTTGCTAGTCAACTAAATGAATCGGTCTGGTGCTTTGCTCCATCCTGTAAATGCTGGGAGGAAAAGATTGCTTATTTCCTCGCTGAGCCTGTAAGGTGGAGCAGCACGGCTTCTGTAAGCATGTCGAAAAAGTTGGGAATTTGCCTTTGCCAGCAGCTACACTCTGTTTTTTCAATCATAGACCAAGGTCAAGATACCTTCCTTCCCCTGACTCTGTCAAGAGAAAAATAAGGATTTTTTATGAACATTTTCCTTCAGTACTTAATATGGTGTGTGTGTAGTTTTCCAAATTGCTCCCCATGATGCAACTAGATTGAATTTAGCCACCAAGATCAGTACTCATTTTCAATTTGAAATTGCATTCAATTTACTATGTGTTACGGAGGCTTCCTATCAGAAACTGATGGGTAGTCAATGTATGCAAGTGAAAATGGGGCCTGTAAGTGATGTAATGCCTTTTTTGCCCCCTACCTTACTGCTTACACAAGGTGGAGGTAAAAATTGTTACTTGTGAATATTCTGTCTTTTGTTCTTTCAACTCAATTCAATTGTGTATTTAATTAGGATTATGTAATGGCTGCCTCAGAAATGAGTTACTAATATATTTAAACCGTCCTGTGTCATTATCGGACATATATTTTGCTTTGTAGCAAAAAAAGAAAAAGTTAGTGTGAAAAGGGTTATCACTTATTAGTGATTAGTAAGTATTAGTTATGTTCTTTTGCTCAGCTAAATTACTCCTACAACCAAATAAAGGTATGTTTCATTTTTTACATATTAGCTTGCTATAATTATCTTGTTTGGACCAATCTTTGAATTTTACCCATTACTTCCTGAAATATTTTTAATTGAAACATGAGCATGATTCCTGTAACCATACACATTTTTGGCTATTTACTTATTGTAACTCCTTGCACTGATATTAAACAACTCTATGTTGAATAGATTTGAAGGATAATCAACAAGGGAGAGGAGTTCAAAATTTAAGTAATTAAGCACAAGTTCATTCACAGATTCTCATGCATGTCGACCTGTGAAAATCAAACTAAACTCACGCATATTTCAATTTGGACATTGAAAGACTGGATAGATTTTGAAGTTGGATGTAGATTTGCCCATTAGAGATTGTGATGACTTTTCTGTACTTATCAGGTTTATATGTTGACCGATTCTATTATACAAGGTACCATTTTTGTTTTGTAAAAAATCTGATTAAAGGAAAAAGTGAGGAAAGCCTGAAGATTTTTGAAGCAAGTTTCTTCATCTAATTTGCCTGCTTATCAATATCATTTGGAGGCTATATCTCTCTTTCTTACTTTCAATAACGCATCAATTTTTGAGTTATCTGTAAAATTATTAATCAGAAGGCTTCCCCTTGGGAAATTCTATTTCTTGTTTGAGAACCACATAAAAGTGAACTAGTTTGATTCATGAGGAAGAAAGAACTTCTTAAAAGAGAACGCATGAAGAAACTTGCTATAAAAATCTTAAGGGAATGGGGAACAGAATTTAATTCTGATAAGTGCATGCTGATGCATTTTGGGAGATTTAGTATGTGTACAATGACATACACAGTGAATGGTAGGACCCCAGAGATTACTGAGGACTTTGGTGCACCTTTCCATTGATCTCTGCTGATCAAATTTGTAGATGACTCAACAATGATGAGACGGACTCCAGAGGAGAAGTCAACGCCCTAACACAGTGGTGCTAAGAAAACAACCTCTCCCTCAATGTTGAAAAAATGAAGGAGTTGATTGTGGATTACAGGAGGAATGGAGTCAGGCTAGCCACTAGTGACACCAATGGGACTGTAGGTGAGGGGATGAGCAGTTTCAAGTTGCTTGGTGTATAGAGAGGAGGTGCATGAGCTAACAGACCGGTGCAGAGTCAACAACCTATCTCTTATTATGAACAAAACAACAGAGATGGTTGTTGACTTCAGGAGGGCACGGAGCGACCACTCCCCGCTGAACATCCACGGCTCCTCGATAGAGATCGTAAACAGCATCAAATTTCTTGGTGGTCACCTGATGGAGAATCTCACCTGGTCCCTCAACACCAGCTCCATAGCAAAGAAAGCTCAGCAGTGTCTCTACTTTTTGCAGGCGGAGGAAAGTCCATCTCCCACCCCCCCATCCTCATCACATTCTACAGAAGTTGTACTAAGAGCATCCTGAGCAACTGCATCACTGCCTGGTTTGGAAATTGCACCATCTTGGATCGCAAGACCCTGCAGCAGATAGTGAGGTCAGCTGAGAAGATCATTGGGGTGTCTCTTCCTGCCATCACGGACATTTACACTACACGCTGCATCCGCAAAGGAAACAGCATTATGAAGGACCCCATGCACCCCTCATACAAACTCTTCTCCCTCCTGCCGTCTGGGAAAAGGCTCCGAAGCATTTGGGCTGTCACGACCAGACTATGTAACAGTTTCTTCCCCCAAGTTATCAGACTCCTCAATACCCGAAGCCTGGACTGACACCTTGTACTGTCCTGTTTATTATTTATTGTAATGCCTGCACTGTTTTTGTGCAATTTATGCAGTCCAGTGTAGCTTTCTCTGCTTTTTTTTATTACATAGTACAGTCTAGTTTTTTGTACTGTGTCATGTAACACCATGGTCCTGAAAAATGTCTCATTTTTACTATGCACTGTACCAGCAGTTATGGTTGAAATGACAATAAAAGTGACTTGACTTGACTTGACTTGACATCACTGAGGATGTCACCTGGATTGTAAATACCGAATGTGTGATGAAAAATGCACAACAGCGCCATTTCACTTCAGACGGCTGAAGAAGTTTGGCACGAGTCCCCAAGTCCTCAGGACTTTCTACAGGGGCACCACTGAGAGTATCCTGGCTGGCTGTGTCATCGCCTGGTACAGAAACTGTACTACCCTCAATCGCAGTGCACTGCAGAGAGTGGTGTGGACAGCCCAGCACATCTGTGAATGTGAACTTTCCCCTATTCAGGACATCTACAGCAGCAGGTGCGTAAAAAAGGGCCTGGAGGATCAACATGGACCCCAGCCACCCCAACCACAAACTATTTCAACTGCTTCTGTATGGCAAACAGTACCGCAGCATTAAGGACCGGACCAACAGGCTCCGGGACAGCACCTTTATCCAGGCCATTAGTCTAATCATCCACATTGAACTGATTGCATATCTGACTGTACATTCAAGTATATAAAGCAATTATGTATACAATCTTAGTGTTTCAGCAATATTCTCTCACATTTTTCTTCCTTATTGCTTGTACATAGCGACAGAGATGCAACATGAATTTTACTCCCTCACGTTGTGGGATGGATGTAAGAAACAAAAATTCTAATCTAATCTAATGGCAGCAGAGCAGGCAAATAAAAAAGCAAAGAAGACATATGGGATGCTTGCCTTTATCAGGTTCAATATTAAATAAAGATGCTTTATTGTCATGGAGCAGCATTACAAAGCTTTGGTTTCAACCGCAGTTGGAATACTGTCTGCAGTTCTGGCACCATGATACAGGAAGCACATGAGTGCACCGGAGATGCTACTGAAGAGCTATACCAGGGATATGGCTGGATGAAATATTTCTGTGATGTGGAGTTTATCCAGTCCAATGGAAATGTTTTGAACCATTGTGAAATTCATTGAAATTCAATTGTCACCCAGCTCGTCTCAGGATTATAATGCAGCATTGTTAAGTCGGCAATGTACTTAGCTAACCTGGTAGTGTATTTTGGAGCCATTGGCTACAGTTAACTTAAATCTCACACATCCGTGCAAAGTCAGTGAAACAGCAATAATTCCAAAAATATTACATTAGTACATTGAGACATTTAAAACTGGTTTGGTTGATTCATACACTTCTCCATCAACATCTTTGGGCTGTTGAATATTGGAAGCCATTGCATAAACAACATTGCAACATTCTCGCCAACAATCGGAAAATATCCGAGAAGTACAGATTGGAGCAGAAGATAGGAAGGGGCTCATTTCATGCCCAGTACCGAAGAGTATTCTTTCAATCATGCTGATTTACCAGAAAGAACTTTCATTGATAGATCAGAAATTCAGTCCCTAATTGCACATCGCAATTTCCCATTACCCTGTAGTCTTTTCTTCCTTTATTATAATCTTACCTTTATGCTCTTTTCATTTCAGATATACAAAGGAGAACACTTACACTGATCAAATGCTAACAAGATTTAGAGAAGGAAAAGGCAGAAATATTGCTCTGTGCAAGTAACCTACAGTTCAAGTTTATTGTCATTAAACTGAACACAAGTATACAGCAAAAAGAAACAACGTTCTCTGGGACCAAGGTAAAAAAACACAGCATATATATCACATACAGCACACACAATAGTATTATCAGATAACAAAACAAATTCTGTAGATGTACAAGTTGACATAAAATGTATGTATATATGGCATATAGTTAAATATACAGCAGTATAATGCTACAGGCACTGTCATAAATGTGTACTGGGTGGTAGCAGTGTGATCAGAAATCTCACAGCCTGGAGGAAGAAGCTGTTACCCAGCCTAATAGTCCTTGTTCTTAAACTGTGGTACTGTCTACCTGATGGTAGGAAGTCAGTTAGATTAAGGAGAACATGTAACCAGCTCCCAAATGAGGTTGTATTCCAGGCTCTGAATCTTGAAGGGACAAACATGGACAAAGGCAGATGAGAGTGCTCATGGATGGGTTCAGAGCATTGAAGTTCACTTGTAAACCAGATGGCTTTTAATGGCAATTTGTGGCTTATGTGGTCACCGTTATTAAGATTAATTTCAATTCTAAATGCATTTAATTAATTTGATTTAATTACCCCATCTGCCACGGTGAATACATCTTCAGATCATAAGGCTGAATTTACTGGTTTACTCACTTAGTAATGTTAACGCTGTGCAGCCACGACGTACTATATTAAGCAAAACAAATCACAAATCAGTGCAGGAATAAGTAAAGAAATAAAGATAAAAACTTCACATTTTGAACAAGTGTGCTGAACAGTTGAATTTTGTCTGAAATTGACTCATAGATTGGCCATAATTTCCTTGATGAAAGTAGTTGCAGGACCAAACAAATTGGTTAAATTAATCATAATCCTTAAATGCAGAAGTTACACAAAAGTTCAGTATATATATGAGAAAATGAACATGCATTAGAGACTGGAATTAAGCCTCAGCCTACTCTATCATTTAATAAGACTATGGCTAAGCTGATTAGTACTTCAAATCTGCATTTCCATTGATCTGCTGTAACCTATGACTTTCTATCTCCTTTTGCATTAAAAATATAAATTCAATTCAATTCAAAGACTGCGTTCCTATCAGCCTTTTAAGAATAGGGATCCAAAGATTGAAAGAACTAAAGCCCTTAAGCTACTTGGTGTTAGGTGCAGTTGCTTTGGGATATGTTGCTGTCAACGTCAAGGTAAGTAACTGGAGTGTATTTTGTAAGTGGTACAAGCTGCTCTGTAGTTCCAGCAGTGCTGGAAACAATGCTTGGGTTAGTGGATAAGGTACCAATTAAGTAGTTGCTTTGGCTTAGGTGCTTCCAATTTTGAATTGGTGATGTTGAACTTACCCTGGTAGTTTCAGAAGCTGGAGAAACAATGTTTTTTACGGTTGATAGTCATGGGCTACCGAACCTCTTTCCCAGTCTTGCAGCCACAGCATTTTTATTGGTTCAGTTGATTTCCTGGCCAGAAGTACTCTCCTCCATGATGCTGATTTTGAAGATTTAAAGAATAGCCTTATTTGTCACATGTATATCCCAATATACAGTGAAATCAATGACTTGCATCAAATCAGAGTGGATTGTACTGGGCAGCCCACAAGTGTTGCCATGCTTACAGTGCCAACACAGCAATCCCTCAACTCACTAACCCAAACCGTACATCTTTGGAAATTGACAGGGAACTGGACCACTCAGTGGAAACTCACACGGTCACAGGGAGAACGTATAAATCCTTAAAGGCAGTGGCAGGAATTGAGCTTGGATTGATAATTGCTGGTGTTGTAAAGTGATGCACAACTGACGCACAACCATGCAACCTTTTGCTGTATGGAGATATCTTTATTTGCAAAAGGTAATATCCTTGTCGGGAGGGCTGCTACAGGTTGTAAGGGAGAATTTAAGATAGGTTGGCAGGAGGATGGGAACCAGACAGAATGGCCAGATGGAGCAGTCAGTGTATTGGTAGATGAAATGTGCAGAGAGACTGTGAGGAAGGATATGCACTGAACAGGGCACAACTACAGTCAGTCGGATGAGTTTAACTGTGTATATTTTAATGTGTGAAATATCAGGAACAAGGTGATGAATGTAGAGCATGGATCAATACATGGAACTATGATTTTGTGACTATTATAGAGACTTGACCGCGTTAAACCATAAGACAGGAGCAGAATTAGGCCATGCAGCCTAACGAGTCTGCTCTGCCTTTCCGTAAGAGCTGATTTATTATCCCTCAAAATCCCACTCTCCTGCCTTCTTCCCGTAGCCTTTGATGCCTTGACTAATCAAAAATCAATCAACCTCTGCTTTGAATATGTCCAATGACTTGGCCTCCAGAGATGTCTGGCTAAAGAAATTCCTCGTCATCTCTGTTCTAAATGGATGGACCTCTACTCTGTGGCTGGTCCCTTGGTCCATAGGAAATATCCTCTGAACATTCATTCTTTCTAGGTCTTTCAATATTTAATAGGTTCCAATGAGACCCCCTCATTCTTCTAAACTCCAGTGAGTACAAGACTAGAGCCATCAAACCCTCATCGGATGTTAACCCTTTCATTCCCAGAATATTTCTTGTGAATCTCTGCATCCTCTTCAATGCCAGCAAGCTGTTCCAGGGTTTACATGTTTCAAAAGGACATAAAATAAGTGGAGGAGTACTATTGTTAATTAGGGATCGAAAGGAGGACATCATGGAGAGATTGTGTACTTTGCCAGTATGTGTGGAAGTCAGAAATAGGAGAATTTGGAGAATCCAACATACACCCCAATGTGGATTCCGGCGAGGTGTAAAAACAGCAGTTGTTTTTATGTGTGACTTTAACTTCCCTAATACTGATTGGCATCTCCTTAATGCAAAAGGTTCAGGTGGGGCAGAGTTTATGAGGTGTGTCCAGAAAGGATTCTTGCCACAATATGTAGGCAGGCTGTCCAGAGGAGAGGCCAGACTGGATCTAGCACTACACAATGAACTAGTCAGATTATGGATCTCTCAATAGGTGAGCAGCTCGGAGACAGTAACTACAACTACCTGATCTTTACCACAGCCTTTGACCAGACCATATGGAAAACTATTTAATTGGGAGAGGGCAAATTATGAAGCATTAGGAAAGAACTTTGGAGAGTAACATGGTAACAGATGTATTCAGGGAAATGTAATTTTTGTTCTTAACCTATTGAGATAAAAAAAAATAGATGCTGTGTATGTGGCCTAGTTACACAACAATGTGCTCCCGCTTCCTTTCAGACTCGTGGCCTCGATCTGCCTCCTTCTCCCGCTCCTTGGCTTGTTACTTATGCTCTTCTTCTGAGTGTCATTATCAATTAAAACGCGGCATTCTGATACAATGTAGAATCATTGACCTCGTCGTCAATTTTTTGTGTACATGGCTTGGTAGTAACAACAATGTTATTAATAAAAATGCTGGAGACAGGAGCTAAGGTTCATGATTCTTTACTGGCAGAAACCGAACTTGGCTCACATGTACAGATCAATACACGCCTAATAACGCATGCTCAATATGCACCTAATAGTGCATTCAACGACCTGTTACTAAAACATAAAGTAGTCCCTTATTATACTGTAGGCTGTACGGTACACTCCTCCCCTTTTACTTTAATAGTGTATCCACCGTTGTTTTTACTGGGGCACTATGCTAAACAAATATGTTTACCCTTAACATTCAAATGCCTACAATTTGTTTACTTAGTAATTTAATAATATCAAATTATAACAAGCCTTTTTTTAAATACTTTTGGTCTAAGACCTATTTATAACTCAAGTCTCTGTGGGGGTCTTCTCTGCCTCTCTGGATAACGTCTGTCAATAAACTTGTTTGTTTTAATACAGATTTCCAAATAAAAGTCATGAAAAGTTGACCTCTGAGCAAAGGGAGTTAAGTAGATGTGCGCCTCCAACTTGCTAAGAGTTCTAGGCAGCAGATCGCCTCCGTATCATGAAGACTCCATATCATGGTGGTGTCTGTGTTTACATAAACACGGAATGGTGTAAGAACTCTGTGCTGGTTTCTAGACTCTGCTCATCGTTAGTGGAGTTCGTGGTAGTTCGATGCAGACCATTTTAATTGCCACGGGAATTCACCTCTGTCCTTATATTCGGTGTCTACATTCCTCCCAGCACTAATGCTAAGGAGGCGCTCTGTGAACTGTACGGGGCTATCAGTGAACTGCAGAACGCACACCCTGATAGTCTGTTTATTGTCGCCAGTGATTTTAACCACGTGAACCTTAAGTCAGTGCTCCCCAAATTCCATCAGTATGTGGACTTTGCAACGAGGGGGGAAAACGCATTGGACCTGGTTTACACAAACATCCCCAACGCGTACCGGGCAGAACTCCGCCCCACCTCGGATACTCAGACCACATCTCTGTTATGCTAATCCCAGCATACAGACCGCTCGTCAGGAGCTCCAGACCAGTTCAGAAGCAGGTGAAAACCTGGCCAGCAGGAGCCATCTCTGCTCTTCAAGACTGCTTTGAGAACACTGACTGGCACATGTTCAGGGAGGCTGCAACCGATGGCGACTCTACCAACTTAGAGGAGTACACAGCATCAGTGACTAGTGACATCAGCAAGTGCATTGATGATGTTACTCTGTCCAAGACCATCACTATACGTGCCAACCAGAAGCCATGGATGACCGCAGAGGTGCGTGCGCTGCTGAAGATCCCTGACTCTACCTTCAGAACAGACGACAAGGCAGCTCTAACAACAGCAAGGGCCAAACTGATCCGGGCCATCAGAGAGGCAAAGCGTACACACGCCCAGTGAATCCACAGCCACTTCCTGGACAGCGGTGACACGCAGCGCATGTGGAAGGGCATCCAGGACATCACCAATTACAAGACAACATCACCTGACTGTGCAGGTGAAGCCTCCCTCCCAGATGTGCTGAATAACTTCTATGCCTGGTTTGAGGCGGAAAATGACGTGGTGGCGAGGAAGTCCACCCCTCCTACAAATGACCAGGTGCTGTGTCTCTCCATGGCTGACGTGAGAAGAACCCTGTGCAGGGTCAACCCACGGAAGGCTGCTGGACCAGACAACATCCCTGGTAGAGTGCTCAGAGGATGTGCAGACCAGCTAGCAGATGTTCTCACTGACATCTTCAACGTCTCCCTGAGCAGCACCACCATTCCAACGTGCTTCAAGGCCGCCACCATCGTCCCCATGCCGAAGAAGTCTTCAGTGTCCTGCCTAAATGACTACCGTTCCATTGCACTCACATCCATCAACATGAAGTGTTTCGAGAAGCTCGTCATGAGGCATATCAAGACCCTGCTGCCCCCCTCATTGGACCCCTGCAGTTTGCGTACCGTCCCAACCGCTCAACAGATGACGCCATTGCCACCACCCTCCACCTGGCCCTAACCCACCTGGACAAAAAAGACACATACGTTCGGATGCTGTTCATAGACTTTAGTTTAGCATTCAATACAATCATCCCTCAGAAACTGATTGGAAGGCTGAGCCTATTGGGCCTGAACACCTCCCTCTGCAACTGGATCCTAGACTTCCTGACTGGGAGATCTCAGTCAGTCTGGATCGGGAGCAGCATCTCCAACACCATCACACTGAGCACGGGGGCTCCCCAAGTTTGCGTGCTCATTCCACTGCTGTTCACTCTTCTGACCCATGATTGTGCTGCAACACACAGCTCGAACCACGTCATCAAGTTTGCCAATGACACGACCGTGGTGGGTCTCATCAGCAAGAACGACGAGTCAGCTTACAGAAAGGAGGTACAGCGGCTAACAGACTGGTGCAGAGCTAACAACAATTGTTTTGTAATGTGAACAAAACAAAAGAGATCGTTGTTGACTTCAGGAGGGCACAGAGCAACTACTCCCCGCTGAACATTGACGGCTCCTCGGTAGAGATCGTAAGCAGCACCAAATTTCTTGGTGTTCACCTGACAGAGAATCTCACCTGGTCCCTTAACACCAGCTCCATAGCAAAGAAAGCCCAGCAGCATCTCTACTTTTTGCAAAGGTTGAGGAAAGTCCATCTCCCACCCTCCATCCTCATCACATTCTACAGGGGTTGTATTGAGAACGTCCTGAGCAGCTGCATCACTGCCTGGTTCAGAAATTGCACCATCTCGGATCGCAAGACCCTGCAATGGATAGTGAGGTCAGCTGAGAAGATCGTCGGGGTCTCTCTTCCCGCCATCACAGACATTTACACTACACGCTGCATCTGCAAAGCAAACAGCATTATGAAGGACCCCATGCACCCCTCATACAACCTCTTCTCCCTCCTGCCGTCTGGGAAAAGGCTCCAAAGCATTCAGGCTCTCACGACCAGACTATGTAACAGTTTCTTCCCCCAAGCTATCAGACTCCTCAATACCTGAAGCCTAGACTGACACCTTGCCATACTGTCCTGTTTATTATTCATTGTAACGCCGGTACTGTTTTTGTGCACTTTATGCAGTCCAATGCAGGTCTGTAGTCTAGTATAGCTTTCTCTGTGTGTTTTTTTTTATTATGTAGTTCAACCTAGTTTTTACTACTGTGTCATGTAAACCATGGTCCTGAAAAATCATCTCATTTTTACTATGCACTGCACCAACAGTTATGGTCGAAATTTCAATAAAAGTTGACTTGATTTGACTCCTCTGTGCAGCTGTCCTAGATATATACGCATCTTTGTGCTACCACTTGTCTTCCTTTCCCATTTTTCATTTGTTCCAACTGAGCTAATTACACAGCCAATCTTCGTATTCTCCTTAGATTCCAAATAGATAACCTCACCTCTATGACACCATCTCTGATAGTAATATAACTTTCCAACTTCTATTTGTGCTTCATATCTTCTCAGCAGGAGTGCGGAGAAGATGCTCAGCAGAAGTCAGAGATGCTGGTCTTTTTGGAGATTTAAGCTTATTGAGAGTTTGCAGATCTTCCATTATCTGTTCATCTGTTAATAAGTAATTTAACTGTGCAGGTGTATGTTTTTGTCTTTTGTCTGTAATTGGAACAGGGTCATTAGGTCTCCTCCTTAGTTTCCTAGTCATTATTGGCTTTACCTCCATAGAATCTCCTGCTAGTTCCATTGTTATCCTCTCATTCTCAATCTTCTTTTTATTTCCTTCTAACTCAATCTTTTTATCTTCAAATTCCTTCACTGCTGCTTTTGTCTCTTCAATATAATTCCTTTCCACTTGTTCTGTCTCCAGTTACAGAAAAAGCTCTGCATTTCATATTTCCTTGTATTGTTGATCTAGTTTCTTCATCCTTTTCTGATACTCCTGCAAAGTGTCTTCCTGTAACTGTTGTAGCTGTCTTTTGAGAGATGTCAATTTCTCTTGGTACATCCGCTCTTTTACTTCCAGATAGTTTTCATCATCCTGCTTATTGACAATATCCGTCTCCCTTGCATCCTCTGTATATTCATCTGAGTCGCGGCCACGGAAACTCACAGATCCTCATCATTGACGCTGTCTAGCTCCTTGACATTGTTGTAATAGTCGACAATGGGTGAGAGGAGAGCTGCGGACATCTTCCCCACCGGGCTGCCCTCCTTTGTTGATACATCTAGTGCCTTGATGGTGTGCCAATCCAACTGGATTTTCCTGAGCCATTCACGTCCCAGCAACAGTGGTCCTCCATTTTTCAGTACATAGAGGTTCAGCTGCTGTGTCTGTCTCTGTTGGTCACTGTCACTTTAATTTCGCCTTTGGGATGCACTTTCTGTCCTGTGTAAGTCTTTAGCAGTAGTTTAGTTTGTTTCAGAGGTGTGTGAGAAAACAGTCATTTGTAGTTGTGTATAGAGATCACTGTTAAGGCGGAGCATGTGTCCAACTCCATTTTCAGTCTCACGCCTGCCACTTGTGGAGTGATCCATATTACTCTCCGATCATCTGTCTCTTTCATACTGTGAAGTTGCAGAAAAGACAATTTACTTGTATTGGAGTCATTTTCATCAGAACTGCCTTCTTTCATTTTTTGGACCTTGCTGTATTTTACTTTCTGGGTTTTCTTGTTTCTTGTTATTTTCACCCTTTTTCTGCCATTGACTAGTTTTGCATACTCTGCCAATGTGGCCCTGTTTGCCACAGTTTCTGCATTCTTTGTCTTTAAACCAGCAGTCATCTGGGTCATGTGACCTGTTCCCACAACAGTAACATCTCTTTCCTTCATTTCTGCGCAGTGACATTTTATTTGTGGCATATTCCAGAGATTTTTTTTGTATCTCTGAAGCACCCCATGCTGCTGTTTCCAATAATATTGCAATGTTCAGCACCTTCTCAAATGTAAGATCTCTTTCACACAGAAGCTTCTTCTGTGTGGTTTCACAGTGCAAACCACACACTAACCTGTTCCTCAATGCGACCGATAGACCAGCTCTAAACTGACGATGTTCTGATAATTTGTGCAATATTCAGAAATGCTTTCATTTTTGCTCTGATTCTGATTGTGAACTTTAAATCCTTCAGCAATGACCAGTGGTTTGGTGTTTAAATGCTGTTAAGAGTGTCTACAATCTGACTGAATGTTTTGACAGCTGGCTTTTCAGAGGTTAATAAGCTCCATAGCAGCCCATATATTTTTGCTCCCATAATACTGAGTATGACGCTGGCTTTCTTCTCATTCTTAACACCGTTAGCCTCACAACATAACTTCACTCTCTCAATGTAAGTTCCCCAGTCTTCAGTGCCACTATGAAATGCTGTAATGGTTCCAATCATCGACATCTTTGTTATGTTAATTTAGCCTCATTTTCCCCTTGTTTTCTTTTTGACTCACCTGTCCTTTTTGCTAGTGCCAGGAGCACAGTTTATCTAGTTGTGTGTGTCTCTCCTTTTTATCTTCCTTCCGGGGCAGGCAGACCTTCAGTCCCTAGGTTTCAGCACTGGCTGTGGTGTTGCCTGGATGTGCTGCGGCTTCAACTGCCTCCTTCATGATTCATGAAGGTTTATGATTCTTTACTGACAGAAACTGAACTTGGCACACACATACAGATCAATATGCACCTAATAGCACATTCAACGACGTGTTATGAAAACATAAAGTAGTCCCTGATTATACTGTAGGCTGTACGGTACAACAGAATAGGTTCTTCCAGCACTTCAAACACAGGACCCATTGCAATTTGCCTATCACCACAATAGGTCAATGGCAGATGCAATCTCAATGACTCTTCACATGGCGTTAGACCACCTGGACAACACAAACACCTACGTCAGGATGCTGTTCATCAACTATAGCTCATCATTTAATACCGTTAATCCCACAATCCTGATGGACAAGTTACAGAACCTAGGCCTCTGTACTTCCCTTTGCAATGCAATCTGTGTAGATTAGTGATAACATCTCCTCCTTGCTGATAATCCACACTGGTGCACCCCAGGGGTGTGTCCTTAGCCCACTGCTCTACTCTCTATACACCCATGACAGCTACTATCTATAAATTTGCTGATGAT
Source organism: Hypanus sabinus (assembly GCF_030144855.1). NCBI lineage: Eukaryota > Metazoa > Chordata > Chondrichthyes > Myliobatiformes > Dasyatidae > Hypanus > Hypanus sabinus. The sequence continues at coordinate 135,924,967 of NC_082709.1, read as the reverse complement.
ACAATCATTGTTGGTGGAATCTCAGTTGGTGACGAGAGGGCATACAGCAGCCAGATATGCCAACTAGTGGAGTGATGTCATAGCAACAACCTGGCACTCAATGTCAGTAAGAAAAAGAGCTTATTGTGGACTTCAGGAAGGGTAAGATGACGGAACCATAGCAATCCTCAGGGATCAGACGTGGAGAGAGTAAGCAGTTTCAAGTTCCTGTGTGTCGAGATCTTTGAGGATCCAACTTGGTCCTGACATATCAATGTAGTTATAAAGGAGGTAAGACAGTGGCTATCCTTTATTAGGAGTTGGAAGAGATTTGATATATCAACAAATACACTCAAAAACTTCTATAGATGTACTGTGTAGAGAATTCTGACAGGCTGCTTCACTGTCTGTTATGGGGGGGGGGGGGCTGCTGCACAGGATTGTAAGAAGCTGCAGAGGTTTATATATTTAGTGAGGTATGTTTTCAGGAAGCAGTGTCTCAGAAAGGCAGCGCCTATTATTAAGGACCTCCAGTACCCAGGACATGCCCGTTTCTCACTGTTACCATCAGGTAGGAGATACAGAAGCCTGAAGGCACACACCCAGCGATTCAGGGACAGCTTCTTCCCCTCTGCCATTCGATTCCTAAATGAACGTTGAATCCTTGGACACTACCTCACTTTTTTAATACATAGTATTTCTGTTTTTTGCACAATTTTTAATCAATTCAATATACATATACTGTAATTGATTGACTGATTTATTTATTTATTATTTTCTTTGCCTTCTATATTATGCATTGCATTGAACTGTTGCTGCTATGTTAATAAATTTCATGACACATGCCAGTGTTAATAAACCTGATTCTGATTCTGATTCTGACTCAAGCCATGCTGCCCAGCAATTCCCCAATTTAATCCTAGCCCAATCATAGGACAACTTACAATGACCGATTAACCGACCATCTGGTGCACTTTTGGACTGCAGGAGGAAACTAGAGTACATGGAGAAAACCCAAGCAGTCACTGGAGTTTCAAACTCCTTACATACAGCAATGGAAATTGAGCCTGGGTCACCTGTACTGTAAAGCATTGGTTGTGCTAAGCACTATGTTATCATGCCAATGATACTGATGCCCAGGTTTTGAAGATTTTTTTTATTATACTGAGTTGTTTCTAGCCCTGACCATTCTCTTAAAGCACTTCAACATATTAATTATGAGTGGCGCTGGGCGATAGTCATTGAGGTATCTCATCCTGCTTTGCTTGAGCACTGGTTGGATTGTTACCCCTTCCATGCAGGTGAATATCTCTGACTGCAGCAGTGAAGGCTGAAGATGTCCTTGACCACTCCCACCTGTTTGCTCCTGACACAGGTTTTCAGTGCCCCACAAGGTACTCCTTCAGAGACAGTTGCCTTGTGAGGTTTCACCCTTTTGTAAGATGATCTGATGTCAAGTCAAGTCATTTCAAGAATACAAGTGTAGAGGAGAACAAAATAGTTGTTACTCTAGATACCGTGTAGCATATAAAAACCCACTAAGGTAAAGAACACAATAGTAAAAAAAACATAAATATAAATGTATTGTACAGAGCTTGAGTATGCATCAATATCTGCGTCATAGATTGATGTACAGTATACCAAGTGAGTGTCTATACACATAGTGACTTTAACAGAAAATGATAAAATAGTGGTCATAGGAGTGTAGAGGGATGCATTAGCGGGTAGAAGTGTTGATTAGCCTTTCTGCTTGGGGGAAGTAACTGTTTTTGAGTCTGGCTATCCTGGCATTCTCCATAACTTTCTCCCTGATGGAAGAGGGACAAACAGTCCATGAGCAGGGTGGATAGAATCCTTTTTGATGTTACTGGCCCTGTTCTGGCAGGTAGGCTGATACCGGGTGTTGCATTGGGCAGGTTTGATGACCTGTTATAAAGCTTTCCTGAGTGCCACAGTGCAGTGTCTATACCATGCGGTGATCTAGCATGTTACTGTACACTTCTAAAAGTATGTGAGTATAGTTGTGCATAATGCACCTCTCTTCAGCCTCTTCAGAAAGTAGGGGCATCAGCAAGCTTTCGATTGTGCGAGATGTGCACTCCCAGGGGTTTGAAACTGCTGTGCCGCCAAGGTAAAGAGGGCTGGTGAATAGCGTGAGTTCTCCTGAGCTTGATAACGATCTCCCTGGTCTTATTGACATTGAGCTAATTTGCTTGGCACCAAGCCTTAAGTTCTTCCACCACTTCCACTACCTTTGTGTTATCTTAAGAAACAGAATTTACGACCATTTGGAGAAGTAGTCTAATTAGGGATAATCAGCATGGCTTTGTCAGGGGCAGCTCATGCCTCATTGACATGATTGACTTCTTTGAGAAAGTGAACTCCAACTGATGAAGGAAGAACAGTGTATAAAATCTGTGTAGTGTTTGTCTTATCTCATGTGACTGGTCACCCCACTCTTTATGAGAAAATCTAATTACATAGTACTACACTAGGTGCTAGTGGGCCATCAGAAGCTCTGGGTATCAGATGAAGGCAGTGAATAGAAAGCACACACTTCTGGAGTTAAGTATTTTTTTATATAAAAGGTAGCAGTATATGAAAAATTATTATATGAGTAAGAACAATTCAAAATTCTAACATTCTGTTTAGGTTTCAAATCCCAGATATCAAACAAAAACCAAATTCTATTTTAGTTAGAATCAGTGAGATTCATTAAAATAACCTTTATTACTTCAATTTCTCTAACTAATTAGATCGAGCATTATTCCCTATTTAAAGATTTACAGACTATCATTTGCTTTTTTATTTATCCCTGGTTAGTTAGGAAACTAATTGAATTCCTATTTTTAAGTACTACGGTTAAATTCAATTTCAGTTGCAGGTCAGTATGTCTAACTGTACACACACACAGCTTAACTCCTTTCATGACAAATTTTCCAAAACCACAACTTTTAAACAAATTAAATCTCATTCAATAACTTATCAAAGTCTTAATAAAAATAATCAGTTCTTCCAGGAAATCTAATTCAGATTCTTCAGATGAAAAATAAACTTACACATCTAACCATACTAAATCCTGTACAGTTCCCACACTGGTTCTTCATCTTGGGTGACTTGCCATCTTGCTTCTTGGTTCATTGGATGAAATAGTGGGTCATCCACAGAAAGCCGATTCACAAAATTTATAAAATTTATACAAAAAAAACTGACGTTTATGCAACAGGATTAAAATCTGAAAGTGCTTATACATATTCTATTTTCTATTTCAAAATAAATCAATATCACATCATTTCTAAATATTTCTCAGCTACAACACTACTGAATATATTTCACACATAAATTATACACTTGGAATAGTAGAAGTGTTTTAACTTACCAAATCCCTCGGTATGGTTTAATTTTAACAGAACTAATTTCTGATTACACGGTAGGGATCTTCGGCACTACTCTCTGCCGATATTGTTTCACTATAGCTGGTGCTTGTTACAGCTGTAGCTTCAGTAAATCTTTTATTGATGTTCTCTCCCTCCAGGGCTTTCACCCTGAGGATTTCCAGTAAGTAGGGTAGAGATATTAACCACTAATTCCACTTTTAACAGTTTTTTATCTTTAGTTAGTTTCTATAGTTTGCTGAATTTCTGTTGTTTGTCCACGCCTCATCAGCCATACCCTCAAACCCTGCCTCCCATGTAACCCCCCACCTTAAATTCCTCCATATAATTGTCTAGTAGTCTCTTAAACTGCACTAGTGTATATGCCTCCAACACTGACTCAGGCAGTGCATTCCATGCACCAACCACTCTCTGAGTGAAAAATCTTCCTTGAATATCCCCCTTGAACTTCGCTCTCCTTACCTTAAAGCCATGTCCTCTTGTACTGAGCAGTGGTGCCCTGGGGAAGAGGCGCTGGCTGTCCATTCTGTATATTCCTCTTAATATGTTGTACACCTCTATCATGTCTCCTCTCACCCGCCTTCTCTCCAAAGAGTAAAGCCCTAGCTCCCTTAATCTCTGATCATAATCCATACTCTCTAAACTAGGCAGCATCCTGGTAAATCTCCTCTGTACCCTTTCCAATGCTTCCACATCCTTCCTATACTGAGGTGACCAGAACTGGACACAGTACTCCAAGTGTAGCCTAACTAGAGTTTTATAGAGCTGCATCATTACATCGCGTCTCTTAAACTCTAGCCCTCGACTTATGAAAGCTAACACCCCATTAGCTTTCTTAACTACCCTATCTATCTGTGAGGCAACTTTCAGGGATCTGCGGACATGTACCCCCCAGATCCCTCTGCTCCTCCACACTACCAAGTATCCTGTTATTTACTTTGGACTCTGCCTTGGAGTTTGTCTTTCCAAAGTGTACCACCTCACACTTCTCCAGGTTGAACTCCATCTGCCACTTCTCAGCCCACTTCTGCATCCTATCAATGTCTCTCTGCAATCTTCGACAATCCTCTACACTATCTACAACACCACCAACCTTTGTGTCGACTGCAAACTTGCCAACCCTCCCTTCTACCCCCACATCCAGGTTGTTAATAAAAATCACCAAACGTAGAGGTCCCAGAACACCACCAGTCACAACCCTCCAATCTGAATGTACTCCCTCCACCATGACCCTCTGCCTACTGCAAGCAAGCCAATTCTGAATCCACCTGGCCAAACTTCCCTGGATCCCATGCCTTCTGACTTTTTGAATAAGCCTACCGTGTGGTACCTTGTCAAATGCCTTACTAAAATCCATGTAGATCACATCCACTGCACTACCCTCATCTATATGCCTGGTCACCTCCTCAAAGAACTCTATCAGACTTGTTAGGCACGATCTGCCCTTCACAAAGTCATGCTGACTGTCCCTGATCAGACCATGATTCTCTAAATGCCCATAGATCCTATCTCTAAGAATCTTTTCCAACAGCTTTCCCACCACAGACGTAAGGCTCACTGGTCTATAATTACCTGGATTATCCCTACTAACTTTTTTGAACAAGCGGACAACATTCGCTTCCTTCCAATCCTCCGGTACCATTCCCGTGAACAACGAGGACATAAAGATCCTAGCCAGAGGTTCAGCAATCTCTTCCCTTGCCTCGTGGAGCAGCCTGGGGAATATTCCCACATGCCCCGGGGACTTATGTGTCCTAATGTATTTTAACAACTCCAACGCCTCATCTCCCTTAATATCAACATGCTCCAGAACATCAACCTCACTCATATTGTCCTCACCGTCATCAAGTTCCCTCTCATTGGTGAATACCGAAGAGAAGTATTCATTGAGGACCTCGCTCACTTCCACAGCCTCCAGGCACATCTTCCCACTTTTATCTCTATTCGGTCCTACCTTCACTCCTGTCATCCTTTTGTTCTTCACATAATTGAAGAATGCCTTGGGGTTTTCCTTTACCCTACTCACCAAGGCCTTCTCATGTCCCCTTTTTGCTCTTCTCAGCCCCTTCTTAATCTCCTTTCTTGCTACCCTATATTCCTCAATAGACCCATCTGATCCTTGTTTCCTAAATCTCATGTATGTTGCCTTCTTCCACCTGACTAGATTTTCCACTTCACTTGTCACCCATGGTTCCTTCACCCTACCATTCTTTATCTTCCTCACTGGGACAAATTTATCCCTAACATGCTGCAAGAGATCCTTAAACATCGACCACATGTCCATAGTATATTTCCCTGCAAAAACATCATCCCAATTTACACCCGCAAGTTCTAGCCTTATAGCCTCATAATTTGCCCTTCCCCAATGAAAAATTTTCCTGTCCTCTCTAATTCTATCCTTTTCCATGATAATGCTAAAGGTCAGGGAGCGGTGATCACTGTCTCCCAGATTCTCACCCACTGACAGATCTGTGACCTGACCCGGTTTGTTACCTAATATTAGATCTAGTGCGGCATTTCCCCTAGTCGGCCTGTCAACATACTGTGACAGGAATACATCCTGGACACACTTAACAAACTCTGCCCCATCTAAACCCTATAAAGGTTGTTGGTGTTGTGGAATGTATGGAAGGTTGTCATAGGTTTCAATGGGACTTTGATAGGATGCAGAGCTGGGCTGAGGAGTGGCAGATGAAGTTCAATCTGGAAAAATGTAACGTGTATGGGGTTAATGGCAGGGTTCTTGGTGATATGGAGGAACGGAAGGATCTTGGGGTCCACATTCGTTTGATGTCTCAAAGTTGCTGCAAAAGTTGATGGGATGTTGGCCTTCATTAGTTGGTGGATTGCATTTAGGACTTGCGAGATAACATTGCAGATCTATATAGCTCAGTCTTGACCTCACTTGGAGTATTGTGTTTAGTTTTGGCTGCCTGATTCTAGGACGGATGTGGAAACTTTAGAGAGGGTGCATGGATTTACCAATGTGCAAACTGGATTAGAGAGCATGTCTTATAAGGATAGATTGAACAAGCTAGGGTTTTTCTCTTTGGAGCGAAGGAGGATAAGAGGTCACTTGACAGAGGTGCAGAAGATGAAAAGAGTGAAGTGGATGGGCCAAAGATGTTTTTCCAATGTTGAACTGGCTAGTTTGAATATATCTGTAAATTTGGATGTCAAAGGTAGATTTAACTAACACCTGTGTAGCACCGGTCTTATCACGTGTGACTAGTCACTGCATTCATTTGAGAAAATCAAATTACACTAGGTATTAATGGGCTATCAGAATGTTCTAGCTATCAGAAGGAGGCAGAGAATAGAAATCACACATTTCTGGAAGTAAGGTTTTGTTTATAAGAAAAAAATAAGTACAAAATATTTACATGAGCAAGAATAATTGAAAAATCAAACATTCTGCTTAGTTCCAAATCTTAGACATCAGCAAAAAACAAATTCCTGTGTAGTTGGAATCAGTAATATTGACCAGAATATCCTTTGTTTATCCTATTTCTCTAACTAATTAGATCTAGTGTTATTCCCTATTAAAAAGTTTACAGTCAAAACTTTCCTTTTTACTTATCCCTAGTTAGTTCAAAATCAAAATATAATTCCGATTCTTAAGTAAGTACATCCACAAGTTTAAATTCAAATTAAAAAATTATATATACACAGTTTAACTCCTTTCATGAAAGTTCTCCAACAATGCAACTTTTGAACAAAGTAAATCTCATTCAGTAACTTATCAAAGTCTTTGCAAAAATAATCAGTTCTTACAGAAGATCAAATTCTGATTCTTGGAATGAAAATAAACTTATACATCCAACTGTATTGAATCCTCCGCATCATTCCACATTTCGTTCCCGCGCTGGTTCTTCATCTTGGGTGGCTCGCCATCTTGCTTCTTGGTTCATTGGAATGAAAAAGTTTCTCATCCACAGAAAGTCAATTCAGAAACTTGTACAAAAACTTGGCCAAATCCCTTGGTATGATTTTACAGAGCTAATCCCAACTACATGCTAAGGATTTTGGACACTCATCTCTACTGATATTGTCTCGTTAAAATTGGTGCATGTTACAGCTGTAGCTTCACTAAATCTTTTATCAATTTTTTCTCTCCTCCAGGAGTTTCACCCTAAGGGTTTCAATTTAGTAGGGTACAGATACTCACTACTAATTCCACTCTTAACAGTTCATGTGTTCAGCTTCTAATCATTGCTGCATTTCTCTCCTTGTCCGTCCTGCATCCAGCCCGCTCTGCCCTTGCTTGGCATTTCCTTTTCACAATTGTCTTTTTTTTAAATCAGTAAGCTTCGTATCCATCGCTCCGCAGGTAGAACTTCTAACATTACAATTTTGGGTTTAATTAACCTGGGATATATAGGCTTTTTAAACAGGGTGGTGGAATGTGCTGCAAATGAGCAGTCAGCATATACAGTAGAGACATTTAAGAGACATTTCTTAGATATGCACGTGAATGAAAGAAAAGCAGAGTGTGATGTGGGACAGAAGCATTTATTGTTCTTGGAGTAGGTTATACGAGGGGTGATTGATAGGTTTGTGGCTTAAGGCCCATTTTCTCAGACAATGCTCACTTGCAATTTTCAATTATCTGAAACAGAAATACCACAAAAGTTATTAACCTCAAGCTTTCTGCATAATTACTCAGAGTTGAACTGCACGTGCATGTGACGAGAGCTTTAGAACTCATCTCCTTCTACCTTAGGCCACAAACTTATCAATCACCCCTTGAGAGGCTGGCACAACATTGTGGGCTGAAGGGCCGGTACTTGCTGTATTGCTCTATGTTCTATCTTAAAAGCACATTTTTATTATTTTTAAACATGAACCCTTTTATCCCAAAATCTTCGCCAAGGGGAAATATCCTCTCCATATCTATCAGGGTAAATTCACCTCATACATTTCTAATCAATCGAGGACTCAAGCTCTCCTCACCAAGGCAACTTGCTCATTCCAGGTGTTAGTCTTGCTAACTCTTCCTATGTAAATGTAAAACGTTAACATTCTCAGTTAAATATCGGAAAGGAATATCGTACACATCAGTCCAAATTTTGTCTCAGCAATAACCTGTGCGACTGCAAAAACATGATAATATTCTGCTGACTTGCTACCTCTGCTGCTAGCTTTTGGGTGAATTTATTAAATCACCCAGATTCTTAAGTATTTCAGAGCTCTGGAATCATTCACTTTTAGATAAGAAGGTGCTTCCTTTTCCTTTCCCCCGACAAAATAGAATAGTTCACATTATTTTTTACTATTTCTCAGATCTTTACCCTATCTCTCAAGCTATCTATATCCCTTTGTAGCCTCCTTATGTCATTTTTGTAGCTTTCAAGACGTAGTGAAGACATCTGGTGAGAATTGAAAGCTGTGAGGATAAAGGAATAACATTGTGTATATGTCATAGACTCTAATGCTGATGGTGATTTTAATAAACAACTCCATCAGAATATTAAAAAACAAGTTCAGAGGGTAATATTATAATTATAGGTAATTTTAATTTCACAGATATTGAGTGGGAGAACCCAGTGACTAATGGATTACTATAAGTGAATTCATTGAATTCTTGAATTATTGTCTTCTGACCCAGTATGTTAATGCAGCAACAAGAGGAGAGGCCTTGACATTCTACAATCAGGATAGAATTTTGAATATGGAAGTTGTTCAGCCTTTAGGAACAAGGGATCTAACATTGTTATTCTCAAAGTTGTTTGGGGGAGTATATCAGTAAAAACCAATGCTATTAAAAGGATCAAAAGTATAACAGGTAAAGTGGAAGGATCTGCTTGATGTTGAGTCAGCTGAGGAACAATGGGATTGATTTAAAGAGGTAATACACACAACACAATAAGTGGTCATACCCAGGGGTGGGAGAAGCAATAAAATACAAGAGATCAACTACATGGATGAATAAAAACATACATAAAAATTATTGAAGAAAAGACAGCTATATAAGGAATAGAGAAAATAATTGTAATGATGTTAACCATAGGGCATATGAAAATATGGGAGTTATAGCCAAGAGAAAATTTGGATTGCCAAAATGCAGGTTGAGAATGAAATTGCTCATAATGCTAAGATTAATGCTTATAGTTTTTTCAATACTTTAAAAGAAAAGTCAAGGAGGAAGTTAAGTGTATTAGGAATAATAGCGGGTGTTAAATTATGCAGAGAAGGACATAGCGGATACTCTTAACTCATATTTTGCTAAAGAATTCACTTGCGAAGATGTTAGCAATATGACAGTAAGTTCAAAGAAAAATAAGGTTGTAGTCAGTGACATTGACATCTTAGAAAGGGAGATCCTGCTTCAGCTGAAAAGAGTGAAAACTGATAAGTCTCCAGGGCCAGACAACATATATCCAAGGGTACTTAAAGAGGCCTGTGATTATGTATACAAACCCCCAACACATATTTTTCAGAAGTCATTGAAGACTGGTGAAATCCCTAGGGACTGGAAAGGGGTTAACATTGTCCCAGCATTAAAAAAGGGTGACCACACTGGCTCTGATAAATATAGATCAGTAAGTTTAACGTGTACTGCAAGCAAGATAATGGAGACAATAATAAATAATGAGATGGCAAAGCAGCTGATAGAACAGTCATGTTATCAGAAAGTCAACATGGGTTCAGAAAGGGGAAATTATATTTTACTGATATGTTGGAGTTCAATAATGAGGCAACTAAAATTTATGATAACAATAGTGTGGATTATATAGTTTATTAGGACTTTCAGAAAGCTTTTGACAAGGTACCCCATGAGAAGTTAATAATCAAATTACAAGAGGTAGGGATTCAGGATAAGGTGTACAAATGGGTGCAGAATTGGCTTAGAAACAGAAAACAATAAGTTACAGTGAGAGGATTATTTTCACACCTAGAAGATGACAAAAGTGGGGTTCCATTAGAATCAGTTTTGGGACTGCTGCTGTTTTTAATTTACATTAATGATTTGCATAAATACATAACAAATAAACTAGTACAGTTTGCTGATGACATAAAATTAGGATAACTTTCAGGCAGCCAAATTAATACAGTTAGATCTAAACAAAATGCAGATGTGAGCAGATAAATGGCAGATGCAATTTAATGTAAGTAAAGGTAAAGTATTACATAGAGGAAGTAGACTCATCACTACCAATGTGCTGTCTTTACGACAGTTATTTAGTTTATAATATTTTCGCTTAGTAATTCATTCAATAGTATTTTCTAGTTAGAATTAGAAGTGTTTAAAGTATATTCATTGCATGTAAAATATATCGGCATGCGATGACGTCACATCCGGTTTCGCCGCGTCTTGTGGGAAAATACCGGTTTGAAATTAGCGCGAGGGTGGGGGCTTACCACGAGGCTCACCTGAGCAGAAGTTGTTTTGCAGGCATGAGAAATCACAGTGAGAGCAACGCTGTAAGTTAATAGATAATCGATATATTGAACTAAGATGTTAATGCCGATCCTGTTAGAAGTAGCGACGGTAGATAATGTTTATGCTTTCGTTAGTTAAAGAGTCGCGGATAGTTTGCATGGAAGTGTATTTAAAGTAGTCAATGGAGCAGGTAAACTCTCCCTGTATACTGCACCTTAGTGTAATGTAGTTATAGTCACCTTTGCAAGTATTTACACTTGAAATGTGATATTAAGGAAGGAACAAATACTGTATCAATCTTGTATTGTTTTATCAACAGTTTTCACCATATGTTAATGTGAAGAGTGAACAGTAAATGGTTAATCTTACTGCGATCTGGTTCTTATTAACTGGTTTATCTCGACGTTGAATTCGGCGTTATCAGTACACGCGAAGGAGAACGTTACAGTGAAAAAGCGGCATTATCAGGTGTTTCGAGTGCTGCAATGTCAGCTCGATCCGGGATCAAGTCGATGGCGCCCAGCGACAAGGGCAGTAGAGCGACATCAAGTAAGTCCACACAGGCAAGAGCCAAGGCAGAAGCCGCCAAGGTGCGACTGCATTACGCCAGACAAGAAGCAGTTTTGAAAATGAAACAGGCCACCAGAGAAGCCGAAAACCAGAAAGAAAAGGCTGCCAGAAAAGCCGAAATCCAGAAAGAAAAGGCTGCCAGAGAAGCCGAAATCCAGAAGGAATGGGACACCCGAGAAGCCGAAACCCAGTTGGAAATGGCAAAAATATCGACAGAGTTGGAAGTGCTGCAGCTAGAAAGAGAAGGAGAAGCTGCCATGGCGGAAGCAGAGTACATAGAAGAAGCTGAAGGGTCGCGTGATCTGACCGAAGCAAGATCTGCTTTAGAAAGGACCAGACTGGAACGCACGAGCGACTATGTACAATATCAAACAGACTGGCAGGCTCGTCTCCCCTCTCCATACCTATTCGATAACTTCCCCAGCTATGAGGAAGAAAATTTACCCTCGCGGCTCGTGATGAAGTCAAGAATGAAAGAGCTGACAACCGATATTCTTTGACACCAAAGTTACAAAGTTCGATGCGAAGAGACGCGGAGGTTGAATCCAGGATGGCAAATTCCATGAGAAACGTGCGTTCTCAGTCATATAGGCGCCAACGTACTTCTCCAGCCCGCATGCCGCTTACAGCCAATCCTATGCTGCAGTATTTAGCACGACGGGATCTCGTCACTTCAGGACTGTACCAGTTTGACGATAAACCCAAAAATTACCGTGCATGGCACTCCACATTCACCAACGTGATCGACGGGGTCCAGCTCAGTGCAACCCAAAGGTTGGACCTTATGGCGAAATGGCTGGGGAAAGAATCATGCGACCAGGTGAGACGCATGCGTTCAGTGTACATCAACAAACCCGAGCTAGCCTTAAGCGAAGCGTGGGAGAGACTTTAGGAGAGATATGGGGCCCCCGACATTATTGAAGCGGCGCTATATCGACGTCTGGAAAACTTTCCTAAGGTGTCAGCCAAAGATCACTTTAAGTTAAGAGAATTCGGAGATTTACTCATGGAGATCCAAGGCGCCAAAGAAGATGGCTATTCAGCTGGTCTAGTATACCTAGATACTCCATCCGGGATTAGACCAATTGTGGACAAACTTCCATTTGGGCTGCAGGACAAGTGGCTGACTGTTGCCTCAGAGTACAAGGAAGAACACGGTGGTCGATTTCCTCCCTTTGAGCACCTCACTGAGTTTGTGCGCAAGGAGGCGAAGAGGCGAAACGACCCTAGCCTCGTAGGTCCAGGAAGCAGTTCGATTCACACCAAGCCAGGTAGATCCTCTTCGAATGTTTTCAACATTGATAAACCCGTGTCAGTGCTCAAGACCGAAGCCCTTACAACTAACAACGACCCTGGCAAGTATTGTCCATTGCATAAGAAACCTCACCCCCTGAAAGCATGCAGAATGTTTAGGGAAAAACCCCTTGAAGAGAGGACGGCTCTTCTCAAGGAGAAAAGAATATGTTTTAGATGCTGTTCCTCAACCTCTCACCTCGCCAGAGAGTGTACGATCGCCGTGAAGTGTCCGGAATGTGATAGCCCAGATCACGTCGGGGCCATGCATCCCGACCTGTCACCGCAAACCGAGAGCGCTCCTTCACCCCCACAACAGGACGGCGGGGAGGGAGAGGCTCACTCTAGGTCAACAGCTGTCAGCACGAACTGTACAGAAGTTTGCGGTCAAGCTCAGTCAAGTCGTTCTTGTTCCAAGATCTGCCTCACTAAGGTGTACCCTAAAGGAGCCAAAGACAAGGCCATCAAAGCCTATGTGATTCTGGACGATCAGAGCAATCGTTCACTAGTCAGTCCAGAGTTCTTTAAATTGTTCAACATTGAGAGTGAGCGGTTCCCATACTACCTCAAAACTTGCTCAGGCAACATGGAAACCCAAGGAAGGAAGGCAGAAGGCTTCCAGCTCGAGTCCCTGGATGGTAAAGTCATCATCTGTCTCCCTCCGCTCTTAGAGTGCAATGAAATCATGAATAACCGCGCTGGGATCCCGACACCAAGTGCGGTGCTACACCAGCCGCATCTCCACCACATCGCCAAACACATCCCAGAACTGGATCTGAAAGCGGAAATACTCCTGCTATTAGGAAGAGATGTTATCCAGGTACACAAGGTTAGGCAGCAGGTCAATGGACCACTCGACGCCCCCTTCGCGCAACGTCTGGATCTGGGCTGGGTGGTGATAGGAGAGGTGTGTCTCGGTGACGTACACAAACCGACGGTCGACACACTCAAGACCAATGTGCTAGAGAGTGGCCGCCATTCGATTTTTCAACCCTGCACAAGTTCCATGTATATCAAGGAAGCACAACAAGGCGTTAACAAGCGCGAGGCAAGCGACGAGTCGCTGGGCCAGTCAGTCTTCGCTCAAACGAAGTATGACAACAAACTTGCACAATCAGCTCAAGATACCATTTCTTTAAAAACCAAAGACACCAAGGTCTTCAGAGATGAAGCAAATAATGGGGTTGCCCCATTGCCTTTCAGAGAACCACGCCAGCGCTCACCAGATAACAAAGAGCAGGCAGTCAAACGGTTCACGTCCTTACGGAAAACCCGGAAAAGGAAACCTGAGATGCAGCAACACACCCGATTGGCCCACGAGGTACTGTGCACCCTAATGGCAGAGGTCACAGCCATTATAAACGCACAATCATTCCTACCTGTGTCTTCTGACCCAGAAAACCCCTTTATACTTTCGCCATCAACGCTCCTTACGCAGAAGGCAGGAGCACCTCCTCCACCAGGAGACTTCTCAGACAAGAATTTGTACACAAAGCAATGGAGACAAGTCCAGGCTCTGGCAAATCAGTTCTGGTCCCGCTGGAGACAGGAATATCTACCCTCGTTGCAACAGAGATGAAAGTGGACAGAACCCCGCAGGAATCTTCAAGTTGGAGACTTAGTCCTGCTCAGGGACAAGCAGATCACCCGCAACAGCTGGCCAATGGCCAGAATCACTGCTACATTCCCTAGCGAGGATGGACATGTCAGGAAGATCGAATTAAAGACTACCGACCAAGGCGATGTGAAAATTTACCAAAGGCCAGTTACAGAAGTTATTCTACTTCTACCCAATGACTGATTAAGAGACTAAGTTTGTACTCTGCTCATTGTGACCTTACGAAGGTCAAGCGGGGAGTGTGCTGTCTTTACGACAGTTATTTAGTTTATAATATTTTCGCTTAGTAATTCATTCAATAGTATTTTCTAGTTAGAATTAGAAGTGTTTAAAGTATATTCATTGCATGTAAAATATATCGGCATGCGATGACGTCACATCCGGTTTCGCCGCGTCTTGTGGGAAAATACTGGTTTGAAATTAGCGCGAGGGTGGGGGCTCACCACGAGGCACACCTGAGCAGAAGTAGTTTTGCAGGCATGAGAAATCACAGTGAGAGCAACGCTGTAAGTTAATAGATAATCGATATATTGAACTAAGACGTTAATGCCGATCCTGTTAGAAGTAACGACGGTAGATAATGTTTATGCTTTCGTTAGTTAAAGAGTCACAGATAGTTTGCATGGAAGTGTATTTAAAGTAGTCAATGGAGCAGGTAAACTCTCCCTGTATACTGCACCTTAGTGTAATGTAGTTATAGTCACCTTTGCAAGTATTTACACTTGAAATGTGATATTAAGGAAGGAACAAATACTGTATCAATCTTGTATTGTTTTATCAACAGTTTTCACCATATGTTAATGTGAAGAGTGAACAGTAAATGGTTAATCTTACTGCGATCTGGTTCTTATTAACTGGTTTATCTCGACGTTGAATTCGGCGTTATCAGTACACGCGAAGGAGAACGTTACATCCAACATTAGACAATACATAGAAGCGATTAGGAAGGCTAATAGGATGTTGGGCTATATAATGAGAGGATCACCACTCAGTGAAGTTCAAGTCAAGAGATGATCTCCTTAAGTTGTGAGGTCACATCTTAAATACTGTGTATAATTTTGGCCTCCATCTTGTGTGAGGGATGTGTAGGCACTGGAGAGAGTCCAGAAAAGGGTGACTAGACACATTTCAGGAGTGCAGGGCATGAGCTGTAAAGAAAAATTGAAATAATTAAATATTTTTAGTTTAAGTAGACATACAATGAGAGGATGCATGATAGAAGTGTTCAAAATCATTAAGGGTGTAAGTAAGTTGATGTCAGCTGCTACTTCAAAATTAACTCATCATCAAGGACACAGGGCCATAGGTGGAGACTGGTTAAGGGAAGTTTTCAGACTGACATCAGGAAGCATTTCTTTACTCCACTAGTTGTGGACACTTGGAACAAACTCACTAGTTGTGAAGTTGCAAGCAGTACCTCAGAGACTTTCAAATATAAACTTGAGAGTTATCTCAGCACACTATTTGAATAGGAATTTGCCATGCTTTCTTGGGCCATATGTCTGTTCTTGTCAAAAACTTTCTAAAATTCTAATGTTCTAATCTTCCACCCACCTTTGTATCATAACAGTGAAACCTTTGATACCTTGATCTACCTCATTTAAATAAATTGTGAAAGGTTGAGGCTCGGTCCTTATCCTGTTCCGTAGTATCCGAGATGTCTTCAAGGAGCGGTGCCTCAGAAAGGTGGCATCCATTATTAAGGACCCCCATCACCCAGGACGTGCCCTCTTCTCGTTATTACTGTCAGGAAGGAGGTACAGAACCCTGAGGGCATACACTCCATGATTCAGGAACAGCTTCTTCTCTTCTGTCATCTGATTCCTAAATGGACATTGAACCCATGAACACCACCTCATTTAAAAAATATTATTTATGTTTTATGCTATTTTAATTTAAATATTTAATATGCATATTTTTACTGTAATTGGTTTACTTTTCTATATTATCAGGTATTGTATTGTACTACTGCCGCTCGGTTAACAAATTTCATGTCTTATGCCAGTGGTGTTAAACCTGACTCTGATTCTGACATGTGTGGTACAGACTCATTGTATCTTGTGAATGAGTAAATGATCCTTTTAAGTTGCTATCAGTTTCTAGTTAGCCAGCCAGTATTCTATCCATACTAACATGCTACCTCTTATCTTATGAGCTTTTATTTTCTACAGCAGCACCATATCAAATGTCTTTTGGAAAAGTAAGCATTGTACATCAACCAATTCCCTTTATCCACAGCACAGCGTATCTTCAAAGAAATCCAGTAAAATGCTTGAACATGATTTCACTTTCACAAAACCATGTAGACATTACCAGTTAGCTTGTATTTTTCCAGAGTTCTTCCTATAACAGTTCCTGTAATAGTTTCTACCATTTTTCCCATGACAGATATTAAGTTAACTCACCTGTAGTTTCTTGCTTTCTGTCTTGAGTAAAGAGGTTTACATTTGGGATTTGCCGATTTAGTGAAACCCTCCTGAATCCAGGGAAATCTGAAAAGTTCAAACCAATAGTTCAATAGGACACGAGCACTTCTCAGTCTGAGGTTTCATCAAGTTGTTCAGTACCGCTTCGCTGGTGATTGTAATTTTCCTGAGCTACACCCTTCCATTCAGCAATTGACAGCTATTTCTGTGATATTGTTTCCATTCTTTGTTGTTTTTATTCATAGTCATTGAAGAGATGCTGGCTTCACAGTCTGAGTCAGCATTTAATTGTCCGTCCCTATTTTCCTTGAGGAGGTGGCGTTGAGCTGCCTTGCACTGCTGTAGTCCTTGAGGTGTTAGACTATCAATGAAGACTGATTAGAATCTCAGTTTAATTAATTTACTAATCTCTTTACATTGGACATAGGATGGTACAGTGCTGCATAGACCATTAAGGTATGAGGTTGTGCCAATATTAATCTTGACCACTGACATTCAGGCAGAATACAGTTCACCTATCTTCTGTAGGCAAGCCAGTTCTGAATCCATATAGCCTAGTTTCCATGGGTCTTGTACGTCCTGACTTGCGAAATGAGCCTACCAGCGGAACTTGTCCTAGCATGACAAGAAGTTTAATTCTGACAAGTACTTGTCAACATTAAGGTCTATCTGACATTTCTCTGCATGGCTACATGGTCAGCAAAAAAAAAGATATGGCCTGTCCTGGAACCCAAATCTAAGCGGACATCTTCTTAGTTCTTCAAACAATCATACAATCTGTCTTTGGGACATTAGTGCAGGTCCAAAAGAAGTTCTAGTTGATGCTAGAACAATATTTACAGGCCACACTGCAGTTGTCGAAGATGTATCCTGGTATTTACTGCACGAATCTTTGTTTGGATGAGTGGCTGATGATCAGAAACTCATGATCTGGAATACGAGGTCAAATAATACTTCAAAGCCAAGCCACTTTGTAGATGTGAATACAGCTGAAGTCAACTCCTTGTATTTCAACCCATACAGTGAATTTATCCTGGCAACTGGCTCCGCTGACAGGATGGTGGCATTATAGGATCTTTGAAATCTTAAATTAAAACATCATTCCTTTGAATCTCACAAGGATGAGATCTTCTGGGTCCAGTGGTCTCCACATAATGAAACTATTTTTGCTTCCAACAGTGCAGATATTCATCTCAATGTGCGGAGTTTAAGCAAAGTTGGTGAGGAGCAATCAACAGAAGATGCAGAAGATGGACCTATAGAACCACTATTTATTCATTGAACTGACACTGCAAAAATCACTGATTTATCCTGGAATCCAAATGAACCATAGGTGATTTGCTTGGTTTCAGAAAAATAAAATGAAAAAAAGTCTTGGGTGTAACAAAACAAATTGATGAAGGTAGATCCATATAGTGTATATGGATTTCAGTAAGGCATTTGATAAGGTTCCCCATGCAAGGCTCATTCAGAAAGTATTGAGACATGGGTTCCAAGGAGACCTTGCTTTAAAGATCCTGAATTGGCTGGCCCACAGAAGGCAAAGGGAGGCTGTAGGTGGTTCATATTCTGCATGGAGGATGGTGACCAGTGCTGTTCTGCAGGGATCTGTTCTAAGACCCCTCCTCTTTGTGATTTTTATAAATGACATTGATGAAGAAGTAGAACGGTAAGTTAGTTGATGACACAAAAGTCAGGGGTGTTGTGGATAGTCTGGAGGGTTGTCAGAGGTTACAGTGCAACATTAATAGGATGCAGAACTGGGCTGAGAAGTGACAGATGGAGGTCAACCTAGATAAGTGTGAAATGGTTCATTTCAGTAGGTCAAATTTGAAGACAGAATATAATATTAATCGTAAGACTCTTGGCAGTGTGGAGGATCAGCAAGACTTTGGGGTCTGTGTCCATAGCACAGTTAAGGCTGCTGTGCAGGTTGGCAGTGTTGTTAAGAAGTTGTTTGATGTGTTGGCCTTCATCAACCATGGGACTGAGTTCAAGGGCTGAGAGGTAATGTTACAGCTATATAACATCTTGGCCAGACCCCACTTGGAGTACTGTGCTCAGTTTTGGTCGCCTCACTACAGGAAGGATGTGGATACTATAGAAAGAGTGCAGAGATTTACAAGGATGTTACCTGGATTAGGGAGCAAGCCTTATGAGAATAGGTTGAGTGAAATTGGCCTTTACTCCTTGGAGCCATGGAAGATGAGAGGTGACCTGATAGATGTATAAGATGATGAGAGTCATTGATTGTGTGGATAGCCAGAAGCTTTTTCCAGGGCTGAAATAGCTAACACAAGGGGACATAGTCTTAAGGTGCTTGGATGCAGGTACAAGGGGGATGTCAGAGGTAAGTTTTTCACCTTGAATCTCATCTATCATTATCTTTGGAATCAGCCTACCATTAGGGACCTTATCAAGCGCCTTACTAAAATCATGTAAGTAACACCCACTGTCTCGGCCTTATCAAGAACCTTTTTCACCTTCTCAAAACATCAGTCAGGTTTGTAAGGCATAATCTACCCCACACAAAGCCATGTGGACTTCAAGCAGGTCACGCTTTTCAAAATCCGGATAAAACCTATCCCTTAGTATCCTCTTCAATAGCTTCCCCCCCACTGATGGGAGACTCACTGGCCTATCATTACCTGGTTTATCCTTATTTCATACCTTGGACAAAGGCTCAACATTTATGACTCTCCAGTCCCCTGGGACATGTGCTGTTGCTAATAAGGGCCTAACATATTTTTGTCAAAGCCTCAGCAATCTCCCCAGTTGCTTCTTTCAATATCCTGGGATATATACCATCATGCCACAGTGTGTTATGCACCTTAATGCTTTTCAGAAGATGCAGCATGACCTCCCCTTTAACCCCAAATTTCCCATCACACCACCATGCCTCTACACTGTTTTCAATATTCTCCAATCCCTTCACCTTAGTAAATACTGATGCAATGAACTTAAGCCACTTACTCAGACTCCAAGCACAAATTCCCCCTTTTATTCTTGAATAGACCTAACTTCTCCTGTTATCTTCATTTTCTTAATATACTTCAGGATTTGCCTTGATCTTGTTTGCCACGGACTTTTTCTTGGCCACTTTTGGCTTTCCGAATCACCTGCTTGAATAGTATCCTGCTATCTTTACATTCCATAATCTAAATTCCGTAAGGTAAGGAAAACCTTGGCTCATCCAATGTTTCCTTACATTACATGCTTTGCCATACTCCTTACCGGAACATGTCAATGCTGAGCACTGATCTGCTGATCTTCAACTGTCTCCCAGGAGTCAGACATGGACTTGTCCAGTATCAGCTGTTCCCAGGCAACACACTTAGAACCTGTCTTATCTTGTCATAATTTGACCACCACTAATTTATTTACTTCGTGCAGAGATCTAATTATATCCTTACTTATAAACCTTACAAACTTAAAAGTTTGGTTGCTAGTCCTAAAATGTTCACCCACTATTAGGTTTGTAAACTTGCTTACCCCATTTTCCAAAACTAAGCCTAATAGGATGCAAAACTGAGCTGAGAAATGGCAGATGGAGTTCAACACAGATAAGTGTGAAGTGGTTCATTTTGATAGGTCAAATATGATGGCAGAATATAGTATTAATGGTAAGACTCTTGTTAGTGTAGAGGAT
The DNA here is from genome assembly GCF_030144855.1 of Hypanus sabinus. Taxonomy (NCBI): domain Eukaryota; kingdom Metazoa; phylum Chordata; class Chondrichthyes; order Myliobatiformes; family Dasyatidae; genus Hypanus; species Hypanus sabinus. Next base: position 135,904,653 of record NC_082709.1, on the reverse strand, counting down.
CAGAGGGATCTTGGGGTTTGAGTCCATAGGACAATCAAAGCAGCTGTGCAGGTTGACTCTGTGGTTACAAAGGCATATGGTGTATTGGCCTTCATTAATCATGGAATTGAATTTACGAGCTGAGAGGTAATGTTGAATGCTATATAGGACCTTGTTAGGACCCCACTTGGAGTACTGTGCTCAGTTCTGGTCACTTCACTATAGGAAGGTCGTGGAAGCAATAGAAAGAATGCTGAGGAGATTTACAAGGATGTTGCCTGGATTGGGGAGCTTGCCTTATAAGAATAGGTTGAGTGAACTCAGCCTTCTCTCCTTGGAGCAAAGGAGGATGAGAGGTGATCTGATTGAGGTGTAAAAGATGATGAGAGGCATTGATCGTGTGATCGTCGAGGCTTTTTCACAGGGCTGAAATAGTTGCCACAAGAGGACACAGGTTTAAGGTGCTAGGAAGTATTTACAGAGGAGATGTCAGGGGTAAGCTTTTTACTCAGAGAGTGGTGAGTGTGTGGAATGGGCTGCTGGCAAAGATGATGGAGGCGGATACGATAGGGTATTTTAAGAGACTTTTAGATAGGTACATGGAGCTTAGTAAAATAGAGGGCTATAGGTAAGCCTAGTAATTTCAAGGAAAAGACATGTTTGGCTCAACTTTGTGGGCCGAAGGGCCTGTATTGTGCTGTAGGTTTTGTATGTTTCTATGCTCTCTCTTGTAATTGCACTCTCCATATGCTTTTTCAAGAACCCTCTTGTAAGCACTGAAGAAATCACACCCGTCAAAACCTCTTGTATTGGTGAAGCTAATCCCCTTACATATCTCTTCCTCCATCTTCTGGTGACTATTGTGGGACCTATACTATAATTCTCTCAGTGTAATTGCACCTTTTCTTATTTCTGATCCTCACTCAAATTGTCTCTGTGGACAAGCCTGTCAGCCCTGTGTAAGCAAGCACCTCCCGGTCTTCACCCTACTAACTGGAGTCACCTGGCATTCATCTCCAACTCATCACTTGCAGCCTATTTAAACCCAGCTGTCATCCATAGACCTTTGTTCACCCATCAAACCAGCCAGCCTCAACAACTTACTTTGTTGTTTTAAGGATCTGGTCTCTCTAGTTTGGTGGCCACTTGCGGCTGTTATTTTGCAGTTTATTAGTAAAATATTGTTTACTGCTCAATTGTCTCAGCTGCTCTGCCTTTGGGTCAAGCCTCATCTGCATTTCCTGATGGGATGGGTGAACCAATGATTGACACAGCAACGTATGTTTGCCTGAAAGAAGTTGTCTGTTGAAAGGGGCACGTGATCCAGCAGCTACAGGAAACCATCGACCATCTGCTCGCCACTCAACCAACTCTCAATCTCAATACAGCAACCCTGTGCCAGTCAACATTCTGTCTCTCAGAGCCCCAAATTCTGGTGCCCAAATACTTCAAAGGATCTCCAACCCAATGCCACAACTTCCTCTTCCAGTGTGTCTTACACATCAAGCTCCAGCCGTCTCTGTATTCTAATGACCAAGCCAAAATTGCCTTCATTATCTCTCTCCTGACTGGCGAGCTCTAGCCTGGGTCAACCGTAACTGGGACAATAAAACTACAAGTTGCAATGAATATGAGGAATTCACTCCTGAGATGTGCCAGGTTTTTGACATCAGGGAAGTAGAAGGGGGCAGTGGCTCGGATGCTTCACTTACGTCCAATCTCATGCTCGGTGCAGGAATACACTGTGGAATTCAGGGCTGTCATGGCAGAGCAGGGCTGGAATGTACAAGTGCTGTTGGCCCATTACCATCACAACCTCTTGGAGCATTTGAAGGATGAGCTTTCTACCCAGGAAATGCCTATCAACCTCAAGCCTCTTCAACCTATCCCTCCAAATTGACAAATGCCTTCTGGAATGTGCCTTCAGATCCCCAGCCAGAAATGCAGTTCCACTCCCAGAAATATCAGGCTGCAGGACCATCACCGTCAGTGCCTTCAAAGCCCATGCAGTAAGGAGAATTCCCTTAAAACTGCTCCCTTCGCCCCACCAAGGGCACATGCATTGGTGAGAAACTACTTGCATGCTTACTGCAAAGCCGTTAGTCACCCAAGCATCAAATGCCTACTGCATCCAGGAAAATGGCACCACCAGGTAGAGACAAGGGGCCTTCTATCTGGTAAGCTGCCCACCACCCCCTTCGCTCCTATTCCAGCTACATAGCCCAATTCAGCCTCTTTGACCTCCTCCAAAACCTGATATTTCCACATGCATGGGATATTCTGGTGAATTCCAGTGCAGCAGGAAATTTGTGATAGGTGAACACATAGAGTCCAATATAGAAAGTTTGCAGTTGATGGATTTATGTCATCGTAGATAGGGTGTGCAGTACCTGGTTGATTCAGAAGTGTATGGCCTGGAGGAGAGGTCTTGGGTGCCATCCAGTTTCATCTTGGAACATTTTGGGCCATTGGGAGTCAGTCATAGGATGGAGAATCCTGTCAGGCCTGCACAGCCAGGCACCTCCTTGTCTCAAAGCGGCTCACATTAGTCACCTGCCTCTTGCTTCTGACTCATCACCTGCAGCCTATTTAAACCCAGTTCTTTCATCACAGTTCTTTGTTCACCAATTGAACCAGCCAGCCTCAATCATTCGCTCCTAATGTTCAGTTATATTGTTGCCTTGTTGTGTTCTCTCTTGTTTTGAGGCACCTCATGGCTGATATTTTGCAGTTTATTAGTAAAATATTGTTTATTGCTAAATTTTCTCCACTGCTCTGTTTTTGGGTCAAAGCACCTCCATGTTACTTGACAAAGCCTTACTATATGTCTTCTGTGACACCTTCATATATCAGTAGTACAACCCTGCCACCTCTTTTAGCCTCCATTCTATCACATCCAAACCAATGAAAACCAGGAACATTGAGCTGTCAGTTCTATCCCTCACACAACCATGTCTCTGTAAAGGCAACAACATGGTAATTCCTTATACTGATTAAGACTAAAAGCTCAAACTCCTTCCACAAAATACTAATAGTGTTGAAATATACTCATTTCACTTCAGTCCCACCATGTTTATTAGCCTGTGTCAAGCTGTTTTTTTCCTTTCAATCTGACTTGTTATACTATCTTTCTTAACTTGAAACTTTGCATCCATTTTCTTTATGCTGTGGTTCTCATCAGCTTGTTCTTTAAACCTTCCCAAGAAGCACTAGGAAACCTTGAGAACATAGATCACACTCATCTCTTTTTTCTCCAGTCTTAATGAAGGGTGTCAGCCCAAAACGATGACTGTACTCTTTTCCATAGATGCTGCCTGACCTGCTCAGTTCCTGCAGCATTGTCTGTGTGTAACCTTGTGACCAGGATGTTATTTCCCCTCTTTGTTTTCTGTTCATATTTCCGGAAGTTTGATTTCTATGTGTCTATTTTGTCAACCTGTTTTTAAAAATATGCAACGAAACCCTACCAGCTGTTTTTAAACTCCTGGCTTTACTTCAAACTCCATTTTTCTTCCTTATTAATCTTTTAGTCCTTTTTAATTCTATTTAATCTTCTGATCCGCTACCTGTCTTTGCTCAAGTACAGTGGCATGCAAAAGTTTGGGCACTGAGAGAAATGATACTTAAGGAGTCCATTTAGAATGTGCTGACACAGAAAGAGCGTGCAAAGCAACTTGCAGGGCAACATATAAACCAATTTGCAAAATGAGGATGAAACAATAGCTTGCTGATTAAAGAAGCGATACGGGTAACGGGAAGACATGCTTAATGGTTGAACAATAACGGTGTTAATGCGCTGAGGCTGATAAGTGGGCCAAAGGGTAATCACATTTGTAATTTTGTAATGAGATTAAGGAAGAATGTCTGCACCTCACATGGGTGCAACTCACAAAGTCGTAAACAAGTAGGGTATAAAAAACTGTGCAAAGTGTAATTCGGCACTCAATCTAGCAGGAGCTGGTTGGGTCCGACTCTGCAGACTCGAAAAATAAAGTTTACCGTTCTGCAAATTGCTGAGACTCAGTGTGTTTCTGACAGGCACCCTGGTCAAAATTTCTGTTACTATGAATAGTTAAGTGAGTAGAAGATGAACTGATCTCCAAAAGCCATAAAGTTAAAGATGAAACATTCTTTTCAACATTTTAAGCAAGATTAGTGTATTATTTCAGTTTTGTACAATTTTAGAGTGAAAAAGGAAAGGAGCACCTTAACCATGCAAAAGTTTGGGCACCCCAAGAGATTTGACCTCTCAGATAACTTTTACCAAGGTCTCAGGTCTTGGTTAGCTTGTTAGGGCTATGGCCTGTTCACAGTCATCGTTAGGAAAAGCCAGGTGATGCAAATTTCAAAGCTTTATAAATACCCTGACTCCTCAAACCTTGTCCCAACAATCAGCAGCCATGGGCTCCTCTAAGTAGCTGCCTAGCACTCTGAAAATTAAAATAAATGATGCCCACAAAGCAGGATGAAGGGTATAAGAAGATAGCAAAGTGTTTTCAGGTAGCTGTTTCCTCAGTTCGTAATGTAATTAAGAAATGGCAGTTAACAGTAACAGTGGAGGACAATTTGAGGTCTGGAAGACCAACAAAACTTTCTGAGAGAACTGCTCGTAGGATTGCTAGAAAGGCAAATCAAAACCCCCATTTGACTGCAGAAGACCAGGAAGATTTAGCAAACTCTGGAATGGGTGTGCACTGTTCTAATGTGCAGTAACACCTGCACAAATATGTCCTTTATGAAAGAGTCATCAGAAGAAAACATTTCCTGCATCCTCACCAAAAAATTCAGTGTCAGAGGTTTGCAAAGGAACATCTAAACAAGCCTGATGCATTTTGGAAACAAGTCCTGTGGACTAATGAAGTTAAAATAGAACATTTTGGCCGAATAAGCAAAGGTACGTTTGGAGAAAAAAAGGTGCAGAATTTCATGAAAAGAACACCTCTCCAACTGTTAAACACGGGGATGGATCAATCATGCTTTGGGTTTGTGTTGCAGCCAATGGCACAGGGAAAATTTCACTGGTAGAAGGAAGAATGAATTCAATTAAGTACCAGAAATTCTGGAAGCAAACATCACACCCTCTGTAAAAAAGCTGAAGATGAAAAGAGGATGGTTTCTACAACAGAATAATGATCCTAAACATAGCTCAAAATCCCCAATGGACTACCTCAAGAGGCGCACGCTGAAGGTTTTGCCATGGCCCTCACAGTCCCCCAACCTAAGCATCATCAAAAATCTGTGGATAGACCTCAAAAGAGCAGTGCATGCAATACTGCCCAAGAATCTCAGAGAACTAGAAGACTTTTACAAGGAAGAATGGGCAAAAATCCCCCAAACAAGAATTGAAAGACTCTTAGCTGGCTACAGGAAGTGTTTACAAGCTGTGAAACTTGCCAAAGGGGTTGTTACTAAGTACTGACCAGGCAGGGTGTCCAAACTTTTGCTTTGGGCCCTTTTCCTTTTTATTATTTTGAAACTGTAAAAGATGGAAATAAAATGTAATCTTGCTTAAAATATTAAAGAAATATGTCATCTTTAACTTAATGCCATTTGGAAATCAAGTCAGCTTTTACTCACCTAGCTATTCACAGTAACAGAAATTTTGACCAGGGGTGCCCAAACTTCTGCATGCCACTGTATGTATTCTTTTATCAATTTGATATTATCTTTAATTTTTCTTAGCTAACCTTGGATATCAGATACTTCCATTGGAACTTTTCTTTCTTCTGTGTGTATTCTGAAAGATTGCCTTAAATATTTACGACTGCATCTTAATTTTCAGATCTCTTTAGCTTAATTTCTCAGTTCACTTTAGCTATGTCTGCTTTCAGTTGTCCTTATTTAAATTTAAAAGACTGATTTTTTTGACCCATTCTTTTCTTCTTCGAGCTGAATGTGAAATCCAGCCATTTAATTGCTGCTAATTAGGCATGCCTTCATGATGAAATCATTAATTAATCCTATCTCACAGCACAATAGCAGGTTTACCATAATGTGCTCTTTGGTTTACTCTGGAATGTGCCATTGTGGAAAGTTGTCTGAAAGCTCTGTGAATTCATCATCCCAAACTCCATTTTACAGCTGATTTTTCCAATCAATATATAAATTAAAATCTCAATGGTTACTACCCTTTGTTTCTGACAAGGTCCTATTGTTTCTTAATTCTGTCACTATTATTTACTGTAATTAACTGTGGAGCCTGTACTCCACTACAAAAGTGAACCCTTGCCTTTTTATTTCTTATCTACACCCAACACCACTCTTGCATTTTAAAAGAGCCAGAGAGAGTAAACTTTGTAGTCCAATATCTTTTTTTCCCATTTTAACTCCAGTTGCTCAGAATGCCAATAAACTATTGGGAAGTATTTTTAAGAGTGCCCTGGCAGAAATAGTTTACCTTGGTTTGTAAAGCTTGTACAGAAATTAAGAAAAATCATGGACGGAGAACTCAAAGTTTTCCCCCTGCTTATATCAGAAAAAAAGAGCACAAATCATTAGCAGTTTGAAATGTTTATTGACACTGATTGTTCCACCATGCGTTTCATCGAGCTGTAGCAAACAGCAGGTGGTGACAACTGCTAACAGAGATCAAAAAGCCAGATTAAACCAGTTACTCATAAAGCCACTCAGTAACCATCAAGGGCAGCTGTTGAAACAGACCATTAACATTGTTTCCTGAGATTCCCAAGACATAGAGAAAGAGCCAAGATCTTCTTTCCTATAGAGCACTATATTACTTACCCAATTTTTCCCTCAAGTCCTGTTTGTCAGTTTGTCAGTGCTAGTGTGGGCCCAAGCAAGTAGTAGAATTATTGTCCTGCTGCCAGCTTCTTTTGTGCTGCACTGGTGGACTCTCCGAGGGTTCCAAAGGCACACCACAAATCTCTGCTGGCTTGCCAGTCCTCTGGCACAAGCACAACAGTATCATTGAAATGAATGTGAGACATCAGCTGCAAGGAGAAAGATAAATAGAGCAATATATTATTTTTCTTTATGTTAGTTTCAATGTTTTCATGTGATTTTAGTGGGATTTAAAATGCTTCTGCATGGATTTTTTTCTCTACATGGTTACAAGTGTTACCACATACTTATGATTTCCAATGGTTATTCAGTGGTTATTAAATTTATAAACTGCCAGAGATTTAGTGAATTAATAAAAAGTAACAGTATAAGAAGGTTGTGAGCCTGGTGAGGGTACTTCTGACTGCTGGTGCTGTTCCAAGTGTACAGCAGTCTGGCAGTATTAAGTCAGTTCTGCCACAGTCTCAGTGGAGGACGTATTCAAGGTATTGTGGATAACTTAGTGCTGGGGCTTTCAGCTGAGATGGCCCCTATGCAGATACATCCCCTCTGATGAGATATTCTCTACACTGAGAAAGTCCCAACACTCAGATATGTCATCCACTGCTGAGGAACCACTATGTCGTACTCAGCCATCCTTAAGTAATCCAGGTTGTGAACATGGACTGACCAAAACTAATACAAGATAAACAGCAGAAATGGATAAAAGTACAAGGTTATATAATGCCTGCCTAGTTCAGTTCCAGTACTTAAGGATTCCAGATGTTTCTTAGAATGAAAAAAAATTGTTGAAGTGTCTCTCAAGGAATGTGAGAGAGAGAGAAACCAGGAACCATGGACCTAGGACCCAAGATACTGTTGCCGGGACTTACCTCTAAAGGAACGCCAACATGGAGCACAAAGAGAAAATCATAACTGCCAAGCTGATTGAATATTATGATCAAAAGAGTGTATAGAAACATGTCTTTTGATGTTATCTTTGAATTTTATTAAATAAAATCTTATTAGAGATTGTTGACTAAAACTGAAGCTTTAGAAGTTGAGGTAAGTTAATGTTATGACCAGGAAATTAGACAATCATGAAGATAAAGTGGATTAGTGGGCAGGTATTCAAATAGGTTGGACGTGAGCAGAAGTCATCTACAATAAATTCATATTGATATCATTACTAAATGATTTAAATGCTGAAATAGAAAGGAATGTATACAAGTTTACCAACATCATAAAGATAAATGGCATGATTAGTAATATAAATAGAATCATTAAATTCTAAAGAACTATTGATAGCTTAAGTTAATGGGCAAAACAATGGAAAATTAATTTATAAGGCAAATAAAGGTCACCAACTTTGGATCTAAAAAAGATACAACATATTTGCTTAGTGACAAAAATCTGCAAACCAGACTCAAATAGATTTAGGACTTCATTTGCATTGATTATTAAAATATCATGGAGATCAACAGAAAATAATCAGAAAAGCCAGTATATCTTTTTTTTGCTGGAATGGGAATGCAAAAAGAAGAAAGCAACCTGATAATTAAATGAAGGTCTTCAGCGCAATAAACAATCCTAAGCTCCACACCTAAGGAATGACATGTTTAGGGCATGGCTGGTGTAATGCTTTACAGCACCAGTGATCATGGTTCATTTTCTGCTGCTGGCTGGATCTGCTGATGGCATACAGATTAATCAGGTTTAGTAATTTGTGGTCCTGTTATATTCGCACCAGAAGCATGGTAACACTTACAGGCTGCCCTCAACACATACTTGGATTACACTGGTTCTTGACACCATCAACACATATCAAAGTTCCAAAGTCAAATTATATTTCAATGATTCAAAAAGGTTCAAAGGTTCAATGTTTCATTTTATTGTCAAAGTATGTATGTACAATACAACTCTGATATTTGTCTTCTCCAGATAATCATGAAATACAGAAAGACCAAGGGAGCTGATGAAAGGAAAGACATTGACTCCCCACTGGCATGAAAATAAAATAAATAAAACGCACAGACCCCAAAATCCCTCATTCTTTCCCTGCAGAAAAAAAAGCAGTGACAATAGCATCAAATCCCCCACCCCTCCCAGCAGAAAAAACAGCGACAATCTTAATCCCCAACCCCCTCACCTGCAGAAAAAAAAGTGACAATAACAATCCCCAACCCTTTCATTCACAGAAAACAGCCACAATAACAATCCCTGATACCCTCACTTGCAGAGAAGAACAGTGACAGCAGCATCAAAACCCTTACCCCCCCGCTACACACCCCCTACACACTCCCTACACACAAAACAAAACAGATCATCCACCTGCCAATTGGCCACAAGAAAGAAAATACCCCCAAAAATGAAGGAAACTAATGTAAAATGCAGTCCAATAATCACATACATTTCAGAAAATCAGAAACATTGTCTCATCTGCAAATGAGGAGAATGGCTGCACAAACACAGTCCATCTGCAAAGAGTGACCGCTGATTTGGGTCCAAATGCAATGATCTGGCTGCTGACCGTCGTCGCACCAGTGACCTCCATTGAGAGCAATCACTGACCCCCTCTACATTCACCTCGATGCTTTAATCTTCCTTGTCACTTTGAAATTGAGTCATTCATAACCTCGCACCTCGTCTCTGGTCTTTTCCATGAGTCAGTTTGAGTTCTTGGACCTTTTTGTCCCCCATTTCTAATCTCTATGAGACAGCTCTCCGGACACAGCACCAGCATGGGTCATCCCTCGAATTCACTTCATCTTCGCTCGCCTCTTCATTGTTTGCAATGATAGTTTACCACAATGTACTTCAGAAAAGGTAAATTAGTAATGTTTTTAATCGTTTCTTGGTTTTTGAACTGATAGTACACTTTTCACAATGTGTTTTGATATACTGTACCAAAGCTAATCCAATCCTGACATTGGAAGTATAGATTTTACCACAAAGATATCTGGATCCTGGATGTTATATCATGTGGAGAGATTATGAAACTGAGATTATATTATGTAAAATTTAATCAAAGCTTTCAGGACATTTATGGGGTAGATATTAAGAAATTATTCCCACTGCTTGGGAGGCTAAGACCAGGAGGCATGGTTAAAATTGTGGATTTAAGTTTGGATACATTTTTACTTGAAGGAGAAATCAATATTCATGACATTGGTTTGGAGGCTAACCAGATGGAATACAAGGTGTTGCTCCTGCACCCTGAGGGTGGCCTCATTGTGGCACACGAGGAGGCCATGGACTGTCCTGTCAGAATGGGAATAGGAATTGGAATGAAAAGGTTTGGCCACCAGGATGTACTGCTTTTGGCAGATGAAGCAGAGGTACTCAACAAAGCTGTTCTCCAATTTATGACAGGCTATACCAATGTACAGCCTGGCTGCACCAGACACAATAGGCAACCCCAGCAGATTCACAGGTGAAGTGTTGCCTCACCTGGAAGGACTGTTTGAGGCCCTGAATGTAGGTAAGGGAAGAGATGAATGGGCAGGTGTAGAACTTTGGCCGCTTGCAGGGCTAAGTGTTGGGAGGGAGATCAGTGGGGAGAGATGAATGGACAAGGAAATCATGGAGGGAGTGATCCCAGTGGAAGGCAGAGAGAGTGGGGGAGGTAAAGATGTGTTTGGTGGAAGCATCCCTTTGGAGATGGTGGAAGCTGAGGAGAATGCTGGGTTAGATGTGGAGACTAGTAAGGACAAGGAGAACTCTTATCACTTAAGGCAATGGAAAAATGAGGTAAGGGTGGATGTTCTGGAAATGGAGGAGATGTAGGTGAGAGCAGCATCAATGTTGGAGGAGGGGAAACACTGTTCTTTGGAGCTACTAGTTTACGACTAGAGTTGTATCTCTATTACCCCATCACTGTTTAACTTCCTACCATTCTCCATCCAGAACCATTATTCCCGGTTAGGGCATTGAGCTTGCATCTCTCAAATATCTTGTGTGTCTGTCTGTTGTACAGAACACAGCTCCATTTCTGTGATTCCAGTCACTAGGTTCACTGCCAATGTTATTTGTATTTTGTTTACATCTTTTATTTCTTTTGCCCCTTCCCCTGCTACCCTTTCTGCAATTTCATCTGTAAATACATTTTCATGGGTTCCCATTGTAATCATTTTGGAATGGCTTTTACATCTTAATACAGCAACTCTGATGGTAATTGTATGAAATTCATGGGTTCTTGTACTATTTGGCCATTCTTGGTTGGGGTTCCTGCACTGCAAGAAATCCTCTTTGTATTCATAAGTTTCCAAAAGCATGAACATCTCTAAAGTCATCAAGAATCTGTGTAAATATTAGGTGATTTGCCTTTTGCCAAATTACAGGCATCAGTCAAAGCTTTTAGTTCTGCTTGTTGTACAGAGATGGCGGGAGACATGCTTCCTGATGCCAGCACTTCAGTTCCTGAAAAAAAACTTAGCCATTCAAATTCCTCTCTCAGTTGTTGAGGAGTTATCAATGTATGGAATCAGATCTGGGTTGCATAAAGGCGATTTTTTGTAATAACAAATTGTCATGTGACCAATTAGCCCATACGTCTTTGGAAAGTGGGAGCAAACCAGTGCCCCTGGAGGAAATCCATGCGGTCACATGGAGAATGTACAAACTCTTCACAGAATTCACAGTCAATACTACTGCAATACTATAAAACTGTGCATTAGTTCCATATATTTAGAGATGGAGGAGTTACACTGCCACATTCTTTTGATTGACTGGTAATGAACAAAATCAGCACAGACACCCAATATAGATAAAAGACTACCTTCATACAATTTTTAACAATTGCATCTCCAAATCTTCATTTCCATTGTAACATTCAGGATGATTCTCAATACATCGAATCCTTCATAGCCTGTAATCTGTTTAAGTACTGAAATGGTTTCATTTTTACTTCCAGCCATTTCAGGCATCTCGAAGCCTCAATGTTTGAAACTGCAGAGAAATAAACAATTCTGAATTGTCTTACTGCTTAGTTCATGCCACCTATCAGTGACAAAAATTGCTGCTTTTCGAACACAAGCAATAGTGTCATGCAAATTTAAAAAGTATGCTTTGATACTACTTACAAATTATGCTCTAAGCACTATGTGGTGTCTACCAGCCACAAAATGCGACTGAGAAACTATTCCGCAACAAACTCCAAATCTACGAAGAGAATCCCGGCTACTTTCTTGAGTAATTTTTGTTCTTTAAGGGTTGCCCCAACTCAACAGCTGCCCAATTAATTGGAATGTATGGTAGTAAACATTAATGGGTAAGTAGAAGATTGCGAAGCTTTTAAAAAACTACAGAAGTCAACTAAACAGGAAATAAGGAGTGAAAAGATGAAATATAAAGGTAAACTGGTCAATATTATAAAAGAGGGTACTAAAAGATTTTCAGATGTATATTAAGAGTGGAAGAGAGGTGAAAGTGGATATTGGACTAGTGGAAAATGATATTGGAGAGGTAGCAATGGGGAGACAAAGAAATGGCAGATAAATTCAATCAATACCTTGCATCAGGCTTCACTGTGAAAGACACCTGAAATTTGCCAGCAATTCAGAGTGGCAGGAGACAGTGTGGTCACCATCACTCAGGAGAAGGTGCTTTTGGAAGCTGAGAAGTCTGAAGGTAGGTAAGTCACCTGTACAAGGCGATCTACATCCCAGGATTCTAATAGAGGTAGCTGAATGGACTGTGGAGGTATTAGTCGTGATCTTTCAGAAATCATTATATTCCAGAGGACTGGAAAATTGCAAATGTTATTCCACTCTTTATGAAGGAAGGGAGGCAAAAAGCATGAAATTATAGGCCATTTCGCCTGATGTCAGTGATTGGTAAGAAGTTGGAGTCCATTATTAAGGATGAGGTTTTGGGGTACTTGGAAGCACATGATAAAATAGGCCAAAGTCAGCATGGTTTTCTGAATGAGAATGACAAATCTGTTGGAATTCTTTGAGAAAGTAACAGGTAGATTGGACAAAAGAGAGTCAATAGATGTTGTTTACTTGGATTTTCAGAAATGCTTTGGCAAGGTGCCACTCATGAGGCTACTTATCAAAATAAGAACCCGTGTGATTTTAGGAAAGATATTAACATGATTGGAAGATTTGCTGACTAGAAGGAAGCAAAGTGTAGGAATAAAGCAGGCCTTTTCTGGTTGGCTGAATGTGACTGATGAGACTCTGCAGGAATTGGTGTTGGGACAGCTTCTTTTCACATTATATGTCAGTGATTTGGTTGATGTTGATGGTCAAGTTTGTGGAAAATATGATGCTAGATGGAGTTGGGGGGGGGGGGGGGGCAGGTAATGTTGAGGAAGCAGAGCACCTGCAGTAGGACTTAGACAGATTAGGAGAATGAGCCAAGAATTAGCAGGTGGAATATAGTATGTTCAAATGTATGGCCATGCACTTTAGTAGAAGGAATAAAGGCAGAGATTATTTTCTAAACTGGTAGCAAATTCAAAAATCAGAGGTGCAAAGGGACTTGGGACTCATGCAGGATTCCTTAAAACTTAACTTGCAGGTTGAGTCAGTGGTAAGGAAGTCAAGTGCCTTTTTAGCATTCATTTTGTGAGGTGTATTATATTAGAGGAAGGATATAATACTGAGGCTTTATAAAACATTGGTCATATCACATTGAGTATTTTTAGTAGTTTTGGGGCCCTTATCTAGGAAAGGATTTGCTGGCATTGGAGAAGGTCCAGAGGAGTTTCATGAGAATGATCCTGGGAATGAAAGGGTTAACACATGGGGAGCATTTGATGGCCTGGGTCTGTACTCATTGAAGTTTGAAAGAATAATGGGGGATCTCATTGAAACCTATTGAATATTGTAAGATCCAGATAGAATAGACATGGAGTGGATGTTTCCTGTAGTAGAGGAGACTTGTACCAGAGGGCACAGCCTCAGAATACAAGAGTATCCCTTTAGAACAGAGATGAGGGGAATTTATTTAGCCAATTAATGACTAATCTGTGGAATCATTGCCATAGGTGGCTGCAGAGGCTAAGCCATTGGATATATTTAAAGTGAAGATTGATAGGTTCTTGATTAATAAGGACATCAAATTTACAAAGAGAAGATGAGGAATGAGGTTGAGAGGGATTATAAATCAGCTACGATGGAATGGTGGAGAAGGCTGTATGGCCTAATTCTGCTTCCTTGTCTTATAGTTTTGTGGTAATCTATAATTGTAATTCTGTAGTTGATTAAGTTTTGTAACTGCATATATTGAGGGATCTGTGGAGTAGATAGAATTGTCTTATAGGTGATTTAGATTATTTAATGAAAGTAGAGACTAAATGAATGGATAATTTATACCTATTTCTATGTTACTGTTACTTTAACAAAGCAAAGATAGATATCGCCAATCATAATTTATGCATGCATGCTAATCAGTGTTGTAAAAACAACAAGAAGTGAAAATGAACCCCTTGGAGATTGTTAGAATTATTAGTCAAGACCTGTAGATTATCGCACAGTAACTTTACAACCTTACTTCATCTCTGGACTACTAAAAATTTACAAGCACACACTGAATTATGCATTTCCATTCTAGGCAAACAGGGATCATGAAACAGCTTTTAAATTTCAGTTTGATTTATTGACATTTAAATGAAGAACTATTTTAAGTGGATAAGTGGATGAAACTAATGTTTAGTTTGTTTGATGGGAAATATTAAATTGACTCCATGATACCTTAATGAGTATGCTGGTTTGTTGACACTTTTGTTTTTAAATGTCCTACATTAAGCTCGAGAGGTTTCTAACATGAAATAAAGTCTGATTTAAGTACATTACTTCCTAAGATCCAAGTAAAGCTAAATGGTTGCATCATGGGCATCTGTAAAATATTATGACATCTGTCAAAAAGGAGAACATTTTAGCTGCTTCATTGATTGAAGAAGTTAAGAGGTGTAAATGCAGCAGTAGCCAACATGGAAAATAACAAAGTTATTTTATATCCATCTTGTCCTACATAATTATAACTCTTTATGCACTGGACACACAAGACATGTGAACAACTTGGAAAACTGTAAAAGGATACTATAGTGTAACAAGGTTAGGAGTGGTTCTTGGCTTGAAGTGTTGACTGTTCTATTTCCATAGATGCTGCCTGGCCTGCTGAGCTACTCCAGCGTATCGTACGCGTTGCTTGGAATTCCAGCATCTGGAGGTTTTCTTTTGTTTGTGATCGAAGAAGGAAGACATTTCTGGGTAATTCTACTCTGTATTCCAGTTGATCAAAACTGGAAGATTACCATCAAGCTGATCATGTTTGTAATGACAGCCGTTATTAATTTTGACACAAACAGGCATAGCTCCATCTTAGTTAAAATAATTCAGCAAATAAGTTTATAGTATTTGAGCTAATTCCATTTCTATTTTCCACTTTTTCATTATCCAACCAGTAGATTATCAACATGTGTAAATAAATAATAATTAATAAAATATAAAAATATAACATAAAATCAGAGTCTTATGTAGTTTTGGCTGCACATAACTTAAGATTGTAGTGTATGTCATTATATTATCTCAGAGTTTCCTGTGAGTATCAAGCTCCCCACCTAGCCTGCCCTCTTCTTTAGTAGATTCTGCCGTTTTTAGTGAAGCTGGTTTTATACCATACTAGATGCACAGTGCTTTCAGATAGTATGTCACAACAGTACAGATTATTTCATTAGATTCAGTTTTACTTATCCCATATACATCAAAACATGCAATAAAATATGTCATTTGTGTTAACAACCAAGACGACAAGGGATGTGCTGAGGGTAACTTGCAAGTGTCACCAACATAATGTGCCCACAATGCTCAGCAGAACAAAACAGAACACAATAAACAATAAAACAACAACAGCAAATCAAGCCGTGTCCCTCCCTACCACCCACCCACGCTCATGGGCAGTTGTGCATCTGGAGGACAGGACTCCCGTCTCTAGTCTCCAAGCTTCAACCATCAAATCTCAACTTCCAGACTTCGTATTGACTTTCGGGTATCATTATTCAATATTTATCCCCTGACTATCCGAAGATGGGCCCCTATACTTTAGGCTTGAACTAGCCTTCATCTGTGGAATGGAGTCCTAGACTACAAATGTGCTTTGACCCATGACCACATCAATGGCCTTTGAGTGTGGAACGAAGGTTTAGACTGCAGATGGTCTTCACCTACATCCACATTGCTGGCCTTCAACTGCGGAGTGGAGGCTCAGACTGTGGATATCCTTTATTCCCCATCTATGTTGTTGGCCTTTGAATGCGAAGCACAGAATGGAGGCCTTCCCTCCAGCCTGACCATGACCTCTTCCACATCCCTGTTCTTCAAACTTAATATGACTTCTGATTTCATGACATTACTGTTCCAAAATGATACCCTCTGTCCCCAAAACACTGGCAGCCAATAAAGTATCATCCACAGGGTTTGAACTCGCTGGTAAAAGCTGTGAAACAGCTTGAATTTCTGTGAACATCCAAAAATAACAAAAAAAATGTTAGAAATTGAACGTCATGTTTTCAATCATCAAAATAAAACACTAGAAAATCTTTCATATAGTGAAATATATTCAAATACACACAGTTAATTCAAACACCTAAAATTTACTTTTGATGCTCTCAAACATTCCTCTTCATTGAAGGAAAACAAAGTCCACCTGCTGCAGGTTTTGTGTTGGATTTCCTAGAGTTCTGGAAGGTAACTCCAGGAAGTTTGTACTTCACTGTTAGGTCTGAAGAGAGTCCAAACATCTGGAGTGGTTATAATATTAAGCTGTTGGACAATAAGGAATTCAATGTTTTCTCTGGAATTTTAGCATTCTTCTGAGGTAAATGTTCACATTTCAGATCATAACAACCCTTTTTTAGAAAGATGGTGCCATTATTTTGGAATTTAATTAAGAAAAATCCTAAAGCATGACAGGGTGAAGGGCATATGACAAAACATCAAAATTAATGGTGGTGTAAGGTGAAAGGAAATGATAATGGGATAAGGTTAATTTCTGAGGAGCTGTTAATTACTGAAGCAGAATAATAGAGTGGGAAGAAGACATGATATGTACTTTTCACTTGCTTTTTATTCCATTATTGCCTTTCTCCTGATTTTGTACTTTCTTAAAAGTTATAGATTGCTTCCATTTCTCATGGATGGAAATTTACCCGAAAAATTGAATCAGTTTCTTTCCCTGAACTTTCAGTCTAAACTGTTGGCTTCCAGCCTCTACTTTTAAATTCTAATTTAAATATCTAACATCTATAGTATTTACGTTTCCATGTGACTTTTTAGCAGATTCCTTGTAATCTATATTTCAATAAAAGAAATTAGATTTAAGTCACAGAAATAGTTCCATATTGTAATCCACTGCAGAAGTTTGTTACATTAGAACAGTGTTTTGGACAAAGCGTTCAACATGCAGTTGCAACCATAAGGCATAGTGAATGCAAGCAGCTGATAATGAATTTCTACCTCAGTGCCCTTCCTCAATATGTTGAGTAATTAAAAAGCTTTTAGAACTTAATTAAAAGAGATCATTGGGCTAGTAATTCTTCTCTGCTTAAAGATTCATGGTAAAGCTGAACTGAACAGGTGATCCATGCCAATTTAGTTCAAGTCTGTGGGGGAGCAATAATGTATTGCCTAGGTATGCTACATGGCAAAATTGCAAATCTCAGATCAATGGAACGTAATCATCCATGTATCAGGTATTGATAGAATCTTTGCTGCCCCTTTCTTCATGATGACAGAAGCTCTTGAAGTGCTTCTTTGGGTGAACTTCCCTTTGATTAGTAGGACTCAGATAGGTTGGATATTGTTGCAGTGACATAGCAAGTAGGACATCACGCTGTAAGACAGACCAATGAGGGCGGAGACCACGATGGTTGAGTTTCCCCAGCTAAATTAATGGATGAAGTGAACTCAAGGTGGATGGTCATGTAAGAATTTTATTTGATTTAAGTTGCCCAGTTCCAGCTCACTTATATCGGTGCTATTAAGCATTTATATCTCTTTAAAAAGCATTCCTTTATTAAGCTGACAAATTTAGAAGGGTATACATATGAGAATAGATCTGTTAATCTGTTAGGCCTGAGGAATTATAGAAACTGTGATTGTAATTATTAAATCATCTGTGTCAAAGCTGGACCCTCCAGACTGAACTATGTTGCACAAGAAATACTTTCCATTCAGTACATACATTATTTATTATGTGTCAAGTCACATGGCGCATGTTAAGTACGAGGCAGTGAATAGCTCAATATAATGATCGTCTTCTGAAGTTAATATCAGTTACCCATAATGCCTGACCACAATACCACAGAATAATTTTAGTCTGTTATTCTACCTTGGCATGTCATTTGTTGCTTTGTACATTCATTCAGGTCTCAGATGCCCTGTTTCCATGTTACAACATTTTCAGTATGCAGTTCCAGCAATTCGCTACTGAGAAAATGGGAAAAAGCTGAATGCTGTGACTTAATCTCACTGGCGGTTGCCATTTCATCATTATTTAGGCCATTGCAATTTTTCCAAATTTAAATATTCCCTTCAGTTTTATATAATAGAAAATGGTGATCCAAATGTTTTATTGAAAAGTGATGAGATGACTGTCAGAAGGATTTGACTTGCCAAGGCTATTCTGAAACTGATCATTTATAACTGTGTAAAGCTTTCTTTTGGAGAAGTATCTGGCCTGGCATTCACCACACACACACACTTTGGCAAGTCTGATCACCGGGCTGTATTTCTACACCTGGTATACAGGCAGAAGCTGAAGAACGTAGCACCAGTGGTGAAGGCCATGAATGTATGGTCAAGGGAGGTGGAAGACAGCTTTGAAATAGAGTAAATGACTTTTATTCTTTGTTATAGATGCTACCTGACCTGCTGAGTTCCCCTAGCATTTTGATTTCTAGCATTTGCAGAATGTTTGAAGCAGTGGACTGGGCCATATTCAGGATTTCTTCTTTGCATCTGAATGCATATGCCACAGCCATCACCAAGGTTATCAAGGCCTGCATGAATGTGTGTGTGTTTGAGAATCGACTGGATATACACAAGTTTGAAGCAATGGATACTGTGGATCCCCGTGCCTAAACCATAACCTGAACCCAATCTCCCCACGCTGTCCCCAAAACGTTCCTACAGTCACAGTGTGCACTCATAGAACTCAGGTCCAGAGGAATGGCAGGTTTTCTCCGTCTTAGAGTTCTGACTCATCCCAAGAACGGCAGATGGCAGGCTCACAATTCGACCCACGAGCGAGGGATGGAGGATTCCCCATTGAGAGACAAGAGGTTACACATAGGAGCACAGACACAGCTTTGGAGGAATTAGTGAATGACACAGTGAGACAAATCATCCTCTCCAACACCGTGACTCAGGTCTCTAAACGAGAATCTTCTTTAAATAACCATTGTATGTGGGAAACCCCTGCCAGCCACAATTAACTGATCACGTTAATTGGAAAACAAAGAGCTTGCCGACTCGTGTTAAGAAAACAATGAGTAAACACAGGTGCTTGAGGAACCTATAAACTCTACACTCTATGACAAGCCTCAAAGATCCGCAGCATCATGATAACTCCAAGCTATTACATAGATTTTTCCATTTAGTGTCCTTTGAACTTGTGTCTGAATCAGAAGAATTCAAAATCAGACTCATATTTTTTAGTTTGTTTTCAAGTGAATGTACGTATTTCATTTTGAAGTATAGGAATACCAATGTGCTGAATAGATCCAATGCTTATTTAGTACACAAGTAGAAAACAGAATGATTTGGAACTTTGTGTTATGGTGCACTAAATTGCCACAAGATAAATCAAAATATTTCATATTACTTTTATAATTACCCATCAGATAATAAATAATTGTTTGTAAATAATACAAAATATTTAATCACAGATTATATTAAGTAAAATTGAGTGTATGCAGTATATCTAATACTTTAGCTTTGTCTCTTTGGTATGGATAATGAAGCTGATAATGAATGCTGTCTAATTGCTTTTGCCACATTCCTCATCTCTTTAAGCTGCATTTTCACTCAATCATTTAACCTACGTTAATTTATCTCTCTCATCGTTGACAGGCTCTTCTTCATTAAAAGTGTACATAAAAATTGTAAGCCATTCTTCTTGAATACCATTCAATAGAAATAGAGTCTAATTAATATTTTGTATATTTGTGGAAATAATTTTTAAGATATAGTTGATTATTAGCCAAAGGTATTCTGCAATTTCTATCTGTGTTTTTTGATATGTAGTAAATGCCACCTGCAGTTTCTACCTGTTTACTTTTACTTGAGTTGGATGTAGAAACCCAAGCAATGTATACAACACACCTGGAAAGCATGTGGTGAAGTGTAATCTGACCCTGCTGGTAACAAAATCTCAGATAGTTTACTGCTGAGGCCCCTTGAGTGTCCTGATTGCCCTTGACAGGAAATAAGACCAGGTGCAGTCTCTCATCCTGTGTCAAAGTTGCCAAGGCTTTGCAACACTATAAAAACATCTATGATGTCATTTAAAAGGTGTTAAGATTAAGCTTTTTTAAAACTTTAAATTATGTTTTAAAATGTTACTGTAAAAGATAAAGCCATTCTAAAACAGCAAGAAAAGTCAAAGATGATACAAAATAACTTGCAATTAATCAATAAATAGTATTTTCTGTTGTCCCTTAATTCCTGATCCTCTGCCAGCTATGGAGCAGAATGACAGATACTTTGGCATTTATTATTCAGTCAATCCAGAACTCTGAACACTACTTATCTGGGAATGACTGAAAAATATTTTTCCCATTGAAACTGCAAAGCACTGTTCATCTGGCTTGTACTCCCCTAAAACTTAATGACCAGAGAATATTAGATTAAAGGAATCTGTGAGCAATGAGGATTCCAATTTAAATATCACTAAATTGCCCTTACCTCTTGGTCATATGTTAATTAATATATTGGAACCCTTAAATCTGGCCTCTGGTAAAGTGATTGTTCCCGTCCACTTAAACAGTCATTCTGGCCATGTTGCAGATGAAATGAACATAGGTGGGAAGGGAAAGAAATGATCAATAACATCGTAACAAAACTGAACGATTCCGGCCCAGATGCTGAAGGTAAACTAATAGAATAATCCCATGACATGGATCCCTCTACACTTGAAGAGAAGTATAGATACTGTTTTGCCATTGAATGTCCCACTCATGAGAACATGACATTGAAACTGTTAGACTGGAGCGGAGTGAAAAACCATACTTCTAATGAACTTCTACATTAGACAGATATCTTAGTTCATTTCTCCTTTATGGACAACAAGTATATACACACTTAAATGATGTTAGATTTGCATTTCTCCATTTATGGCTATTATTCCACTCTATTGTTAAATATCACAGTAACATGACATTTTTCTGCATTTCTTGTTTATGTTCTAAATGGTTCAGTGAAGCTTTGATCTGGGATTTTGCATGGGAAGATGAGCTGGAAAGATGCACTGAAGCAGAAGCTAAGATAAAACAAAAATGTTTTCCTCCTTGGTCAACTGAAACTGATAAATCCAATAAGCATTTTAGAGATTTTAGTCCCAAAGACTATTGTGTCTACTCAGATTTCATATTTGCCCTTAATTAAACAGTTGTGAATCATTTGTGCTGTGGTGTGAATAATACTTTACAACAAAAATCAGTTCAGAAGTATTGAATATGTATGAATATGTATAATCGGATAGAAGACATAAAGATGAATATACCACCTACATTGCTCTTTCTATTTCAATCATTGCCTGTTGGAAGTACCTTTTAAGCAATTTAATGAATGGAAAAGAATGATTTCAGCATTTATTTGGGGAAAACAGAAACCAAGAATTAGTTTTCAGACATTGCAGCTGCCTAAGGATAAAGGTGGATTTGCTGTGCCTTGCTTTGAAGACTATTATAGAACAGTACAGCTGCGCAGTCTGGTCTGTTAGTGTGACCCTAATTGTGAGGCAAAGTGGAAAGATTTAGAACAAAGTCTAATAAATATCTCTCTCCAATCTTTACTGGGGGATAAAACACTCCAAAAGAAGCATTTAAATAAACTGACTAAGTGGACAACAGTCCCTCTAAACATCTCGTGTGTAGTGTATAGGCCTCCGTTAGTCTCGATAGACCATGGATTTGCACCTTGGAAAGTTTCCAGGGCGCAAGCCTGGGCAAGGGTTTTTTTTATGGGAGACCGGCAGTTGCCCAAGCTGCAAGCCATGCCAGCAATGTTGTCCAAGGGAAAGGCATTAGAAACATCTGGTATAACGAATTTAAAGACCCAAAATTTGAAAGAAATGTAAGAATACTATGTTGGGTGGCACATGACACAGAATTCCTTCCAGCATAATTGGATGGTAGATTTACACATTGGACAAGTAAGGGGATCACCTCATACTGTACAATACCCTCCATTAAAGGTTTGGAGTCCTTTCAACAACTCACGGAAACGTATTACTTAGAGAAACAAGACTTCTTTAGATAGCATCAACTAAGACTATTTTTTATCACAAATTTTATTGCAACACCAACAAATTACATTCAATACAACCTGTTGCCGATTACATTTTGGCTGTTTAACCCAGACATCCCCAACCGTCATCCCCACCCCCCCCATCCACTCCTCACCCCTCTCCACCCCTCTTTCTCCCCCCACCCCTCTCCCCTCCACTATGTTGTAGTGCATACAGACAGAGCATTCCTATTTTAAAAGAAGATCTTTTAAGTTAGATATCTAATTTGTCCACATTAAGATTATGTTTGATCATGCATCATTTATTCTTGCTGATGATAATTCCAGATAAGAAATGTCCAAAAAGCTCCAAAGCTAGTGAGTACTTGAAATATCATAGGAGGATTCTAACGCTGGACTACAATCTTAGCTGCAGTCAGCCCTGCCAGCCAGATTTTGTGTGTTTTTTCCATAAGGGAAAGGTGGGAGTCATCTTTTAGAAAATGTACAGTGGGGTCCATTGGTAATTGTACTCCTGTTAGTTCTAAAGCATTCATGTCTGAACCACCATAGTCACGAGTCACTTAACTTCAGTAATTATGAAGTAATTGAGGGAAAAAATTCAGCCTCGAATATAGTTGGGGCATATAGGCTAATGAATGCAACCTTTTTACCCTGAATGGATGTACAGCAAAAAGCTAGATGTCCTTCATTGATGGAGCCAGTCCTTTCAATTGATACATTAATACTACATCTCATTAATATCATAACTCCTTTCATCAGAGTACCATCAGCTGATGCCACAATGGGTTTATAAAAGTGGTTTTGAACCCTGGGAATGTCATTAGTTTTAAGATGTGTTTCCTGTAACAGCGCAATATCTATCTTCTTTCTGCGTAAGAAATCCAAAACCTTTGAACGCTTGTAGGGAGAGTTTAGTCCTCTAACATTAAATGATACAATAGTAAGATTTTCTAATTTATCTGTGTTGCTCATCTTCCCCGGATCTGTTGTTGAAAGTTGGAGTTACCCCTTCACAATCCCCTTCCCATTACCCTTTCAACCCTTTACTTAGTAACATCTGTTGGTGTCACTTAGTAATGTCAGACACTGAACATTAACCACCCCCTCTAGCACCAACACATTAGGAAGGCAAAGTGGTTCTCATAGACAATCATATGAAAAAGAGACAAAGAAAATCTCTGGTCAAACCCATTAACCTATATAAGTAAAACCATTCCCATCTCAAATATAGTAATAGACATAATCAAGACCCCAACAGCTCTTTGCAGGAGACTGTAGCTTTAATAGACTGTTGCTTGGTGATGACACCAGTGATGTCTTATCTCACGCCCAAGAACGTAAACAAGTCTACTGAAGACAGAACCCGAAATGAACATGTACAACTAAAGTTATTCTGAATAAACTGCTGTTTTTCAGCTTCATTCTTGATGTAGTATGACATTTGGGTGTGTTGAATATCACCTTAGAAAGTAAAAGATAAGAAGTATATTCTAGGCGGATTTACATCACATTACCATGTTATCCTTGTACTAACAAGTTAACTGAGCCGTTGCTTTAAAACTCTGACCTGCAATACTCAGAAACAAACTGGCCCCTTAATTAATTAAATACAAAAGTGCATTGAATGACTTTCTAATAAAAGAATAACCAGAAAACTTCACACCTAGGACGTTAACTTGCCTGTGCCTATTAGATTGTGCATACAGGCTGGTCCGAGCTCTTAATGCAGTTCCATCCCCGCCTGAGGGGCGTCTGGACTTTGCCCAGGGTCTTCTTCCATATCTCCCAGCACCGATGATGTCAAGGCTTCTTTCACTTCCTCTGCCAAGTTAAACGATATCTTCATGCCCTTGATATACACTCTCAAGATCGCCGGGTATATGAGGAATGAGTCGATCCCCTTATATCGAAGCTTAGCACAGATCTCCTTGTATCCCTGCTGTTCCTGCATCATGCTGGGGCTGTAGTTGGCAAAGAACTTCAGCTGGGTGCCATCAGGGAGAGTAGGTTTGGCTTTCCTCGCGCCCTCCAGAATACCCTGCAGGTCAGTGTACCGTAGAAGCCTAAAGACCATGGTCCGTGGTCTTGAGGTGTTGTTGGAAAAGATCCTATTTGCTCTATCAATCTCTGAATGGAGTGCTGTGGGAGTACTTGAGCGCTGGAATCCAATTAGGCAGCATCTCCTGGAGATAACCAACACGAGGAAATCTGCAGATGTTGGAAATTCAAACAACACACACAAAATGCTGGTGGAACACAACAGGCCAGGCAGCATCTATAAGGAGAAGCACAGTCGACGTTTCAGGTCGAGACCCTTCGTCAGGACTAACTGAAGGGAAAGATACTAAGAGATTTGAAAGTAGTGGGGAGAGGGGGAAATGCGAAATGATAGGAGAAGACCAGAGTGGGTGAGATGAAGCCAAGAGCTGGAAAGGTGATTGGCAAAAGTGATACTGTGCAGAAGAAGGGAAAGGATCATGGGACGGGAGGCCTTGGGTGAAAGAAAGGGGGGGGGGGGCGCACCAGAGGGAGATGGAGAACAGGCAGTGATGAGCAGAAAGAGAGAGAAAAAACAAACAACTAAATATATCAGGGATGGGGTAAGAAGGGGAGGAGGGGCATTAACGGAAGTTAGAGAAGTCAATGTTCATGCCATCAGGTTGGAGGCTACCCAGCCGGTATATAAGGTGTTGTTCCTCCAACCTGAGTGTGGCTTCAACTTGATAGTAGAGGAGGCCAAGGATAGACATATCAGAATGGGAATGGGACATGGAATTAAAGTGTGTGGCCACTGGAAGATCCTGCTTTCTCTGGCAGACCGAGCATAGGTGTTCAGCGAAATGGTCTCCCAGTCTGCGTCAGGTCTCACCAATATATAAAGGACCACACTGAGAGCACCGGATGCAGTATACCACACCAGCTAACTCACAGATGAAGTGTCGTCTCACCTGGAAGGACTGTCTGGGGCCCTGAATGGTGGTGAGGGAGGAAGTGTAAGGGCAGGTGTAGCAGTTGTTCAGCTTGCAAGGATAAGTGCCAGGAGGGAGATCAGTGGGAAGGGATGGGGGGGACGAGTGGACAAGGGAGTCGCGTAGGGAGCGATCCCTGCGGAAAGCAGAAAGGGGGGGGGAGGGAAAGATGTGCTTGGTAGTGGGATCCCGTTGGAGGTGGTGGAAGTTACGGAGAATTATACATTGGACCTGGAGGCTGGTGGAGTGGTAGGTGAGGACAAGGGGAACCCTATCCCAAGTGAGGTGGCGGGCGGATGGGGTGAGGGCAGATGTGCGGGAAATGGGAGAGATGCATTTGAAAGCAGAGTTGATGGTGGAAGAAGGGAAGCCCCTTTGTTTAAAAAAGGAAGACACCTCCTTCATCCTGGAATGAAACGCCTCATCCTGACAGCAGATGCAGCGGAGATGGAGGAATTGTGAGAAGGAGATAACATTTTTGCAAGAGACAGGGTGGAAAGAGGAATAGTCCAAGTAGCTGTGAGAGTCAGTAGGCTTATAGTAGATATCAGTAGATAAGCTGTTTCCAGAGATGGAGACAGAAAGATCAAGAAAGGGGAGGGAGGTGTCGGAAATGGACCAGGTAAATTTGAAGGCAGGGTGAAAGTTGAAGGCAAAGTTAATGAAGTCAATGAGCTAAGCATGTGTGCAGCAGGCAGTGCCAATGCAGTCGTCGATGTAGCGAAGGAAAAGAGGGGGATGGATACCAGTATAGACTTGGAACATGGACTGTTCCACAAAGCCAGCAAAAAGGCAGGCATAACTGGGACCCATGCGGGTGCCCATGGCTACACCCCTGGTTTGGAGGAAGTGGGAGGAGCCAAAGGAGAAATTATTGAGAGTAAGAACTAATTCCGCTAGATGGAGGAGAGTCGTGGTAGAGGGGAATTGGTTAAGTCTGGAATCTAAAAAGAAGTGAAAAGCTTTGAGACCTTCCTGGAGTTAGCCTCTTGGATTGTCGCCCTCTGCACCTGTTGTTAAGTTGACTAGCTGCACATTGTTTCTCTTGAATCTGTCCTCCAAGTTGTTTAGCTTCTTCCATATCTTAGTCACCTCCACGAGACAGGAGTCAGTATTTTTCCCTTTCTTGCGTAAGCTAACCTGAATGTTGTCTATTTTGTTGAAATGTTTTTTAGCATGAATGTCCGCTTGCTCCTTTAATGTCCAGAGAATGTTACCATTCTCTGCCATATGCTTCTGTATGTGGTCAAGAGCCTTTTCCAGCAACTTCTTTAGCAAGTGGGTTACCGTTTCTTGCAGCGATTCCATCTCCATTGCCATTGTTTGCTTAACTAGCATAGTTGTTTCCTCAGATGAATTGCTAGGTTGGTGTCATCTGCTGGTATCTTGTTTCTTGGTTGAATTTGGATCATTTTTTGAGGTCATGTCTTTAGTTAGATCTTTCTCCAACTCAAACGTATTAAGACTGTCTATGAGCCCTAAAGAACGTGAAAAAGAAGGGTTTTATGCTGTGCTGCCATCTTGCCTTGTTCCGTACCGGAAGTCAACTAAGACAATATTTTAATACAAATATTAAAATTATTGGAGAGAAAAGGTTAAGTCTGATTAGTATATTCATTGATGTGTATAAAGGTAATATTAAAAAGAAACTGATAATCAGGATTTACTCAATTTTACAACCTAATAGGGGTCTCTCTACAATGTAAGTTAAATAAAAATGGGAGAAAGAAACCAACATAAAATTGACAGAAGATGATTGATTAAACATGTGCAGAACACTTTCAACTACTTTCAAGCTCAGGTCTGTGGAGGGAATTCACCTGGAAGAACACCTTGTGATTTTTCTTAATGCCAAAAATAAAGAAATTACAAAGTAACAGACCTGAACAAAGTCAATGTTGGAGAATGTGTGATAATATGTTGGCTGATCATTTCCAGATTTTCTGGGAGTGTCCAAAGATTTTGTCTTAATGGTTAGATGTGGTAACAGAGATAAGGTCAATAATCAGCTCAGAGATTAATATTGACTTTAACCTTATTTATTTGGTTAATATATCAAATGGGCTCAAAAAGCGTGAAATGTATTTGTTACAAATACTACTAGCAGCCAGTAAGAAAGTGATTACCAGGAAATGGCTAAGCAAAGAGTCTCCTACAGTCCTGGAATAAATAGAAATAGTTCAAGAAATTTATGTTATGGAATGATTGACTTTCTCTCTGAGACAGGCCACTAACAAATTTGAAAAATACTGGGAAAATTGGACATTTTATTTGAACCTGCAATGATTTCTTCACTGTACATTTATTTGATTTGAAGAACTTTGTTTCATTTCTTCCTCTGAGGGAACCTGCAGACTGGACTTTAAAGTCATGGATCTTAAGGTCCCGTGACACTTTGAAGGACAATGATGGACATAAGAGTTTGGTTAACCTTGATACAGCAATGTAACCCATTTCTCTATTCATTTTTTCGATTATAAAATACGGATTTTACTTCATCCATAATGACCCTGTCTGTTTGTTTTTATCCTGTTTGTTCTGTTATTGGCAAAACAATAAAAATAAAGTTTTAAAAAAAGGATAATTGGCATCCTTACGAATTGAATTATGTTTCCGATAGACTTGACAACAAATTGAAAAATGGGTAAATCAGCCTATGACAAGTTTTACTGTTGGAGACCAATTGATAATGTAAAATTTAGGGCTTACACAGATAACATTAGGTTCCAACAGTGTTACATACACAGACAAGCCTTGATAATTGCTGTGTATTTATTTGTATGGTGTTATCACAGGCAGAGAGAAGTAAACACAATTCAGCCCTAAATAATTTTCATCAGTTTAAAAAAACAATATTAGCCTAAAACTGCCTGTACAACCATGCCTTGTCAGTACTCACTCTCACGAATAGCACTGACATGATTCCTTGGTTCACTCAGAGAGTGGAAGTCTCTGATGGCAAAAGCTGTTCAGTCATACTGCAATCAGAGGATTATTCACTTTTCAAGCCTTATAAAGGAAATAACATGGAGTAATTTGATGATTTGATCTATGTTACGTGCCTGAAGACAGAAACACAACTCCAGGTTTAAGGAATGATTTATGACAGATGCAACAAAGAATGTTCCAGAAGGACTCAAAAATGGCTAAAGGAAACTCAGTCAAATTGAAAGAATATTACTCTATACACTACAAAAATAATTGAATTGACACAATCAGATGAGCAAGGCACATCCCTTCACAAGTTTCCTTTGCATACCCATATTAAGCCCCCAACAGGCTTAATGCTTTGACAAAACAAGAGCAAAGACTTTTCTAGTTGTTGCATATTTAGCTTCTGCAGAAACTTTACATTGGGTTACAGGTTTTTTTGCAGTTTTTCTATGGACAATTCCCTAGGCCATTGGAATTATTGTCTTTGTAGTGCTCTTATTGTTGAGATGTTGAAGCCTGCAAGGATGGAAGTTTGATGACTTCTGCTTTTCGTATAATGTCTCCACTCCTAAGATTCTGTTAACTTCCATACCTGACCTGCACTATCATCGATAATTTCTCAAATGACTGCATTGCGATACATTGCCTCGAACCTGCCTCCTTAACAATTCCATAAGACCATTCCTCTGGTTTGTCCTCAACTCTGGAAGAGTTGACTGCCCTGGACTGCCTTGATCATGTTACCCTAGCTCATCTCCGTTTCCTAGTCCTGATCACTAATGTTGCATATGGGGATGTGTGTTTATCGCCTATCATGTTATATTAGACAATGGTGGAAGACTTACCAGGAGGAGAAAGATAGCCACCCTTGAGGAAAGCTACACCCTGATAACCTTTTTATCTATTCTGTTGTAATTTCTTTGGAAGCATGATGTAATCCTAGGACCTCCAAAATCTACAAAGCATTATATTGTTACAAGATAGAACTATTCAAATGTGTTTTGCTTACTATTTGGCTATAAGCATACATTGCATATGTGGTACTCCAACAATACAGCAAGTAGGACTACAAGGGTACGAATACTGCTATACCTGTTATATCTAATGTTATAAGGACAATTTGTATACTTGTTGGTTCTCGATCTCTTAAACCAGAATTAAAATCTGGTTATTGGTGTAGGTTCATCCTATACTTTATACTTAAGTTAAAGTGTGTTTTTGTCATATTAATTGTTCTGCCTTATACACTTTAACCATTATACTACATACTTGTCCATTAACTTTGTTCCTTCGAAGGTATATTTTTAATTCTTTGAAGGTGAATTTTTCTTTGATTAAGATGGTGGTTTTTTTGAAAAAGATTTTTGGTTTTGCTTAAGATGGCGTTATTTTTCTTCTTTCTTTTGTCTTCGTTCTACAATGCATCGCTTATCATAGCTTAAATATTTTTTGTTTTGTCTGGGCTAGAGCCCGATTTATAACTTTTTTAGTGATTATATTTTTATTTTTTTTGTAACTAACTATACTTAGAAATATGGTTTTTATTATAGCGATTTACTTTTTCCCTTTTTAAGTCATACTTTGGCTTTTTCTCTTTCTCTTGGGGGGTGGGGGGATGGTCTGTTTTCTAATTCTATTTTTTGTTTGTGTTAGTTTTTTTATTTGGGCTGTTTTTGAACTTCAAATATGTCTGTGTTGTCATCACTTCTGGGTCTTCTCATTACTTTTGTTCCTCTTCTGGGTGCATGAGTTTATAAGTTGGTTAACCCTTTCTATACCAAAGGGTTGATTTTAGAATTATGGCTCAGACCATTAATTTTGTGTCTTGGAATACTAATGGTTTAAATCATCCAATTAAACGAAAGAAGATTTTCAAAGTATTCCAAAGACTTAATGCTCATATCATTTTTGTAC
Organism: Hypanus sabinus; assembly: GCF_030144855.1. NCBI lineage: Eukaryota > Metazoa > Chordata > Chondrichthyes > Myliobatiformes > Dasyatidae > Hypanus > Hypanus sabinus. The sequence continues at coordinate 135,874,598 of NC_082709.1, read as the reverse complement.
AAGAAACTCATGTGAGGAAGGAGGACAAATTTCATTTTTTTAGATTTTGGCGGGGTCAACAGTATCACGCAAATTCGAATGCTAAAGTAAAAGGAGTTCCAATTTTTATTGACTCCTCTATTCCATTTGTTCAACATGATATTTTTTTGGATCCGAATGGTAGATTTTTGTTAATTATGGGTTTACTTTGTAATAAAAAGGTTGCTTTGGTTAATGTTTATGCTCCGAATGTGGATTGTCCTGACTTTTTTAAGTCCTTATTTACCTCTTTACCCAATCTAAACGAATATAAGTTAATAATGGGTGGTGACTTTAATTGTTGTTTATATCCTCCGATGGATAAATCTTTATCTATTCAGACTTTACCTAATAAGTCGGCCACTTGTATTAACTCTTTTTTGACTGACAATGGAGTTTTTGATACTTGGAGATTCCGGCATCCTAAAGACTTCTTTTTTCTCACATGTTTATCACTCTTATTCGAGAATTGATTATTTTTTTGTAGACTCTTGTTTGATTCCATTGGTAATCGGTTGTAACTATGATATTATAGCTATCTCTGATCATGCTCCATTATTACTTTCTATGAAATTTACGGATACAGCTTCTAATGCTAGACAATGGCGATTTGACTCTACCTTGTTGCAAGACTCTGACTTTATAAAATTTATGGAGGAGCAGATCGACTTCTTCTTCTCAACTAATTCTACAGATGATATTTCCTGCGGAACACTTTGGGACACTTTTAAAGCGTATATACGTGGATAGATTATTTATTATTCTGTTGGTTTGAGGAAATGCACTAAGATGGAAACTCTTTTATTGGTTGATAAAATTAAAGAGATTGATAAGAAATATTCGATTGCTCCTAGTAAGGAGCTTTACAAACAAAGGGTTGAACTTCAAATGGAACATAGTTTATTACTTACATCCTCAATTGAAAATCAATTAATGAAAACTAAATCTGATTTTTATATACATAGTGATAAATCTGGTAAACTGTTAGCTAGTCAATTGAAGAATGCTTTGGTTAAACGTCAAATCACTAAGATTGGTCAGCAGAATGGGAATCTGACAGTTAATCATGATGAGATAAATAAGGCATTTCAAGACTTCTATACCTCCCTGTATCAATCTGACTTTCCTCAAGATCATAATATCATGTCTGATTTTCTTGGGAAATTAAATTTTCCAAGATTATCATCTGATGATCTTTTGATATTGAATACTCCTATTACGGATGTAGAAATTAAAGGGGCTATTTCCTCAATGAATTTTGGGAAAGCACCGGGTCCAGATGGTTATACAGTTGAATTTTAAAAAAAAATTTCCGCTACTCTTTCCCCTTGGTTAGGTAAGGTTTTTGAGGAAGCCATTAGATTGGGGAATTTGCCACAATCTTTTTATAGAGCTTCCATTTCTCTAATATTGAAGAAAGATAAAGACCCTACTAACTGTGCTTCCTATAGACCTATATCTTTATTGAATGTAGACTCCAAGATTTTTTCCAAGTTACTGGCATCTAGATTGGAGAAGGTATTACCCAAAATTATTTCAGATGATCAAACCGGTTTTATTAAAAATCGCTATTCTTTTTTTAACATTAGGAGATTGTTGAATATTGTTTATACTCCCTCACATAACACTTCAGAATGTGTGATTTCATTAGATGCGGAGAAAGCATTTGATAGAGTTGAATGGCCTTACTTATTTAATGTGTTGGAGAAGTTTAATTTTAGTCCGATATTTATATCATGGATTAAATTGATTTATCATACTCCAGTAGCCTCAGTGTTTACCAATAATCAAAGATCTCCCTTTTTTCCCCTATTTCGGGGCACTAGACAAGGATGTCCTCTTAGTCCATTACTATTTAACATTGCCTTAGAACCTTTGGCAATTGCCATCAGACAATCACAGGATATTTTGGGTATTAATCGTGGGACAGACATTCATAAGTTATCTTTGTATGCAGATGATTTATTACTATTCATTTCTAACCCGGAGAAATCCATCCCAGCAGTTTTATCATTATTGGCTCAATTTAGTGAGTTTTCTGGGTATAAGTTAAATCTTAATAAAAGTGAATTGTTTCCTTTGAATAAACGGGTCCCAATTTATGGAAATTTACCTTTTAAATTAGTTAATGATTCTTTTACTTATTTAGGGATCAAAATCACAAAAAACCGTAAAGATTTATTTAGATTTAATTTTTTACCCTTAATTGATCAGATTAATGGTTTGTTTACTAAGTGGTCACCTTTATCTTTATCCCTAATAGGTAGGATTAATGCTATTAAGATGGTTATTTTACCTAAGTTTCTATATATTTTTCAAGCGATACCAATTTTTATCCCGAAATCTTTTTTTACTAATGCTGACTCTAAAATTTCTTCATGTATATGGCAGAATAAAAATCCCAGGTTAGGTAAAATATATTTACAGGAGTCAAAAAAGGAAGGCGGGTTAGCATTACCTAATTTCAGATTTTACTATTGGGCAGTTAATATTAGATATTTGTTATGTTGGTTGAAAGATGGGGGTGGATCTTTCGGCCCTTGTTGGGTGAGTTTAGAAACTAAATCTGTATCAGCTTATGCTCTGGGTTCTATTTTAGGGACTTCTCTCCCTTTTGCTCTTTCTAAATTGCTGAAACGAATTGACAACCCGATAGTTAATCATACTTAGCGTATATGGTTTCAATTTTGGAGATTTTTTGGGTTGACTCAATTTGTTTTAAATAGTCCTATTGTATCTAATTGTTTTTTCCACCCTTCCATTATAGATCAAGCTTATTCGGCTTGGAAAACTAAGGGATTACTAAGATTTTCTGATTTATTTTTAGACAATTGTTTCATGTCTTTTGAGCAATTATCCAACAAATATAACTTGCCTAGATTTCATTTTTTTAGATATTTACAGATTAGACATTTTTTAAGTTCTGTACTCCCTACATTTCCAAATTTTGTGCCTTCAGATATTTTGGAGAGTTTATTTGAATTAGACCCTTTTCAAAAAGGGCTTATTTCAAAACTTTATAATATAATTATGAAGATATGTTCAGAGCCTCTTTATAAGACTAAAAAGGATTGGGAAAGAGAGCTTAGTCTTATTATTTCTAGTGAGAATTGGGATAGAATTCTTCAATTAGTTAATACATCATCGTTATGTGCCAAACATTCATTAATACAATTTAAGGTCATACATAGGGCCCATATGTCCAAGGATAAATTAGCTCATTTTTACTCTCATATTAGTCCTATTTGTGATAGATGTCAATCTGAAATTGCATCTTTAACTCATATGTTTTGGTCTTGTTCATTTTTGGAGAAATATTGGAAAGATATTTTTGATATTATTTCTGCGGTTTTGAATATTGATTTACAACCTCATCCTATTACCGCAATTTTTGGTTTACCAATGTTAAACTCACTGCATTTATCTTCTTCTGCCCATCGAATGATTGCATTTCTAATTCTGATGGCTAGAAGATCTGTATTGTTGAATTGGAAGGAAATTAATCCTCCCACTGTATTTAATTGGTTCTCTCAAACTATGTTATGTTTAAATTTAGAAAAAATTAGAAGTGGTACTTTTGAGACTTCTATTAAATTTGAAAAGTTATGGAGACCATTTATTCAACATTTTCATATGATGTAATATGACCCTGTGCCAAGTTCATTTGATTTCCCAGCTTTTAGCTTATGTATGTTGAGAGGACCAGAAGTGACGGCATTGATGAATACTTATTTTTGTGAGATATTATAAACAGCCCACTTTTTTTTCCTCTCTCTTTTTTTTTTGCTTCTTTTTTCTTCTATATTAGTTATTAGTTATTAGACTAGTAGATAAGCTAGTTTTGCATTATATATATATTTTTTTCTTTCTTTTTTCTGTTTTTTTATATCATATATTATGAAATATTTAGACTTACCATGTTCATACATATATTGTATGGCTTATATCTTGGTAAACTCATTTATATTGTAACTATTATGTATGTTTTTTTCATATGTAATGGAATTTGTATGTTGGTAATTTCTTTATCAATATATCATTTGTATTCTGTCCATATTACTAATAATAATAAAAAGATTTAGAAAGAAAGAAAGAAAGAATTTTTATACTTGGTTGATAAAATCCCATGATTTGTCAAAACAGACTGAGTAGCCTTGTTCAGTTAAAGTTTTCTGGGAAAACGCAAAATTAGGGAAGATGTATCAATTCTTCCCAGTTAGGCCCAATCCTTAACAAAGTAAAGGAGAACTACCTGAACAATTTATACCCAGAGTCTAGAAACCCTAAAATGGAACAAAACCTATGCAGATCCTTAGTTGGAGTCAGAATGTTAGGTTACAGCATGCCAATGGATGTTCACTCCCATGGGAGGGACATAGCCAACTGTTATGGCACCTTTCTCTAGGAGCCCAGAATTAAAGGTATAGACAGAGTCCTCAACAGGACAACTGTACTCTTCCTTACTTTTCAAAATGTCTAACCTTTTATGTATGTTATTATATTATGAAATCATGTTGATGATGGATATAATTTTCTGTAATGAAAATATGAGGTTACTGATCCTTAAGCAAAAGAAGACAACAATACACAACAAGTAACTTGTTTACAAGATCTGGTATCTGAAAACCTGAGGAAAGTCATGCAGCACATTGAAAGCATTGTGAACATCCCTGTGAAAGAGATGAACTATCTTCAGCTTAGTGAGAAACATTGCCAGCTGACCTGATGAGCTAACATCAATAGAGATAGCGGTTTGAACTTGTATCAAGGAATTGGTAAGAACGGTTTGTGGGGAGGAAGATTTTAATGATGAACTAATATGGATATTAGTGTGGCATTGATAATGCATGTTTATGCAAAACTATATTGGTGACAATGAGGTTTAGAAAATGTGTGCAGCTGAGACTGAGGAAGTGGATACTCTAATCTGAATATCACACAGAAATCCCTACCTTGGGAAGTACTCAATGAATTATTTGAGCATCAGATTGAAGAGAAACTTTCTAGCACTGACAACCTACTGCAACAGTTGGAGGAGTGATAGTCTTGGCAGGAGTCTTAATCTTGAAGCTGATATCCGTAGACGGAAGCTGGGTTCAAAATCTTCACTTAGTCTAAGGGGATTGTGATGGATATTTGCTCTCCTGTGCCAGTGGCCCTTATGCTCAATTTTGCTAAGCTTGCTTTTAAAACACAGCACTGCCGCCTGTAATATCAAACCAATAAAAGTAAACCTCTAATATCATTGATTAGTTTCTGATCATTTTCGGGAGTCAGTCTTCTGTTCTTAAAATGTAAACAGCAAGCAGTAATCAGCTTAAAGTTAAAACAAGCTCTGTGTATAGCAGACATTGTGACTGTAGAAAACAGATTCTTGTTCACTGCACCTGTTCTTGTGTTGTTCAAAACTGGAAGTGGATTTCCACTTCTATCATAGATTAACTTCAAAGTCAGCATGGTTTATTGGATGAATGTTGTTATATTTGGAGGAGAAGAGTGAATGTACATCACTGATGAAGGTCATGGGTTGAAGAATCTCCTTGCTTTAAGATGTTCAGCATCACAGATTTGAAGCTGGCTCACTGGCAGTGACCAGATAGTGTGAGGAGGCTGCACTTCCCCAAATTAATCATCAGGTGAAATTTGCCACATTCAGTCTTCAAATCTGTAGGTAGTAAGCAATATTAGCACTGTATGCGTTGTCAACTGCAGCAGAAATGAAGATCTTTTAAAAACAATTGGACTCTTTTAACAATGCTTTGAAGTTTAACAAAGAAGCAACCATCAATGCCTTTCCAAACATATTGAGCAGAACCTGTTTAATTGGCTTTATTTATTTGGATATTTTGTTGACAACTCTGTCAGGACAAAATTTGACACACTTTCATTCTACAAATGTCTAAAGGATAAAACAGGTACTAAAGGCCTGCTTTGTTTATTCATCCAGTTCATGCTTAATAATGAAACATGACATAAAGGAAGCAATTATTGAGATTATCGATTGTTTTTAATCTTCACCCGACACAAAGCAAATATTAAAATCATCACATATAGTCCATTCTCTAGCCCTATCCGTACTATGTGCCATAAGTAAATGAAAATTAAATAAAATGTCAGGTAACATTTGCCATCCTGTAATGACTTGTAGTCAGTTTCTGATTAACTCTGAACTGATTTATGTTGCAATTTTATCACCCTCATAATATTCACATTAATTTATTTTGAAAAGGCTGGAAATACTCAGCAGCTCAGGCAGCATTGATGGAGAGAGAAACAGTGTCGGTGTTTCAATATGAAGACCTTTTAATAGAACTGGGAATGAGAAAAACAAGTTAGCTTAATGTTATGGTGGGAGGGGGAAGCAGACATAATAGTTACCCAATGCTCATTCTGCTGCATTCAGCAAACACTTTTTCTCTGTTCTGATGAATGCTTTTTAACCTGAAATGTTAACTCTGTTTCTATCTCCATAGATACGGATTTCCAAGATCTGCACATTTTGTGTTTTGTTTTCATGTCCAAAATTGGTTTCCATGTTTTCCCGTTTAAATTTGTGACACATATCAATATTTCAATCCCCTTCAATTAATATATATTAAAACATCAAATAATTGCAAGTTCATCCTCTGAAACCCATATTTGAATTGGTAGTTCCCTGATGGATCTACTGAATATATTATCCTTTCTGAGATTATTATTGTAAGTGGTAGAAGAGATTTTTAGTACTTCCATCTTGTTCAAAGAGAGTTAAAAAAGGAGCTTAAGAAAATTGTTAACTTCTGTCACATTAAACAAATAACCAAATGAAGGAAAGTACAGCATTTCTTACCACAATAAATTAAGTGTAGAGTGCTATACAAATGGAATGTTTTTTGACAGGTTTAGTTAATGAAACCATAAATGAATAGTGCAAATATTTATTGCCTCATTATGGTATGGAAACAATTAATCTTGTTACATCTTTTTAAACTCAGGAATAATGTAAATTATGATTTCTGGCATGAAAGGAAATATTATTCTTACTTGTGGACAGATGTAGATAATAATGTTGCCAGCCGCCACTGATGTCTTTATTGAAATATTTGCAGTTTTCTAGTAGGTCTGCTAATTAAATTTGTACTGTACTTAGTAAAGGTTAGTAAGCTGTGTGCGTGTTACGTTGGAGCTGGAAGCATGGCAATATTTGTGGCCTGCGCCAAGCACATCCTCCAACTGTATTGGTCATTGACTCAAAACAACACATTTCATTGCATGTTTCGATATTTCAATGTACATGTGATGAATAAAGCTAATCTTTAAGATCTTTAATCTTTAGTTAGTTATTATTGTAGGGATTTTAACAAAATTCCTAAGTCTGTATTGTATCAATCTTGTTAAAGTGGATATGGCCATACTAATTCCAATGGAGAATTTGAAGAAGTGGGAGAAAGTAGATGTTAATGAGCTAGATCAAGGATTGTTGGTGGAATTTGAGGGAGTGAGATGGTGTAAGTGTGGAAAGTTTATGAGTTTACAACTTCTTACATTTACAAGGTGCAGGGACGTCCATTACTCACGTACTTCAATCAATATTATTTCAGACATAACAGAGATTATAAATGAATTCATTTATGAAGAACCCTCAGCAAAATACCAATGTTGTCCCAATTATAATCATTATTGTAACCCCTAATATTAGCTGATAACTATAGGATGAAAGTTCAACAATGAGTGATTTCTGACTAAAAACAATAACTAAGGGAAGCAGAAGTGAACCTGTATTATGGCAGGCCAATAAATAGTACAAGAAGATAATTAGTTAATGCAACAGGATAAAACACTTAGTTGATTCCATTTAAAAAAAAATAAACTGTTACAAATTAATAAAAACTTAAAAGTATAGGAAATTTGAATCTTTTGATTGTGGCAAATATTACTAATTTACTCAATTAAAGTACAAGTACACTTAGGTTGTGGTAATCTATTAAACCAAGAGATTTCATTATGAAACCAGAAACACTGCCAGCAAAGTAATAGAATACCAACTCACAATGTGCCCCATTTTGATCATGAATATAAAAGTTGAAAGAAATTATACTTAACCCTTTAAATATTTCTGAAGTCTGTTTGAAACTCCTGCCACAATTCAAAATAAAACAAAGACTGCATTGAATTTAGATAGGTTCTTTCAAAGGAAACTCATTTTAATGTGAATTCTGTTGAAAGACCTTCAAATTGAAAAATGGACTTTTTTTCTCTCCACCGACACTGTCTGACCTGCTGAGTATAGCCAGCTCCTTCTAAATAAATTATCCAGTTCTTAGGAGTGCTGCATATACTTGTAATATAGTACAGCTCAGAGCTGATTAGAACTGATTAGCAATGATTACAGGAAGGCATACATTACATGTCTTGTTATTTTTCCCCAGAATGGACATAGAAAAGCATGTAGACTTACTAACAATGAAAACAACAAAAATGTCAAAGAGCAATAGCCACTGGGCAATCATAATATTAATGAATTTTTAAATATTCTCACAAATCTTGTCTATTACTTTTTTAAACTGGTCCACATATATTTGAAATAAGAGGGTTGCTATGCATGATTTATCTAATAAGCACATATACACAATTGTGTATTGATACCATTCCTGCCACTTTTGAGCTTACAGTTTTGAGCTTCTGGTCTCCTTACTTGAGGAAGAATATATTGGCTTTGGAGGTAGGACAGAGGAGGTTCACCAGGTTGATACCAGAGTTGAGGGGGTTAGACTATGAGGAGAGATTGAGTCTGTACTCACTAGAATTCAGAAGGATGAGGGGAGAACTTATAGAAACATTAACATTTATGAAAGGGATAGATAAAATAGAGGCAGAAAAGTTGTTTCCACTAGTAGGTGAGACTAGAACTAGATGACATAGCCTCATGATTCAGGAGAGTTTATTTAGGACAGGTTTGAGGAGGAACTGTTTTTCCCAGAGAGTGATGAATCTGAGAAATTTTCTGCCCAATGAAGCAGCAGAGGTTACCTGAATAAATCTATTTAAGACAAGATTGGATAGATTTTTGCATAGTAGGGGAATTAAAAGTTATGAGGAAAAGGCAGGTAGGTGGAGATGAGTCCACTTCCAGATCAGCCACGAACTTATTGAATGGTGGAGCCGGCTAATGGGCCCGATTGCCTACTCCTGCTCCTATTTCTTATGTTCTTATGAGCTTAATATTCCAGTCAATGGTTTTCTTTGTCCCAGATACCTTAACCATTATTAAGTAACATAAAAATTGTAAACCTTTAGCAAATCAGCTGGTGGATTACTTAAATTTTTCTACATTGATGGAAAGGTTCAATGTGTTCTTTAGACTCTTCAAGTAGCAAAATTTTCAAAGGGGTGAAGGACATCAAGCCTTCAGCAAATCAATCACTTGGAATATTGGAACATGCTGGAGGATTTAAAGACTTTTGTACAAACTATTAGTAAATGCTTGGGATATGGCAATTGACCAGATCCCATTGAAAACAAAGCCAGCTATTAGCTGACAATAAGGAAGGAAATGATGAAGCAAGATTTATAGCAGTGGACCATAACTGCCTACAACACTAAAATAGCAGGTTTTCTAACTAATTATCTGCAAATGTATTGTGTGAGATGTTACAATTATTGTGCATGCAACTGTGTCCCAGTTTGAATTTTACAATTTTTTTTATAATCTGTTTGCTTCACTATGACATTGTCTGGATTGGATAGATTATAATTGTCTTCCCTGGAGTGAATGAAGCTCAGAAGTAATTTGACAGTGCTATATAAAATAAGAAGGAGCATAAATATGCTAAATCATCAGAATCTTTCAATCGTAACAGGAATATCAAAAACAAGAGAGCAGAGGCTTAAGGTGAGAGGAAGGAATTTTACATGAAGAGTAGTTCATACCTGGAAATTACTGCCAGAGGGATTGGTGAACCCATTATAAAAAAGGATCTGGTGCTTTCCCAGCATATATGACGAATGAGCTCTTCTCGGGCTTCTGGATGGTACTATTTTCTCTCTCTTTTGCATTTTTGGTTGCTTTGACTTCCCTTGTAAGCCATGTTTGCATTATACTAACTTTGGAACTCAAGATGGTGCTGCGACGCAGTACGTAGCAGCCACTCCAGGATGAATATCTGTAATCTGTCAAGTAGGATGCCGTGTACAATCCTGATCTGATGGAGATGGACGTGAAGCACGGAGGAACATCTGGTGAAACTTCTGAAATGCCTGTTTCGCTGCCGCTGCTACTGTGCGATCGGAGAATCTCCAGGAGGAAGGCCCCGAATCCTCGGCTTTGCCTGTTGCTTGGCGGCCAGGGCCGGGGTCGAAGCGGTTGGCAGAGATGGTGCTCGGTGCTCAGTGTCGGAGGGCTGGTCGGAGGCTCGAAGTTTTCGGATGGACTCAGAGTTGGCTGTAGTCGGGAGCTTCCAGGGTGCTGCATCGGCAAGTTTGCGGTGCTGGAGGTTCATGGCACGAAGGGTTTTTCTTCCTTCTACTGTCTGCGTGAGATGATGAGCTATCGGGGTCTTTGAGACTTTTTTTTTACCGTGCCCATGGTTTGCTCGTATCAAATTATGGTATTGTTTTGCATTGTTGGAACAATATGTTAATTATGTGGTTCTTGTCAGTTAGTCCTGGTCTGTCTTGTGTTTCTGTGATATCATAATGGACGAACATTGTATCATTTCTTAATGCATGTATTACTAAATGACAATAAACGAAGACTGAGCATCCTCATAATCTAATCTAAACTCTTCTTCTTTGGGATGCACCTTTTGAATTGCTCCCAGAAACTCCAGGTATTGCTGCTCTGCTATCATCCTTGATAGTGTCCCCTTCCAATCAACTTTGGCCAGCTCCTCTCACATGCCTCTGCAATTTCCTTTATTCCACTGGAATACTGATACATCTAACCTGAGATTCTCCCTCTCAACTTGCAGGGTGAATTTTATCATATTATTATCACTGTCTACCTAGGGTTCCTTTACCTTAAGCTCACTAATCAAATCCACTTCATAACACAACACCCAATCCAAAATAGTTGATCTCCTGGTGGGTTCAATCACACATTGCTCTAAAAAGCCATATTGCAGACATTCTACAAATTCTCTCTCTAGAGATTCAGCACCAACCTGATTTTCCCAATCTGTCTGCATATCGAAATCCCCCATGAATATTGTAGCATTGCCCTTTTTACATACCTTCTCTATGAGATGCTGGAAAAGATTTGTAGCATGTGTTGAGGATGTTGTTGAGTGGCTCGTCGAGCTGGCTTGTTGGCCTGCAGATGTTTCAATACCTAGCTAAGCAACATCATCAGTGCAACTACAAATGAAATGTTGATGAGCTGCACTGTTCATCTTTTATGTGTCTGTGATTAGTCTGTTTGTGTAGTGTGTCTGTAGGTCTGTGTGCTAGAAATATCTATGCCAATGTCTATCAAGAATAAAAGACTCCCTACCTACGAGGCATAGAATAAATACCGTATACAAAATACCATGCACCAACTGTGACAAGCATTATATTGGACAGGCTAGTAGGAAGCTATCAACAATGGTACATGAATACCAACTGGCTGCAAACTGTCATGATCAGCTTTCCCTTATATCTACTCATTGTGACAGCGAAGCACATCAATTCGACTGGACCAATGTCACTATCCTAGGCTAAGCCCAAGAATTCTTAGAGGCTTTGTTCTCCACACAGAATTCGATCAACAAGCATGTCAAAATAAACCCAGTTTACATCCAACTTCAGTGTCGTCATCAGTCTGGAGCCAAGAGCCAATTCAGACCTGATTACACACGTCAATTAAAGGGGACAACATTAATCCTACATAATGGTTGACTAACACAGCCTAGACAACAACTACTGCCTTATCAGATTTTAATGAACCAATCATGGATTACATAATCGGTAAGCAATAGAAATAGCACACACACACACACACACACGGACTAATCACAGGACACATAAAAGACGAATAATGTAGATCACCAACATTTCATTCATAGTTGCACTGATGTTGTTGCCTTGCTGGGTAACGAAACAACTGCAAGCTAACAAGCCAGCTCAGTGAGCTACACAACAGCAACATACCTTTTCTATCTCCTTTTGTAATTTGTAGCCCCCATCCTGGCTATGGTTTGGAGGATTGTATATAATTCCTATCAGGGTCATTTTACGCTTGCAGTTTCTTAACTCAATTCACAAGGATTCTACGACTACCAATTCTATATCACATTTTTCTAATGATTTTTACAAACAGAGCCATACCACCCCTTATACCTACCTGCCTGTCCTTTTGGTACATTTTTTAATCTTTTGATGTTAAGCTCCTATCTATAATCTTCTTTCAGCCATGACTCAGTGATGCCCACATCAGACCTGCAAATCGCTAAATGTACTACAAGATCATCTGCCTTATTCCATATACTGTGTGCATTCAAATATAACACTCTCAGCCCTGTATCCATCACCATTTTAATTTTACTGTGTCTGTATAACTACATATCAATTAAATGAAAGTACACACGTGGAGGTGAGGTTAACTAGTGTATTCACTTTGCAGAGACAGAACAACAGATTAATCAGTTTGTTATCAGTCAAAAATTAGTGTTAAGGGGAGTCATTGGGCTAAAAGAAATAGATCACTACATTGCACTCCCCCTGCCTTCTCTGTTGCAGGTGTCACATTGCTGTTGGTGACACGATCATCACTGAGAAATAATCTGGTGGATGCAATGTGTCCATCTTGTTGGATGCAGTTATCACAGGTGTGTTTTTTGGCTGAGCATCCATTATCCGGACAATGTGATGTCTCCATGTTTGATCTGCAACATCTACTGTAAACATCAATGGTCTAGTTCTTGTAACTATCTTACTGGGTGTCCACTTGTCTTCTTGGTAATCACATGCTTGGACTTCATGTACAATCTCAAAGGTCCTTGCTGACTTACTTGGCAACTGACTGAAATGCCTATTCTGCACTTCTCTCCATAGTTATGGTTTCAGAAGGTCTACACAAGATCTCAGACTCCTGCTCATGAACAGCATTGTAGATGTTTGATTTGTCGTTGCATGAACAGAGTTCTGAAATATAAAAAGGAAGTTGTCCAGCTTGTGTTATAGAGAAATGTTCTTCTTGTCCATCATTTTACTGGACTTCTTGGAGGTTTGGACAAACCTTTCAGCTAACCCATTCATTGTGAGATGGTGAGGAGCTGACTTGAAGTGTTTGATGCCATTTTTCTTCATGAATAGTCAGAACTCTTCTGACAAGCATTGTGGTCCATTGTCAATCACTGTTTGTTCAGGTAAGCCATTTCTGGAGAAGTTAATCCTCAGAGTGAAAACAGTCTTTTCTGAAGTGGTTGACTTCATTGGTATGACTTCAGGCTACTTTAATGAACATTCACAGCAATCAAAAACGTGGAGTCCATGAATGGCCCATCAAAGTCAATATGCACTCTTTGCAGTGGTGACGATGGCCACTCCCATGGGTGTAATGACACCTGTGGGGTTGCATTTTGAACCTTGTGGCATCCCAAACAGCATTTGGTCAAGTCTTCAATCCGTCCATCTATTCCTGTCCACCATGTGTAGCTCTGAGTGAGACATTTCATCTTGCCTGTACCCAAGTGTCCTTCTGCAGATTTTCTAACACTAGGGTGCACAGTTTAGAAGGAACCACAACATGAGATCCACACATCAACATCCTTTGACATACAGACAGTTGTTCTTGTCTCACTGAGAACTCTGGAAACATAGGATTACTGTGAGCTGGCCATCCTTTCATGGTAATGACATAAACTTTTGACAACGTTGGGTCATACTTTGTTTCTCCTTGCATTTCAGAATTTTCTACTGGCAGCTGGTTCACTATTGCTGTGTGGAACACTTCCGCTGGGCTGCAGAATGAAGACTTTCCTTCGTCAGTTGCCAGCAGCAGAAGAGGTGACAGGATGTGACATGTGACACCAGAATAAACTTTTTTTCCATAGAGGTAGTGGTGGAACTTCTTTATTCCCCATACTAGACTAAGGGCTACTCGGTTGATCTGTGAACAGTTGCATTCTGTGCGTGTCAGTGATCTCAAAGCAAATGCAATCGGGTGTCCAGATCCATTTCTCATGGAGTGTGACAAAACAGCACCAATGCCTTATGCTGTTGCCTCGCATGCCAGTCTGATGGGCAGCGATGGGTCATAACGGGTGAGTAGTTCCTCTGATGTTATTCATCTCTTTGGTTCCTTGAATGCTCTTTCACTACTTTCTGACCATTCCCACTTTGCTCCTGCCTGTAACAGTGCATTCAATAGATGCAGCACTGCAGCAATGTTTGGGAGAAACTGGTGATAGTGGTTTACAAGGCCCAAGTATGACCTGAGTTACGACACATTTTCCAGTTTGGGTGCCTACAGCACTGTTTCAATCTTCTCTTGTGATTTACGTAAGCCATGCTTGTCAATGACAAGTCCACGATATGATATATCATTCTTGGAAAAACTCAGATTTCTTTCTTTGCACACAGATCATAGTTACTTATCCAGGTAAGCATTTTGCCAAGGTTCTGGAGGTGCTCTTTGTCATTCTTGCCAGTCACAATGATGTCATCAAGGTAACATTGTGTTCTGAGATATCTTACAGCACTTAGTCCATTGCTCATTGCAAAATTGCTGGAACCAAATCTGAAATGATTATACTGGAACAATCCTGTGGAGTTAGTCCAGAATTTTGTGTGAATTCTTTGGATTTCCAGCATCCGCAGATTTTCTTTTGCTTGAAAGTGTCTTCTATTCGTGGCAGGGGATACAGCAGAGTACACAGCACAGGGCTGATGCTCACATTGAAGACCCTGCATATACCTTCCTTTTCTTTGTCATCAGAACAATGGGTGTGGTCAAATTTTTGCACTCAACCTTGGAGTGAATGCCAGACACCTCCAAGCTCTGAAGTTCACCATCCACTTTAGGATATAGTACGCAAGGCACTGGACTCGCTTTATGGAATCTTGATGTCACTGCTTCATCCAGTTCAGTTTTGGGCTTCATGGCTTTGAGGTTACCAATACTTTTGTCAAACACCTGCTCATTAGCACTAAGCAGCTGTGTCAGTCTCTGGTTAGTGCGACCATTTGGGCTGCCATTGCTTGTTGATAACACATTGAAAGCTTTGATTGTGTGCCAGTCTAGTTGGAATTTTCTCAACCATTCATGTGCAAGAAGAGCAGGCCCTCCACTTTCCAACATATAAGCTCTCACTGCTGTGTTTTGCCTCTGTACATCACATTTGCTTTCAGCTTGCCTTTGGCAGATACTTTTTGCCTGTGTAGATCCTTAGCATCACTGAGGTCTTTTCTAATGGTAGCTTAGAAAGCAGTCCATTACAGTCGGTCTTGAAAATTACAGACAAAGCTGACCCTGTATCTAGCTCCATTTTCAGTTTTACACCAGAAACATCTGTTGTGATCCATATGATTTCAAGAACTACTTCAGTAGAACTATGCAGTTCTAGGCATGACTGCTCACCTTTGTCAGACTCTGTGTTGTCTGATTCAGTTTCACATTCAGTCACTTTGTGCAGTTTAGATTTATGCATGAAATTTTTCACTCTGTGTGATTTTTCCCTTTGGTTAATGCTTTTTGTTTAACATACACACTCTCTCTATGTGACCTTGTCTGTGACACTTTCTGCAAGCTTTTTCTTTCTACCAGGAGTCATTTGTATTATGGGAGGATTTGCCAAATTGATAACATTTTTGGCCTTGTGCACCATTCAGGAACATTTTGTGCATTTCAACTTCTGAGCTCTTTATTTGCAGTTCTGATGCATCCTTTGCTGCAGTCTCCAATGATATTGCAACGATCAATGCACATTTTAAGGTTAGGTCTCTTTCTGAAAGTAGCCTCTTATGAGTGCTTTGACTATGCATACCACATACAAACCTAAGCCTTAAAAGATCAGAAAGTCCATATCAAAAATTACAGTATTGGGAAATTTTGCACAGTTCTGAAATGGATTCAGAAATGCTTCCATCATTTGACTAGTTCCTTTTGTGAAATTTTAACCTCTCAGCTATTACTGGCTGTTTATGGCTCAAGTGATTTTATAAACTTGCAACAATTTCATACTCAACAAATCTATAGAATAATTACTATAAAAGAATTAATTAAAGCCTGCCCAGCTAGAGGTCAATCAGAGTGCAAAAGACAGCAAACTGCGCAGATACATAAAAAAGAAACTAAAAACAAATAAATAAGCAATAAATATCAAGACGATGAGATGAACGGTCCTTGAAAGTGAGTCCATTTGCTGTGAGAACATTTCAATGATGGACCAAGTGAAGTTGGGAAGTTATCCCCTTTGGTTCAAGAATCTCTCCCATCCCCATTGAAGATGCAAAGATCATCACCATCTCAAACCATCGGATTGAGCGCATTCCTTCTCTATCACCTGTCTATCATCCCTCTCGCACTGTCTCCAAGCTTTCTCCATTTGTGAACCAAACGCCTCTTCCTCCATCTCTTCATTCCTCCCCCCCTCCCCAGCAATCCTCGTTTAAACTCTGCCGAATCGCCTTAGCGTTAGGATATCCCAAGATTTGATGTTATTTATGTTCATTTCTCTTCTGTTTTTGAAATTTTTACCCAGCCTGAAAATTCTGAACAAAATAAACTATGACCCTATTATAAGCCTCACAAAAAATTTCAGTCAAATGTTAAGGTCTAACTTTAAGTCTTATTCTAACATACTGTCTGATTCTAAAGTAATAACATCTGTACAGTCCAGTGGTAATGGGGTGTTCTCCCAATGCCTTTTATCTAATTCCTAATGGAATGTAATGTAGTGGATTACAGAGCAAGTAGTCAGGTAGTAATGATAAGCGAATGTGTCATCAGAAAATATTAAAACTTCAAGGATAGTGGTTTGACCTAGTTTGATTGAAATTTATGCCCCCATCCAACCATTCTAAAACTCATTATTTGCAGTACCAGTAGCGTTTACTCGAATGAAGATTGATCACATGTTTGTCTATTTAAATTCGATAAATTGGGGAGAATCAAACTGCCTGCCTCTATTTTAAGATGGGTTCAATGCCAGGGTGCTTAACTTATATAGTGCTGTTGCCAATATGTGCAAAATTGTAAACATTTGAATGGAAGCTATGCACTTGCGGGGTGATTGAAGTACAATTTTAAAACTGCAGATGCTGGACTTTCAAAGTAATAACAGAATTCTGGAAGCACTCAGCAGGACAAGCAGCATCAATGAAGAAAGAAACACATTCAGTCTGCTCCTCCACTGAGTGATACTGTTTGCCCTACTGACTGCCTCTAACATTCTCTGTAAATGTTCCTGGGTAGGTCTGATTCCACTGCTTATATCGAGTAGCTAGGATGTTGAGTGATATGCATTGGCTTATTAAAACTTCTTTAGATCAGTTTTAGGGTGGTGATTTACAGGGGAGTTTAAATTAACTTGCCATTATTGGGTTTCCATGAATTACTCCAGCTTTCATATCTGTTTTTTAATTTGCCATTTCCAGATGACTATATGGTTTCTAAAAATGTATTTTGTTGGAGAAGAGGGTTATAATTCATTACTTTCAGTTCCTCACTGCACATTGTGGTACATCAGGTGGCAACCTTGCCATTTTTTTAGTATTTGTCTGTTTTTTACAAGGCCCTTTTGCTAGCTTGACACTCAACCCAGCATGGATGGAAAACATACAAGGAACTGGCCGGATTCGAACCCTGTGACCACTCACCTTGAAGTCTGTTTCAGATGCCACTACGTCACCAACCAATTCATTATGGTAATATGTGTGATTATATTGATTGCTCCTCCTCCAAGGATGTTGTTTGATCTGCTGAATTCCTCCAGCACTTTTGTGTGGTGCTCTGGATTTCCAGCATCTGTAGAAATTCTTGTGTTCATGAGTTGTTGCTCTTCCTCAATGTGCCAGCAAGCCTTTTCCTGTCTATAATCTGTGTATTTATCAAAAGAATTTGTTTGTATCCATTGATAGCTGTAGGAACTTTCACAGCAATGAAAGAAAAAGAAATGTATTTTCAAGTGCCTTATATAATTTAAAGATACCCCAAACTATTTTACAACCAATGAACTGCAGCCATATTATAATGCAGGGATTACGGACATGTTGGATAGTTTAATCCAAGATCAAAGACTCTCTTCAAAACAAAAATCGTGCTAATTTATTTGCACAGATTCCAGAAAAAAATATATGCTTTTTCATGAGATGAGAACCAACAAATGATGGACTTCAAATTTGAGAATTTGATACATGAAAGTGCTGCATTAAATCTGTTAAATGCAGTGAAAATCAATTACCAATTAATTTTATAATAGGAAAAAGGAATGGATGAATAATTCAGCTTTAAAAAACAATTCATAGCTACAAAAATATATCACTCTAAAAGCTATTACAAAAG
This sequence comes from Hypanus sabinus, assembly GCF_030144855.1. Classification (NCBI taxonomy): domain Eukaryota; kingdom Metazoa; phylum Chordata; class Chondrichthyes; order Myliobatiformes; family Dasyatidae; genus Hypanus; species Hypanus sabinus. The sequence goes on along the minus strand of NC_082709.1, from coordinate 135,856,117 downwards.
AAATAAAATTCACTCAATGTGAAGAACAGTTGATGCACGCTGATGAGGCTTTGCACTGTCCTATGATTTGTTCAAAGGTATTTTTTTTATAAGAAGTGCAGTTTTAATTCCATATGTGAGCACTTGAAGTACATTTCAGTAAGGAAGCAAAATGTGACTTAAAATATTAAAGAGAGAACATTCCCATTAATCAGACAAGAGCTGATCATGAACAAGAGAATACAAGGTAGAGTGATTCAGCAGAACAATATAGATGCTTTAATAGAAAATAATTAATACATTGATGAAGGTTAGGACACTGGTTCCTTTGGCCAAATCAAGATTAATGTTATTGATTTTGAAGCAGAGATAAAATGGGAATAGTTAGAGTTAAACTGGACAGAATGAATGATCCTATATCTGAAAGTATGGCTGAGGAGGATTAAAGTTTATCAAGGGGAGATGCCTTTTCTCTGGTGTATTGATGGACCACAAAAGGAAGTAAAATGTCATTCTTTGAAATTAATGGGAATCCTTATTTCTGAAATTCTATCACAAAATCTTTCAGAGATCAATAATATTTTTTTAGGTAGTAATTCAATCTGTTTTCCGTATCTTGGAAAATGTTGGAATATACAACAGAGCACTCAAAATGCAAGTAACTAAGTGACCTGGTTTTCACTGCAGTATGATAAACATGCATCCGTGGACATGTGAGATTCATTAAAATTCAAAGCTCAAAGACAACAAAACAGATTCATTTTTGATGTGTAACGGATCAAACTCTGCTTGCAATCTGTCTCTTGCAGACCAATGTAAGGTAGTCCAGTTCCAGTACAACTATTACCCTGTCATTTACTGATGTTTAAAGAAATCAAGAAATGTTCACAGTACAGCTGTGACTAAGAGGAATAGGTCAGGCAGATTGTAAATCCCAAGTGAACATACTCACTGCTGCATTCCTGCTGTGCTTTCACCTGCTGCATTCATCTAATTTTCTGAATTGGCAGGGATATACAGTGAAGTGTTGAATAGATACAATGAAATATAAAAAAATCTGTTCATTCTGCAGCTTTTACAACCCCGATACTTGCTCTGACCAGCTAGAAGAATGACAGATGGAATTTTATGCAGACAAGTGTGAGGTGTTGGATAGTCCAATCCAAGATCAAAGACACTCTTCAAAACAGAAATCGTGCTCATTTATTTACACAGATTCTGGAACAGGATATATGCTTTCTCTATGAGATGAGAACAAGCCAGGTAAGGTCATATACAGTGAGCAGTAGGACATTGAGGAAGGCAGTAAAATAAAGGGATCCAGGAACACAGAATCATAATTCCTTGAAAGTGGTGTCACAGGTAGATAGGGTTGTAAAGAGAGTTTCTTGCAATGTTAGCTTCTATACATCAGAGTACTGAAGTCAGGAGTTGGGATGCTATGTTGAAGTTGTATAAGATATTGGTGAGTCCAAAATTGGAGTATTGTGTGTGGTTTTAATCATCTAAATATAGGTAGTCTATCAGTAAGATTGAAAGAGTGCAAAAAAATTGGAAGGTTGTTTTCAAGACTTGAGGACCTGAGGTACAGGGAAAGGTTGGATAAGTTAAGATGTTTTTTTCTTGGATCCGTAGAAGACTGAGGGGAGATTTGATAGAAGTATTTAAATTCATGAAAGGTATAAACATGGTTAATGTAGGGGAGCTTTCCCCATTAAAGTTGGGTGAAACAATAACTAGAAGTCATAGGTTAAGGGTGAATGATTAATAGATAGATAGATACTTTATTGATCCAAAGGAAATTACAGTGTCACAGTAGCATTACAAGTGCACAGATATACAAATATTAGAAGAGAAGTAAAAAAGAATAAAATGTAAGTTACCTCAACACCTCAAACAGTCTAACAGGAGAAGGGCTGTCAATTTCTCGGCTATAGGTTGACTCATTATAGAGCCTAATGGCCAAGGATAAGAATGACCTTATATAGCACTCTTTGGAGCAGTGCAGGTGTCTTTATCAATTAGTACAAGTGCTCCTCTGTTCAGCCAAGGTGGCATAGAGAGGGTGAGAAACATTGTCCAGAATCATCAGGATTTTCAGTGGAGTCCTTTGTTCTACCACAGCCTCCAGTATGTCCTGTTTGACTCCTACTATAGAGCCAGCCTTTCTAATTAGTTTATTGAGCCTGGTAGCATCACCTGTGTTGATGCGATTTCCCCAGCACACCACTGCATAGAAGATTGTACTGGCAATAACAGACTGCTAGGACATGTGAAGGAGCAGCCCGCATACCCCAAAGAAGTTCAGTCTCCTCAAGAAGTAGAGGTGACTCTGGCCCTTCTTGCACACAGCCACTATGTTGGTGCCCCACTCAGGTCTATCATCCAGGTGCACCCCCGGGTACTTGTAAGTCTTTACCACATCCACATCTTCACCATCAATAGTAACAGGGAGCAGTACAGGCTTAGTCTTCCTAAAGTCCATCACCGTCTTATTTGTAGTGATGATGAGCTACAGATGATTCAACTTGCACCATTTGACAAAGTCCTCCACCAGAGCCTGGTATTCATCCTCCCATCCTTCTTTTATACACCCAAGTATCGTTGAGTCATCAGAGAATTTCTACAGATGAAAAATAAGATGTTTAAGGGGAACCTGAGGGGAAATTTCATCCTTAGAGGGTAGTTGAAGGGTGGAACATGCTTCAGTGGAAGTGATTGGTGCTGGCTGATTTGCACCATTTAAGTTCTATTTGGGTAAGTACATGGATGGGAATGGTACAGTGGACTATAGTCCAGGTGCAGGTCAAAGGTGATGAGGCAGAATAACAATCAACTAGATGGGCCAAAAGGCCTGTTTCTTTGCTGCAGTGCTCCATAAATCTAGGCTCTTTTACTCCTCAGTCTCACTGTTCCATCACACTCCGCAGTGACCTCGTATTTATAGTAGATGCAGATTTCACGTCAGTCCCACTGGGATCCATTTCCTCACCTCTTTCTAATGAATGATGTCGTGATAAAAGGTTGTGGCCTGAAATATTTCTTAGCTGATGCCTAACCTGCTGAGCTCTTCCAGCATTTTGTGGATGTGCTAATTAACCTTTTATTACAAACCTATAAATTTCCACACCTGTCCTGAATATACTTCTTCCCCCACTTTCTCATGCAAGGACTCCATTTCGATTCTCCCAGTTTATCCTCACTTCATTTTACATTGTACATTTAGGTAAAATCTCCAATCATACATTTTGGTACCTTTTCCAAGTTATTTATGTAAATAGTAGAAAGTTGAAGGCCCAAAAAACTGATCCCTGTGGTGCTTTACTCATTATATTTTGTCATCCAAAAAAAAAGTCCATTTGTGCCTTACCTCTGTTTCCACTTAGCCAGTCACTCTTCTCTCCATTGCAACATGTCACAAACCTGTTGTGTTAAGTTTTTAGTTTCCACAATATTCTTTGATGTAGCACTTTATAACATACTTTCTGGAAAATTAAGTATTGTACATCTACCAGACTTCTTTAATCACAATACATTACTTATTCAAAGGGCACAAATTAATTCATCAAATTTGATTCCTCTTTCTGTAATTTATGTTGACTTTACTTGATTATATTGAATTTTCCCAATTTCCCTAAACTTTAATAGCCACTACATGTGGATTAGGTCCAGGAATCTTCTCTGAAGTCTAACATCAAGAAAGAAGCACACTACAGATGAGCCAAATGGTCACATGAGTCAGTGTTTTGATATCATTCCTAGTCATATTTTGCTATGGTAACACGCTTAAAACATGTCACAATTTAGCACTTGTCAATCCAATACAACATCATTGAAAAGTCATTATTAAAAAGCTGTATCTAGTGAAATTGCTAGAGCAGACAGTATGGAGATGATTAAGTGCTTCCTTTGTCAATGAAGTTCAATTGCTATACTGCTGTAAATGACTGAGATTAAATTTATAAACTTGATTTCCATACTTTTGTTGGGAAAAGTTACTAGAGTTCCTATTTTCAATGCACTTTATATAGACTTCCTTTAACACAATGGATTGACTATGATGGATGGTAGATTGATTGCTGTGCTATTAATCTAGCCCAACCTGTCATTGACTGACAGGATTTTATCAATAAATACCCTGGTGAAAGTACACATACAAACATAATAATTACTGCTCATAAAAACATCAGGTACAGTTGTCTAGCTATTCAGTGTGTCTAATGTTTAAGAATTTAAATATGAGAGTTTTGCTTCTCTGCAAATTAACTCAAATAATAAGAGGATTTAGCCTCTTTTGCAATAAAAAGGACATCATCTGCTTTCATAGTCCTAAGCATGATTTTCACACATAATTAAGAAAATTTTGTGTATTTGTTTCAACAAATCCCAGCTATTCAACAAATCCCAGCTATTTTCATCTTCAGTAATTTATTTACTGTACATTATATACTCTTCTTGTTTGTAAGTTCTGCTGTGGATGAATTAATAATCAGAACTGCATTTTTTTGATTGTGCTAGAGAAGTGGAGAACATTTTGTTCATGAATGATCATTTCATGGTTCCAAATATTTAGTTAATGCAAGCATCTTAATTCTTCATGGGAGTAACTTGGACACAAAATGATTACGACATCCCAGATTAACCTTTGCTTTATGGTGCCTGTTTAAAAGAGAACAGTGCATTCTTTTTGGCAGGGGTTAAAAGGCTTCCTTCCGTGTTGCAGCTTTTTAACAACTCTTTAGTAGTTAAGTTCTGATTTTAACAAGTCACAAATCGATTGTTTCTTAACTTTGTTTCCCCTCTCCCAATGTTGAGGCTCAGAGGATTCAAATTTTTTGTGGCTAATATCTATGCTTTTATCATTTTTTAAACTGGCACCAGGGAGCTGGCTTACTTCTGTTTTACAAATGGATCCTACTGTAATTGCTGCAGATGCTGGAAATCTGAAATAATGACATTAACACTCAGTACTTAAGTATTATTAGTTCCTCTGAAGAGCCTTTGACCAGAAATGTCAACTCTGTTTCTTAGATTCAAGATCTTTGTATATTTCTCCTGCAAGTTGATTCATAACCTTTTTCTCTAAGTATATGTAATTGTTTTCTCATTCCAAACCTTTCACTTAACACTGAAATTAATTTGTTATTTTAAAACATACTTCTTGTAGTTTTCTACCAGCTGCCACTGTGAATAGTTATACTTTATCTCGGGTCTTCCTGTTCAGACTTGAAACCAGTTATCAATCCAACCTGCATTTTGTTTGGGACAGCATCTCCAGGAAAACCAGCCATGGATGTCCACAAGCCTTTGCTGAATCCCAAGCCTTTGCTGGAGTTTTGCTCGTAGTCCCTTCCAGATAAAACACCATACATTCAGATGTTAAAAAAACATCAAAAAACAAATAGATTATTTTGCAAAGTCACTTGGACTTCATCCTTAATAATATTTTATTTCAGCTTTCCATGTGACATAATTTCTCAAAACCCATGTGAGAAGAATTTTGGGGATTTGGTCAGAGATGAATTATGTTATATTGTTTGAACTATATAGACTTAAAGAGAAACATTTTATACTACTTAAATCCACATAGATTACATAGCACAAATTATATCATAATCTGTTGTTTTAAACAACAGACAATTGAGATATTTATTATTGTAATTCATTAGAGGAAATACCAAAACCATGGATAGAATGGAGATACAATATTTTATTAAAGTCCTGCTAACCTGTACAGTCAACTGTAGTTTTGGGCTTTGTTGTTATTTTGCTTGTAGTTATATCTGGGAATATCTAATGGTCAAGCAGGTGGCTGTGTACAATGTACCTTCAGTCGACATCTTCTGGATAGATCATAAAACCATATATTTCACATTTTTTACGTTGTTTACATTTTTTATGGCCTGGAATGTGATTCTGGTACTGTTGGAGCCTGTGGTTTGCTGTTTGGAGATTGTCTGTGTGTTTCAGTGCTCTGCAGTCTCTGAGAGGAATCCGGGAGTGGTTGGCAGCATGCGCGCACCTCATGGTAGGCAGGCAGTGAGCTAATGTTAGACTCCACTTCACAGATTAAAGCTTCCATTGCTTGCTGATTAAAGCGAAGAGAGAGATTAAATCATCAAGGCGAGTGTGGAGGTTGTGCACCGGTTGCTTCTCTTTTGAACGATCTGCTACGGAGAGGGAAATGTCTGCTGCTGGAGCTGGAGAGTGTTCCCTAGGGTTTTCTCTGTTTTGGATGTGGACTTGGACTACAGACTTCATTTCAGTCTTATAGTTTTGTTTATCTTCTGTGTTTTCTGCCTGATCTTTCTTGTTATTTTTGGGTGTGGGGAGGGGATTTGGGGTCAATATGCCTGTTCTGTTTTGTTCATCTTTTTGTGCAGGAGGAGGGATTTGGTGGTTGATATGCTTGTTCCGTTTTTGTTTGTATTTCTTAGCAAGGAGGTGGCATTTGCGGGTTGATGATCGAGCTGCCTTTCTTTTCTTTCTTGGTTTCACGACTCCCTGGAGAACTGAAGTATTTCAGAGTTGCATTCTTTGATAGTAAATGAACCGTTGAATCTTTTGTTTAACTTTTTTCATTATTTTCTTGTAACTTCATCAGGGATCTATAATGATAGGATTATGGTAGCTTTATATAAAACTCAGCATTGCAACTTTGACAATGCAATGTTTTATTTACACCAGGATTAGGATAGATAATAGAATTTTCATATCCATCATGGTTCTTTTGTGCCTGTTGAATAGTCCTCAGTGGCTATACCAGAATATAAAAACAAAACGCTGACTTGCTTTAAACCTGCTACCACCACTGTTTCCAGCAAACATAATGAAAGGAAATCAACATTATTCCTTTCTATTTTATCTGTGAAAATAAATATCAATTTTTCTTAACTGTTAATTCTGAAAAATTACATGCTGCATAAAATATAATTCAAATTCAGTGATGTAAAGTATATTTGCAATCTTTCTGCAACTATCACTTGGATTTATACTAATGTGGAAAACTTTTCCCTTGACATTATCGTTGATAGGTATCAAACAAAATTTCATGCTAAACCTTTTTAAGGAGACCTGGAATTTAAACTGGAAAGGTTCCTAACCTTTCTTATGGCATGGACTAATACTGTTAAGCAATAGGAACCTAGAGCCCATTTGGCAACCCTTGACTTAAACTTGATTGATGACTTAGATTTCAAAAGAAGGGATAATTTTGTCACTATGATTTAATCCAGATAAAATAACTGCAATTTAAAAATTTCAGAGATTTTTGCAATATTTCATTTCCAAAGAAGTAAATCAGTAAGTGAACAAAGGGGAAAGTGTATTTATTCTTTTTCTGATATCTTCTTTAGACATCAGTCTTCTTCAAGCATAAGACCTGTGAAGATGAGTGTCTTCAGGAACATACTGGACATAACCAAACCAAAAGCCTAATGCATTCCCTATTATTCTGGCGTATTTCAACCAGGCCTGCTTGAAGAAGACTAGGACAATGACCACCAATATATCACTGTGTGAAACCTGGGGATTCCACACACTATTATACCACCATCAAAAATGATTACCGTGGCATTCCACACACACACTTTGGAAAGTCCGCTGCCCGGGCTGTACTACTCATGGCATGCAGGCAGAGACTAAAGACCACAGCACCAGTGGTGAGGACCAAGAAGGTATGGTTAAGGGAGACAGAGGAGCACTTAAGGTACTCTTTTGAGTTGGACAATATACAGGAATTCATTTTCAAATCTAACTGAATAACCCACAGCTGTCATCAACTTCATCAGACCTGTCTGGATGAGTGTGTGCCTTCGAAACCATACTGGACATAATCAAACCAAAAGCCATGGATGAATCAGGAGTTTTATGGTCTGTTGAGGGCTAGAACTGTGAGATTCAAGAGCAGTAATCCAGAACTATACAAGAAGTTCAGGTATGACTTTAAAAAAGCCATTTTAAGAGTGAAAAAACAATTCCGATTGAAGAGATGAAAATGGATGCAAATCAGCTCTTGATGGGTTTACAGGCTATTACTTCCCACCAGGCAAAACCTAACATCATAACTGGCTGTGATGTTTCACTCCCAGTTGATTTTGACACCTTTTATACATGTTTTTGAATGGAAAATAATACTACAGCTGTGTGAATCCCTACACCGTCTGATGATCCTGTGATCTCTGTCTTGGAGGCTGATATCAGAATATCTTTTGAGAGAGTGAACCCTCACAAGGCATCAGACCCTGATGGTGTAGCCAGTGAGGCTCTGAAAACCTGTGCCAACCAACAAGCAGAAGTGTTCAAGGACATCTTCAACCTTTCATTGCAGCAAATGAAGGTTCTCACCTGCTTCAAAAGGGCGACAACCAAACCAGCGCTCAAGAAGAGCAGGTGAGCTGCCTCAATGACTATCAGCCAGGTGGTATTTCTATCTGTAAAAGAAGCAGGAGTTTGTCAGGAAGAAAGGCAAAGAAGGAAAAATAATAACATTGCACATAACGCAAGATATTAAAGTAAATTTCAGGTTGTTGTTACCTTTTAGCCTTTTTAATAAATTTAGAATATTTCTCCTCCACTCAAACCTCATTCCTATGTAAGTAACTTAACATGTAGGATTCAGAATGCATTTGGATGTAACTAGCTGTTTTCAAGCATACCAATTATGCAATGAGAAATAAAGACAGAAAATGGTCAAAATAATCAGCAGGTTCAGAAATATTTGTGGAAAGACAAATAGTTAATGCTTCATCTCCATAAGGAAACAAAATTTCATCATTCATGCTGCTTGACCTCCCAAATACAGTGAATTCCAATTAATTGGGACATTGGGTCAAATACATTGTGGCCCATTTAAACAGCTGCTCCAATTAGCTGAAGGTTCATGGACCACCACTTAACTGAGTAACAAATTATTTATTTAAATGAATACATACCAATTTAGAATACTATCAATACTACTAGAGTACTTTAAAACTGTGTAATAGTTTCTAATATTTATCGATAGAAGAATTCATTCAGTGTACGTATTCTTTTGTTTGACAAATGAACAAAATCAGTGCAGACACTATGTGTAGGTATTGAGCTGACTTCATACAATGCTATCGATGATTGCATCTTCTAAATCTTCATTTTCATTGTAACATTCAAGATTATTGTTGTTACCTTCAAATTGTTCATTGTTACCTTTAAATTATTCATTGCTCCAAACTTGTTGAAGTAGTGAAATAATTTCATTTTAACTCCAGGAACTTCTGACACCTCCAAGCCTGAATGCTTGAAACTGCAGTGAGCAAAACAGTTCTGGATTGCCTTACTGCTTACTAATTGCTGAAAATCAGTGCTTTTTGAACACAAGAACATATAACTGCTGCTATTTAAAAACGTTTTGCTCTAAGCATGATGTAGTGTCTAACTGGCACACAAATGCAAATATCTCATTCTAGTTAAAAACTGTTCACCAAGAGTTTGCTACCCCAATGAAGTAGCATAGTGATGCAAATGAATGAAGGGAATTCTAACTATTTTCTCTATTAGTTTTAGTTCTTTAAGAGTTGTCCCAAATAAGTGGCTGCCCCAAATAACTGATGGACTAGTTAACCAGTTAACCATTGTATTTCCAACATTTTCAGCTGTTAATTATTATTTCCAGCAAACATGTGCATGGCTGGAGGTGACTAGTGGGGTGCCACAGGGCTCTGTATTGGGACCACAGCTCTATACGATTTATGTCAACAATTTAGATGAGGGCATTGAAAACTATATCAGCAAGTTTGCTGACGATACTAAACTGGGTGGCAGTGTGACATGCGAAGAGGACGTTAGGAGAATACAGGGAGACTTGGATAGGCTGGGTGAGTGGGCAGATACTTGGCAGATGTCATTCAATGTGAATAAATGTGAAGTTATCCACTTTGGAAGCAGGAACAAGAGGACAGAGTATTGTCTGAACGGTGTAGAGTTAGGTAAGGGAGAAATGCAAGGAGTCCTAGGAGTCCTAGTTCACCAGTCAATGAAGGTGAATGAGCAAGTGCAACAGGCAGTGAAGAGGGCAAATGGAATGTTGGCCTTTATTACAAGGGGAATTGAGTACAAGAGCAAGGATGTCCTTTTGCATTTGTACAGGGCCCTGGTGAGACCACACCTGGAATATTGTGTACAGTTTTGGTCTTCTTAAGGAAGGACATTCTGGCAATTGAGGAAGTGCAGCGTAGATTCACTAGGTTGATTCCTGGGATGGCAGGGCTGTCTTACGCAGAGAGATTGGAGAGATTGGGCTTGTACACGCTGGAATTGAGGAGATTGATGGGGGATCTGATTGAAACGTTTAAGATAATTAAAGGATTTGATAGGATTGAGGCAGGAAATATGTTCCAGATGTTGGGAGAGTCCTGTACCAGAGGGCATGGATTGAGAATAAGAGGTCAGTTATTTAAAACAGAGTTGAGGAAGAGCTTCTTCTCCCAGAGAGTTGTGGAGGTGTGGAATGCACTGCCTCGGAAGACGGTGGAGGCCAATTCTCTGAATGCTTTCAAGAAGGAGCTTGATAGATATCTGATGGATAGGGGAATCAAGGGATATGGGGACAAGGCAGGGACTGGGTATTGATAGTGAATGATCCGCCATGATCTCAGAATGGCGGTGCAGACTCGAGGGGCCAAATGGTCTACTTCTGCACCTATTGTCTATTGTCTATTGTCTATTTTTCTTTTGCTATGCAGTTAGGTCCTTATGTGCACATGGGACAAATCAGATCGGTGAGATATTAGCATTTAATTAATGAGGGACTTTGCTATGCTTTAGTAATGGATTGACTACATACTTGCAGGGTATGATTTACATTGGTCTGCATTGGTGTACTTTTGAGAATAGTCTGAAATCTTATAAGGATGGTTTTTTGTCAGTGGCCACTTTATTAGCCATCTCCTGTACCTAACACACCACTGAGTATATGTCTGTAGTTTTCTGCTGCTACTCCCCTTGAATTTCAAGATTTGATGTGTTGTTCATTCAGCGTTGTTCTTCTCCACACCACTGTTGGAACACATGGTTACTTGAATTGCTGTCGTCTTCCTGTCAGCTTGAACCAGCCTGGTCGTTATCCTCTGACCTCTCTCATTAACATGGCATTTTCTCCCACTGTTGCTCACTGATTTTTATTTTTAGTTTGTTTTTCACACCATGCTTTGTAAACTCAATAGGCCGTTGTTTGAGAATGTGCCAGGAGATCAGCAGTTTCTTCGATACTCAAACCACCTCATTTGGCACTAACAGTCATTCCATGGTCAAAGTGAATCAGAGCATATTTCTTCCCCATTCTAATATTTAGTCTGAACAACAACTGAACCCCTTGACCATATCTGCATGATCTTATGTATTGAGTTGCTGCCATATGATTGCATGAATAAGCCAGTGTATAGGTATACCTAATAAAGTGGCCATTGAGTATATTCCACTTAGTTTCTGCATATATCAGTCCAGGTGTCTTTGCATTAGGTTATATAAATGTATTTAATACCATTTATCAAACTTTTTTTCTGATCTAGTGCATAATATAAAATGATAATCAGTGTGATTTAAAAGTAATACTGCTCTGCTCCTTGAAGTTCTCCCTTGCTCTTTGTGAAATAGCTGAGTAATGTTTTATTGATGTCACTTCCCAAAGTTTATCAGCACAACTTTTAAAACCTTGCTACAATTATTTTATTAAAACAAACATCTATGTGTGAAAATCTTTATTGCACCTGTCATACCTTGGTCTTGTAACACCTAGCCACATCTATTGTCTAGAGAGGAAATAAATTGCTCTGAGAGCACCATCAATATCACTTATAAATATATCAAAAAAGGTCCAAAATAGATCAGCCAAATCAAATCAGCAGAATCAGGGTAAGATTTACTGTTGTTCTGTCTTTTTTAATTGAATATTGATTACAAATCTTTAAATCCCCTTCGGTCAGTGATAGGTTTCAACAGTTCTACAAAACTGGAGGAATTTAATGTTTGTCAGAGACCACATGGTAGATTTGTGGCTAGGTACTTTTTTTACACATGCAAGATATTGAACACCATTTAACATTTTATAATTGTACAGGAGTATAGGTCAAGTAAGAAAGAAAATCAATAATTGGCTTATTTCAGTCCAGTAGTCCCATAATTATTGTTCACTTGGTAATATACCAATTATGTGATAACGTAATTAATAGCTTAAAGTACAGCATGACAATACCAATGACAAAAACACATGTACTATCAGAATAATCAAGTGTGAAAGCACTTCATTATCATTAGCTTTACTTGATGCCTGAAATTAATTTTCAAATTCAACTTTTGGCCTACAAATGACATTACAGTTATATAAGGGCCTGAGATCATAGAGATTAATATGGTCCAGTACTCTTACATGTAGGTAATTGGATCTATGAGAGTAACCAATAATAAACATGGTAGAAGCAAGACATAAAAAATTGTCATGAAAGTCTATACAAAAATATTAAGAAAACAGTCATCAAGAGGAAAGAAAGAAGGAATCCAGAGTGTGAAGGGCAGGGGTCATCAAATGAGCAAAAATACAGTGTAAACCATTATACCACAATTAAAAAGACAACTAAAAAGATTTGATCAGTTTAATTATGTGTTAGGAACAAAGAATTGCACGTTTCCTTTGTATAAGAAATGAAAAGAATGTGCTTTATATATTTGTAATAATTTGAAATAACGTTAAAGATGGAGCTAATATATTACAGATATAAAAGCAGTAATAAATGTCATCTATAATCAGATGGTTCTCTAAACAGAGTTTATTGAATCAGCTACCTCTTTAATTCAAAATAAAGTCATAGAAGTAGACTATTTGTTGATTTATTGTCCATCTCCTTGATATTCATCATCTTGCTTTCATTTCATGGTAATGTAATATTTATTATCGTAATCTATAGAAGGTGTTATGGAGAGTGTTAATGGTAAAATTGAAACAAAAAGACCGAAGATAGTGATGAAATTTGGTTGCTGAAATATAGGCTGAATGTGAACATAATAGCACTTTACATTTATGTTGTGCTTTCAGTATTGAAAAGCAAATCTAAGTTCTTCAAAGGAGGATTAACAGATAAAATGGGAGCAATGCACACAAGATGCTGGAGGAATTCAGCAGCCCAGCCAGCATCTATGGAAAAGAGATGCTTTTGTCCGCTTTCATGCCAAGACCCTTCTGCAGGACTGGAGAGAAAAAAGAGATAAAATGGGAAACTGTACCACAGGGCACCTTGGTCAAAGCAGCAGGGTTTACAGAGTTTTGAAGGAACAGAATCAGAGAGTTAGGAAGAAAGTGTAGAATTCAGTGTTTCAGCAGTTGAAGGCACAGTGATGTTGAAGGGATGCTACAATGACAGTTGACACCTGTAACAGACCATAAATTAATTTAATTAATTAAAGGTAATAAAGTAATTAAAGTTGTGAAGAACTCTTGTGGTGGAATTGCTGAGAGGGACTGCAGAGGAAGTTCATTTAATAGCCAATCTGATAATCAAGATAAGAGATCATACATTTCAGTGAAGAAAAATGTTTGAGTATTGTTTTAGTATGTTGTAGCTGTTTGATTATTTATCCATTGAATAGCACAACCTCAGAAGAAATTGGATTAGTAAAATGTGTATTTTTTTGAGAGTATTAAGAACTGCTATTTTTTCAGACCCATGAAGTTTAAAGTCTCAGTGGAGATACGGACAGTTAGAGTGGCAAACCATCTCATGGATATTGTGACATTTACGGACCAAACATGAATCTCTGAAGGATGCTTGATAGCTGTGATGGGACATGAACACTACCACCTCTTACAAAGTGAAACCAAGCAACATAGGTGACACAAGTCTTCACTTTCAGATGAGCTCAATCCCTTCCATGCTCACTTTGACCATCAGAGTAGAAAGGAACCTTCACAAACTACCACAGCCCCCGATGACCCTGTGATTTCAGTCTTCAAGGCTGACCTCACAGCATCCTTCAGGAGGTTGAACCCAAGGAAAGCATTCAGCACAGATGGGGTATGTGGCAGGTTACTAAAGACCTGTGCTGATCAATTGGCTGGAATGTTCACTGATATTTTTAACTTTTCACTTTGGCAGTCTGGGTTACCCATCTGCTTCAAGCATGCTAAGCATACCAATGTCTAAGAAGAACACGGTAACCTGCTTCAACGACTATCGTCTAGCAGCATTTATGTCCACTGTGATGAAGTGCTTTGAAAGTTTAGTGATGAAACGTATTGACTGCAACTTTAGGAATGATTTGGATCCACTGCAATTTGTCACCAGCACTACAAGTCCACAGCGTATTGGCTCTTCACTCAATCCTGGAACATCTGGGCATCAAAGATGCATACATCAGGATTCTCCTTATTAATTACAGCTCAGCATTCAAAACCATCAGACACTCGAAACTAATCAATAAGTTTCAGGACCTTGGTCTCAGTAATTCCTTGTGCAATTGGATCCTTAACTTCCTCACTTGCAGACCCCAGTCAGTTTGTGTTGGCAACAACATCTCTTCCACAGTCTCCATCAACACAGGTGCACCACAAAACTGTGTGCTTGTCTTCTGCTCTACTTGCTTTATACTTATGACTGTGGCGTTAACCACAGCTCCAATGCCATATTTAAGTTTTCTGGTGGCCAAATCAAAGGAGATGACTAAACAGCATGTAGGAGAGAGATTGAAAATCTAAGCAACACACACAACATGCTAGTGGAACACAAAAGGCCAGGCAGCATCTATAGGGAGAAGCACTGTCGAAGTTTTGGGCCGTGGCCCTTTGTCACGACCCCTATAGATGCTGCCTGGCCTGCTGTGTTCCACCAGCATTTTGTGTGTGTTGCTTGAATTTCCAGCATCTGCAGATTTCCTCGTGTTTGCAGATTGAAAATCTGTCTGATTGGTGTCACAATAACGACCTCTCGCTCAATGTTAACAAGACCAAGGAGCTGATAATAGACTTCAGGAGAAGGAAACCAGAGGTCCATGATCCATTCCTCATTGGCGAGTCAGAGGTGAAGAGGATTAGTAACTTTAAATTCCAGGGTTTTTCATCTCTAAGGATCTGTCCTATGAAGAAAACACAGCAGCAACTCTAATTCCCTAGAAGCTTGCAAATATTCGACATGACATACAAAACTTTACTTTATTGTCACCAAACAATTGATACTAGAACGTACAACCATCACAGTGATATTTGTTTCTGCGCTTCACGCTCCCTGAAGTACAAATCAAAGTAAATATAATTAAAAATCAATTTATAAATCATAATTAGAAAATAGAAAAGGGAAAGTAAGGCAGTGCAAATCAGGTCCAGATATTTGGAAGGCACAGCCCAGATCTGGATCAGGATCTGTTCAGCAGTCTTATCACATTTGGAAAGAAGCTGTTCCCAAATCTGGCCGGATGAATCTTCATGCTCCTGAACTTTCTCCTGGAGGGAAGTCAGACAAAAAGTGTGTTGGCTGGGTGGGTCTTGTCCTTGATTATCCTGGCAGCACTGCTCCGACAGTGTGTGGTATAAAGTGAGTCCAAGGATGGAAGATTGGTTTGTGTGATGTGCTGGGCTATGTTCACCATCTTCTGCAGCTTCTCTGTTCTTGGACAGGACAACTTCCATACCAGGTTGTGATGCACCCTAGAAGAATGCTTTCTACGGTGCACCTATAAAAATTAGTGAGGGTTTTAGGGGACAGGCCAAATTTCTTCAGCTTTCTCAGGAAGTAAAGGCACTGGTGTGCCTTCTTGGCAGTGGACTCTGCTTGGTTAGACCAAGTCAGGTCATTTGTGATATTCACCCCAAGGAACTTAAAGCTTTTGACCTGTTCCAGCTGCGCACCGCTAATGTAGATGAGGTTGTGGGGTCCGCTACTCCTTCTGAAATCAACAACCAATTCCTTCATCTTGCTGACATTGAGGGATAGGTTATTGTCTTCGCACCATGCCACCAGGTTCTTAATTTCTTCTCTGTACTCAGAGTCATCATTACCCAAAATATGGCCTACAATTGTGATGTAATCAGCAAACTTATATATTGAGTTCGATGGAAACTTGGCTACACAATCATGGGTGTACAGTGAATACAGCAGGGGACTGAGTACACAGCCTTGTGGGGCACCAGTGCTCAGAGTGATTGTAGAGGAGAGCTCGTCCCCTATTTTTACAGCCTGTGTCCTGTCTGTGAGGAAGTTGAAGATCCAGCTGTAGATCTGAGTGCTAAGACCCAGGTTCCGGAGCTTAGGAATCAGTTTATTTGGAATGATGGTATTAGAGGCAGAGCTGTAGTCGATGAAAATGAGCCTTATATGTGTGTCTTTATTCTCCAGATGTTCTAAGGAGGAATGTAGTGCCAGAAAGATAGCCTTGACAAAACTCAATAAGTGTGGAGTGGAGAGTATATTAACTGATTATATTATGGTCTGGAATGGAAACACCAATGCCCTTGAATGGAAAATCCTACGAAAAATAATGTATATGGCCCAGTCCGTCATGGGTAAAGCCCTTCACAACATTGAGCACATTTACATGGAGCACTGTCGCATGAAAGCACCATCCATTAAGAAGGACTTCAACCACCCAAGCCATGTTCTCCTCTCATTGCCCCCATCAGGAAGGTGGTGCAGGAGCTTTAGGACTCACACTACCCAGTTCAGGAATATTTATTACCCCTCAACCAGCAAGCTGTTAAATCAGTGGGGATAACTTTACTCAACTTCTCTTGCCCCAACACTGAACTGTTTCCAAAACCTATGGACTCACTTTCAAGGACTCTCCATCTCATGTTCTCAACTTTTATTGCTTCTTTCTTTCTTTCTTTCTTTCTTTCTTTCTTTCTTTCTTTCTTTCTTTCTTTCTTTCTTTCTTTCTTTCTTTCTTTCTTTCTTTCTTTCTTTCTTTCTTTCTTATTTTTTGTTTATGCTTGCACAGTTTGATGTTTTTTACACACTGGTTGTTTGTCCACTGTTGGGTGCAGCCTTTCATTGATTCTATTTTGTTACTGAGTATGCCCACAAGAAAATGGTGGTTGTATATGGTTTTAAGAAGTTGTATATGGTTACATAATTAACTTAAATACTAAATTAACTGTGATCTTTGCACTTCTATATTTTTCATTACCTTAAATGCAGTTTGGGAGAATTTTATGTTGAATAAAGCTACTGGGGAATTTCTAATCAGACAACTGGAAATATGCACAGATCTTGCCAAAGTTGAACTCTGCAGCATCATTCTGTTTGAAGTAATAAAAATAACAAGTGGAAAATTATTTTGTTACGGTTACAACATTTAAAACACACTTAGTAGTAATAATAATATAATAATAACTAATAATAAAGTACAAAATACTAATATACTCAATAATAATTTACAAAGGTGCAATAATGTTCAAATCTATGCAATAATAATGTACAGAATAATAAAACAGACTACTGTACTATGATGTGTGTTCTCCAGTCACACAGAGATGAACTGTTGTATATGCTTATTGCATTTGGTAGGAAAGATTTTCTGTAATGGTCCTTGTGACAGTGGAACTGAGTAAGTCTGTTCGAAAGGGTTCTCCGTTACTTATTGAGTAGGTCATGGAGAGGATGTGCCAGATTGTTCATAACGGATAACAATTTGTTCAGTGACCTCCTCTCCACCACTAACTTAAAAGAGTTTGTGTTGTAGCCAAGGACAGACCCAGCCTTTTTGATGAGTTTATTTGCTCCTTTTGAATCACCAGCACCGATTCTGCTGCCCCAGCATAAAGCAGCAAAGAAGACGGTACTCACTACAACAGACTGGTAAAAGATCTCCAACATCCTGCTGCACACATTGAAGGATCTCAGCTTCCTTAGAAAATAGAGTCTGCCCATCCCCTTCAAGTAAACAGTTTTGGTATTGGTTTTCCAGTGAAGTCCTTTGTCATGATGAACACTCGAGGATTTGTACTCCTCCACCATGGCAACTTCTCCCAAAATGTATGTAGGACTCAGCACAATCACAGTCCTCTTCCTTCTAAAATCAATTACCACTTCTTGGCTTTGGCCACATTTAGGAGCAGTCGATTCCTCCCACACCGCTCCACAAACATGTCCACCAGTCCTCTGCACTCCAATTCCTGCCCATCTCAGATACACACAACCACCGCAGAGACATCAGAGAACTTCTGCATGTGACAAGACTCAGATTTGTACTGAAAGCCTGAGATTATAGTGTGAACAGAAAAGGAGACAGAACTACCCAGCTGTACAAACTGGAGTCTATCTGTCAGGTAGTCAGTAATCCAGAAGGTAGTGGATTTGTCTAAACCCATCCTTTGAAGCATCTTGCTCAGAAGAAGTGGCTGGATTGTATTAAAGGCACTAGAGAGAACAAAAAAAATGTTTCTCACAATGCTGCCAGTATCATTAGACCATAAGATATAGGAGTAGAGGTAGCCCATTCTGCCAATCAAGTCTGCTCTGCCTTTTAATCACGGGCTGATCCAATTCTTCCAGTCATTCCTACTCCCCAGCTTTCACCCCATACCCTTTCATGCCCTGGCTAATCAAGAGTCTAACTATCTCTGCCTTAAATACACCCAATGTCTCGGCCTCCACAGCCACTCAAGGCAACAAGCTCCATAGATTTACCACCATCTGACTAAAATAATTTCTCCGCATCTCTATTGAAAATAGACGGCCTTCAATCCTGAAGTGCTGCCCTCTTGTCCTAGATTCCCCTACCATGGGAAATAACTTCGCCAGATCTAATCTGTTCAGGCCTTCTAACATTTGGAATGTTTCCATGAGATCACCCTCACTCTCCTGAACTCCAGGGAATACAGCCCAGGAGCTGCTAGATGTTCCTTATATGGTAACCCTATCATTCCTGGAATCATTCTTGTGAATCTTCTCTGAACCCTCTCTAATGTCAGTATATCCTTTCTAAAATAAAGAGCCCAGAAACTGCACACAGTACTCCGCAAGGTCTCACGAGTGCCTTATAGAGCCTCAGCATCACATCCCTGCTGTTATATTCTATACCTCCAGAAATGAATGCCAACATTGTATTTGTCTTCTTCACCATTGACTCAAACTGGAGGTTAACCTTTAGGTTATCCTATACAAGGATTCCCAAGACCCTTTGCATCTCAGTATTTTGAATTCTCTCCCCAAATAAATTATAATCTGCCTGTTTATTTCTTCCACCAAAGTGCATGTCCATACACTTTCCAACATTGCATTGCATTTGCCACATCTTTGCCCATTCCCCTGAACTATCTAAGTCTCTCTGCAGGCTCTCTGTTTCCCCAACACTACCCGCTCCTATCATTTGCCTATCATCGGCAAATTTAGCCACACATCTATTAATCCCATAGTCCAAATCATTGACATACATTATAAAAAGCAGATGTCCCAACACCGACCCCTGTGGAACTCCACTGGTAACCGGCAGCCAGCCAGAATAGGATCCCACATTCCCACTAGTTCTGTAGTTCTATACTTAATTTAATGTCAGAGAAATGTACACCATATACATCCTGAAATTCTTGTCCTTCGCAGACATCCATGAAATCAAAAGATTGCCCAAAGAATGAGTGATGTTAGAACCCTAAAGCACCTCTACTCCCCCTCCCATGAACAAGCAGCAGCAAAGTAATGACTCTCCCCTCCCCAATTACTTCTGCAAATAAAGCCTCAGCACCCTCCACCCACCAAGCAAGCAACTGCAAAGCCCCCAAGAAAGACCATGATCTGCAGTACAACAAAAACTAATCAACAAAAACCACAGGCTCTTCCTCTCCCTAGTAAAGGGAAAAAGAGGAGTCCCCTTTCACAGTGAAAGAGGAGACATAACAAAACAACATACTTACTTCTGGTATTAAAAGTTTATTGCACCTCTTTTTTCTGAGTTCTCTGACCTGAGAATCAGCAACAAACTCCCCCCATCACCAAGAGAGAGTGTGATTCACCAAGTACAGAGCCTCCAACAGGTCATCCACTACTCCCGATATTCTGTTTTTCCCCGGAGATGCTTTAGTGGGTGGGACTGGCATTGAATCATCTGTCAACTGGGCCACGAGACAACGGAACCCCAAAGGTGCGCTCACCTTTTAGGCTGTGTCCTTGGGTTGTTGAAAAGTGGCCAGTCGTGAGCCCCCGGGAGCAGGTCCCACCACCACCAAGACGAAGTCTGAGTATAACTCCAGGTCAGAGTTTTCAACAAAACCCCCATCCACCCTGGAAATAAAAAAATCAGCTGCTCTCTTCTATTATATCTTTGTGGGGCTTTGGGAAAAGCCCCTGTTCCCTTTTTAATTGAACACTATCAATCAGAGGAGGAGGGATTGTTGGAGGAGAAATGATAATGATAAAGAAGATCATGTATAATCCTGATACCTAATGTGAATTCAATGAAAGAACTGAACAAGTCACAGGTCACAATAAAAAGTATGCAGATGTAAGAATTCTGATACAGGAAGTCACTATAGAGGTGGTTTTGACTGCACCCCCTGTAATTCTGTGTAAGATTGAGATCCATTCATGCCAATGAATTCTTGCATTCTTGCATTGAGATCCATTCTTGCATCTGAACATTGGGATGATGTCTGTGTGTTGCGAAACAACTCAGCTGAAGATGGGAGATGAGAATGAGGCTGTGCCGAGCCTGGACACCATGCTCTGCACTCTGGATGCCATGCACATTTATTTTTGCAAAAGCTTGGCAACAATCATATTGTGCAGTTCCCAAATGTTCCAGTTAATAGCTGCTATAGATACCCAGATGGAGGGGATACTGGATCTTTGCTTGAGGTTTGGACTTTGCCACACAGGACTACCTTGAAGCTCTGAAAAAAACAGTGAAGCATTACTAGAGAGAAACATAAAATCCTTACTGAGCAAGGAATTTGCACTTGTAAATGGATTGTGGCTCTCACTGACAAGTGAGATGTTATTTATGTGCAGAAGGATGTTGTCTGTTGACAAGAGACTACAACCCATAAACAGCTCACAGATACAGTATCTTCCCAGATTACAAACAGATTCTACCTTCACAAATCCAACAGTCAATTTTGTCCATAAGTCAGAAAATAAGCAAAATAACTCGATGTGCTAACCATCCCTTGGTAGTACTTAATGAATGGTGTTAACATGAATATTTATTTATTGTCCACCGCTGCCTAGTTACAAAGGTACATAATCAGGTTGACCTACACTCAGTGGCTGATTTTGATGGTCTTGAAGTAGCAGTTGATGTTATGTTGTTTAATAGAGTATTGTTTCACAATTAATTATCAATAGAAGTGATTACTTGAGATTCACTTAGGTGGCTAACAGCAGTGAAACTAGCAGCCTATGCTCTTAAGGGACAATGGTGCCTGCTTAGGCAAGGGGGTTGCATGTAAACAAGCTTTGTTTTTCCAAGGCTGGTTTTTGTTTAACTTTCAGGAAAGAACACTTATTAAAATTGGAGAGAGAGAAGAATCCAGCTCTGCTTTTTGTTGGAGTGAACATATACACATTCAAAGAACATTTGAATTTACTAATATTTTTGGAAGATACTTATGGATAACAATAACTCAGACATTTGCAACTGGGGATGGACTGTATCCACAAGCAGAGGGATGCTTCAAATTAATGGCTTGCCATTCTCTACGAATAAAGAGACGCTGCACGTCAGCGGACAGTTCTCCAGTCTGAACAAAGGGATTTCACAAGTGAACACACAGGAACAGAGATATGGTTAATGAAAACTCATCAGTCTACTGTAAGAACACTGACAGCTTATTTTCCATTCACTTGCCTCTTCAGGATATACTGAACCTTGCTCAGGTTATGCAGAGTCACCAGTGAAATGTGAGGACAATAAAAAACAGACAATTATGATTTAGAGCCTGACAGCAGGTAATTTCTGGATCTCAGCATTAAAACAATGGTCTGAATGCCAGCACATCATGACTACTTTGCCTCTGGTCTTGCATATCCTCCTATTCCTGTAGATTGTCAGACTGTGATTCATCTTCCTCAGACTCCAGATCTGGCTACTCTTTTCTCTGTTTTTCTGGTACTAGCTCCCGACTTCAGTTGGCTGTTCTGCCTCTAATACACTATGATGAGTTCTCCACAACTCTTAGGCATAAACTGCAACCTTGCTCCCCAGGATCCATCCCTCTGGTCACTGAAAATGTCGAACAATGCAAATGAAAGAGATATTTCTGCTTCTGAAGCCCACAGCAATCCCCATGAGGAAGGTCTTGCAAAGAGCCGCTACAAGCTGCATATTGAGGGAATGGAAGCCTTATTTGTTTATAACAAGGCCTAGATTATTATGACCTCATGAATGTAGTCAAATTCTGTCTGTGCTCAGTGCAAGTAAGCTGCCCCAGCTAATCCTTGTGCCTAAGATGCAACTGTCTGCAACGAATATAGATGATCTTTTTCCAATACTGAGTGTATTGAGTATTTTCCAGGACTGTAGTGACCACTTAGAAAAATCTGATGGTGAAGAACTTAAAGATAAATGACCTCAAATTCCACAGAGGCAACAGCTGAGTTATAAAAGAGTGGCCAAAGGCCAATCCCACTTCATTCTGCATAGCTCAGTGATGCCAATCATGTAAATCCTGAACCTGTCAATAAATTGCTCATTACAGCTGCCTTAGTTGGATGTGGTGTCACACTGAGGACTTTTGGGAGTCAATGCTTCACAAGTAGGTACGTCTGTCTCCCAGCCACCTGGGCCCTGACCCAGCTTGAGTGTCTAGCCAAGATGGTAATGGGTTGCTGCCGATGTAATTACCATGGTAATTATCGAGTGCAAATCTCATTAACTATGTATCAGAGAAGCACGTTGTGTGAATTTTAGAAGATGTCTGAGCACCCTACAGTCAACCCTGAAGCTGTTGAGTTCAAACTCCTGGACATCAGCATTTATATTAGTCCCTTAGAACAACAAACTAGTACAAAGTGTTCCTTGTATACATTCCACAACAGGTATTGTGTGAAGGTTGAGCTCCAATTCATATTGGTATTGTTACGAACCCTGTAACTGGGTCACTTACCAGCAAAAATGGAGATGTCCGTTGAAGTCTGATGATACTAATTTTAACAGTATTTATTAGTAAAAATACACAAAAATAATATCAATGCAAATATACAGATAATATACGTCATCAATACTAAATCTAAAAGTACGGGTATAATAATAATCAATAAAAAATAAGCTCTATTGTTGTCTAGGGGATAATGAATTGTCAGATGGAAATATACAGTTCACTGCAGTTCCACAAGCTGCTGTCTTTTGGTTGTCACTGTGTTGCACTTTGTTGGAGAGAGAGAGAAATAGGCATAGAACGGGAACAATTACCGCTACGGGTTTCTCCAACCTTTATGATTTTGATCCATCAGGAGTCTCGTTGCCGTGGCCGTTCACTTGTGGCCTCTCCTTTAGCTAAACCGTTCTTCCGTGGCGAGCCCGCCAATCCCAGGCAAGGGAGGACGCACATGAGCCCTCACCAGCTTTCGCTATCAAACGCTGTCACGAGATTTCTAACGTTTCTCCTGGTGCGTCTAAAGGTGTTGTTCCCCAGACCCCTCTTTCATCCTTATTCATGGGGTCTCAGATATCAATCAGGTTGGGATGATGCAATCCCTCAACCAGACCACTCTGGTTGTCCCCTGAGGGGCTTCAATGAATAGTACAGTACTCAATACACAATTCCATCTCCAAGAGACAAAGGTTATCAGTGGCTCCGTTCCGCTGAGGCCAGGACACATTCCAAACCCTGTGTATTCCGTGTGTCTCTCTCTCTCATTTCCTGGGTCCCAGACCCGAATTAATAGCGATCTTGCGATTCTCAAAAAGGAGGGGGCGACTTTGTACCCTTCGGCCCCTCAGAGTTGCTTCACATTCACAACAGTATTGATGTAAATAAGCAGGGATGTGAATTATGAGGTTATGTTGAATTGACTGGCATAAATCAGGACAGGAATGTAACTAGAATTTCACAATTGTGGCAATTGTACCTGGAAAAAACTTGTTCACCCAATTTGTAGTGGGTAAAGTGGGAAATGGATTGCATAACACTGAGGAAAACAGTGCTACTGAATCCAATTTCTGAGCTCATATTTCATAAATCAGCCAGCTGCTGACTATAAAACAAAGAAACTATGATGTATTGAGACTATTCACAATTTGTTCAGACCGCTTAGAATTAATCATTGTTCTGAACATGTTTAATCAGATTAGCTCTAGGTAGGAGCTTCGTCATCTTTGCTGAATTGCAGATCAAACAACTTGAATGCAGCTCAAAACAACTATCATTTATCACCTAGCAAGCAATGTCTGTTTCCACCTTAGCCCTGGGTATTAATAGAATTTATAAATTAGACCTCCTTGTACCACCCAGTACTGTGAGATAAAACCTGAGAGTGATGTTTCCCTGTTCTGAAGATCAACATATTGTCCCTCAAAAACATCTGATCAGAGATTTGCTTAAGAACTTTTTTTTAGAAATGCTTGGCTAATACTTGAAACATCTGCTAAGTTGATTATTTAAGTAAACAAAAGATGCCTAAAGATTGGTTTGGGATGCTTTGGTAAATGTGTACAAGTGCTGAGCTTATTCATTCAACTTTAGCAGGAGGAAATACTTTAGAGAGAAGGACAAGCCATCTGTGGAGGTGTTTCTGCCATGGACAACTAATAAAATATGGCCAAGAACCAATATACTGTTGACATAATCTGATCAATTTTACAAACCAACTGGTACTGAGAGATTGTGATCTCCATATTTTAACACACTCGAGTACTCTGAGAATACTATAAACACAGTATGGATGTCAAATAACACATGCGTGGAATGGAAGAGTTGCGGCTTCCCTTTCTCCACCATCAACACTGCCCTCAACCGCATGTCTTCCATTTCGCTCACATCTGCTCTTATCCCATCACCTCTTGCCACCCTACCAGTGATAGGATTCCTCTTGTCCTCAAATACCACTCCATCAGCCTTCGCGTCCAGCACGTAATTCTCCATAACTTCCACCACCTCCAACTTGATCCCACCACCAAATAGATCCCCCCCCCCCCCCACACTTTCTACTTTCCGCAGGG
The DNA here is from genome assembly GCF_030144855.1 of Hypanus sabinus. Taxonomy (NCBI): domain Eukaryota; kingdom Metazoa; phylum Chordata; class Chondrichthyes; order Myliobatiformes; family Dasyatidae; genus Hypanus; species Hypanus sabinus. Next base: position 135,831,028 of record NC_082709.1, on the reverse strand, counting down.
ATTGCTCCATATGTGACTTGCTTGTCCATTCGTCCTACCCCACTGATCTCTTTTCTGGTACTTATTCTTGCAAGCTGAACAAGTGCTACACATCCTCCCTCACTACCATTCAGAACCCCTAACAGTCCTTCCAGGTGAGGTGACACTTCATCCGTGAGTCTGTTGGGGGTCATATACTGTGTTCGGTGCTCCCAGTGTGGCCTCCTGTGTATTGGTGAGACCTGAAGTGGATTGGTAGACTGCTTTGCCGAGCATCTACGCTCCATCTGCCAGAACAATCCGGATCTTCCAGTGACCATTCATTTTAATTCCACTTTCCTTTCCCATTCCAATACGCCCATCCATGGCCTCCTCCAATGTTGTGATAAGGCCACACTTAGATTGAAGGAACAACACCTTGTATTCTGTTTGGGTAGCCTCCAAACCGATGGTATGAACATCGATATCTCAAACTTTTAGTAATGCCATTCCCCTTCACGATTTCCCATCCCCTTCTCTCTCCCTCATGTAATCTCCTTGCCTGCCCTTTGCCTCCTTCTGGTGTTCCTCCTCCCCCCCCCCCCCCCCCACCCACATCTTTCTGTCTTCGATAGCCTTCTGTCTTTTTCACCAGTCTACTTCCTAGCTCTGCTTCATCCCTCCCCCTCCAAATTGTACCTATCACCTAGTGTTTCTCTGTCCCCTCCCCCCACCTTTCGAATCTACTCCTCAGCTTTTTCTCTCCAGTCCTGCGGAAGGGTTTCGACCCAAAATGTTGACTGTGCTTTTTTCCATAGAAGCTACCTGGGGGTAGAGTTCGTTGAGCATTTTGTGTGTTTTACTCGGATTTCCAGCACCTACAAATTTTCTACTGTTTGTGGGTGCCAAATATTTTATTTTGGCCAGAAAATTCATTGCCACATCTCATTCCTCTTGTCATAATTAAAATTATGAATCAAATAAAAGACATCAATTAAAATTACACTGCTGTTTGGCTTCCATTACAGAGCTCCACTGTAGCTTTCTGAGGACCACAGTCTGGTGCATGTATATGGACTTACACTAAATTCTATTTTCTGCTTGATGATTCACATTGCCTTTCCAACAATGCTGCAAATTTATAGACTTTGCCTCTAGATATAAATTCCTTGCTATTTCTTAACTCATTAGATTACAACCACCAGTTTATCTGCTTTGTTATATTTCTAGTCTCCCCACTTGCTACTGGCAAACATCGGAAATCCATTTATAGAACCTTTTACTTTCAACAGAGCTTTTCATTTTTAAAGTGGAGGAGCGGGTAGCGTTGAGGAAACAGAGAGCCTGCAGAGAGACTTAGACAGTTTAGGAGAATGGGCAAAGAAGTGGCAAATGAAATACAATGTTGGAAAGTGTATGGTCATGCAATTTGGTGGAAGAATTAAACGAGGCAGACTATTAGTTAGATGGGGAGAGAATTCAAAATGCAGAGATGCAAAGGGACTTGGGAGTCCTTGTGCAGGATACCCTAAAGGTTACCCTCCAGGTTGAGTCAGTGGCGAAAAAGACAAATGTAATGTTGGCATTCATTTCTAGAGGTATAGAATATAGGAGCAGGGATGCGTTGTTGAGGCTTTATAAGGCACTCGTGAGACTGCACTTGGAGTGTTGTGTGGAGTTTGGGGCTCCTTATTTTTAGAAAGGATATACTGATGTTGAAGAGGGTTCAGAGAAGATTCACGAGAATGATTCCAGGAATGGAAGGGTTACCATATGAGGAACATCTGGCAGCTCTTGGGCTGTATTCCCTGGAGTTCAGAAGAATGAGGGAGATCTCACAGAAGCATTCTGAATGTTAAAAGGCCTGAACAGATTAGATATGGCAAAGTTATTTCCCATGGTAGGGAAATCTAGGACAAAAGGGCAGCACTTCAGGATTGAAGGCTGTGTATTTTCAATAGAGATGAGGATAAGTTATTTTAGTCAGAGGGTGGTAAATCTGTGGAACTTGTTTGCCACAAGCAGCTGTGGAGGCCAAGTCATTGGGTGCATTTAAGGCAGAGATAGATAGGTTCTTGACTAGCCAGGGCGTCAAAGGGTATGGGGAGAAGGCAGGGGAGTGGGGATGACTGGAAGAATTGGATCAGCCCACAATTGAATGACAGAGCAGACTCAATGGCCTGAATGGTCTAGTTCTTCTCCTATATCTTTTAGTCTTATGGTCTTATGTTGTTCTTTAAAACATTACATTTTACCAAGTCTTTAGTTACCACTTACCTTTAATGATCCTCAGCACTGTGAGGTGCCCAACAGGGAGTAATGAATTCCTGTTAGCAAGGGGCTTTTAGCAGTGTTATGCAGAAGCCGTGTACTTGGAATTCCTTGAAAACCTTCACCATGAGGCAAATATGATTTGGTTTGTCACCTGTCAAAGCTCGAATTTTCATGGAACTAGATTTAAATATCTGATAAATTATTATGAAGGATGTAAGTTAATCTGCACAATAATAATTATAAATATATATTTGAAATAATAAATTACTTGAAAGTTATTAACATACTGAAATAATTAGACAGAAAAATTGTTGACATCTCCAGACTGGATAACATTCTGGTCTGGATGGGTATTCTGATCCTATTCAAGATCTGACTGGTGTTGACCACAGAAGTAGATTTAACACTGAAACGACATAGAATTCTTCAAGGTTTCAAAGGTACATTTAATATCAGAGAAATGTATACAATATACATCCTGAAATGCTTTTACTTTGCAAACATCCACAAAAACAGAGTGCCCCAAAAGAATGAATGACAGTTAAATGTTAGAATCCCAAAATCCCCACCCCCCCTAGCTCCCCTCCCTCCCGCATGTAAGCAGCAGCAAAGCAATGATCCTCACTCCCTCCACCAGCAAAAGCATCGGCACCCACCACTGAGCTCCAAGTGTGCAGCAAAGCCATAGACGCAGTACCCCAAAGACTAGTTGTTCATCCGATATTCGACATACCACAGACTCTCTCTCCCTAATAAGGGAGAAAGAGGTGTCTCCGTTTCACAGCAGAGACATAACAAACAACTCGCTGGTTTACGATGTTAGAAGTCCGTTGTGGCGCTTTTTCCGAGCTCTGTGCCCGAAGATCCGGGCACACAGCCAGAGATCTTCTGACTCCTATGACACACCGATTTCTTGCCTGTACACCTAACTTCGATCCACCTGTCTCCAGAGCCACAAGATACTGGGCCTCTGCAGGCAAGCTACACTCTTAGGCTATAACGTTGGCATGTCGAATATTGGCCAGTCATGAAACCCTGAGATCTGGTACCATTCCTGCAAAGAATGGGAGTCAGCGTGTAACTCCAGGTCAGGATCTTCAGAAGAACCTTGAAAGGGAAAAATAGATATATTAAATATAGAAATAGAGCTGATTCCATAGATGCAAGCAAAGGAGTTGCCATTTAGCGCCATCATAGCTAAGCTTCTAGCAATGGCTTCACTATGGGCTTCCTACATTTCATAATTGCAAGAAACACAAAATTAAAATATTTCATATTTGAACTTTTCCAGCAACTCAGTGTATTTTAGTAAAAGCAGCCTAACTCTTTCAGTAAAATTGTCATCAAATAGAAGCTAGGAAAATATTCATTGTCCAAATAAATGCCACATTGAAATGTTGGTTCTACTACAGATCCATAAATATAAATAAATAAAATACGTGTTCAGAGTGATCTCGACAAGCGATTTTCTCTACAAGTGGGAGATCAAAATTTCAGACATAGAATGTGAAAGGGAAGTCCATCTATCTGTTTGAACAACCAGAAAATATTCAAACAATTGTGAAGTTGACTAACTTGACCTTTCAAATTAAAAGTGGTAATATAAATATATTTAAAAAAAATCAAAAATCTGAAGGAGCTTTATTTTTGTTGCATGCTCTTTACAAGAGCAATTTGTTATTCTCCACTTGCCGCTCACAATTGTACTTTCTACATACTGCCTTATATTTGCTTTTGTTTCCACATTTATCAAAAAGATGGAATATTCTACAACCTAAACTTTTAATGCACTGCTACTATTGTCATTCTGTGATCAGCTTAGAACACAAATTGTTGCAATGGTATAAAATAATATGGGATGAAATTGGATGATGGAAATGATGGCTTTGTGACTAAGTTTGCGGATGATACAAAGATACGTGGATTGGCAGATAGTCTGAGGAAGTAGGGAGTGTGCAGGAGGACTTAAGATGAGAAGAATGGGCAAAGTGGTAGATGGAATACAGTGCAGGGAAATCTATGGTCATACACCTTGGTAGAAGGAATAAAGGCACAGACTATTTTCTAAATGGGGAACAAACTTAGACTTGAGAATTCTAGTGCAGGATTGCCTAAAGGTTGACTTACAGGTTGTGTCAATAGTAGGAAGGAAGGCAAATGTAATGTAAGATTTGCTTCATGAGCACTAGAATATAAAAGTAACAGTGTAATGTTGAAGTTATGTAAGGCATTGGTTAGACAACATTTGCAGTTTTGTGACTAGGATAGGTTTATGAGAATTATCCCAGAAATGAAAGGAAATGTTTGATTGCCCAATCCCCTTACTTGAGAAGTTGAGAAGAAAGCGCGGCAGACCTCATTGAAACATACTGAATATTGAAAGACTTAGATAGAATGGGCATGGAAAGGATGTTTTCAATAGTGGGTAAATATAGGATCAGAGGGCACAGCTTCAGAATAGAAGAGTTCCCTTCAATAACAGAGATGACAAGGAGGGTGACAAATCTGTGGAAATCATCATCAAAGATGCCTGTGGAGGTCATGTCATTGGGTATATTTAAGTGGAGGTTGGCAGGTTCTTGACTAGCCAGAGGCACATGGAGAAGGCGTGAGAATGGGGATGAAATGGAATATAAATCAGCCATGATCAAATGGCAGAGCAAACTTAACAGGCTGAATGGCCTAATTCTGCTCCAATGTCTTAGGGGCTTATGGAATTTTATATCTTTAAATTCACAAAGAGGAAATTTTGCCATTATTTTCCTTAATCCAATTATTGCTAAATTGGCTGTGCTGTGAATTAAAGAAACATGTTGAAAATATCTATGATTTGATATGGGATTTGTGAGCATTTCTTGCACCGTCACACTCAGGGAGCGCCTCTGATACTTTATCATGATGTATGCTCATAGCCCTGTATGTGGTAGAACAAACTTCTCTACCACCCATGGTTACCAGACTTGGTGGAGACTGTGGCTGAGGGTAACTGGGGAAAGAATTGCATGACGGGAGAAAGAGAGGAATATGGAATAGGTAATTTTAAAGAACAGATGAGAATGGTGTGGATCAGAAATAATACACATGGAAGGATGGGGGAAGGATTGTGAGGTGATTTCTGAGAAAGAATTGTAGTGACTGAATTTTATGAAGAGTATACTGAGGTCAAGGGGATTGGTTGATTTTGACAGGGGATGGGAGGGCAGAATTGTTGAACTCATGATGGTGGAGGAAGCCAAGCAGATGATACCATGTAGATTATTTGTGGAGGGGTGCATAACGCTTTGCTGGAGTGAACATTGATAGAATTGGAGTATATAAATCATTAGAGAATAAAAGAAGGCAACTCATTGGACCAACATGTTTGCCTCAGGTAACACACAAAAGTACTGAACCAACTCAGTAGCTCAGGCAGCAACTATGGATGGCACTGTACAGCTGACATTTTGGGCTGAGACCTTTCATCAGGAAGGATCATGAGTTCTGATGAAGAGTCTCGGTCTAAAATGCCAACTGTTTATTCTTTTCCATAAATGCTGTCTGACCTGCAGAGTTCCTCCAGCATTTTGTGTGTGTTACTTCAGAATGTCAGCATCTACAGAAATACTTCTACTTATGATTTACCTCAGGCATTCCTGTTGTGGCCTTGTTGGGGCTTTGCCAAGTCTTTCAGATATACTTCAGCACCTTTGCAATACCCAGAGTTGTGCACAATAGATATCAACATGGTATTAAAGTCACTGTGCATGTGTCGGATTACTGATGCAGCATGCGCATACAATTGCCATCTCTTGAAAGGGAAGTGGATTGTGGTTGTAAGCAATGTTGCAAGTCAATATAGAGATCTTTGCAATATATCGAAATGCATGGCTGACCATGAGCAGGAGCCCAGGCATCGCATTAGAAGTCTCGATAATCAAGATGGAGAGTGATGAGATGTTTTCAACTAATGGATAGTCAGGAAGTCCTGTGCATGTCAGGGCAGTAAGGCTAGGCATTTTTTGTGCCAACTCCATTAACAACTTAGCAGATTATACCACTCTGGAGGGCCACATCTCAAATAATGATGAGTCAGAGTACAGGATGGAGTCAGAGAGTTTAGTGACATGGTGTCATGACAACAATCTTCCCCTGAATGTCCACAAGAAAAGCTGACCATTGACTTTGGAAGGGGCAGTAGTATGCAGTACATGCTCCTGTCTACATCAACAGGGTCAAGGTTCAGAGATTGAGAGCTTGAAGTCCCTTGGTATGAATATGATCATTAGTCTGTCATTGTCCAACGATAGTGATGTCTAGGCCAAGAAAGCTTACCAAACCCTTTATTCCCTCAGGAGGCTAAAGAAATTTGGCATATCCCTGTTGATTCTTATTGATTATATCAATGCATTTATCAATCAAAACATCCTATCTGAATGGATGACTGCTTGGCATGTTAGCTGCTATGCACATGACAACAAGAAACCTCTGAGAGTTGAGGATATAGCTCACCACATCATAGGAACCAGCCTCCCCTCTATGGATTCTGTCTATACTTCTTGCTGCCTCAGTAAAGCAAAGAATCCGCCTGCCCTGGGAATTCTCTCTTGTTTCCCTCTCCCATTGGGCAAAAGATACAAAAGCCTGAAGGCACATACCACTAGGCTCAAGGACAGCTTCTGGCTCAGTATTATTGGATACTTGAATGGACCTCTTGTGTGATAAGATGGACTCTTGGCCTTATAGTCTGCATTGTTATGATCCTGCAATTTATTCATTATCTACATTGTACTTTTTGGTAGCCTTTACACTGAGCATTGTTATTGTTTTACTTTATTTTACCAAAATACAGCATGTAATGATTTCATATACATAATCATCATGCAAGACAAGCTCTTCACTGTATATTGGTACATGTTAGGTGTGGGAGACCTAGCAAAGGAAGTCACAGCAGTCAGGTCTCTGGCCCTGTGGCTCAAAAGGAAAGTGGGGAGAAGAGATGAGATGAGTGATAGGGCATTTGTTCGTCAGTGGAACAGAAAGGAGGTTCTGTGGTTGAGAATGAGTTTCCTGGATGGTATGTTGCCAATTGGGTGCCAGGGTCTAGGAAATCTCACATTGAGTCCTCAGCATTCCTAAGTGGAAGGATGAGCAAACAGAGGCCGTGGTCCAAGGCATCACTAGGAAAAGTGACGATGTACTGCAAAGTGAGTTCAGAGAGTTAGGTGTTAAGCTTAAGGACAAGAATTCCAGGATTGTGATCTCAGGATTGCTACCCATGCCATGTGCTAGTGAAGCAAGACATAGGAATGTTTTATAGCTAAGATTTGTGTGTGGGAAGAAGGGCTTCAGATTTTCGGATCATTGAGCTCACTTCCAGGGAAGGTGGGAAATGTACAGAAGAGATGGTTTGCATCCGAATTGGAGTGGGACTAATATCCCAGTAGGAAGGTTTGCTAGTGCTGCATGGGGGTTTTTAGACGAGTGTTGCGGGGGGGGGGGTGGGATCCAGAGTGCCAGAACAGTTTGTGGAAGGATTATGGAGACAGATGTTGTGAAAGCTTCTGACAAAGTCGGGAATCAAAAGGCCGAGCATGGTGTGACTAATGTTCTGCCTCTGTATATTAGAATGCAAGAGGTTTTGTAGCAAAAACAGGTGAACTCAGGGCATGGATCAACACATGGAATTATGATATTGTAGACATCGGTAAGACTTGTTTGTAGGAGGGTCAGGACTGGCAGCTCAATATTCTGAAGTTCCGTTGTTTTAGACGCAACAAAGTGGGGAGGGATTAAAAGGGTAGGGTGGCTTTACTAGTCAGGGAAATTATTTGTAAGTGCAGTGCTCAGTTAGGACAGATAGAGAACTCATCCAGTGAGGCTTTATAGGGGAAACTGAGGAATAAGAAAAATCTGACCATGCTAATGGAGCTATTTTATAGACCGCCCTACAATATACGGGATTTAAAGGTACAAATTTGTAGAGAGGTCACACACTGTTGCAAGAAACATAATGTTGTTATTGTAGGTGATTTTAACTTTCCACATATTGATTGGGAGTCCCATACTGCAAAAGGACTAGATGGGAGAGAGGTTGCCAAATGTGCTCAGGAAAGTTACCTTAATCAGTACATAGAATTGCCAGAATAAAAAGGTGGGGGGAGGTTTAAGAAACCTTGGTTTTCAAGGGATGCTGAGGTCCTGGTTAAGTTTAAAAAAAAGAGGTGTATAGGTAGGTAGGATTGCAAGGAACAAAATTGGTCCTCTGGAAGATCAGAATGGTAATCTATATGTGGAGCCAGAAGTGATGGGTGATATCATAAATGGACTTTTTGCATTTGTATTTACTCAGAAGATGGACAGAGAGTCTACAGAAGTGAGACAAAGCAGCAGCGAGGTCTTAAAACGTATACAAATTACAGAGGAAGAGTTGTTTGCTGTCTTGAGATAAATTAAGGTGGATATCTAGTTCCTGACAAGGTGTTCCCTCAGACCCTGTGGGAGGAAAGTGCAGAAATTGCAGGGGTCCTAGCAGAAATACTTAAATCATCCTTAGTGACAGGTGAGGTATTGGAGGATTGGAGAACAGCTAATATTGTCTCACTGCTTAAGAAAGTCTTTATAATAAATCAGGAAATTGTAGGGCAGTGAGCTTGACATCAGTAATGGGGAAGTTATTGAAAGGACTGGATGCAGTATATGAGCATTTGAATAGATAGGCACTGATTAGGGACAATCAGCATGGCTTTGTCTGTAGTAGGTTCGTCTTTAGCCAATATAGAGTCTTTCAAGGATGTGAGCAGAAAGGTTGACGAAAGCAAGTCTGTGGCTGTAATCTACATGGACCCCAGCAAGGAATTTGACAAGGTCTCACATGGCAGGCTGGCAGGCAGATTGTCACTTAGCATTCAAAATGAGGTTGCAAATAAGATTAGACATTGGATTTGTGGTAGAAGGTAGTAGATGATCGCCTTTCTGACTCGAGGCCTGTGACTAGGGCTGCACAGCAGGGATTGGTGCAGATCCCTTTGTTGTTTGTCATCTATACCAATCTGGATGATAATGTGGTTAACTGGATCAGCAAATTTGTGAATGACGCCAGGATTGTTGGTGTCATGGACAGTGAGAAAGACTACCAGAACGTGTAGTAGGATCTTGTCCAATTGGCCAAATGGGCTGAAAAATAGCAGATGGAATTTATTTATTGAGATACAGCATGGAAAGGCCCTTCAAACTGTGCCAGACAACTTATAATAGTCAATTTGCCTACCAACTGGTACGTCTTTGGACTGTGTAGAGGAAACTGGAGCACTTGGAGGAAACTCACATGGTCACGGGTGATGTACGACCTCCTTACAGGCAATGTAGGGAATTGATCCTGGGTTGCTTGTACTATAAAGCGTTATGCTAACCATTATACTACTGTGCCACCCCTGATTTAGTGCAGTCATAAATCAAAGTATTGGGTACAGGACGTTATGCTGATATTGTATAAGATATTGGTGAGTTCTAATCTGGAGTATTGCCTGCAGTTTTGGTGACCTACCTATAAGAAAGATGTAAATAAGTTTGAAAGAGTTCAGAGAAAATTTACAAGGATGTTGCTGGAATTGGAGGACCTGAGTTGTAAGGAAAGATTCAATGTTAGGATTTTATATCTCGAAATGTAGAAGATTGATAGGAGATTTGATAGAGATATACAAAATTATGAGGGGTATAGACAGGATAAATCCAAGAAAACTTTTCCACTGAGGTTGGGTGGAACTATAACTAAAAGTCATGGGCTAAGGATGAAAAGTGAAAAGTTTTTTGCCTCTTCCTTGGCCTTCTCCCTGTAACCTTTGATGCCATGTCAATCAAGAATCTATCAAACTCTGCCTTAAAAACACACAATGACATAACCTCCACAGCTGCCTGTGGTAAGAACTTCCACAAGTTCCACCATCCTCTGACAAAAGAAATTTCTCCACCTCTCTATTTTAATTGGTCACCCCTCTGTTCTGAGGCTGTGCCCTCTTGTCCTAGATTCCCCCACCATGGGAAACATTCTTTCCACATCTTCTCTTTCTAGGCCTTTCAACATTCAAAAAGTTTGAATGAGATCCCCTCCATCCTTAATTCCAGCAAGTGCAGGCCCAGAGCCATCAAATGTTCTGTGAATGATAACCCTTTCATTCCCAGAATCACCTTAGTGAATTGACTCTTGACCCTCTCCAATGGTAGCATATCTTTTCTTAGAAGAGGAGCCTAAAACTGTTCACAATACTCAAGGTGAGACTTCACCAGTGCCTTATAACGCCTCAGCGTCACATCCTTTCTCTTGTATTCTAGTCTTACTGAAATGAATGCTGCCATTGCTTCTGTCTTCCTCACCACTGAGTCTGCCTCTGAGTTAACCTTTAGGGTGTTCTGCACAAGGATTCCCAAAGTCTCTTCGCATCTCAGGTTTTTGGATTTTCTCCCCATTTAGAAAATAATCTGCACATTTATTTCTACTACCAAAGCACATGACCATGTATTTTCCAATATTATATTTCATTTGCCACTATTTTGCCCTTTCTCCTAATCTGTCTAAATCCTTCTCTGGCCTAACTGTTTCCTCAACACCACCTGCCCCTCCACCAATCTTCATATCATCTGCAAACTTGGCAACAAAAGCCTGTATTCCATCATCTAAATCATTGACCTACAGCATGAAAAGAAGTGGTTCTAACACTGACTTCTGCGGAACATTAGTCATTGGCTGCCAACCAGAAAATTATCCTTTTATTCCCACTTGCAGCCTCCTACCAATCAGCCAATGCTCTAACCATGTTAGTAACTTTCTACCATGGGCTCTTACCTTGGTAAGGAGCCTCATGTGTGGCACCTTGTCAAAGGCCTTCTGAAAGTCCAAATATGCAACATCCTCTTTTCTATCCTACTTGTAATCTCCTCAAAGATTTCCAACAGGTTTGTCAGGCAAGATTTTCCCTTCAGGAAACCATGCTGACTTTGTCCTATTTAGTCCTGTGTCACCAAGTACTCTACGACCTCATTCCTTAACAATTGACTCAAACATCTTTCCAGCTACTGAGATCAGGCTAACTAGTCTATAATTTCCTTTCTACTGTCTTCCTACTTTTTCAAAGAGTGAAGTGACATTTGCAATTTTCCAGTCCTCTTGCACCATGCTAAAATCCAATGTATTCTTGAGATATTACTAATGCCTCTACAATCCCTACGGCTACCTCTTATAGAACCCTGGGGTGCAGTTCATCTAGTTCAGGTGACTTATGTACCCTTCGGTCTTTCAGCTTTTTGAGCACCTTCTCCCTTGTAATAGTAACTGCACTCACTTCTCTTCCCTCACACCCTTCAACATCTGGCACACTGTTAGTGTCTTCCACAGTGAAACCTGATGCAAAATACTCATTTAGTTCATCTGCTATCTCCTTACCCCCCATTATTATTTCTATGGCCTCATTTTCTAGGAGTCCAATATCCACTCTTGTCCCTCTTTTATTTTTTACTTACTTTAAAAGAATTTACTATCCACAGTGATATTGTTTGCTAGTTTGCTTTCATATTTCATCTTTTCACTCCTAATGATTTATTCAGTTGCTCTCTATAGAGTTCTAAAAGCTTCTGAATCCTCTGTCTTCACACTATTTTTTGTTTTGTTGTATGTCCTCTCTTTTGCTATTACATTAGCTTTTGACTTCCCTTGTCAGCCACAGTTAAACTAGTTGAACTATTTTGCCATTTGAACATGTCTTTGTTTTTGGAATACATCTATCCTGCACCTTCCTCATTTTTTTCCAGAAACTCACACCATTGCTGCTCTGCTGTCATCCCTGCCAGCATCTCCTTCCAATTTACTCTGGCCAACCCAACTCCTCTCTCATATTACTGTAACTTTCTTTATCCTACTGAAGTACTGCTATGACAGACTTTACTTTATCCCTGTCAAATTTCAAGTTGAACTCAATCATTGGGCAAAGGGTGCGCTGAAATTGGAGAAGGTTCAAAGTAGGTTCATGGAAATGATTCCAGGTTTGAATGGCTTGTCATATGAAGCGCATTTGATGGCTCCGAGCCTGTATTCACTGGAATTCAGAAAAATGAGAGGTGACCTGATTGAAATGTATCAAATGGTGAAAGGTTTTGATAGAATGGATGTGAAGAGGATGTTTCCTTTTAGAATGGAGATGTAGATGAGGAGGAGTTTCTTGAGACAGAGAATGGTGAATCTTTGGAATTCTTCTTACACAGGCAGCAGTAGAGATCAAGTCTTTATGTCTATTTAAAGCAGAGGTTGATAGATTCTTGACTGGCCAGGGAGTGGAGGGAGAGAAAGGGGCTGAGGGGAAAATTGGATTAGTCATGAGGGAGCAGACTCGATGGGCCAAATGGCCTAATTCTGTTCCTTTGTGTTATGGTCTTATGGTTTTATGTTAATATAATTGTGAAATATCCTGTAATTAATTGTGTTAATGAACATAATCCATAAATTTTCTGAATAATAAAACTACCACAACCTTTCTGTTACTGCTTTAATGAGGATTACAAAGTTTTGATCCAGTATTGCAAAAAGCAATTAATGAATGCAATGATCCAATCAGCAACTACTGCCTGAAGATTTTGACCAATACAAAATATTGACTAGCACTTACTGTCCTTAACAATGTTCTTGAAAATCTGGCATCTCTTTGTGAATTCCTTCAGAAAAGCTGTTTGAATATAATTGAAGCAAAATATAATTGTATAATTACATAATAAATATATAATTGTATATATAAGAATATAATTGTATGCAAAAGCAAAAATTCACAAGTTTTTAACAAGTATATTGTTTTTAACAATATACAGTCATAGTATATTGGTAATACCATTTATTGCAGTGTTAAAATGAAAGATCTGCTTGCATCTATAATTCATTCAATGTGTGTGTGATCACTTTGATAATATAATTTCTGTAGATGAGTTAAAATAATGGCAAACTCATGACCCTGTTGCTATTGCAAACACAACCAATTCTGAATTTGGAAAATACAAACTTTGTAGAGTGTTGCAGAAATACTGTGATTTCAAGTTTGTCCTTTCTGAGAAAGTTAAGGTTGGTTCAATTAAAATGTTCACTGATGTTGAACTGTGTTTTGAAACAAAGTATCTGAAGAAATGTCAATTCTTATTGACACTGTTGGAGCATTTCAAGCTTCTAGTGTTGACTGTGAATATGGATTCAGTCTTATGAATTCAATCAAATGTAAATCCAGAAACAGACTAGAGGTGGAACATTTGGACAATCTAATAAGGATTTAGATGCATCTTTCATCTGGATGGGAAATTAGTCTGGTCAGTGTTCAGAGATAATGGATTTGTAACAAAGACAGACAAGAAAAAGTTTATGAAATGTGCATGATTATCTTAGCTGTACTGTGTTTCAATATACCCTTCAATTGATAAATAAAATCAAAAGTGTGTGATTTAACAAGTTTCATTCCAAATACTCATAATATTCACATTACACAAACAAGCATTTAAGGGTCCGCATAGTTTTCAGGCTGTGTAAAAACTTCCCGCTCAGAGCAATGTTTGGGCTGTGCAGATGTAATAAACAATTAGAGAGAATGTTTCTTTCATTTGGAGAATATAGAGTCTGTGCAGGCTGTGTGAGAATACTGATAAAGTAAATGATGTTGTGAGAAAATCAAAGAGACTACATCTTTGCCTGTGTTCGTTTTCTCTCTCTCTCTCTCTCTCTCCCTCTCTCTCCCCCCTCCCTCAGTTCAGTCTAGTCATGACCAACCTCTCAAAGCATTTCATAATTTTCAATAATATCTACTAGTTTCTATTTATCCATAGCATGCTACTCTTCAAAATAAAACCAGTCAACTGATGGAACATGATTTTCTCAACATAAAAAAACTCATAGATTTGCTTGATTATGTTTTTCTCTTCTGAAAGTCTAGTTAAGAAGTGTTTTATAAAAAATTCTAATATATTCCTTGTTTCATGTTTGAGATTGATCCATCATCAGAACTGGGAGCTATTAGTAATAAGCAGTCTTTAAGATGCAGAGAAACCAGAGAGAAATCAGGGCTTTGTTACGGACTTTCTAACCTATCAAAGCTTTTCCTTTTTTAAAAATGTTCTCATCACTTCCTGCCTTTTGCATCAAAAATTTTAGTTGCCTTGTAATTTTCACCAAAGGTACGACCTGAGTTGTTGAACTTTTCATATTTCTCAAGTTTATTTGTCTTAAATCATATACATATGATTAAACCTCCATAATAACAGTATGAAACTACCCTTCATGTATTTTGTAATTAATTTGTAACCTCCTACTGAATGTCAGCAAGACCAAGGAGCTGATTATTGAATTAGAAGGAGGTCCACGAGCCAGTCCTCATCAGAGGATCAGAAGTGGAGAGGGTCAGCAACTTTAAATTCCTTGGTGTTATCATTATTGGAGGACCTGTCCCTGGCCTTGATGAAGAAAGAATGGCAATGCCTCTTCTTCCTTTGGAATTTGCAAACAGTCCGCATGAAATCTAATACTTTGACAAACATGTATAAATGGTGGAGAATACATTCACTGGCTGCATTACAGCCTGATATGGAAGCATCAAGACCCTTAAATGGAAAATACTACAAGAAGCAGTGGATACAGCCCAGTCCATCGGGGTAAAGCCCTCCCCATCACTGAGCACATCAACACGGTGCATTGTCACAGGAAAGCAGCATCCATCATCAGGGAACACCACCACCCAGGTCATGTTCTCTTCACGCTGCTGCCATTGGGTAGAAGGTATTCTGTCCCTCTCCCAGTGCCCTCCTGCTTCAAAATATCCACCATTGTTCCTGTACCTAAAAAGACCAAGGTAACATGTCAGAATGACTGGTGTTCTGTTGCACTCACCTCAATAATAGGCAAATGTTTTGAGAGGCTGGTTACATCTGCAGCATTCTACCACCTGCACTGGACCCCCTACAATTCACGTACCAACACAACCAATCGACAGATGATGCAATTGCCACAGCTCCAAACACCATCCATGCACACCTGGAGAAGAAGGATGCTTATGTAAGAAAGCTGTGCTTGGAACACAGTTCAGCATTCAACACCATAGTTCCCTCCAGGCTTGATAAGAAGCTCAGAGACCTCGGCCTTCACTCTGCCCTGTGCAGCTGGATGATGGACTTACTGTCAGATCGTCGGCAGGTGGTAACACTGGGCTTCCTCATTTCTGCCCCTCTGACCCTCAACACAGGTGCTTTCCAGGGCTGTGTATTAAGCCCCCTCCTTTACTCTCTGTATACCCGTGTTGCCACCCGCAGCTCCAATCTGCCATTTAAATTTGCTGAGGATACTACATTGATTAACTTTATCTCAAATAATAACAAGGCAGCCTACAGAGAGGAAGTCATCACCCTGACACAGTGATGTCAAGACATCAACCCCTCCCTCAATGTCACAAAAACAAAGGAGCTGGTTGTGGACTACAGGAGGAATGGAGACAGGCTCACCCCTATTAACATCAATGGTTCTGGGGTTGAGAGGGTGAACAGCTTTAAGTTCCTCAGCATAAACATCACAAAGGATCTCACATGATCTGTATATACCGGCTGTGTGGTGAGAAAAACACAACAGTATCTCTTTCCCCTCAGACAGTTGAAGAAGCCCAGCACATCTATAGATGTGACCTTCCCACTATTCAGGACATTTACAGAGACAGGTGCGTAAAAATAGCCCAACGAATCATTGGGGACTTGAGTCACCCAACCACAAACTTTTCCAGCTGCTACCATCCAGGAAATGGTACCACAGTTTAAAAGCCAGGACCAGCAGGCTCCAGGTCAGCTTCTTCCACCAGGCCATCAGACTGATTAAGTCATGCTGATACAATTATATTTCTATGCTACATTGTCTGCCCTGTTGAACATACTAATTATTACAAATTATTTTAAATTGCACATTGCACATTCAGAAAGAGACAGAACAAAAAGATTTTTACTCATGTATGTGAAGGAGATAAGAAATGAAGTCAATTCAATTCAATTCATTGGGGTTAACTTCACTAAATTTCACTTGCCCCATCACTGAAATGTTCCCACACCCTATGGACTTGCTTTCAAGGATTCTATATCTCATGTTCTTGTTATTTATTGCTTTTTTATTTATTATTATTTATTTTTCCTTTTTTATATGCATAGTTTGTTGTCTTTTGCACAATGGCTGAAAGCCCAAGTTGGCGCAGTCTTTTATTGATTCTATTATGGTTATTATTCTATTATAGATTTATTGAGCATGCCCACAATGAAATGAATCTCAGGACTGTATATGGTGACATATATGTACTTTGATAATAAATTTACTTTGAACTTTTAAATTTACTTTGTACTTTGAATTTATGTAGCCATTGAAACCCTGCTGAAATAACAACAGTAAGTCATTCTGTTGTACTTTTAATATAAAATTGGAAAGCAATCCTTTGCAGCAAACACAATAAAGCATCACTATATGATTTGTAACATGCTAAGTGATTATTTCTGGCATTACTCTGTTTCTTTTTATATTTTTAAACCAGAAGTCGACCAAAGAGTTTCTAGTGCTTCTGTTTCACTTACACAGTGATATATATTATGAAGACAATTGTCAGAGAAAATTAAGTGACTAGCTTGAGATACCTTGAGAAGAGCACAGTAGCAGTGTGTAGAAATTCTAGATTGACATGGAGGAAAATATACTTTTTCTGAAAATATCTTTCAGCTGCTCTACTTTTTCCAAAGCAATTGGTTAGCATTCATGAAATATCCATGATATTCTCAACTGTATTATTTGATCACTCGACTTTTTGACTTGGTTATGTTAATTCTGTCACTTTTTAACCTATCTTGTAAGTGCTTCTTAGTTATAGCTTAAAGAGCTTTAACTCTGTTATCCAGAGTTTATACTTTTTAGATGCTGGTGGACTTGCATTTCTGATTTTACCAATAATTCTGCACACAATTTTCCATGAAAATACTTTTTTCTCAGAATTTCAAAAATGCAACTTTATAGCTTTTATGTTATTTTATAATCTTAAGTTTTTAACACAGAATTTTGCCCTAACCTGTCCTGTTGGTGATTATTTTTGTCTTTTCCTTGTCTAAGAAATGGGTAGCTGATGATGAAAATTTATGATTTGCAAGATTCAGCTATTCATCAGTCACTAAAGGACAAGAAACAAATCTTCATAGTTGATCACTTAATTTATGAATGGAACACTCCTTACAGTTTTTGCCCAAGTTAGTTAATGGAATGGTAGCTACAATTATGAATAATTATTTTACTAAAGCTGTTTACATTTCTTTGCTCTTGATTCCATTGCCTACATTCGAGACAGCATAATTTTTCCATCCAAGGTTTCCAAAATCCAATAATGATTAAATGATAAACAGAATGCTGTTTAGTAATGACTAGTAAACAAATATTAATAATATTTTGATAATAGAAACATAGAAAATGTACAGCACAATACAGGCCCTTCAGCCCACAAAGTTGTGCCGAACATGTCCCTACCTTAGAAATCACTATATAGAATTACCTATAGCCCTCAATTTTTCTAAGTTCCATATACCTATCCAAAAGTCTCTTATAAGACCCTATTGTATCCGCCTCCACAACCATTGCTGGCAGCCTGAACTTCAAAATCAATTTTCAATATAGCTTGCAATTATAATAGCTAATGTACTAAGGCACATTTTAACAGGATGCACCATGAGCCTCAGCTAGGGGCGGTATACTTGGCGACATAACCAAGTTTTCAGACAACTGGCATCAATCCTGGAACAGAGGTAAACCACCGTAAACGCTCTCCCACAAACATCGACAGGAAATGTCCACTTTACACGATTTGTACCAGCAGGCCAACCTCCAGAGCACCAAGTAACATCAAAGGACATAAGCATTCTGCATGTTGCTCGGGATTGGAAAATGGACGTGGACTTGGAGAAAAAGCTTGTGTTTCTCCCAGACATTGCGGCTACAACACTCCGGCCAGACATAGTCCTGTGGTCCACAACAGCCAAGCTGGCATATGTTGTGGAATTAACAGTACCATGGGAAGATGGCATTGAAGAAGCTTATGAGAGGAAAAAGTCCAAGTACTCTGAACTGGCACTGAAGCTGCTCAGAACGGCTGGAAGACCAAGATTTTCCCTGTAGAAGAGGAATGCAGGGGATTCATTACTACATCTACGAGCAGTCTATTGAAGAAGGTGGGGGTGAGGGGTGTCTCCCTCCAACAAGCAATCAAGTCCTTGTCAAATGCAGCAGAGGAAAGCAGCAACTGGATTTAGATTAAAAGGAAAGACAACAACTGGACTGCAAGATGAATACAGGAGGGTATGGAACTGAGGGAGGTGTATCTGGGATGCCAGGTAGCACTGTTGAGCCCTCTGGAGACGTTGTGGGCTTATCAACAAAATGTCAAAGAAGGAGGGTGCCCACCTGATGACCCCGATGACGTAGCTACCCTCCTCGTCACCACTCCAAGCCACTGCCAACATCGAGAGTGCCGACTTTACCACAGGGATTGAAAGATCAATTCCTAGTAACTCTGCTAATATTACTCTGGCAAAACACTTTCTTGCCTTTGTGTTGAATTTGTCATATTACTTGAAACTAGACAATGAATTTTTTCCATTTTTGTTATCAATATATTATAGCAAAATTCATTGCTAAATGTTAGTTGTTGTGCAGATTTTGTATTTAGTTACTTTCTGACTGAATATGACGGATAAATAATTAAAGTACTTTCACACTTGTGCATAGAACATGAGTACTTATATGAGGTACTAAGAAAATGAGTAAATATTCAATATGTAAAATCATTGTCTATATCAATTGTAGATAAAATTTCTTAAATGCATTGCTGGTTAATGTTTTCCACCTTGAAATGAAGGACCTTATAAATTGTAATTTCTTATGGTGACAAAAATGCCATAAAATGCATTGATGTTTACATTGTTCAACTTTTCTGGGAACAGGGAAGGAAATCCTTTGGGATTCCAGTGGAAATTTATTCCAGTAGACAATAAAGAAGATGATTCGCAGAAATTCATGTGAATTTTCAATTGATTTGAATTTGAAAAGAGGAGATGCAATTTTCAGATATTATAGGTTAAAATCCTTCATAAATTGGCTCAGACTGGAGCAGCGTAGGAAAGATGTAAAAACCATAGTGTGCAAAAAAAGATGTATTTGAATGAGTTCAAGAATGCCTGGCATTAGTAACATGGATAGACTGGCAAAGGTAAGGTTGTTCCCCTTTGAATAGAGAGAACCAATCATGGTATTTATAGTTCTAGAGACTGTGTAGTCAATAAAGATAAACTGCTCCCATTGTTTGGAAGGGTGAAGAGCCAATGTGTAGTTTATGGAATGAAGATGTTTGGCAAAAGAATTGAAAGTACATGAGGAAAAATCTGTTTTTATGCCATAGTGAATAGAATCTCAGATATCCTGCCAGAGTGTTAATAGAGGCAAATTCAATCACAACATTCAAACAGATATTGACAAAAGAAAAACATCAGTAATTTCACACGAAGATGGCAATTGAGTGTGGCCAATAAGATTGCTCTGGTATAGTGGCTAGCATGTTCTATGAACCAAATGGCCTACTTCTATACTCTCATGATTTTGTAATTATGTGAATTTCATCTTAGAAATAACTGAAGCTCTCATAAATGCATTAACTCCATATTATATTCTTGGGTATCAACATAAATTGAAACCAAATTAGGAGTGGCATTTCTATGGATGAAAATGCCTTGTTAATGAGAGAGGTCAGCGGAGACTTGTTCAAGCTGACAGGAAGGCAATAGCATCTCAAGTAATTGTGCGTTACAGCAGTAGTGTGCAGAAGAGCATTTTTGAAAGCACGACACATCCAACCTTGAAGAGAATGGGCTACAATAGCAGAAGACCACAAATCTACACTTACTGACCACTTTTTAGGTACAGCGGGCACCTAATGAAATGGCCACTGAGTGTATTTAGCAGATTACTGGAAAAGAGTAATTGCCTCAGCAATGTCCCTTCTTGTAATATTTGATACATAAACAGCTTGTCCTCTTTCAACAATTTCCTTTCACTCTTTGTTATGTGTCACCATTTGTAGCAAAAGTGTGTGCCACTGAACGATGTTCAATACATTTGGGTTGCAGCTGATGTGTTTGAATGACCATGGATATGTGCATGTTGTAAAGTGAATCAGTGTTATATTAATGAGGCTGTAGTAAAGCATATGACTGTAGCTATTCTTTGTTCTTGAAGATTGCCTTTGAATTGTTGAGATGGTTAAATGAGCAGTAGATGCGTCTGATGGTGCAGTCAGGAAATGGCCTGTGAATGAACTCTCATTTATTTTGGTATCTTGAGTGAGATCATTAAACTTGATAGGGAGAGTGGTGCAGTTAGCAGGACTGCTGTCTCCCAGCTCCAGCAACTTCCAGCACCACTGCAGTCCAAAGCAGCTTGAACATCTCTCCTATGGCTACAAGGATTCCCTGCTGATGTTCTGATTTCTTCCTACATCCCAGAGATATGCAGAATAGTATGTTGATTAGCTCCTGTAAATTTCCATTAGAGAAGATGGGTGGTAGAACAATCTGACTTGATGGGAATGATGAGTTGGATAGGTTACAGGGAGAATTATTGGGGAAACGAGATTGTAATACCAGCTGGCATAGAGTTGATAAGTTGAATATCATCCTTCTTTATCATAAATAAATATGATAAAAATTCCCTTCACTGTATTCATATCTGATAGCAAACCCTCAGGCATTTCATACCACTAACTCTTGAACTTTTTTCTTGTGGGCCACTTGCTCCACTATGGATATGGAATACTGCACCGTCTCTCTACCTCTTCCACCAATTCACTCCCTAGAAAATTCAGCTTGTATTCTTGCTGTGTGCTCAAAATTTCACTGCACCAAACTTTCCTACAGATTAACTCACCTTTCATAGAAAAAGGTGGTCTTTAAACAGCACTAAGCCATACCTCCTTGATGTCAGTACTGTCCTGTGGGGGTGTGCCTTATTCTGATTGTTGACAATTGCTTTCGTTGCGATTGGTTAGTTCAGGAGCTGCGGCCTTTGGATAATTGTTGGTGTCCAGATGTAAATATCCTGGGTGTTTCAGATACCTCATGGAAGGGGCTTGCTCTCTGTGTTTAAAGCAAGATCACT
This sequence comes from Hypanus sabinus, assembly GCF_030144855.1. NCBI lineage: Eukaryota > Metazoa > Chordata > Chondrichthyes > Myliobatiformes > Dasyatidae > Hypanus > Hypanus sabinus. Next base: position 135,809,598 of record NC_082709.1, on the reverse strand, counting down.
CGGAAGGCATGCTTAGTGTGCACTTTTAACTTTATAGGTTTGTTTTGAATATCCAGCTTTGTAGTGTCTGTAACTTTTGGAACATCAATGTTTGTTCGAATGTTTACTGTTTGTAAATAAATGATTAATATACCTATTCGCAGAGAGTGCTTTCTGCATCACTTGCTAGACCCACGAACCTGATTGAACATTCCAAGTATGTGCAGCAAATGAACATTACAAATAATAGGAACTGCATGCAGAAACTTTTAAAGGATTAGGGAGGGCAAATTTACCATGCTGCTTGCTGCACAATGGATAAGTTCTTCCCCATTAACCTTATTTGTAGGCTGTCTAACAGTGAAATAGCTCAATAAAAGAATAATGTTCGATGCAGTTAGAGCCAATAAAGTAGGAGGTTCAATCAGTCAGAGCATCTTCTAATTTCTGATTTCACTTTTGTTTCTCAGACTTCAGCACGCAGTTAAATCGAGATTAAATTGAAATAAATGGACTCCTTCAGTTCTCTTCTTTCTACATAAGCAACAGTAAGTATGCTTGGTTTTATCTTCATTGTACTATTTCCGCACACTAATGAACTAAGATAATTTCATTTTCAATATATGCCATTTTCTAGCTAGTTCGCTTTAATCTTTCTGTGTTCGCTTACTTCAGTTGACACTGCACGTGGTTTTGTTACTTGGTGACTTCCATGTTCAATTCAGCCTTTATTTTTAATTTGGGTGGTGGGTGCATCTCTACCAAAGGAGGTGTAAGATACTCCTTCCCTCTGCTAGCCTGTGGTCACCCTTGACCAAGCTATGGCAGCTGCTTAGACACCCGATCAGGGTCACATGAAGCTACTGGAGCAGGTGGTGGATGGTCATATTAGCAGCTGGTGCATAACACAAGTCCTGACTATGCGACCACTGTCGCCAGACAGACAACCTCAGAAGAACGTTGATAGTGGCTGGGGTCACCTGTCTTATAAAGACTCTGCCCAGAAGAAAGGAATGGCAAGCTACTTCTGTCCATTTAGACCATGATCGCCCATGGTCACTTAGCACATCACATAATGACAATGATGACTTTTAATTGGTTTCTGTATTATTCAACTTCAGAGTCAATTTAGAAGTCTAAGCTCATCTTTTGAAATAGTTTTCTTGACTTTGTCTCCATGTGGTTTGCACCTTGCAAAATGCTTTTCTTCAATTGATTTCTGACATTTTCTTTCATATCTACCAATAAGTCTATTTTCTAATTGCTCTGTTCTATTGCAGAATTGTCCCCTTTGTAGTCCCTGATATTTTGTGTTACATATCATCTTTGTTTCCCTTGTTAATGTAATTCCAATTTTAGAACTCCCTTTTTCTGCTAAGTTGCTATTCTCAATTTGCATTTTGCACTATCCTTCCTTGGGTGTACTTGCTTTATATCAATGAAAAAATTCTTTATGAACTTTGACTTATATGTGTTTTCACACATATCTTTCTTTCATATTTCTGAGGCAGAAAGTTCCCTTCTATCATTTGTCCCTTCTTTGGAGCATTATTGCTTTTGATTGGTGGCTTTCCATGGGATACTGAAGAAATGGAATGCAATAGCACTTGTACAAGAAGACACTGTATGTCTATCAATTCAGTGACTTCATTAGAGCAATAAGGGAGGAGCTCTCCTTCGCTCCTCCATCTGAAGTGAGGCAGAAGCCCTATTTACAAATGCATTCCCAATTCTGATGTATGATGGCAGAGCAGGTATTTGAGAAATAGTTGTATAACAGGTAATTGTATAACTCAATCTAAACTGTAAAATTATGCTTTGAGAGATTGGTTATGACTAGACTGAACTCCTACTTCAGCAAGGACCTGGACCCATTGCAATTTGTCTATCGCCACAATAGGTCAACGGCAGATGCAATCTCAATGGCTCTCCACATGGCTTTAGACCGCCTAGACAACACAAACTCCTATGTCAGGATGCTGTTCATCAACTATAGCAAAGCGTTTAATACCATCATTCCCACAATCCTGATTGAGAAGTTGCAGAACTTGGGCCTCTGTACCTCCCTCTGCAATTGGACCCTCGACTTCCTAACTGGAAGACCACGGTCTGTGTGGATTGGTGATAACATATCCTCCTCGCTGACGATCAACACTGGTGCACCTCAGGGGTGTGTGCTTAGCCCACTGGTCTACTCTCTATATACGCATGACTTTGTGACTAGGCATAGCTCAAATACGAGCTGTAAATTTGCTGATGGTACGACCATTGCTGGTAGAATCTCAGGTGGTGACGAGGGGGTGTACAAGAGTGAGATATGCCAACTAGTGGAGTGGTGCCGCTGCAACAACCTGGCACTCAACATCAGTATGATAAAAGAGCTGATTGTGGACTTCAGGAAGGGTAAGACACATACCAATCCTGACAGAGGGATCAGAAGTGGAGAGAGTGAGCAGTTTCAGACTCCTGGGTGTCAACATTTCTGAGGATCTAACCTGGTCCTGACATATTGATGTAGCTATAAAGAAGGCAAGACAGTGGCTATACTTCATTAGGAGTTTGAAGAGATTAGGCATGTCAACAAAAACACTCAAAAACTTCCATAGTTGTACCGTGGAGAGCATTCTGACAGGTTGCATCACTGTCCAGTATGGAGGGGTTACTGCACAGGACTGAAAGAAGCTGTAGGAGGTTGTAAATCTAGTCAGCTCTATTTTGGGTACAAGCCTACAAAGTACCCAGGACATCTTTAGGGAGCAGTGTTTCAGAAAGGTAGCATCGATTATTAAGGACCTCCAACACCCAGAGCATGCCCTTTTCTCACTGTTACCATCAGGTAGGAGGTACAGAAGCCTGAAGGCACACACTCAGCGATTCATGAACAGCTTCTTCCCTCTGCCATCTAATTCCTAAATGAACATTGAACCCTTGAACACTACCTCACTTTTTTTAATATATAGTATTTCTGTTTTTGCACTTTTAAAAATTCTATTCAATATATGTATATTGTAATCTATTGATTTATTTATTTTTTCTCTTCTGTACTATACATTGCATTGAACTGCTGAAACTAAGTTAACAAATTTCATGTCACATGCTGATGATAATAAACCTGATTCTGATTCTAGATGATCTTGAACATCCCACCATAATCCCACAAATATATTTTCCTATATAAAAATCTCTGCACAATCTTTACTTGTAGATATATATCCATGGCAGGGATCCTTTATAGGATAATGTGTTGTGAAACCCATGAACCTCAAAATATTAGTATGAAATTCTTCACTTAACTAGTGAGTGTCCAAAATCTTGTTGAGACTTTCACAGAAATCAAGACATCTGAGTGGAATGTCAATGTGAATGTACTCAGGACCAATTATCTCTGATGGAAGCACAGATTGCAAATTTTGCATAAAACTACTTGCAAATATACTCTTCTGGCAAGATAGTAGTGTGACTGGTCAGAGCGGCTTCTACGGAGTCAACAAAAGGTGTGACTGTTATACTTAACTGTACGTCTAATGATCGCAAGATCCTGCTGTACATTAAGAACGCTAAGGACTGCAGGTCTACACCGCCAGCGAATTGCTCGTTGACAGAGATAATGAAGGAGATGCGTAACATGCTGCTGCCTGAGTCAATGGGGGCTCACAGTCAAATTGCAAGTGGCCATCTTGGTTGCTTTTCTTGTGATAGCGGGACCCCTTTGGACATCATTATTTTGGCATGCCACAAGTTCGATTCACTGATTTATTGGATGTGGGCAGGGGTGGGATGGAACTGGCCAGCTGGAGTGAGGAGATGAAGCTGTTACGCTTCACCAGGGGTGGTGTGGCATGATGTCCAGAACAGAGTCGGAGCTGCCCTCCCAGGATTTTGCTTGGTAGAAGACAAGCTCTGTTGTGGCCATGTACAGATTTTTTAGTGGTACTCAATGGATTTGGGCCTCAAGCTGTGGGGTTGTCTGCTTTTCAGCCATCAGAGGGGAGGTATCTGAGCTGTCATGCTTTATCGGGGATTGCATAGCACAGTTGTGGTGACAGAAGGTTTAAAATGGACTGAGGGCTCTGGACTATATACATGTATATATCTGTTGCATTTTTACTAATAATCTATATGTGCTTTTATATGTAAAGACTGGGCCTCAAGCCAGTGATCGGCCTAGTGGGAGTCGGGTGTTAGTGCAAGGAATTGGCCTCAAAGCCGTAGCATCACTTAGCAGGTGTTGGGGGCCAGATAGAAGATGCTATTGGTGGACTAGGGAGTTTTAGACTGTATATATACATGAATATTCTGCTATGTTGTATTTTTACTGATCTTCTATATGGGTTTGTATATTGTATGCTTTAAACTGCAGTGTCATGGGGTCAAGGGAAGGGGGGGGTGGGCCTCCAAACTCTTATTACATGATTCTGAACTTGTGTATGCTTACTGGGTGTGACTGTTTGTAACATGTCTTTGCACCTTGACCCCATGGTAACTCTGTCTCATCTGGCTGTACTCATAAGTATTCTTGTTTGGTTAAATTACATTTAGACTTGAATTGCACTGAATTGATTTGAATTCACAAACAGATTATAAGAGGTTAATATTCACATTGCTTGAATGAACACAAAATATTAGATGTAGACTTTCAATTATAAACTTTTTCTATTTAAGTCACAATAATTGTACTTCATAAGAACAGAAGAAACAGGAGCGGGAGTAGGTCATTCAGCTCTGTGTCTGCTCTTTCTTTCAATCAGATCGAAGAGTTATAAGACCATAAGACAAAGGAGCTGAATTAGGCTATACAGCCGATTCAGTCTTCTCTATCACTCCATCATGGCTGATTCATCATCCCTCTCAACCCTATTTTTCCGCCATCTCCCCGTAACCTTTGACACCCTGATTAATCAAGAACCTATCAACCTCATACTTAACCATACCAAGTATCTTGGCCTGCACAGCCATCTGTGGCAACAAATTCCACAGATTCACCACCCTCTGGCTAAAGGTGTTCTCCTAATCTCTATTCTAAATGGAAATCTGAAGCTCTGCCCTTTGGTCCTAGATTCCCCACAATAGGCAACATTCACTCCACATCTACTCTATTGAGGCCTTCTAATATTCGATAGGTTTTAATAAGGTACACCCCACCCCATTCTTCTAAACTCCAGTGAGTACTGGCCCAGAGCCATCAAACTCTCCTCACATGATAACCCTTTCATTCCCAGAATCATACACATGAACCTCTGCCACTTCTTTACCCATTTCCCCAATCTGTCTAAGACCTTCTGCAGACACCCTGCTTCCTCAACACTACCTGCCCCTCCACCTATATTTGGATCAACCACAAACTTGGCCACAATACCATCAATACCTTCATCCAAATCATTGACATACAATGTGAAAAGAAGTGGTTCCAACACTGACCTCTGCGGTGCACCACTAGTCACCGGCAGCCAACCAGTAAAGGTTTCCTTTATTCCCACTCCTTCCTTCCTGTCAGTTAGCCAATTTTCTATCCATGCTAGTATCTTTCCTGTAATATGATGGGCTGTTAATTTGTTAAGCAGCCTCATGTGCAGCACCTTGTCAAAGGCCTTCTGAAAATCCAAATAAAAACATCCATTGACTCTCTTTTGTCTATCTTGTATGTTATTTCCACAAAGAATTCCAACAGATTTGTCAGGCATGATTTTCCTGTTTTATCATGTGCCTCCGGGTACCCTGAAACCTTATCCTCAATAATAGACGCCAACATCTTTCTAGCCATGAAGTCAGGCTAAGTGGCATGTACTGTAATTTCTTTTTTCTCTGCCACCCTCTCTTCTTAAGGTGTGCAGTTACATTTGCAATTTTACAATCCACAGGAACCATTCTAGGACCCAGTGATTCTTTTAAGATCATTACTAACGCTTTTACAATCTCTTCAGTGACCTCTTTTATAATCCTGAAATGCAATCCATCTGCTCTAAGTGATTCATCAACCTTCAGGCTTTTCAGCTTCCAAAGCAACTTTTCCTTAATAGTAGCAATGACACTCACTTCTGCCCCTGACACTCTCACATTTCTGGCATTCTGCTAGTGTATTCCACAGTGAAAACTGATGAAAAATACTTATTCAGTTTGTCCACCATTTCTTTGCCCCCCCCCACCCCCATTACTACCCCTCCAGCATCATTTTCCTTTGGTCCAATATCTACTGTTTCCCCTCTTTATATAAAAACTTCTTGCATCCACTTTTAGATTATTGGCTAGCCTACCTTCATATGTCATCTTTTCTCTTTCACTGGCTTTTTTAATTGCCTTTTGTTGTTTTTTTTAAAGCTTCCCAATCTTCGACCTTCCCAGTAATTTTTGGTAAATCATATGTCCACTCTTTTGCTTTTATGAAGTCCTTGACTTCCCTTTTCAGCCACGGTTGCCTCATCCTTCCTTTAGAGTTCTTCTTCATCCTTGGGATGTATCATTCCCGTGCCTCCTGAGTTTTCCCCATCATTCCTTCTAGCGTCCGCTTGCACTCATCTATGGCCAGCTCCTCTTTTATGCCTCTGTAATTCCTTTTAATCTGGGTCATTACGTGACACTCAGCCCAGAACCACCTTTCCTTAAGTGAGTTCAACTACGAGCTGCTCTAGAAAAAACATCTCGTAGACATTCTACAAATTCCCTCTTGGGATCCAGGACCATTGGATTTTCTTAATCTACCTGTATATTGGAATCCCCCATGATTACTGCAACAGTGCCCTTTTTAAAATGCCTTTTTTATCTCCCATTGTAATTCGTTGCCCACGTCCTGTCTGCATTTCGGAAGTCCATATATATCTCCCATCAGGGTATATTCATTCTTGCATTTTTTTAACTCTACCCACAAGGATTCTACATCTTTCAATCCTATGTCACCTCTTTCTAAGGATTTGATTTCATTTTTTACCAGTAGAGCTACCCCACCCCCTCTGCCTAATTGCCTGCCTTTTCAGTACAATGTATATCTTTGGATGTTAAGCTCCTAACTATGATCTTCTTTCTGCCACAACTCGGAGATGCCCACAATATAATACTCATCAAACCAACTATGCTAATAGATGATCCAGCTTATTGTTTTTCACAGTCTCACTTCACACTGCATCTACTTGCATACCAAGTACCCCATCCTTATCCCTTTCACTCTGGTCCCATCCCTCTGCCAAATTATTTCAAAGCCTGCCCAATAGCTCAAGCAAACCTGCCGCAAGGATATTGGTTTCAACCTGTCAATTTTTTCTAACATCTCATACCTTCTGCAGAAGAAATACCGATGATCCAGAAATCCAAAACCCTGTTCCCTGCACCAGTTCTTCAGCCGCACATTTATCTGCCAAATCATCCTCTCTTTACCCTTACTGGTATGTGGCACAGGCAGCAAACCAGAGATTACTACCCTGGTGGTCCTGCTTTTCAGCTTTCTGCCTAATACTCTATATTTTCTCCTCAGGACATCATCCCTTTTCTTTCCCATATTGTTACCAATATGCACCAGAAATTCCTGCTGCTCACTCTCCCCCTTCAGAGTGCCACGGAACTGATATGTGACATTCCTGACCCTGGCACCTGGAAGGCAATATACCATTATCTGGGTGTATTTCACATCCACAGAGTTTGCCTTCTGCTCCTCGAATTATGGAATCCCCTATCACTAATGCAATCCTCTTCTTCCCCCCTTCCCATCTGAGCCATTGAGCCAGACTCAGTGCCAGGGGCTTGGTCATGGCTGCTTCTCCCTGGTAGGTCATCCACCCAAACAGTATCCAAAACAGTACATAGTGGAACTGCCTCAGGGGCACTCTGCGCAGGATGCTTATTCCCTTTCCCTCTCCTGACAGTCACTCAAGGACCTGCCTCCTGCAAGTTAGACGTGACTACCTTCCTATGGCTCCTATCCATCATCTTCTCATTCTCCCAGATGAGCTGCAGGTCATCAAGCTGCGGCTCTGGTTCCTGACACGGGCTCTGAGGAGCTGTAACTCAACGCACTTTGTGCAAGTGACTGGAGCTCTCCCAAATTTTGCACATCTCACACAAGGAACATACCACTACTTCCGGATCCAATTTTAGTGCCTAGTACATTTTTAGTACATTTTTATGTACTAACTGAAAAAAGAACTTTCTTGATTACCTGTACTTATTTACAATCTCTACTGTGGCTTACCCAAGCCTGTTCTTCCCTAAGATTGTTGAGCCAACTCAGAAGTCCTGGGACCTCTTTAAAATTTCCCCACTCCAACAATGGCTGCTTCACTTACACCTCCTTTATTTTTATTGTCCCCATGCTGATTGCTGCCCTCTGAGAGAAAAGCTGAAATGCACCCAAGCTCTTTATAAGCCTCGCATTGCATCACCCATGAGCAACCTCTTGTGCTGATTTCAGCCGCCAACGAGAAGCTAAAAGCTCCTGAGCTCTTTTTAAACCTTGACTGCATCACCAACAATTGACACTGATTTTAGCCCACTGTGTCATAGAAAATACAACACTGAAGCAGGCCCATTGAGGCTGTGTCAGCCATCAACCAACCATTTACCCCATTTTATAACTCTATCCACCCCCATGCTCCCATTAACTATTGTCAGATTCTACTCCTCACCTACACATTAGGAGAAACTTACATTGGCCAATTAACCTAATAACTTGTCCATTTGGGATGTGGGGGAAGGCCAGAACACCCAGGGATGACCCATCCAGTCAGGGTGAGTATGTGCAAATCCCACACAAATCCTGTCAGTGGTTGCGATCAAATCCCTGTTGCTGGAGCTGTAAAGCTCTCCATAAGGCTTCTTTTTTATTTTAGCATCAATTCCCTCAACTAACCCTTATCCTCTGATTTCCTTCACTTCCAGGAATCTATTGCTCTCTGTTTTGAATGTACTTGGTGTTTTAGAGAATTTTAAAAAAGCGATCATTTTGGTGAAGGTGAAAATTTCTTCTCATCTTAGTCCCAAGTAGCTTAATGCTCTTATTTAAGAATCCACTTGTAGAGACATGATAAGACATGATTAGTGGTGAGCAACCCAGATGCCTTCCATAGGCACGTTTTCTGCTGCTCTGCACCTCCCAGGTCCATGAGAAATAATCATAATCAAGGTAATGTTTTCTGCGAAACTATATTCTGTATAATATCTCTTGCAAAAGTAGGACGTCCCCACAAAAATTGGAAAGGGAAAAAATGAAAATGATGGGGATTGAATTGTTTTCTTATTCCTTTCATCTCTGGGCCTGCTCCAAGCTTCCCATGGACTCATTTCTAGCTTAATGTCCCCTGGGTGCTAATAGTGCTTACTATGCAAAATATAACAATGCTTAGTCATCGCAATAGACCAGATCTCCCATGAGAAGCAAAAGATAGCTATCCAAAATTCTCAAATTGGAAGAAAATATTTATTCCATTATCTTTGTGTGAGAATCATTAGTAACATCTCTGCCAAGAAATATGTGGACAAGAGCCTCCCATTGATGAAACTAGTAGTAAACTTAATTAAGTTTTCAGTCACATTTGTTACTGCAACCCAGTAAATGAATTATTTGTATTGAAATCCAGTAAATATGTTTGTGATAAAATATGAAGAGTCACGTTAAAGAATTATTTGGCATCTAAAGAATATATATAAAGTATTTATGAGCATATATCTGAATTATTTTAAGATAAATGAAGTACCACATGACAACACATACATTATTATTTACCTATTATAAGAAGCAAGGAACCAAGAATACAAGTAACCAAGTAAACACATAAGGTATAAGCTGAAGTTGGGAGACTCTCAATCTTTCAAACTCACAATGTATGGGTATAATAAGACATTTTAATATATCCATTATTTGTAACCCATGATGTTTTTTATGGGGGGGGTGCAGTTTCCGAACATATTTAAATTTTGTGTTAGCATTTACCATTAAAGAAGAGAAATTGGATTACTGCCAAGCTTTAATATATTTTCACAGTACCAGCTCTGTGAATTATGCTGCATAATTGTTCTTCAATGTATAATTCACAATTAACTAGTTCTACTTCACATATGCAGCTTAAATAAATAGAGTACTTAAGTTGTTTTATTTCATAGCTGAATACAACAACAAATATGTGAAAGGTGAATTTATAACCATGAAACATTTCTTGGTTCTTGAAGTGTGAATCATGCAAATATTCCTGTTTTCTTGCCAACTTCATAAGAGATGTGCAATCTGACAGCCAGAAGCCATACATTGTCAGTATCTGTGAAATTTACTTTTGTTCCTACCTTCAATCATAAACCCATGTTCCAAGACTCCATCTGGTGATATCGCACAAATCAATGATTGTTGTTCAGATGTCTTTCTTGTTGCAGCCACGGTGGCTGAGTGAATTGGTTGCTTTTTTCTCTGGAAGTACTTAAATGTGTGTTGAAGAACAAAAAAAGAAAAGAAGTTTGGATAGCTAGGGAGGAGAATGAAACTGAAAAACAATATAAATATTTGTGGCACTTGTTGAATATAACAGAACAGGTTAACCAGATATATTGTTTTATGTAATAATAATAAAACAATTAATCAAGATCAATGACCTATAGCATAATCAAAATATAAATGTGCTTTGAATCAAGAGCAAACAAGAAAACAAGAACAGTCAGACATCTTAGAATAAATTTCAAGGAAAACAACTAGGTGAGCAATCAAACGACTCTAAGTAAGGTGCATTGGATTTTCTTATCAGGGAAAAATAAAACAAAAAATAATGTTATATTTCCAGCTAGTCAAACAGTTACTGTATTACAACAGCCAGTCTGATTATAGGATATAGTGCACCTAGTTATGCCACAATTTCGGTTTATAGAATGACCATTTAACATGTTTTCAAAACAAAAAATAGATAAAGGTTAGTTTCATTTATAATTCACCTCATAAGTCAGATGTTAAGTTGTCTCTGATGCCCATTGTGTCACATGAAGGTTGCTTTATATTTAAAATACAAACAGAACAGGGAGCAGAAGTTGGCTTTTTGATCCTTGGAAACTGCTTGACTATTTGAAAAAGCTATTGTTGATCTAATTGTAATCTTAATTCTACATTTTCATCTACACGCAATTGCATTTTAGACCTTTTCAAATATCTAACAAGATTCAAGATTAATTGTCATTCTTCAATGCACAAGTGAAAGGAGAAATAAATGATTGTTACTCTTTCTCCAATGCAAGCATATATTAAAAAAACAAAACAAGTATAAAGAACACAATAAAAAGCACAATATAAATCTAAAAACAATCTTATAAAACACAATGTATAAGCAAATGTATGAGTGAGTTATGAAGCAATTGTCCAGATGCTTACTTTATAGAAACTGTAAAGCTCTCCCAATTAGTGGGAGGGGGGCAGGTAATGTGGCTGGAATTTAATAGTAAGCTGCTTAATTGCCATAGCAGAGTGATTGTTAACTACAGAAGAGTTTGTGCACTAAGCTTTGATGTATTCACAGAATCTGCCTCCTTTGATTCCTGAATAGGTAGCTCCTATATATATATATATATAGCTCTGCCTTAAAAATAGTCAAGGACTCTACTTTCACCACCCTTTGAAAATGGACAAAATCAACATGTCTGTGAATGGGAAATCATGCTTAATAGATCTACTGGACTATATTGATAATGTAACATTCTCCTTCGCGTGTCACGAAACGCCGAATTTAACGTCGAGATAAACCACAGTTAATAAGAACCAGATCGCAGCAAGATTAACCATTTACTGTTCACTCTTCACATTAACATATGGTGAAAACTGTTGATAAAACAATACAAGATTGATACAGTATTTGTTCCTTCCTTAATATCACATTTCAAGTGTCAATACTTGCAAAGGTGACTATAACTACATTACACTAAGGTGCAGTATACAGGGAGAGTTTACCTGCTCCATTGACTACTTTAAATACACTTCCATGCAAACTATCAGCGACTCTTTAACTAACAAAGCATAAACATTATCTACCGTCGTTACTTCTAACAGGATCGGCATTAACATCTTAGTTCAATATATCGATTATCTATTAACTTACAGCGTTGCTCTCACTGTGATTTCTCATGCCTGCAAAACTACTTCTGCTCAGGTGAGCCTCGTGGTAAGCCCCCACCCTCGCGCTAATTTCAAACCGGTATTTTCCCACAAGACGTGGCGAAACCGGATGAGACGTCATCGCATGCCGATATATTTTACATGCAATGAATATACTTTAAACACTTCTAATTCTAACTAGAAAATACTATTGAATGAATTACTAAGCGAAAATATTATAAACTAAATAACTGTCGTAAAGACAGCACAGATAACATAACTAATAGAATAAATAAGGGAGGACCTGTGGTGCAATTGGACTTTCAGTATGCCTTTCATAAGATTAGTGTGTAAAATTAAAATATAATGGCATTGACAGTAATATACTGGTATGGATAAGAATTGGTTGACGGATAGGAACAGGGAGTCAGAATAAATGAGTCTTTTTACAGGTGGCAGGCAGAGACTAATGGGATGCTACAAGGATCAGCACGTGTCCCAGCTATTCACAATATATTGTAATTGCATGGATGATGGAATTAAGCATGACATCTATAATGCAAAGTGTCAGATGTTGATATCAGATAGTAGGAGGAAAAGGCGGAGTGTGAGGGTTGGTTTAGTGACCTGAGGTAAATGGAAAGGTGCTCCAATATGATCTAAACAAATCAGATTATTGAACAAATGCACTTTATCATGCATACATCTGAGGTTATCTACTTTGATTTGAGAAATACAGACACTATTATCTGAATGCTGGTTGAATTGAATTGTATTGACTTTATTTCTTACATCCTTCACATACGTGAGTAAAAATCTTTACATTAGATCTGTCTGAATGGGCAATATGCAAACTTTAGTAATTTGTAATAAATAATCTGTACAGTAATATATACAACAGAACAGTCAATATAGCTTAGAAATACAGTTGTGTCAACATGAATTAATCAGTCTGATGGCCTGGTGGGAGAAGCTGTCCCGGAGCCTGTTGGTCCTGGCTTTTATGCTGCAGTGCTATTTTCCAGACGGTAGCAGCTGGAATAGATGGTGGTTGGGGTAACTTGGGTCCTCAATGTTAGGAGAATTCAGGGTGACTTGGATAGGCTGGGTGAGTGGGCAGATACTTGGCAGATGGCGTTTAATGTGAATAAGTGTGAGGTTATCCACTTTGGGAGTAAGAACAGGAAGGCAGATTATTATTTGAACGGTATAGAGTTGGGTAAGGGAGTAATACAAGGAGATCTCGGAGTCCTTGTTCATCAGTCACTGAAGGTGAATGAGCAAGTGCAGCAGGCAGTGAAGAAGGCTAATGGAATTTTGGCCTTTATTACAAAGGGAATTGAGTACAAGAGCAAGGAAATCCTCTTGCATTTGTACAGAGCCCTGGTGAGACCGGAAGGACATCCTGGCTGTAGAGGAAGTGCAGCGTAGATTCAGGAGGTTAATTCCTGGGATGTCTGGACTGTCTTACGCAGAGAGGTTAGAGAGACTGGGCTTGTACACGCTGGAATTAAGGAGATTGAGAGGGGATCTGATTGAAACATATAAGATTATTAAGGGATTGGACAATATAGAGGCAGGAAATATGTTCCAGATGCTGGGAGAGTCCAGTACCAGAGGGCATGGTTTGAGAATAAGGGGTAGGTCATTTAGGACAGAGTTAAGGAAAAACTTCTTCTCCCAGAGAGTTGTGGGGGTCTGGAATGCACTGCCTCGGAAGGTAGTGGAGGCCAATGCTCTGGATGCTTTCAAGAAGGAGCTAGATAGGTATCTTATGGATAGGGGAATCAAGGGAGATGGGGACAAGGCAGGAACCGGGTATTGATAGGAATTGATCAGCCATGATCTCAAAATGGCGGTGCAGGCTCGAAGGGCCGAATGGTCTACTTCTGCACCTATTGTCTATTGTCTATTGTCAATGATCCTTTGGGCCCTTCTTATGCAGCTGTCACTGTAAAGGTCCCGAATAGTGGGAAGTTCACATCCCACAAATGTGCTGGGCTGTCCACACCACTCTCTGCAGAGTCCTGCGATTGAGGTAGGTACAGTTCCCATACCAGGTGTTACGAATGAGGAGAAACTCTGATGGGCAGAAGGGTACAGAATCGCCAATGCCTGCCCGCCCCCTCCCCCTTTTTGAGAATCTCAAAATCGCTATTATTTTGGGTCTGGTACCCAGGAAATGAGACAGATACACAGCATGTCAGTAAATGAGAGAGAGACAATGCCAGAATACACAAGGTGTAATGTCTCCTATTGACAAAGAGAGAGATTACTGCTATTGTCTCTTGGAGAAGGAATTGTGTATTGAGTACTGTACTATTCATTGAAGCCCCTCAGGGGGCAACCAGAGTGGTCTGGTTGAGGGATTGCATCATCCCAACCTGATTGACATCTGAGACCCCGTGAGTGGGGATAAAAGTAGGGTCTGGGGAACACCCCTCAGACGCACCAGGAGAGACGCTACGAGATCGGTGGGGGCTTGTGTGTGTGTCCACCCTTGCCTGGGTGATGAGTCCTCCATAGAACGGTCTAGCTAAAGGACGGATACGGATCAAGATCATAAAAGGAAAGTCGGCAAGTTTCTCTCTCTCTCTCTCTCCAACAAATGCAACACAGTGATCAACAACGACTGCAGCCTGTATGAACTGAACTGAACTTTATATTTCCATCGGACAATTCATTGTCCCCTAGACAATGATAGATCTTATTTCTTGTTGATTATTATTATACCTGCACTTTTAGGTTTAGTATTGATGATGTATATTATCTGTATATTTGCATTGATATTATTTTTACTAATAAATACTGTTAAAAATAGTATCATCAGACTTCAAAGGATACTCCTATCTTTGCTGGTAAGATACCCAGTTACGGGGTTCGTAACACAGGCAGTGATGCAGCCAATCAGGATGCTCTCAATTGTGCCCCTGTAGAAAAGCCTTAGGATTTGGGGACTCATGCCAAACTTCTTCAATCATCTTAGATGAAAGAGGCACTGTTGTGCTTTTTTCACCACACATCTGGAACGTACAGACCAAGTGAGGTCCTTGGTGATGTGTATACTGAGGATCTTGAAGTTGTTCACACTCTGAACATCAGATCCATTGATGTCAATAGGGGTGAGCCTGTCTCCATTCCTCCTGTAGTCCACAACCCAGCTGCTCTGTTTTTGCGACATTGAAGAAGAGGTTGTTTTCTTGACCCCACTGTGTCAGGGTGATGACTTCTTCTCTGTAGGCTGCCTCATTATTATTTGAGATAAGGCCAATCAATGTAGTATCATCAGCAAACTTAATTAGCAGATTGGAGCTGTGGGTGGCGACATAGTCATGGGTATACAGAGAGTAAAGAAGAGGGTTTAGGACACAGCCTGAGAGGCTCTTGTGTTGAGATTCAGAGGGGCAGAGGTGAGGGAGCCCACACTTAACACCTGCCGGTGTTCTGACAGTAAGTCCATCATCCAGCTGCACAAGGCAGGGTGAAGGCCGAGGTCTCTGAGCTTCCAGTTAAGCCTGGATGGAATTAAGGTGTTGAATACTGAACTGTAGTCCAAGAGCAGGATTCCCAGATAAATTAAGAAAAGGAAAGGATGGGTAAAACATGGGTGTCCTTATGCACCAAATACTGAAATTAAAAGATAAAGAGAATGCTGGTAAAACTCAACAGGCCAGGAAGCATCTGTGGAAAGATAAAGTGCTGCTGTTTCAGGCACAGGAAAAATCTGATGAAATGTCCTGCACTTACTTGAGAGATGTAGCAATTCACTAGTAACTTATCTTCCACTTTTTGCTGATGTCAATGAAAAAGGTGCACTATCCTGATTAGCTTGGGTTTTAAAATTTAGATGTAACAAAACTGGATTTCTCACTTTCCTGGTGTGCTGATTATACCTACTGCACTAATTCTCAATCAGATCCCCCAAAATAAATCATGACATTTCCATTAATAAATCAAGAAGCAGCAGAGCTTAAGATTACACCGTAAAATGAGTCTCACACACTTCTCAAAAGGACCAGACTCAATCAGATACCACTTCCCAAAACTTGGTGCAAACTATCTGAGAAGGGCATCTATCATTAAAGGACACACTCCATGGTAGCCAAGCCTCATTAGCCCAAACTAGGCCAGCTGTAAAGCAAAGAAAGGCCATGAAGGAAAGGGAAATTAACGTGTTAACAGTAAGACATTAAAAGTGACAGAGTAGAAGGTAGAAATCTGTCTGAGGCTACAGTGGGACACATGAGTAGATCAGCTGGAAAGTTGGGCAAAGTAGTGGCAGATGGAATTTAATCCGAACAAGTTTTAGATTATGCACTTTAGGAAGGCAAGTTCTGGTAGAGTAAATAGTAGGAACGTTAGAATCATTGACGTGCAAATAAAGGGGCTTAGTGTGCACAGTATCATGGTGACATCGACAAGGTGACTGAAAGAATTCATTTCTATGCTGTACATTTCTTTGATTCTATTATAAATGCCAGGTTTGTAGAGAACTGCCAGGCAGATTTTAGGTAAAATGCGGCAGGAGGCGCTCCAAATATCTCTACTCCGAATGAGAATTCCACAAATAAATTTCACATCCTCACAGATACATCAGACTGAATTATTCCCCACAAGAAAATGCTGTACTAAGCTAATTCAGTGAATTGAACAGGGATTTATTCATTGATGTGCTATGATCAGTGCAGATGGTCCTGCAAAGAAGAATGTGAACAATCATTATGTATCATCTGGACGCTCTCTGAACTGATAATTATTGGAGGGTGATAAATATGAAGTATGCATTCTGATTCAGGAGGTGTCTATTGAAAATGACTCTCTCTTTAACAGGAATCCCGTTTTGCTCTACAGTCACTTACCCTTCTAAACTGTGGGGATATGAGATCTGCTTGTGGCGTTTCTCAGGTATCTCCTCTATCCTTTTTGTTTCTGCTGGTCTTTAGCTTGTGCCTCTTGGTGCTTCTGCTCTGTGTCTGCAAGTTGCTTGTGCTCTGGTAGCACGAGCTCCTATCCTTAGATTACTAACTTATGCAGCATTCAGCCCACATTGATGTCTCCGCAAATGATTGGCATATAGTGCAATGTGCCTCTGCTCTGATTCATGAACTAGAGCCACAGTTTGAATGATCAGAGACATTATTCACAGAGAACGTTGTACTTCATTGGCTCTTGCTATAGCAGTGCTCCTTCACTGTGAGTTGGAGTTAGCAGCCAAGATAGTAGAGGGTATTCCTTGTATCCAGCATCTGTTCCTCTAGAATCTAGAGCAATAGATCCTGGAGTAGAAGGACTACTCCCTATGGAAAATGTCTGACAGCTTTGTCTCATTCAGAATGAACATGTCACATTTGTTTCCCGGAAATATGACTTTAACCATGAGGAAAACCCTCTCATGATCCACAACCTATTGAATGCAGAGGATGTGGAAACCCTTCACACCCATCCCACTAGGATACTAACGAGGGCTTTTCTGGGCATGTGAGTGCAGTTAGTGGCTACCTGAATAAAATCCCATAAACTGCGATGTCACATCTTCCCTCACAGTCAGCAAATTCGCCTCGGTGCAAATACAATACATGGGTGACTTCTCTGAGTCAGTAGTCCATTGCAAATTACAAGAGAGGGTTGCTTGGAAGGGACTTATAGGTAAAAAAACTGAATGTCGAAGTGACCTTAAATTTCCAGGCTGAGTGCAGAGCATGGCCATATGCTTTCTCACAGCATCTCATATTCTTAAGATGACATCTTGAACTAGCTAAGCCTGGCAACACATTGTTCATCTATGTGATTCAGGTAGGAGCTAATACTTCTGAGTAGACTCCTCACAGATGATGTGATTTTCCATGTGATTTGAGGATCACAACTCTCCCATTCATTACCTCAAAAATGGGTTGCTGCCAGTAATGTCACCACCTAGGCACCCATTAAACAACTCTTTCATCAGTTCAATATTGGGATTAAAACAACACTCTTAGTTAACTTCAGCATACTTTTGGAATTTTGGGAAGATTTTGGGCTTTCTGCCAGGTGTAATAGTTGGTTGTGTCAGTCTTAGTAGAGAATCCTTTGAATAGCCATAACTGCAAAAGAGTCACATCATGTATTCCTGCCTGCAAGCTGCACGCGAAGGCTACAACTTATGGGAAAATGTGATGCATGACTTATGACTGAATTGATGATGCAATTGATGCAGAAGAAACATGAGGCCTACAAGAATGCATTACATTGAGTAGTGCCTGGGTCTGTTTACTGGTGATCATTATGTCAGGAATGTGTTTGCTGTGAAAGCTAAGGTGTATTATACAGAAAATAGGAACCTGTTGATCCAATTTTCAGGCTTTATTGCCTTCAACCACCACTTTTCTCTAAGCATTCTTCAAGTTCTATTTTTCACATGTGCCTTTATATGTACAGAATCAGATCAAGTACTTGACATAGCCCAATGACTGCATTGTCACTGATGCTTTTGTGATGGCTGCACTTGTGATATCACTACTTGTTGACAATTGAGATAACTGAATAGTGAACACATAGTGCTGAGAATGGTTCTACTCAGACGCAATTGGGGGTGGAGAACCATTCCAATACTTCAAGACAGCCCCTCTACTGATGTAAATAAATACTTCTTTTTAAAGAACTGGAGTGGTGACATGAATTTTACCATGTTGGAGATTTCAAGCAACAAACTTAATCTTACTATCTTGTTTAACTCTATCTTGGACTTGGATCTGCTGAGCCTGTAATTCAATATTCAGAGATATAAAGTGATTATCTGACTTTTATATACACTGACCAATTTTATTTTAAACTGAGTAGTCCATCTCATCACATTAGTCTCCTGCAGGCACATTAGATTAAAATTATCCCACATGGAATTTGGTTGTTAATGTACTGGCCAAATTTGTATTAGAATTATTTTCATTTATTTTGATTTATTTTTTCTCATTGTGATTCAATGTTTGGTCATTCCTTACACCTGACAAGAGAGCGAGTCGAACAGATTTTCATACATCTCCACATGAAACACAATGTCAAGAGAGTGAACAATCTAATCGTGTGGAAAGTCTCTCTCTCTCTCTCTCTCTCTCTCTCTCTCTCTCTTTCTCACACGAACACAATCAAAACCTATTAGATGCACCAAACATCAAATTGTATTATTGTGTTTAGTGAGTGAGAGGGGGAGAGGAAGAGAGATCAGGATCACAAATATATTTTAACTAGTAACCTGAATAACAATTGATGTATAGATTATTGGTTGGAACTCTCCTCCATGGAAGGCATGAGGAAGGTCTTGTTTATTAATTTTAGGGTATGGGGACCAGAAGCAAAAAGGTAAACTAGTGTGCAGAAGGGAACCCAAGGCTGTGAAAGCAAATTAAACCTTTTGATAATCAACAATATTGTTACTGTTGCATCATGTGACTAACAGGATGGTGTAAAACAGTAGAAATAAGAATTAGTGGAGATATAAAATGGGCTGGCAATTCTTTCTTTTAGGCTTTAGTGTCTTCTCCCTGCCACTTTTCTCTAAGCATTTTCAAATTTGGTTGTTCACATGTGCCTTTTGTATATACAGAATCAGATTCAATACTGGAACATGTCCAGAATATTTTAATAACTTGTCAATAATAAGTCTCTTGATAATCAATTGTTTTTAAAAGGCAAACACGTGGAAATCTGCAGATGCTGGAAATTCAAGCAACACATACAAAATGCTGGTGGAACGCAACAGTCAAGCAGCATCTATAACGAGAAGCGCTGTTGATGTTTTGGGCCAGGACCCTTCGTCCTGTGTGTGTTGAATCAATTGTTTCGTTACTATTACATCATGTGACTACAAGAAGGTGAAAACCAATAGAAATAAGAATTTGGGGAGGTATAAAATGAGCTGACAATTCATTCTTCTCATTTTAATCATCACACAAGATCAATCAAGTGCTAGTTTTTCAAAATGTTTTTTTTCTAAATTATGACAGAAACTACTGAAAAATATTTCACTTGAGCTTCCATGAACCTGCTGGACCTTCCTTTCAGAGTGCCAGAACTGCAGGTTTGCAAGGTGCTGTTGGAAGATTGCAATGTACTTTGTAAAACTTCTGGCCAAATTGTGTAAATGGTAGAGGTAGTGAATGTTTGTACATGGCTGCTGCTCATGTTATGAATGAGGAGCAACTCTGATGGGCAGAAGGGTACAGAACCACCAATGCCCCCCCCCCCCATTTTGGAGAATTGCATATCGCTACTATTCTGATGCTGTTATCAAGGGAGATGAGAGAAACACAGGATAACAGAAAAGGCAGTTGTTATTGACAACGCAGGGATACACAAAAGTGGAATGTCTCCTTCTAACAAAAGCAGACTGGAACCACTGATTACTGCTATTGTCTCTTGGAGAAGGAATTGTGTATTGAGTACTGTTCTATTCATTGAAACCCCTCAGGGGGCAACCAGAGTGGTCTGGTTGAGGGATTGCTTCATCCCAACCTAATTGACATCTGAGACCCCGTGAGTGGGGATAAAAGTGAGGTCTGGAGAACATCCCTCAGACGCACCAGGAGAAACGCTACAAGACCAGTGGGGGCTTGTGTGTGTGTTCACCCTTGCCTGGGTGATAAGTCCACCACGGAACGGTCTAGCTAAAGGATGCGGAGGGGTCATACGTGAATGGCCACAACAACAATGAATCGAAGGATCCAGATCGTAAAAGGAAAGTCCAAGTTAATAGCTGTTACTGCTTTCTCTCTCCCTCTCTCTCTCCAACAATTGCAACACAGTGATCAACAATGACTGCAGCCTCTATGAACTGAACTGAACTTTATATTTCCATCGGACAATTCATTATCCCCTAGACAACGATAGAGCTTATTTCTTATTGATGATTATTATACCCGCACTTTTAGGTTTAGTATTGATGACGTATATTATCTGTATATTTGCATTGATATTATTTTTGTGTATTTTTACTAATATATACTGTTAAAAATAGTATCATCAGACTTCAATGGCTACTCCTATCTTTGCTGGTAAGACACCCAGTTATGGGGTTCGTAACACTCAAAAACCAAGGAACATTGCAGTAAGAAAGCCTGGCACTTCCCTAGGTCCCCAGCGTAGGGTTCTGGTTTGGGAACGTGCAGCTCTCTTGGTGATTGTGTTGCTGATCCATCGGGCATTGCCATCCTAGGCTGTGCGGTTTGGTCAGACTGGATTCTCGGAAGGGACGGAGTAAGGGAAGTGGATACTCAGTCGAGTGCGTTCGCCACAGACAGATCAAAGATAGCTTACATCATGGGGTTGTGTGAGGGAATGCCTCAGCATAGGAAACCGCGATGTAGGATCACCAGGCAGAGACCTGCTCTGCGTGAGGAATGAGGAAGATTTTTGACTTACTCGCTGACCTTCTTTACATTCTCAGACAGGGCACGGAGATTGTCCATGACGTCTCCGAGCAGTTGATTGTGTAGGCCCAGTATGGTACCCTGGCTGGCGAGGGCATGTTGCAGGTGGTTCGTGTCCACTGGGTTCATTCTTGGCCAGTTTGTTCTGTTACACAGAGCGACTGGGGGCGAAACCAAGTGCTGGACACAGACTCAGAGACAGGGTTGAGCAGTTCTTGCTCAGTTCCGAACATTGAATAGATAGCCAGGAGGAATCTTGACACGGAGCTCTGATATAGAGTCTTGACACGGAGACGGGGTGTTCATGGAATAACCTGAAACTAGAGCTGAACTTAGAACTAATGGTCCTAAGTGATCGGGAAATGAAGTTGTCACATGGGAATAGACCAATGAACTAGCAACCAGTGGTTGTGACACCAGAGTTCCCATCCTGCAGTCTCTGATGGAAACCATGTGCGAACTAGCAGCAATTGGGAATCTAACAACTGGAATTAAGGCATAATCAAGGACATAGTAGCAAGATGGGGACAGCCAGACAGGACCATGACAACATTAGGCCCCTTCGTCTTCAGATAATAGACAATAGACAGTAGGTGCAGGAGTAGGCCATTTGGTCCTTCTAGCCAGCACCGCCATTCACTGTGATCATGGCTGATCATACACAATCAGTACTCCGTTCCAGCCCTCTCCCCATATCCCTTGACCCCGCTATCTAAAGAGCTCTATCTAACTCTCTCTTGAATGCATCCAGAGACTTGGCCTCCACTGCCTTCTGGGGCAGAGCATTCCACATATCCACCACTCTCTGGGTGAAAAAGTTTTTCCGCATCTCTGTTCTAAAAGGCCTACCCCTTATTCTTAAACTGTGGTCTCTAGTTCTGAACTCACCAATCAGCGGGAACATGCTTCCTGCCTCCAGTGTGTCCAATCCCTTAATAATCCTATATATTTCAATCAGATCCCCTCTCATCCTTCTAAATTCCAGTGTATACAAGCCCAGTCACTCCAATCTTTCAACATCTGACAGTCCCGCCATTCCGGGAATTAACCTTGTGAACCTAGGCTGCACTCCCTCAATAGCAAGAACGTCCTTCCTCAAATTTGGAGACCAAAACTGCACACAATACTCCAGGTGGGGTCTCACCAGGGCCCTGTACAGCTGCAGAAGGACCTCGTTACCCCTATACTCAATTCCTCTTCTTATAAAGGCCAGCATGCCATTAGCTTTCTTCACTGCCCGCTGTACCTGCATGCTTGCTTGCATTGACTGATGTACAAGAACACCTAGATCTCGTTGTACTTCCCCTTTTCCTAACTTGACTCCATTTTGATAGTTCAAGCAGGAGTAGGAAAAAAAAGGATGTTTTTGAAAGAAGATGAGAAGATTACTGTGGATGCAGTAGGAAGAATTCAACAGCACTGTACAAAGAGAGGAATAACAGACAGACATGGAAAAAGAATTGTTTTGTCCTCCAGTTCTACAATGACCATAAAGCACCTATTTACATTAATCATGCATCTCATCTACACACCCATCACTCCAGATTTTACTCTCCTTTTATTGTTTTTGTAGTGGTCAAATATCTCCCAATTCACATCTGTTAGGTGTGGTAAGAAGTAGGATTGCTTGGAGAAAACTCATTTGGTGACGCAGGCAGCATACATACTCCACACCTGCAGCATTTAGGATCAGGATTGAACTGGGTCTCCTGCACTGCAAGGCTGCAGTTCTAGTGGTGGAGGTCAGAGGCTGAGCACTGTGCAGTAAATAACTCACCCTCTGACATCTCAATGCTCAATTAGATTGTGCTTTGACATGCTCTAAACTTCTCAGCACTGGATTTGAAAAGTTTGACATTTACCAGATAATGCCCCTTAACCTGCTCTGCTTGAGGAAGATTTTTGAACATCCCATTCACAATAAGGATGCCCCTAAGCACCTACTGACTCTCTATCAGGGCTCACAAAGTGTAGCCGAATACTCCCTAGAGTTCCAGATACTAGCGGCCGACTCAGGATGGAATGATGAGGCACTCCAGGAAATGTTTCGACAAGGCCTCTGTGACAGAATAAAAGATGAATTGGCGGCGAGGGATGACACAAACAGCTCGGACTCTTTGGTCTTTCTAGCCACCAGGCTAGATAACCAACTCCGAGAATGTCAGAGAGAGAAAACTGGTCGCCCCCCTCCTTGGGTCACCCCATGGCCCGTTTTCCCATCTTCAACCAGCCCAAACTGCTCTCCCCCTTCAGCTGCCAGCATAACTCCCACTCCGACTGTTCCCAGACCACACTCCCTTCAGTCTCCCGAACCCGGATGCAGATCCACGCTACTGCGATCTGTCACCAACAGTCCCTGTCTCTATCTGCCTTGGTGGACTCCGGTGCCTTGGGAAATCTGTTGGATGAGGACTTAGCCTCCTGGGCCAGAATTTCTTGGAAACCATTAAGTACCTCTCTGGAAGCCCGGGTGCTGGATGGAAGACCTCTGATCTGGTTCACCCACTGTATGCCACCCCTGATTTAGATTCTGTCTAGAAACCATCAGGAGCAGGTACAATTTAACTAATCCATTCTCCTCAAGCCCCTAAAGTTCTGTGATACCCCTGGCTGAGCCACCATAATCCCCATATATCCTACTGGGAGGATAGCCAACTGGAGCCCGTTTTGTCACGCTACCTCTCTACAGTCGGCCCTATCCTCTGGGGAGGTCACCGTGACCTTGCCTGTTGTGGAACCACCCCCCACCCCACCACCCCGCTGACTTGTCCAGTGTTCCAGCGGAGTACCATGACCTGGGACAGGTATTCAGTAAACAAATGGCTTTTTCCCTGCCTCGACATTGACCATACTATTGTGCTATCAATCAGTTGGTTGTTTTACTTGACCCAGCCTGAGAGGGAAGCCATGGAGAACTGCATCAGTGAGTCTCACGCAGCGGGCATTATTCGGCCCTCATCCTCCCTGGTGGGTGCAAGGTTCTTCTTTCTGGGGAAAAAGGATGGGTCACTACATCCTGCATCGATTACCAAGGCCTTAACAACATTACTGTTAAAAACAACTACCAACTGCCCCTCATAAATTTGACGTTTGAACTGCTTCACAGAGCCAACTTCTCGAAGTTGGATCTATGAAGCGCCTACCATCTGGTCAGAATAAGGGAGGGGGACAAGTGGAAGATGGCATTTAATACCCCTCTAGGCTACTTTGAATACTTTGTCATGCCGTTTGGCCTCACCAACTGTTTTTCAAGCCTTGATTAACAATGTACTGAGAGACTTTATTAACCGCTTTGTGTTTGTCTTTCTGAATGACATCCTGATCTTCTCCAGCAGTTTCCAGAACCATATTCATCATGTCCATCAAGTCCTACAGAGGCTGAGGGAGGACAAATTATTCGTGAAGGCTGAGAAGTGTGAATTCCCCGTCCCCTCAGTCAGCTTCTTAGGCTACATTATCGTGGGCTGGCGAGCGAGAGCGGATCCTGAGAAGATCCTGGCAGTGGCGGAGTAGCCCAGACCCACGACCCGCAAGCAACTCCAGCGATTTCTGGGGTTAGCAAACTTCTATCGCCGGCTTATCAGCGATTACAGTTAGGTGGCGGCACTCCTTACCCGACTTACCTCACCTTCAACACCATTTCATTGGGACTCCGAGGCTGACTCAGCATTCGCTGAACTGAAGAGGCCTTTCACGTCCACTCCCATCCTGGTCCAACTAGATTCCTCCTGTCAATGCATTGTGGAGGTTGATGCCTCTGACTCTGTGGTGGGAATGGTCCTGTCCCAACATTCTAGACTGATCAGAAACTTCACCCCTGTGCCTTCTTTTTTCACTGGCTGTCTCTCGCTGAATGAAATTATGACGTGGGGAACCAGGAGCTACTGGTGGTCAAACTGGCATTGGAAGAATGGAGGCACTGACTGGAGGGGGCAGAACACCTGTTTATCGTCTGGACTGATCACAAGAACTTTGCATATATCTAAAACTCCAAATGCCTGAATTCCTGCCAGGCCTGTTGGGCATTATTTTTTGGTCAGTTCAGATTTTACACTCACCTATCATCTGGGGTCCAAGAACGAGAAACTTGACGCGTTCTCCCGTCAATACAGTTCTGAGGAAGATCTTTCCTGCCCAGAGACCATCCTTCTGCCATCCTGTGTAGTGGCTGCCTGGGAAATCAAAGCCATAGTACCCCAACAGGCTGAACCTGACCCCGGCAACAGACCTGCCTATCGCCTTTTTGTGCCCAATCTTGTTTGATCTCAGGTTCTCCAGTGGGGACACATGTCTCATTTCGCCTGCCATCCCGGGAGTGATCGGACACTGTCTCTTCTGAAAAGACACTTTTGGTGGCCTTCCATGGATGCTGATACCCGTTCCTTTGTCTCTGCATGTTAACATAGAACATAGAAAATAGAATAGGTTAGCACAGTACAGGCCCCTTCGGCCCACAATGTTTTGTCGACCCTTAAACCCTGCCTCTCATATAACCTCCCACCTTAAATTCCTCCATATATCTGTCTAGTAGTCTCTTAAATTTCTCTAGTGTACCTGCCTCCACCACTAACTCAGGCAGTGCATTCCACGTACCAACCACTCTCTGAGTGAAAATCCTGTTCAAATAATTTGGTCTCCAGGTTTGTCCAGATGATCCTGATGGAAGTCATGGATGAGGGAAGGGTCCAGGATGAAGGAGTGGGGAATCCAGGAAATTTCCTCTGGGCCATATCCTTCCCAGTTGACCAGGTACTGAAGGCCCCAGCCCCGATGGTGCACATTCAGTAGCCGCTGGACGGTGTACGCTGGGTGGTCGTCGATGATCCGGGCGGGTGCCTTCACGAATAATTTGTTCTCCCACAGCCTCTGTAGGAC
This sequence comes from Hypanus sabinus, assembly GCF_030144855.1. Lineage (NCBI taxonomy): Eukaryota > Metazoa > Chordata > Chondrichthyes > Myliobatiformes > Dasyatidae > Hypanus > Hypanus sabinus. Next base: position 135,783,303 of record NC_082709.1, on the reverse strand, counting down.
TTGATGGACATGATGAATGTGGTTCTGGAGACGGCTGGAGAAGATCAGGATGTCATTCAGATAGACAAACACAAAGCAGTTAATAAAGTCTTTCAGCACATCGTTAATCAAGGCTTGAAAAATGGTGGGGCCATTCGTGAGGCCAAACGGCATGTCCAAGTAATCAAAGTGGCCTAGAAGGGTATTAAAACGTGTTCTGTCTATGCCCATGGAAAAGCCTTCCCCCAGCCACCTGCTGGATTACTTCATCCCGTACCTTTCCCTGGTCGTCCTTGGTCTCACATAGCACTGGATTTTGTCACAGGATTACCCCCTTCACATGGGAACACACTGTACTCACCGTGTTGGCCCAATTTCCCAAGACTGTGCACTTTGTAGCCATCCCCAAACTCCCTTCTGTGCAGGAGACCACAGACCTTGTCGTCCGCCATGTCCTCTGCATTCACGGAATTCCTTCGGACATTATCTCCAACTGGGGCCCCCAATTCGTCTCACAAGTCTGGAGATCCTTTTGTCAAGCAGTGGGTGCCTCAGTTAGCCTGTCGTCTGGCTTTCATCCACAGAAGAACGGGCAAACGGAACAGATGAACCATGATTTGGAGGCGGCACTATGTTGCATAACAGCCAACAACACGTCTACCTGGAGCAACCACCTCACTGGGTAGAATATGGCCACAACTCTCTAGTCAGCACCGCCACCGGAAGATCTCCTTTTGAATGTTCTCTTGGTTACCAACCCTGCTGTTTCCCGCACAGCCGGAAGAGGATATTGTGGTGCCGTCTGCTCAGGCCCATATCCACCAGTGTCGCAAGGTCTGGGAAGACACGCACGGCCCTGCTCCGCTCAGCCGACCGCAACAAGAGGATTGCCAATCGCCATTGGACTCCTGCACCTGAGCATCGACCTGGGCAGAAGGAGTGGCTCTTACCTAAAGGTATTCCATTCAAGAACAAGCCCAAGAAGCTCACCCATCACTTCTTGGGACCTTTCGAGATTGAGAGTATTATCAGACCCATGGCGGTTCGACTCAAACTGCCTAAATCTGCCACATCCCTCCTACATTTCACGTTTCCCCGTTAAAACTAGCTTCTGGCAGCCCCTTATGCCCTCCACCCGCCCGGATCATCGACGTCCACCCAGTGTACATCGTCCAGCAGTTACTGGATGTGCGCCGTTGGGGCAGGGGCCTCCAGTACCTGGTCGACTGGGAAGGATACGGCCCAGAGGAACATTCCTGGATTCCTTGCTCCTTCATCCTGGATCCTTTCCTCATCAGTGTCTTCCATCGGGATCATCCAGACAAGCCTGGAGGCTACCGTTGATTGGGGGGGGGGGGGGAGGTTACTGTCATCGTTCCATCTGGCTGTTCCCCATCTCACTCCGATCTCCTTGATTATGCCTTAATTCCAGTCATTAGATTCCCAATTGCTGCTAGTTCACTTAATTACAGCACAACTGATTTCCATCAGAGACGGCAGGGTAAGAACTCTAGCTTCACAACTATGGGTCACCAGTTCGTTGGTTAATTCCCATGTGATAACTTTGTTTCCTGACCGCTTAGAACCGTTAGTTCTAAGTTCAGCTCTAGTTTCAAGTTATTCCATGAAGACCCTATCTCTGTGTCAAGACTTTATGTCAGAGCTCCATGTCAATATTCCTCCTGGCTATCTATTCCATGTTCACGACTGAGCAAGCACCTCTCAACCCTGTCTCTGAGTCTGTGTCCAGCACTTGGGTTCACTCCCAGTCGCTCCGTGTAACAAATGCAGGTTTATTAGAAGGAACTTTGATCTACCAAGCACAACAGCTTGGATTTAAGATGTAATGGAATAGCTAAGCATGATGGGCCCTTGTGTTACTGACATGGGTCTCCAGGGCCCTTGTGTTACTGACATGGGTCTCCAGGGCACTTGTACTTTAATGTGATTTTACACCATCTTCCATGTCTTGTTTCTTTTTGGCTGAGAACCATTTCTTCACCTTCCTCTTTTTTTCCCTTCTCATAGTTTCTGCTTCTGTTTTAAACCCTTTGTCAATTCTTCCACTTTGATGTATTTCAAAGTGGAATGCATACAAAAACACCCATACATGGAAACAACAAATTTATGCATTATCCATGGTCATTAACTGTCTCTGAATAACTACCTGCAGATGTTTTAAATCAAAGCCACCATACAAATAATAAAACATTTGTAGAATCATTGCAACATCATCAAGAAATCAACCAACAATTAATAATCATTTAAAATAATTGTGGTGAAGAGTCCTTTTTGATTTTGAATGCATGTTCAGGTTTCTTAAAAAAATACCTTGGCTGGAATATTTAACTTAATTTGCCAATATTTGCATCTGGTCTCCAATGCATGCTGCGTGACAATGAAATTTTCTGCTCTATATTCTGTGGCTGGAAGTTTTTCACACGTGCATTAACTGGCTCACTAGTGTGGCATGATAATTGGCTCATTCCAATTTATTGTGGCACCTTGTTTGCCTAGACTACTTACAACAGACATGTTCAGTGTGATGCACATGATTTAGACACTAGTTTGACACTCGAAGTGCTTGAGTAATGCTCAGAAAAGGGCACCAAGCATTTCAGTTGATGGCTGAGCCTTGAGGTCACGAAAGTGTTGATAAGGCTTTCATCTGTGTTCAGCTGAGGCAAGCAAGGAGAGCTGAGCTGTTGCTGTTATAGCAACGTGCAATTTTTGAGATAAATAGTCTCTTGTTATGTGTTGCTTCATATATCTTGCACGAGTAACAAGGATGTGGTGCCGTATAAACTGGATGTAAAAAAAATTGTGGCTGAAACTGCATTAGATAGCTTCCATTGCCCTGATGTTCAATTTAGAAGTTCTGATTTATCCACAAGCACACTTATCTCTGAAGCATTGAAATCATGATAATTAGCTCATTTCAATTTAGTGTGGAACCTTGTTTGCTTAGATCACCTAGAACATACTTGTTCAGTGCAATGAGTTCACATTCAGCAGTAGTTGCAAAGTATTACTTAGTGCCCTCATTACTTCCTAAATTGTATCTGCCATTTCAGCACTTCCAGAATTGATTTCATGCTTCCATCATCCTAACAAAACAATCCATTTCTTCTCAGCCTCGTCTATCCATCTCTGATCACAGCCATGTTTTGGAGCAGCTAAACGTCAGTAATTTCAGCAGCTGCTCATATAGGTTGTTGGGGCAGATCCTGTTAAAATTAAAGCACCATTCTACAAGATCCCTTGTAATTTCAATGAGGAACAATTACTACCTGCCAGCAGGCAGCACCACCACATGATGCATTAATCTTGGGGTTGTATCTTCTCAAAAGATCACCAAAATTCTCAGGTTCATTTAAATTTAATATTAAACCACTTATAGGTCAACCGTGCATTTATCCTAAAGGAGTAACAGGCTGACATTTGCTGCTCAGTGTTTGGCATATGTTTCTATGAACTGTTCAGTTCCATCCATTTCCATAATATGTCACTTTGGCTGTTATTTGACATAACAGTTTTAAAAATTGTAACATAAAAAAACTAATGTTGGTTCAGATGAAATTGAAACCTCTCCTTTCTGTTCTTCCTCATTCATTAATTTGTTTGATCTTAACCACTTCTCCTTCACCAATCCTTTTTGTATTAAATCATTCTTCAACCTCTTCCTCACTTTTGTTTCCTTGCCTCTCCAACTCTTTCATTAACCAATTCCATTCCTTCTTCATCTCTCATTAACTTTCCGTCATTGCACAACTTTCTCTCTATCTCAGCTACTTACTACCTCTCAACTAGTTCTTTCTCACTCATCTTTCTCTCCCTTCTAGCACCAATCCCTTCTCCCCTCCCTTTCTTTCTCCATTCAAAGAGCTATTGGTTTATTTTCTTCAGATCTCCACTGCCACTTCTCAACTCCAAAACTTCCTCAGTTTTTTTTTCTTTTCCTTCCTTCTGCTCCTTAATTTCTTCTGCATTACTCTTTTTTCCTTTTCTGTGTCTCACTTTTATATCTACATTTCCCTTATATTTTCTACCTTTCATGGTGTAATTCTTAACCCACCATACTCCCTATTCCCAATTTCCCCTCTCCTTACTGTTGATTTATTTCTTCATGTCAGGTTTTATCTTCTTCCCACTATTTCTTTCTGAACTCTACACTAGCCCTTAACCTGATCTTTTAATTGGACATGTTGGAGATTTCTAGACTTGTTATTTATTTATTTATTGAGGTACAGCCCTTTGAGCTACACTGCTCATCAATTGCCCAGTTTAATCCTAGCCTAATTATGTGACAATTTACTATGTCCAATTAACCTACCAAATGGTCTGTCTTTGAACAGTGGGAGGAAACCAGAGCACCCAGAGGAAACCCACGCAGTTACAGGGAGAACATACAAACTCACTACAGGCAGCATCCTTGTCCGCCAAATCCCCTTCTGTGTCAAACCATTCTTTTTAATTTTTTGTCTTCTTTTTGAAAGGCAATCAAAAATAATATGAGGAGCTTGTGATTGTGTTCCAGGTCTGAACCAAATCACCACTGTCATGCTCCACGAAGGCAGCCTTTAGTTGCACCTCTCCTCTCCTACACACTGCAATCAGCTTGCACTCTACAAACCACCTTGTTCATTTGTGTGTCTTCACTGTCCTGAAGTCACCAAGTAAAAATGTGTTTTTGTAAATCTTAAGTGTCTTTCATTTGTTTTGAGTTTCTGTTCAGCTCTTTGGGTATTAAAGTATCACTGTTGTAGTGCTACCAGATGAATTTTCTGAGCTAGTATGATGGCTTATTCTTGATGTATCTTGGTGAAATGAAACCCTGTGTGCCATAGCAGCCCTGACCCAGAAAGAACTAGAGCAAAGGTAGGATCTATCAGATCCAACCATTTTATTTTCTCTACCAATGTAAAAGGATCCTAGCCCAGAATATTGTTGTGCCATTATTAATGATGGTTACCTATGTCAGAAGCAGAGCTCACACTTATGTTGGAGTATGACTTCTCTTCCCCATAATCTCTTTGTTCTGTCCATATCTTTGAAGGTCCCTAATTTGAAATTCTTCAAAATCTTATACCTTTCATTAACCTGTGGGAAGTTTATCTATCATCTAACTGAGGGTATACTAAGTGCACTTTCAGGATTAAACATTTTGCTTTCAGTTAACCTGCTCTGATTGCAGAGCAGAGCTATATAAATAGCGATAGGAATATCAAAATGCTGGATTTGTTCAGCACGGCAAACAACATCTATGTAAAGTGAAAGATGGGTTAATTTCAGTTTCAAGGCCGAGAAGAAATCAAATGGAGATTGGGATGGCTACTTTGTGGGCCACCTGCCTTCAGATTTCACTTCTTGTTACTTCCCACTCTGATCTCTCTTTCTGTCAGCCCCCATACTGTTAAAACAAATCTTAACACAAGTTTGAGGAAAGATACCTCATCTTTCAGTTGGACATGCTGCAGGTTTCTGTTCTTGTAGCAGTGCAGGAGGCACAGGTAACTTCAGGTCATTTGATTTCTCTGTTTGTCGCAGATCTGGCTAGCTCTGCTATTTTTCATTCATCTGTAATACTGCCTCCGTTTCTGTCTTCACATTAGCACATTGCCCATGGCTCTGTATTTCACAGCTTTTGTGTTCTTTTGCATTTTGACTCTCTAAGTACCCTCAGTAACCTTATAATTGCATCTACACCTTATTCCTATGGCAACTCTAGTCTTACCCTACCACAGATATTATCTCTATCCTGTCTTCACTCTCGACTACTTGAAACTTGTTTGTTTTCTGTCTTTTCCTGTTCTGACAAAGGTCACCAATTTGAAACATTTATTCTCCTTTTCCTTCCCAGTGCTGCGTGGCCTGCTGAGCTTTTCCAACAATTTTGTTCCTTTATATTTTTAATTGGTAGCATATTTGCTAACCTACATAAATACTATGTATTTTGAAAAACTAGCATGTTTAATATTTACTGTTGTGCTTCTGGTTTAAGATACTGCTGCTGAAGGCAGGCAACTACTTACTGGTGGTTAACAAAACAAGGAAAACAAAAAAATAATTTATTAGTAATGATTTTCCTACAAAAAAATTATGGTTAATGATACTACTGAGTTGAAGGTTGAAAGGGTAAAAGGAGAAGTCAGGGTAAGGTCAGGATATGTTTGAGGTGAAATGGAGGCGAGGCTGAGACATATTGGAAATGAAGTTGAAGCGAGTAGATTGGAGTAAAATTGAAGTAGATGAGAGGAAGGTTCGAGGCCTGTCCAGTCCACCTAAACCGAAAGTGGAGATTGATCAACCTAAACGCCAGGCTGATTTGGAAGGGTCGGGCGTGGGCTAAAACATGGTGGCAGCGTCCAGGCTCAGAGTGTATTGATGCATCAGAGCCCAGGTTTGAGAATGAGGAATGGCCCAATGTTTGGATGATTTAAGTGCTGGGCCAGATGGATTGAAAAGGCAGGGTATCGGGACTGGTGGCATGGGTGGGGCCAGTTCTGCTTGCTGCTCCGCAACATTTTCCTTCCTCTGTACTGCCCTGAGGCTGAGTCTATGGGTGGCTTTAACAGCTCCGGGTTTCCTGCCTTTGGGCTCGGTGACGTGCTGGATTAAGGCTGAGGCTGTGGCCTGCGCCGGCTGCTCCGGACTTCATGTGAGAGGAATCACTTTCATTCTAAATGCTATTTGCTTACTTCTATTGCGTGCACAATTAGTTTTGTTTCTCTCTGCACATTGGGTGCTGATCGGTATTTTTTATGCATTCTTTTGGGTTTCATTGTTTTGTGGCTGCCTGTAAGGAGACAAATCCCTCAGTTGTGTAAAGTATAGTTACTTTGATAAAAATATCTTTTGAACTTTATTGCATTGGAGTGCCAAGCTATTAGTACCTGGCATATTGATGATTTCTCTGTAATCTGGAGGTTAATTTATTAAGTATATATATGAAACCTTTTCTTTCCATATAGTCCAATAAATTATTATGTTTGTTACTGCATTGACCAAAATTATTCTGCTCTACTGCCTGAGGTTGTGCTTTTATAATGAATAAGAGAATATCAGCTCCAGAAAATATGACTAAAGGTGACAGTAACAGTAGCGATGATAATAGATAAATAGGTTTCCTTGTTTTTCAAACAAAGCTCCATAATTCATCGTTTTCTTAGTCTAACAGAGAGAGACAACTCTTCATTTATAGGCACAGAGAGAGAGAGAGGGAGAGAGGGAGAAAGACATTAATCCACATGTGATGACCATATAGTGGAAATAAGAAAAACACGTACATGACTTATTAATTTCCAGTTCTGCATTCTGTAGACATACGATCTAAATATTTAGACCCTAATTATCTCAAACGCATTAGAAAATATAGCATGGGTGTTGATAAGACCTTTACCTTCCAAAATTACTAATGTTTCTACTGCCTCTAAGTTTAAATGACAACTTGTAATAACACCTCTCCTCTGGACTATAATAGGAACATAAAGTCAGAAGAATTAGGAACAGGGGTGAGTAATAAATTTTGCTCAGAACTCAAATTGACCATGCAGTTAAATCAGTCGATCTAATACATTGATTCCAATTCCTGCTCCATCCCAAACCTTATGATTTCCTTAATTTCATGTAATCTATAAAGTCTCAATTCAAAAAAAGGCATTTTCAGAAAAAAAATAAATGTAATACTGAATTCAGAATTCTCTGGATTCTGGAACAGCAGACTGAAAGGCAGTAGATTTAACACTGCTATATAGGTAAGATGTTGGAAAAAGAGGGAACTACATTTGTTGTAGAAATGTAATCAAAACAATCATAAAAGGGGCAGTAAAAAGGTACATTGAAAATCACAATGTCTGTAAAGACAGCCAGTATTTTTATATAGAACTATTGGTACAGAGCTCTATGCTCCATCAGTTCAGGTGCCTTGCCATTCAGTGTGGACGATCATGTCTCTCCATCCATCACGGTCCCTGACCCTCCAAATTGTAGTTGTTGCCTCCACTGTTTCTAACCATGATGCTAATCCATCTATCATTCTCATTCTCTCTCTGCCTCTGCTTCTTTTTCCTTCCAGTTGTAACTAAATGTTCTAATGTCTCTCTTCGCATGCTGTGTCCAAAGAATTTTGATTGCTGTTTTCTGATTTTTTTAAGTAATGTACGTTTCATTTTTGTTCTCTGTAGACCTTCTTCATTGCTTATCCTGTCCGTATATGATATGCAGAGCATTCTTCTGAGAAACCACAACTCTGCTGCATTGATTCTTTTTTTACCATTGTATTTGTGATGGTCCATCACTCGCAGCCATACGTCAATATAGGAAGAATGTAGTAGCTGTGAGATCTAAGGCAGATGCCAATTGCTATTTTCTTGTTCGTTAGGATGTTTCCCATTTTTGGAAATGCTGTTCTTGCCATTGCTCCATAGTGTACCATATTACCATATATACCAGATTACCATCCCTGCAAGGAAGTTTGAAATTCCTGGAATACATACATATAACTCCTGAACGTTCAAAGTTCAAAGTGAGTCGATTATGGAAGTACATGTATGTCGCCATATATTACCTTCCGTTTCATTTTCTTGCAGGCATTCACAGCAGAACAAAGAAATACAGTAGAATCAATGAAAAAACTATTGACAAAGACTGATGAACAACCCATGTGCCAAAGAAGACCAACTATGCAAATGTAAAGAACTCCAAAATAATAAATAAATCAGTCAATAAATAAATAAATAAACTAACAAACAAATAATTAAATAATACTGAGCAAGTGAGTGGTGGAGTCGTAAATGTGGCTCCATAGGTTGTGTCAGCAATCAGATCAGTGCAGAGGTGAATGAAGTTATCCATGCTGGTTCAGGAGGCTGAAGGTTGAAGTGTAATATCTGTTCCTAAACCTGGTGGTGTGGGTCCTAAAGCTCCTGTAACTCTTTCCTGATGGCAACAGTGAGAAGAGAGCATGGTCTGGATGGTGGGGATTCCTGATAATGGATGCCAGTAGATGCTCAATGATGAGGAGTGCTTTTCCTGTGAAGGACCCCGCGGGCTGTGTCCATCACTTTTCACAAGGCAAACCGTTACACAGCAGATCAACATTATCAAGACCATTGTGTCCCCAAAAGATGGAATCTGTCTAGATCATTGCAATTGTCTGCAATTTCCTAGCACTTAATTTAATAAATTTCTCCACGAACCTTTGTTGAGTTAGGCTTGACATAAGTTCAGTGACTCCATTCATTGCAATTGAGAACAGCAGCTGTGAGCAAGAGAGATAAATTATAGCCTATTTACAATTTTCATGTGATTGTGTTAACTTCAATATGTTTGTTTATTTTTACAGGGTTTTCTGGTGCTTTAATGTTATTCATTTTCCTGTTAGGTCAGAGCCAGGATACTTTGGGGAGTTCATACAGTGAACTCACTCAAAGTGAGTAGTAGGTGAAAGCTGATCTATTACACAGTCCTCAAAGTCAATAAGATTGATGTGCAGGGAGAACTACCCTGGTTCTATGAAGAAAAAAAATCAGCTTGAACAAATAAAGTAGAGCTTTCTTGAGGGTGGACCTAATCAGATACTATAGTTAAATGAAAGCTAGCTAGAGTAATATACCAAGTATTTTCAAAATACATTTCTTAAAATATACAAAAAATTGTTGCATAAGCAAGGTCTGAGAGGGATTGGGATTGCCAAATGCTTATTGTTGGGACCAAAACCACAATCAGAATCACTTTTTTAAAATCATTATCATATGTCATGAAATCTGTTGCTTTGCAGCAGAAATAAAGTGCAAGGCATAAAAGTCACAATAATTTACAAAAATAAGTAAATAGAGTAAAAGACAAATACAAAGTAGAGTCAGGGATAAGTTGGGCTCAGTGAGTTGAAGTTTGTTTTAATGATAAGTGAAAGAGTGTCTGTTAAAGATTGCACAAAGTGTCTGCAAGGAAATAATAATATTCAGAAACCAAAATCAGAATTGCAGTAGCTGTGTATAGAATGTGGCTTTGTATGGAGCAGGTTAGAGGCTTGGAATCCTGTGGTGAGTTACCCTTCTCCAAACTCTCTGATCCCTGTCGATGAGCTACAAGGCTTAAGTCAGAAGCCCACCTGCCCAGATGAGTGCACATTTAACAATACTCAAGAAATTGATACTAAATTGTACTCAATACAGGAAATTGATAGGCAGTCTGTCCATAACCATTCGCACACTCCACCGCCAATGCACAGTAGCAGGAATTTGATCCATCTACAGGATGCAGTGCACCAATTCACCAGGACTCCTTAGATAACACCATCCAAACCCACAATCTCTACAAGCTAGAAGGGCAAGGGCAGCAAAAGCGTGGGAACAATATTACCCGGAATTGACCCTCCAAGTCACACGCAGTCCCGACCTGGTAATGTATTGCCATTTCTTCACCATCATTGGGTCAAAATCCTGGAACTCTCTCTCCAGAAGCATTGTGGACATACCCATCCCTCAGAACTGTAGAAGATCAAGAATGCAGTTCACCATTGCCTTGCTTTAGGTTGCATCTGAAAATTCCATTTAGTGGACGATTTCCCTCCATGCTGCTCTAACATATTGGGGAATCATGTACTCATCAGGTTACAGCAATGGTTTGTCTTTGCCTTCTGCTGGGTGAGTTTTAAGAGATCACCACCCCTTGCAGTGGATGACCAGGACATTTCCATGTCTTGTCGTGCTCTTAACGCTCCACCAACGCCTGCTGGCCTGCTTTCTTGACCATTGGACCATTAATTGGTCTCCTCCGGTCCATTTGCCAGGGCCAGACTTCACTCGCTGGGATAGGCAAATCCACTACCTCACCGAGGGTCAAATACTCGTTGGCTATCCTCACCTGGTTTGGCCTGTCTGCTGAGATGGTTTACAGGGGTGTGGCCACTGCACGTGTTACAGGTACTTGGAGTCACAGGTGAGAGCTGAGTGCCAGGTAGGGACCAAAGGTGGATGAGCTACCTTGAAAAAGGGCCCAACAAGCCACCCACCAGAGGTGCTACCCCTCCTAGACACCCCATTCACTTCAGGTTCACCATCACCTTTTCAAAAACATTTATGGATGGGTAATTAAGTGCCGCCTCAGCCTGAAAAGCCCTCACACCTTAAATAAATATGTACGTAGACTATCACTTATGTTCAAAATCTTATTCTCTTTTATTTCCTCCACGATAATGACCAATGTCAAACTTTTAAGTGCAGTTATTTTTGATGCATTCTTCTTTAAAAATCATTAAGAATATTAAATTCTATGTATGGAGACAGAACAGCAAATTCCAATCAGTGGCCACTTTTTAAGAACAACTGTATACCAACTCATTAATGCAAAGATCCAATCAGCCAATCATGTGGCAGCAGCTCAATACAGATGTGGTCAAGAGGTTCAGTTCAGAAGAAACATCAGAATGAGGAAGAGGTGTGATTTAAGTCACTTTGACCATGGGATGATTGTTGGTGCCAGACAGGGTGGTTAGAGTATCTCAGGAATAGCTGATCTCTGGGGATTTTCAGACAACAGACTCCAGAGTTTACAGAGAATTGTGCAAAAAACAACACACTTCCAGTGAATAGCAGTTCTGTGGGAGAAACTGACAGCAGCTATATTTCATTTGGAGTTTGAGGAGGCTTGTTATGTCACCAAAGACACTTCAAATGTACCATGGAGAGCATTCTAACTGGTTGCATCATTGTCTGGTACAGCGGGGCCTCTGCACAGGATCGGAAAAAAGCTGCGGAAAATTGTGAACTCAGCCAGCTCCATCATGGGCACCACCCATTCCAGCATAGGAGACATCTCCAGAAGGCGATGAAAGGCCTTCAGTCATTGAGGACCACAGTCACCAAGGATATGCCAGCTTCTCATTGCTACCATCCAGAAGGAGCAACAGGAGCCTGAAAACACGCATTCAACATTTTAGGAACAGCTTCTGCCCCTTTGCCAACAGATTTTTAAATGGACAATGAACTGTACCTGACTATTTATTTCCTTTGTGCCCTCTTATTGACTAATTATTTAATTTAACTTTTAATATAATTTCCTTGTAATTTATGTATTTTTATTATTATTATGCATTGTATTGTGCTGATGCTGTAAAACAACAAATTTCAAGAGATTTGCCAATGCTATTTATCCTGATCCCGACTCTTGTTAATGAATGAGGTTAGAGGAAAATGGCCAGACAGCTTCAAGCTGACAGGAAGGTGAAAGTAACTTAAATAAGCACATATTACAACAGTGGTGTGTACAACATGCTGAACCTTGAAGTGGATGGGCTAGAACTGCAGAGAACACACAGAGATACTGCACAAACGTATACTCAGTGACCACTTCAGGTGCAGCTGGTACCTAATAAAGTGGCCGCATGGTGTATGTGTTGCACACAAAAGAAAATCATTTTTACAAATTGTTATAAAATTATCTTTTTGTTGTAGGCCAGCCAACAGGTAATGTAACTTAAACTATTCTGTTGCTATGATGTAACAACCTTACACCTTGCCTCGCCACACAGAAACTTAATTTTTTTTGAATTATGGGATATGCTTCATGAACATAATTATGGATTCCATCAGCTTGCTCTCAGGCAATTTATTGTTGTGATAATGTTACAGATGGCAAGTGCAAGCAGATGTGTAATCCCCAGAATGCTATGTATGAATGAAACAAAAATTTTCTTGACCCTGTTTCTGCCAGTATTCACTAAGTGGATGTAGATAAAACTGCAGGGGGGTTTTAAGTTGAGCATTATGAAGGTGTAGATTGGGTCTGCAAAACTGAAGAATTTTAAGGGTAGAGATTTAACTTCTTGGTGATAAAGAGTATGCTGCATTTTGTCTGAATTGTAAATGCTTATGAAAAATATTTCAAGCATATTTTTGTATTTCAGTCAAAACTCTTAATATGTTTATTGAATGAACATATTTATATGTTTATGAGGGAGATGTTGCTGATTTGCTAAAGTACTGCACAATAATTACTTTGGTTCTTAAAGCCATTTATGTTAAGCACATAGAGAGCTAGCCTAGGTAGCAGTTGCAGAGGCTGATGCTGCTTGTTAAAAAATCTGCAGCAGTCATAAACCCAAGATGTTCTGTAGAAGCTGGATATCTAGATTAAAATACACAGAATGCTGGAGGAACTCAGCCGGTCAGCAGCATCTATTTAAAATGAAGCAAAAAATGGGGCTGGGACCCTTCACACAGCAATCCCAACTGCAAAGCCCATTTGTGCCTTGAGAGGTTGGGGTTGGGGATGGTGGGATGAATACTGGTTGGGTTCTCACTTGTGACTGGATTTGCAAATGTGAAAGGGTTTGTACATTTTCACATCAAAAGCTGGTGGGAATTTGCTGTGCCGTGCAATTTGGCTAAAAAGGCACACCACAACATGGTGGAAAATGAGCTTCATGCTTTTTGATACTACACTGAATACCTTGAAGGAGCAGGTAGGGAATAAGAATGATGGAGTTCTCTGCATGAAGTCAGGTACTCTGTCTGAAGGCAGTGAGAGGAGATAGCTGAAACAATGAGGTTGAAAATGAGCAACCAGAATGCAGAGGGTTCAATGACCTTGCCGATGAATTCCCTTTGAAATGATGTTTTCCAATAATATTGTGTCCAACTAAAATTATTCATGGACTCATAATGCACCCCAACACTCTCTACACTACATTGGCAACTGCATTGGTGCTGCTTCCTGCTCCCATGCTGATCTTATTAATTTCATCAACTTTGCCACCAGCTTCCACGCTGCCCTCAAATTTACTTAGTATATATCTTAGCTTTTCTCCCCTTGCTTGATTTCTCCATCTCCATCTCTAGAGACAGGCTATCCACTGATATAATTTATAAACCTACTGAATCTCACAGTCATCTTGACTATACTTCTTACCACCCTATCACTTGTAAAAATACTATTTCCTTTTCTCAGTTTCTCTTTCTCTACTACCTCTGTTCGTAGGATGTGTCTTATCATTCCAGAAAATCCAAGATGTCCTCCTTCTTTAAAGAATGGGGATTCCCTTGATGTAGCCATCATCCGCATCTTTTCCATTTCTTGCCCATCTGCCATCATCCCATTATCCTGCCAACATTACAGGTGTAGGGATCTTTCCACTCCCCGAGCTCTCATATTCAGCACATCATTTTCCATAACTTTCTCCACCCATAATGGAATCCTAAGATCAAGAACATTTCCTCCCCCCATCCCACTCTCTGCTTTCTGCAGAAATTGCTCCCTACGTGACTGCACTGTCCACTCATCACTCCCCACCCTGCTACCTCTGCACCTACACTTCCTCTTTCACAAACATTTTGGGTCCCAAAGAGTCTCTCCAGGTGAAGTGGCACCATCTGCAACTCTGCTGCATCCATATGCTCTTGGTGCAGCCTTCTCAATATCGCTAAGACTGGACATGGATCGGCTGACCACTTCATTGAACAGCTTCACTATATGTGCCACTAAAGGTGGGATTTCCCAGTGGCAACTCATTTCAATTTGATGTTCCATTCCCATTACAGCATGTTGCTCTATGTAGCATCCTCTAAAGTCATCGAGTCTGCAGAATAGAAACAGGACCTTCAGCCCTGCACAGAACCATTAATACGCCTAGTCCCATTGATCTGCACCTGAACCATAGTCCTCCATACCCTTCCCATCCATATATTTAACCAAATTTCATTTTAGTGTTGAAATTAATCCCGCATCCAACATTTGTGCTGGGATTTCATTCCATACTCTCACCACCCCCTGAGCGAATAAGTTCCCTTTCATGTTCCTCTTAACCACTTCACGACTAACCAAAGACATCTAGTTGCAATGTCACCGAACTTCGGTAGAAAAAGTCTGCTTGAATTTACCTTTATCAAATCTCCCTTTAACCTTTTATGTTCAAGTGAATAAAGTCCTGAACTATTCAATCTTTCCTTCTAACTCAAATCCTTAAATCTTGGCAGCATCCTTGTAAAATTTTTCTGCATTATTTCTATCTTATGTAACTTTTAAGGAATTATGGATCTGTAGTCCCAGACCCTCAGTTCTATTGCATTCCTCAATGGACCTACTGCTCACTGTATAAGACCTCCCTAGCTTGGACCTTCAAAAGTGCAAAACTTCATACTTGTCTGCATTAAATTTCATCTGCCACTTTTCAGCCCATTTTTCCAGCTGGTCCAGATTCCATTACAAGCTTTGCTAGTCTTCTTTGCTGTCAACTACAAACCAAATAATGGTGTATTCCGCAAATTTGCTGATCCATTTTTCCACATTATCATCCTGATCATTGATCTAGATGACAAACAACAACAGAGCTAGCCCTGATCCCTGCAGCAGGCCATAATCACATACCTTCAGTCAAAAAGGCCACCATCTACAACCACTGACTGAACCTTTCTGACCAACTTCCCAGGCAGGACCTTGTCAAAAGCCTTGCTAAAGTCCATGTAGAATACATCCACTGCCTTGTCTTCATTACCTTTCCTGGGAACTGCCTCAGAAATTCTGAAAGATTGTTTAGACATGACTCAGCATGCAGAAAGCCATGTTGACTATCCCTAATCCTTGTCTGTCCAAATACTTATATATCCAGTCCCTTAGAAAAACCACCAATAATGTTTCCTCTACTGATGTCAGGCTCACAAGCCTATAATTTCATGGTTTATTCCTAAAACCTTTTTAAAGTAGTGGAACTAATTTAGCTATCCCCCAGTCCTCTGGCACCTTACCTGTGGCTAAAGATGTCTTAAATATACCAGGTAGGACCCCTGAAATTTCCACACTAGCATCCCACTATTACATGAACGTGATGGTGGACAAACCCAAGTGCAGAACATGGGCATGGAGGCAGAGTCAGGAGGCATTATTAACATAGCAAGCATGGATTTGGTATCCAGGAGCAATGCTTGACCTAGAGCTGATAATCCTAAGATCCTTGGAACAAGGTTACTCACTCCAGAGTCAACCAACAAACTGGCAGCTCCTTGTTCTGATCACAGGGTTTTTATACTGCATTTGCTGATGGATAGCAGGTGCTTGTAGTTAGTGGAACCTGGGAATGATTGGAACTAAACGAGGTGATTGATGCCCAATTCCTGAGATAAAGAGCCAGGTGGGAGATTGCCAGAAGGGACCATGACACCCACTGTGTCCAAGGGAGAACCTTTTCTGGTTTGGGGGGTTTATCCACCCTAATTTGCCTCAGGACAGCAAACACCTCCTCCTCTGTATCTGTATAAGGTTCATGAACTCACTGCTGCACTGCCTCAGATTTATAGGCTTTGTGTCCGTATCGCGAGAAAATACAGATGTATAAAAAAACCATCTGAGGTCTTCCCCCCATCTCTTTTGGCTCCACACATTGATTCGTTAAAACAACATTCATTAAAACTGTTGTCCTTGCTTTTATTTTTGACAGGAACATACAATTTCTGAACTCTCAAAATCTCACTTTTGAAGGCCTCCCACTTACCAAGTGCATCTTTGCCAGAAAACAATCTGTCCCAGTCCACACTTGAATTGGACTTTTAGAGTCTCAATTTGAGGACTTGACCTATTCACTTTCATAAATATCTTGAATTATGATTATGATCACTGGATTCAAAGGGGTTCCCAATAAGGGGTGCATGGACCTGTTGGTTAATGGTAGGGGCCCATGGCATAAAGAAGTTTCCAAGCCCCTGCCCTACACAAGGTTCTGTCACCTCCCCTCTCCCATCTCCTTATAGGAGATGTAGTATCACACTCTCCCTTATTGGGAAATCTCTGTAGTGATTAAAAAAACTTCCCTGAATGCATGTGACAAAATCTTTCAGCATCCTGCACTTTTACAGTATGGGAATCCCAGTCAATGTGTGATAAGTTAAAATCACCTACTATCATAACCTTAAGTTTCTTGCAGTAGTCTGTGACCTGTCTACAAATTAGCTTCTCTAAATACAGCAGATTGTTGGGCGGTCTATAATATAATCTCATTAACATGGTCATACCTTTCTTCTTCCTTAGTTCTAGCCATAAAGCCTCACTAGATGAGCACTCCAGTCTGTCCTGATTAAGTGCTGCCATGACAGTTTTTCTGAATATTAATGCCACCCCTCCCCCTTCATTTCCCCCTGCTCTATCACATCTAAAATAATTGAATCCCAGAATATTGAGCTGCCAGTCCTGCCCATTCTCCAACTAAGTCTCACTAATGGCTACAATATCATAATTCCACAGGATGATCCATGATCCATGCTCCAAGCTTATCAGCCTTTCTTACAATTCTCCTTGCATTGAAATATGTGCAGCTCAGAACATTAGACCCAATACATCCAACCTTTTGATTCATGATGTTGAATGAATCTTTCAACATCTTCTCCACAGCCAAAACATCTTTCAACATCCTTCTCCACAGCCACTCCTCTGTCTGTTCTCTTGTTCTGGTTTGCATCCCTCTGCAACTCTAGTTTAACCTCCTCCCCCCACCATGCAGAACTAGAAAACCTTCCCTCTAGGATATGTTCAGGTATAAATTCTCTGTTTTGTACAGATTGCACCATTCCTGGAAGAGAATCCATTGATCCAAAAATCTGAAGACTTCCCTCCTGCACCAAGTCCCTGGCCAAATGTTACACCTTATGATCTTCCTTAGTTCTGTCCTCACTAGAATGTGGCATAAGTAGCAATCCTGAGATCACATCCCAGGAGATCCAGTTTATCTTAGGACTTAACTCCCTGAACTCACTATGCAGAACCTCGTCACCCATCCTACCTATGTCATTTGTATTGACGTGGACCATGACCTCTGGCTGCTCACACTCCTACTTAAGAATGCTATTGACTTGATCCGAGTTGTCCCTGACCCTGACATCCAGAAGGCAACATAACATTTGGTAATCTCGTTCTCATCCACATATCTGTTGTTGAGGGGTCACAGGGGTATTCTACACTGGCTGCCTGTTCCCTTTCCTCCTCCTCATATCACCAAGTTACCTGGGTCCTTGCACCTTGGGTGTAACTACCTCCCTGTATGTCCTAACAACCCCTCAGCCTCTCAAATGATCTGGAGTTCATCAATTCCAGCTCCACCTCTTGAACATGGTCTGCTAGAAGCTGCAGTGGGATATACAGCTTGCAGAGTTAGTTGTTAGGGGAACTGTGGGTCAACCTCCCTTTACATATGTCATAAGAGAAGCATTCTGATATCCTGTCTGTCATCCCCTTATTGAAATATGCAATAAGAAAGAATAAATAATAAAAAAGCTTTCTATGGTCTTCATCTCTCCTCACTGAACCTTGATGAGCCAAAGTCTCAAAACCCATTGCAACATTGGTCCACTCACACAAAGGCCACTCCACTTAAACCTAACTTATTTTTATTGGTCCTTAAGAAATGCCTAATTATTCACAATGCAATGTCTTCTCGCAAACTGTGGAGCACAAAATGTGCTGACAGCCCCTCATTCACTTCTTTTAAACTCACCCTTCCTCTACACAACCCAATGACTCCTCAGATCTGTGGCACACAAAATAAGCTGACTGCCCTGCTTGCTTCTTTTGAACACCTTCTCCCTCTAAGCAGTCTGAAGTCTCACTGGGACAGTGGTGTGCAAAATGTTTGCTCTACTAGCATGGTGAGGCAGGTTAGAAAAGCAAAACCTCATATTCCATCTGTGTTTCCTGCAACCTGATGGCATGAATGTCGATTTCTGTAACTTCTGACAATGTCCCCCCTCCCATTTTCTCTCTTTATCCTTTCCTCATTCTGGCTCTACTCTTTCTCCTCCTTTTCTCCTCACTTGCCCTGCAGCTCCCAAGGCATCTCTCCTCCTTCCCTTTCTCCCATAGTCCTCTGTCCTCTTCCATCAGATTCCTTTTTGATCTTCTGCCCTTTATTTCTTACACCTATCACCTCACAACTTCTCATTTCATCCCATCCACCTTCTACCCGGTCTCGTTTCACCTGTCACCTGCAAGCTTGTATTCCTTCCCCTCCTCCCACCTTCCTATTCTGGCTTCTTCTGCCTTCCTTTCCAATCCACAACATGTATGTCTGAGGCAAATCATAAATACAAGAGATTCTGCAGATGCTGAAAATCCAGAGTAACACACTCAAAATTCAGAAGGAACTCAGCCAGTTAGGCAGCATCTATGAAGCGGAATAAACAGTCAATGTTTCCCTCCAAGACGCACCTTCAGGACTCATGAGCATTCCTGATGAAAGGTCTTGGCCCAACATGTTGACTGTTCATTCCTCTCCATAGATGATTCCAGATCTCTTGAGTTCACTCTGCATTTTTGTGTATCGCTTTGGATTTCCAATATCTGTGGAATAATGCATTTATTATTCACGGATTTGATGTTATCATCATTGAAACTGAAGTCAGACTAAATGATCACACCCTGTCCATCCAGAAATAGGTTGACTATGTGACCACCTCCCTTCCTTTCTCTTTTTCCTTCACTTTCATCTGACCTTTCTCTTCCTCTTTTGGTTTTTATCATTCCGCTCCCTCTAGTGTCCAGCTGCTTGCCATTTAACTGAACCTTAATGAATGGGATCTTGTGAAGTTTAGAATTGACAATAACAAAAATTGAGACTTTTTTAAGTTAAATAGTTCGTAGCAATTTCATAGCAATGCAGGGAGCAGATTCTCAAAGAATGCTAGTTGTCTGCTCTGCCACATCTTGTGAAGCAACATGGCTTTCATTCCAGATATTCCAGATACCCACATGCAGCTGAGTTGTGCAAGATATTGTTATATATCAGTTAATCGATGGAAAGCCTTTATTGTTTTGTGGTTTGTGTGGAGACTTAATCAATGGTATAGCAAACTACTGCACAATGATTGCATTATAATTGCTGCCAGGATACCATAGATTGATCAGTGTAACATTCATATTGTCACACTTCATGTGGATACTCACAGAGGGAGATCCCTTCTGGTAACAATGTCATCGTCATCTGATAAGCCAGCAGTCCGTCAACGCTATGTTCTTGCCCGCTGCATTTGGGCAAGAGAGAGGAATTTCAATTTTCATTTTTTCAATAGTGCATTGCATTTTGGGGTATGATCCATTCAGCTTCACCTTCAGCTTAGCTTGGGAAAGGGTGCACAACCTTAACAAACAGCGGCAAAATGGCCCTCATCTGGTTGGGAAGTAGTTGCAGCTGGGCTGTGTGTAATATTTATTTTTTTCTGCAAGGAGCTCTTTACTTAATCAGAAGTGTTTTCTGGATTTTTCTGGGCTAACTTGATCACGGGATAGTTTTCCTGAGTAAGGCATAGTTCTGCAGATCTTCTCCTTTTGTTTTCCATTGGTTCCAGCCCATCTCTTTCCTGTTTATTTTACCTGACATTTCTATACTGACTATGTTATATGATTACATTGCACTTCAATAGATTTAACAATTGCCCTCCTGTTCACACCTTCTTCCGCACAATAGTCCAGGTGCTGAGGGACAAGATGCTCCCTCGGCACAAAGATATCCATTCCTCCCTTCTCCCCCCTCCAGTTCAACATGTGGATGAACAACAAAGGCTACCACATTCTACATCTTCTCCTTGCCCTGCACCTACCAACCACAGACCAACTACTATCATCCCGATCTTCACCTCCCCAAGCCCTCACCTTCAACCAACTCCCCAGTCATTATGGACTCACCTTCACTACTGGGCAGGTGAGAAAGGCTCTGGGGCAACTCAGACATGGCAACACATTGGGACTAATAGTGTGAACCCCAGGGTTCAGAAGGAGTGTGCTGAGTAGCTGCGTGGATTTCTTGAGGCAATTTTCAATCTGAGCTTCAGCCTGTTCAGGGTCCTGACTGTGTGGGAAACATCATGGTGTATTCCCAGGAACCACGAAGGGCCTACCAAAAGTCTTGAATGACTACTGTCCAGTGGCCATGACTTTACACATCATGAAGATCCCAGAGAGGTTGGTCCTGGCTCATCTTCAACCCCTGGTTATATCAGTCTTCCATCTCCTGCAGTTTGCCCACCAGAAGCACATTGGGGTCAATGATGCTGTCATCTACCTGCTGAATGAGCCTATCCCATTTGGATAAGCAGGGCAGCTCTGTGAAGATCTTGGTTTTTGATTTCTCAAGTGCCATACAGCCCTCGTTGCTGGGGGAAAAGCTCCATTCAATGCAGCTTCCATTGTATCCTGGAAAATGGACTACCTGACTGGCAAACAACAGAGCTTCAGAGCTCTGTGTCAGACATGGCTATAAGCAGCACTGGGACCCCACAGGGGACTGTACTGGCTCCTTTCCTGTTTACCCTGTATACCTCAGATTCCAGATACAATACTGAGACATGCCACCTGCAGAAATTCTCTGATGACTAAGTAATAGTTGGTTGTAGAAAGAGAGGACATGATGATGAAAACAGGGCCCTGGTGGAGGACTTTGTCAAATGGTGCAAGCTGAATCATCAGCTCAATGTCAGGAAGACAAAGGAGATGGTGATGGACTTTAGGAAGACTAAGCCTGCACTGCTCGTTACTATTGACAGGGAGAGCGTGGATGTGGTGAGGACCTACAAGTACCTGGGGGTGCGCCTGGATGACAGACTTGAGTGGAGCACCAACACAGAGGCTGTGTACAAGAAGGGCCAGAGTTGCCTCTACTTCCTGAGGAGACTGAGGTCATTTGGAATATGCAGGCCTCTCCTTCACATGTTCTACCAGTCTGTTATTGCCAGTAAAATCTTCTATGTGGTGGTTTACTGGGGCAATAGCATCAATATGGGTGATATCTGCTGGGTCAAATGGATTAGAAAGGCTGGCTCTGATATAGGATTCAAACTGGACATACTGGAGACTGTGGTAAAAAAAAGGACCCTATAGAAAATCCTGGAAATTCTGGACATTTTTTCTCACTGTCTGCATGCCACCTTGGCTGAACAGAGGAGTACTTTTAGTAACAGACAAAGACAACTGCATTGCTCCAAAGCACGCTATATGAGATCATTCTTACCCTTGGCCATTAGGCTCTATAATAAATCAACCTGTAGCCGGGGAGGTGATGACCCCTTCCTGCTAGTATGTTTGAAGTAATTTATTGTTTTTATTCTTTCTTACTTCTTGTCTAATATTTGTCTATTTGTATATTTGTGCACTTGTAATGTTGCTGTAGCATTGTAATTTCCTTTGGGATCAATAAAGTATCTATCTACCTATCTATATATCTATCTATACGGCATATAATGTCAATTCTGGGAGGAATGATTATTGGAACACCGACATGTGAAAGCAATTGGCGTCAGCAAAATTCCTGAAGTTAACATCTACCACATCATTCCCTGTAGATTTTGCATACTCTAAACATATCTGAAAATACCGATTCTAATTTACTTGAACTACAAAGAAAGAAATCAGCAGTTAACTTCTGAATTGCATTGGTACAGTAGAACAGGATCCTAATGCTGAATGCCGGATTCTATATAAATAATTAATATATAGCTCTCACTGTCTTTCTGAGGTCTGTTTTGCTGTCATTCCACTAAATCCAGAAATCCACATAGTTATTTCTCAGTGTTTGTTCTTACAAAATACCAGGCAAGTTGGCCTGTTTACTCTTTACCAATTCTCAGGGCATAGTATTACCATCAGTCCTATCCCATTTTAGTTACCTGTAATTTAATCTCTCGGGCATACTCTTCCACTGCCTCCATTGTCCTCATTCTCCACTACCCATCTCTATACTGGCAATGATGGACAAGTATCAATTACCCGAACGACCAGTATGTCTTTGACCCTTACCTCGCATATTCACTCTAACTTCCGCACTTGAGAAAAACAATGTGATTATTGTGAGAACATGCAATCTCCACAAAGACAGCATGCAAGGTAAGGCATGAAACCGAGATTACTGAAGCTGTAAAGGAGTTGAACTTCTTCCTGAATCTTGGTACACTCATGTTGCCTTTGATGTTGTGATTTGTCTGCTTTCCATATTTCAAACAGGCAACAACATCATGTTCAATGATAAGCTTCCCAATAGCATCATAAAGCCACCTGCACTATAAATTTATGGCTAACATTAAATGCCAAATTGAAGGAAGGAAGATGTCAGTAGCAATACTAGATAATATTAAATTATTATAATATTATATGGAATATGAAACTGTATTTTTAATGTAATTGTACATATATCCCTTAATTTTCTGTGCTCTTATTCTATTTCTTCACTCAAGCAGAATGGAAAAATCTCCTGCTCAAATTTATTTCTAACAGAAAACAATTGAGTTCAGCAACTTGAACACATGGATAATGTAACTCTCTAAATTAATTATTCTGTGATGCATAAATGCATGTTTTGACAAATTATCCAATAAAGGTTTATCATTCCTTGACAACTTTTTCAAAATTGAGATATTAAATACATCAATATCTAGTTTGGATGTAAATGCTCATTTACTGAATTTACTGAATTATTTATGGAAAAGTTGGTTGGTGGCACCTGTCGGTCTCGAGAGACCATGAATCTGCACCTGGAGTTTCTTGGACGCAGGCCTAGGCAGGGTTGTATGGGAGACTGGCAGTTGCCCAAGCTGCAGGCTTTCCACTCTCCACGCCACCGATGTTGTCCAAGGGAACGGCACTAGGACCCATGCAGCTTGGCACCAGTGTCGTCGCAAAGCAATGTGCCTTGCTCAAGGACACAAACACGCTGCCTCAGCTGAGGCTCGAACCAGTGACCTTCAGGTTACTAGTCTGATGCCTTGCCCACTAAGCCACACGCCAACAAAAGTAATTTGCAGGATATAATGCTTATGTCTTACACATCGCATTATGTGCTATTTTGCTTTTTACTGAACATACAAACTGCATAAATTTTCATTTTAAGTTCTCACTAACTGAGCATTGCATCCTATTCTGCTCAATGAAATACAAGGTTTCATATGGTGGAGAAGCAGGAATTATTCTTTCAAAACAGCTTTAGTATTACAGCATATTTTTCTCTGCCTGTATTCCTTATGCACAGTTCCATCTTTTATATTTTACTTAAGGCTTAAAGAGAAAAAAACAATAAATTGATCCAGCAGTAACTAGAAATTGACTTAAAAGTCAGCTTTTTCACATATTAAACTTTAAAAATAATGAATACAGAAATTAGCATAATAAATTTTTGCTAAATGCAAATCACATTAAAGTTGAACAGCTCTTGGAAAGGGATGGTGTCAAGTCTTGGGGAACCGAGTTATAGAAAAAAAAATTGGACAGATTAAGAGTTTATTCTTTCAAGTACAGCAGACTAGAAGGCAATTCTATAGAGGTGTATAAAATCATGAGGGGCTTAGATCATGTGAATGTACTCAGACCTTTTTCCCTGGCACATGGAATAATAATTAGAGGTCATAGCTTTAATGAGTAGGTAAAGATATAAGAGGAAGTTGAGAGTCCACTCTTATTTTAGTATGTGGGAAAAGCTGCCAGAGCAAATTGTCACAGTAGGTTTACTAATAACTTTTAAGAGACTTGCACGGGTCCATGGATAGGAATGGTTTTGAAGGATATAGGCTAAGCACTATAATCGGTTAGATTTAGGGTGACATGACACTGGTCTCTTATTCATTATTGATACTCTTTACCTGATGTTATTGAATCTGACACTTCACTGCATGAATGTACATTTGTTACAAATTCATTCATTTTAATATGTACTTCAAGATCATTCATTTAATCTGAGAATCAGCTGTTCTGCCAATGTTGAGTAATGAAGGAACCACCATTGTCCATCTGCGTGTTGCTGCCATCCCTCTCAGGTGGTTCAGAACATTACCTACATTTCCTTCTGGAGAGGTTTTTGAATGTCTTTAACACTTTTTTTTAATGGTGGCTGGAACAATTTTTTCCAATATGGACACTAACACAAAAAAGTATTTATGAGGGAATCTTTCATTTGGTGCAATTTGCTTTCTTGAGTCATAACTCAATTTTAAAAGGCATGGCTCCACAAGAAAGCATTAGGCAGATCAATATGCGATACTTATATTCGTTCTGCAGTGGAATAGAATTACTAATATGCCGATGAGGAAAAACTTGATACTTAGATGAAGTGTCACATTATAAATAAAAATGAGCCCTTATCACACCGTGGTAGGTAAATATCATAGGACAACCCCATTTACAATTTTATACGACCTGCTGTTGAATGGATGTAATATCAGGGTGCTCAACAATCTACCTGTCTCAGTTCAGAATGTGCAATCATGACAGAATAGAATTGGAAGAAGCAAGCTACGGGCCTAAAAGTCCTCAGTATGGACAAATAGAGTTAGAAACACAGTAAAAATGAGTTATTTCTCAAATTATACTACTTTTTCCTCCAAAATATTGGATGAATTCTGTATCAGAAGCAAATGAGCTGCAGAATTGGGCTACTTGGTGTTGAATATTTTGCTTGAAAATCATGAACACATATTCTTAATGCACTTAACAAATTTAGTGGTATATCTGTTGCATGTGCATGTTTACAAAAGTGGGTAATTTGTATTATCGATCCTGTCACATCACTGATTTAATGCCAGCTGGTCCAAACTGAGCTACAGCAATTTAGCTAATGCTTAGCATTAATTAGGCATAGAAACCTTACATTAACAGCAGATGGAAGCCCCCAATCCAACTTATTGTATTTAAAGAATGAGATCATCATGCTCATGGGGAAAAAGTGTAGAATGTCACATATTCTGTCACATATTCAGTGACAGAGGTTGGGGGTCTAATCCGGGTTGCTGGAGCAGTGGGGCAGCAGCTCTGCTAGGGCAGGGAAATGAAGACTACATACAGTACAATGAAGCTCATACACAAAAATCAAGTGGTTTTATTTATTCACCACTGTGCTACCCAACTGAAAAATGAAAAGTCATCAACCTGAACTTCTCTCTGATCTCTGTCCTTTTCTCTTTTGCCTGACTTGCTCAGTAATTTTAACTATTTCCACCACCTTTACTATTCACAAAGCCCACCACCATCCTACAGCAGCAGCAATGTATACCATCTCCAAAATGTATTGCAGTTGCTCATCTAAGCCACTCCACATTCATGGGCTCTGAACCCTGTGATCTTCAGGAACACAGAAGCACTACCATCCACAGATTCACCTCCAAAATAGTTGCACCAGTTGATATGTAAGTATCAACTTTTCTTTTTACAGTGCTGAGTGTTATTCCTGAAACTTCTGCCCCAACAATACTCTTGGAGTACCTTCACCAAGAAGATTATATTTGTTCAAGCTGGTGGCTCACCACAACCTTTTTCAAGGCAATTAGGGATAGGCACTAACTGCTGACCTTCACAGTGATGTCCAGCCGAACAAATCAAACTACTTGGTTTTCTGTGTGTTTACCAGCAGACCAGAATATTGCTCATTTACCTGTTTCAGTGCAACTTTAATAGCCAATGAATAACTTCAACAAATAAACTTCCTAATGGACATATCACCAACGAGCCAGAGCATTTCTTTCTTCTACCACTAGGGAAAAGAGGCGTTGATTAAAGCAACGAGGGAGATTGAAGCATCAAAGTGAGTCATAGGGTGAGTGCTGGTGGCTTTCCTTTTGATCAGTTGCTTTGTACCGGAAAGGGGAGAACCTGACTCTGAGCCCAGATAATGTTGCCAAGGGTTTGGATGTGGACTTGGACTACAGACTTTTTTTGTTACTCTTATGGTTTATATATTCTGTGTTTTTCACCAGATCTTCTCATTTCTTTTGTCCAGAGAGGGGGATTTGAGGTTGATGTGCCTGATCCATTTTGCTCTTTTTTTTGGTGTGGGAGGAGAGATTTGAGGTCAATGTGCCAGGTCTGGTTTTTGAGGGTTTTTTTGCACAGACGGGGAGATTGGTGGAGTCAATGTTCATGAACAATTTGTTCATTTTTGTGCGGGAGGAGGGATTTGGGGGGGGTCAATGTGTCTGGTCTGTTTTTTGAGGGGTTTTTTTGCACAGACGGGGAGATTGGTGGGGTCAATGTTCATGAACCATTTTTCATTTTTGTGCGGAAGGAGGGATTTGGGGGGGTCAATGTGCCAGGTCTGTTTTTTGAGGGTTTTTTTGCACAGACGGGGAGATTGGTGGGGTCAACGTTCATGAACCATTTGTTCATTTTTGTGTGGGAGGAGGGATTTGGGGGGTCAATGTGTCAGATCTGTTTTACTTGGTTTTTGTGAAGGAGGGGGGATTTGGGGGTTGATAAGTCCTGTTTTTGTTCTATTTTTTTTGTGTGAAAGTGCTACATGGGGGATGATGACCGTGCTGCCTTTCTTTTCTTTCTTGGTTTCATGGCTTGAACCAGAAAGGACAATTTTACTCAGTTTTACTCACCCCAATCTTGAACTAATCAAACTACCTATGGACTCACTTTTAAGGATTCCTCAACTTGTGTTATTGATATTTATGGCTTATTTATTATGATTATAATTTTCTTTTTTTAATTGTTTCTCCATCTTTGTCATGTGTGGTTTTTAATTGATTCTACTGTGTTTCTTTGTATTTACTGTGAGTGCCTGCAAGAAAATAAATTTTAGCATAGCTTAAGGCAACATATCTGTACTTTGATAATAAATTTACTTTTAACTTTGGACTTTGAAAACTGCACCAGCTTGACATGGAAATATATAAGAATATTTCCCCCCTTTCTTGTCAGGTCAAACTCCTGAAACTTACCTGATGGCATCATGGGAGTACCTTTACTACAATCTCTTGAAGGGGACAAGATTACTCTGGAGATTAATAATGGATAAATATTCATTGCTGTCACTGCCATCCACATGCTAAAAGTAAATTTAAGGAGCAGTCCTATAGCGATTCTCTATTAGCTTCCTCCGATACCGATCATCTGAGCATCCACATGAAAACAATTCATGAAAGGAAAATCCAACCAAACAAAATTCAAAGATTCAAAGTACATTTATTATCAAAGGATATATAAATTATACAAGTTTGAGATTTGTCTGCTCACAGGCAGCCTCAAAGCAAGGAAGAAAGAACTCAATTTAATATCGTTGATCAGAGTACTGCGCAGACGCAACAGGAGTGTTCCTGCGCAGGTCCGAAAAAGAGCTTGAAAAAACAGTGTTTTTCAACGGAAGTAGTTGATTGCAGTACTACATAGATACAACATGAGCATTTCTTCACAGGTCCTACAAAGATTTTTGATGGGAAACCCAGTCTCTATAAAAAAGTGGTATCGCTGAGCGGAGCAGTCGGTGGCTGAGTAGTCTGAGGCAGAGTAGTAAGGTCATGGCTTGACAGGGCTTCAGCAAGAGCAGGCAGAGGCAGGATAAGTAGGTAAGTTCATTTCCTATTTAAATCCTGAGGGAATAGGGGTATGCTTACAGAGTCAATGTTCTGTTCTGGGTGTCAATCATGGGATTTCAAGGGACCCCCAACCTCCACGATGGCTGCATCTGTGCCAGGTGAATCAAAATGCTGCTCCTTAGAGACCATTTTGGGGAACTGGAGCTGCAGCTCAATGATCTTCGGCTTGTTAGGGAAAGTAACGTAGTGATAGACAAGAGCTACAGGGAGGTAGTCACCCAAAGGCTGCAGGAGACAGATAAATGGGTGACTGTCAGAACAGGGAAGGGGGAATGTCAGATAGTGGAGAGCACCCCTGTGGTCATCCCCCTCAACAATAAGTACTCCATTTTGAGTACTGTTTGGGGGGAGGGTGGGGATGGAATGAATTACTTGGTGGAAGCAACAGCGGCTGTGCCTCTGAAACTGACTCCGGCTCTGTGGCTCAGAAGGATAGGAAACTGAAGAGGATGGCAGCAGTAACACGGGACGCTCAAGTCAGGGGGACCGATAGGTGGTTCTGAGGCACAAAAAAGAAACTCAGATGGTAGTTTGCCTCACAGGTGCCGGGGTCAAAATGTTTCTCGATGCATCCATAATATTCTGGACAGGGAGGGTGTGCAGCCAGAAGTTGTGGTATATATTGATACCAATGACATAGGAAGAAAAAGGGAGGAGGTCCTGCAAAAAG
This sequence comes from Hypanus sabinus, assembly GCF_030144855.1. Taxonomy (NCBI): domain Eukaryota; kingdom Metazoa; phylum Chordata; class Chondrichthyes; order Myliobatiformes; family Dasyatidae; genus Hypanus; species Hypanus sabinus. Next base: position 135,754,326 of record NC_082709.1, on the reverse strand, counting down.
AATATAGGGAGTTAGGAAGGAAGCTGAGTAACAGGACATCAAAGGTAGTCATCTTGGGATCTTCGAGCCATGCACCTGTGAGGATAGGAATAGAATGAGGTGGCAGAAAAATGCTTGGCTGAAGACTTTGAGCAAGGGGTCGGGATTCAGATTTCTGGATAATTGATACTTCTTCTAGGGTGCTTGGGACATGTACAAAAGGGACAGGTTGCCCTTAAACCCGAGGGAGACCACTACAGTATTCTTGTGGACAGATTTACTAGAGCTGTTAGGAATGGTTTAATCTAATATGGGAGGGTGATGGGAACCAGGATGATAGACCTGAGGGTGAGCCAGCAGGTTTACAAGTAGATGATGGGTATAACATGAATATAAGGAACGACAAGCCAATGATTGGATACAAATGCAGACAGTGCAAAGAGTTAAATTGCATCACAGAGGCAAAATTCAGAAGTGGGAAGAATGCAGGACTGTAGGTGCTGTATTTAAATACTGATAACATATTGAGCTCATGGCGCAATTAGAGATTGATCGATATGATGTTGTCGGCATCACTGATTTGTGCCTGAAAGAAGGCCATAGTTGGGAGCTTAATATCAAGGGATATGCTTTGTATTGAATGGTGTAGTGGTAGTGTGGCTCAGTTGGTAAGAGATGGAATTACATATTTAGTAAGAGGTGACAGAGGGCCAGAGAGTATTGAATCTTGGTGGGTGAAGTTAAGAAATTGCAATGGTAAAAAAGCATTATGGGAATCATATATAGATCTCCAAATATTAGCCAAGATGTGGGGTTAATGTTGCAAAGGGAGCTGGAAGTGTTATGTAATAAGGATAATGACGCATTTGTAATGGGGGACTTCAACATGCAAAGGGATTGGGAAAACCAGGTTGGTGTTGGATGACAAGAGAAGAGATTTGTTAAATGCCGACAAGATGGCTTTTTAGAGCAGCTTGTGCTTGAGCCTGCTTGAGGAAAGGCTGTCTTCAATTTGGGTGTTGTGTAATAACCCAGATCTTATTAGGGCACTTAATGGAAAGGAACCCTTAGGAGACAGTGACCATAGTATGATTGAATTCATCCTGCAATTTAAGAGGGAGAAGCAAAACTCACATGTATCAGTATCGTAATGGATTAAAGGGAATTACAGAGGCATGAGAGCAGAACTTGCGCAGGTGGATTGCAGGAGGATGCTGGTGGGAATGACGGCAGAGCAGAGATGGCTGAAGTTTCTGGGAATAGTTCACAAGGCACAGTATAGATATGTCCCACAGAGAAAGAAGTCCTTAAACAGCAGGGGTAGACAACTGTGGCTGACAAAGGAAGTTAAGGACTGCATAAAAGCCAAGGAAAGGGCATGTAAGGTAGCAAAAGAGAGTGAAAAGTTGGATGATTGGAAAGTTTTTAAAATCCAACAAAAGCAATTAAAATAGCTATAACCATATAAGAACTACAGCATGGAAACAGGCCATCTCAGCTCTTCTAGTCCGTGCTGAACACTTACTCTCAACTAGTCCCACTGGCCCGCACTCAGCCCATAACCCTCCATTCCTTTCCTATCCATATACCTGTCCAATTTTACTTTAAATGACCAAACCTGCCTCTACCACTTCTACTGGAAGCTCGTTCCACCACTCTCTGAGTAAAGAAATTCCCCCTCATGTTACCATTAAACTTTTGCCCCCTAACTCTCAACCCATATCCTCTTGTTTGAATCTCCCCACCTCTCAATGGAAAAAGCCTATCCACGTCAACTCTATCTAACCCACTCATAATTTTAAATACCTCTATCAAGCCCCCCTCAACTTTCTAAGCTCCAAAGAATAAAGACCTAACTTGTTCAACCTTTCCCTGTAACTGAGGTGCTGAAATCCAGGTAACATTCTAGGAAATCTTCTCTGTACTCTCTCTATTCTATCTTTCCTATAATTCGGTGACCAGAACTGTACACAATACTCCAAATTTGGCCTTACCAATACATTGTACAATTTTAACATTACATCCCAACTCTGATACTCAATTCTCTGATTTATAAAGGCCAGCATACCAAAAGCATTCTTCACCACCCTATCCACATCAGATTCCACCTTCAGAGAACGATGCACCATTATTCCTAGATCACTCTGTTCTACCGCATTCTTCAATGCCCTACCATTTACCTTGTATGTCCTATTTGGATTATTCCTACCAAAATGTAGCACCTCACACTTATCAGCATTAAACTCCATCTGCCATCGCTCAGCCCACTCTTCTAACTGGCCTAAATCTCTCTGCAAACTTTGAAAATCTACTTCATTATCCACAACGCCAGCTGAGTAGGTCCGGCTATTTGTCGCCACTTCTAGTTGAGAATTCTGTCTCTTCCTGTCCAGCTAAGTGATTGCCAGCCATTTGCCACTTCATGAGCTGCTCCATGTCAAGATAGGTATTGTCTGTTGTGCTTTGGTTTAGTTGTCTCATTTTCCAGTTGAGTTGGTCTGGCTGTTTGCAGCTACTCAAAGTTGGGTATTCTGTCTCTTTGTGTCCCAGTCCAAGTCCAGGCTCTGTGTTCCAGTCAAGTCCAAGTCCAGGCTCCAAGCCCAAAGTCAAGTCCAAGTCTGTCTCTGTGTCAGTCTCTGTGCCTGTAACCTGCACATAGGTCCGCTCCCTACACTCCATTGCAACAATGATATGAAGATAGATTGACGGGTAGGTGGTGCTGAGGAAGTAATGCGATTGCAGCAGGATTTACACAGAATGGAAGAATGTACAAAATAATGGCAAATGGAATACAATGTTAGGAAATGTATGATAATGCATTTTGTTAAAAGGAACAATAGTGCGGACTATTATCTAAATAGGGAGAAGGTTTAAACATCAGAGGTGCAGAGGAACTTTGGAGTCCTCATGCAAGACTAATTTACAGGTTAAGACTGTGGTAAATAAGGCAAATCCAATGTAGCCATCTGTTTTAAGGGGAATAGAATATAAAAATGAAGAAATAATTCTGAGTCTTTATAAGACACTAGTCAGGCTGTACTTGGAGTATTGTCAATGTTTGTGGACCCCATATCTCAGAAAGGGCATATGGTCACTGGGGAGACCTCAGAGGAAGATTACAAGGATGATTCCAGGAATGAAGGGATTAATGTATGAGGTGTGTTTGGCAGTTTGGGGCCTGTACTCACTGGAATTTAGAAGAATGCCTGGGGTTCTCAGTGAAAACTACAGTATGTTGAAAGGACTGGATAGTGTGAATGTGGAGAAGATGTTTCCAATGGTGGGGGTATCCAGAACTAGAGAGCACAGCCTCAAAATTGAGGGAAGACCCTTTAGGGCAGAGGTAAGGAGGAATAATTTTTTTACCCAGAGAGTAGTAAATCTGTGGAAGGCTCTGCCACAGACTGCGGTGGAGGCCAAGTCCATGCATATATTTAAGGCGGAAGTTGATTGTTTCTTGATTGGTCAGGGTGTCAAAGGATATGGCGAGAAGTCAGATGTATGGGGTTGTGTGGGATCCAGAATCAGCCGTGATGGAATGGTGGAGCAGACCTGATGGAATGAATAGACTAATTCTGCTCCTACGTCTGATCGTCTTGTGGTTTAAAGAAAAAGACCAACAACCAATGCGCAAAGAAGGAGAAAAATACACAAATCATGCAAACAGAAGAAGCAAGCAACAGCATTCTGAACCAAATTGAGTCCTTCGATTCAAATTCCCTAAGCAGCCCAGAGCAGGCCCCAGGCAGGGTCTCAGTTCTTTATGTCAGCTGGGCAAATTGCCACAAAGCTCTGACACAAAGCACAGCAGACGGGACTGTCTCACAGCCTCAGCATCACAGAGGAAGGAGTGAACGTCGTAGGAGAGTGAACAAAATTATCCCTACACCCTTCCTTTCCAGTCTAACTGGACATTGTTTATATTATCCAAACAGTGGATCTTGTCTCACATTAAAACCTGGGCCCTGCTGTCAGCAAAATTGCCCTGGCCTAGATCCATGATTCATTCTGGAACTCATTGCCCAGTCTGAAACAGTTCTCGACTTCTCCAAATTGGCTCATGCTTGGGTTAGTTGGATGAATATTGAATCTCCGTTGCCTTGACTTCTCCTCTCCATCCATACCACTACGGACAAATGAGCGTTTTGCTTGTTTGCGATACATGCTCAGTGCTATAGTCGAATATACAGATGTCAGTCCATTTGGAATGGACGAAGCTGAACATCAGTATTCATGGCCATGTCAGCTGCCATTGCAGCTGGCTGATTTTCTGTGACAAGTGTCTGAGCCTCCACTGCAATATTATTTTTTTCCCTGTCACAATGGAACTCAGCCATCATGCCTTGTTCATGTCTTCAAGTTTTTATTGCAGCTGGTTTAGCTTTCCCACATCAGAAAGGGTGGATTTCTTGGTTTGTGCAATGTTCTTCAAAATCTGCAGCTGGACATCACTCTGCTTGCTGATGTCTCAGGCATGTTTGCCACTAATGTCCAATACATCTGGTGAAATTGTCCTTCATGACAAATCTAGATTGATAATAAGATACAAAATTGGCTTGTTATAGGACACAGAATGTAACGGCGGAAGGGTGATCTTCTGGTTGGAATTCTGTGACCATTGTTATCGGGGTGAACTTTTAAGAATGCTTGATATCTGGAGTGTACTGCAGAGGAGATGGTGGAATTAGATACAACTACTATAAGCCATTTATGTGGAGACTAAAGCAAGACAGAGGGTTATGTTTCCAGTGCAGGTAAATACAACTAGTGTAGATGGACAAAAAGGTAGGCTAAAGGCCCATTTCTGTGTAATACATTGAACAATGTGTGAAGCTAATGGTACAGTTCCAAGGAGAATCTGACTCTACTTGAAGTTGACTTTGCCTGTAGAAGTTATTACACATTTTCTGACATTGCATCCATATCCAGGATGCTGCACTGACTCAATCAATGAGTTCTTTCAAATATCACTTGATGATCAGCTGCGTGGCTTCCTGATCCTGCGAGCTGGAAAAATCTCTTTCTTCATTCATCTGCCTCGGAGGAATTTAAGGCTATATCAAAAATCAGCAAGCAATTTTGCTGTGGATTTCATCAACTTTATCTAATCAGGAATGATTTGCAGCAACATTTGGGGACATCTAATATCTCCCCAGGTGTGACTGATATAAAGTTGCAAATGAAATATGTAAACTGGTGTTGGGGCTAGGTGGATAAAACAATAATGTTAATTTGATGAAAACATATGGTATGGATATTTAATGGATCAAATTAGCATATGCTATTTGTGAACTATGATTCTATTGTACTTTTTCCAGCAATGTCCACATTATTGTTGTTGCTTTGTGATTTGTATTTAGACAACTTTGGTTGAATTTAATGTTTAATCTACCATGCCAGTCATCTATTTACACATTATTATAGTTTTTCTTCTAAGATTTTTACAAAATCTGGATTTATATTCCTAGGAGACATTGCTTTGTGAATCCAGAATTGGCTTGCCCACAGAAGGTGGTTGTAGATGGGTCATATTCTACATGGAGGTCAGTCACCAGTGGTGTGCCGCAGGGATCTGTTCTGGGACTCTGATTTTAATAAATGACAGATGAGGAAGTGGAGGGATGGGTTAGTAAATTTGCTGATGACACAAAGGTTGGGGGTGTTGTGGATAATGTGGAGGGCTGTCAGAGGTTACAGCAGGACATTGATAAGATGCAAAACTGGGCTGAGAAGTGGCAGACGGAGTTCAACCCAGATAAGTATGAGGTGGTTCATTTTGGTAGGTCAAATATGATGGCAGAATATAGTATTAATGATGAGACTCTTGGCAGTGTGGATGATCAGAGGGATTTTGGGGTCCAAGTCCCTAGGACACTCAAAGCAACTATGCAGGTTGACCCTGTGGTTAAGAAAGCATATGGTGTATTGGCCCTCATTAATTGTGGGATTGAGTTTAGGAACCAAGAGGTAATGTTGCAGCTATATCGGACCCTGGTCAGACCCCACTTGGAGTAGTGTGCTCAGTTCTGGTCGCCTCACTATAGGACGGATGTGGAAACCCTAGAAAGGGTGTAGAGGAGATTTACAAGGATGTTGCCTGGATTGGGGAGCATGCCTATGAGCATAGGTTGAGTGAACTCATCCTTTTTTCCTTGGAATGATGGAGGATGAGCGGTGACCTGATAGAGGTGTATAAGATGATGAGAGGCATTCATCATGTGGATAGTTGGAGGCTTTTTTCCCAGGGCAGAAAATGCTGACATGAGAAGGCACAGTATTAGGGGGCTTGGAAGTAGGCACAGAGGAGATGCCCGGGGCAAGTTCTTTTTATATAAAACGCAGAGAGTGGTGAGTGCATGGAATGGGCTGCCGGCGATGGTGGTGGAGGCGGATACAATAGGGTCTTTTAAGAGACTCCTGGACAAGTACACGGAGCTCAGCAAAATAGAGGGCTAGGTAATTTTTAAGGTAAGGACACATTTGGCACAGCTTTGTGTGCTGTAGGTTTTCTATATTGTGAACTATTTGGGATAATTTAGTCAATTACTTCTATTTAACTTGTCATTAACTGCTGTGATCAATTTAAATTGAATTTGGCATAGGCTATGAGCTATTCTTTCAGGACATTTGATACTTCCCAAGGAGAAACAAGAATGCTCATTAAGAAACAGAAAGTGCTAGAAACAATTTGAAGGTCAGGCAGCATCTGCAAAGAAAGGAACAGAGTTCATGTTTAAAATTGAAGATGCAACATCTGGCTTAAAACATCAATAATCTTCTTCCTTTTTCCATAAATACTACTTGAACCACTGAGTATTAATTGTGATTTCTGTTTTCATTTTAGATTTTTTTTGCTCTTTGATAAAGCTGATGGTTTTGAAAGAGCATAGGGTACTGCTAACAAATGAAACTTATTATAATTTGCAGAAATTCTTCAAGATGGAAAAATATGTGCTGAATGAAGTTTTGAACAAATATTTCAGTTTGGATCATAGAATGAAAATCATATAAAAGATAACCACACAAAGAGAAAAAAATGTCTACATTGAAACAATGAATTTTAATATTGAACAACACTTATCAATTGTCAAAATGTCAGCCAAATCAAGAATCTCAATGCCAGAATTTAGAAAAAACAGGAATGAGTTTACAAAGTATACAGTATATCTGCATAATTGCTACTTACGCATTGAGGATCATGAGAGCTTTGTAAAACTCATTGAAGTATTGTACAATAATTATTCATACTCTATTCAAAACTAAATCTAATATTATTATAATACCAGCCACAGATCAAATATCAATATATATGCATATTACCTTTTTCTCATTATCTATTTTCCTCCTGTGTGGGCATGTTCAAATCTTGTGCCTTACTTTCATTGATGTTTTTAATTTATATCCGATGTCAACTAATACAAACAGAGTCATAGAGAAGTACAGCACAGAAACAGGCCATTTGTCCCATCTAGTTCATGCTAAAGCCATTTAAATTGCCTGCTCCCATCAACCTGCACTGGGAACTATAGCCCTCCATACCTCTACTATTCATGTACCTACAAAATTTCTACTAAATGTTGAAATCGAGCTCACAGGCTCTGCATGTGCTGGCAGCTTATTCCACACTCACATAACCCACCTTGTGAAGAAGTTTCCCCTCATGTTCCCCTTAAACTTTTCACCTTACTCCCTTAACCAATGACCTCTGGTTGTCATAAGGGGACGGGAGACTGGCCCCGAGTGCAGGACACAGGCACTGAAGTACTAGGGGCAGGACGGGAACAACTAAATGAGAGACAAGACGTGGAAACCGTAGTGTGCGTGAGGGATGTGACGTTCAATGTGATGCTGGGGTTCCGAGAGAGTCTTAAAGTTCAGGCAGGCAAGATCTTGGAGTTCACTGGGTGGGCCGCATAATTCCTAGGCAGGGCCCAGGCCTCCCAGGCAGGAATACAGGGGCCTGAGCAGGTCACGGGGCACCTGGATAGGTTGTGGGGCACAACCCATCAGCAGCAAGGGATGGAAAGGGGCAGAGTCCCCCACTAGACAATGGCAGTCCAGCCAGGCTTGCCCAACAGAGGCAAGGGATAGGAAGGGAACTAGGTCCAGGGTGACTGCCAGACTTACTCAAAGAACTCATCTTTAATGAGGGGAACTCCAAGCCAGGGCAACCAGTGGGCCTGGGCCACTCAGTCCCAGAGCCCCCTATATACATCGCCAGCCAATGGGCATCAGGTGCACCTCATGTCCCAACAAGCCACAATGATCCACAGGCGTGACTAATTGGACTCAAGGGCAAAAGGAGGGACGGCTACAAGACCCAGAGTCCAGAGTCCGTGGACCGGATCAAGACCCGGAATGCAGGCTCCGGACCTGACCATAACACTGGTTGAAGTCTCACCCAATCTTAGTAAAAACATGTTGCTTGCGTTTACCCTATCTATACCTATCATAATTTTGTAAATTTTCTCTGCACTTTTTCAACCTTGTATACATCTTTCATGTAGATAGGTGACCAAAACTGAAAACAATACTCCAAATTAGGCCTCAACTTGGTCTTATACAACTTCAATATACCATCCTATCTCCTGTAATTCAACACTTTGATTTATGAAGGTCAATGAGTCAAAAGCTTTCTTTACAAACCTATCTATATGTAACACCACATTCATTGAATTATGGACCTGTATTCCCAGATCTCTTTGTTCTACCACACTCCTCAGTTCACTGTGTAACACTTAGCCTAATTGGTCCTACCTTGTACTTTGCTGCATTAAATTCCATCTGCCATTCTTCAGCCCATTTTTCTGGCTGTTGTTGAGGGTGATAGCCATGGGTGCACTCAGCACTGACTCCTTAACCCCTTTCTTCTTCCTGACAGTCAGCCAGTTTCCTATGTCCTGCACCTTAGGTTTAACTAACTCTCTATATGTCCTTACTATCACCCTTTCAGACTCCCAAATGTTCTGGAGTTCATCCAGGTTCCAGCTCCAACCTCTTGTTAGAAGCTGCAGCTGGATGCACTTCTCAGAGATGTAATCATCAGGGACACTGGAGGTCTCATTGCCTTCCCACATCCCACAAGAGGAGAATTCAACTATCCTGCCTGGTGCCTTCACTGTCATAACTGAATAAATGTAAAGAAGGGAGGGAGAAAGAACTCTACCTCGAACTTTTCTAATTTGTTTTTTCTGACTGAAGGCTCTCCTTGCTGAAGCCTCGAAACCACTCCGCTAACTCTGCCTACTTCAACAATGGCTACTGTGATGATGGCTGCTGCTCTTGCCCCTGTCCTCCTTTAATTTGTTCTTGCAGATCAATCCTAAACATCGATCGGTCACTGGTCAGATCTCCAAACAAACTGCCACAAGTTGCTGCATTTTATACTCAGTCAGCGGAGCTGAGTGAAATTCCCTCCTTTCAAGCTTCTGTTCTCCTGACTGGTCACTGATCAGAGCTCCAAACAAACTGTTGCGAATTGCTGCCTTTTATATTGGGTCAACGAATCTGAGTGAAATTCCCTGCTCTCAATCCTCTTATCCCCTGATTAGTCACTGGTCAGAGCTCCACGATCAAGTCTTTATGTTCCTTTCACATAGCCACCTGTAGTTTATGCAGCCATGAAGGACATTCAATGTATTAGAATCTATCAATGGTCAATTGCTTTAGAATTGATTGCAAATCGAGAAAATATACAGATACCTGAATCAAATTGAACAATGTATGAAAATCAAATTTTCATTACTCAATGTTTAAAAATTCTTCATAGGCAATTTTCTTAGTGACAAATTAAAAAGATGAGTAACTTTATTTCTTCACACATTTGAATATATATATAAAACTGAATGTAATATTGGGATGTAATGTTAAAATTGTACAAGGCATTGGTGAGGCCGAATTTGGAGTATTGTGTACAGTTCTGGTTACCAAATTATAGGAAAGATGTCAACAAAATAGAGAGAGTACAGAGCAGATTTACAAGAATGTTGCCTGGGTTTCAGCATCTAAGTTACGGGGAAAGATTGAACAAGTTAGGTCTTTATTCTTTGGAGCGTAGGAGGTTGAAGGGGGACTTGATAGGGGTATTTAAACTTATGAGGGGGATAGATAGAGTTGACGTGGATAGGCTTTTTCCATTGAGAATAGGGGAGATTCAAACAAGAGGACACGAGTTGAGAGTTAGGGGGCAAAAGTTTAAGGGTAACACAAGGCGGAATACCACAAGAGTGGTAGCTGTGTGGAACGAGCTTCCAGTAGAAGTGGTAGAGGCAGGTTCGGTGTTGTCATTTAAAGTAAAATTGGATAGGTATATGGACAGGAAAGGAATGGAGGGTTATGGGTTGAGCGCAGGTCAATTGGACTAGGTGAGAGTAAGCGTTTGGCACGGACTAAAAGGGCCAAGGTGGCGTGTTTCTGTGCTGCAATTGTTATATGGTTTTATGGTAATATAACATTAAATAAGAGGTGCAAAGATAGAGGAGGAAAAATAGGTGATATAGTATTCATGAATTCACTCTCCATTCTGAAATCTGATGGTTAGAGGGAAGAAGCTGTTCTTAAAATAGTGAGTATGTGTTTTCAGGGTCCTCTACCTCCTCCCCAATGGTAGCAACGAGAAGATGGATGATGGGTGCTGCCTTTTTGAAGCAACGCATTTTGAAGGAGTCCTTAATGCTGGGGAGACTAGTGCCCATGATAGAGTTGGAGTTCACAACTTGCTTTCCTGCGCAGTGCCACCCATAACCCCCCCTTCAAACCAGACAGTGATGCAGCTAGTTAGAACACTCTCCATGGAACATCTACAGAAATTTACAAGTGTCTGTGATGACATACCAAGTCTCCTCAAACTCCTAATAAAATATAGCCGCTGTTATGCCTTCTTTGTAATTTGGATCGGAAGTTAATAAGCAGTCGTAAAAGAAGATTAATTTGCCGGGCCTATTTGATAGTTCAAGCTGTTGAACATCTGTCAATATAAAGTTCATGATGTTTTATTCGTAGAGCGTCATTTTGCTAACTTGCTTATTAATTGCTAAGTTGTGTCAGTTCTCTAGTAGGTAGGTTGTCAGAGTATCGTGTGGAAACATAGCAATCTATCATAAAATGTGGAGATTGCCTTCTTGACTCGACATTCAAATTGTGCATCTTATTACATACTTCATAAGTGCAATTGACAACATTCAACATATTAGGACAGGCAAGGAAAAAAATTATGCCCTTAAAGAAATAAAACTAGAAATAAATAATTGTATGTGTTGGTATCGCATAATGTAAATGACTGGTAAAAAATTATTTACATGGTGTTGCATTATGTTACTCTTTTTATAAAACTGCAGTATATCCATTTTCTTCAAATTTTATATCTCCTTAAGTCCCTAACACGAAGTAATTTGCAGATGCTTGAAATTCAAGCAACACATACGAAGTGCTGGAGGAACTCAGACCACCTATGGGAAAGAGAAAACAGTCGCTATTTCAGGCCGAGACCTTTCATCAGGACTGGAAAAAAAGATGAAAAGTCAGAGTAAGAAGGTGGAGGGAGGGGAGGACGAAGTACGAGGTGGTAGGTGATAGGTAAAACTGGGAGAGGGGAGGGATAATGTAAAAGAGCTGGAAAGTTCCTAGGTAAAAGAGATAAAAGACTGGAGAAGGGGAATCTGATAGGAGAGGGTAGAAGACCATAGAATAAAGGGAAAAGGGAGGAGTACCAGAGAGAGGGGATGGGCAGGTAAAGAGATAAGGTGAGAGATGGAAACAGGAATGGGGAATTGTGAATGGGGGGGTACAATTACCAGAAGTTCAACGCATTGATGCTCATGTCATCAGGTTGGAGGTTACCCTAGCGGAATATAGGTGTTGTTCCTCCAAGCTGAGTGCAGCCTCATCGCAGCCATGGACTGACATGTTGGAATAGAAATAGGAAATAGAATTGAAATGTGTGGCCATTGACAGATCCTGTTTTTTCTGACAGATGGAATGTAGGTACTCAGCAAAGAGGTCTCTCAGTTTATGTAAGGACTCACCGATATACAGTCCCTAATCCTGCTCCTATCTCTTATGTTCTTATGATATTATAGGAAAGATTCTAGCATGGATAAAGCAGTGGCTGACTGGCAGGAGGCAAAGAGTGGGAATAAAGGGAGTCTTTCTGACTGGCCACTAGTGACTAGTAGTGTTTCACAAGGGTCTGTGTTGGGACCGATTCTTTTTATATTATATGTCAATGCTTTATATGATGGAATTGATAGCTTTGTTGCAAAGTTTGCAGATGTTGTGAAGATAGGTGGAGGGGGAGGTAGTTTTGAGGAAGTAGAGAGACTACAGATGGACAGACAGATTAGGAGAATGGGCAAAGAAGTGGCAGATGGAATACAATATCAGGAAGTGTAGGGTCATGCACATTGGTAGAAGAAATGAAAGGGTTTTCTATTTTCTAAATGGAGAGAGAAAACAAAAACTGAGATGGATAGGGACTTAGAAGTCCTTGTGCAGGATATCCTAAAGATTAATTTGCAGGTTGAGTCTGTGGTGAGGAAGGTAAATGCAATGTTAGCATTCATTTTAAAAGGACTAAAATATAAAAGCAAGTATGTAATGTTGAAATGTTATAAAGCACAGGTGAGGCCTCAGTTGGAATATTGTGAGCAATGTTTGGTCCCTTGTATTAAAAGGAATGTGCTGAAACTGGAGAGGGTTCAAAGGAGGTTCACAAAACTGAATCCAGGATTGAATGGCTTGTCATATGAAGAACACTTGATGGCTCTGGGCCTGTATTCACTGGAATTCAGAAGAATGAGGAGTGACTTCATTGAAACGTGTTGAATGGTGAAAGGTTTTGATAGAGTGGATGTGGAGAGGATGTTTCGTAAGATGGGAGATTCCAAGACCTGAGGACACAGCCTCAGAATAGAGGGGCTTCCTTTTTGAACAGAGATGAGGAGGAATTTCTTTAACCAGCGAGTGGTGAATCTGTGAAATTCTTTGCCTCAAGTGGCTGTGGAGACCGTTTTAATGCATATTTAAGGCAGAAGTTGATAGATACTTGATTGGTCAGGGCATGAAGGGATATGGGGAGAAGGCAGGAGATTGAGGTTGAATGGAAAAATGGATCAGCTATGACAAAATGGTGGAGCAGACTTGATGAGCCAAATGGCTAAATTTGCTCCTATAACTTACGATCTTATATACTTTGTGCTCCCATTTTTCATGAAGTTAAAGAGTTGAAGAAAAGTACAGCACAGAAGCAGGCCATTCATCACAGCTGGTACATGCTGAAACCATTTAAACTGCCTACTCCCATCAGTATGGATAATAGCCCTCCATATTGCTACCATCCATGTACCTATGCAAACTTTGATTAAACATTGAAATCAAGTTTGCATACACCACTTTTGTAGCAGCTCATTTCACACTCTCACACCCCTCTGAGTGAATATGTTTCCCCTTGTGTTCCCTTAAACTTTTCACCTTTTGCCCTTAACCCATGATCTCAGGTTGTGGTCTCACCCAGCTCAGTGGAAAAAGCCTTACTCTATCTATACCCAGTATAATTTTTTATACCTCTGTCAAATGTCCTCTAATCTTCTATGTTCTAAGGAATAAAGTCCCAACCTATTCAAACTTTTCTCATAACTCAGGTCCTCCAGATCCAGCAAAATTCTTGTATTTTCTCTGTACTCTTTCAACCTTATTTACATCTCTGCTGTAGGTAGGTGACCAAAACTGCATGCAATACTTAATCAGCCCATGTCTATTCAAATGCTTATATATCTGATCCTTTAGAATTCCTTCTGTTATGTTACTTCTGTTTAAATATACCATGGGTTAACAATGAATAATCATATTCTAGAAGAATTAGAGAACCTTTATTTATAGTTATAAACAAACATGTCGTAACCCAACCATGTGCTAGAACATTCTAGCAATCCTGTGCATGCTCAGTGCTCTGTCCAATCACGTACTGGCATATCATTGCACATGATAACACCACATCTTCCTTTCCTTAAAAGAAAAACAGTTAACAACATTAATCAAAGCAAATCCATAATTCAACGAGTCTCTATCAGACTCTCTGCGGGTTTACGAACACGAGTAGACCTTCTAAGTAGTACACACAGTTCTTGTGTTTCCTTGTGATGCACCATCAATAACTCACACTGAGACGTAAGGCGAGATATCGGCTTTTATTGACTGGAAGAAGGAACCAGGAGTGAGTGTCTATCATACTATGACCTGGAGACTGAGGCCGAGCGTCAGGCCTCAGATCGCCTTTATACAGGGGCCTGTGGGAGGAGCCACAGGAGCAGTCAGCAGGGGGCGTGTCCAGACAGGCACATAGTTCACCACATTCACCCCCCCTTTGTTTGAAAGAGTCCCCATGTGGCGAAGTTTCTTACAAGTCAAGTCTATCAGGTGGTCGAATCTGTCGCTGCGATCTACGTAGCACCGGCTGTGATCGCATGGATGCCGGCGACATTGGTGATTGCACAGGAGACGGAGGTTGTGCTGGTTCCAGCCCACTAGGCGCCGGTGATACCTCACGCATGTGCGAGGCGCCTGGTATAAATGCGTACGAAACGCCCGGTATACAAGTGTCGTGAGGAGTCTGTGTAGGGCCTGGTGAGTACGGCGTCACCTCTGGTGCAGGGTTCATAGTTACCGGAGAGCCTTCAGGGTAGTGGTCTGCTGCACCTGCGGGTGCCAGGTCGCGGATGGAGACCGTGTCCTCCCGCCCATCAGGTAAGACCACGTAAGCATACTGGGGGTTGGCATGTAGAAGGTGAACCCTCTCTACCAGCGGGGAGTATTTATTGCTCCTCACATGTTTCCGGAGCAGCACTGGCCCCGGGGACGTCAGCCAAACTGGTAGGGTGGTCCCAGTGACAGACTTCCTGGGAATAGAGAATAGGCGTTCGTGAGGGGTGGCATTGGTGGACGTACATAACAGAGAGCGGATAGAGTGCAGTGCCTCAGGGAGGACCTCCTGCCATCGAGAGACCGGCAACCCTTTTGACTTAAGGGCTAAAAGTGTGGCCTTCCACACTGTGGCATTCTCCCGCTCCACCTGGCCATTACCCCGGGGATTATAACTCGTGGTCCAACTGGTAGCAATGCCCCTAGCTAGCAAGTACTGGCGCAGCTCCTCACTCATAAAGGAGGACCCTCTATCACTGTGGATATAGCAGGGATACCCAAACAGAGTGAAGAGCTGGCGCAGGGCTTTTATGACGGACGTGGCAGTGGTGTCGGGGCAGGGGATGGCAAAGGGGAACCGTGAGTACTCGTCGATAACACTGAGAAAATAGACATTGCGGTCAGTGGAGGGAAGGGGGCCCTTAAAGTCAACACTCAGTCGTTCAAAAGGGCGGGTGGCCTTGACAAGTTGTGCCGTGTCAGGACGGTAGAAGTGCGGTTTGCACTCAGCACAAATTTGGCAGTCCCTGGTCATCGTCCTGATGTCCTCCAGGGAGTATGGCAGGTTCCGAGCTTTCACAAAATGGTAAAATCGGGTGACCCCCGGATGGCAAAGTTGTGCATGAAGGGTGTACAGCTGGTCGAGCTGTGTGCTAGCACATGTTCCCCGGGATAGGGCATCAGGGGGCTCATTGAGTCTGCCAGGCCGGTACAGGATATCATAGGTGTAGGTGGAGAGTTCTATTCTCCACCGCAAAATCTTATCATTTTTGATTTTGCCCCGCTGTTGGTTGCTGAACAGGAACGCAACCGAGCACTGGTCGGTCAGCAAGGTGAACCTTTTGCCAGCAAGATAGTGCCTCCAGTGCCTAACAGCCTCCACTATGGCCTGGGCTTCTTTCTCCACTGCGGAGTGCCGAATTTCAGAGCCTTGGAGGGTGCGAGAAAAGAATGCTACTGGTCTGCCTTCCTGATTGAGGGTAGCAGCCAGAGCAAAATTGGAGGCATCACACTCCACTTGGAAGGGAGCGGTCTCGTCCACGGCATGCATCGTAGCTTTGGCAATGTCCTCTTTAATGCAGCTGAAGGCCGCGCGGGCCTCAGCAGAGAGGGGAAACGAGGTAGACTTGACCAGGGGGCGTGCCTTGTCTGCGTAATGGGGGACCCATTGGGCGTAATAGGAAAAAAAACCCAGGCACCGTCTGAGGGCCTTGAGAGTGGTGGGAAGAGGGAGTTCTAACAGGGGGCGCATACGTTCGGGCTCAGGGCCAATAACCCTGTTTTCCACGACATACCCAAGTATAGCAAGGCGGGTGGTTCCAAACACACACTTGTCCCTGTTATAAGTAAGGTTCAGAGCTGCGGCCACTTGGAGAAATCATTGGAGGTTGGCGTCGTGATCTGGCCTGTCGTGACCACAGATGGTGATGTTATCCAGATAGGGAAATGTGGCCTGCAGTTGGTACTGGTCCACCATCCGGTCCATTTCCCTCTGGAAGACAGAGACACCATTCGTGACACCGAAAGGGACGCGCAGGAAGTGATAGAGCCTGCCGCCCGCCTCGAAGGTGGTGTAGGAGCAGTCCTCTGGGCAGATGGGGAGCTGGTGATAAGCGGATTTCAGATCTATTGTCGAGTACACCTTGTACTGAGCAATCTGGTTGACCATATCCGTGATGCGGGGTAGGGGGTACGCGTCAAGCTGCGTAAACCTATTGATGGTTTGACTCTGGTCCACCACCATCCTATTTTTCTGCCCAGTCCGAACAACAACCACCTGGGCCCTCCAAGGGCTTGAGCTTGGCTCAATGATCCCCTCCCTAAGCAGCCGCTGCACCTCCGACTGAATGAAGGCCCTGTCCCCCGCGCTGTACCTCCTGCTTTTAGTTGCCACAGGCTTACAGTCAGGGGTCAGGTTGGCGAACAGCGGTGGCGGAGGGACCTTGAGAGTGGAGAGGCTGCAAGTGGTGTCGGTAGCGCAGCTGTCGGCCTGGTTCTGGATGGGATGTGTGGGCCCGTGTGGTGTGTGGTCAGTAGCGGGGTATGTGAAGAAGTCCCACAAAACAGGATTCCTGACAGTGAGTGGTGGGAGGGGCCCGTCGTATACCATAGTCACACTTTCGAGATGGCTCTGGAAGTCCAGCCCCAATAGCACAGGTGCACACAGTTTAGGCATGACCAGTAGCTCAAAGTTCCGATATTCTGTGCCTTGCACCACCAATGTCGCTACACAACCCGCCCGGATGTCTGCGGAATGCGACCCAGAAGCCAAATGGAACCTCCGACTTACTGGCCACGTTGCGAGTCCGCAGCGTTGCACTGTGTCCGGGTGAATAAAACTCCCAGTGCTGCCTGTGTCAAACAGGCATCTAGTCCTGTGCCCCTCCACCCGGATGTCCATCATGGACCTTGCAAGCTGGTGTGGGGCGCTTTGGTCGAGAGTTACCGTGGCCAGAGTTGAATCGCCATCGGGGTACCCGGTAAGCATCGGAGGGCCGGGGGCGGGGCATGCTGATGTCGACAAAGATGGCCGCTCACATCCGGGGTACTCGGTCAGCATCCGAGGGTCGGAGGCGGGGCTTGCTGACGCTGACAAAGATGGCCGCTCACATCCGGGGTACCCGGTAAGCATCGGAGGGTCGGGGGCGGGGCGTGCTGACGTCGACAAAGATGGCCGCCCACATCCGGGCATGCAAGATGGCGGCCCCCACGTTTCACCCGCAGCGCCGCACTCCGCTCGAGGTTGAGACTTACAGACCTTGGTGAAGTGGCCCCGCTTTCCGCAGCTGGAGCAGGTCGCTTCTCACGCTGGACAGCATTGTCGAGGGTGTTTTTTATGGCCGCAGAAATAACACACGGGCTTCTGACGGGCCACAGCCATGGTCAGGGTTGGGGAGCTCGTGGAATCGCGACTGGCAGCGGCGTTGGCGAATTCACTCCCGGGAGCCGGCGGTGGCGGGGTCTGAGGTGTCCACGGAACCGGCGGGGAATCGCGCGACTGGACAGCGTCAGCATTATGCAAAGCAGCTTCTAGAGCGTTGGCCTTCTCTATCGCCGAGAGTAAGGTAAGGTCGGCATTTTCCAGCAGCCGCTGGCGCATGTACACTGACCTCAGTCCCGTCACAAAGGCATCTCGCACCAGCAGCTCTGCATGCTGTTCTGCCATGAGCGTCTTGCAGTCACAAGGTCGGACGAGTGTCTGTAGTGCTCGGAGAAACTCAGTGCACGATTCGCCAGGCCGCTGTTGCCAGGTAGCTAAACGATGTCTTGCGTAGACGGTGTTCACCAGCCGCAGGTACTGTCTTTTGAGGGCGTCCAATGCCCCATCGTAGGTCGGCAGGTCCCGGATAATGGAGTAAACTTTGGGGGTGACCCTCGAGAGTAGGATTCTGTGCATAACGGCGGGTTCAGTTGCACGAACCTCCTCCAAGTACGATTGGAAGCATGCAAGCCAGTGTTCAAAAGCGAGAGCTGCGTCAGGGTCTTGAGGGTCCAAATCCAACCTTTCCGGACGCAAAACGGTTTCCATGTTTTAAAACTTCCAGTCAATAAAATTGATGCACCATTAATAACTCACACTGAGACGTAAGGCGAGATATCGGCTTTTATTGACTGGAAGAAGGAACCAGGAGTGAGTGTCCATCACACTATGACCTGGAGACTGAGGCCGAGCGTCAGGCCTCAGATCGCCTTTATACAGGGGCCTGTGGGAGAAGCCACAGGAGCAGTCAGCAGGGGGCGTGTCCAGACAGGCACATAGTTCACCACACCTTGTTAATATTTACATGTTTTGTCTCGTCTTCATCAGATAACTGAATCTCTGAAGTTAGCTCTTTCTTGAGGTCTTTGGACTTTCTTCTTAACACTGCTCCCTCTTCTGTTTGGACCATGTATGATCTGGGTTGTACTTCTTCAGATACTGTAGCTTTCTCTGTCCATGTGTTCATTTTGTCTTGTATCCTCACTTCATCTCCTTGTTGCAGTTCAGGTAATGGACAAGAAAGTCTATCAAAATATATTTTCTGCTTTGCTTTGTGTTCATCTTTCCATCTTTTCACTTGTTCACCTCCCTCTGTTTTCAGAAGGCTCTCATTTATTGGCAGATTAGATCTTAAACATCGCCCCATCAAGAGCTGAGCAGGTGAAAATCCACCTTAGAAACATAGGAACATAGAAAATAGGTTCAGGAGTAGGCCATTTGGCCATTCAAGCCTGCACCGTCATTCAGTATGATCATGGCTGATCATCCAACTCAGAACCCTGTACCTCCTTTCTCTCCATACCCCCGATCCCTTTAGCCACAAGGGCCATATCTAACTTCCTCTTAAATATAGCCAATGAACCGGCCTCAACTGTTTCCTGTGGCAGAGAATTTCACAGATTCGCCACTCTCTGTGTGAAGCAGTTTTTCCTCATCTCGGTCCTAAAAAGCTTCCCCTTTATCCTTAAACTGTGACCCCTCGTTCTGGACTTCCCAACATTGGAAACAATCTTCCTGCATCTAGCCTGTCCAATCCCTTTAGAATTTTATATGTTTCAATAAGATCCCCCCTCAATCTTCTAAATTCCAGTGAGTATAAGCCTAGTCGATCCAGTCTTTCTTCATATGAAAGTCCTGCCATCCCAGGAATCAATCTGGTGAACCTTCTCTGTACTCCGTCTATGGCAAGAACGTCTTTCCTCAGATTAGGGGACCAAAACTGCACACAATATTCTAGGTGTGGTCTCACCAAGGCCTTGTACAACTGCAGTAGAACCTCCCTGCTCCTGGACCCAAATCCTTTTGCTATGAATGCCAACATACTATTTGCCTTTTTCACTGCCTGCTGTACCTGCATGCCCACCTTCAATGACTGGTGTACAATGACACCCAGGTCTTGTTGCATCTCCCCTTTTCCTAATCGGCCACCGTTCAGATAATAATCTGTTTTCCTGTTCTTGCAACCAAAGTGGATAACCTCACATTTATCCACATTAAATTGCATCTGCCATGAATTTGCCCACTCACCTAACCTATCCAAGTCACCCTGCATCCTCTTAGCATCCTCCTCACAGCTAACACCGCCACCCAGCTTCATGTCATCCGCAAACTTGGAGATGCAGCATTTCATTCCCTCGTCTAAATCATTAATATATATTGTAAACAACTGGGGTCCCAGCACTGAGCTTTGCGGTACCCCACTAGTCACTGCCTGCCATTCTGAAAAGGTCCCGTTTACTCCCACTCTTCGCTTCCTGTCTGCCAACCAAATTTCTATCCACATCAATACCATACCAATACCATGTGCTTTAAGTCTGTACACTAATCTCCTGTGTGGGACCTTGTCAAAAGCCTTTTGAAAATCTAAATATACCACATCCACTGGCTCTCCCCTATCCACTCTACTAGTTACATCTTCAAAAAATTCTATGAGATTCATCAGACATGATCTTCCTTTCACAAATCCATGCTGACTTTGTCCAATGATTTCACCTCTTTCCAAATGTGCTGTTATCACATCTTTGATAACCGACTCTAGCATTTTCCCCACCACCGATGTCAGACTAACCGGTCTATAATTCCCCGGTTTCTCTCTCCCTTCTTTTTTAAAAAGTGGGGTTACATTATCCACCCTCCAATCCTCAGGAACTAATCCAGAATCTAAGGAGTTTTGAAAAATTATCACGAATGCATCCACTATTTCTTGGGCTACTTCCTTAAGCACTCTGGGATGCAGACCATCTGGCCCTGGGGATTTATCTGCCTTTAATCCCTTCAATTTACCTAACACCACTTCCCTACTAACATGTATTTCCCTCAGTTCCTCCATCTTACTAGACCCTCGGTCCCTTACTATTTCCGGAAGATTATTTATGTCCTCCTTAGTGAAGACAGAACCAAAGTAGTTATTCAATTGGTCTGCCATGTCTTTGTTCCCTATGATCAATACACCTGTTTCTGACTGTAAAGGATCTACATTTGTCTTGACCAATCTTTTTCTTTTCACATATCTGTAAAAGCTTTTACAGTCAGTTTTTGTGTTCCCTGCCAGCTTTCTCTCATAATCTTTTTTCCCTTTCCTAATTAAGCCCTTTGTCCTCCTCTGCTGGTCTCTGAATTTCTCCCAGTCCTCAGGTGTGCCGCTTTTTCTGGCTAATTTATATGTTTCTTCTTTGGACTTGATACTATCCCTAATTTACCTTGTCAGCCAGGGGTGCACTACCTTCCCTGGTTAATTTTTTTGCCAAACTGGGATGAACAATTTTAGTTTATCCATGCAATCTTTAAATGCTTGCCACTGCGTATCCACCATCAACCCTTTAAGTATCATTTGCCAGTCTATCTTAGCTAATTCACGTCTCATACCTTCAAAGTTACCCTTCTTTAAGTTCAGAACCTTTGTTTCTGAATTAACTATGTCACTCTCCATCTTAATGAAGAATTCCACCATATTATGGTCACTTATACCCAAGGGGCCTCGCACGACAAGATTGCTAACTAACCCTTCCTCATTGCTCAATACCCAATCTAGAATGGCCTGCTCTCTAGTTGGTTCCTCGACATGTTGGTTCAGAAAACCATCCCGCATACATTCCAAGAAATCCTCTTCCTCAGCACCCGTACCAATTTGGTTCACCCAATCTATATATAGATTGAAGTCACCCATTATAACTACTGTTCCTTTATTGCACGCATTTCTAATTTCCTGTTTAATGCCATCCCCACCTCACTACTACTGTTAGGTGGCCTGTATAGAACTCCCACCAGCATTTTCTGCCCCTTAGTGTTATGCAGCTCTACCCATATCGATTCCACATCCACCAGGCTAATGTCCTTCCTTTCTATTGCGTCATCTTCTCTCTAACCAGCAATGCTACCCCACCTGCTTTTCTTTCCTGTCCATCCTTCCTGAATATTGAATATCCCTGGATGCTGAGCTCCCATCCTTGGTCACCCTGGAGCCATGTCTCTGTGATCCCAACTATATCATATTCATTAATAACTATCTGCACATTCAATTCATCCACCTTGTTACGAATGCTCCTCGCATTGACGCACAAAGCCTTCAGGCTGGTTTTTACAATGCTCTTAGCCCTTATACAATTATGTTGAAAAGTGGCTCGTTTTGCTTTTTGCCCTGGATTTGCCTGCCTGCCACTTTTACTTTTCACACTACTTTTTGCTTCTACCCTCATTTTACACCCCTCTGTCTCTCTGCACTTGTTCCCATCCCCCTGCCACATTAGTTTAAATCCTCCTGAACAGCGGTAGCAAACGCTCCCCCTAGGACATTGGTTCCAGTCCAGCCCAGCTGCAGACCATCCTGCTTATACCGGTCCCACCTCCCCCAGAACTGGTTCCAATGCCCCAGAAATTTGAAACCTCCCCCTTGCATCATTTTTCAAGCCACGTATTCATCTGAAATATCCTCCCATTTCTACTCTGACTAGCACGTGCCACTGGTAGTAATCCAGAGATTATTACCTTTCTGGTCCTACTTTTTAGTTTATCTCCTAACTCCCTAAATTCACCTTGTAGGACTTCATCTCATTTTTTACCTATATTGTTGTTACCTATGTGCATCACGACCACTGGCTGTTCACCCTCCCATTCCAGAATGTCCTGCAGCCGCTCAGAGACATCCTTGACCCTTGCACCAGGGAGGCAATATACCATCCTGGAGTCTTGTTGTGGCCGCAGAAATGCCTATCAATTCCTCTTACAATCGAATCCCCTGTCACTATAGCTCTCCCACTCCTTTTCCTTCCCTCCTGTGCCGCAGAGCCACCCATGGTGCAATGAACTCGGCTGCAATGAACATTCAAGTGGAGTACTTCGGTAGGCTAACAAGGCTTTATAAAAATCACTTCCACTATCTTTTGCTTTGTGCATCAGTTTCTTGACAATTCCTACCGATTTCTCAACTAATCCATTAGACTGTGGGGAAAAAATGGACTGGATGTTGTAAGAACAAAGCCCCATTCACGAGCAAAATATTTCATGCATTCACTACTGAATTGTGGACCATTGTCTGTGAAAACTTCATCAGGTACACTATGTCTTGAAAAACTGATTTCATGCATGTAATTACATTCTCCGCAGTTGTTCTGCCCAGACAACACACTTCAGGATACAATGAGTAGTAATCTGTTATTAATAGATAGTCTTTGTTGTCAGTTACAAAAAGATCAACACCTACCATCTGATCAGGTCTCTGAGGACTAGGATGTGGATGCAGTGGCTCCTTAGGGTTGCTAGATTGGTATTTAAAGCATATTTGACAAGAAGACACAAATTCTGCAATTTCTTGATTCATCCTGGGCCAAAACATCACTTCCTGTACCCTTCTCTTACATTTTTCAATACCTAGGTCGCCTTCATGAATTTTATCAAGCATTTCTTTCCAGAGACTTTTAGGAATTACAGTTCTGTTACCTTTGTTCAGTATCCTGTCCACAACAGAAAGTTCTGATCTGTCGTTCCAATATTCTTGTACTTCTGAGGTACAGTCATGTTTATTATCTGGCCATCCATCCATCACTTCTTGTATTACTTGACCGAGGATTTTGTCCTCCTCTGACTCAAGACGCAGCAGTTCTATCTTTTTGGGCGTAACAGATAGTTTCTGTAACTACATCAATAAATACCTGAACACCAATAACGTTGCTATGACTATCTTTTGTTGTTGGATCCAGAGCTCTGAAAAGTGTGTCAACCATGTACATGAATTTTCCAGGAGCGTATGACACATTTAACGCATAGCTTTGAAATTTGATCATCATTTGCTGAATTCACAAAGGACAGTTATTTGAAGGCTTGTTAAACAATGCAATCAAAGGCTTATGATCGGTTTCAACATCAATAGATTGCCCTGACACAAACTGATGAAATCTCTCACAAGCAAACAGAATACTGATCAATTCTTTTTCAATTTAGCATACCTTGTTTTTGGATCAGCTAAAGAACGAGATGCATACACCACTGGTTATTAATCCTTATCATGTTTCTGGAGTAATACTGCCCTTAAACCTGCTTGAGGTGCATCACATAAGATTTTGATGGGTCCCTCAGCATCATAAAATTTCAATGCAGGTTCTTTTGTGAATACTTTCTTCAGATTTTGCCATGCCTTCTCCTGTTCATGGTTCCAGCTCCATTCATTTCTCTTTTCTGTCAGCTGCCTCAATGGAGCAAGCTGATCTGAGAGTTTGGGTATAAATTTTCCCATATAGTTAACCATTCTCATAAACCTCTGAATATCATTTTTACACTGCAGTCTTGGCATGTTCTCAATAGCAGAAACCTTCAATGGATCAGGCCGCACACCCTCATTGCTGATGATATCACCCACAAATGTAAGTTCAGTCACTTCTAGTTGATATTTGTTTTTATTCAGCTTCAGGTTCACCTTGCGTGTTGCCTCAAAGACTTGTCTGAGTCTGGCGTCGTGCTCTTGTTTAGTCGATCTCCAAATAATAATATAATCTGTGGATGTATCTACACCCTCAATGTGCCCATATAACATGTGAATGGTTTTATGGTACATTTCAGGAGCTGATGCAATTCCAAAAGGAAGCCTAATAAAACAGTATCTGGCAAAAAGAGTGTTAAGGGTACACAATTTTGAACATGGTTCATCCAATTTGAATTGCCAGAATCCAGAGGATGCATCTAATTTACTAAAATACTTTGCATTACCAAACAGTGACATAATTTCTTCACGAGTGGGCAATTTGAAAGGCTCTCTTTTAATGGCCGAATTCAAATATCTAGGATCTAAACAAATCCTCAATTTTCAATTTTCTTATCAACAATGGCAAGCGAATTGACCCATTCAGTTGGTTCATCATTTTTTTTATGACTCCTAGCCTTTCCATTCTGTCTAGCTCTGTTTTCAATTGTTGATGTAATGCGAAAGGTCCTTTTCTGCATGGATGTATTATGAGTTGCACTGTGTTGTTAATTTTAATTGAGTTCTCTCCTGGAAGACAAACAAGCCCTTTGAACAAGTCTTCATACTCTTTTCATCAAGTCACTGTATTCTGACTCTGTGTCGCTATCCAGGACTAAAATTCTTCTCACCAAATTAAGTCTTTCACAGGCAGATAAACCCAGAATTGACTGTACATTATTTGGCACGACCACAAATAAAAGCGTGGGCACAATATTTTTGTGTGATGCCTTTGCTGCACATGTTCCTTTAACTGGAATGTCTGCACCTGAATGCCCAGTCACTTTTATATTTGTCTGATGTAACTTTGGTCTTGGCTTTAAAGCATTAAACTCAGATTCTGCAAGAACATTTACTTGCACTTCACTATCAAGTTTAAACAGAATATTGTTTTGATTCACTTGCAGTGGAATAGTCCAGTCATTCTTAATTTGTTTATTTTCACAAAGCACATCTATATAAAATTCCTCACGTTTATCTTCAAGCATGGCATTTACTTGTTGCATTTTACTTTCCTTCTTTCTACTTCTACAACAGCACAAAAACCGATTAATCTTACTGCAGTATTGCAAATTTTGCCATATGCAGGACACTGATTTGGACAGTAATCA
Source organism: Hypanus sabinus (assembly GCF_030144855.1). Lineage (NCBI taxonomy): Eukaryota > Metazoa > Chordata > Chondrichthyes > Myliobatiformes > Dasyatidae > Hypanus > Hypanus sabinus. The sequence continues at coordinate 135,728,891 of NC_082709.1, read as the reverse complement.
CATAACTTTTTTGTTTTAAATGCCGTCTTGCTCTCAGTCAGTTTTATTGACGCATTATTATATTTCTTGATATATTCACACTTTTTTACAGTGTTTATTTTGCAGTTTTCACCAAAAAGCTCTTTAGCCCGCAATGTCATGGTCTGAGAAACTTTGCAAAGTGCCAAAGCTTTTTCAAAATTTGGATCTTGCTCTCTCAACAGCCTCCATCTCGGAGAATTGTCTCTGGTAATGCAGTGGATCAGCACCGGACATTGGAAGCGAAGGCTCCCAAGTTCGAACCCAGTTGACCCCTCCTCCTCAGGCATGCTTTCCATCTGTGCCAGGTTGAGCACCGAGATAGCCACTCGGCCGCATAAAAAAAAAACAAGTGTCGAGTCAGGAATGTTCACAGTGTGAACTGGTTAATCCAAAAGGTGACCAATCCTGACACTATGTGCCAGACAAGAATGGCTGACTCTCTGGTGTGACAAGCTATGAAATGAATTGTCTCAAATGTCACAAACAATTCTATCTTTAATGAGAGAGACCATGAGCAAGCCAAACTCACATGTTCTACTACTATTTCTTAACTCAGTACTGATCATACTGATCAATTGTTTCAGCAGCTCTCTGCGCACATGTGAAGAATTTATTTCACTCATACGTTAAATTATGCATAGGTGTACAAAATACTTCAAATCTGTCCATTATTAACTTTAAATTTAAATTGTCTCCATCTTCAAAGACAAAATTATTATATACCTCTACTGCGTCATTCCCAATTATATGGAATAGAAGTGCAGCTTTGGTTTTTTTCCGATTTTTCTTCATAATCGATCGCCGATAAGTACACTTCAAACTGTTGCTTGAACATCCTCCAGTTCTCATCTATATTGCCAGTCAGCTGAAGTTTTGATGGGGGTTCATTTTGCCATTTACCGTTCAAACATTTTTCTTCTTTTCTTTTCCGATTATCTAACAATTCTCCCATATTATTCTTCCAGAACCACTTCAGACCACCATGTTATGTTACTTCTGTTTAAACGTACCATGGGTTAGCAATGAAGAATCACATTCTGGAAGAATTAGAGAACCTTTATTTACAGTAATAAACAAACACGTCTTAACCCTGCCACATGCTGGATCATTCTAGCAATCCTGCGCATGCTCAGTGCTCTGTCCAATCATGTACTGGCACATCATTGCATGTGATATCACCATACCTTCCAAAAACATCCCCACAACTGACATCAAAATCACTGGGTTATAATTTTCTGGTTTATGTTTAGAGCCTTTCTTAAACAGCAGAACGTCTTTGGCTATCCTCCAAAACTCGAGTACCTCTCCTGTCACTAAGAATGATTTAAATATCTCTGCTAGATCCTGGTAATTTCTGGATTTGCCTGCCCTAAGGTCTAAAGGTACACCTTGCAGACCCAGAGGAGATATGCACTCTGATTTGCCTCAGGACTGCAAACACCTCCTCCACTGTAATCTATATAGGGTCCATGAAGTTGATGCTGATTTGCCTCACTTCTATAGGCTCTGTGTCTGTCACCTGAGTAAATAGAGATGCAAAAAAATTATTTAAGATCTCCTCAATCTCTTTTTGGCTCTATACACAGATTATCATTCTGATCTTCCAGCATGTAACAAGGAACAAGTATCCATTAGAAGAGAAAGGTATATACTGAACTTGTGGGATGTCATTACATTTGAAAAGATTTTAAAGAGGTCTGTTGTGAAACTAGAATCATATCTATTAGTTTTAGGTTAATTTACTGGGAACATAGCTGATGCTTAAGCTAGATTGTATATCTAGGTTGTGGAGAAATCTATAGTCTTCCACTGAGCTGCTGGTAGATCTCTTCTGGAGAGTAATCCTCAGGAGGAATCGTCTTTCAACTCCTCTTCCTTCATGTCTCATACAAGCTGAATCCACAGTTATCGACTCTTCAATTTGATGTCTCCACTTCTTGGTTATCTTTTGCCTTTTTTCCGCTCTCTCTGATCTGAAATGTAACACCAGCATTTCAAAAGCTCAAGATGAAGTAAACTCAATTTCCATTTTTGCTTCCTCTCAAGAGCTTGCTACATGCTGGAAAGATCAAGGGGCAAAATCTACATTCAGTTGTGAGATGCAAGTGCATTGGCTGTGTTGAACTCACTCTCCTACATATATTTCTATTATTTCTACCCCATTTAAATTCATAAGACATAGGAGAAGAATCAGACTATTGATCAAATTGAGTCTGCTTGATTCTAGTTGATTTATTTTCCCACTTAACATCATTCTCCTCCCTTCTCCCATAACTTTTGATTCCCTTACTAAACAAGAAGCTTTCAGCCTTCTCTTGAAACATACCCAATGATTTCATCTCCACAGATGATTTCACCCAGTGATTTGACAGCCATACTCACTCTGTCTCAGCTTTTCAATATTCGGAATGAGATGCCTCCTCATTCTTCTAAACTGTTGTGAGTACAGGTCCAGAGCTATCAAATGCCCCTTATACATTAATGCGTTCATTCTCAGGATCATTCTTGAAAGTTTCCTCAGGAGCCTCTACACTGCCAGCACATCCTTTCTTACATATGGGATCTAGTGGTGTTCATAATACTCCAAATGTGGCCTGGCCAATCCCTTATAAAGCTTCAGCAATACATCTTTGATTTTATATTCTAGTTCTCTCCAAATGAATGCTAACATTGCATTTGCCTTCCTTACTACTGACTCAACCTGCAAAAAAAACCTTAGGGAATTCTTCACTACTCCCAAGACCATTTGCACCTTGATCTTTTGAATTTGCTCCCCATTTAGAAAACAGTCTACACCTTTATTCCTGCTACCAAAGTGCATGAGCATACACTTTCCTAAGCTATATTCCTTCAGGTTCATAAACAGTTATTAGTTTACAACCATTGGGCTGCTGAACCGGTGTGGATATCTTCACTCACCTCAAGAATGAACTGATTCTACAGCCTACAGACTCACTTTCAAGGACTCCTCACAACTCATGTTCTCATTTTTTTTTATTTTCACATTTTATCTTCTTTTTCACATTGGTTTCTTGTCAGCCTTTTTTATGTATAATTTTTCATGAATTCTATTGTGTTTCTTTATTTTCATGTAAGTGCCAGCAGGAAACTGTAATTTAAGTTAGTATATGGTAACATATGCACACTTTGATAAAAAAAATTACTTAGACTATGATTTCGACTTCAATCTGCTACTTCTATGCCAATTCTCTTAATCCCACAAAGTTCCTCTGCAGGACTCCCTGCTTCCTCAACACTACCTGCCCCTGCATCTATCTTTCGGTTCTATGCAAACTTAGCCAGAAAGTCGTAAGTTCCTTCATCCAGATAATTAACATATAATGTGAAAAGAAGCCATCCCAACACCTCTCCTGCAGTGCACCACTAATTACCCATGCTCAATCATAAAAGGTCCTCTTCATTCCCACTCTTTGTCTTCTGTCCATGTTTGTATTTTTCCTGTAATACCATGCACTCTTAGCTTGTTTAATAGCCTCATGTGTCGCATCTTGTCAAAGACTTTCGGAAGATCTGAGTAAACAACATCCACTGACTCCTTTGTCTATCCTGCCTGCTATTTCCTCAAAGAATTGCAACAGATTTGTCAGGCAAGATCCCTTGGTGAAACTATCTTGAATTCAGTCTATTTCATCATGTGCCTCCAAGGTCTTTGAAGCCTCATCCTTAATAATGGACTCTAACATCATGCCAAGCACTAAAGTCTGCATAACTGGGCTATCAGTTCCTTTTCTATGCCCCCCTCTCTTCTAAAAGAGTGATTTTCCGGTCTCTGAAACCGCTCCAGAATGTAATGGTTCTTGAAAGATCACTCCTAATCTCTTTAACTACCTCTTTCAGAACCCTGGTGTGCAGTCCATCTGATCCAAGTGTCTTATCTACCTTCATACCTTTTCAGCTTTCCAAGCACCTTTTTCTTCATGATGGTGATCACACTCACTTCTGGCTTGCCACTGGTGCCTCTCACAGTGATGACTTATGCAAAATACTTGTTCAGTTCATCCACCATTTCTTTGTTCCACATTCCAATTGCTCCAGGATAATTTCCCAGCAGGCTGAGCCCACTCTTGCTTTTCTTATACATATATATATATATATATATCTGAAAAATATTTTTGGCATCCTCTTTTATATGACTGGCTAGGTTACCTTCATATTTTACCTTTTCTCTCTTTATGCCTTTTTAGTAGCCTTCTGTTGGTTTTTAAAAAGCTCACAATCCTCTAGCTTCCCAGTAATTTTTGTTTTTATGTTGTTTTTCATTTCCAATGTCAGCCACAATTGCCTCATCTCCCTTTAGACCACTTCTTCTTTAGGATGAACTAATCCCGCATCTTCTGAATTATCCCCAGGTTTACCAACATTCAGGAATCCTTATATATTGTCCTATCAAACTCCAAACTCTACTTTTGCTTGATCACATTTGCCAAACAGTTTTGTGTCACTTCAGCATTACTTCCATAGGACCTTTTGAAGTTTGTTTCAGATTAGCTTCTCAACACTAAACATCTGAGAAATCTGCTAACCAACCTATTATTGTCAAGTTCTCCGCATCATTTTTACCCCATATTTAATATTCTTTGATGAATATATTTTAATATAAAATATTACTACTATGAATAGGATAGAAAGATGTACAGACATTTAGAGAAGTTTTCTGTGATAACTACCTGGTATAGTCAAGTAAAGGTCAGTGTTGCTACTCCTCTGTGATTGGCATTAATTTTTTTTTAAAAATCCTGCAAAATATGGCAGTAACTTTTAAGTGTTGCTGGCATAGCAAAAAAAAACATTTACGTGCTTGAAGAAACATACACAATGTAGACGATCACAACAAAATCAGTCTCTTGGCTTCTCCTGCTCACAATTAAAGGGGTTAGCATATGAGATATTTCAAGGGTTTGGCAATGTGTTACAGAAAGACAAGTCAGCAGAGTATAGAGGTGTGAATGTTAGTCTTTCAGTCTCCAGACCATAAAGACAGTAAATGCTGTTTATGTAAAAATCACATCAGTGCTGAAAATCTTATTATTCTTATTTTACAGTTTGCTGCCTAATTTGTTATGTATTTTACTGTATACCAAAAAAAACTGCAAAGTGTAAAATATTATTTATTGTGTTAATAAAATTCAACAGCTTCCTTTGATAGCCACTGCACAAGTGCTGAAGTAAGTCTGTTGCATTTGTTTAGGATCTATTTTATTCGGGTTCAGAGAACTAGTAATTAACCCTTATCAGTATAAAGTAACCGATTCCTTTGATCATGCAAAATTGAGATCTGTTTTTATACCAAGTTGAGGCTAGTTGATAAAATGAATAATGCTGCTTAATCCTGCTACAGAGCGGGAGACATGGTTGCATGGCAGTTAATGCGACACTATTACAGATTTGGGCATCAGAGTTCAGAGTTTAGTTCTGGTGCTGTCTGTAAGGAGTCTCTATAGATCCTCCTCATGGAATGTTTGGGCTTTCCTGGGTGCTTTGGTTTCCTTGCACAGTCCAAACACCTACCAGGTAGGTTAATTTGTCATTGTGAATTTTTCCATAATTAGGTTAGGGTTAATTGGAGCTACTTGGGGTTGCTGGGATGGTATGGCTCGAAGAGCTGGGTGAGCCTAGTCCATTCGGTATTGCTAAACAAATTAATAAATAAAGTAATGGACAGCTTGTATTTTATGAATGGGTCCACCAGATTGTTGGACGTAAATTAGACAGAGCTGAAAAATTGGCTGAGACTCTTAAATTCACTTTTTGCTTTATTTCTGGTAAAGTGATCAGTTGAGTTAGGATTCAAACACAGAAACAGGCCCAGAAATTACCTGGAAATTGGATCACATAGTGTCGTATTTCTTCTGTATGTTACTTGATTTGATTTAACAGGATTAAAATCTAATTGCAAATAATGTACTATGTTTCATGTAATAATGTACAGAGAAAGCCAGACATGTAAATTGCCTGCAGAAACAGAATCACATCAGGATCCTATTTCCTGCGTTTTTCACGTGCATGCTGTGATTGCAGTGACATAGTACTGGTCCTTGGGGAGAGTTCCTTCCATTGTGCTGAAAGGTTATGTAAGATATCCATACAACAATATGGATATTGTTGTTAGTTGACAATACACAGTTCTTGTCACCACATTGCAAGAGATATGACATTGGACTGGAAAAGGTATAGAATAGACTTACAAGCAATTTTCCAGGACTGTGATAAAATGGGAGGCTGGGGATGAACATTTTGAAATGCATGATACTAACAGGTAACATATTTTCAGATAACATTCAATTGCTTCCTTTGATAATAAATGCAGAAATGCTCCATTATAAGCACAAAAAAGTATACAGATGCTGCAAATCCAAAGCAGCACACAAAAAATGCTGGAGGAATTTGGCAGGTTAGGCAGCATCTGTAACGCAAAATAATTGAATGCGTAAGTACAGTCGGCCCTACTCATCAGCGAGGGATTGGTTCCGGGACCCCTTGCGGATACTAAAAAACGTGGATGCTCAAGTCCCTTATTTAACCTGTTTCAGTGTGGTGGATTTTAGGACCCAGCGGAACCCCAGGACCTTATTTAACCTGCCTCAGAGCGGTGGTCTTTAGGACCCAGTGGAGCTCTGAATCCACAGTGTTTCTGTTCACGAAAATAATCACAATCACGATTGAAAATAAAATGGATATAATAAAACAATCAGGGTCTCGGCCCGAAATGTCGACATCACTTCTCCCTATAGATGCTGTGTTCCACCAGCATTTTGTGTGTGCTATCTCTGGTGCAACCAGTGTTTTTAGAAGTCACATAATTATTTAAGTGGAGATCTGTTTTTGGAGACCTGTGTGCAGTCAAATTGTTTCAATTGAATGCTGTATCTGGAAGATCCAACTTCTGGGGAGTCAGTATCCTGGCAAAAATCTCACCATGAAGACAAAAGAACTCTGCAAAAAGGTTATTGAAAAGCACAAGTCAGGAGATGGATACAAGAAAATTTCTACGTCACTCAATATCCTTTGGAGTACAGTTAAGTCAAACATCAAGAAATGGAAAGAATATGACACAGCTATAAATCTGCCTAGAGCAAATCATCCTCAAAAACTGAATGACCGGGCAAGAAGGGGACAAATGAGGGAGGCCATCAAGAGACCTATGACAGCTCTGGAGGAGTTATAAGCTTCAGTGGCTGAGATGGGAGACTGCACATACAACAACTGTTGCCTAGGTGTTTCACCAGTCAGCAATTTATGGGAGAGGGGCAAAGAGAAAGCCACTGTTGGAAAAAATTCACATTAAATCTCGGCAAGAGTTTGCCAGAAGGCATGGGGAGACTTTGAGGTCAGCTGGAAGCAAGTTCTATAACCCACTGAAACCAAAATTGAGATTTTTGGCCATCTGACTGAATGCTACATTTGGTGTAAGCCAAACACTGCACATCATCAAAAACACACCATCCCCACTGTGAAGCCTGCAAGGCTTTTGAAGGTAGAGGGTAAAATGAATGCGGAAAAATACAGGGAAATCCTGGAGAAGAACCTGATGCAGTCTGCAAGAGAACTGTGACTTGAGCAAAGATTTGTTTTCCAGCAAGGTACAATGACCCCAAGCATAAAGCTAAAGCTACACAGGAATGGCTTAAAAACAAGAGTTAATATCCTGGAGTGGCAAAATCAGACCTCAATCCAATTGAAAGTTTGTGGCTGGATCTGAAAAGTGCTGATCATTCACAATCTCCATGCAATTTGACCAAGCCGGAGCAGTTTTTTAAAGAAGAATGGGGAAAAATTACAGTGTCCAGATTTGAAAAGCTGACAGAGAGCTATCCACACAGACTGTAACTGTAGCTGAAAGTGCATCTTCTAAATACTGACTTGAAGGGGTGAGTAATTAAGTAATCATTATTTTGTGATTAATAATTCTAATAAATTTGGACCAATTTGTAGAAATTTGTTTTCACTTTGATACAAAAGAATCTTTTTCTGTTGATTAGTATCAAAAAGGTCAAATTAAATCCAATGTGATTCAATGCTGTAAAACAATAAAACGTGAAAACTTCTTGTGGGGTGAAAACGTTTTAAAGGCACTCTATATACAAGATTACTCAAATATTACTTAAATATTAAATAACGACAGAACCCAATGATCCAAAAATCTGAAATCCTCCCTCCTGCACTAATTCCTTAGCTATGTGTTAAATGTTCCTATTTCTGGCCTGATTAGCAAATGCACAGGTAGCAATCCTGAGATCACAACCCTGATGTTTCAGTCCTTTAACTTTGCACCTTGTGGTGAACTACATATACCTGACTGGACACGCCCCCTGCTGACTGCTCCTGTGGCTCCTCCCACAGACCCCGGTATAAAGGCGATTGAGGCCTGAGCCCGGCCTCTCGGTCTCCAGGATGTAGTATGGTAGTCACTCACTGCTTGTTCCTTCTTCCAGTCAATAAAAGCCGATATCTCACCTTCACGTCTCAGAGTGAGTTATTGATGGTGCATCACACCTAACTCCGCAAACTCACTGTGCAGGACCTCATGACCCATCCCACTCATGTCATCAGTACTGACATGGACCACGACCTCTGGCTGCTCACCCTCAGACTTAAGAATGCCAGGGAATCGATCTGAGATTTTCCTTATCCTAGCACCCAGAAGGCAACAAGCCATACAGGAATTTTGTTCTCATCCACAGAACCTCCTTTCTGACCCCTGATCACCAAATCCCCTATCATTACATTCACCTCTTCTCCCTTCTTCCCTCCTGAGCCACAGAGTTAGACTCAGTGCCAGAGACCTGACTACTGTGGCTTTATCTGCTAGATTATCTAACCCCATTAGCATTCAGACCAGTATACCTGTTGTTGAGCAGATGGCCACAGAAGTACGTTGCACTGGCTGTCTATCCCCCCTCCTTCTCCTGGTGGTCACCCAGTTACCCGTGTCCTGTACCTTGGGTGTAACTACCATCTTATATACCTGGTCTATCAACCCCTCTGCCTCCTGAATGATCCAGAGTTCTTCCAGTTCCAGCTCCAACTTTTTAACATGGTCTCTTAGAAGCTGAAGCCGGATGCACTTCTTGCAGGAGTAATCATTTGGGTCCTTGGAGTTCTCACTTCCTTCTCCTATCCCACAAGGGAAGCATTCCAGCATCCTGTCAGGCATCCCCACTGCTCTAAATATGCAATAAGAAAGAAGGAAGTAATAAAAATAATCAACCTATGGTCTACACATTTCCTCGCTGAAGCTTTGATAAACTGATGCCTCCTCCAGCACTGGCCCACTCACACAAGAGCCATTCCATTTTGTAAGGTCTATTTTGCTCAGAATGAAAGAAGTACAAATGAATCCTTAATTATCATTATAAAGTGATCAAAGCCTCTGATCTGTTTTTATAACAAGTTCAAGGTAGCTACACAAAACTGTGAGAAGCACAGGTAAAGTAAATAAGAAACATATCCTTTAGTTGAATGAGCATGAATTACAAAATTTAAGTAGGGGATATAGATAAGAGATGATGGAAACTGTTCATCTGCAAAGTGGGAAGTGTTATGTTTTGTAAATTCATAGCATTAAACTAATTCAAAGGAAGACATGGGAGTCAGGGAATGCGAGTCTAACCTTGTGTTTACTTTAAACGAGATGCGCACGTATCACGTGGTACCATGATGATGTATGTAATTCATGTATTTAAACATATAATGCATAATTAATTAATTAAATGAACCAGAATGCTTAAGCAACCAATAGCTATACAAGATTACTCAAATTTTGCTTAAATATTAAATACACAACAGTAAGAATCTCTAATTCTTTGTCAAAAATATGGTAGAAGCAGAAATTTTTATCCAGATATGCATTTTCAAGACCTATGACCCACAAGACTACAGACCTGGAAAATGAACATATTTGATAAGGAATATATTGGATAGACCTTTATTGACCAGCACAAATTTATGGACGTAACAGCCACTGCCAGTACCACAAGTTCCCATGAGTCTGTAATACTGTTACACAATTGCCAATTTGCTAAATGGGATTAGATTAAAAAATTGACCTTGCAGCACAAATCTATCTGTTCTTGGGTCACTTTGGGCAGTTAGGAGTAGCAGAATTAAATAACTCTGCAATCTGTAATATTCTTCATCTAAACTGAGATCATTGTGAAATCAATCCAGCACAAAGAAGAATGGTTGTGATTGATTCAGTTGTAGCAAATTTCTGCAAGAGTCCCTTAGGGCAGTATTCCAGACAAAACCAACTTCAGGTGCTATTTCAAGGATGTTTCTTTGCTATAATGACAAAAAGTGGAGCAGCTTGATGATTGAACAGTGCTCAGCTCCATTCAGAATCCTTCTCGTATTAAAATAGTACTGACTTGCATGCAGCAAGATCTAGAGAATATACAACTTTATGGTGTTTTGTGGTGAAGGGTATTAGCACTATGTGTGTCCCAATCAACTTTGCAAGTGTTACATTTGCTCAGAGACTCAGATCATCCACATCAACTACGTGACAATGAGATGCTGGATATTGATATAGCAAGTGATATTTTGAAGTTGTGCCAAGCTTTCTTCATTTCCATTGTCTACTGACAAGTGAATGCAATTACTTTAAATTGCCTGGCCAAACTACATAAAATCGTGAGTTAGACATATATTGCTGTTCCCCACTGGCTATTGACTTAAAATTCTGTAACTCTTTACCCAACAGCAATTTAAGTTTCTAATAAACGCTCAGAAAGCAGAAGTTCAAGTACAAGGGCCAACAAAATCTTTTCAAGTTCAGCTGAAGATAGACAGTAAATACTGGACTTTCCAACGATGGCATCATCCATCAAAGCCATTGGTAAAACTATATTCTTTGCTTTGGAGCTTCAGCAAAGTTGAACATCTATCTCCTCTGACATCAATCAACATCATAAAGGAATAATGCTGTTAATGACAACATTCCACTAACAAGCAGAAACCTGTGGGTTTCTACCAATGGATTATTGCTGTAGTGCAGATGTTAGAGATTTGATATGTCACTAAAGATTCTTGCACTCTGACTGGCTCCATCACAAATATATGGAGCCTGCATTTCACAAGATAAAAAGAGGCTGAAGAGGGATGGAGACAGTTCCAACAGGGGACATTCTTCTCTACTATTGTGGATATCTTGAAAAGTGCTACTAGAAAGCGGCATCGATTACTAAAGATCCTCACCATCCAGGACATGTCCTCCTCGACTTACGAACATCGGAAAGGAAGTTCAGGGATCAGAATAAGATTCAGGTCTAATATCACTGGCAGATGTCATGAAATTTCTCTTTGCAGAAGCAGTATATCACAATGCATGTTGATAAAAGTGAATTATAGTAAGTATATATATAAATATAGAGTAGTTAAATATGTAGTGCAGAAGCAGTAGTGAGGTTGTTTTCATGAGTCCATTCAGAAAGCTGATGGCAGAGGGGAAGAAGCTGTTCCTGAGTCGTTGAGTGTGTGCCTTCAGGCTCCTGCACATCCTTCCTGATGGTAGCAATGAGAAGAAGATATGGGCAGGGGTCCTAAAGAAGTACTTGCAACATATTAAGGACAGCTTCTTCATTTTGCCATTATATTCCTGAACAGTCCATGAAACCAGAAGCTGCCTGTGACAACGAGTTCCACAGATTCACCACTCTCTGGCAAAAGAAATTTCTCCTCACTTCCATTCTAAAAGGATGCCCTGCTATCCTGAGGCTGTGTCCTCGGGTCTTAGACTCTCCCGTCACCCTCTCCGCATCCAGTCTATCAAGGCCTTTCAACATTCAATGGGTTTCAATAAGGTCACCACTCATTCTTCTGAATTCCAGTGAATACAGGCCCAGAGCTATCAAACACTTTTCATATGACAAACCATTCAAACCTGGAATAACTTTTGTGAACCTCCTTTGAATCCTTCCAGTTTCAGCACATCCTTTCTAAGATAAAGGGCGAAAAACTGCTCACAATACTCCAAGTGAGGCCTGACCAGTCTCTTATAAAGCCTCAACATTACATCTTTCTTTTTATATTACATTCCTCTTGAAATAAATGCTAACATCCCATTTTCCCACCTTATCACAGACTAAACCTACAAATTAATCTTTGGGGGATGCTGTTCAAACACTCCCAAATACCTTTGTGCCTCAGTTTTTTGTATTTTTTCTCCATTTAGGGAAATAGTCAACCCTTTCATTTCCTCTACAAAAGTGCATGGCCATACACTTCCTGACACTGTATTTCATCTAACAGTTCTTTGCCCATTCTCCTTATCTGTCTGTCTTTCTGTAGTGTCTCTACTTCCTCAAAACTACCTGACCCTTTCTGCAAACTTTGCAACAAAGCTATCATTTCCATCATACAAATCATTAACATTTAATGTAAAAAGAATTGGTCCCAACACAGACCGGTGTGGGACACCACTAGTCACCAACAACCAGTCAGTAAAATCTCTCTTTATTCCCACTCTTTGCTTTCTGCCAGTCAGCCACTTCTTGAAACTATTCAATGTCGGCTATTCAACCCATTGAGTCTGCTCCACCATTCAATCATGGGCTGATCCAGTCCTCCCCACTCCCATCCCTTCTCCTCATTTCCTTTGATGCCCTGGCTAATCAAGAACCTAACTATCTCTGCCTGAAATGCATCCAATGACTTGGCAACATATGGCAACAAATTCCACAGATTTACCACCCCCTGAGTAAAGAAATTCCTCTGCATCTCTGTTCCAAGTGGACATCTTTCAATCCTGAAGTTGTGCCCTCTTATCCTATTCTCCCCTACCATGGGAAATAACTTTGCCATAACTAATCTGTTCAGGCCTTTTAAAATTTGGAATGTTTTTATGAGATTCCCACCCCCATTCTCCTAAACCCTAGGGAATACAGCCCAGGAGCTGCTGGTCATTCCTCATATGGTAACCCTATCATTCCTGGAATTATTCTTGTGAATCTTCTCTGAACCCTCTCCAATGTCAGTATATTCTTTCCAAAATAAGGAGCCAAAAACTGCACACAAATTCTCCAGGTGTAGTCTCATGAGTGCCTTATAGAACCTCAACAGTGCATCCCTGCTCCTATATTCTATACCTCTAGAAATGATTGTCAACATTGCATTTGCCTTCTTCACTACTGACTCAACCTGGAGGTTAATCTTTAGAGTATCCTGTACAAGGACTTCCAAGTCCCCTTGCATCTCTGCATTTTGAATTAGATGGAGAGAATAATAGTCTGTTCATTTATTTCTTCCACCAAAGTGGCTGACCATAAAATTCCCAACATTGTATTTCATTTGCCACTTCTTTGCCAATTCCCCTAAACTACCTAAGTCTCTCTGCAGGCCCTCTGTTTCCTGAACTCTACCCACCCTTCCACCTATCTTTGCTTTATCCATGCAGGCATCTTTCCTGTAATACCATGGGTTCAAGACTTGCTAAGTAGCCTCATGTGTCGCACCTTGTCAAAGGCCTTCTGAAAATTAAAATACACAACAACAACAGATTTCCTGTGTCTATCCTGTTTGTTATTTCTTCAACAAATTCCAGCAGATTTGTCAGATGAGATTTTCCCTTAAGGAAACCATGCTGACTATGACGTATTTTGTCATGCATCTCCAAGTTCCCTGAGACCTCATCCTTAACAATTGACTCCAGCATCTTCCCAACCACTGAGGTCAGTCTGACTGGTCCATTGTTTGCTTTCTTCTACCTCTCCCGCTCCTTGAAGAGTGGAGTGACATTTGCAATTTTCCAGTCTTCCTGATCCATTCCAGAATCCAATGATTCTTGAAATATCTTTACTAATGCCTCCACAATCTCTTCAGCCACGTTCTTCAGAACCCTGGGGTGTACACAATCTGGTCCAGGTGACTTTTCTACCTTCAGACCTTTCAGTTTCCCAAGAACCTTCTACTTATTAATGGTAACTTTACACACTTCATGACCCCAGACACATGGAACTTCCACCATACTGCTTGTGTCTACCAACAATGAAGACTGATGAAAAATACTTATTCAGTTCATCCACCATTTCGTTATCCGCCGTTACTACCTCTCCAGCATTGTTTTCCAGTGGTCCAATATCCACTCTTGCCTCTCTTTTACTATTGATGTAACTGAAGAATCTTTTGCTATCCTCTTTAATATTATTGGCTCGCTTACTTTCATATTCCATTTTATCTTCTTAATGACTTTTTAGTTGCCTTTAGTTGGTATTTAAAAGCTTCCCAATCCTCTAACTTCCAACTAATTTTTGCTCTATTATATGCCCTCTCTCTGGCGTTTATGTTGGCTTTGACTTCTCTTGTTAACCACGGTTGTGTCATCTTTCCTTTAGAATACTTCTTCTTTGGGATGTAAATATCCTGTGCACTCTTTCTAGAGATTTAATTTCATTTTTACCAATAGAACAACACTGCCCCTCTGCCTTCCTGCCTATCTATTCAATACAATGTACAAAGTTTGTATCCTTGGACATTAAGCTCCCAGCTATAAACTTCTTTCAGCCACAATTCCGTGATGCCTACAACATCATACATACCAAATGGTTATTGTGTTACAAGTCCATCTGCCTTTTTCCAAACAGAACACCTTTGATCCTGTATTCACCCTTTTTAATTTTGTCCACTTTTTATGTTGCATCTCATCCTGCTGACTGCAACTTTGCCCTATTATCAGCCTCTCCTTGCTAGGAGTCTCACTGCACTATGCCTTTGCAGTAAAGCAACTACCTCATCTTCGGCACTATCACTCCGGTTTCCATCCCTCTGCCAAATTAGTCTTCAGCCAACCTGCCTGCAAGGATATTGGACCCCCTTGGGTTCAGGTGTTACCCATCCCTTTTGTATAGATCATAAATCCGTACCCCTGCCCCCTGCACCAGTTCCTCAGTCATGCATTTACCTGCCAAATCATTCTATTCTTACCCTCACTGGAATCTGGCACAGGCAGCAATCCAGAAATTACTCCCCTGGAAGTCCTGTTTCTCAGTTTTCCATCTAGCTCCCTATAATCTCTCTTCAGGAACTCCTCACTTTGTCTATCTATGTCATTGGTGCCAATATGTACCAAGACTTCTGGTTCCTCACCGTCACCCTTGAGAATGAATGGATATGATCCAAAACGTCTTTAATTCTGACACCTGGAAGGCAACATAGCATCCCGATGTCTCTATCATGCCCACAGAACCTCATCTCTGTTCCTCTCAATCATATCTAAACTGGTATACTTCTTATTTAGGGGGACAGCCACTGGCTGTGCATTCCCCCTCCTTCTCCTGACAGTCACTCAGTTGCCTGTCTCCTGCAACCTAGGGGTGAGTACCTCCCTGTAGCTCCTGTCTAAGACCTTCTCATTCTCCCATATGCTGAAGGTTATCAAGTTACAGCTCCAGTTCCTTAATAACTTCTCTCAGGAGTTGCAGCTCAGTGCACCTGGTGCTGATGTGTTTATCTGGGAGGCCTTCAGTCTCCCAGATCCCACACAGAGTGCAAAACACTGCCCCTGAAGCCACCTAATGGTCAAGGGCAAGAATGACTTCATATAATGCTCCTTGGAGCAGCGCAGTTGTCGTAGTCTATTATTAAAACAATATAACCATGTAACCATATAACAATTACAGCACGGAAACAGGCCATCTTGGCCCTTCTAGTCCATGCTGAACGTTTACTCTCACCTAGTCCTACCAACCTGCACTCAGCCCATAACCCTCCATTCCTTTCCTGTCCATATACCTATCCAATTTTTTTTTAAATGACAATATCGAACCTACCTCTACCACTTCTACTGGAAGCTCGTTCCACACAGCTACCAATCTCTGAGTAAAGAAGTTCCCCCTCCTGTTACCCCTAAACTTTTGCCCCTTAACTCTCAACTCATGTCCTCTTGTTTGAATCTCCCCTAATCTCAATGGAACAAGCCTATCAACATCAACTCGATCTATCCCCCTCATAATTTTAAATACCTCTATTGTCCCCCCTCAACCTTCTACGCTCCAAAGAATAAACACCTAACTTGTTCAACCTTTCTCTGTAATTTAGGTCCTGAAACCCAGGTAACATTCTAGTAAATCTTCTCTGTACTCTCTCTATTTTGTTGACATCTTTCCTATAATTCGGTGACCAAAACTGTACACAATACTCCAAATTTGGCCTTACCAATACATTGTACAATTTTAACATTACATCCCAACTCTGATACTCAATTCTCTGATTTATAAAGGCCAGCATACCAAAAGCTTTCTTCACCACCCTATCCACATGAGATTCCACCTTTAGGGAACTATGCACCATTATTCCTAGATCACTCTGTTCTACTACGTTCTTCAATGCCCTACCATTTACCATGTATGTCCTATTTTGATTAGTCCTACCAAAATGTAGCACCTCACACTTATCAGCATTAAACTCTATCTGCCATCTTTCAGCCCACTCTGCATAACTGGCCTAAATCTCTCTGCAAGCTTTGAAAACCTACTTCATTATCCACAACGCCACCTACCTTAGTATTATCTGCATACTTACTAATCCAATTTACCACCCCATTATCCAGATCATTAATGTATATGACAAACAACATTGGACCCAGTACAGATCCCTAAGGCACATCACTAGTCACCGACCTCCTGCCTGACAAATGGTTATCCACCACTACTCTCTGGATCTCCCACCCAGCCACCGTTGAATCCATTTTACTACTTCAATATTAATCCCTAATGATTGAACCTTCCTAACTAACCTTCTGTGTGGAACCTTGTCAAAGGCCTTACTGAAGTCCATATAGACTACATCCACTGCTTTACCCTCGTCAACTTTCCTCATAACCTCTTCAAAAAATTCAATAAGATTTGTCAAACATGACCTTCCACATGCAAATCCATGTTGACTGTTCCTAATCAGACCTTGTCTATCCAGATAATTATATATATACCATCTCTGAGAATACGTTCCTTTAATTTACCCACCACTGGTGTCAAACTTACAGGCTGATAATTGCTAGGTTTACTCTTAGAACTATTTTTAAACAATGGAACAACATGAGCAATACGCCAATCCTCCGCATCACCCCCGTTTCTAATGATATTTGAAATATTTCTATCAGAGCCCCTGCTATTTCTACACTAACTTCCCACAAGGTCCTAGGGAATATCCTGTCAGAATCTGGAGACTTATCCACTTCTATATTCCTTAAAGGTGCCAGTACTTCCTCTTCTTTAGTCGTCATAGTTTCCATAACTTCACTACTTGTTTCCCTTACCTTACACAATTCAATATCCTTCTCCTTCGAGAAAACCGAAGAAAAAAATTCTTCAAAATCTCCCCCATCTCTTTCGGCTCCACACATAGCTGTCTGATTCTCTAAGGGACCAATTTTATCTCTCACTATCCTTTTGCTATTAATATAACTGTAGAAACCTTTGGATTTACTTTCACCTTACTTGCCAAAGCAACTTCATATCTTCTTTTAGCTTTTCTAATTTCCTTCTTAAGATTCTTTTTACATTCTTTATACTCCTCAAGCACCTCATTTACTCCATGCTGCCTATATTTATTGTAGATATCTCTCTTTTTCCGAACCAAGTTTCCAATATCCCTTGAAAATCATGGCTCACTCAAACTTTAAACCTTTCCTTTCAACCTAACAGGAACATAAAGATTCTGTACCCTCAAAATTTCACCTTTAAATGACCTCCATTTCTCTGTTACATCCTTCCCATAAAACAACTTGTCCCAATCCACTCCTTTTAAATCCTTTCGCATCTCCTCAAAGTTAACCTTTCTCCAGTCGAAAATGTCAACCTTGGGTCCAGTCCTATCCTTCTCCATAATTATATTGAAACTAATGGCATTGTGATCACTGGACCCGAAGTGCTCCCCAACACATACCTCCATCACCTGAACTATCTCATTCCCTAACAGAAGGTCCAATACTGCACCTTCTCTAGTTGGTACCTCTATGTATTGCTGCAAAGAACTATCCTGCACACATTTCACAAACTCCAAACCATCCAGCCCTTTTACAGTATGGGCTTCCCAGTCAATGTGTGGAAAATTATAATCTCCCACAATCACAACCTTGTGCTTACTACAAATATCTGCTATCTATTTACAAATTTGCTCCTCCAATTCTTGCTCTCCATTATGTGGTCTATAATACACCCCTATAAGTGTTACTACACCTTTCCCATTCCTCAATTCCACCCAAATAGTCTTCCTAGACGAGCCCTCTAATCTATCATGCCAGAGTACCGCTGTAATATTTTCTCTGACAAGCAACACAACACCTCTCCCCTTGTCCCTCTGATTCTATCACACCTGAAGCAACGGAATCCAGGAATATTTAGTTGCCAAACACATTCCTCCTGCAACCATGTTTCACATATTTCATCATATTTCCAGGTATCAATCCATGCTCTAAGCTCATCCACCTTTCTTACAATGCTCCTAGCATTAAAATAAGTGCATTTAAGAAATTTTCCATCTCTTCTTCTCTGTTTATAACTAACAGTGCAAACAACTTTACTATCTTCTTTTCCTTTCTTCTCCCCTACATCTGCTCCTACACTCTGGTTCCCCTCCCCCCTTGTATCTAGTTTCTAGTTTAATTCCACTGGAGCCTCTCTAGCAAACCTGCCTGCGAGAATATTTGTCCCCCTCCTGTTCAGATGTAAACCGTCCCACTGTTACATGGGGGCGACGGAGGAGAACCCAAGTGCAGGACACTGGCATGTCGACTCAGTTGGGAAGGCTGGCATAGACCTGAACTTAGAACAGGAAACCAGAAGGATCTTGACAAGGAAACGAGATTCACAGGGACTCCCTAGAAACTAGAGCGGAACTTAGAACTACCGGTTCTAATCGGAACAGGGAACAAAGTATCACATGAGAATTGACCAACAAACTGGCAATCTGTGATAGAGTCACCATCGTATTTATTTCCCAGTTTCTGATGAAGGCCAGATGTATGGTAATTGGGTAACTAGCAGCAATTGACTGAAATTGGGGCATAATCAGGGAGAAAGAAGTGTTAAAAGGGAACGGCCAACCGGAACCATGATACCCATCCAAACAGGTCCCACCTTCCCTGGAAAACTGCCCAATTATCTATAAATCTGAAGCCCTCCCTCCTGCACCATGTCTTCAGCCACGTGTTGATCTGCATTATCTTACTATTTCTAAACCCGCCTGCACGTGGCACTGGTAGCAATCCTGAGATTGCTATCCTGGAGGTCCTGTCCTTTAGCTTGGCGCCTAACTCCCTAAACTCACCTTTCAGGACCTCCTCACTCTTCCTACCCACGTCATTGGTCCCTACATGGACCATGACATCCGTCTGCTCACCCTCCCTCTTGAGAATACTGAGAACTTGATCCGAGATATTGCAGACCTGGGCACCAGGGAGGCAACAGACCATCCGGAATTCTCGATCTCTTCCACAGAACCTCTTATCTGTATCCCTAACTATGAAATCCCTTTTCACTACTGCTTTCCTCTTTTACCTCCTTCCCTTCTGAGCTGAGGGTCCAGTCTCGGTGCCAGAGACACAAGCACTGCAACTTGTCCCTGGTCGGTCATCCCCATCAACAGTATCCAAAATGATATACTTATTATTGGTGGGTACAGCCACAGGGGTGCTCTGCTCATTCTGTCTATTCCCCTTCCCTCTCCTGACAGTCACCCAGCTACCTATCTCCTGACTCTTAGGACTGTCTCCCTGTAACTTCTGTCTATTTCTGCCTCTGCCTCCCGAATGATCTGAAATTCATCCAAATCCAGCTCTAGTTCCCTAACTCGGTTTGTCAGGAGCTGCAGCTGGATGCACCTTTTACAGGTGTAGTCACAGGGACAATTGTGCTCACCCTGACTTCCCACATACTGCAAACAGATCACTCAACTGCCCTAACTGCTGCCTCCATTACCTACTCCTAAGGTAATTAAATTAATTAAAGGAACTTACCCGGCCTTACCTCACTTGGAGTGAAGCTCGTCCTCAGCCTCAGCTCGCCAAAGCCTTCCTACTCTGTCTCCCACTACTCAGTCGTGTGCACCATTAATCTGCTCGCTTTTGAACTCTCCTGCTGCCTTATGGGCCGAAGTTCACTCGCTTGCGCTATCGTGCCCCATTCAACTGCCGAAGAAATAAAATTGTTCCTCTGTTCAGCCAAGGTGACATGCAAAAGGTGAGAAGCATTGTCCATAATTTTCAGGATTTTGTGTAGGGTACTTCATTCTACCACAGCCTCCAGTATGTCCTGTTTGATTCCTATAACAGAGCTACACTTTCTAATCAGTTTGTTGAGCCTGTTGACATTGGCTGTGTTGATGTCATTGCTCCAGCACGTCACCGCATAGAAGGTTGTACGGGCGACAACAGACTGGTAGAACAAGTTAAGGAGAGGCAAAGAAATTGTCTCCTCAGAAAGCAGAGATGACTCTGGCCCTTCTTGAACACAGCCTCTGTGTTGGTGCTCCACTTAAGTCTGTTATCCAGTTACACCCCTGGGTACTTGTAGGTTCTCACCACATCCACGTCCTCACCATCAATAGTAACATGGAGCAGTACAGGGTTAGTCTTCCTAAAGTCCTTCACCATCTCCTTTGTCTTATTGACGTTGAGCTGCAGATGATTCAGCTTGCACCATTTGACAGAGTCCTCCACCTGTATTCATCCTCCTGTCCTCTATTTATACACCCAGATGTTTCTGAGTCTTCAGAGAATTTCTGCGGATGACATGACTCAGTGTTGTATCTAAAGTCCAAGGTAGAGGGCAAACAGAAAGGACCCAATACAGTCCGCTATGGGGCCCCAGAGCTGCGTATAGCCATGTCAGATGCACAGCTCTGTAATTTATGTAACGTTGTGATGTAATGTTGTATTTCTTAAATGTTGAGCCCTATACTTCTGCTACAAAACTACAAATTTCACATATTTCAGTGATAATAAACTTAATAAAACTATAATCAACCATTTTAGTAGAATCACAAAGTAAAATGCAGCTTCTTATCTTTACAGCAATGTTATCAGTTGTTTCACTATCATTATCTTCATTATTTCCTACATGATTATAACATTTTCATAGTCTGTTTTCTTTTCACATATTTAAAATAATAGAAAGAAAATTGCCAATTATTATTATTATCTCATACCTATATAGAAAGTTATTTTAAGACTCTCAACTTCAGTTGACTCAAGACTCATTCAAATATCTACGCTGCATGGAAATTTGTGATATTGTGCTTCTGAATGTAAAAATACAGGACCTGGATAAATGACAGATTTGCCATTCTATCGACAATAAAAAAAAGTCTGCTGTTATACCACTCTGTTAGTAAATTATTACTGGTAACAATACTGGCTAGGCACAATCAGGAGAACATGCTTAAATTGACCTACCTTTCAATTTGCTGGTACAATACAGAAGATGTGTCTGGGAAATGGATTTACTGGAAATAAAGACACACTTGTGGCAACAGTGGATCATAACCTATCAGAAGCAGCAATGGACTGGAACAGCGTTCTGTTCTTGTTTAATTTACAAACCAACTTACTATTAAAATGAAAATGTCCAGGTGAAGAGACCACGTTTGAATTTAATTCCACTGTTCAGTCCCTAAATGTAGTTTGGCCCAATGAGTGTTTTCACATTTTTCAGTCTTAATAATTTCAAATATTCATTTTTGCTTTGGAATTAGTGTTGTATGTGCAGTATTGACACAAATTCAAATGTTGACCTGAATTTAAAAGAATGGAACTGGTTTGTTGAAAATGCTAATGCAGGAGTGTGATCCAAGAGACTGTGGCCCAGATTTTCCTGAGCAGAGCATCCTCTCTCTTTTGCTATTTCTGATTGCCAGTCAGACAAACTCGTGATTTAATAATGTCACCAGTCAGGACGTTTCTGGATCCTCATTGCTACAGCTCCTCAGTCATCAGATAATGGAGATGGACCAGAGCAAATCTGCCCACAGAACCCAGCAGATGATCCTGACAGCCAGCAATGCCAAGCCCCCAAGCCCCAAATCTACCAACACTGAAATTTATCAGTGTTTTAAAATGTTACTGACATTCAGACATCAGACATTTAAAAGGTTCAAAAATTGAAATAAAAATATCAAGAGGTAGTGAAAAAAAACATAACTTAAAAAAGGAACAGAAATATTTTTAAAAAACTGAAAAGACAGGGTGTCAGTCGGGACAAGAGCAGATTTTGCTAGTTCTCCGCGATGGTCTCTCCTCTCTCCATGGCACTGAGTCTATGAAGATTGCCCCAGCCGCTGTGTTCAGTGCCCACTAATATGATAAACTGATAAGAGAAACTTTGGTCCTTCTCTGGGATGCTCCGCTGTTCAGATCTGAGGACTCAAGTTTGATTCAGAAAACTATTATTGTTTGTTCAATTGTTTGTATGATTTGTATTTTTTTTCTTTCTCTTGCAGTTCAAGTGTTGGTCTTCTTATTTTTATTCATTTTTTTCTTTAATTGGGTTTTTTCAGGTTTCTTGCTTTGTGGCTACCTGTGAGCAAGCAAATCTCAAGGTTGTATAATTTATACATTCTTTGATAATAAATGGATCTTGAAACTTGAATGTTTCCTTTTACCCTTACCGTCCAACAATCCACATAACTATGAATAAGCTGGCAGTTCTAGTATCATTTTTATCTTCCACAAGATCTGAGAGTAGAGCCCTAGTGTTATTACTGGAGTTTATTAGCGAGTTCCCATTTCTTCACTGGGCTTTATATGTTATGCGATGGAGCAGAGTTCTGTAAGTAAAATCACTTTCTTTTGTTGCCTCACTGCAGAATTCATTGCTGTCCTGTTCACTGCATTGTTGTCCAACTCAGGAATATGATTGGCTGTGAGAAGGATCTCCACCCTCCACATGTAGGATTTGAATGATTTATATGTGCTGTTAGACACCACTAGCTGGCTCTGAAAACTGATGCTCTTGGGCTGTCATTACCTATCTTTTGTTGCAAAAATTGGGTTGTAGTACCCATTCCTCCCAAGTGTTTGCTTTTTCAGAATCAGAATCAGTTTGATTATCACTGGCATGTGTCGTGACATTTGTTAACTTAGCAGCAGCAGTTCAATGTAATACATAGTAAAGAGTAAAAAATAACAATCAATCGATTAATCAATTACAGTATATGCATATTGAATAGATTAAAAATAGTGAAAAAACAGAAATAATATATAATTAAAAAGTGAGGTAGTGTCCGAGGGATCAATATCTATTTAGGAATCGGATGGCAGGGGTGAAGAAGCTGTTCCTGAATCGCTGAGTTTGTGCCTTTAGGCTTCTGTATCTCCTACTTGACGGTAACAGTGAGAAAAAGGCATGCCCTGGGTGCTGGAGGTCTTAAATAATGGACACTGCCTTTCTGAGACACCACTCCTTGAAGATGTCCTGGGTATTTTGCAGGCTAGTACCAAAGATAGAGCCGACTAAATTTACGACCCTCTGCAGCTTCTTTCTGTCCTGTACTGTAGCCCCTCTCCAGAGTGATGCAGCCTGTCAGAATGCTCTTCACGGTACATTTATAGAAGTTTTTGAGTGGATTTGTTGACATACCAAATCTCTTCAGACTCCTGATGAAGTATAGTTGCTGTCTTGTCTTCTTTATAGCTGCATCAATATGTTGGGATCAGGTTAGATCCTCAGAGATCTTGACACCCAGGAACTTGAAACTGCTCACTCTCTCCACTTCGTATGAGGATTGGTATGTGTTCCTTCATCTAACCCTTCCTGAAGTCCACAATCAGCTCTTTTGTCTTACTGATGTTGAGTGCAAGGTTGTTGCTGTGACACCACTCCACTAGTTTATATATCTCACACCTATACACCCTCTCATCTCCATCTGAAATTCTACCAACAAAGGTTGTATCATCAGCAAATTTACAGATGGTGTTTGAGCTATGCCTAGCCACACAGTCATGGGTATATAGAGAGTAGGGTAGTGAACTAAGTACA
Organism: Hypanus sabinus; assembly: GCF_030144855.1. Taxonomy (NCBI): domain Eukaryota; kingdom Metazoa; phylum Chordata; class Chondrichthyes; order Myliobatiformes; family Dasyatidae; genus Hypanus; species Hypanus sabinus. The sequence goes on along the minus strand of NC_082709.1, from coordinate 135,704,883 downwards.
CACCCCTGAAGTGCACCATTGTTGATCATCAGTGAGGAGGAGATGTTATCACCAATCTGCACAGATTGCTGTCTTCCGATTAAGAAGTTGAAGATCCAATTGTAGCGGGAGGTACAGAGGCCCAGGTTTTGTAACTTATCAGGATTATGGGCATGATAGTGTTAAATGCTGAGCTGTAGTCAATGAACAGTATCCTGACACAAGTGTTTGTATTGACAATTGGTCTAAGGCCATGTGAAGAGTCATTGAGATTGCATCTGCCATTGACCTATTGTGGTGATAGGCAAACCGCAGTGGGTCCATGTCCTTGCTGAGGCAAGAGTTCAGACTAGTCATGACCAACCTGTTTTAAGTACTTTATCACCGTAGATGTGAGTGCTACTGGGAGATAGTCATTAAGGCAGCTTACATTATTCTTCTCCCACATATCCCAGTATATTGCAGACTAGTGCTGCCTGTTTGCTTTGATTATGTTAAAACCTGTAGTTGTAGTTTTAAGAGTTGCTGCTTATGTGTTAAAGTGATTGTTGCTGTCTGCAGCTTTCCACTGCCCTCCCTCCGAGCTAATCCTCCAGTACCTGGGGAAATCTACTAGCTAGTCTGTACTCTGATTTCTGGGACTCTTTTCTATTGTTTCTTCATGCAACCATGCATTTTTTTCTCACAGTCGAATGAAAGCTGAATTCTTTGGAAAAGCAAAGGTGAGTTTTAGTTTTGAAACTTTTCTCACTTACATTCATTCATGACAACACTGGAAAACATCTCTGTAACTTGTGGGTTGGGCAGGGGCTTCGATGGGGGTGTTGATAAATTGTAAACACAATAATATTTCAGGACATTACAATTTGAAAGAAAGGGTTGTGCTTCATTCTAATCTGGTAGAATGATATTCCACGCATGTGCATTTATCAGCATGCTTCTAAAGCCTGGATAATGTACAGCAGAAAACTCAAGGAACGAACTATGATCCCACTAACATTTTCTCTGCAAATCCTCCAAATTCATGTAATGGATAAATGAATCCACGTTAGGCCTTTCTTCCAGTTCTGGGCCATCGTTACATTTTCTTTGCTGCATTTGGCAGGCTACTTTGTTGACATGTCCATACCAGATTTCCAAAACAGACACATTATTCCACGTTCCATTAAGGGAAGTAAAATGCAATTGGCAATGGAAAAATTAACAAAATACCCAAAAACAACTAAAAAATCCACAGCATCCCCACCAACTCTTGAGAATTGCTGAAAGTGTAGGAGGAGCCCTCTGGACGGTACGGAAGCCCTGCATAAGCAGCAGAGAAAACCAGCCACAGCCCATCATCTCAAATAACTCTCAGCCAAATGTAGAAAAATGTGTGGTTGCAACATTAGCCTAATCAACCAGAACTCAGAAGTTGTAATGGAAGAAGGGGAAGAAAGTATCCTCAATCCTAAAGGATTACCCAAGAACAAGATAATGGTATTATGTTCTGACCTTGTGTCTTATGTCTGATATCATACATAAATATACTACTGTCATGATTAGGCAGAGCTAAATGCCAGAAAATATACTGGGATAAGGTTTAGAATAAATAATTTTTATTCATCTTCATAAGGTTGAAGGACATTGTAGTTGACCATTTAAAGGAGAGCTTCATTATAATTCGAGAACATGTTAATATTAAAAAAGGAGATGGTATTAGATGACAGAGCCTGTGATATATTTCCTAGGCTACTGTTGGAGGCAATAGAAGATATTACTTGGCACTGACAGGGAATTTTAGATCTTATCTGGCCATGGATGAGGTCCAATTGAAAATGTGGACCTTTATTCAAGCAGTAAGAACATAATCTAGCAATTTACAGGCACGTGAGTTCAATGCTGGTACTAAGTAGGTTGTTGGAAAATGTTTTAAAGAACAGAATTGATCTACACTTGGAAAAACTATGATTAATTAAAACAGTCTGCATGGCGTTTTAAGTTAGAGATCCTGTACGACCACTTCGATTACGTTTTTGTTGTGATAACAAAATGTATTCATTGGGAAAGGGCAATTGATGTCTGAAGTAATGCCTTTGACAAGTCTTATATAAGAGGCTGTTCCTTGAGATCTAAGACAAATTGTCAAATCGGATCCAAAATTAGCTTGACAATATGACGAAGAGGTTTACAGTGGAAGATTGTTTTTGTGATTGTAGGCTTAGAGTTAGTGGTGCACTTATTAGAACACTTATGTTCTGTTATATACTTTAATGATTTGTACACGAATGTAGTAATTTGAAAGAAAGCAAAAAACTTGGTGTGGAAGCTGTTGTCATCAATCCACTTATTGATAGTGAGTAAGAGAGTCTCAGATTCTAGGATGATATTGATCAGTTGATAAGATGAAAAGTGTGAGGTGTTGCACTTTGGTAGGCCAAGTGATAGCTGGATACAATGAATAGTACGCTGTATAGAGCGTTAAGGAAAAATGGGACCTTGGTGTGCAAGGAATCCTGAAGCCCTCAGATTCTTCATTACTGAGGAAGAGTATATAAAACTAAGGGAACTATGGTGGAATCTTATACTGCATTGGCTAGGCCATAGCTGGAGCATATGTATAGTTCTAGCTGACACATCATAGAAAGGATGTGACCACACAGGAAAGAATGCAGATGAGACTTACTTCATCGTTTCCTAGGATTGAACATTTCAGGTTAGAGAAGAGGTTGGATATGATCATTTTATTTTTCTTGGAGTGGAGGAGTTGAGGAGTGCCCTAACCATATTCAAAATTTTGAGGAGTCAGACAGTGTAGACTGTCACTCATGCACAAGTGTCTAAAACCAGGCATAACTGATTAAGAGAGAAGGGGTTTAGAATAGATCTGAGGAAAAATTATTTTACCAAAATGGTTGTTGGAATCTGAAATGCATTGCCTGAATGGATAATGTAGACAGGTACTTTCACAACATTTGGCTATCTAGATGACTAGATGAGCACTTGAATCACTGGGGCATGGAAATCTATGGAGCAAGTGCTGGGTAATGGGACTTGATAGTCTGCAAGAACAGGTTGGGCGAAGATACTTTTTACTGTGCTGTATGTTTCTATAACTGTATATATTATCATACACACTGTAAGTAGCATCAGAGTCTCAATGGCAAAAATGAAAAAAATAGAAACAGGAGGATATCAGTCCATAAATAAATAATAATAAAAAAACAGAACAAGCAGTGTTGATTGAGAATTGTAATGCTTGTGATCTCTTTGGTATTGCTGACAGAGGCAAACAGAATCGGTAAAAATACAACTGAAACTTACTTTATTGTAGACATTCAAGTTGCACCTAACAGCAGTGTTCAAAAATATATGAAAAGTTCTACCATTTTGCACACGTAGTTCTTCTAGGTACTCATCACTGCCCTAAGAACGTTCTATGCTTTGGACATACACAGTGGAATCTTCTTCTGCGACATTTCATCTTTGTTTAACTCTCAAGACAGTTATCTGCTTTGCAATCAATGATCTCAGAATTATTTACTTATTTATTTTTATTTGCATATTTGTCTTCTTTTACACAATTGTTTGTCAGTCTTTGAGTGTAGTTTTTTATTGATTTATCTGTTCTGTTGTGAATGCCTTCAAAAAATAAGTCTCAAGGCAGTACATGGTGACATGTATGTATTTTGATAATAAATTTACTTTGAACTCTGCCTTTCCTCTCAGATTAGTTTCTCAACCTCATGGTAGCATCCAAAGATGCTTCTGTAATGGGCACCTCCTCCTCCTCTTGCTCACTGCTATCACAAGCTATATTTAGTTTTCTCATTGATCCATAGTGAAATAGACAAGTTGCCAACCCCTGACGACAGACACCCAAATACTCAGCACCACAAAGTACCTTCTGTGGAGCAAAACAGATACAAATCAGGCACGACTGGGGGTTTGGGTGGTGCTCTGGTGGAACATCTGTTCTCCATGTTAGGGACAACTGAAACCACAACCTGGTTGTAGGTAGGAAAGGCTTTCACTTTAGAAATGGAGAAATGTCTATGTAATGAAATAATTAATTAAAATAGTAGAAATATTTACTAAAGATAAAAGAATGAACTTTGGACCACGTAAGTGCGGAACATTAAACATAAAGAAAAACGCAATAGAGCTAGTAGAGTATAAAATAGAGCAGCAGGATACAATACAACTGATGGATAGATGTGAAACTTAGAAGAATCTGTGATTCAATAACCAAAATAGATCATAGTGCGATCAAAGGAAAACCTTCGACAGAATTTACTTCAAGGATAAAAAAGAAATTGATACACAGACCTCAATAGTAAAAATACTTTTGCTTTACTCACATTAACATATTCTTTTAGCATAGTAGCTTCATCTGAAATTGAGCTGGAAGGTTTACAAAAAAAGTTAAGAACTGAAATGACAAATTTTAGAAAGCTCCATGTACACCTGAATGCATTAGATTAATACTACCTACGACAGAAGGAGGAAGAGGAATAGCAGACATTAAAACAGTGAGATAAAACCATTAAGTATATGTTTTTGTCAACAAGAACAGGATTCAGCATAGAAAAAAATATTAACCAATGGAAGAGCATGACTCCCCCCCACCCAATGGAAGGCAACCCACAATCTGAGCAGACTAAATATCACCAGGAGGTGTCGAACACTTGCTCAGAGCTGAAGAACTCTTCCCAGAAACAGAGGGGTTCCTTGTGGCAAATCAGGATCAGGTGGTTAGAAATGCATAATAAAAAATCAACAACTTTAAAAACCTAAATGCAGCAAATGCCAAGAGAAACCAGAAATAATCTGACACACTAAGGATCCTGTAGCAGTTTAAGTCAATGTGATTACTTACACAGGCACAATCAAGAGGCAAAAACCATTCACCAAAATCTTGCTTTAAAGTACAAACTCACAAAAGACACTATACCTTATGAAAAATACAAACCTGATCCAGTTTTAGTTTCAGAGTCCTACAAATTATATTACAATCGATCCGTTATTACAGGTAGAAAAATCCATAATAAATGCCCAAATATAACATTACAGGATAAAGAAGAAAGAACAATTTACTTAAAAGATATAGCTGTTCCAAGAACACACAACATACTGAAATCAGTAAGAGAAAAACACCAGCAATGTGCTGAATTAAAAGCGGAAATTGAAAGACTATGAGACATGAGACGTGAACATTCGTGTTCATGAAACATGAACATTGTCCCAGTAGTAACATCTACAATGAGTATCATCCAAAAGTCATTACACAATAGCATAAAATGATCAGGCCTACACAGCAATATTTATGTAAATCTCCAGAAGATCACAATACTATACACTACTAGAATAGTCTGAAAGATCCTAGCAATTGAAATCTATGAGCATATAGATATTAAGGAAGAGGATGTGCTGGAGCTTTTGAAAAGCATTCAGTTAGATAAGTCACCGGGACTGGATGAGATATACTCCAGGCTCCTGTGGGAAGCGAAGGAGGAGATTGCTGAGATTTTTGCGATGATTTTTGCATTATCAGTAGGGACAGGAGAAGTACCGGAGGATTGGAGGGTTGCAAAAGTTGTGAATATGGATTTCAGAAAGGCATTTGCTAAGGTTCCCCATGCAAGGTTCCTTCAGGAAGTAAGGAGGCATGGGATACAAGGAGACCTTGCTTCGTGGATCCAGAATTGGCTTGTCCTCAGAAGGCAAAAGGTGGTTGTAGATGGTTTGTATTCTGCATGGAGGTCGGTGACCAGTGGTGTTCCACAGGGATTTGTTCTGAGACCCTTCCTCTTTGTGATTTTTATAACTGACCTGGATGACGAATTAGAAGGGTGGGTTAGTAAGTTTGCTGATGACACAAAGATTGGGGGTGCTGTGGATATTCTGGAGGGGTGTCAGAGGTTACAGCAGGACTTCAATAGAATGCAGAACTGAGCTGAGTAGTGGCAGCTGGGCTTCGACCCACATCAGTGTGGAGTGGTTCATTTTTGTAGGTCCAATTTGACGACAGAATGTAATATAAATGATAAGACTCTTGGCAGTGTGGAGGGTCTGAGAGATTTTGGGGTCCATGTTGATAGGACAAGCTGCTGCTGCACAGGTTGACAGTGTTGTTAAGAAGGCGTATGGTGTGTTAGCATTCATCAACCATGGGATTGAATGCAAGATCCATAAGGTAATGTTACAGCTATATAAGACCTTAGTTAGACTCCACTTGGAGTACTATGTTCAGTTCTGTTCACCTCACTATAGGAAGGATGTGGAAATTATAGACAGGGTGCAGAGGAGATTTACAAGGATGTTGCCTGGATTGAAGGGCATACCTTATGAGAATAGGTTGAGTGAACTTGGCCTTGTCTCCTTGGAGCAATGGAGGATGGGAGGTGACCTGATAGAGGTGTATAAGATGATGAGAGGCATTAATCATGTGGATAGCCAGAGGGTTTTTTCCCAGGGCTGAAATGGGTAACATGAGGGGGCATAGTATTAAGGTGCTTGAAAATAGGTACTGAGGGGATGTCAAGGGTAAGTTTTTCACACAGAGAGTGGTGGATATGTGGAATGCACTGCCTGTGGTGGTGCTGGAAGCGGATACAATAGAGTTTTTTAAGAGTCACTTAGATAGGTACATGGAGCTCAGAAAAATAGAGGGCTAGGCACTAGGGACATTCTAGGCAGTCTCTAGAGTAGGTTACATGGTCAGCACAACATTGTGGGCCGAAGGACCTGAAATGTGCTGTAAATTTCTATGTTCTATGCTCAGTTGAGAGTATGCTTGGCTGTGCCTGAACCTCAGGTTTTACCAGCTTGAGTTGAGAAAAGATAAAAATAATAAAGATACTAAATGGAGAGACAAGCCTAAACTGTCTTAACCACAGGACAAGAGGCAAACAAATAGAGTAAAAGGACAATTTATTGAATCTGATGCTTACATACAAGTGTTTTAAAAGAAGAATATGCAATGATAGTGAACGGGTTGAAGGTAATCAAATAAAATTCTGAAGAGGTCCGAGATGACTGGAAAATTATATTGCCACTCTAAGAAGGGAGGAAGCAGAAAACAGGAAACTATTGGCCAAATAGCTAAAATCTGATAGTGGGAAAATGCTGGGATCTGTTATTAAAAATGTAATAGCAGGCCATTTATAAAAATCATAAAGCACCCAACTGGATTGAACATGGTTTTATGAAAGGGAAATCACAAGTGATAAATCTGGTTTTAAGGATGTAACAGACAGTACATAAAGGGGAGCCAGTTGACATAGTGTATTTGGATTTCCAGAAGACATTAAAGATAAATTTCCTGATGTTGGAGGTTGGGGGGGGGGGGCGGTGGATGAATAATTGTCATGTATATGGGATTGATTAACCAATAAGAAAACAGGAAGTTGTGATAAGAGCTATTTTGAAATTGAAAATAAGTAACTAGTGGGTTGCTCAATTTATTAAAATAAAGGATGACCAACCTTGAATCAGAATAGGTTGGATTAATCGTAATTTACCTTGATGAAAGCTGCAATAAGAATTATCCCATTCCGGATCGGATAATTTATTTATTTGGTAATCATGTCATCAAGTTCAATCTCTGCCTTCTCCAGCAGAGATACAAGTAGGGAAGAAATTAGTCTCTGATTATGAGACCAACAACTGCAGAAAATATTTAGCTGCTGAATGAATGCCTCCAGGCCAATTGGATCCCGTGACTTTGCTGGAGGTGAAGTACAAATGCACTCATATTCATTGAGTCAGGCAACTAAAGAGGAATTTCTCTTCCTTCGGTGACCTCTGTAAGATGATTCAGATGCAGCAACGACATTCAACAAGAGAACCTGAACAGAACCTCCATTTCTTGTGACAATGTTAGGGCAATCAGTTCACTTCAAAGGTGCATACTATCATTAGCTACTGTAGGTATATGCTATCTCCTGATCAGAATCCTTAGTTCGTAATCTGACTCTATCTCTACTTAAATGTGCATTGACAGGTACAGAAAGCCAAATGAACTAACCTCTCACATTTAACAGCTGCCCATGGATAACAAAGTAGTTTGTAGCCATCATGTCCTGAGGCCTTGGCTGCAGAATACCCTGAAGGTCTTTGCTAGTTTGCCATGTTTGCACAAGCAAACTTTAAAAAGTAAAGAAAAATATTAAAATAAAAAAAAGATAAAATAAGTATAAACATCATGGGCCAAAGGACCTGTACTGTGTTATACTGCTCTCTGTTCTGTATTGAATTTAAAGCATTTTAAACATTAACATATAAAGAGCAACAATAAAAAGAAATACAGAATACATTAGGTGTTAACCTTTTCCCACGGGATTAATAATATCTCCTTCATCAGCCTCAGGACATAGTGAAGGCCTAAAAAGTCAACTGCTTATTTCCCCCCATGGAAGCCACTTGAACTGCTGAGTTCCTCCACCGTTTTGTGTGTGATATTCAGGATTTCCAGCACCTGCAGAATCTCATGTGTCTACCTATCTCAGCTCACTGTTTTCATAAGCATACGTAAAACTCTGAGATATGCTGAGGTGCCAATAGCTGATGGACAACATTTCCAACAACATTAGTGGTGAAAGTCAATGCTTTTCTGCCCCTTGTCTTCCAAACTGGTTGTATCAATCGCTGGCTGCTGACATACAGTCGAAGCATCCAACACTTGTCCGACTGTAATTTCTGAAAGCTTGTTATTAAAACCTGTCTCCCCTTGCCCCCCCCCCCCACCCGATCCTCATTTGCTTTCTTTGGATAAAGGGAATACTTATATAAATCCTTGATCCTTAACAATTTGCACTTCCCATCCACGCGAGTGGAAGCAGAATTGTGCAGATGACCACAGAGCTCCTAAGTCTGATAATTCGGTGTCTTACTAATAGTTTGATCTTTCACTGAAGGCGTTTTCAAATAAGTAAATTCCTTCAAATGCAAATTCTGTCCGAGTCTTAAGAGACTCTTGGTGCACTATCAATTACTCCAAAAGACTGGAAGTAGAGTAAATACTGAAAGGCTTTTATGAACAATAAAATGGATCCACGTCCATGCTGTATGTCTGCCCTGGACGGTGGGAGGAGCAGTGACACAATCGCCTTTATCCAGGGGTCTATGGGAGGAGCCACAGGAGCAGTCGGTACAGGGGTGTGTCCAGGCATGTCCAGACAGGTAACCCAGTTACAACCTATATACATGTTTTACCACAACTCTGATTTTTATTTGTTCGTAAATTATATTGATAGAGATCATACAAATTGGAATCAGACTCCCTCTTCTCTAGCCCTGTATCTCTTTCAACAATCAATTTCCAGCTTTTTCATTCACCTCTCCCCCTCCCAATTTCACCTATCACCTTGTGTTTCTTCCTCCCTTCCACCCCCTCACCTTCTGATTCTGACTCCTCATCTTTTCTCTCCAGTCCTGATGAATGGTCCCAGCCCAAAGTGTCAACTGTACTCTTTTCCATAGATGTTGATGCTGCCTGGCCTGCTGAGCTCCACCAGCATTTTGTGTGTGTTGCTTGGATTTCCAGCATTTGCAGATTTTCTCTTGTATGAAATGAAGTGATTCCTGAAAGCTTGCACCTCTTGGGTTCTAAAAATATTTTGTAAACAAAAGTGTTTTACAGCTTTTTTTGTAATGCATCTCATTCTAAAATCTTCTCTTCAAAAATGAGGTTCACTTTGTAACCCTTACAAAGGTAACTATTTGTATCCAATAGTGCCTGATCGCATTATGTTATGTTAACAATGGTCCTTTTCAATGACAATAAAGTGAATATATTTGTTTTCACTATAGTCTTAGTTTAAATTTGTAAATCATGGTTGCAAAATGTATTTTTCCCAAATTGCTGTAGCTAATAGGATGCTTAATAAAAATGAAACCCATTGAATAGTGGGTTACCTTATAGTTTAAGACCTCTGTGTTTATTAACAATTTATAAAGTTCAGTACAGCAACCGCTACTGCAACCTAATATAAATGTATAGTGTGATTCTATCCCATTGATGAAATGCAATAATTCAGGAACATAACTGGGTAATTGGGGAAATACACAATGTTTACACCTATTACCTGCTTGGATGAGATATGGTTATCGTCTTTCCAGATCTTGCTGGAGCCTGTACTGCATACATGATAGGCTCCTTGGTTCCCAAGTGATGCCGATGATAAAGAAGCATTGTTCTTAATGTTGTTTTTCTATGTGTAGTTAAAGTGATAAAAATATTGGTAATGGAGATTTAGGATGTTATTGGAGGAGGCTGAAGTAAGCTTATAGTGTAAATGTGCATATTAAAAAAAGTGTTTCTTTTCAGAACAGCAAAGACCTTAAAATATTGCTGCAATATTCTGAAGTATAATTTCAACCAGTGTATTTGTTAAGATTTTCATAACAGATTCTAAGAATTGTGCAGACTAATTCGAATCAAACAACGTGAAAGAGTGAAGATGAGTAATTGGATTGTGTGTGTGTGTGTGTGTGTGTATGTGAGAATGTGTATGGTGTGTGTACGTGTGTGCGTGTGTGTGTGTGTGTGAGAATGTGTATGATGTGTGTGCGTACATGCGTGTGTTTGTGTGTATGTGTGTGTGAGAATGTGTATGGTGTGTGTGAATGTATGCACGTGTGTGTGTGTATGTGTCTTGTGTCTTTGTGAAGTGCAGCAATTAGAGAGAGAAATATGAAAATAGATGGATTACAAAGACTTTTGAAGGAATATGGCAGGTCTGAGGCTTAGTTGAGTTAATGAGAGACTTATACTTTCTACTTAGTGCTACACCATTTCCTCAGATTTAGCATCACAAAAGATATGGGAGTTAACAACTAACTGTCAGCAATAGGAAGGTTTAAAACAATTAATGACATCTGATGCAGTCTTTCAATTTACTTTTGTCTCTGACTCTATTATTACTCCAACAGCTGGGTGGTCTCAATTTTTAGGCTGAAATAACCTTGGGAGAATGACAATAGGGTTAGCCATGTAAGAATTAAAGAGTTAAATGTTTAAATTGACAGCATTTCTCTTTCATGGACTAGATCCATGAAGGTCTGTGTGGACACAGACTTGAAGGAAACCTTAGAATTCGTGAAGTTTTTCCTCAATGTAGGATAAAATGATTCAGCTCAAAATAGTGTCGGAATGAATAAAGTCTAAACCATATCTGTTCATGCATTTTAAATGTTTGGGCAATAAATAAAATCACTTCTTATTTTGATTTTATGATGCTGAGTTTTATTGATCTTAAATTAAAGCTTGTTTCAATGCTTCTAACTACTGAAAAACCAGCATGAACATGTAGATTCAGGAAACACATTCTCTTCCTCTACTCCCATGTTTCTAAAATCTCAGCTATGAACAGGCCAGCAAACAGTAAGAGAAGCTTTGGAGGGAGATCAGTTAGTCATTCTTGTGTGACAACATTACCATCTGATGAACAAAGCTGATACAAGAACAGCTGGCAACATTCAGCAGCTCAGTTAGCATTTATGGGAAAGGCCATAAGTCATAGGAGTAGAATTAGGCCATTCAAACTATTGGGTCTACTCTGCTATTCCATCATGGCTGATATATTATCTCTCTTAAACCTCTTCTCCTGCCTTCTCCCCATAAACTTTAACTAATCAACAACCTTTCAACCAAACACAATGCTCTAAATAAAATCTTACATCAGACCCAAAGGTCCCCAGTAATATTACTTTATTTTTGTCATTTTACTACAGGATTCCTGGATCTTCTGGGTTTTTTTTTGTTATGTTTAATACTTTCTCTGCCAAGAAAGTCTCCCATGATGATCAGTTCTTCTCTAACCTCTGCTCACACTACTTTGTAAACTTCACCATCTTTGCTGTGTTCTACTATGCTCATACTCTTGATCTCCGTTATCAAGAGTACCGCTTTATTTCTTGTGATCCGCCTAAGGCAGCAGCTAAAAAAAAATTCTGAACTCAGCATGTTGCTAAATTCTTCGACCATATTTCTTGTTAATTCCCTGTCCAATGGTACATGTGACTCTTTTGATAGAGTTGCAACAAATTTTGATTTACTATATGAAACCGGTTTACGATAAGGATACATTAACTGATAATTCCATCCATTATGCGAATGCTCTTTGAACTATCTGATTCATTGACCCAACCAATCGTAACTTATGCCAAGCATTTTTCACCTGGAAAAATTTGCCATCACCAAAATGTAACTTGAATATATTCCAGTCAGAATGTAGCATTCTGGTTTTATAAATGAGTGCTGAGTGTTGTTGCAGTTTCGTTAGAGTGTGTTTGCTTATATTTCTATTACAATCCCACCTGAACTCCCTTTTTCAATGACACCCAGTTTGGTGTTGCTTTCTATGCTCACAACAATCTAAAGCAACATACCAACAGTACTTCAGAGTTCTACTATCCTTCCTTCCTATCGTCTTACCCATTATAAGGTTCATGTCTGAAGTATCCCTTTCCAATTCCCTTTACACAGCAGAGAACGTCACTGAGTGCTTTGACTATCTTCATGAATGCTCAAGTCATTCCAAATGTTTCTCTTTCATTTCAGATAACCATAGCCTGCAGTTATTTGAGTTTTGTTTAAAGATAGAATGATTAGAGACTGAATAAATGGAGATTTCAACTACATTTGCCCAATTCCCCTCTTAATCACTTATGGTGCAAGAAAGAGGATATTTGTACATTGTAAAATCAATTAAGATTGCTCAAATTGTTATCAAGAATTTCCTTATGTAATTTAGATTTTACTGATGGTTAATAAGTTACATAAGTAAAACTATAAAGTTATATAGAAAAAGGTCATTTTGCTTGACATATTATTGCTCGTGCAAATCATTCAGTAGGAATTATTTACTCGTACTCCCTGCATAAGGAACCTGAAACTGTGGCAGAGAAACAGTGACCAAGGTTCAGAATTTTTAATGCTGAACTTGTAAGTGAGTGGGAACTTCTCAATTTGGAGGAAGTGAAAGGCACAATTTGTTTGGATCGACCTGCTGAAGGGTCATGAGTTCTTTCTGAGCTCCTGGATAACCAGTCTTGGAAACAAAGTTCTTGTAGTTTTGTCAAATGATAGGCACCAAGGTCTGTTATCTGCAATATAGGTACCTGCAACACAGAATTTGCTTATACCAGGGTAAATATTATCCTGTTAGACACTCTCTTTCTAATAGTAGTCAGCCCTGAATAGAAAATATACAAATGCAAATTACATGCTTGTTCAAAGAATGGAATCCAACATGTGTCTGTGTATTCAAACCCTTTGTCCTCATTTGATTTTAGTTTGTCAGATTTATCTAACTTAGACTCACCACCATTAAACTCATTTATTTTGTAGTTTATGTCTATAAGTTCACTTCATTTGCTTAGTTTTATTATTTGAGACTGTTAATGTAAACTGCAGCACAGGGGAATTGATTCCAAGTTTGCGATTCCAACTGTTAAAGTGAATAAATTAACATACCCAATTAGAATGACATAAAACATTTTGGATGGAAATATACTGTGGGTGGTGATGATTTTCTTTGACAAATATCAACAAATATGTTTCTTGGTGTTAAATCCACTCTAGACTTTAATATCTGTAAGTCAGATACAGCATCAATAATTTTTAACATACTTTATCATATGAATGGAACAACACTAACTATTGCAATAATTAAAATAGATTAAAGAACTTAGAGCAATAATTATTTGCTTTAAAAATCCAATGTTGCATATTATTAAAATAAGCAGTTGCTGTTTTTTGAAAGGTTTTATTTCCAAGCAACACACACAGAATGCTGGAGGAACTCAGCATGCCAGGCAGCATTGCTGGAAAAGAGCAAACAGTCAAAGTTTCATGCTGAGACCCTTCACCTAGTTTGTTTTAGATATTTCTGTCTTAATGACAAGACAGTCATATTTGCCATAAATTTAGTTTCACTAATGCACATCCATGCATAGATTGTGTTGCATGCCCAATACTGAATCTTTGCTGAAAGTATCAGGTTACATTTCAGAAGTAGCATGGTTCAATCAAGAAATGGTGACAATCGCTTTCCACTCTGGAAACAAATCTACTTGCCAATGTAAAGTGCTGAAAGAAATAGTACTTTACATCCAAGCTTCATATTCCTGGTTTAATAGATATTGGAAAATAATGTATAAGTAGTTACAGAAAATTCTGAATAGTTACAATGCTTAATATATTAAATATAAAATATGTTTGGTGCAATTTATAATTTAAAGGAGCTTCTGTACATTTGAAGTTTAAAGATTCTTATTCCAGTGACTTCTAATTTTTTTTTTATCATATTCTGACTCCCTCAATTTGGATTTCAAACAGATCCTACCATTTTACATTTGCCTAATAGCCGTGTTTACAATTTTATTTTAGGAAAGGCTTTAAACTTTGTGAAATGGTATTAGTTGCAGCTGCTTGTTTTTTATGGTAGTATTCCTGCAAAGCAGTGGTTTTTTAAAACTTTGGGCAATTTCAAGGAATCTTGTTATTACCATGGAGATAAACATTTTGTTCTGCCATTATAAAGATGTTATCGACTTGTGCCTTTCTTCACTTGTTGGCGGTGGGGGTGGGGGGGAGGGAGTCGGTTGGCTGTATTCCAACTTGTTTAACATTTATATTAAAGAAACTGATTCTGATTCTGTATCTTTTCATTGAAAACTTCCACAGAAAAATAACTACATTGTTTAAGATCATTCTGATTTTTAGATGGTCAGTCACAACATGATCCTAATGGCTTGAATGGCATTGCAGTACCTCACTATATGGATCACCTGTTGTTGTCCGCTGTTTTCTCAAGAAGTTTAAACTCCAGGTTTCTCAGAAAGGCCAAAATTTAAGGTCAAAGTCTTTTGGTTACATTTCAAGCAGCCATGGAGATCAAAGTAAGATGCAGCTGCAGACAAAATATCTGGATTGATTGCAAATGGTTGTTCTATTTTCTACTTATTGGGAGCACTTTTGTAATTCTTCAATGGCAATTACAGCCACTTCCTCATTTTTATTCAGTAAAATTGCAGCTAGTTAGAAATATAGCAGCTGATTGAGATATTTTTAAAAACATTCCTATTGAGGATATATGTAAATAATCAACATTCCCTGCATGTATGAGACATTCTGCAGACTTTACCGGTACATTGGGTCTGTACTTCACTTTTAATCATAAAAATAGAAATGGACCAGTTCATTCCAATGAGACACAAAGCATCAGGGAAGTTGATGTTCTATTCTGGAAGATGTGCATGTGAGAATAAACTATGTAGGACCAAAGAAGAGTTCTGAAGATTATCAAAAAACTGTTATAGCTGCTTCTTATTAATCAACAGATTTGGTCATGGTAATTGCTGATGAAGCAAGATATTGAGTAGAAGCAAAATATTTGGATTGGCATTCATGGTTGCTCGTCAGTGGTCCTCTGTCTTCTAAGATAGAGTCATAGTACACTTAAGCAAAGAAACAGGCTCTTTGTCCCATCTAGTTCATGTAGAACCTTTAATCTGCCTAGACCCATTGACCTGCAGCCACAATACATGTACCTATCCAAATTTCTCTTAAATGTGAAATTGACCTGCATCCACCACTTGTGCTGGAGAGATTTTTAATCTCTCCCTCTCCCACAGTAGAGTGCTCTCCTGCTTCAAAACATCCACAATTGTCCCTGCACCTAAAAAGACCAAGGTAACATGTCTGAACAACTGGCATCCTGTGCACTCACTTCTATAATAATAAGCAAATGCTTTGAGAGGATGGCCAAGGACTACATCTGCACCATACTGCAACCCACACTGGACCCCATTCAATTCACCTACTTGCAAAACCAATTGACAGATGACACAATAGCCATAGCTCTAAAGACCACCCTTACACACCCGGAGAAGAGGGATGCTTATGTGAGAATGATGTTCTTGGATTACAGTTGAGCATTCAACACCATAGTTCCATCTGAGCTTGACAAGGAGTTCAAAGACTTCGGTCTTCACCCTGCCTTGTGTATCTGGGTCCTGGACTTCCTGTCAAAATGCCGGTAGGTGATAAGAGTGGGTTCCCTCACTTCTACCCCTCTGACCCTCAGCACAGGTGCCCCTCAGGGTAGTGTACTAAGCCCCCTCCTTTACTCTTCATATACCCATGACTTTGTCGCCACCCACAGCTCCAATCGGCTAATTAAATTTGCTGATGACACTACACTGATTAGCCTAAGCTCAAATAATAATGAGGTAGCTGACAGAGAAGAAGTCTTCACCCTGACACAGTGGTGTCAAGAAAACAATCTCGCCCACAATGTCGCAAAAACAAAGGAGCTGGTTGTGGACTACAGGAGGAATGGAGACAGGCTCACCCCTATTGACATCAATGGATCTGGGGTTGAGAGGGTGAACAGCTTTAAGTTCCTCAGCATAAACATCACCAAAGATGTCACCTGGTCTGTACCTACCGGCTGTGCCGTGAAAAATACACAACAGCGCCTCTTTCATCTCAGACAGTTAAATAAGTTTGGTATCAGCCCTACAAATTCTAAGAACTCTCTATAGGGGCACTAATGAGAGCATCCTGACTGACTGCATCACTGCCTGTACTTTCCTCAGTCACAGGACACTGCAGAGAGTGGTGTGGAAAGACCAGCGCATCTGTAGATGTGAACTTCCCAACTATTCAGGACATTTACTAAGACAAATGTATGTAAAAATGGCCCAAAGGATCATTGGAGACCCGATTCACCCCAACCATAAACTGTTCCAGCTGCTGTCACCTGGAAAACAGTACCGAGCATAAAAGCCAGGACCAATAGGCTCTGGCACAGCTTCTTCCACCAGGCCATCAGACTGATTAACTCACACTGATTTGAGTATATTTCTATGTTACATTGACTGTTATATTTATTATAAATTATTATTAATTACTGTGATTGCACATTGCATACTTAGATGGAGGTTTAGATAGGTAACGTAAAGATTTTCACTCCTCATGTACATGAAGCAGTTAAGAAATAAAGTCAATTCATTTCATACCCTCAGAATTTTGGATACCTTTTACAATATTTTTATTAGCTTCAACGTAGAAGAATACAGAGTACAAGAAAGTGCATATAAAAGGTCAAAAAAGATTTTAAAAAACTACCAATTACATTATATTTGTTCATAATAACAATCTCATTACCCCCTATCCATATAAGTTAATCAATAGTTATATTGAACTATACTAATTTATTACAAAAAAAAGAATCTAACCCCTACCAAGACTGAAGCTGTTCATTGAGGAGAAAAGAAGGTAGAGTACCTTCTCATATAACAAAAATTAATAATAGCCAACATTCGAGTTTAAACAATGAACTGAAGGTTTTGAAAATAATTCAGAAAAGATCCCCACAATGTTTGAAAGTCTTGATGAGATTCAGAAATTGAACTACAAATCTTTTCTAAATCTAAGCATGACATAACGTTGCATAACCATTGAGTATGAGTAGAAGGAGAAACATCTTTCCATTTAAACAAAAGCATCCTCCTAGCTATAAGAGAGCTAAAGGCCAAAATATGTAAATCAGATGCTTTCAGCTTAAAATCTTGTCCTGCAACAATACCGAATAGGGCCATCAGAGGGTTAGGCTTAAAATTGACTTTAAAAAGTAAGGAAAAGGTTTGAAAAAACTTCCTTCCAATACTTTTTCAAAATTTGGACGTCCAAAACATATGAATTAATGAAGCTTCTCCATTATTACATATGTCACAGTAGGGAGATATATCCGAATAAAAATGAGATAGCTTATCCTTAATTTAGCACCTAACTCCCTGAACTCACTTCCATACATTGCTGAGAGTAGTTTAGAAGTCTATGGACCAGGTGCGGGTTGATGGAACTAGGCAGAGCATCATTTTGGGATGGATTTGATAGGCTGTGGAGCCTGTTTCTGTGCTGTAGTGTTCTATGATAATATTATACCAAATAAAATGATAACACATGTGATTAGAAGTGAAGGTTTGGCAGAAGAAAATAATCTACTGGTTGGAAAGTTTTTGTCCAGTGGGTGCTGTAGGGATTAGTGGCAGGGCTCTATTTGCTCAAAATCTAATCAGGATTTGATGGAATGAGCCCAGTGTAATATACAATGTTTATTGACAGTTTAGAGCTGAGTGGCACTGTACATTTGAGGAGGTTGTAGAAAGTCTACTGGAAAAGGTAGACAAGGTAAATAAACAAGAGCAGACAAGGCAGGTGGAATACAATACAGGCAACCTTGAAATCATTCATTTTTTGGTAAAGAGTATTTCTTAAATGTTGAGAGAACTACATATCTGAGACCGATGTAAACAAATAACTAATTGTAAAAATGCATGTACATCAACCAATCAGAAAGGAAATCAGTGTGATGACTCACTCTTATTTTAGAAAATGATTAAGTACAATAAAAAGACATCTTACTGAGATTATATAAAGTGCTATGGAAGACTACATCCTGGTATATTGTACACATACCTGGCCTTCATACCGAAAGGAGAATTTATTTTCAATGCAGGAATTGACCAGATCGATTCCTGGGATAAATGGGTTTCTCCTAGCTGAGAAATTTAAACAGATGGTAACTATCAGGATAATATTTCCTTCGGCTACTGTGTCTAGCACTGGAGGTTTCATTCTCAAATTAAGGCATTAACCATTGAGCCCTGAGATGAGGAGAAATTTCTTTAGCAGAAAATAGTGAACTTTTGAAATTCTTCTCCTAACAGTAGTGCACAGGTTGAGTCCATTGATAGGTTTTAGGCTATCAGAGGAATCAAGACATTAGGAAAGATATAGGAGCACAATGATTTTATTGAATAGCAGAATAAACACAGGGGGTTGAGTGGCCTTCCTCTACTTTTATGAACTTATTGCAAGTTGATTCTGTGACAACAGGAGAGACTAGTAACGACTGAATAGACACTAGCGATCAGATTTTAAATGTTAAAGGCTCATGAGCTTCGTTACTATTTAATAGAAACTTGGGGGAAAAAAGACATTTCATTTTTTTTCTTACTATAGCTGGAAAGTGCATACTCTGTCAATGACTAAGTGAAATATCCAACATACTTTAACACAGTCAGAAGAACCTTTATTACAGCTGCATAATAAATGTGAGTTTATCTGTTCTAATAGATTTTGTTGATTTGTAGGGGAATTTGGCAGCAAAATCACATAGACCATCATCTTGATTTACATCTGCTATTTCCTGCAGTACAAAAATATAAGGAACTAATTTAAATGATGTCATTTACATTCTTATAATGTCGCAAAGCACTTTACAGTTATTGAAATACTTTTGAAATGCACTTACCATTCGGAAGGAAGGCAGAAAGAGGTTGAATAAGCTTTGCAAAAAATTACCAGAGAATCAAAATGGGTTTGATGGGGTATTAAAGACATGTTTCCACATGAGAGGAGTCCAAAATTAGTGGCTACAGATGTAAAATAGTCACCTATGAAGCCTGCGATAATTCACGGGAAGCTCTTTTTCAAGGGAATGGTTAGAAAACAAAACTCACTATCATGGTGAGATAGGTGAACTCATGGGAGAGAGAACAGATGAGTGTGGTGATGGTGATAAAGGTAAATCAGCAAAATGAAGCTTAAGAATTGAGATGGACCTATTGGCCCATTTCTTTGATGTTAATGTGATGTTAAGGAATTCGTTTTAGTGATATTGACTTGCAAGGACACTTGAGAGAGCAGTCAATAATCAACGGTGTTCTTGTGTGTGATTGATTCATTTACAAGCACTTGTGCATTTAAGAGTAGTTAACTTTCTTCTCAGCAGAAAAGAAAGGTAATAAATACAATCTCAGAATTTTAGGGAAGCCAGTTGGTTTCTCTGTAACATACAAAATGCTGGAAGATCTCAGCAGGTCAGGCAGTAGCTATGAAAATGAATTAATGGTCAATGTTTTGGGCTGAGATCCGTCATCAGGAGCAGAAAAGAAGGGGGAAGACACAAGAATAAAAAGGTTGTGAGGAGGGAAAGGATGATGAGCTGGAATGTGATAGGTAAAGCCAGGTGGGTGGGAAAAGAGGAGAAGAAGGAATCTGATAGGAGAAGAGAGTGGACCCTGGGTTAAATGGAAGAAGGAGGGGCACCAAGGGGAGGTGATAGGCAGGTAAGGAGAAGAGGCAAGAGCCACGAAGGTAAGGAAAGAAGAGGGAAAGGGGAGGGGAACAAAAAAAAGTGAAAAAAAATTCCCAGAAGAAGATATCAATGTTTATGCCATCAGAATGGAATATGAGGTGTTACTCCTCCACCTTAAGAGTGACTTTATTATGACAGAAGAGGGGGCTAGGGACTGACATGTCATAAGGGGAATGGGGATAGGAATGAAAATGGTTGGCCATCAGGAATTTCTGCTTTTGGCGGAAGCAGTACCCCAATTTTCATCAGATCTCACCCATGTAGAGGATGCCAGATCATGAGCACCGGATACAAAAGATGACCTCAAAATGTTCTCAGTTGAAGTATTGCCTCACCTAGAAGGACTGTTTGGAGGTGAGGGAGGACATGAATGGACAGATACAGCATTTCTTTTGCTTGCAGGGATATGTGGTGGGAGTGGGGAGGGTCAAATGGACAAGGGAATTGTGCAGGGAGTTCCTGTGGAAAATGGAGAGTGTGGTGGGGGGGATAGTAAGGATGTGTTTGGTGGTAGGATCCTGTTGAAGATGAAAGAAGTTACGGAGGAGGATGTGTGGATGCAGAAAAGCTCATGTGGTGGTAGGTGAAGACAAGCAGAGTTCTGTCCCTGTCAAGGTGGTGGGAAATTGGAGCGAGCATGGATATCCAGGAAATGGAAGAGATGGGGGCAAAGACAGCATCGATATTGGAGGAAGGGAAACCCTGTAAGTACATTTTACTAATGTCTGTTGGACTCTTCAGAGACACAGCAGAGGCATACAAATTTGATGCAATTAACTGGACTTATCTAACCTATGCTTTGTTAGACAAGGAAAAGAAACAGTGTTTGTTCACTTGAGTTAAGAAGAATGGTTGTTTTGGGAAAAGGGACATGTCAGTTTCTTTATATTGTGTTGAATTTTTAATTGCTTACATGTGTTTTAACTATTTGCATTATTATCTAATTTTAAGTTTTCTTACATTCTTGAATGTATCTGAATATAGGAGACATTCAGAAACATTCAGTTGCAGATAATTTGACAGCTGGCTAAACAAAGCTGCAGAGCTTCACAGATGTCAGTGTTTCAGATGTTTCATTGGCTAGTGTTTAATATAAGTCTCCCACACACGCAAGGTCCAGCTGCTGTACAGGGCCATGTCATGTATAATGTTATTTTGCAAGAGCAACAGGTTAGAAAAGGCAAATCTGTAGTTGTCAGGCAGGAGAGCAGCAAACTCTGGTAGACTACCATCATCAAGTTTTGTGCCAATGTTTATCTAAGCTAATTTGGCTGAACAGGTTAGATATGGCAAAGTTATTTCCCATGGAAAAATATTTAGAACAGTCGCGCACAACTTCAGGATTGAAGGGTGTCCATTTAGAATAGAGATGAAGAGAAATTACTTTAGTCAGAGGGTGGTAAATCTGTGGAATTTGTTGCCATGAGAGGCTGTGGACGCCGAGTCATTGGGTGCATTCAAGGCGGAGATAGATAGGTTCTTGATTAGCCAGGGTATCAAAGGGTATGGGGAGAAGGCAGAGGAGTTGGGATGACTGGAAGAATTGGATCAGCCTATGATTGAATAGTGGAGAACTAGTGGATTGAATGGCCTGCTTCTGCTCCTATATCTTATGATCTTATGGCTGGTTGGCATCCGTCTGTCTCAAAGGACAACGGGTGAAGATCATCATCATCACAAGCCTAGGCAAAAGGTATAGAGGTCCTGAGACACCCAGTCATCAAGATATGGAGGTCCTGAGACACCCAGTCATCAAGATCCCCCTCTCGGCCTCACCATTGTAGTTCAAAGGAAAGCTTATGAAGCAATATGTCTGGCACCAGCATGGTTGCAGGAGATGCCAGAGGATGTTCTTATGTCCAGCCTCCTTAGGGGCTCCACTGTGAATTTGCTTTCTGGGTTTACTCCCATAGCCTTTGTCTCTCCTGAGTCTGACCACAAGGTAGTGGGGCTTATTTACCCACAGCTGGTGACCAGGGCATGTCTACACACTGGTGGGCCTGTGTGCTACGTGTGCAGGGGCCAGACATCATCCCCATCCTCTAGAGTTCAGCCTGAGTCCGAAAGGAGTTCAGTTCCCACGTGTTGCCAGTGAGGAGGCACTACATGAGACTTTCTGTTGGAGAGGCTATGTACTGGCAGGGAGAGCCTTACAAATCCAGCTCTCCTTTTCACAAGACTGTTAGCCAGCAGTGGAAGCTGAATGTGAGAGCGACAAGCACTACCCACCACACTACCAAACAGAAGCATCACAACAACCATTTTGACACCACTAAACTATAAGTAAATGTGTACGTAAGTCCCTGCTTTTTCTCATTATGTTAAAATTGCAGGTGATGGATTTAGCAAATGTGATTGGTGTGAAAATTTGTCAAATAAGTCATATTGAAAAGATTTATTTGAAACAGAAAAGACCCCAGAGGCCCAAAATGTCCTTGGCTGCTCAAAGAATATACATTTTAATAACAGGCACATTATAAAAATATTAGTATTGTTAAGCTCATTCACTTCAGGCTAATTATATCCAGTGAAGACATCCAAAAGAATGATACATGGCAATGTGAATCCTGAAATTTCAATTATTTATAGACAAGCTGAATGTAGTTGCTCATCATGATGTGCAGGTTAGGTGAAAGAGCTAAAATCTCAGCAATGTATAAAACTTTCAGCTAAGAAGGCTTTGTAGCATGCTTTTTAAATGGCCAAATCAAATCAACTTCTCTCACCTTCCACTTCCACATCTCTCATTCCCAATTTCAAAAGGGTTATTTATAAATGTAGGCACTGATGGTGATACAAATATATTAAATATATCAGCTTTTCAATGCTAATGAAATTTTGGAACCATTTAGAGTTAATAGTTCAATTTATCCCTTACATGTTCAGCTCAAATAAATCATTTCACAGTTAATTGTTATGAAAAATACATTAGCAATAAGCCCATCATTCATATTTTGGTGGTAAGATTTTTAGATATGCAGCTAAGACTTCCAGAGAATAAAAAATTCCCAGGTTATATTCACAGTAGGTTCTCAATTAAAGTAATCTTTTGGACAACCATGACCAGACTGAAAATCCATGCAGTGGAACAGAGAGGACAATCAGTCTTGCTGCTCATGACTGCAATATATTGATGATCCTAGAACACAGAGCTTAAAACTTCACCCTCAGCAAGTGTTGCTAAGAACAATTTAGAGCAGTCTTAGTCTATTATGGTCTAATTCCAAAATTAATTCTAATGACTTTAATGTGATGAATTTTGTAAAGAGAGTACGATACATGGATGTTCTTATGCTTAGTGCCAAAGAACAGGATTGAGCTTCTCAGCATTTGTCTGTAAAATAGGATCTTTAAAAATCTCACAATTACATTATCCTCCAGACAAAAGAAATAAAAGCAAACATGCACAATAAACTGAAGGAAAGGATCAACAATAATTCAAGAATTACTCTTAATGCCTAAAAAAATCATCTCATTTGATTAATACTACAGATACAGAGCCAGGAAATTATAAGCCAGTAAGCCTGACATCAGTAATGGGTAAGCTATAGGAAGGTATTCTAAGGGATCAAATAGATAAGTATTTGGACCACCAGGGATTGACTTGGGATAGTCAACATGGCTTTGTGCATGGTAGGTCATGTCTAACCAATCTTATAGCATCTTTTGAGTAAGTTACCAGGGAAAGTGATGAAGACAGGGCAGTGGTTCTTGTCTATATGGATTTTAGCAAGGCCTTTGACAAGGTCCCATAAGGGAGACTGGTCAAAAGTATCACATCAGGACAAGGTAGTAAATTCGATTAGATATTGGCTTTGTGGGAGAAGCCAGAGAGTGGTAGTAGATGGTTGCTTCATTAAGTAGAGGTCTGTTTCTAGTGGTATGCCTTAGGGATGTGTGCTGGTTCCATTGCTTTTATCGTCTATGTCAGCAATCTGGATGATAATGTGGTAAACTGCATCAGCAAATCTGTGGATGAGATCAAGATCGGGGGTGTAGTCGACAGGAAAGAAGACAATCAAAGCTTGCAATGAGATCTGGACCAGCTGGAAAAATAAGCTGACAAAGGGCAGATGAAATTTAATATAGATGTAACTCTCGCATCGGCTAGCGGCTTAATATAGGGGGTGATAGCTGCTAGCCCGGGCAAACTTAAGAAATCTCATTAGGGTGGATGCTATGCAATGTTACAAATTAGTACAAATCAGTTACTAATCAGTACCCCGAAATAAAAACAGTACACAATATACTATTAAATGATTGCCCTTTATAATTCTTACTTTGACTATCTGGTTAGTAAAGAAAACAAAGAAAAGAAAAAGGGCCCATTCTCATGAAACAGTCTATTGTGCAATGTTGGAGCTCACTGATCAGCCAGTCGTCCACCATCGACCTCCTCCGATCATTGCTGACCTTCGGACCCTCCATCTGGCCGTCTACCAACTCTCTCCATTCACGTCTTCTCTCCTCTTCTCTCCTCAGCAAAAGACCGCGATAAACTCTCTTCCAGACTCACAAGAAAGAACACTTCTCTCATTGCGCATTCCAAAACCCCATTATCTCTAGTCATAACCCAAACGCTGCTGCTACAGAGGAACCATGACATTAGCAGTGAAACCTTACAACATGTTACATAGACAATAGGAGGTGTTGCACATTGGGAGGACAAACTAGGGTAGGACTTACACGGTTAGCACTGAGGAGTATGGTAGAGCAGAGGGATCTGGGAATACAGATCTGTAACTCATTGAAAGTGGCATCACAGACTGACAGGGCCATAAAGAAAGCTTTTGGCACTTTGGCCTCCATAAATCGAAGTACTGAATACAGGTATTGAGATAGTACATTGAATTTGTATAAGATACTGGCGAGGCCTAATTTAGAGAACTATCTTTTCTAACTACAGAAAAGATGTTTCAATAGGTTTCAATAGGTACATTTAATGTCAGAGAAATGTATACAATATACATCCTGAAATTCTTTCCCTTCGCAAACATCCATGAAGACAGAGGAGTGCCCTAAAGAATGAAAGGCAGTTAAACATTAGAACCCCAAAGACACCCCCAGCTCACCCTTCCATACACAAGCAGCAACAAGGCAATGACTCACCCCCACCAGCAAAAAAGCATCGGCCCCCTCCTCTGAGCACTCAAGCGTGTAACAGAGCATCAATAAGACACAGATTTGTTGTACCCCAAAGACTACTCGTTCACCCGGTAATTCGACATACCATAGGCTCTCTCTCTCTTCCTAATAAGGGAAAAAGAGATGTTGCCATGTCACAGTGAGAGAGGAGATATGGCAAACAACCTGCGTTTGAAGTCTGTTGTGTCGCTTTTTCTGAGCTCAGTGCCCTGAGAGTTGGCCCCAGAAAGGCTCAGGTCCCTGGACACACAGCCCACGGCAGCTAACCCACTACTCCCAATGTTCTGTGTTCTCCCGTGAAGCCTCATTCAGGGGTACTGACCTAGAATCAGCCCGTTTCCAGAGCCGTGAAAATCTGGCAACCTGAAGGTACACTCGTGTTTTAGGCCACGTCCTTGACATATCAAAAAGCGGCTGGTTATGAGGCCCTGAAAGCAGGTCTCATTCCCACAAAGAACCAAAGTCAGAGAGTAACTACAAGTCAGAGTCTTCAAAAGAACCTTGAAAAGGGAAAAAAGATATCAAAGATAGAAATAGAGCTGTTTCTGAAGATGTAAGTAAAGGTGTCACCGGTTAACGCCATCTTAACTTCGCTCCGCCCTTCCGAATAATATTGAAACAGTGCAGAGAAAATTTACAAGGAGTTTGCCAGAACTTCAGGACCTGATTTATAGGGAAAGGCTAAATAGTTTATGACTTTATTCCCTAGAATGTAGGAGAATGAGGGGAGATTTGATAGAGATATACAACTTTATGAGGGTTATAGATAGGGTAAATGCAAGCAGGCTTCTTCCATTGGGGTTGGGTGAGACTACAACTGGAGGTCATGGATTAAGGTGCGAGGTGAAATGCTTAAGGGGAATATGAGAGGGTCTTCTTCACTTAAAAGATGGTGAGAGTGTGGAATGAGCTGCTGGTGCAAGTGCTGGATATGGGTTTGATTCCAACTTTTAAGAGAAATTTGGGAAGGTACATGGATGGGCGGGGTATGGAGAGTGCAGGTCGATGGGACCAGTTAGATTATTAGTTTGGCACAGACTAGATAGGATGAACAGTCTTTTTCTGTGCTGCAGTGTTCTAATACCCTATTTCATTCTACCAGGTTATGGCTACATTTGCAAATTCCAAACTGTTTACTAATAGTAAAAGTCTGCACTTTCAACTTACAAATGGATCGCAGGCTGGAAATACAGCTACCAACTGAGTTCCAAGGAGGCAGAAGGAGCCTACAACCCCACAGCAGCCAACAAGTCCATCCTGCTGATCTCCCAAATGCTCATTCGTATGTACAGGCTGCACATAAGCTGGGCATTCGTGAGCTGGAGAGAACCTATAATTGCATCCATAATGGATGATTGTATTCTGCATTGTACTTTGTTACAGAAACTCATTCCTTTAAATTGTTCATGAATTTTGCACATATGGCAATATGCACTGATGGTTATAAAACACATTTAGTGATAGCAGTCATGGAAATACGTTTATTAGTTTGTGTAGTGATTTCCAAACCCTTTTTCTATATTCCTTTATATTCTGCTTCTGATCTCATTACACTCCACTCCATTTATCAACATCGAATAAAAACTATTGTTCATCTCTACCCTAGTTTAAAACCTATTCAGTGTCCTAATTTTCAGAAGAGTTTTAAATGCTATTCTATTTCATTGCATTTGAATATTTGTTATTAGCTGCAGGAAGAAATAATAAGAAATTCAACCAGATTTGTAAAAGTGTTAGCAAAAAGGTAAATGTATTTCAGCATTATCCAGGCAACATCCTGGTAGTATACATTGTGGGGTCACTTTATTAGGTACACCTGTACACCAACTTGTGAATGCACAAATATAATCAGCCAATAATGTAGCAGCAACTCAATGCGTAAAAGCATGCAGACATGGTCAAAAGGTTCAGTTGTCGTTCAGACCAAACATCAGAATGGGGAAGAAATGCAAGATGACACTGGCGAGACACGATGACTGTTTGTAGGGAGCAATCAAAACTACCAGCTATTCTATTAATTAGACTTTTCCCAGACTATGGTCACCGTTATCCACAGACTGTTATTTCCATTTGAGAGTTGTACACTTGAAACATAGAAACATGGAAAAACCTACAGCACAATACAGGCCCTTCAGCCCACAATGCTGTGCTGAACATGAACTTATTTTAGAAATTACCTCCAGTTACCCACAGCCTTCTATTTTTCTAAGCTCCATGTACCTATTCAGGAGTCTCTTAAAATACCCTATTGTATCTGCCTCTACCACCATCACTGGCAGCCATTCCTCACACTCACACACTCTGTGTAAAAAAAATTACCCCTGACATCTACTCTGTACCTACTTGCAAGCACCTTAAAACTGTGCCCTCTCATCTTTGCCTTTTCAGTCCTGGGAAAGAGCCAGGACTATCCATACGATCAATGCCTCTCTTATACACCACTATCAGGTGTTCAGCTCACTACTTGCCTCAGTGCAAAAATGGCCTGCAGCCATTGGGCTCCTGGAGTGACTGTAGTGCTGAATTGACTCTGTGGCTGTGGTCTACAGCCATTGAACTCCTGAACCGCCTGCAGAGCTGAACTGGTTTCATGGCTGTGGATACACTTTCAGGGAGTCTGCATTTCATGTTCTGTGTGTTATTTGTTTACTTTTTGTTGTTCGCATGACTTGTTCTTTTTTCATACGGACTTTGTGGTGTGAGTCTTTTTTAGTGTGATCTATTCTGCTTCTTCATTTTGTGGCTGCCTGCAAAAAGATAAATCTCACAGTTGAATATGATATGCATATTTTGAGAATAAATGTACTTTGAACTTTCAAATATAGTCTCGGTGACTTTGACCATGGAATGATTGTTGGTACCAGACAGGGTGATTTGAGTATCTCAGAAACTGCTGATCTGCTGGGATTTTCAAACTCAGTAGTCTCTAGGGTTTACAGAGAAAGGTGCAAGCAACAAAAAACATAGAGTGAGAGGCAGATCTGTGGGTGAAAATGCATTGTTAATGAGAGAGCTTGGTGGAGGATGGCCAGACTGGTTTAAGCTGACAGGAAGGCAACAGTAACTCAAATCAACATGTGTTTAAACTGTGGTGTATAGAAGAGCATACAGGAGGTGATTAATAGTGTCTATTAGGGCCGTTGAGTGTCTATCTCTATACCTCAGTATTCCTTCATAGCTAGACAAGATCTTGGAATACTTTATCCAGAAGCACTCTAAGTACAGCATTATATCTCCAGCAAAAAGAAAGCTGGACTTCACAAAGGCATGCCCACAGTACTTTGAAAGAGCAGTTAGGAATGGGACATTGTAAAATCTGTGCACCTTAGTGAATAAGTGAATCTGGTTGATTTTTAAAAACAAATTTAACATGTCATTATAATTAACAGTCTTCCAGATTATAGAATTCAATAAGGCATTTGGAGACAAGATCTGAATCATCTCCAAGTATAACTTAAAAAGCTTTTCAGAGGTCTATTTAATGCGAATGCAAGGTCAGTTTAAATATTACAGATAATCATAGATAATCCTGCTATTTTGTGCAATAAAATAAAACCGAGACTGTAGGATTCTGGTGTTTTGATCCAAAATCCTTTTAGAAGTCATGCAAAAGGTGAGTAAAAGCTGACCCATAAAACAGGTGAAAAAAAAGCTTTTACCTCCGGTTTAGTGCCCAAGCTGAGCTCTCAAACCAATTGATGAATTTGATTGGTTCTGAACTTTCGGATACATACAATAATACTTGAAATAATCAATACAACAGTTAGAGAAAGAAAGAAACAGAAAATCTGAAAAGGGGTCTACTGGGAAGTGGGAAGGTGGGAAGTGGGAAGTCCTAGTGGGAAGGTTTGTTAATGCTGTATGGTGGGCCTTAAACTAGAGTTACGGGGGGATGGGAACCAGAGTGCCAGAACAGTTAGTGGAGAGGTTATAGAGACAGATGTTGGTAAGACCTCAGACAAAGTCAGGAATCCAGAGGTTGAGCATGTGTCCTAAGCTGCTTTTATTGCAATGCAAGAAGTATCATAGGAAAGGTGGATGAGCTCAGGGCACGGATCAAAGCCTGCAATTATGAATATTTTAGCCATTAGTGAGACTTATTTGTAGGAGGGGCAGGACTGACATCTCAATATTCTGGGGTTCTGTTGCTTCAGATGTGACACATTGGGAAGGATTAAAGAAGGAGGGGTCATGTTACTAGTCAGGGAAAATGTCATGGCAGTTCTATGTCAGCACAGACAGAGGGACTTATCTAGTGAGGCATTATGGATGGAAATGAGAAATAAGAAATGTATGACCACATTAGTGGGGCTATATATCAGACCACCCAACCGTCTAGAGATTTAGAGGAACAAATTTAAGAGTCTCCTGGATAGGTATCGGAAGCGAACAGGAGACAGTGAATCAAATGATCGAAGAACAAGAATTAAAGATATCTACTATGGAAAAGAAAATTGTTGAGGTTTCTTCGGAATTATTAAGAATTAAGAAGAAAATGATTAATCTGGAAAGCAGAAGTTGTAGGATGAATTTACGCATACGGGGTTTGTCTGAAAACATGGAAACCAGTGAGCCACTAACGTTCTTTATGAATATGCTATACTCACTTTTTAGTGAGATACTTGAAGCTCCTCTGATGATAGATAGAGCTCACCAAATCCTCCGCCCGAAGCCTTCGGTGGAGATGAAACCTCACCCAGTGATTTTATGTTTGCATTACTTTGCTACTGAAGAAGCAATTCTTCGAGATGCTAGGAAGTGGGGGAAGCTAATTTATAATGAAGTAGAGATTTGTATAGTTGAAGATTTTGCCCCAGAGGTTTATGCAGAAAGAATTAAATATCAGAAATAGCTGGCTGAACTTTATAAGAAGACCTGTCATCCCTCTTTGCTTTATCCAGCTCGTTTGAGAATCTCCCCGCCTAACACTCACCCAAAACAGTTTGACTCCCCAGAAGAGGCTTAGAAATTTATAAAGGAGTTTATGCCTATCTTGCAAGCAACTTAAATACTTAATCCTTAGCTGGGAGTCATTTGTAGCTGGATCATTGAAAGTTTAATCTATGTTTTATGTCTGCCCAGACATCATTTTGGTTGCTTTATTTTTTCCTTTAGGATTTGTAAGACTTTAACACTAGTTGTAACATATTATTTGGTTGGATCTATCTTTTTTGAATATATGACCAATTTTTATTAAATGAATTTAAGATGGCTGCTGTTCAGGCTTTAGGGGAGAGGGGTGGGGCTATTAGTTCAGGCTTTTTCAAATGGGCAGTCCTAAGAGGTTTTCCAGTCAATCATGTTGTTTTTTCTTTCTCTGATCGAATCCATAATTTGTTCTTCCCTGTGGGTTTGGGCTGTATTGGCGCACTAACTTATAAAATCTTAAATTAAAACCTTATTATGGATGTTAATAAAATTAATATAATCTCTTGTAACCTGAATGGCTTGAACCAAACTATTAAGCGTAGAAAGATCTGTAAGAAATTAAAAACACTCCAAGCTGATATTATTTTTGCGCAAGGGACCCACATCCATAGGGAGGATGAAAAAAGAGTTTTTATAATTTTGGAGGGACTCTCAATTTCACTCTTCATCTGTAACTAAAATTAGAGGGCTATTTATTTTTATTAATTTTAAAATCTGTTTTGTACATTTTAATATTATCACTGATTCAATTGGAAGTTACTTAATTGTTGCTGGTTTGTTATGTGGTCAAAAGGTGGCTTTGGTGTGTGTGTATTCACCTGATGAAGATAGCTCTGAATTTCTTAAGAGGCTATTTTCTGTGTTGCCAAATTTAAATGAATATAATTTGATCATGGGTGGTGACTTTAACTGCTGTCTCAATCCTTCGATTGATTGGTCATCAACCAATCCGTGGCTTCCTAATAAGACTGTGACCAGTATTGATTCTTCTTTACTAGAATACAGTTTGGTCGATATTTGGAGATTTCTCCATCCTAAAACTAAGGATTTTTCTTTTTTTTTCACATATACATCATAAATAGTCAAGAATTGATTATTTTTTGTTCGATACGCGATTGATGCCTTTTGTTTTACAGACTGTGCATATTATGCTATTGCGTTGTTGGATTATGCGCCCATGAAACTAATACTGAAGTCCCCTGATAATATATGGAATACATCTCAGTGGAGATTTAATACTACACTGTTGCATGATTCAGCATTTGTAAGTTTTATTAAAGAGCAAATTTCTCTATTTTTTTGAAGTAAATGCAACTGAGGGTATGTCAAATTTGGTTGATGAAATCTTTTCTTAGGGGACAGATAATCTCATATTCAGTAGCTTTAAAAAGGAAAACTGAAGTGGAACTTTTAGTGATTACTAACAGGATTAAAGAAATAGATAAAGTTTATTCAGTTATACCTAGTGAAGATCTATATAAGGAAAGGGTGGAATTTCAAACACAGCATGATCTGTTTTGACTTTTCCCATTGAACAGCCACTGTTGAAATCTAAAAGTCGATTTTATATAGATGGAAATAAGTCAGGTAAATAGTTAGCCGGTCAACTTAAAGCAACTATGGCCAGAAGGCAGATTTTGAAAATATGAAAAACTGATAGAACTGAAATGTCAGATTGTCAGGAAATTAATAAGGTATTTTTGGATTTTTACTCTAACCTTTATAAGTCTGATTTTCCAGACAACACTACTTTTATGAATACATTCTTGCAAAGATTGAGTATACCCAAGATTTCTATTCAAGATATGAATACATTAGATGTGCATATTAAATGAGAGGAAATAGCAAGGGCTAATATCCTCTTTTCAATCAGGTAAAGCTCCAGGACCGGATGGATTTACAGTAGATTTTTTTAAGACATTTACTGAAATACTTAAACCTCATTTATAACAAGTGGTGGCACGTGGCCAAGCAGATAAGGCATCGGTCAAGTGATCTGAAGGTCACTGGTTCGAGCCTCAGCTGAAGCAAGGCACTTAACAACAAGGCACTTAACAACACATTGCTCAGCAACGACACCGGTGCTGAGCTGCATGGGTCCTAGTGCCCTTCCCTTGGACAATATTGGTGGCGTGGAGAGGGGAGACTAGCAGCATGGGCAACTTCCGGTCTCCCATACAACCTTGCCCAGACCTGCACCCTGGAAACCTTGCAAGGTGCAAATCCATGGTCTCACAAGACTAACGGATACCAAATTTTATTTATTTATACCAAATTTATATTTATTTAAGCCAAATTTTCACTAATTCTATATCCCCTAGGACCCTTCCAAAAACTTTCTATGAGGCATCAATTTCATTAATTCCCAAGAAAGAAAAATATTTATCTGAATGTGCCTCTTACAGACCAATTTACTTATTAAATCTGGATTCTAAAATTCTTTCTAAGATTTTGGCTAACAGGCTCAAGAATATTTTACCTAAGGTTATTTCTAAGGATCAAACTGGATTCATTAAGAATAGATATTCATATTTTAATATTTGGAGATTATTGAATGTTATTCTTTCTTCTCCATCTAAAGAATCCAAATGTGTCTATTCCCTTGATGCAGAGAAGGCCTTTGATAGGGTAGAATTATCTTATTTATTTGAGGTTTTAGAAATATTTAATTTTGGTCCAGGTTTTATTTCCTGGATTAAGGGGATCTATCAAACTCCTATGGAGACAGTTATAACTAACAATCAAAAATCTCCTTATATTTGGTTATACAGAGGTACCCAGCAGGGTTGTTCTCTTAGTCCTCTGTTATTCGACTTGGCTTTAGAACCTC
The DNA here is from genome assembly GCF_030144855.1 of Hypanus sabinus. NCBI lineage: Eukaryota > Metazoa > Chordata > Chondrichthyes > Myliobatiformes > Dasyatidae > Hypanus > Hypanus sabinus. The sequence continues at coordinate 135,671,844 of NC_082709.1, read as the reverse complement.
TTGCTATTGCTCTTTGAGACTCCAACAATGTTCAAGTTATTAAGAGAGGAGATAAAGTGCATAAGGTTTCATTGTATGCAGATCACTTGTTAGTTTATATTTCAGATCCTAAGAAATCTATGCCTTCTATGTTATCTATGTTTTCTGAATTTAATAGTTTTTTCTGGATATAAATTAAATTTGCATAAAAGTGAGTTATTTCCTATTAATATGAACCGAACAATCAAATATGAATCAATATGATCAAATTCCTTTTAGCATTGCTAAAACTAACTTTATTTATCTTGGTATTAAAATTACCAAAAATGTTAAGGACCTGCATAAATATAACTTTCTTCCAGTAATTGAATACACATAACAAATACTTCCTAAAGTGTCTCCTATGACATTATCATTAATTGGTCCAATTAATGCTATAAAAATGATGGTGCTACCGAAGTTCTTATGTGTATTTCAAGCAATCACTTCCTTTGTTCCTAAACTGTTTTTTGATTGAATAGACTCTAAAATTTTATCTTATATTTGGAATAATAAAAATCCTAGATTGAGCAATCCTCTATTGCAGTAATTAAAAAAGCATGGTGTTATGGCTTTGCCAAATTTTAGAATGTATTACTGGGCAATTAACATTCGATATATTTTATTTTGGATTCATTATTTAGACATACATGACTGTCCTTTATGGGTGGATTTGGAGAAAAACTCGATGGGTGAAGGGGTATTCTTTGGCCTCTTTACTGGGAGCTCTTCTTCCGTTTTTGCTTTCTAACATTGGTAGTTGAGACCTCAGTCCCATTATTAAACATACATTAAGAACTTGGTTTCAGTTTCGTAAATTTTTTGAGTTTAATAACCTTGTTCTTTCTAGTAAAATCCATCTGAATTATTTTTTTTAAACCATCAATTTCTGATCAGACCTTTTTAATTTGGAAAACCAAAGGAATAATAACTTTTTTTGTCTTATTTATGGGGGATTGTTTAATTTATTTCACTCAGTGGACAAATATGACTTATCTAATGCTCACTTTTTTAGATATTTACAAATTAGGAATGTTTTACATAGTTTACTTCCAAATTTTCCCTCTGCTTATTCACCCAATATGATAGATGCTCTTTTTCAGGTTAAACCATTTCAGAAAGGACTGATAGCTATAATTTATAAGTGGTTATTGAATTTGAGAAAGATATCTAATGATAAAATTAAAGGTGCATGGGAATTGAAATTTGCAGAGTCACTTTCAGATAATCAATGGGATAAAATTTTTCATTTGGTAAATACTTCATCTATATGTGCCCATCATTCCTTGATACAGTTCAAGGTGGTACATCGGGTGCATATGTCAAAGGATAAATTAGCCCATATCTTTCCCAATATTAATCCTATTTGTGACAAATGTAATATTGAGGTGGCTACTTTGACTCATATGTTTTCATCTTGAATCAAGATAGATAATTTTTGGAAAGGTGTCTATAAAAGTCTACGTCTATTAAAAGTCTTGAATTTGGACCTACAACCAAATTTATTTACAGCAATTTTTGGGATCACTACTCTGGAAGCAGGACATATTCCTGTTTCCACTCAATGGATGATAGCTTTTACAATTTTATGGGCTAGGAGAGCCATTTTGTTTAAATGGAAGGACTCTGATCCACCTGCTGTTTTTAATAGGCTTACCTCCATTATGTCCTGTTTACGTTTAGAGAAAATAAGAAGTCGTCCATTTGATATATTCTTTAAATTTGAATAAACCTGGTGACCTTTTATTCGGTATTTTCATATGGTATGATTTATTGTTCTTCCAGTTACTTTCTTGAAACTTTGGGTTTGATCAGAAAATTTCTCTTTTTTCTTGCTTTTACTCTCAGTATGGACTGCTGGACTGCCCAGATCTTCTTTTTTCCTCTTTTTCCTTTTGTTTTTTTTTGTTTTTGCTTATAGAGGATAGTGGTTTTTTATGTATATAAAAATTATAAAAGTTACTTTATCTTTTTTTCTCTTTATGGAATGATAAGAGGAGAATTGATTTTCTTATTTTTTATTATATACTATTAGATTAATATTATGTATGATCTTGACGATGTTTCTTTTGCCTTTTATATGAATTGTTATCAATATAGATATTTGAGATAATTCTCCTCTTGTTTGTATATAGGTACTTTGTTTAAATTAATAAAAAGAATGATAAAGAAAGTAAGAAAGAAATTTTAAGAGTACAACGCTTATATGTGCCTGTCAGCATAAAAGGTAAAGATAACGAATGCAGGGAATCTTGGTATTCAAGAGATTTTGAGGCCCTGATTAAGAGAAAATAGGAGGTGTATAGCAGTATACGTCGGTAGGAACACATGAGGTACTTATGGGGTATAACAAATGTAAGTGAATGCTTAAGAAAGAAATCATGAAGAATAAAAAGCATGAGGTTGCTCTAGCAGACAAGGTGAAGGAAAATCCTAAGGGGTTCTGCAGATAAGTTATGAGCAAAGGATTGCAAGGAACAAAATTGGTCCTCTGGAAGATCAGAATGATGATCCATGTGTGGAGCCAAAACAGGTGAGAGATCTTAAATAATTTTTTGCATCTGTATTTACTCAGGAGATGGACACAGACTCTGTAGAAGTGAGGTGAAGCAGCATTATCTTCATGGTCCCTATACAGATTACAGAGGAGGAGGTCTTTGCTCTCTTCAGGCAAATAAGGATGGATAAATTCCCTGGACCTGACAAGATGTCCCCTTGTACCCTGTGGGAATGAAGTGCAAAAATTGCAGGGGCCCTAGCTGAGATATTTACATCATGTTTAGCGACAGGAGAGGTACCAGAGAATTGAGGATAGCTAAATTGTTCTGCTGTTTAAGAAAGACTCTATAAATAAACCAGGAGATGATGGGCCAGACAGCCTGACATCAGCAGTGGGAAAATCATTAGAAGGCATTTTAGGGAGCGGATATACAAATATTTGGATAGACATGGAGATATTAAGGATATAGTCAGCATGGCTTTGTGCATGGTAGGTCATCTCTAACCAGTGTTTTTTGAGGAAGTTACCAGGTAAGTGGATGAAGGTAAGGCAGTGGATAGTGTCTCTTTGGACCTTTGTGAGGTACTTGACAAGGTGCCGCATGGGAGGTTGGGCAAGAAGGTTCAGTTGGTTGGCATTCAAGATGAGGTAGTAAACTGGATTAAACATTGGTTTTGAGGGAGAAGCCAAATAGTGGTAGTAGATGGATGCCCCTCTGATTGGAGGCCTGTGACAAGTTAAGTGCCGCAGGTATCGGTGCTAGGTCCATTGTGGTTTGTCATCTATATTAAAATTATATGATAAAGTAGTTGACTATATTTGTGGATGACACCAAGATTGGAGGTATGGTGGCCTGCAGAATGATCTGCATCAGCTGGAAAAATGGGCTGAAAAATGGCAGTTGAAGTTTAATGCAGACAAGTGTGAGGTTTTGCACTTTGGTAGGACAATCCAGGGTAGCTCATACCCAATGAATGGTGGGGCACTGAGGAGTGTGCTGGAGGTCTAAAATTCATTGACAGTGGCAAGACAGGTAGATAGGATCATAAAGAAAGGTTTTGGCCCATGGGCCTTCATAAATCAATGTTTTGAGTGCAGAGATGAGATGTTGTGTTTAAATTGTATAAGACATTGGTGAGGCCACACTTGGCGTATTGTGAGCAGTTTTGATCAACTGCCTAAATGGAAGATGTAAATAAGATTGAAACAGTACAGAGAAAGTTTACAAGGATGTTGCTGGGTCTGGAGTATCTGAGTTATAAGGAAAGATTGAAAAGATTTGGACTTTATTACTTACAGCCTAGAATATTAAGTGGAGATTTGGTAGGGGTATACAAAATTATGAGGTGTATATATAGGGTAAATGCAAGCAGGCCTTTTCCATTGAGATTGGATGGGAAAACAACCAGAGTTCATGGGTTATAGGTGAAAGGTGAAAAGTTTAAGGGGAACATGAGAGATAACTTCTTTACTCAGAGGATCATGAGATTGTGGAATGAGCTGCCAGTGCAAGTGGTGCATGCAAGCTTGATTTCAATGTTTCAGTGAAGTTTGGATAGGTACATGGATGGTAGTGGTGTGGAGAACTGTAGTATCAGTTCAGATCAATGGGAGTAGACAGTTTAAATGGTTTCAGCATGGACTAGATAGGCCAAAGGGCCTGTTTCTGTGCTGTACTTCTCTCTGACTCTTTTAAACAATCCTAAATATTTAAGGAATGTTGTGCAGTACATGAAAAGGTGAATTAACAGTGGTTAAGCTCATCACTTGCTGTCATGCCTCTCCAAGGAAGAGCTTGGATGCACTATAACTACACCAAGGAAAGAAGGCAGATTCCAGATTAAAAGTGCTGGTGGCTTGCAGCAAATTTGTGCTTCACGTTAGGAGTTATCAAAACTCCAGCATAATGGAACTAGTGATTTCAGCATTCCCATATAATTGTGAACTCCTGAATTTCCTGATACTTCTGGAGAGAATCAGTTAGCACTTCAGGGTATTTTCTATTACATCTATTTCTGCAACAATAAATCACCTTTGTTACAGCATGGGAACTATTAGGTTAATATATTCATCTGAGGGTATCACATTCGGGTCCATAGAGGAGGATATTAAAATAATTAAAAATTTAAAAGAATTTCAATATTTTAGTGTTGCAAATAGATATACTTAATACTTCCTGTTATAGTGGTATCATTATTTCATTTATTTTAATGTGACAATACAAGCATGGATACATTTCAACACCAAATATTATTTGCTAAAAACTAAACAACTAATTCATTTTGTCATATGCATTTAACTGTAGTTCTTTTACACTGTTGTTGCTTAAATTCACCTCGGCTTAATTCAGCTTTTTGGCTCTATGGGTGAAGTACTTTTATAAATCCACATTAAATCATATATTAACAGATAGGTCAGCTTACTTTGTGGGATGTCTGTCTAATCCAAGTTAAAAAATAAATTTCTTAAAGCAAATGAAAACAAAGCAGGATGTCTTTCACTTTAAAATATTAAACTACTTTAAAAACTTACAGTACAGTAGTTATAGCTTCATGTTGTTACCTTCTAGCCTTAATGAACTAATTGGTTGTGGTGATGTAATGTGCAATGATGTGCCAGTATGTGATTGGGCAGAGCACTGAGCATGTGCAGGATTGCTAGAATGTTCGAGCACGTGGCTGGGTTAAGACGTATTTGTTTTGTTACTGTAAATAAAAGTTCTCAAATTCTTCCTGAATATGATTCTTCATTGTTAACCCACAGTACATTTAAACAGAAGTAACATAACATTGTGTCAGAAATGGTTCTGGAAGGATAATACAGGAGAATCAAGAATCGAAGATAATCTAAAAAAAGAGAAGAAGAAAAAAGTTTTAATTGTAAATGGTAAAATAGAATGTTTACAACCCCCATCAAAACTTCAACTGTCTGGCAAAGTAGCCGAGAACTGGAGGATATCCAAGCAACAATTTGAACTGTTCTTATCGGCGATCGATTATGAAGAAAAATCAGAAAAAAAAGCTACACTCTGCGCCATGTAATCAGGAATGACACAGTAGAGGTATATAATAATTTTGTCTTTGAAGATGGAGATAATTTAAATTTAAAGTCAATAATGGACAGATTTGAAGTATTTTGTACACCTAAGCATAATTTAACGTATGAGTGATATAAATTCTTCACATGTGCGCAGAAAGCTGCTGAAACAATTGATCAGTATGTTGCTGAATTCTGAAAGCATAGTAGAACATGCGAGTTTGGATTGCTCATGGACCCTCTCATTAAAGATAGAATTGTTTGTGGCATTCAAGATAATACTCAGAGAAAGGCTGTTGAGAGAGCAAGATTTAAATTTTGAAAAAGCTTTAGCACTTTGCAAAGCTTCTGAGACTGTGGTGTTGCAGGATGAAGAGCTTTTTGTCGAAAATTGCAATGTAAGTACTGTAAAAAAGCATGAATATATCAAGAAATATAGTAATACATTGACAAAACTGACAGAGAGCAAGACGGGAACATTGTCCAAATCAGTGTCCCGCATATGGCAAAATTTGCAATGGCTACGGTAAGATTAAACATTTTTCACGCTGTTGTAAAAGTAGAAGGAAGGAAAATAAAATGAAACAAGTGAATGCTGTGCTTTAAGATGAACATGAGGAATGTTATATAGATGTGCTTTGTGAAAATATACAAAGTAAGAATGACTGGACTATTCCATTGCAAGTGAACCAAAACAATATTCTGTTTAAACTTGATACTGGAGCACAAGTAAATGTTCTTGCAGAATCTGAGTTTAATGCTTTAAAGCCAAGACCAAAGTTAAATCAGATGAATATAAAAGTAACTGGGTATTCAGGTGCAGACATTCCAGTTAAAGGAACATGTGGGGCAAAGGTATCACACAAAAATGTTGTGCACACGCTTTCATTTGTAGTTGTACCAAAAAATGTACCATCTATTCTGGATTTATCTGCCTCTGAAAGACTTAATTTGGTGAAAAGAATTTTACTCCTGGATGGCGACACAGAGTCAGAATACAGGGACTTGATGAAAGAGTATGAAGACTTGTTCAAAGGGCTTGGTTGTCTTCCAGGAGAGCACCCGTAATACATCCATGCAGAAAAGTACCTTTTGCATTACGCCATCAACTGAAAACAGAGCTAGACAGAATGGAAAGGCTACGAGTCATAAAAGAAATGATGAACCAACTGAATGTTCAGTTCACTTGTCATTGTTGATAAGAAAAATGGAAAACTGAGGATTTGTTTAGATCCAGGAGACTTGAATCGGGCCATTAAAAGAGAGCCTTTCAAATTGCCCATGTGAAGAAATTATGTCACAGTTTGCTAATGCAAAGTATTTTAGTAAATTAGATGTATCTTCCAGATTCTGACAAATTAAATTAGATGAACCGACTTCAAAATTGTGTACCTTTAACACTCCTTTTGTCAGATACTGTTTTCTTAGGCTTCCTTTTGGAATTGCATCAGCTCCTAAAGTGTACCATAAAACCATTCACATGTTATATGAGCACATATGAGCTAGGAACTGTTTTCACATTAAAATAAAAACAAAGCAGGATAGCTTTCACTTTAAAATATTGAAGTAAAATTACCTTAAAGACTTATAGTACAGTAGTTATAGCTTCATGCTGTTACCTAATATCCCTTCTGGCCTTAATGGACTAGTTGGTAATTAGTTTAGAACAGTAATCAATAAAAGCTCATGGTGCTAATGATACCTTTGTTTCAACATGGCAGATGGATTCATTTTGTGTCTTCACAAATAGCTTATCCCTCACTTAATTATTGCCAAATTAACTTAAAGCACTTTGAAATATTACTAACTGAACGGCAAAGAATAGAAAATAAGGGAAAGAAGCCTGAAGGCCATAGGTCATAATAGTTTCTCAGAAATAGCTTCAAAAACATCAAAGATTGATATTTGGAAAGCTTTAACAGAGCTTTTGATTTCATACAATACTCATTGCAACTATAGTCATGTGACATATATGCTTTTTAGAGAACATAATTGTGAAATTGGTTTCTTGAATAGAAGCTCCTATATTGAGTTGTCTCACAACTAGCCATACAAAATATTATTTATCAGATTAGTTAACTCCAAAATCCATGAAGGTTACCAAACAGCCAAATTGGAAATACATATTCTGAATTAGCTTTTTTCCTTTTGATAATCTCCTAGCTTTTAGGATCATTTGAATAACAATGAAATAAAGAGAGATAAAAATTGAAAATAAAAGTTGAGTTGTCAGTGGGGTCAGGTGGGTATCATAATCTTCAAAGGACACTAGATATTACATGTTCTTAATTACATGATCAATAAGACAAACTCATTCTTTCTCATAAATGTCATCTGTGCTGTGTATCAGTCAACTGAAGGTCCAACTGTTAAATTCTGCTTCAATAAAACAACTGTTTTTAGCTTACAAAACCCACATCACAAATTCTATCCTCAATGACTTACAGAATGATTACATATGTACATTAAATTTTGCAGGAAGTTGCTGCTGGTGATGTCATTAAAATCTTCAAGCTTGAGTCTTCTGTCTTTGCTTTGGAAATATGTGAATGAGAAGGATGAGTAGCATATTGTCTGAATTATATTGAAGTGAAGAATTTAGTTTTCATACGGTGCCACAGAAACCGAATTCAGTCTTGTCTGTTTACTGAGGACCAAATGGGCTCATAAACTTCTCGTGTGATTAAATGGGAACACAGCATGTTCTCAGTTTAAGCCAAAGATATAATACCCATCATTTTCGACTGAGCTTCTTTGATATCAAGATTTTACTGTTGAACAATGGCAACTTATATAAACTCATTCTAATTAGAGTCCTTGGTGGTTGATCTCTTTTCCGATCTTGCTCTTCCCCCAACACCCAAGTTGCCAAGTGCAAAAGAACTCATCCAACAAACAGATTAGGTGCACTGTTTATAGAGTTAATTCTTCTCTTGTAGGGGCTAGTTGCATGCTTTTCCTTTTTGGTGTTTTTGTTAGCATTCTTTTTCCCTCTATTTTATAACTCCAAAGTGCAAGTTTTATTGTAGAGTAGATATTGCTGGTGATGAATTATCCTTGGGTGCTTTTCACCAGTATGATATTTGTCATGAATGACTTGATAATGCTGAATGTCAAACTGGAAAATGACAGATTAGTAGCGGGCAAGTGCCATAGAATGCATACAAATTATTTCTTACTCATGACATGTTTCTCAGTAGAATAGGATTCCACTCCCTCAACAGATGGCTTGTTTGTAACTCTTATCACTGGTCATATCTGTTATCATGCACAAGCTTCCTCTCACTACTCCATACCAACTGGGGCAAAAGCATTTCAGAAGTGAATGCAGAGCTGCAGATTTGGTGCACAATTAAAGCCAGGTCACCAGAAAAAAATCATGATTGAAACAGCAAAATGCTTAAATGTCTCTTCTACTATATGGACCTTTCAAAGGTTCCTTGCATCCATTTACTTTTGTGGCAGTCTGTTGCATGTATAACTGTCCAATTATGACAGAGTATTGTTTATCTTCAGTTGAATGTCAACATGTACAGGAGGAACAGCTGAATGAAGTGGAAGAAGTGAAATGTTAAGCAAAGGAGAGGTATTAATCAGCACTGCTTCCGGTTGCCATAGATATTAAAATTGAACTCATTGAAGAACACTTTCTCAGAGCCATCCCTCCCTCTTCTGAAACACCTAAATCTTCTGAGACCTTATCATCAGCATGTTTAGTGCCACCTATCATTTGCCAGCCTTGGTGATCTTAGTTGCACTTCACACCAGATCACCAATTCCAAATCCAGATCAAAATCCAAATATATTTTACAATGTAATTTCTTCATAATTTAAAAATGGTGTATCCTTGGTTTGTTCCCAGTACAGATTTCTGATTAGGTGGAAGTCTTTTGAATCTAGATCGAGAGTTTCCTGTAATATTTCAAATAACTTATTGTGCTTCACTTTATCAAATGTTTTTTTGTAGTCAATAAAACAAACAAGCAAATCTATTTGCACTTGAAAAGCTCCTTCTGATAGTATCCTTAACATCAATATCGCATTACTTGTACCTTTATTTTTCACAAAACCGTTTTGTTCTTTACCTATTTCAGCTTGTATCTTTTAGCTCTTGTCATCAAAATTCTTAGAAGTATCTTGGTGATATGACTCATTAAACTTATGGTCCTATGTAATTCACATTCTATCGCTCTAGGTTCCTTAGGAAGCGTGATAAATACTGATTTTTTCATCTCTTCTGGTATTATTCCAGTCTCATAAATGTCATTGATTAAATCAGTAAGTTTTTCAATTCTATAATCTTCAAGGGCGATAATTTGTTCTATTACTAATTCATCAGGACCTGCTGCCTTTCCGTTCTTCATCTTATTTATTGCATTATGAACTTCAGATTTTAAAATACTTTGACTTTCAAAGTTCTTCTTAATTTCTGGTTTTTTGCCTCGATCATCTTCAAACAATTCATGAGTATACTCAATCCATCTGTTCCTAATCTCATCTTTTTCCATGATAATGGTATTGTCCTTTGCTTTCAAACATCCACCTGAAGAACAGAGGAGCTTTTTACCGGTGATATTCTTGATTTGTTGATGTATCCTTTTTGGATCAGTAATAGGGATTCTTTCTGGTTGCTCACATTCCTGGTTTAACCATTCTTCTTTGGCTTTTTGACCTAAGCTTTAAACTTTTTTATCTAAGGACTGATGTTGTATAGGAATTGCTTTCTTCTGTCTCCTTTCTTCGATTAGATTTTTGATTTCATCTGTAATCTATTTGTTCATTGTGCTTTTTCCTTTTTTAGGAATCACTGACTTTGCTGATTCTACCAAGTCATCTTTTAGAGAGTTAAACTTCATTTCTACATGATTGCTATCGTCTTCAACAGAGTCTATTTCTAGACTTTGAAATCTTTTCCTTGCTTTAATTGTAAATTTTTGGCTTAAGTTTTCTTCTTTAACTAATTGCAAGTAGTCAAGGGATTATAATGATTTATAACCTTGTGCAGCTTCTTTCGGTCTCGTGCAGTAGCCCCTCCATACCAGACAGCGATGCAGCCTGTCAGAATGCTCTCCACAGTACAACTACAGAAGTTTTTGAGTGTATTTGTTGACAGGCCAAATCTCTTCAAACTCCGAATAAACTATAGCCATTGTCTTGCCTTCTTTATAACTACATCAGTATGTTGGGACCAGGTTAGATCCTCAGAGATCTTGACAACCAGGAACTTGAAGCTGCTCATTCTCTCCACCCCTGATACCTCTATGAGGATTGGTATGTGTTCCTTCGTTTTACACTTCCTGAAATCCACAATCAGCTCTTTCATCTTACTGACATTGAGTTCCAGGTTGTTGCTATGGCACCACTCCACTAGTTGGCATATCCCACTCTTGTACACCCTCCCATCACCACCTGAGATTCTACCAACAATGGTTGTATCATCAGCAAATTTATAGATGGTATTTGAGCTATGCCTATTGTTATGAACGATGAACAACTCTGATGGACAGAAGGGTACAGAATCGCCAATGCCCCCACCCACCAGAGAATTGCAAATCGCTACTATTCTGATGTTGTTATCAAGGAAGGGAGAGAGACACAGGAGCTGCCAGGACAGTTGTTATTGATAACAGCTCATACAAATTAATGAGAGAGAGGCACAGCCAAGGTGGAATGTCTCCAGCTAACAAAAGAGAACGGAACCATTGATTACTGCTATTGTCTTTTGGAGAAGGTTTGTGTTCTTGGTACTGTTCTATTCATTGAAACCCCTCAGGGGGCAACCAGAATGGGCTGGTTTGATGGGTTACATCATCTCAACCTGCTTGACACCTAAGACCCCATGAGTGGGGATAAAAGTGAGGTCTGCGGAACGCCCCTCAGACGCACCAGGAGAAACGCTACGAGACCGGTGGGGGCTTGTGTGTGTGTCCACCCTTGCCTGGGTGATGAGTCCTCCACGGAAGAACGGTCTTGATAAAGGACGGAGGGGTCATAAGTGAATGGCCACAACAACAATGCATCGATGGATCAAGATCGTAAAGGAAAGTTGGCAAGTCAATAACTGTTACTGTTCTCTCTCTCTCTCTCTCTCTCTCTCTCTCTCTCCCCAACAATTGCAACACAGCTACCAACAACTACCGCAGCCTGCATGAACTACTAAACTGAATTTTATATTTCCATCTGACAATTCATTATCCCCTAGACAACGATAGAGCTTATTTCTTATTGATTATTATTATACCTGCACTTTTAGGTTTAGTATTGATGATGCATATTATCTGTGTATTTGCATTGATATTATTTTTGTGTATTTTTACTAATAAATACTGTTGAAAATAGTATCACCAGACTCCAACGGACACTTCTATCTTTGCTGGTAAGACACCCAGTTACGGGGTTCGTAACACTATCTACACAGTCATGTGTATACAGAGAGTAGAGCTGTGGGCTAAGCACACACCACTGAGGTGTGTCAGTGTTGATCGTCAGCGAGGAGGAGATGTTATCACCAATCCACACAGACTGGTTTTCCGGTTAGGAAGTCGAGGATCCAATTGCAGAGGGAGGTACAGAGGCCCAGGTTCTGCAACTTCTCAATCAGGATTGTGGGAATGATGGTATTAAATGCTGAGCTATAGTCGATGAACAGCATCCTGATGTAGGTGTTTGTGTTGTCTAGGTGGTCTAAAGCTGTGTGGAGAGCCATTGAGATAGTATCTGCCGTTGACCTATTGTGGCAATAGGCAAATTTCAATGTGTCCAGGTCCTTGGTGAGGCAGTATTTCAGTCTAGTCATAACTAACCTCTCAAAACATTTCATCACTGTTGAATTTGAGGGCAGGGTGGAATTTGGAGGCAAAGTGGATGAAATCAACGAGTTCAGTGCAGGCGCAGGAAATAGCACCAATGCAGTCGTCAATGTAGAGTAGGAAATGTGTGAGACTATCACCAAAATTGGCTTTGAACATAGACTGTTCCATGTAGCCAACAAACAGGCAGACATAGCTGGGACCCAGGCGAGTGTCCATGGTGACCCCTTTTGTTTGAAGAAAGTGGGAGGACCCAAGGGAGAAATTATTTAAAGTGAAGACAAGTTCCACGAGGCAGAGGAGAGTGGTGGTGGAGGGGAATTGGTTGGGTCTGGGTTACAGAATGAAATGGGGAGCTTCGAGGCCTTCCTGGTGGGGGATGGAGGTGTATAAGAACTGGACATCCATAGTAAAAATAAGATGATAGGCACTAGGGAACCTGAAATCTTTGAAAAGATCAAGAGCGTGTGAAGTGTCATGGATGAAGGTGGGAAGGGACTGAACCAGGGGGGATAAACCAGAGTCCAGGTGTGCAGATACGAGTTCAGTGAGGCAGGACAGTAGATATCCCTGCGGAACACTATTATTGGCAGACCTCCAGCTAGAATAAGTCTCTTCATCCACAACACACTGCCTTATATGGGCAAGCCAGTTCTGAATCCATGGATCCCATGTATCTTAATCTTCTGAATGAGACTACTATGAGGGATTTTGTAAAACAGCTTAGTAAAATCCATGAAGACATTTACACTTCCACCTTCATCATCAGCCTTTTCACTTTGTTAAAAAATTCAATCAAGTTAGTAAGACATGACTTGCCCTGCATAAAGCCATACTGGCTCTCTCTAATCAGGCCAAAATTTTCCATATGCTTACAAACCCTAAGAATTCTCTCTAGTAACTTTCCTGCCACTGACGTATGACTCAACAGTCTTTCATTTCCATAATTATTCCTTGAATAATGGAACTCCATTAGCTATTCGTCAGCCCTCTGGGACCTTGCCTTTGGCTAGAGAGGACATGAAGATATTGGTCAAGGTCCCAGGTATCTCTCTTGCCTTTCTCAATAACCTGGGGTCCACATTAATGTGCTTCAAGAGACTCAACACTACTTCCTGCTTTGTCTTGAAATGCCCTGGCATTTCAATACATTCAGCACTGACATCCCTACCCTCCACAAACATGAGAAAATTGTATCCTCCACATGGTTCTCCTTGGTAAATGCTGATGTAAAGTACTCATTAAATACTCATAAACACATCCTCCACATCCAAGCAAATATTCCTCCCTTTATACTTGATTGCTCATGCATCTCCCTAGTTAGCTTCTTGCTCTTGATGTACGTGTCACACAGGGACATGGAGACTGGACCCAAATGCAGGACGCAGGCACTGAAGTACTAGGGGCAGGACAGGAGCAACTAAAGGATAGAACAAGATGGGGCGACCATGGCATGCAACAGTGATCCTGGGGTTCAGAGAGTTCATGGCGAAGGCAGGACCCTGGAGTTCAAGGCGAAGGCAGGACCCTGGCTAGGCTAAAGGATGGGTCTATGGGACAAGGAATGCTGGGAGGATAGCCCCCAGGGCAGGTCACATTACTTCTGGGCAGGGCCCAGCCTCCCGAACAGGAACACAGGGGCCTGGGCAGGTCTCAGGGCACCTGGACAGAATGCAGGGCACAACCCGTCAGAAGCAAGGGGTAGGAAAAGGTTAGAGTCCTCGGGGCAGGCCACATAGCTCCTGGGCAGGGCCACCTCCCAGGCAGGAACATGGGGGCCTGGGCAAGACACAGACTACCTGGGCAGGTTGCAGGTCACAAACCGTCAGAAGACAGGGTAGGAAAGGGTCAGAGTCCCCTACTAGGCAACAGCAGTCCAGCCTGCTTACCTAACAGAGGCAAGGGATCAGAAGGGAGCTCAGTCCAGGGTGACTACAAGAACAGACTTACAGAACAAGATGATTAACAGTGGGTACTCCAAGCCAGGGTCAAAACAGGATAGCCAGGCAAACCAGATGGTACAGGACAACACCCCAACTAGACTCAGTCCCAGAGCCCCTTATATACACCTGCCAGCTGATAGGCATCAGGTGCGCCTTCTTAAGCCAAGTTGATCCTATTTGGGCTTAAGGGTGAAATGAGGGACGGCTACAGGACCCGGAGTCCAGAGTCTGCGGACCGGATCAAGACCCAGAATGTGGGCTCCGGACTGGACGATAACAGTATGTATAGAATGCCTTGGGATTCTCTTTAATCCTACATGTCCAGGACTTTTCATGGTCTCTCCTGGTTTTTCTAATTTCTGTCTTGAATGTTCTTCGGCCTTTCTTATAATCCTCAAGGGCTCATTTGAATTTTAGCTTCCTAAGGCTTACATACTTACCCTTTTTTTCTTTTTTACTGTATTCATCACCTCTGTCAACATCCAAGGTTCTCTTACTTTGGCATCTTTGTACTTCCTTCTGGTAATCTGTGTGGTTAGTCCTTAACCACCCTCCACATGTCAGATGTTGACTTGCCCAAAAACACCTTTCCCAATTCTTGGACTACAGTTGAGCACTCAACACTATAATTCCCTCCAGGCTTTACAAGAAGCTCAGAGACTTCAGCCTTCACCCTGCCTTGTGTAGTTGGATTCTGGACTTCCTGTCAGATCGCTGGCAGGTGGTAAGAGTGGGCTCCCTCACTTCTGCCCCTCTGACCCTCAACACAGGTGCTCTTTAGGGCTGTGTCCTAAGCCCCCCCCCCTTTACTCTCTGTATATCCATGACAGTGTCGCCACCCACAGTTCCAATTGCTAATTGAATTTGCTGATGAAACTATACTGATTGGCCTAATCTCAAATAATAATGAGGCAGCCTACAGAGAAGAAGTCATCACCCTGACACAGTAGTATCAAGAAATCAACCTCTCCCTCAGTGTTGCAAAAACAAAGGAGCTGGTTGTGGATTACAGGAGAAATGGAGACAGGCTCACCCCTATTGACATCAATGGAAATGGGACTGAGAGGGTGAACAGTTTTAAGTTCCTCGGCATAAGCATCACCAAGGATCTCACGTGGTCTGTACATACTGGCTGTGTAGTGAAACATGCATAACAGCCCCTCTTTCACCTCAGACGACTGAAGAAGTTTGGTATTTGCCCCCAAATTTTTAGAACTTTCTACAGGGGCACAATTGAGAGCTTCCCGACTGGCTGCATCACTGCCTGGTATGGGAACTGTACCTCCCTCAATTGCAAGACTCTACAGAGAGTGATGTGGAAAGGCCAGTGCATCTGTAGATGTGAACTTTCCACTATTCAGGACATTTACAAGGGCAGGTGTGTAAAAAGGGCCCGAAGGATCATTGGAGACTCGAGTCACACCAACCACAAACTGTCCCAGCTGCTACCATCCGCAAAATGGTACCACAGCACAAAAGCCAGGACCAACAGACTTTGGGACAGTTTCTTCTAACAGGCCATCAGACTGATTAATTCATGCTGACAAAACTGTATATCTATGTTGTATTTACTATTCTGTTGTACATACTATTTATTATAAATTACTATAAATTGTACATTACACATTTAGATGGAAATGTAATGTACAGATTTTTCCTCCTCATGTATATGAAGGATGTAAGCAATAAAATTGATTCAGTTCAATTCTCCCTAATTCTTGCTTAATATTCTCACAATTTACCCTGTTCCAATTTAATACTCTCCCATAAGGTCATACTTAGCCTTATCTACAGTGATCATAAAACTTAAAGAGCTGTGGTTACTCTTCCCTAGATGCTCACCTGCTGAAAGGTGGTCACCTGGCTCATTACCTAACACCAGGTCCAGTACAGCCCTTTTTCTTATAGGACTATCTACATATTGATTTCCGAAACCCTCCTGTGTGAAGCTAACAAATTCTGCCCCAGCTTGCACTCAGAAGGTCCCAGTTTTTTATGAGGCAAATTGAAGTCCCTCATGACAACAATCCCATTGTATTTACATCCTTTTTGAAATAACCTGCATATCTGTACCTCAATGCCCCAGTGGCTATTTGGGATGGGGTTGGGGGTCTTTAGTACAACCCCATCAGGGTGATTCCTATTTTGACGTCTACCCATATAGACTCAGTAGACAAGCCCTCCATTATGTCCCCTCTCTGTATAGCTGTGATAATGTACTTGATTACTGGTGGAACTGCCCCACTTCTTTTACCTCCCTCTATATTTTTAAAATATTGAAACCCTAGGATATTAAGCACAAATTTCTGTCCTTCTCTGAACCAAGACTCTGTAATGGCTGCAGCATCATAGTTCCATGTACTGGTCCATGTTTTAAGTTCATCACCTTTACTCATAATACTCATAATTCTAACTATCTGCCTCATCGTATCTATTACTTTGCTCCTGCCTGTTTTTACTGGCCCTGACATCTAGCAAGATCTCCATCTCTCCACTTTCTGACTTGATGTCCTGGTTCCTATCCCTCTTGCAAACTAGTTTAAACCTTGCCATGCAGCACTAACAAACTTTCCAGCCAGAATATTGGTTCCCCTCCAGTTTAGATGCAATCCATCCCTCTCACCCTTGCCCCCCAAAAAAGGTTCCAATTATCCAAAAATCCAAAACCCTTCTCCTGTATCAGTTCCACAGGTACTTATTCGTCTGTCTCATCATTCTATTCTTGACTTGAATAGCACATGGCATTGGGAGCAATCCCAATGAGATGTATTGTACCATTCTGCCTCTGCAGTCATGAGCATATTCCTATGTTCTTTATTATTGGTAGTGGTAGCTAGATGTATTATTCCTGTGTCACTTAGTTAGCCACTTCCACATGGGGCGAGTTCACATGCTGTAGAACCTAGGCTATCAATAAAGTTCAGTTAAATATATTGCATATCTGTGTCCTAGTGTGGTCTGCTCCATTCCACAAAATCAAACACAACATGTCGTCAGAAATGGTTGATCATCTGGTTGCTACAGACCAAATAAGATCTCTAACGTGGAAGAATTTACAGCAAGATTGTTCTTGTTTGCATACGTCTATGAAAAATATCCAGAGACTGATCAACTTAAACTGACTATGCTGGTTTGCACCATGATGCTTGAGCTGTGAGCTGGCCAGGGTTGCTAGGCAATGCCTTCCATCTACACCCAAATCTGGATAGGTTGTAATAATCTGTGGGCTACTAGACTGGGCAAGTGCATAGAGACACAGCCACAGCAGAGAAGTCAGTCAAAATCTCATGGAGAGAAAAGAAGATTTTTGTAATACCAATAAATAAAATAATAAATAAACAAACAAAAAGGAATATTGAGCAAATGACTGCAGCACCTACATATACCTACCTAATAAAAACCCCCGAGGCATTTGATTTCTTTAAACTACGGGACTTTGAGAGGAGGCTCAGACACTCTGACAGATTTAGGGTTGCAAGCAATCTCACTCAGGCTTCAGAAGAGCATCAATAAGCTCATTGATATGCTGTATGGGTGACAAAGCAGATGAAATCATGGGTGGATTAGGACTGACAGACACTCAGAAAAAGGAGTACAAACAAGGTGTAGTCAGAAAGACAACAGATAGATGTGACAGTAGAGCTCAGCTCAAACAAAATTGTCAAGTGATTTGAACAGCAGGTAAAATGTCCAGCTGCAGGAGATATGGCAAGCTGCCATCCCATGTTAAAGAGCTTTCTCTAGCAAAAGAAGTGAAATGCCACCAATGTAATAGAGTTGACCATTACATAAGGCAGTCTCACTCAAAAACAGCTCTTCAGGAGGTCAAAGCAGACCATGATTAGATAAAAAGAGAGCTTTATTGGGGTTTTAGATTCAAACAGACAAGGCTGGTGTACTATGGTTCAATTGCAGATTGAGGCAGCGATGTTCAAAATGAGGCAGACTTCACGGCCATTCCCAAATGTCTGTTTGCAAAATTGGTGAAGGAAACAGGCATTATGTTAACCCAACAAAGAAAGCGCTCATGGGGCCAGGGAAACTTAAGCTCAGTGTGAAAGGAATGTTTACTACTTCCATCTATAAAAATGATTAACATTTAAAAGAGGATGTCCATGTTGCTCAGAATCCCTTCTCACTTCTACTGGGACAACATGCCATCGAGAAGCTGAACTGCAATGCAAGTCGGGATTCATTAAACAATGTTCATTGGCAGGAGAAATACCCAGAGTTGTTCACAGGCCTGAGGGTATTGAAAGAAGAGTACCTTATCAAATTGAGGTCAGGAGTGATGCCCTACTCTCTGACCCCAGGGAGGCATATACCAGTCCCTTTGATGAACAAAGTTCAAGCTGAAGTTGAGAGAATGGAGGCACTTGACATCATAACTAAAGTGAATGGATCTTCTGAGTGGTGTGTGGTCAATGTTCCTGCCCCTAAGTCTGGTGGCACCTGTGTTGATCTAACAAAATTGAATAATGCTATGAGGTTGGAGAAGTTTATTCTGCCCTCTGTTGAGAGCACACATTGCGTATGCTGGGTAAAGCAAAGTCCTTCACCAAACTAGATGCAAACTCAGAGTTCTGGCAGATCCATTTAGCTCCTAGGTCACAGAAGCTCACAACCTTTACAACACTAGGATGCTAAGCCTTCAAGGGACTCCCATTTTGCATCTCATCAGCCCCAGAAATCTTTCAAATGAAGATGAACTAAATTTTGGAAGGATGCCAAGGTGTAGTCTGCCACATTGCTAATGTACTTGCCTTTGATGGCTCAAGTGAGGAGCATGACAAAAGAGAGGAAACAGCCTTGGAGAAACTGAAACTGGCTGGAATCACCCTGAACAAAAAGAAATGAAAATTTGCAAAGTTGGAGGTGAAGTTCTTAGGCCACCAACTGTCGTCTGAGGGAATGCAACCAAATTCAGACAAACTGTCAGGAGTTTGGACCATGGAACAACCTCCGAAGGTATCAGAGATCCAGTTACCTTAGCATGGTAAATCAGCTAGGAAATTCATTCCAGATTTGGCAGAGAAAACAAATCTGGAATGAATCATGCCCTCCTCCCTCAGAGAAATGATTTGGACTTGGGATGCACCACAGGAAAAGTCATTCTCAACACTTAAAGCAAAGCTTATCTGAAAAAAGCAACCAAGGTTTCAGCAGATGCCTCTTCCTATGGGCAATGGGAGTGTTCAAGCAAAACTGAAGTGGTGTGCTCTTGGCTTCAAGAGCACTGATTCTGACTGGCATTGGTGCACTCAAATTGAAGTGGAGATATTGGTGTGGGATGTAGCTGTGGCCAGTGTGTCTCATTTAAATTGGTGCAGGCAATGCCTATTGACTATTTATCTGTGGTAAAACATAAAACATATTAAGCTACTCAACACCTCATTGATAACTCTTTATTAATAATGATCACCACTAACAATGGAGAGGCATGCAGAGGTGAGGCTAGGCAGGAGGAGGTGAAGTCATGGCATGGCAGAAGCAAGTGGAGGTGGGAGTGAGGAGAACCCCTATGTCTGATCTATTTAAGTGCAGGGCCGAATTGGAAAGTCCGGGTATCGTGACTCTGGGGTCCAGGACATGGGAACTGTCCAAGAGTGAGGAATGACCCAATGTTTGGATGATTTATCCACCAAACCAGATTGAAAAGGTCACAGTATTTGGACTGGTGGGGAGAGATGGGCCTGTTCTGCCTGGTTCTTCTCAGCTCTGCTTGCTGTTCCACGTTTACTCAGTTCTGTGTTGAACTGAGGCTGTGGCCTACTCTAGCTACGGTGATGCCCAGCTTTGCATTTGTTTCCCCACGACATTTACTCAGCTCTGCAGTGAACTGAGGCAATGTTTTGCTCCAGCTGAACTAATGTGTGGCTTCATGTCTTTTATAAATTTCAGTTCTGAATGCTATTTGCTTACTTTTGCTTGCAATATTTTTCTTTCTCTCTATGCACTGGGTGTTTGACAGTCTCTTTTTAATAGGTTCTTTTAGGGTTCCTTTGTCTTGCAGCTGCCTATAAGAAGACAGATCTCAAGGTTGTTTCATGGATACATACTTTAAATTTGAACGAGTATGAGGAGGTGCATTAGAGATTGTGGGTAAAAGATAAATTATGATGAGGGGAAGGGCATTGAACAATAAGGCTTGAGATGTTAGAAATCTGAGCAAAAATACAAGAGAGCAGCATTTTTATTTTGTGAAGTTTGGCAAATTAATTTAACATTTTGCCACTAAACTCTTGCAATTGACCCCCTCAGTAACTGGTACCGATTTGTTGCCCCACTTGCCCACTTTCAACACAAATACATATGAGGTAACTTCGGGGAATATTGGTGGTCTCTCATTCTCTGTAGATGTTACACTTTATCCTGCATTCAGTCATTGTTTCATTTTGGTTTTAACTCAGTACACATGACAATAATAAGCCAATTTCAATTCCAATTTCATTTCCAATTTCAATTCACCGTCATGCTTAAAATCATTTCTTTTCTTCTTCAGAGTGAACTTTCCTTTAAGATGTGGAGGCTGCCTTTAAATGTTGTCATAGATACTAAATTTCAGATCTTGCACTCAAATATGTTGCTAATGAATATACTTCATTTTAATATCATTTTCTGCACTTTTGAGATATTACAATGAACAAACAAGCACTTGTAACGGCCAGTTTTGAGTGTTGCCAAATTTTGAGTCTATTATTACAAGCTGTAACGTTCTCCTTCGGGTGTAACGAAACGCCGAATTTAACGTCCGGATAAACCACAGTTAATAAGAACCAGATCGCAGTAAGATTAACCATTTACTGTTCACTCTTCACATTAACATATGGTGAAAACTGTTGATAAAACAATACAAGATTGATACAGTATTTGTTCCTTCCTTAATATCACATTTCAAGTGTAAATACTTGCAAAGGTGACTATAACTACATTACACTAAGGTGCAGTATACAGAGAGAGTTTACCTGCTCCATTGACTACTTTAAATACACTTCCATGCAAACTATCCGCGACTCTTTAACTAACGAAAGCATAAACATTATCTACCATCGTTACCTCTAACAGGATCAGCATTAACATCTTAGTTCAATATATCGATTATCTATTAACTTACAGCGTTGCTCTCACTGTGATTTCTCATGCCTGCAAAACTGCTTGTGCTCAGGTGAGCCTCGTGGAAAGCCCCCACCCTCGCGCTAATTTCAAACCGGTGTTTTCCCACAAGACGCGGCGAAACCGGATGTGACGTCATCGCATGCCGATATATTTTACATGCAATGAATACACTTTAAACACTTCTAATTCTAACTAGAAAATACTATTGAATGAATTACTAAGCGAAAATATTATAAACTAAATAACTGTCGTAAAGACAGCACACAAGCATTTTCGGTATGGATTATTTAGTCAAGGCATTTTATCTCCAGCTTTTTATACACTTATTACATTTAACCATAATATTTCTATTACTTTCATTACAATTTTTAAACAAATTCTCCCTTTATGTACAGCTATTGGACTTATTTCTTCCTACTAACTTATTTGAATTATTAGTTCGGTTGCATCCAATAACTGTACTGTTGATTTGATTAATTCTTCACCAAAATAGTTTTAACCCTTTGGCCACTACATAGCTTTTGCATTATACCGGAGCACATATGCATTTATCTACCATCTATAAAGCTGTCATGTAATATATATTCTTAATACATAGTGCATGCTATAGGACGTGGAGCAAGGTTATTGGAAGATGTCAAATTTTCAGCTGGAATAACCTGTGAGTGATGAAATTGCCAGCGGGTTGTACCATGTGTTAAATATTTATGTGTTGTGGATGCCTTGCTGATACATTTATTTTGTAAAAGTGATGGAAAATATGAGAGCTCTTTTGGATTTTTCAACACAAAATATATACCATGCATCAGTTCCTTATTTCCTAACCTGGACAAAGATATAAACAACTAGGAGAAAACTGATTGCCTTTAAAAAATTGGGACCTCAAGGCCATTACAGACTTAGAGATTGCTTTACTAAATCCAACGTGAATTTATCTTCAAAATTAGCAGAAAATATCTAAACGTATTTTTATGGTTCCAGATCGACTTACAGTTCGGAGGACAGTTCCCAGAGTTGTCCTCATGCTTGACAACTCCTAGACTTCTTTAGTTTGCAATGGTAATACCATCATATTAGAGGTCACTGCTATTTGCTTAAATGGTGTTCTGGATGGGCAATGTTGAAAACTGGCAGTTGTTACGTTTAGATGTGTCACTGTTTTGGGACTGTATGGCGGTTGATATAACACCATTAAATGTGTAAATATTGTTTTCCAATTCACCTTTCTCAGCCATATGTGCTACTGAGACATCATTGATAAAACAGTTACATATAAATAAGCCTGTAACGGAGAAGAAAGCTGAAAATAGATTTGAGAACAATGATCATTGAAATACAACAAAACAAGTTTATTTCTAATGAAGTTTTTTCTGAATTGATCCTAAAGTGTCATTTTCCTCACTTGATAGAATTTATTATTGAGTTGGAAAGTTGTTTATTTAATCAGACTTCTTGCTTTTGAGTGAATAATTTAGATTAATATAACAGAGCTATGCAGAGAAACTGCATGATTTTCTGCATGGAAGTGAAAACCGACCATTTATTGTCTATTCTTCTTTAAGTGCATGATAAAGATCTTTATTTCAAGTGCAGATTTTCTTGAAGTTCTGTGAAGAGTACTTATTTACGGAATAATTCAAGAAAGAGCTGCAGTGGTCATTTATTTCAGACTTATGTGGGATCTTGCTGTCAGGAATTGTAGAGGAGGCTTGACCCAAACACAGAGCAGCAGAGACCATTCAGCAGTGAGCGATAACTTAAATAATAAACTGCGAAGTAACAAGCCAGAAGGAGCCACAAAACAAGAGAGAACAGATAATAGAAAAAAACAGGCTTCAAGATAACTGAAGGCTAGGAGCAAGTGGTTGAGGATGGCTGATTTGAGGAGCGAACAAAGACTGCATGAGAGCTGGATTTAAAGAGGTTGCAGGTGATCAGTTGGAAACGAGTGACAAGTGACGCCTGTTAGCTGAGTGGAGACTGGAAGGTGCCAGTCTGTGCAGGCCCCTCCCCACTCCTCCAATGACTGGCACCTGACAGACCAGATTGACTTGATGGGTCCAGTGCAACACCTCGATCAAATGTAGATCCAAGATGAAACTAGAGAGTACCCAAGACCTCTGTTCCTGGCCTTCCCCTTCTCAGTCAGCCAAGTACTGCATTCTCTGTCCAGGATAATGTGAATTTATCAACCAATAGACCATGTATACTGCACCCTCTTCCACCAACCTAGGTTCTGGCAGTGCAGGCTTAGGTGGATTGAGTTGTCCATGGACAAAGGGCTTAAGGCAGCACCTAAGGAAGGTAGATTTGAACCTGATGGATGGTAGCAGCTGGAGATGGTAAATGACTGTGATGGGTTATCTTGAAGTGACCAATGAACTGAAGCGAGAGCTTGAGCAAGTCAGTGTGGAGGGGCATACCATATTTTGGGTGGATAGACAGGCTGGAGTAGTCTGGCTGGGTGCCTCTGATGGATGGCCTGCCGGCAATAGGTGTAATTGGCAGCTAGACAGCTCTGTGCTCTCTTCCAAACATTCCGGCAGCAGCAAACCAGAGCCTTAGCGGGGGGGGGGGGGGGGGGGTCGGCCAACATTGGCTCTTCCGCAGGGAATAACGGGGGTTGGTAGCCATGAAAGGGTGATATACCCTTGGTAGAGGGAGTGTGGAGATTGTGGATCAGCTTGGGCCAGAATAGATACTTTTTCCATGTGGAAGGGTTAAAGAAGCATCACAGAAACTTCTCCACTTGCTGATTGGCTCTTTCTGACTGATGCTGGCCTAGCGATGACATCTAGAGGACAGACTCATTGAGGTGTTGAGGAAGAAGCAGAAAGCTCATCAGGAGTCAAAAATTGTGAGCCCCAGTTTGACATAATGTCCTGTGGAAGCTGGGGAGGCAATCCATAGGTTGGAGAATCAGGTTTGCTTGCTCAGCAACTGGTGGAAGTTCGGAAGGGCAAAGAAGTGGACAACCTTTGTTACGAAGGATGAACCGCTCTAATGGGCAGAAAGATGCAAGGTTGTCCATGTCCCCCTCCCCTGGGAGAATTACAAACCATTACTGTTGCCAGGCTGTTAATGAGAGAGAAAGAGATGGAACAAAACATACTGGGACTGGAACATTTGCTTCAGACAAAGGCGAGATAACACCAGGGGAGAGAGACCATATTATGACTCCTGTAAGACTTACGGCTCCGGAGAGGGCTGTTTACTTGGTACTATTCTGTTCATTAAAATTCCTCAGTGGACAGCCGGAGTGGGCTGGATTGATGGGCTAAGCCATTCAAAACTGATTGACACCAGAGACCCTGTGAGTAGGAATAAAAGTGAGGTCTGGGGAGACACCCCTCAGACGCACCAAGGGACACACTAGTGAGCACTGCTTAAGTGTTGGAACCCACAAGAAAGTGTGGGGCATCGGAGAACGAATGAAGGATTGGTCAATTTTAACTCACAGCGTTTATAGCGAGACCGATGGGGGCTTGTGTGTGTGTTCACCCTTGCCTGGGTGATGAGTCCACCATGGAAGAACGGTCTAGCTAAAGGACAGAGTCACACCTGAATGGCCACAACAACATATCGACGGATCAAGATCGTAAAGGAAGGTTTGACTGGCTGTCACTGTTTGATCTCTCTCTCTCTCTCTCTCTCTCTCTCTCTCTCTCTCTCACACCAACAATTACAACACATTGACCAACAACTACCTCAGCCTGTATGAACTGAATTGAACTTTATACTCACATATGACAATTCATTATCCCCTAGACAACAATAGAGCTTGTTTATTATTGATTATTATTATACCCACACTTCCATGTTTAGTATTGCTAACGTGTATTATCTGTATATTTGCATTGCTAATATTGATTTGTATATTTTTACTAATAAACACTGTTGTGAAAATAGTACCAGACTCCAACAGACACTTCTATCTTTGCTGATAAGATACCCAGTTACGGGGTACATAACACCTTGAAGAAGTGGTATATAACTGTCATTGGTAGATGGTAAACCCATGATGAATTCCATGAGATGTGGGACCACAGGCTTCAAAGGACTGGCAGGAGCTGCAGGAGATCAGATAGCCACTGGATCGAGGAATTGGAATGGTCACATTGAGGGCAGGCAGCGATGATGGTGGACTACTGGAATCAAGGTCAGAGAAAATCCCGAGTCCATTGTGCACCAGGATGTCTGAAGTGGGGTAAGGGGTGGCCCCACTGGAGTACCTCAGAGTGCATGGCTGCCAGCAAGTACATGCAGTTGTTAGACATGTTAGACAATAGACAGTAGGTGCAGGAGTAGGCCATTCAGCCCTTCAAGCCAGCACCGCCATTCACTGTGATCATGGCTGATCATACATAATCACTACCCTGTTCCTGCCCTCTCCCCATATCCCTTGACCCCGCTATCTATAAGAGCTCTGTTGACCAAGGAGGCTTGTGCTGTAGACCTTGGAGGATCTGGTTCTCAAGGTCCCAGAGAATTGGAACAAGCATCTGGGAAGACAGAGTTATAGGCCGAGGGTTGAATTCCATCTCATTTGGATCAAACTATTGTGACAGGGTTTCCTCCTTAGAGTTTTCGGTGCTAGACTGCTAGGAGATTGTGTATTTTTGGAAGAAGGTGGCCCATCGAGCCTGATGTAGGTCAGATTGGCAAGTTTGTTGAACAGATATGACATCCTTATGGTCAGGAAGGGCTTGGTGTTTCCCATCAGCCAATGCCTCCACATCTGTAAGGCCCATTTGATGGTGAGAAGCTCCTTGTTTCTTACTACATAGTACTGCTATGTAAAGTTGAAACTGCACAATAAGAAGGCACAAGCTTGTTTCATCCTATCTGGTCCTCACATGGGGAGGATGGCCACAACATCCACATCAGATGTGTCCACCCCTGCCACAAAAGGTCTGGAGGGTTTTCAATGGTGGAGAATTGGAGCGGCGGTGAAGCATCTCGAGTTCCTCAACTGCATGCTTTGCATTAGTAGACCAGGTTATCCATGAGATAACCATGAGGGAGATGAGTGTAGTGGTGACTTGGCTGTAGGTTCTGATGAAATGGTGATAGAAGTTAGAGAAACCCAAGAAGCTCTATAGCTGTTTGAGGGTGCATGTTCACTTCCTCTGGGTCCATAGTTATGGCTTAGGAGTGAAAGGATGTAACCCAGAAAGGTACTGGGGTGAAGAACGGACATTTCTCTTGCAGTAGAGTTTGTTTTGGAAGAGACACTGAAGGACTAAACAGATATGACAGATGTGGTCTTGGGAGACCTTGATGGATGTTGCGTAGGTAGCCAAACACATACCTGTGTAGCATGTCTCAGAGGATCTTGTTGATGAAAACTGGACTGTTGCAATGTCTGAAGACATCTTCAAGTATTTGTAGTGGCCAATGGGTGTTATGAATGCTGTCTTTCACTCATCCCCCTTGCAGATACAAATCAGGTTCTATAGACCCCAGAGAACATCTGGGTTCAAGATGTATTTTGAAATGAATTTTCCATCATGGGGAAAGGGTAATCGTTTTTAATGGTGAATTTTTTGAGCCCATTGTAGTCGATGCAGGAACAGAGACCACCAAAGAAGAATCCTACTCTGCCTAGGGACTGTGATGCTCAAATGATGTCCTTTTCTACTGCTTTGGCGATGTAGTCATTCATGGCTTGGGTTTCAGGAGGTGAGAAAGAAAACAGACAACCTTGGGAAATGCTGGTGCCCAGGAGGAAATCAGTCATGCAGTTGTGTACTTTGTGAAGGCAGCCGGGTGCTGACCTCCCTTTTACTGAAGGTGATGACTAAGTTGTGGTATGCCTGTGGGAGCCAGATGAAGCTGAGGGTTTCCTCCATCTCCACAGATTTACAAGGTGAAGTCAGCTGAGCTTGCTGGCAAGTTGTCTGGCAAGTGGGGCCTCAACTCAGCAGTGAGCCGGATGAACTGAGGGTCGTGAGTGGAGAGCCAGGGTAACTCAGGACTTTTTTCCATAGATGCTGCCTGGCCTTCCAAGTTCCTAGTGTTTTGTGTGTGTTGCTGACATACTGTAGGTGTTTGTATTGTCCAGGTGAGCCATTGAGAATGAGTCTGCTGTAGACCAATGTGCTGGTAGGCAAATTGCAGAGGGACCGGGCCCTTGTTGAGCCTGGAGTTGATTCTATCCATGACCAACCTCCAAGGTATTTCATCATTGTAGATGTGAGTGCAACTGGACAATACTCATTACGGCAGCCCACACTACTTGTCTTGGGCACCAGTAGAATTTTTGTGCTTTTGTAGCAGATTGGAACTTCCAATTGAGATGATGAGATGTTGGAAATGTCGAATACGCCTGCCAGTTGGTTGGCAGAACTTTTCAGAGCCTTACCAAGTACTCCATTGGGGACTGTTGCCTTGCAAGGGTTCAACCTCCTTAAAGACAGCCTGACTTTAGTCTCCAAGACAGAGATCACAGGGTTGTTAGGTGCAGCAGCGGTCTTCATAGCTGTATTTTCCCTTTCAAAGCTGGTATAAAAGATGTTGAGCTCATCTGGTGGTGAAACATTGCTGCCATTTATGCTTTTGGGTTTTGCTTTTAGGATGTAATATCCTGCAAACCCTGCCAGAGTTGCTGTGCATCCAATGTCACCTCCAACTCCGCCCGGATTGTTACTTTGCTCTTGAAATAGCCCTTCACAAGTCATACCTGGTTTTCTTGTACAGACCTGGGTCACGAGACTTAAATGTCACAGATCCAGCCCTCAACAGATGATGAACCTCATGGTTCAGCCATGGCTTTTGGTTTGGAAATGTACAGCAATTTTTTGTAGGCACACACTCATCTGCAGAGTAACAACTGCAGCATACTCACCCAGGTTCAAAGATGAATCTCTGAATACAGTCCAGTCCACCAATTCAAAGCAGTTCTGGAAGCTTTCCTGTGCTTCCCTTGTTCATATCTTCTTGGTTCTCATTATTGATGCTGCAGTCTTCAGCCTCTGCCTATACTCAGGGAGTAGAAGTACAGCCAGATGATCAGGGTGATCAAACTTTCAGAGGATTGGGCATCGAATAGCATGGTAGGCATTATTGATGGTGATGTAACAGTGGTCCAATATGTTGTTTCCTTTGGTACAACAAGAGATTTGCTGATGAATATTTTTTAGTGCCTCTTTCAAGCTGACCTGGTTAAAATCCCCCATTGCTTAGGTCATCCAGAGCCTGTTTGACTTTGGCCTGAGGTGGAATAGATACCGCTACCAAAATGATCACTGAAATTTCCCATGGCAAGTAAAATGGCCGAGACTTCATTGTGAGATATTCCAGGTCAGGGGAACAGAACTGGGGCATCACTGACACATTTGTGCAAGAGGAGTTGGTCATGAGGCATTCACCTCCACCTCTGTTTTTGAGAGACTCAACAGTCTAATCTTGATGGTGAATGATGAACCTGTTAATCTGAATCACTGCGTCTGGCATGGAAGGGTTCACCAGGATTCTGAGAAGAAAAGGACTATGTGGTCCTAACATCCCTCTGATACAGAACCCTAGCACTGAGATCATTGATTTTATTTACCAGAAACAGTACTTTGCCAGCAAGGTGGTTGATATTGGTAGTCAAAAACCTCTGTTTTTTAAAAGCTCGGAGTGGCAGCAGCATTTTTGACAATGAATTCTCCTAGTGAGGATAGAATAGCCACAGTCAGCATTATTTCCATCAGTTTTAAGCAGCGATAGATTGTTCAATCACATTAAGATATCTTTACTAACTGTACAAACTTTGGATGCAGTTGTAATTCTCAGTTGTAGCAGGCTGAAATGGGAATATTTAATCATATCCATTGAGGTGCTCTGCTTTGAATCCACCCTTGTGAAGGCACCTGGGCAGATCCTCTTGGGAAGCTGCTACCAAAATGGAGGTGCATCCTTACATTTGTAATCACAAAATACAGTATTAGGCCCACTTACCACAGGAAAAAATAGATTTTTCTATTATGCTTTTGATATTTTGAAACTGTTTACTTCTTATTACATTTCTAGCCAAAGCCTGTGAAAAAGCACTTTTCCAAATTGCCGTTGACCACATAGGAGCCACATAATAGTGATATTAACAGACTTCTATTGAAAAGCAGGAGTCCTACTGTGAAAAGTAATGAACTGTCCTTGGTCTGGACAAGAAAATTTTAATTATTATGTCAAAGGTGCAATGGGGAATAAAGTGGTTGGATTCTTATTGCAAAAGCTTTCCAGTTGCTTCTGAGATAATAGATTTTAAAAAAAACTTGATGTGCGACAATGCTACAAGAGGCTATGTAAAATTCTTTTTGAAGTTTCACGTTCTGAAAATAGACCATCTGACAAACATCATGCTGCATTTAAAGAAGTTGATTTCTGACTCCCTAGTTTTTGAGGTGAAAGAACTATTGTACGAAACAAGGTGTTGCACATGCCAGAATTTTGAATCTAATCTGATAGAAAATCATTAGCACATATTATGAGCATTTGGGCCACATCACGCCAGATCCAGTCTGTGTATTGTGGTCACTGCATGCTTTAGCCCCATACTAACCTCTGTGCCGGTGTAGCTACCAATAACCTTGACACTTTGCGACTGTGACTTTTCTATCAAATGCTATCAAATAGCCTTTTCCATTGTTTGTTAAATGTGTCATGACATTTGGAAACCCAAGTAACTTAAATGAATTATTTTTAATGTATTTAAAGCCACAATAATGTATTCAAAATACTTTCCCACTCTCATGAGCAAGGCATTTTTTTGCCAACAAAACTGCTGCTCACTGAATAATTTTTGTTTTTACACCATTCTCTGTAAACTTTGGAGACTATTGTGCATGAAAATCCCAGGAGATCAGCAGCTTCTGAGGTACTCAAACCCTGTCTGGCACCAAAATTATTCTAAGGTTAAACTAATTTAGATCACTTTTCTTCCCCATTCTAATGTTTGGTTTGAACAACAAATGAAACTCTTGACCACGTCTGCATTATTTAAGTAGTGAGTTGCTTCAACATTTGCTAATTAGATATTTGCGATAATGTGCAAGGGCACAGGTGTACTTAATAAAGTGGCTACTGAGTGTACATTGCATTAATTGTCTGGAAGTAAAAGTGCAATGCTGCACAAATTCCACTGCATTTGTGATTTTGCAGTGTTATGTACCCGTGACACGTGACAGTGGTGTGCTTGTCACGTGACAGGTGTTGAAGCTATACTGGACTTGAGGTAATGGTCTTGTGATGGTGGAGTGACAGCATTTTCCTGCCAGTAGAGGTCATGTGACAGTTTTTTTTTACAGGGTATAAAAGGAGGACCCCTCCCTGTGAGGAGGGGCAGTTCATGGCTGGATTTGCCATGTTGACTTCATGCCACTGTGTGATTTAATGTTATGATGCAGTTTAGTTGAAAGATGGAGTTTTATTTAATGCCTGGGTTCGAACTTGTTTAATCCTCATTCGGAAGGAATTTGTTGACTGTGCTCATGTTAATCCCTGTGAAATAGCAGAAAGGATTGAGAACAGTTTTGTAAAGGAAAGATCAGTGCCTTTAAGCCGTTCCATTTTCCATCTTCGTAAATTCTCCGTGGGAAAAGTATAGTTCGACTGGGAATCGCAGCGACACGATGTGAAGGAGAATTTAAATCATCTTTAAAAAGCCTCTCCCTTAAATGGACTGTAAGCATTTTGAACTTTTGCAATACTACTTTGAAGAACTGTTTTTGCAACATCACTTTAAGAACTGTTTAAGCTGCCGCACAGCAGCTGATTTCCGGTTATGTTAGTGATTTGTTTACTTTTGGAGGTTTGTTTTTCGGTGTTTAATAAACGTTTTGTTTGTTATCAAAACCCTACCTCACTCATATATTTATTGTTCCTGAATCTGTAACAGCAGAAAGTGTTGGTTCCAAGCCTCAGGTACATTACCCAGAAGAGAAGAAACAAATGTAAAAAGGTCAAAACTGAGAAAATAAAAGTATGTACTTGATTAATTCAAGAATTAATGAAATGAATTAATATTATTCAATATTTTAAAAGTAAACAGTAGCAGGGTAGTTTTCAGTTTTTGGACCTTGTCCTTTTTCGCTTGAAAAGCCTTAACCACAGATGTCAGTGAATAAAAACACTGACAGATTCTACCTAGGGAGTATCCAAATAACCAAAATGACATGCAACACTGACAGAAGTAATTTCTGCTTGTTACGTTTGGAGGTGTAGAAATGAGAGAAAAATGTTTTCATTTCCATACAAGCAAAACCAAAGGAAGTAATGAGAATGCTGAAAGAATTGGTAAAGTGCTTTTTGTTTCGAAAACTATGAGGGTTATATCAGCATGCAAAAATCTGTAAGGTTGGTGGACAGGCTCAGAGTTGGGAAGCTTCTGTTTTGGTGAAATATCCCTTCACTGCTTGCTTGTTTTGGATATGGACAAGGAAAATCTGTAGAAAGGGAATCAAAGGAATAGTTTCATCCTTATTTTCCAACAATTATTGGAAAATGAATATGAATAGGAAGGGAAACAAGATGGAGAGTGGGCAAAATCTGAAAGCACTTGAAATCAGCTCAGATTCATGATGTAGTTAACCAAGGCCAGAAATTATCATTTTACTTCCAGCAATCAGTCAGGAAAAACCATGCTTTTGATTGCTTCAGCACATTACCACGGGGCCTAATTTTCTGAACAGTTGATATGATCTAGATTATGCTGACTAAGACTAATCAGCACTTTGAAACGCAGAGGTGCATAGTTTGAGCAACAGATGGTGGACGTCATTGGAGAAGTTATTGCAGCTTATTGAAGAACTGGCAAAATCCAACAAGAGTGGGCTCATTGCTGTTTTTTTTTGACATATCACTAATGTGTATGGCAGACAAGAGGCAGTGTGCAGGTGAATGCAAGTAAGCACTGGATGCTATGCTGAATAAAGATCAGTGACAAAATTGGTAGAGTCAATTGCATAGATGGTGATCTCAGATTCTAAAACATATCTTGTACTTTTCACCTCTAGCTGAAGACTCTGCTCAATGCATCACATGCCCAGCAAACATCGATCAACAACCAATATATATGTTCCAACACATGATCACATGCCAATCTTAAACCAAGAACTTGGAGCATGACCATAATGCCTATAACCATGAAAAGTATAATGAATGACACTTACCAAACACATCCATTTTGCTTGCAGTTTATTACAGGCAGAGAAGACAAATGGGGTACAAAGTGTTGTCATCTCTCAGGCTAGCAATTTGATCATGTATGCTGAGTTGTTACTGATTTAATTCTCATCCAATAGTTCAATAGTTCTATTTAATATCAGATAATGTATACAATATGTAACCTGACATTCTTACTTTCCGCAGATAACCTCGAAACAAAAGAACAACCCCCAAAGAATGAATGACAGAAAAAATATGCAAGCTCCCTGCTCCCCTTCCACATACAAACAGCAGCGTAGCATCAATCCTACCTTCTTCCCCAAATCATTCTAGCATAAAGCATTAGCATTCTTACCACAAACCATGCAAGTAACAGCAAAGCTCCTGAGGAGAGACCATGGTCTACAGTACATCAAAAATAATTGTTCCCTCCAATGTTTTGACATCTCACAGGCTCTCTTTGTCACTAACAAGACAGAGACAGATATCGCTTCTTCCATGGTGACAAGGGAAACAACAGTTACTATGTTACAGTCATTCCGAAGTGTTAACTTTTTAAGTTCTCTGACTAGAGAATCGGCAAATTGATTACCAAGTGCAGAGGCTTCCAACAGCTAGTCCCGCTGTCTTAGATGTTCCAGCTCCCATTACACTTTAGTACATGACATCGGTGAGAATGGAGGCCCTGACTTCAGGCCGAACCTGGACATACTGAAACATGGCCAATTGGTGAGCTCTAAGAATGGGAATGTGCCATCGTGCAGAACCAGTTTTTGAGTACCTCTGTAGATTAAAGATCCTGATGGGACACCAGTCACCCTAAAAAGGAATGATCAGGACAATAGAATAGGAAGAATTTAATTGTTTTGCTGATGAGTTGGGACAGCTCTCCAGTGCCATCTTTAGCTTCGCCCAGTGGTGTTATTAAGTAGAGTTACAAAGTCTTAATTTAATGATGATTCAAAGAAGTAAGTCTCCAATGTCTTACTGGCTGAATCAAAGATGCTGACAAATCTGTACATAGGAGGGAGGTTGAAAATCCAGCTGAGTGGTGCCACAACTACAACGTTTCAAATAATGACAGCAAAACCAAAAAGCTGATATTGAATGCAGGAAGAGAAAATAAGAGGTCCATGGGCCAATGCTCATTAGGATATTGGGGGTGGAAAGTGTCATTAACTTTAAATTCCTGGGACAAGTATGTGAGTGCCATTTCAAAGAAGGCATGGCAGTGCTTCTACTTTCTGAGAAGTTTGCTCCGATTCGGCATGTCATATAAAGCCTTGACAAACTTCTATAGATGCACAGTGGAGAGTATCCTGACTGGCTGCATCATCACCTGGTATGGGAACAGCAAAATTCAGGAATGGAAAATCCTACAAAAAAAATTATTTGTACAGCCCAGTCTATCTCATAAAAAAAGCCCTCCCCTCCATTGATTACTTCTGCAATGAGTGCTGGCATAGGAAAGTCCCATCCATCATCAAGGACCACCACTATCCAGGCCACACCCCGTTCTCACTACTACCATCAAGAAGGAGGAACAGGAGCTGTAGGTCTCATACCACCAGGTTCAGGAACTGTTATTACCCTTCAATCATCAAGCTCCTGAACCAGCATGGATAACCTCACTCACCACAATACTGAACTCACCTCTGAACACAATCTCTGGACTCGACAACTTATGTCCTCAGTTTTATTTATTTATTGTATTTGAAAAGCTTATCTTCTTTTGCACATTGGTTCCATGTCAGTCTTTATTTGTAGTTTTTCATTGATTCTATTGTATTTTTTTGTTTGACTTTGAGTTCCTGGAAGACGAGCACTCTCAGGGTAGTATATGGTGACATATTCAGTATGTACTTTGATAACTTTCAAATTGTGACTTATCAAGAATCTGCAGAATTGCCAGTCATAGCAATAAATTCCACAGATTCACCACTTTCTGGCTAAAAAAATTACTCCTCATCTCCGTTCTAAATGGATGTCCCTCTATTCTGAGGTTGTGCCTTGGGTCCTAGACTGTCTCACTATAGGAAACACTTCCTCCACATCCACTCTGTCTAGGCTTTTTAACATTTGATAGCTTTCAATGAGATCCCCCTCATTTTTCTAAATTCTAGTGACTATTGGCCAAGCGCCGTGAAACACTCCTCATGTGATAAGCCTTTCATTCCCTGAATAATGTTCATGAAATTTCTTTGATCCCTCTCCAATGTCAGCACATCCTTTCTTAGATAAGGGGCCCAAAACTGCTCTTAGTACTCCAGGTGAGACCTCACAAGTGCTTTATAAAGCCTCAACATTACATCCTTGCTTTTATATTCTAATCAACTCAAAACAAATGTTAGCATTTCATTTGCCTTCCTTACCAGTATCTCAACCTGCAAGTTAACATTTAGGGAATGCTGCACAAGGAATTCCAGGTCCCCTGCACCAGATATTTTAAATGTTCTCCCTGATTAGAAAATATTCTATGCTTTTATTTCTTCTACCAAACTGAATGACCATACATTTCCTGACTTCATTAGTCATTTTGTTGCCTATTTTCCAATCTAAGTCCTTCTACAGCCTCTCTGCTTACTCAACTGCCTGCTCCTCCATCTCTCTTCATATCATTGGCAAACTAGCCACAAACCAGTTCTATCATCCAAATCATTGATATACAATGTAAAAAGAAGTGGTCCCAAAATCAACTCCTGTTGAACACCACCAGGCACCGGCAGCCAATTAGAATATGCTCCTTTTATTCCCACTTTTTGCCTCTTGCCAATCAACCAATGCCTTATCCATGCTATAAACTTACCTGTAATAACATGTGTCTTAAATTGCTAAGCAGCCTCATGTGTGGCACCTTGTCATAGTCCTTCTGAAAATCCAAGTACTCGATATCCACCAATTCTCCTTTGTCTATCCTGCTTGTTATTTCCTCAAAGAATTCCGACTGATTTGTCGGGCAGGATTTTGACTTGAGGAAACCATGCTGACTTTGGCCCATTTTATCATGTGCCTCCAAGTACCCCAAAACCTCATCCTTAACAATCGACTCCATCATCTTCCCAACTACTGTGGTCAGACCAACTGGCCTATAATTTTCTTTCTTCTGTCTCTCTCCTTTCTTGAAGAGTGGAGTGACATTTGCTATTTTAAAATCCTCTGGAACCCTGCCAGAATCTGGTGATTCTTGAAAGATCATTACTAATCCTTTCAGCTACATCTTTCATCTTTGGCAAAGCATTCCAGCATGTGGTGAAAACAGCCCAGTGGATTATCAGCACCCAATTGCCCACCATTGAGAACATCTACCATAAATGCTGCCTGGGCAGGGAGGAAAGCATTATTAAGGATGCATCTCACCCTAACCATGGACTTTTTACTCCCCTCCCATCCAATAGGCACTACAGGAGTCTCTGCCCCCGCACCAGCAGGCACAGGAAGAGGTTCTTCCCTGAGCCTATAACTCTGCTGAAACCTCACATCACAGCGCTAAGCAGTATTGTTCTGTCTCAGTACTTTTATATTTGTGTGCTGTAGCACTTACTTTTTATTTGCAGTTATTTTGTAAATAACACTATACTTTGCATTTTAGGTTAGATGTTAACTGCACTTCATTTGACTTGGTATCTGTACTCGGCACAATGACTATAAAGTTCAATCTATCTATCTACCTATCTTGCACTTTTTGAACAGTTGACAGAATCTTCAGATATTGTTGCTCTGCTGTCATCCCAATACTGTCGCCTTCCATTCAACTTTGGCCAGGTCCTCTGTCATGCCTCTGTAATTCCGTTTACTCCACTGTAATACTGAAACATCCGACTTTAGCTTCTCCTTCTCCAAATGTAGGGTGAAGTTATCATATTATTACCAACCCCTAAGTGTTCCTTTACTTTAAGCTCTGTAATCAGATCCAGTACATCTGGTCTAAAAAGCTATCTTGTAGTCAGTCTACAAACTCTCTCTCTCTTGGGATCCAGCACCATACTATATTTTCCAATCTACCTGCAGATTGAAATCCCCCAAGAATATTGTAACATTGTCCTTTTGACATGCATTTTCTTTCTCCCATTGTGATTTGTAGCCCACAGCCTCTCTACTGTTCAGAGGCCTGTATATAACATCCCTCAGGGTTTTTTTTTACCCGTGCAGTTCCTTAACTCTACTCACAATGACCCTGCATTTACTGGTCCTATGTCTTCTCTTTCTAAAGATTTGATTTAATCTTTTACCAATAGAGCCATACCGCCCCCCCCCACCACCAAATTGCCTGTCCTTTTAATACAATGTTTATCTCTGAATGTTAAGCTCACATCTGTAATCTTTCAGTCATGACTCAGTAATGTCCACAATGTCATGCCTGCCTATCTCTAACTCTGCAACAAGATCACCTACCTTATTTCATATATAGTATGCATTCAAATATAGCACCTTCAGTCCTGTATTTGTCACTCTTTTCAATTGTCTTGCTGTTACACTGCAATTCAGTCTACTAACTGCAATTTTGCCCTGTCATCTACCTGTCCTTCCTTGCATTCTCACTGCCTCATCATCAACCTCATCACTCAGTTTCCCATCCTCCAGCCAAATTAGTTTAAACCCTCCCCAACAGTTCTAGCAAACCTGCCCACTAGGTTATTGGTCCCCTTCAGATTCAGTTGTAACTTGTCCCTCTTGTACTGGTGATACCTTGATCAGAAATGTTTCTAATGATCCAGAAATCAGAAACCCTTCATCTGTACTTGTTCCTCAGCCATGCATTCCTCTGCCAAATCATCCTATTGTTACCCTCTCTGTTGAGTGGCACAGGCGACAATCCCGAGATTACTAGCCAGAAGGTTCAGCTTTCTACCGAGCTCCCCAAATTCTCTCTTCAGGACCTTCTCCCTTTTCCTACCCATGTCATTGTTGCCATAATGTAGTAAGACTTCTGGATGCTAACCATCCCCCTTTAGAATGCTGTGGGCCTGATCTTAGATGTCTCTGACTCTGGTACCTGGGAGGCAATATACCATCTGGGTGTCTCTATTGGATTCAAAGAATCTTATGTCTACTCTTCTAACTATGGAATCCCTATCTCTTCTGCAGTCCTCTCCCCTTCTGAGCCACACAGCCAGACTTAGTGTCAGAAACCAGACCACTGCTGCTTCTCCCTGGTAGGTTGTCTCCTCAACAGTATCCAAAGTGGTACACATTATTGAGGGGATTGGCCGCAGGGTACTCACACTGACCACCCATTTCCTTTCCCCCCCCCCACTGACAGTCACCCAGGTACCTGTCTCCTGCAACTTAGGGAGTGACCACTTCTCTCGCTTCTTCTGTTACTCAAACGGGCAGAAGGTCTTTGAGCTGCAGCTCCAGCTCTTCAACATATTCTCTGCGGAACTACAGCTCATTGCAACTGGTGCAGATGTGTTTATTCAGGAGGCTGGAGGTCTCCTAGAATTCCCACATTTTACACAAAGAACACAACACAGCCCCTGGAGCCTTCATCCCTGCACTAACTACATATGAACCACTTAAAAAGAAGAATCTTACCAGATACTTATCTTGCCCCCAGCCTCTTCTTGCCAAAGCCTCCGGAAGAAGGCTTTATACTGTAGCGGTGTGCTACACGCAGCGCTAAAATTACGACACGGAGTCGGTAACTGCAGTCGAAGGAAAAAACTTTATTCGAAAACTTCAGCCTCACTTTTAAGCCTCTGTCAACCGGCCCCCCCATGGCGCAGAGGCTCCAAAGCTCTGTGCTCGCAAACCCCCGTAGGCTATCTAATCGTGAGTCGGTTCGGATACGCCAGGAAATGGGTCGCCACAATACAATGTTTATCTCTGAATGTTAAGCTCAAATCTGTAATCTTTCAGCCATGACTCAGTAATGTCCACAATGTCATGCCTGCTTGCCTTTAACTCTACAACAGGGGTGGGCAAACTTTTTGACTTGTGGGCCACAAAGGGTTCTAAAATTTGACAGGGGGGCCGGACCAGGAACAGATGGATGGAGTGTTTTGGTAATACACCTCATAAGAGAAAATAAAATATCATGGGATATGTAGAAAACATGTGCTTTAATTTCAATTGAAAATGAACAAATGCATTACAACAAAATATCTGTCTTTGAAGTCCCATGGTATTTAGCTATTTATTGAAATGACTTTTAAAACACTGAAAATTAAATGAATAAAATACAGCTTTT
The DNA here is from genome assembly GCF_030144855.1 of Hypanus sabinus. NCBI lineage: Eukaryota > Metazoa > Chordata > Chondrichthyes > Myliobatiformes > Dasyatidae > Hypanus > Hypanus sabinus. The sequence goes on along the minus strand of NC_082709.1, from coordinate 135,633,084 downwards.
TTAATAGCAACAGTTATTATTTTAAAGCACTGAAAATTCTGTTATCCTTCAAGATACTATCATCATCACTCTCCTCCTGCCTGTCTTTATTTCAAAAACGGTAGGAGATGCAGGTCTACTTGTCCTGCTCCTTCTTATTCAATTGTCCCCTGTGCCAAAACTCAACAACGACCAGCACAAGGACAGAACAGTGACAGCGCGTCAGTATGTGGAGCGCGTTATTTGATCTGGAGCACATTTTTTTTTATTTTGAGAACGTACATGCACCTGCGCACTACTCATGTCCATCACTTAACAGAAATGACATGTAACATGTAAGGCTTATTGAAAAAAATATTTTCAAATGCATTTTTTACATAACACAATGAAGAAACTTATTTTTAATTTCATTGGGAACAGTGTTGTTGGTCTCCCTTTTTAACCAGCGCATCAAAGTCTGGATTTAGTTTTGTTGTGGCGATTCTCAGGATGGATCTGAGGTGTTGGTCAGTTAACTTGGATCTGTGGCTGGCTTTGTTGATGTTCATGACGCTGAACGCCTGTTCACACAAATAGGTCGAGCCGAACAAAGAGTAAAGCGCAAATGTGGAGTAATACGCTGCACCTCAACAAGGTCAATGTGTAGCGGTGTGCTACATGCAGCGCTAAAATTACGACACGGAGTCGGTAACTGCAGTTGAAGAAAAAAACTTTATTCAAAATCCCCAGCCTCACTTTAAAGCCTCCCTCAACCTGCCCCCCCCCCCCGTGGCGCAGAGGCTCCAAAGCTCTGTGCTCGCAAATCCCCGTAGGCTATCTCCCTTAGCCGGAACACTGGCTAATTGTGAGCCGGTTCGGATGTGCTAAGAAATGGGTCGCCACAAATGTATATAGAGTGCGTCATCTATTGGGAAAATGCCAGAATTGCGGGGAAAAAACGTTAACAAGGTTTATTAATATAATTTCATCAAGTTCTGCAGGCTGGATTAAAAAGCTTAATGGGCCGCATATGGCCCGCGGGCCGTAGTTTGCCCATGCCTGCTCTACAACAAGATCACCTACCTTATTTCATATATAGTATGCATTCAAATATTTTTTTCAAATTCTTGCCAAGAATTGTCATATTAAGTAACAACCATCATGATACAGTGGGAATGATTGCATACCAGCTTTATGTTCAAGAAGAGAACAATCCTGCAATTGTAGAATATTTTAGCATTGCATGTGAAACTCGCAGATATAAGTGCTGTGATATAGGTATATCGTGTATCACTGTGAATCTGCCTTTTGTTGGTGTTGCTTATTCAGTCACTGCCATGAAAATTGAGATGAATTTTGTGCTGCTGGAATATAGAGTGTCTTTGATCACCCTAATACAGCAGTGCTCTGTAAATGGAGAAATATTGCAGCTATAGTCTATTCGCAGTGGCAGTGAGTCAGAAACATAAGCTATGAATAGAGAAAAAGTCCTCATCTTTTGACTGGACGTGTTGCAGCCCCCCAGACTCATTACTAAATTCATGTATCTAGATTTTCTTCCTTATGTCAGAAATAATCTGTTCTGATCTAAGGACATCCACCTTAACTCGGTGTTTCTCTCTCCACAGAATTTGCTAATTTACTAGATATTCTTTGCTGTTGTTCTCATTGGTTTGAAATTTTCAGCAGCTGCTCAGTTATCACATATTCAGTATGTTCTTCTGTTTTTCTCACCAATTGCCTCGTTTGTCCATTAACCAACATGTCCCAAAGGAGGACTGCCTGCTAAGTAGATTCCCATTGTTCTTCCCATCCTTCCCTCACCTTTATTTTCTCAATTTTCTAGTTCTGTTGATGGGTCACTGACATAAAACAGATTTGTTTCTGCTGATGTTACTTGACCTGCTGAGTGTTAGAACATAGAACAAAGAAATTCACAGTATATCACAGGCCCTTCAGCCCACAATGTTGTGACAAAACCATGTAACCTATTCTTGAGACTGCCTAGAATTTCCCTAGTGCATAGCCCTCTATTTTTCTAAGCTCCATGTACCTAACTGAGAGGCACTTAAAAGACTCTGTTGTATCTACCACTGCCAGCAGTACGTTCCATACACCCATCACTCTCTGTGTGAAAAACTTACCCTGACATCCCCTCGGTAGCTACTTTCAAGCACTTTAAAACTATGCCCCCCTCCATGTTAGCCACTTCAGCCCTGAGAAGAAGCCTCTGCCTATCCACATGATCAATGCCCCTCATCATCTTATACACCTCCATCAGGTCACCTTCCATACTCTGTCACCCTAAGGAGAAAAGACCAAAGTACACTCAATCTATTCTCATAAGATACGCCCTCCAATCCAGGCAACATCCTTGTAGATCTCCTCTGCACTCTCTCTACAGTATCCACATCCTTCTTGTCGTGGGGTGGACAGAACTGAAGACTGTACTCCAAGTGGCATCTGCCCAAGGCCTTATACAGCTGTAACTGTATCATTTATTTTCAGAATTTCTGTTTTTATTTTTCAATTAAATTCCCATTGATAACAAGGTTCAGTCCCTGGTGTGCAGCTGCAGCATGTAACTTTCTCCTCAATAAAATAGAATTCCCGCATGCATTGCTCCTTGATGAGAAGTGCAGAAAACATTTTCCCAACATCCTTGAGGCAAGTGACCTCCTCCTGAGAGCCCCTTCCATTCCTTTCTCTTCTCTCAGATTTCTCTGTTCTGGGTGCTCTCTCATCGTTCTCCCTGAGTTACTGAAATCCCAAGGGAACATTAATTAAACATCTGTTTGAGAATAAAAGGGCTTTCCTGAAGTCTTGAATGCAGACGCACAGTCCTTGACTCTACCTCACCAGAGACTTTACAAACTGTAACAAGGCCTGGAGGCATGAAATGGTAGCCAAAATGAGACAATAATTGATTTGCAGTGATCGATGACCCTTCAGAAGTGTGCATCTTTTCTTGATGTTAAAATTGGGTCCTCCATGCAAGTAGAGCATACAATTGATGACGACCATTGATTGACGCAGGAATGCACATGATCTGCATGCTTTTAGCCTTTGAAAACACCGTATGCACTAGCACCCATCTCAAGATGCTGGTCTTTGTGACTTGCACACTAATTTGAAATAACATTTATTCCCTTACCATCCAAACACTTTATTAGATACTCCTGTACACATGCTCATTAATGCAACTATCTAATCAGCCAATCATATGGCAGCAACTCAATGCATAACAGCATACAGAGGATGGCCAAGAGGCTCAGTTGCTGTACAGATCAAGCATCAGAATGGGGAAAAATATGCTCTAAGTGACTTTGACCATGGAATGACTGTTGGTGCCAGATGAGGTGGTTTGAATATCTCAGTAACAGCTGATTTCCTGGGATTTTCACACACAACAGATTCCAGAGTTTATTGAGAATAGTGGGAAAAACAGAGAAATAAACATCCAGTGAGGGCAGTTGTGTAGGTGAAACGGCCTTCTTAATGAGAGAGGTCAGAATAGGTAAAAAGCTTTAAGGCAAAAATAACTCAAATAACATTTTACAACAGTTGTATAGAAGAGCATCTCTGAATGCACAACATGTTGAATCTTACAGTGCGTTGGCTACAATAGAAGAAGACCATAACCATTTACACAGTGACCATGTAATGGTCATCTATGACTCTTTCATCTCCCAATCCAGGACAAGTAAACTGCCGGCAAAGAGGCCTAAGCGGGTCAGGAAAGATGAATTTCCTTAGTGCAGAATATCAGATCACTATAAACAATATATTTCTTCTGCAGAAAATGTTGCAGCTTTTTAACATAATTACTGTGAACAAAGAGACACCAGCTCAATCCCAGCGGAAAATCATCAGGAATTCTTACAGTTTTAGAATCGAATATTGAAGGTGGCATTATACTGGGTACCAGTGGAAGGCATTGTGTTGTTAAACAATATGAAGGTCAGATTGGATTTGAAAAACAGAAGTACTAACTGAGTGATTAGATTGCTGAACACTTGTTACCTGCCAGTGAATTTAAAACCTACCTACATGAGGTTCAACATTCCTGCACAACTTATGTTCAGTTGCATCATTCACTTATGTATAACTTATATCTGCTCCAGTGGGATCATGTCAGCTATTATGAAAATGAAGTGACTCATTGCTTTCTTTGTATTAAAAGGATGCACATTTAAGGGGAGGGAAGGAAAGTTTATAGGAGGCAAGTTTTTTTTTAACACTGAGAAAGATAGGTGCCTGGAAGTGGCAGATGCAGATATGATAGAGTGTGTAGGAGGGCTTTTAATAGATACCTGAATATGCAGGGAGTAAAAGTATACAAATTATACACAGGCAGAAAAGATTTGTTTAAAATTGGCATTACATTCAGCACAGATATTGTGAACCACAGGGCCTGTCTTGGAACTATATTGTTCCATGTTTTACGTTGTAAGTAATAGCTATTCAAAATTACTTGGAGTCAGATTTTGTTGTGTGTACCGTCATAGGTTGTTATATTAAAGAATTAAGATATATCTTTGTCACACATGATCTGCCTGAATAATTGTGTCAGATATAGGACACAATTAAGTTCCCATTTGATTGAACAACTCAAGAATAGAAATGGAATGCTTAACTTCTCCTTACCACCTGGCTCCCTTTGGGGAGCAACAAGATCACTTCACATGATAAGGAAATAGATTATGGCAGGTTTATGGGAAATGAACATGAAATATCAGCAAAACTTTCCTCTAAATATTTAGAATCTCACAACTAGAAGTATTCCTGCTGAAATATTAATGAATGAGACACCCAGAAAGAGGTATAGTCTCATCCAAGCCCATTTATAGAGGTGAGGAAATAAATTCTGCATACGCATTATGGCTCAAGCTACAAAGAAAAAAAGTTCTGGTCTGCACAATAGAGTTCACAGATTGGAATTTCTAGCAACTCATGGGAGAGGAGATGGGATCTGAGGGAGATAGTGGACCTGCATGGGAATGGGATTTATCAAGTGGAAATTGGTGATATATTCAATAAATCTCACTAAACATATATACCCAGGACACATCATGCTCAGGACCATGGCAGAAAAGTTATTGAGATTGTAGCTGTTTCTAATCTAAGCCCTATAATTGGTCAATAAGTCAGTCTGTGATTTTGCTGATGAGACATCATTGATTCCAAGGTGGACAAAACAACAACATTAGAGGAACATCAGCTCAATATCAGGATTCTTGGAACATGATTGGGAATTATTTTTATACCCTTACTTTACTCCTGTATTAATTCTAATTATATCCCAGACTTTTCAAATGGTTACAGATTTCTGATTTGATTTGAATGATCTAGAGTCCACTTGGATAGATAATTGTTAACGGTGAAACAAGAAGAGAGCCCACCATGAAAGGGATACCTAGAAAGTAAGGGAAAATGTCAGTGCTCATTGTCTACTAGAAACTTGGGATGGAGTTAGGGGTGATGAGAAGAAAAAAAAAGTCCTCAGACATCTATGCACCAGTTTCTTTTCTCAACGAACTGTATTGAATGTGAAGCTAACTGATTGGCAACTAGATCCCAGATTACACTAAAACCGGAAACAACGGAAATATTAAGTGGTCAGGAATCACCTGTGGAAAGAGAAACCAGTTTCCACTGATTTGTCTATATTCTAAATGTTAACTCTGTATCCCTTTCCACAGATGCTATCTGACCCACTGCTGAAGATTCCAGCATCATTTGCTTTTATTTTGAATTTTGAGCACATACAGTTTTCAGAGTCCTATATTTCTAAAGACAAGAGATTCTGCAGATGCTGGAAATCTTGTGGAACACACACAAAATGCTGGAGGAACTCAGCAGGTCAGGCAATATCTAGGGAAAAAGAGTAAACAGTTGACGATTTGGGCTGAGACCCTTCCTCAGGACTAAAAAACAGATGAGAAGTTACAGCAAGAAGATCTTGAGAACAGATGCAGTGGAGGCAGAGAACATGAGGGAAGGGGATGGCAATTTTACAAGTGACAGGGTGGGAAGAGGTCTAGCCCAGCTAACTGTGAGAGTCTGTGGGTTTGACGTCAGTAGATAAACTGTCTCCAGAGACAGAGACAAAGAGATCAAGAAAGGAGCGGGAGGTGTTGAAAATGGATCAGGTAAATATAAGGGCAGGGTGGAAGTTAGAGGCAAAGTTGATGAAGTTGATGAGTTCAGCATAGGTGCAGGAAGCAGCCCCAATGCAGTCATTGATGTAGTGTAGGAAAAGTTGGGGAGTGATATTGGTGTAGGCTTGGAACATACACTGTTCCACGTAGCTTGGACCCATGTGGATACCCATAGCCACACCTTTGGTTTGGAAGAAGTGGGAAGAGCAGAAGGAAAAATTATTGAGAGTGAGGACTAGTTTTGCCAAGTGGAGGGGAACAAGTTTGGTCTGTTGTCCAGAAAGAAGTGGAGAGTTTTAAGGTCCTCCTAATGTGGGATGGAGGTATACAGTGACTGAACACCCATGGAGAAAGCTAGATGATCAGGGCCTGGGAATTTTAAGTCATTGAAAAAATCCAGAGAATGTGAAATGACACGGATGTAGGTAGGAAAGGACTGAACCAGGGTGGATAAAACAGAGTTGAGTTATGCTGATATAAGTTCAGTGGGGCAGGAACAACTAGAAACAATGGGTCTACCTGGACAGGCAGGTTTCTAGAACTTGGGTATGAAGAAGAAATGGGAGGAGTGGGGTTAGAGAACCATTAGTTCATGGCAGTGGATGAGAGACCTCCAGAGTTAAAAAGGTAATTGAAGGTGCGGGTGATAATGGCTTGGTGCTCCTTAGTGGGGTCCTGTTTGACGGGTAAGTAATAGGAGGTGTCTGAGAGTTGTCGTCTCGTCTCAGCAAGGTAAAGGTCAGTCTGCTAGACTACTACAGCACCCCCCTTATCTGCTGGAAGAACTCAGAAGGTCAGGCAGCATCTATGGAGGGGAATACACAATTGATATTTCAGACCTGACTAGGCTGCATTAAATATTAAATATGCCTTAAGTTAAGAAATCATTTGGATTTCTATCTGGGTAAAGAGCACTATAATGTGTATTAGTAAGATTACTCCACCAATGCTTAGTGTTGGATTGAGAAATAGCACCACACTTATATCTGAGCACATTCAAATCTCTTGATTTAATCGAGAATTTCAGATAACCACCCTTTATCTTCTCTACAAATGCAGCCATACCTCCCTTGTACAATTTTATTTTGTTTCTGTACTGCTTCTAAATATCATTTTGAAAATTTGATACGTTAATAATTTTGGTCTGCTCCCTATTACTGTCATCCCAACTGTTGTATCCACCTCTTTACTCTCTGCAAACAATCTTATCTTTATACTTTTCCAGTTCTGATCAAAATTTCATGATCCAAACCATTAACACTACCTTTCTCCTATGGAAGTTGCTTAAACTCAAACTAATGGTTTCCTAATAGTTTTAATGCTCCTACGCTTAAACTTGAATTATGCTGTTTGGCTCCTTCCTCAGGCACACCACCTGGACACATTTAGTCAACAAAGCCTTGCATCAAGTTAAGATGAAACATAATTTCCATTTTGAAACTTAATTCTATTTCCTTACTTAGTCCAACTAATTAAATAAGTCAATGACAAGGTAAAACTAGATAAGAGTATAATCCGTTTTTGTCACACTCCTGTGGCAATTGTAATTGAATTGCCACAATGACCAGGATTAAAGTTCATTGTATTTAGTTTCAGTAATGGAATTTTCATTAATGAAATTCCAGTGGATAAAACATGTAGAATCTCTTATGGCTTTGTATGGTTTTCTATTAGTAAATAGACAAGAAGCTGTTTATGTATTCCTGAAACTTATAAGAGGTACTCTTGCACTTGTGCATGTATGTTGAGAACAGCTGTTAGACAAATCGACATGATAATCATAATAATGAATATTGAGCCTACTTTTCCCTCATTGTTTAATAAGTGTAACTTTCACAATGGGATTTTAAAGTCCCCATTGTTTACCTGCCAAAGGCAAAATAACATCTTTCACTACATGCAAAAATGAGGTAAACCTACCTAAGGGCTGCATTAAATATTGAAAGCTTTCAAATGACTGCTTTGGTTTACAGTACAAAACCTTGGATGAATATATTAGAATATCCCAGTACAACTTTTTGCAAGTAATTTAAAAAATCCAGTGACCTGGTGTAATGGACCAAAATAAATAAATGTTTAATGCCAATTAAAAGTGTCTACCTGCCCCATTGTTAACTTCCTGGAATGTTTACCTGGAAAATTGTATCTTCCCAAGTGCATGCCTTAACTAGTCAAATTATTAATGAATGGATACCATTGTGTCTGCATTTACTTCTTTCCAATTAATTAAATTGCAGAGTGCAAGGGCAGCCCCTAGTTATAGTGTCATTTAGTGTGAGTGGAGCTGGCGTTGTACAGGTATGGAGGTTTGGCTCTTTATTCTTCGAAAATATTGTTACTTAATGACCCCTTCCTTCAATTTGCACACATCTTCCTTCTCTTCATCCTCTTTTTCTCATTCTGGTGACCTTGATGTCTCTGATGACCCTTATACAGTATCTTCTTTGTATCTCATTAGGCTTCCTGCTAACTGATCTAATGCATGAAACTCTCCCAAGTTGACCAATTTTCTTTAAATCCTTCTCTCTAGACATACAGTCTGTCCCATGATGCCTTTATTCAAATTCTTATGACAGAGTTCTATACTATTCTTAGTCTTTCACCAATAAGATGAATTCTAAACCTCAGAAGTCTAATGACAGTCTCTTGTGCCATCTGACATGTATCTCAATATATGCTGTTAATATGCACACAGTAGCTTCAGTGTTAACTAATGTGTGTTTTTCAAAAGAAATCAACAGTAGAGGAAATCCAGTACACACTATGAAATCTCCAACCCACAATATCCAGATTACCCATCAAATGCCAAACATCGCAAAATTTGATCAAAAGAAACTTTGGAGTGGTTTCTTCTAAAATTCTATCAAATTCATGCTTCTTTTATCCCCCCAGTGTTATCAGGTCCAGAGGGCTTTTCCTGGCTTCTGAAAACAAATCATTTGTTCCCAAAGCTGCTTTAAAACAAAATCTTTTAAAAATACTGTGAAAACTCAAAACTTCCTGAGGTCCAAAACTGCAGCACATCTTCTGAAAGTGTCTACCAAGCACCAGAGCCCATGGTAATGTATTAAAATCGCAGTCTGATAACCACTGAATATTCTAACATTCTTGTTCTTTATACAGCTAAATCCTGTTTTGATAGATTTTAGGACCCATCTTTGTGATACTGCCTTCCTTCACCTTTTGACATTACTGCCTTTGTTTCTTCAGATGCTTCCATGCATATTTTTCAATATTTGCATTAAATGTCCTTCCTGACGATAGCTGAGTGTGCATGGACTTAGATCCAAAAGGCTACCAAAATCTTAATGAACATTAAGGACTACGACAAAGGAAATATCAGAAAATGTGCAGATTTTTCCTCTAGAACATAGCTGGAAAAGTCAGTTGGAATGTACAGACGTAAATAGAGGTAACGCAGGCAGGGCTGAAAGCTTCCTTAAAATTACTCTCTAAGGGTGAGCAGCTCAAGATATATCTCTGGGAGTTATTTAGAGTTTCAGTATTGTCTGCTGTATGAAGTGGTCTGAGATGGACTTGGGAGATGTATGTTATAGGAAGCTAGCTTCAATAGTATACTTCAGATTTTTCAAAGCAAGTAATGCTGTGTGAAGAGTGGCTGGACAATGTATTGCTGAGGATAGTGACATTGAGTGAAATGAGATACATAAAAGAGCTAACAGAAATATTGGACTTGACCATGAGTGTAATTGTATGGCCAATTATAAAACGCCTTTCTTGTTACACGACTGGGCAATTAACTATCAGGATCTTTTCAGGACCTCGTCATCATTTGTACAAGGATCTTTAAGAGAGATGTTTCTGCATGATATTGAGAGAATTGGCCTAAATATTGAAGGCTTACTTCCATTACCAGGGTAGAGTATATAAATGAATGTAGTCTCTGTCACTGTGTGAAGCCAGAAGGTGGTGAAAGGTCTTATTCTATGAAGACCACTTCAAAAGGGATTCTCAGTGACGTCAAATGTTATAGCCAATGTCCTATCAAGAAAAGTTTTTGGCCTAAACTATAGAGGTGCAAGAACAACTGTACTGGATGGTGGGTGGGCAATATTTGAAAGACAATAGAGGATTTAATCATAGTGTCTTCTCTCCCAAGTCCTAAGTAAGGCAGGCTGTTCATGCCAGTATATAGTTGGAAAGAACAAGGATGTTTATAACAATTTTGCAATATCATTCTGCCTCAATACTTACATTATGTCTTTCTCCATTAGAAGGGCCCTGGTGAGACCATACCTGGAGTATTGTGTTCAGTTTTGGTCTCCAAATTTGAGGAAGGACAGTTGCTATTTAGGGAGTGCAGCGCAGGTTCACGAGATTGATTCCCGGGATGGCGGGACTGTCATATGTTGAAAGATTGGAGCGACTAGGCTTGTAATACTGGAATTTAAAAGGATGAGAGGAGATCTGATTGAAACATATAAGATTATTAAGGGATTGGACACACTAGAGGCAGGAAACATGTTCCCGATGTTGCGGGAGTCCAGAACCACAGGCCACAGTTTAAGAATAAGGGGTAGGCCATTTAAAACAGAGTTGAAGAAAAACTTTTTCACCCAGAGAGTTGTGGATCTATGGAATGCTCTGCCTCAGAAGGCAATGGAAGCCAATTCTCTGGATGCTTTCAAGAAAGAGTTAGATAGAGCTCTTAAAGATATTGGAGTCAGGGGATATGGTGAGAAGGCAGGAATGGGTTACTGATTGTAGATGATCAGCCATGATCACATTGAATGGCGGTGCTGGCTCGAAGGGCCGAATGGCCTGCTTCTGCATCTATAGTCTATTGTCTAAGGGGTCATTTTCTTATAAATAAAAATGTCATGGGAAATTTCAGCTCTTCAGTAAAAGAACCTCCACTTAATTAACCTAGAAACGTTGAGAAAAAGATTAAAATACCACAGAACAAAGTGGTGAAACAGTTTGAGAGCATGTTCCCAAATTAGCAATAATCTTCTACAAACAATTCTCCTGCATGCCATGATAATTTTCAGCAGGGATTATTATTGATTAATGAATTAGCAACAATAATTATGGACATTATTAAGGAAAAAGGATGAGCCTTGTTGCTTATTTACATGTGTTCATTGTTTTACTATTAAATTTCAATGTTCAAAGTAAATTTATTATCAGCATATACAACCCTGAGATTCATTTTCTTGTGAGCATATACAGTAAATCCAGAAAAATAAACATAATAATATCAATGAAATATTACACCCAACAGCATGGACAAACAACTGATGTGCAAAAGACAACAAAAGAAAAAAATCTGATAATAATAATAAATAAATAAGCAATAAGTATCAGAAACATGAGATGAAGAGTCCTTGAATGAGTCCATATGTTGTAGGGTGTTGTTGAGTGACGTTATCCCTTCTGATATGAAAGTATAATAGATGCAGATTGCAATAAATGAAGATTATGGAACATTTCTTTTAAAATTATTAATATTAATTTTTTCAAAAGACATCTAAAAATAATATAATTTCTAAATAGTGTTTTTATTGTATCTCCTACAGTATGTAACATAAGAAATGTGAACATGAAAAAATAAGGCAATACACACAAAATGCTGGAGGAACTCAACAGGTCAGGCAGCATCTATGGTAACAGTTGACGTTTCATGCCGAGGCCCTTCTTCAGTCCTGAATAATTATTGATTGTTTATTTTTTTCCATAGATATTGCCTGACCTGCTGAGTTCCTCCAGTGATTTGTGTGTGTTGCTTTGGACTTCCAGCATCTGTAGAATCTCTTGTGTTTGGTGCATATTCTTAAAAGGTCACAGACAGGAAAATAAACACACTTAACTCTCAGTGAAGCTTTTCTTGCTGTACTAATGATGACAAATATTTTATGTCTGCTTGTGTTTGGTTGTTTTGAGAGATATGAACTTAGCATTAGTTTCATCAGTAAGCTTGCTCCTATAACTAAACTTGACCAAGTTCATCACGGAAGGTAAATGACTCAAATGAATATTCATGGGGGAACTAAACTTCATACAATATTTACCATTATTATCACAGAATATCTGATGTTCACTCACAAATAACAGAAGAAAAATATAAACAGAACAAAGCCAATGCCAGCAGTTCACTGTCCAAATACTGATGTGTTTACCGAGTCTGCAAGGATTTCAACATGCAATGTCACATGTTCTCACAACTGTATAACTGGTACGAGACGTTTCGTGTGAAATCATCTTACTGCTCTCGGGGCATACAAAATAATTCACCGCTTCACTTGGCAGTGAAGAAAATCATTATTTATCATTTCTGTTCTTGGCGCATTGAGTGGCACTGCATACTGGGCACCAGTAAACATTCTGTACATGCCAGCTTCATCACCACTGCCCAGACTAATTCAGAAGAAAAGGTAATCTAGGAAATTACTGTCCGATCTCTGGGGCAATCAAATGGTGGTGAATAAAAAGGGTGGCTGAGAGCATATTTCCTATAAGCTTGCATTTTTATGTATAGTGCAGTTAGCCTAAAGCAAACGTTTAGCTATCAGCGTAAAAGCCATTTCAAGTCACTTTTTTATTGTCATTTCGACCATAACTGCTGGTATAGTACACAGGAAAAATGAAACAATGTTTTTCAGGACTATGGTGCTGCATGAAACAGTACAAAATCTACACTGAACTATGTAAAAACAACACAGAAAAAGAACTACACTGGACTACAGACCTACCCAGGACTGCATAAAGTGCACAAAATAGTGCAGGCATTACAATAAATAATAAACAATAAATAATAATAGGCACAGTAGAGGGCAGTAAGTTGATGTCAATCCAGGCTCTGGGTATTGAGGAGTCTGATGGCTTGGGGGAAGAAACTGTTACATAATCTGGTCGTGAAAGCCTGAATGCTTCAGTGACTTTTCCCGGATGGCAGGAGGGAGAAGAGTTTATATGAGGGGTGTGTGGGTCCTTCATAATGCTGTTTGCTTTGTGGATGCAGCATGTAATGTAAGTGTCTGTAATGGCAGGAAGAGAGACCCTGATGATATTCTCAGCTGACCTCATTATCTGCTGCTGGGTCTTGCAATCCGAGATGGTGCAATTTCTGAACCAGACAGTGATGCAGTTGCTCAGGATGCTCTCAAAACAACCTCTGTAGAATGTGATGAGGATGGGGGGGGAGGTGAGAGAAGTATTTTCCTCAGAAAGTAGAGACACTGCTGGGCTTTCTTTGCTATGGAGCTGGTGTTGAGGGACCAGGTGAGATTCTCCACCAGGTGAACACCAAGAAATTTGGTGCTCTTAATGATCTCTACCAAGGAGCCATCGATGTTCAGCGGATGTTCCATTTTTTGATGGAACAATCAGATGGATCATGAGATCAGCCACTACCATGAATGAAAAGCCTCTTGATTATTGATCGCCTTCAATGCTTGAACTCAAATCATAATCTTCTGTTTGAGCTATCAACTTCAGCAATCCTATACTAAACATAAACACTACATTGTTTTAAATTATTATTAATAATAATATTAATATTATTGCTTGTTACGCTGCTGGTATTTAGGTCAGTAATGAAGGTCCTCCATCTCTGGCAGTGTTCAGGGCTTCCTTCATTGTGTCAGTAGCTTCCTCTTAGTTTTCACTACCGTCAGTCATACAAGTTCCCGGTGGAAACTCAAGAATACTGTCGCATACAGGATTCTTTGTTGCTGTTTCTGTAACAGTTTTGTTTTACTAGTCAGCTAAGCCCTAAGCTGAACCCCCAAACATGGAGGACTAGTGGACCACTCTTAGTCTGGCCTCTACTCTTTGACCTGTTTGGCATGGGTGACCCAACCAAGAGAATAAAAATAAAGCCTTGACTCCAGCCAGCATTGCTCTCCGTGTCATTGAAGCATGCAAGCCTCCAAACCACGATAAGGTTGTGGTCCTCTTGGAGGATTGTTTTAAATATTTCTAACAACTTTCACCAAGGGTTAAGTTACAGGCAGGCTTGAAAAGGACCCAATCCTCTCAGCCTATCTTGATAATTGGATAGGTCAATCAGAAATGCATCAAAATTTAATGAGAAGTCTCATGCATTTGCATTTTGAAAAGTCAGTACTCAACTGATGTTTGGCCACATTGGTGATCAGAAATCTATTGCTGAATGTTTGTGAAAGGGTTAGTGATATTTGTATTTGTATATAGTTATACTGGCCTATGTATCTAGGCTAAAGTGACTTAGTCTTATGGTTGGGGTTTATGGGAGAAAAAAGCAAAGCATTTTTCTGGCCACTCCCTAGACAAGGGATGTCTTTTTTCTTATAGTTTAATTTTCAAAAAGGTGTGAGACATGGAGTATTCAATTTTGATTCATTTCTGTAAGGACTTTGAAAGGTTTGTTCAGAAAGATGTGCAAGTTAGGAAGGCCTAATCAGTTTGTTTGAGACTTTTTCTGTGTCCACATATGACATGCGGCTTATTCTCCTTCAGAAAGTCATGTGAGTTTTCATTTTTGGGACAATAAGGCATTAATTCTTGCTGTAGGGAGCATCCTCTTTTTGCTATGTGGATTCTGATTTCTTGCTAAACAATGCATTTGAATACTGAGCTGGTGAATAATGCAATGCTTTGAGCAGCGATGGTTGGCTGCTTCTAAATCTTATTGTTCTCCTGCTTGGGGATACTGAGCAGAGCTTAAAATGGTGCTTTTACTGAGGCACATACTTGCCTTATTGGCATTTTTTTTGAGTGTGGGAGTACATTTCTGTCACATGCTTAATTTGGCTGATGCATTAACCAAAAATTTCCAGTGCTGCTGCATAGTATCAGACATATTATCAGTGACTGAAAAACCCTGATGTCATTTCATCTCACTTCTTATGATGTTGAAATTTAATTGTTATAAACTCTGCATTCTCCAGCTGCATATGAGCAGAGTTAAGGAAAATCCACTGGTGTATGTGAGCTTATACATCATATGATATACTTGCTTTTGGACATTCAATGAATAGGCCCTTCAATTTATCATAACTTACATTACTTGTGTCATAGCACATACAAGCTGTCTTCACCACCTGATTAAACTATTGATAGAAATATCCTTCATATGTGTTAGCCTGTGGACTGAGTTGACTCCCTTATGTATTTTATGTAAGAAATAATAACAATGGACAAAAAACGTGCTGACAACAACATTATTGAAATTACGTGTACTATTGCAGGCATTTGGAAAATTACTTAAAATTAATTTTATAAGTGCTTCAGCAGTCCTTTAAATAACAGAGACTTACAGCACTTGTGGGGTTGTGGTCTCTTTCAATTTAATTTATAGTACGTTCTAAAGGTTATAAGTACAATTAGTTCATAGATGCTCTTCAATTTATTTTAGGTCCTGTTTGACCTTTCCCTTAAGACCAGGGTTGGAATGCCAAGCCAACTGATAGATTATGTGCAATCTTCCAAAAAAAAACAAAGAAATAAAACACAACAATTAGATCCTTGTATTCACTGTAAAGCTGGTTGAAACTGAGAGCATATATTATTGCAGTGACACAGTACTATTGGAATTCCAGAAGACTTCAGAAGAGTCAGTATAGATGTACATAGTTTACAACAAAATTACTTTTGCTATACTGGATAAAAATTGAAGCTAAATATAATAGCAAAGAGACCTTTTAGCTAATCAAGATCTGTAATTACAGCAGCAGTATCCTTCCAAAAATCATTAGAACATCCTCTTGTTGTTTGAAACCATTTAGCCACATTAGATTTTCTTCTGTAAATACTGAATGAAATAGGTAGCACATAAGCCTGCAGGTGATTCAGCTCAGATTGAGAATGGAATTAAGTTTGGATGTGTAAAATTAAAAGTTAAGTGTTTAGAATGGGAAGTGTTTTTTCCCACGTACGTTTTGGAAGGAAATATGCTAAGAACTCTTGGCTAGTTCTGTGGTTTCTTCATCTCTGTCAAATCTTCTCTGCCCATCCACTCATGACTGTTTCCAATATGTGTTCCTTTTACCTTAACTAATGACTTCCTTCAGTGTTGATCTTCATTCTGTGTATTTCTGCTTCCCTCTCATTGGCTTCGAGGTTCCTTTGACACAACTCTCATTACATCAACTAACACCCCTAACAAATTCTATCACCAAACACCTTTTACCTTCCTTCCACTTTAGGATTTTTAAGGAGCTACTCAGTCTGTAAAATCAAAGGTAAAGGATCAACTATCTCCTCTTCCCTTCATACAGTACCTTCCTCACAGACAAGTCAAACAACAGCCTGACATAGTTGTGCTCACAGAATCACACTTAACAGGCAATATATCAGACTCTTTCATCACAATCTTTTTTACATCCTGTCCCAGAATCAGGATGGAAACACCAAAACAGGTATCACAGTGGTATCTAAGCAGGGGAGAGTAACCCATTGTGCCCATGAGGTCTCACAGCTTCAGGTCAAACATGGACAGGGAAAACCTCTCCCAATTAAGATTTACCATTACTACCCTTACTACCAAGTCAGGCAACTAACTCCAGTCAAACCAGGAATTCAAAAGGACAACCATAAGATCATAAGTGATAGGAGCCGAATTAAGCCATTTGGCTTGTTCTGCCTTTCAGACAAATGGTTTGCTTTTACTATGTGATTAAGCACCTGCAGCTTTATTTTTAAATTAGCAGTTTCAGATATGTATTAGGTCACTTCCTGTGCAGTCAGGAAGTAGTAAGTAGGAAAGCACATTGGCTGGCAAAAGGCCAGAAGTTTATGTTAGGAGTGAAATAAGTTTCTATCTAAAACTATTTCCTTGTTTCCACAGCAGAAGCGTTGCTTATAAGTTATTAGAAGTTAATCTAAAGGTATCAACAAGACTTTGCTGAAGTAGAATGTGATTTTGAGTTTATTAGACACTAAGCTAGATGCTAATTGTTTACACATACTATTTACCTGTTGTGTACATACATCTACTGACGTCTCTGGACACAATATTTACTTGTTGGAATCTTATAATATTTACCTCCAGGAAACTTAACGAAGTTCTTACCTGTGAATGGAACAATGCAGTAATTACACTGTTGCTTATGTTTTTCAGTTTCACTCCTTGTTCCCCATGGCATGCCATTGAGTCTGCAATAAAAGCAATGAGCTAGGAGGCTATACACTGACTCTAATGTCTTTTCTGAATGGAGCTTCTGTGACTGCCTAGTTGATATTACAATACCTCAGCAAGGACAGTACAACTTCGAATTGTCTTACTGCTTATTTCACACTAAATATTAGTCACTAATTGTGCTTTTTGAACACAAACAGATGCAAATGGCACTGTTTAAAAACTAGTACATGGCCACATGGCCCATTAAATCTGCTCCACCATTTCATCATGGCTGATCCACTTTCCCTCTCAAACCCCATTTCCCTGCCTTTTCCTAGTAACCTTTCATGCCTTGACTGATCAAGAACCTATCAACCTTTCCTTAAAGAGCCCCAATGACCTGGGCTCTACAGCTGCCTGTGGCAACAAATTCCACAGATTCACCACCCTCCAGCTAAATAAATCCCTCCTCGTCCATTCTAAATGGATGTCCCTCTATTTTGAGGCTCAGCCCTTTGGTCCTAGAAGTCCCCACTATAGGAAACATCCTTTCCATACCCACTCTATTGAGACCTTACAACTTCCAATAGGAATCTATAAAATCCCTCTTCATTCTTCTAAATTGGAGTGATTACAGGCCCAGACCATCAAATATTCCTCATATGATAACCATTTCATTCCCAGAAACATTCTTGTGAATGTCATCTCTACCCTCTCCAATATTAGCACATCCTTTCTTAGATATGGGGCCCAAAACTGCTCACAATGCTCTAGGCAGCAATCTCTACCAGGCATACATAGAAGTGAAGAAGTGCAGGTTTGTGAAGGTGTGTTCCTGAGTTATTTGCATGGCAAGCAGCAAAACTTAAGGAGTGCTACTTGGGAGCGTTTAAACTAGAGTATTAGGGTAACGGGCAACAGATGCCAAAACTGAGGGCAAATATACGGTACAGCAAGTATGACAGAAAGAAAGGAAGGCAAGAGGCAGGCTCTTAAACATGGTGGCACTGATGGGCTGAAGTGTACTTGTTCAGCAGTAGGTGTACAATAGGTAAAGAAGCCGATCGTAGAGTCTGAATCAGTGCAGAGGATCACCATGTTGTTGCCATAAAAGACAGATGGTTGGGTGAGGAACTATTACAAACATCGACTCTGCTGCAGGGTCTATGCACCCGTGCAGGTGGGCTGCATAATAGGTTTGACAATCATGCTTGTGACTATGCATGTTTCAACTAATTAGTGTTCATTATGGTGGTATTTAACCCCTTCTTTTCATTCTAGTCTTGTTGAGACTTGACCAAAAGCACAGCAATGTTTACACTCTCTGCTTACTCTCATCCTTATCCGAGAAAGAAAATTGTCAACGAGCAATATTAATTCAATATTAGTTACTGTTTCCAGCTGCAGTATTGGCATCAACTTTCAGTTTGAGAGCTTTAGTTAACAGCCCTGTTGGCCTAGCATTGATTGTTTTTCTTTTCCTTTAAATTCTGCAGCAGTTCTCATTAAAGTCAGTGAACTGTTAACCCACTTGATTGTCTCTCTCTCTCTGCACTTGAGTCATATCCAAATGTTTTGGCAGGGACAGCACTGACAACTCAAAGTTTCTGTGTTTCATTGTTTCAGATGTGATAAGGAGGAAGAATGTCTCAAAGAACATACCGGACAGCTCATTCACGGAGGGAACAGATAGAGCTCAGAAACAGGAAAGGAGAAATTATGCTGATAGGATTATACAATAGACCAGCAAGAGGAAAAGGAACAGGTATACCATATAGGCAGACTATGAAAAGGTGCAAAAACTATGGGGTTGTCACAGTGGGGGACTTAAACTTTCCAATATTGATTGAATCTTCCTAAATACAAGAAGATGAGTTGAGACAGACTTACTTAGGTGCATCCAAAAGAGGTTCTTTAAACAGTAGGTTAAGTCAGGGAGAAGAAATATTGCTTGGCAGGTGAGACTTGTTGCTGCGAAACAATCTCAGCTTTTGGGGCCTCCCCCGTGGTGGTTGTCGGAGTTGACTGGGACTGCAGGAAGTAGCTCTGACAGCTCTGGACACCTTCCTTCTCTAATAATTCACTCTGTTCTTGTCAACCAGTCGACTCCAGATAATATCAGACCCAATCTCCACCGTGCAGGATAATGATTCAGTTCTGTCCTTAATCTTTCCATTGCCCACTTTTGATCACCTTTGAAGACCCTCATCAGGACTGCTTGGCCAGAAGTGATACATCAAACCTCTTTGTTTGAGGAGATCTCAATTTGTCTCAGACGTTTTTCCTGCACACTCCTTCTGAGGCTGGATTTGAGGAGATCTGTGCATGAGCACAATGGGTGACCCAGGAACAGCATAGCTGGTGAGTTGTTTATTGTGGAGGGTGCTCCATTGTGATATGCAAGGAGCAAATCAGCCAGCTTCTGATTCAATGTCAGTGCAGTGTGTTCTGCTAACATTGCATGCAATGTGTTCTTTAGACTCTGGGCAAACATTTCCACCAAGGCATTTGTAGCTGAGTCGTATGTTGCAGATGTATACGTCTTATTCTATTCAATTATCAGGTTACGACTGAAACTGTTCTGCAACAAACTGTGGTCCAATGTCACTTACTAAGTGCTCTGGAATACCTGCCCTTGAAGAGACCTTCTCAGCACATCAACAGTGTGTGAGGCTGTAATGGAGTCTATTTGGAACACTTCTGGCCACTTTGTAGTTGTTCTACCAAAAAAATTGTGCCCACAAGTGGTCCAGCAAAATCCATGAGAATCCACTGCCAGGGCAATGTGGCCATTCTCAGGGATAGAGAGCTCTGCTCTTGGCATCTTCTGTATGTATTGGCATCCTGAACAGTGCATGGCAGTCTCCCAGGCCACCCAACAATGCTTTGAGCCAACACTTTCATTTTGACCATGCCTAGATGACCAGCATGTAGTGTAGCTCGAACACGTTATGTCTCAGCTTGGATAGTACAACTCCCAGTCCTCACATAAGGCAACCCCTGTCAATGACAAGTTCATCCTGGCACTGGTAAAAACGGGGAACTGGAATTTCTGCTACATTCCCAAACATTTTTGGTGGCCATGGAGACCTGAAAAAGTGTGGGGTCTTTTCTAGTTTCACTTTGGATCGCTCTGCTGTAACAGAGAGACTTTTGATTGCATTAAGGAGAGTACGTTAAGAGGAACTGTTTCATATATTTTCAGGTATTTTCTCTTCCAATGGTAAATTGGACAATTCATCAATATTTCCATGATAGGTCGCCCTTTGAATTGAATCTCTGCATTTGTGCTGCTGCTGTTAGTAGGATACCCTTCTGTGGATTGAAAATGGACACTAGTCACTGATGACCAGTAACGAGGTTAAATCCTCTCCTGTGGTACTAGTCGAAATATTGTACATCCCAAGATAGACTCAAGGCCTCTCTATCAATATGTACTTAATTTTTCTATGCAGCAGTAAGGGAATGTGATGCAAAGGCTATGGGATATTCACATGCATCATTCATAACATGAGTCATGACTGCACCTATAATATAAGGTAAGGCAGCACAGTCAAGTTTCACTGGACAATTTGGGTTATAATGTGTGAGTACAGTGTCTGATGGCACTATTTCCTTTACCTTTTTGAAAGCCACCTCACACTACTTTGTCTATGACAATTCTTCCTGCATAGTACCACGATTGGCAGGAACCTGTTATAGAATTGACAAATCCTAGAAACGTCAACAATTATGACATGTCCTTTGCTCTTGATGCCATCCAGCACTGCTTGAATTTTCTCAGCGCAATTGTGCATCAGTGGTTTGACCACCATAAAAGATGTTGCTGTTGAGTAGCTAGCTGAGTTGGCTTGTTGGCTTGCACTCATTTTGTTACCCAGCTAGGCAAAATTATCAGTGGAACTTTGAATGACATGTTGATAATTGTTCGTCTTTTATGAGTCCTGCGATTAGTCCGTGTGTGTCTGTGTATGGGCATATGTGCCATTTCTATTGGTTACTGATTATGTAATCAGACAGACAGACATACTTTATTGATCCCGAAGGAAACCTGGTTTCATTACAGTCGCATCAACCAAGAATAGTGTAGAGATATAGCGATTATAAAACCATAAATAATTAAATAATAATGATAATAATAGGTAAATTATGACAAGTGGAAATAAGTCCAGGACCAGCTTATTGGCTCAGGGTGTCTGACCCTCTGAGGGAGGAGTTGTAAAGTTTGATGGCCACAGGCAAGAATGACTTCCTATGACGCTCAGTGTTGCATCTCGGTGGAATGAGTCTCTAGCTGAACGTACTCCTGTGCCTAACCAGTACATTATGGAGTGGATGGGAGACATTGTCCAAGATGGCGTGCAACTTGAACAGCACCCTCTTTTCAGAGACCACCGTCAGAGAGTCCAGTTCCACCCGCACATCACTGGTCTTATGAATGAGCGATTAGTTCGATAAAATTCAGTTAGCTGATAATTGTTGTCCGGGCTGAGTTAGTCCACCGTTATGTAGGATTAACATCATCTTCAAAGATTGCCAACAAGTCATTCGAAGTTGCACTGATGATGTTGCCTAGCTGGGTAACGAAATGTCTGCAAGTCTGCAAGCCAGCAAGCCAACTCGGCGAGCTACTCAACATCTTCAACCTGAGCTACAAATATTTTCCAACATCATAAAAACCATAAGTGATGCTTGGTTTAAAGAATTTACCCTAGTCACATCATGCTCTGAGCCAATAATATTCTAATCTAATTAACACTGTCTTGAGATTTTGCAGATGTTCTTTGTTATCCTTACTGGTAGCAGTGATAGCATCCAGTTAACACTGAGAGCCTGGGCAGCCTTGCAGCATCTGGCCCATAGCTTTCTGACAGAGTGCAGGTGCAGATGCTACTCCAAAAATAAGCCCGTTATAGTGATAAAGCCCTTTTTCAGTGCTTTGGTGAGAAACACTTTGGACTCTTCTTCCATCTCCATCGATAACTAGGCCTCAGCTAAATCCACTTTGCTGAAGTATTTTTCTCTGGAGAGGTTTGCAAGGACAGCCTCTATCTAGGGCAGAGGATATTGATCTGCTTTTAGTAATGTGTTGATCCTGACCTTCAGATCAACACAGATCAGACAGACCTATTTTCTTAGCTGCTGAGACTACTGGTGTTGTCCATGGGCTCCAATCAATCTTGGAAGGACTTCCTTTAGCCTCTGTTCAATCCATATCATTTTATCATAGATGGTCTAATAACTAGATGGGCTTTGGAAAACTTCAGTGTGGCATTTTCATTTAACAGTATTTTACCCTTGATACATTTGAGGTTTCCAAATGTCAGCCTTAAACACTGCTGTGGCATCACCCAGTACCTTTCTGAATTCGCTTTCAGTGGGCTCTGTTGCAGGGGATTTGGCATGCAAATAGTGGATGGATCTCCAATTAGGTTGTAGTTGTCTCAGCCAATCACACCCCCACAATGCTGGCACTCCAGATTTTGTCCCATACAAGTTCAACTTGGCTTGTTTGTTGTATTTCAATGTTACAAATGTCATTCCCACAGGAGTTGTCTTATCTCAGTACAAGTTCTTAGTTGGATATTTGCAGGCCTCAGTTCAAATTCAATGCTGTCCAAAATCATTTTCTGGAATGACTGAAACAGCCAGTGTCTATTTCCATTTTAGTTAATTTGCCATTGTGGTGTAAGCCATATCTCTTCTCTTATCGCAAACACGAGGAAATCTGCAGATGCTGGAAATTCAAGTGACACGCAAAATGCTGGTGTGCTGACGAAGGGTCTCGGCCCGAAACGTCAACTGTGCTTCTTGATATAGGTGCTGCCTGACTTGCTGCGTTCCACCAGCATTTTGTGTGTGTTTCGTGTCTCATGCTGGTTTTGCATTGTAAATCTCAAGGCTACTCAGTCCTGTGTAACTTCCATAATTATCAAGTTTTTCATCAACGGCGTACAGATTAGTGTTCTTTTTGAAACTGCATCTTGATTTTTTGTCTTTTTATCTTCCCTGTGCACACCATTTACTTTTATCTGCCCGACATGCTCTTTGTATGATCCATACCTTGTTGCATTTTCAGTAAGTTTCACCTTTAAACCTGCATCAGTCTGCTGTATGTGAACTCTTGCCACAATGGTAACAAAATTTGCTTGGCCAAACCTGTTTCTATTTAGACATTGGAATTTTGTTCACACTCACTTTCATTCCTGATTGAAATGTAATTGTGTCTTTGTCTGCTGTTCCATTGATACATCAATTTTAATTGCTCTTTTAAAAGTGACTTTTGATTTTGTTAGGAGCTGTTTCTGAATGTTATCTTGTAAGATGCGACAAACTAAATGATCTCTCAGTGCATAATTAAGCCAATTACTGAATTCACAATGCTCTATCTCTTTAATTCAGTCACATATGCTAAAATGTATGCCCCTTCCTTTGGATTCCGCTAATGAAATCTAAAGCGTTATGCAATCATCAATGGTTTTGCTTCTAAATATTCCTGTATTATTTTCATGCTCTGAAGCAAAACTCATTATGGCTGGTTTGGTTGGAGCAGTCAAATATCTAAGAGCATTGCAAACAAGAGAAAATCTGTAGATGCTGGAAATCTGAGCAACACACACAAAATGCTGGAGGAACTCAGCAGGCTAGGAAAGAAGTATAGTCAACATTTCAGGCTGAAACCCTTGCTAAGCTGAGGAGTAGAGTTGAAAGGTGGGGGGAGGGGACAGAATTGCCAGGTGATAGGTGAAACCTGGAGGAAGAAGGATGAAGTAAAGAGCTAGGAATTTGATAGGTGAGATGAGGTGAGAGAGGGGAAAGGGGATTGGAAATGGAGAGGAGGGGGGGCAGTTGGGGTTCATTACTGGAAGTTTGAGAAATTGAGTTCATCCCATCAGGTTGGAGGCTAGCCAAATAAAATATAAGGTGCTGTTCCTCCAACCTAGGTGTGGTCTCATCATGACAGTGGAGGAGGCCATAGAAAGATATATCGGAATGGGAATGGGAAGTGTAATTAAAATAGCCACTGGCAGATCCCACTTATTCTGGCAGACAGAGCATAGATGCTCAGTGAAGTGGTGTCCCAATCTATGCTGGGTCTCACCAGGGCACTGAACAGTCCTTCCAGGTGAGGTGACACTTCACCTGTGAGTCTGTTGGGGTCATTTACTGTGTTCAGTGCTCCGGGTGTGGCCTCGTGTGCATTGGTGAGACCTGACGTTTCACCTATTATCCATCTTTTAAATCTGTCCCTCAGCTTTTTTTCTCCAGTCCTGCTGAAGGGTTTCAGCCTAAAATGTCAACTGTACTTTTTTCCATATTTGCTGCTTAGCCTGTTGAGTTCCTCCTGCATTTTGTGCATGTTGATTTAAGTGAACTGTATGCCTTTCCACCTAATACACTCAGCAAAACTGGCATTTGCTTTTCATTGGCTATTTTATTTGCTTCAAAATACAGCTTAATTTGCTCAGTATACAAAATCCAGTTATCTCTTACGTAATCAAATGCATCTAGCTTTCTAATGTAGTCAACCATTCTTGCTTTTATAAAAACTATTATCATCAACCGGTATTCATTATTTATGAACCTGTGAATTTCATCTGATTTCTGTCTTTTTTTTAACTCTACAGTCTCTGTCCTCTCTGGAGGAACATTTGCTGCATTTTTTCAACCTCAATGTCTCGCTGCCTTTCAATAGGTAGACAGTAATCTCGAGTTCTTTTAAAACTTCCTCATTGCCACTGTTATGTTTTGTAACTGAAAAGTATAAAACTAAATGAAAAAAAGACACAGATCTGGGGTTAATGTATGTACATTTAGTTTTGTTTTACTTCAGCTGGGTGCACACTTATGATGTGGTGGCATAATGACATATGCCATTCATGTACATTTACATATAATCTGTAATGAATCATCTTAACAATGCTTAAACAAACAAATATATTAACAATATTATTCAGATATTACTGATATTTTAAGGACGCAGGAGATCCACGAGGTCCTAAATTTAGTCAGAATGAAAAGAAAGCACACACAAGTTTTAGGAAACTGAGATCAAACTGGGCTCTCATGGAAGTTACAGATAACACAAAAGTAATCAAGCAAGTGATGAGGAAGACAAATGGGGCAGAGTGCCAAACAGGGGTTAAAAAAAATCCCAAGGAATTTTATACTTAGGTGAAGACAACTTCGGAGAAGGTATGCCCACTCAAGGATAAAGGAGGGAATTTCTATTTCAGAACAAGTGACTGAGGTACAAATCAGTACTCTCTATTGGTATTTATGGATTTAGAGGATATCAAAGGCAGATTGGGCTTGGTAAAGCTCTGGAACATCAGAGGATTGAAGACGAGGTAGTGCTGGTCTACTGAAAAGGATTAAGTTGGGAAGGTCCCCAGGCATATATCCCAGGATGAAGCAAGTATGAAGATCACTGAAGCTCTGACAAAGATCCTTGTGTGTTCATTAGCAACAAGCGAGGTTCCGGAGCACTGGAGAGTTGTAAATGTGCTTTGTTCAAGAAAGAGAATAGGCATGATCTTGGTAACTGTAGGCTAGGGGGGATCACAACAGTGCTAGAGAAACGATTAGAGAGGATATTGAGGGATAG
Organism: Hypanus sabinus; assembly: GCF_030144855.1. Taxonomy (NCBI): domain Eukaryota; kingdom Metazoa; phylum Chordata; class Chondrichthyes; order Myliobatiformes; family Dasyatidae; genus Hypanus; species Hypanus sabinus. The sequence goes on along the minus strand of NC_082709.1, from coordinate 135,607,295 downwards.
GATTATTGCACATTTGGAAAGGCATGGCCTGCTTAGGGACAGCCTATATGGCCTTATGCAGGGCAGGTCATGCCTGACAAGTATGATAAAATTTTATCTTTGTGCACTTCAGTAAGGCATTTGACAAGGTTGATTCAGAAGTTAATGATGCATGGGATCCATGGGGAAATTGCAAGTTTGGATTCAGAACTGGCTTGCCCAGAGAAGGCAGTCAGTATGGTGAAGGCAGGTATTCTGACCAGTGTTCCACATGGATTGCTGCTGTGATGTGTTGTTTTTGATATTATTCATTAACTTTATGAAAATGTAGAATGGTAGATTAGCAAGTTCGCAAATGACACCATGATTGGTGGAGTTGTGTACAGTGTAAAGGATAATCAAAGAATAAAGCAGTGTTTAGATCATTTGTGGATATAGGCAGGGAAATGGCAGACAGAGTTTACTCTAGGCAGGTGAAAGGTGTACTTGGGAGATCAAATGAAAGAAGAAAATATACAATTAATGCTAGACTCCTTATGAGCACTGAGGTACAGAGATACCTTGCGCTCCAGGTAAAGTGGCCATACAAGAGGATAAAGTGGTAAAGAAAGTGTTGTAGCAATGTGCTACACACAGCGCTAAAATAACGACATGCAGTCGGTAAGTCGTTTCGAGACTAGTTCATTCAAATTTCGCAGTGCCTGCGCTCTCTGGGCGGAAATGACATCAGAGGTGCATTACCAAAGTCTCTCCCCGCACGCTGGCTATTTGTGAGCCGGTTCACCTGCGCAGAAAGCAGGTCGCCACATAACCCCCCCCCCACCCCGAGCCGGCGATACACCCCCCAATGTCGACAGTCTGGATCAGCCTCTGTTTGGGAGGTCTGCCTCTGCGCCGCGGTGCCTGAACCTCGACCGGCTGTGCCAAGTCCACAAGGGCCGGTTTGAGTCAGTCCACCGTGAAAACTACCTCTTTCCCCCCAGTGTCCAGAACGTACGTGGACCCGTTGTTGTTGATCACCTTGAACGGCCCCTCGTACGGCCGCTGTAATAGTGCCCAGTGTCCGCCCCTTTGTACAAACACAAACTTACAGTTCTGCAGGTCTTTGGGTACATGGGTCGGGGTCCGTCCGTGCTGTGAAGTTGGAACGGGGGCCAGGTTGCCGAGCCTCTCGCGTAGTCTGTCCAGGACTGTTGCAGGTTCTTCCTGTTGCCCCCTTGGGGCTGGTATGAACTCTCCTGGGATGGCCAGGGGTGCGCCGTACACCAACTCAGCCGACGAGGCATGCAGATCCTCATTGGGCACTGTGCAAATTCCAAGCAGGACCCAGGGAAGCTCGTCCACCCAGTTAGGTACTCTCAGGCGGGCCATGAGAGCCGACTTCAAGTGACGATAGAAGCGTTCCACTAGTCCATTCGACTGTGAGTGGTAGGCAGTTGTGTGGTGTAGCTGCGTTCCCAACAGGCTGGCCACAGCCGACCACAAGCTGGAGATGAACTGGGCACCTCTGTCGGAGGTAATGTGGGCCGGTACCCCGAAGCGTGCTATTCCTGGTTGCAATCAGTGCTCGGGCACAGGAATCGGCAGATGTGTCGGTGAGTGGGACTGCCTCTGGCCACCTCGTGAACCGGACTACCATAGTCAGCAGGTACCGCGCTCCTCGGGACACTGGTGGGGGCCCACGATATGCACACGAATGTGGTCGAACCTCCGGTGGGTGGATTCAAACTGTTGTGGCGGGGCTTTAGTGTGCCGCTGCATCTTGGCTGTTTGGCACTGCGTGCACGTTCTGGCCCATTCACTGACCTGCTTGCAAAGTCCGTGCCACATGAACTTGCTGGAGACCAGCCGGACAGTTGTCCTGATAGATGGGTGCGCCAAACCATGTATGGAGTCAAAAACTCGCCACCTCCAGGCTGCTGGGACAATGGGGCGAGGTTGGCCGGTATCCACGTCGCACAGGAGGGTCCTCTCACCTGGGCCTATGAGAAAGTCCTGCAGCTGCAAACCCGAGACTGCGGACCTGTAGCTGGGCATCTCGCCGTCTGCCTGCTGCGCCTCCACCAGTGCTGCATAGTCCACACCCAGGGACTGGGCCTGGACAGCTGGTCTGGAGAGTGCGTCCACCATGAAGTTGTCCTTTCCTGAGACATGCCTAGTGTCCGTCGTGTTCTCGGATATGTAGGACAGATGTTACTGCTGGCAAGCTGACCAGGGATCGTACAACTTCGTGAACGTGAAGGTCAACGGTTTGTGGTCCGTGAATGTGGTGAACGGCCTGCCTTCTAAGAAGTACCTGAAATGCCGGATTGCCAGATACAGTGCCAACAGCTCCCGGTCGAAAGCACTGTACTTGAGTTCGGGTGGTCGTAGGTGCTTGCTGAAGAACGCCGGGGGTTGCCAGTGCCCCTCAATGAGCTGCTCCAGCACCCCACCGACTGCTGTGTCGGATGCATCCACCGTGAGGGTGGTCGGAACGTCCATTCTGGGGTGCACCAGCATCGCGGCATCTGCCAAGGCTTCCATGGCTTTAATGAAAGCGGCTGCGGCCTCCTAGTCCCAAGTAATGTCCTTGCCTTTACCCAACATCAGGGTGCACAAAGGGTGCATGATACGTGCTGCTGAGGGGAGGAAATGGTGGTAGCAGTTCACCATACCAATGAACTCCTGCAGGCCCATCTCCTGTTGGGCCGGGCAAAGTGACGGATCGCGTCTACCTTGGTGGGCAGATGTGTTGCCCCGTCTTTGGTAATCCTGTGGCCCAGGAAGTCGATGGTATCGAGACCGAACTGGCATTTGGCCGGGTTGATCATGAGGCCGAAATCACTCAGGTGGGAGTAGAGCTGGCGGAGGTGGGATAGATGCTCCTGACGACTACTGCTGGCTATCAGGATGTTGTCCAAATAGATGAATGCAAAGTCCAGGTTGTGTCCCACTGCATCCATTAGCCGCTGGAACATCTGTGCGTCATTCTTCAGGCTGAACGGCATTCGGAGGAACTCGAACAGGCCGAACGGGGTGATGCGTGCTGTTTTGGGGATGTCTTCAGGGTGCACCGGGGTTTGATGGTACCCTCAGACGAGGTCTACTTTGGAAAAGATTCTTGCCCCGTGCAGGTTTGCTGCAAAGTCCTGTATGTGCGGCACAGGGTAGTGGTCTGGAGTTGCAGCCTCGTTCGGTCTGTTGTAGTCGCTGCATGGTCTCCAACCCCCGGCTGCTTTGGGCACCATGTGCAGGGGGGAGACCCATCGGCTGTCGGACCTCCGTACGATCCCCAATTCCTCCATCCTCTTGAACTCCTCCTTTGCCAGGCAGAGCTTTTCAGGGTGGAGCCTTCGTGTGTGGGCATGGAGGGGTGGTCCCTGGGTCGGGATGTGGTGCTGTACCTTGTGTCTGGGCACGGCTGCCATGAACTGCGGTGCCAGAATCGATGGAAAGTCTGCCAGGTTTCTGGTGAATTCATTGTCCGACAGCGTGATGGAGTCCAGGTGTGGGGCCGGCAACTTGGCTTCACCTAGGGAGAACGTCTGGAAAGTCTCGGCATGTACCAGTCTTTTCCCTTGCAAGTCGACCAGCAGGCTGTGAGCTCACAAGAAGTCTGCCCCTTTTTTTTAAATTACACAATCCTTTATTACAAATATCAGTGCTATACAATATATACAAAACAGTGGCAAACACAATTACTGCACTACAAATAGACAATAGACATTACACCAGAATGTTGCCATCTCTATCCACGATGGCATTTACACCCCGTGGAGCCCAACGGTCTCGAAACTCCTCTAAGGCCGCTGTGGACTGCGCGTGTTCTTTTTCAATATTTACCCGGGCACGAACATACCCCCTAAACATTGCCAGGCAGTCTGTCCAGGGAGATCCTCCCACCACCCGTTTCCAAGACCCTCGGATGGCCGATTTCGCCAGCCCCAGGAGCAAGTTGACTAGGACATCCTCATCCCTCCATGCCCTCTTCCTTACTGGATGACCATATATAAATAGGGTGGGGCTAAAATGCAATCAGAAGGCGAAGAAGTCTGCCCCAGGAGTGGTTGGGCCACCGCGGCCAGTGTGAAGTCCCACGTGAACCAGCTGGCGCCGAACTGTAGGTGCACTGTGGGGGTGCTGTAGGTCCATATTGTGCTGCCGTTTGTGGCCCTCAGGGTGGGTCCTGGCTTCCTGCTGCGGGTGTCATACCCCGTCGGGGGCAAGATGCTAATTTCCGCCCCGCTGTCGACCAAGAAGCAGCGTCCCGACTGTTTGTCCCAGACGTACAAGAGGCTGTCCTGGTGGCCAGCCGCCATAGTTATCAGCGGCAGCTGGCCCTGGCCCTGGCCCTTGCAGGGTGGGCAACAACAGTGAGCTTCTGTGCCCCACCGCTCCTGCCTCTGTGTTGTGTGCGCCCCCCTGCCAGGCCTGGTCTGGTCCGCTGTTGGGCGCATGCCCTGCTAATCTGACCGACTGACACCACGCTCTCCCTCTTGGCTTTCCACAGCACGTCTGCCCGGGCCACCACCTTCCTGGGGTTGCTGAAATCTGCGTCGGCCAGCAGCAGATGTATGTCCTCGGACAGTTGCTCCAGGAACGCTTGCTCAAACATGAGGCAGGGCTTGTGTCTGTCAGCCAGGGCCAGCATCTCATTCATCAATGCTGATGGCAGTCTGTCTCCCAAACCATCCAGGTGAAGCAGGCGAGCACCCCGCTCACGCCGTGAGAGGCCAAAGGTCCCAATGAGCAGCACTTTGAATGCTTCATATTTGCCTTCTTCCGGGGGCGACTGTCTGAAATCCGCAATCTGGGTGGCCGTCTCCTGGTCAAGGGTGCTCACTACGTGGTAGTAACGTGTGGAATCAGAAGATATCATCCGATTAAACGTAAAAAAATATTTAAAGTATTCCATAGACTGAACGCTAATATTATCTTTGCACAGGAGACCCATATCAGGAGGGAGGATAATCAACGTTTTTTTAGGTTCTGGAAGGGTCAACAATTTCACTCGAATTGTACCGCTAAAATTAGGGGTGTGTCTATTTTTATAGACCCCTCAATATCGTTTACACATCATGAAATTATTTCTGACCCACAGGGTAGATTTTTGTTGATAACTGGCTCACTTTTTAATCGGAAAGTTGTTCTAGTTAATATTTATGCTCCAAACTTTGACTGCCCTGAATTTTTTAAACGTTTATTTACTTCCCTTCCTAATCTAAATGAATATATGTTGATAATGGGTGGAGATTTTAATTGTTGTTTGAATCCTTCGATGGATAGATCTAAACCTATCCGTACTCTTCCGAATAGATCAGCCCTACTTATTAATTCTTTTATGGTTGATTCGGGAATTACAGAAATATGGCGGTTTTTGAACCCTAAAGATAAAGAATTTTCATTTTTTTCACATGTATATCATAGCTATTCTAGAATTGACTATTTTCTTATTGATCATCGGTTATTAATGGATGTTATTGATTGTAAATATGATTCTATTACTATTTCGGATCATGCACCTTTGAAGTTATCTATTAAGATTTCGGACTATTCAAATATTATCAGATCTTGGAGGCTTAACGCTACTTTGCTTCAAGACCCAGAATTTATCACCTACATAAAACAGCAAATTGACTTGTTTTTCTCAACAAACTATACTGAAGAAATCGACAGATTTGGGACTCTTTTAAGGCTTTTATCCGTGGACAAATTATCTCATATTCTGTTGGTAAAAGAAAACAAAGATATTTAGATATTGCTTTATTAGTGGATAAAATCAAGGAAATTGATAAGATTTATTCCGTGACTCCTACCAAAGAACTTTATAAGAAGAGAGTTGAGCTTCAAATGGAACATAGTTTACTATTATCTTCTTCAATTGAAAATCAATTAATTAGGATCAGGGCTCAATTCTATATTCACAGTGATCGAACTGGCAAACTGTTAGCTAATCAATTAAAAGCTATTTCGACTAAGCGACAAATTATTAAAATTCGCAAACAAGACGGTAATTTAACTACTGATCATAAAGAAATTAATAATACTTTTCAAGATTTTTATATATCTTTATATCAATCAGAATTTGATGGTGACCAGTCCATGATAGATAATTTTTTTTAACAATTTGAATATTCCCAAACTGATAGATGAAGACCATAGCCTGTTAGATGCTCCTATCTCTATGGTGGAAATAGGAGAGGCTATCTCATCAATGAATTCAGGGAAAGCTCCTGGTCCTGATGGTTATATAGTAGAATTTTTTAAAACTTTTTCTTCTTTGCTCTCTCCTTGGTTATGTGAAATTTTTAATGATGCGTTTGCTAAGAAGAGATTACCTCAATCTTTTTATGAAGCTAATATCTCTCTAATTCTTAAAAAAGATAAAGATCCTACTTTATGTACATCTTATCGCCCTATATCACTATTAAATGTAGATTCTAAGATTCTTACAAAAATTTTAGCCATTAGATTAGAAAAAGTACTATCACAGATTATTTCAGAAGATCAAACTGGTTTTATGAGGAATCGGTATTCCTTTTTTAATGTTGGAAAATTGATTAATATAATTCATACTTCACCACCCACAATCCCAGAATGTGTTATCTCATTAGATGCTGAAAAAGCTTTTGATAGAGTTGAATGGATATACTTATTTAATACATTGAGAAATTTTAATTTTAGTCCTAACTTTATATCATGGATTAAATTAATATATTATAAACCTGTTGCTTCTGTTCTTACAAATAACTATAGATCCTCTTTTTTATAATTATCTCGTGGTACGAGACAAGGCTGTCCCTTAAGTCCTTTATTATTTAATATTGCATTAGAACCTTTAGCTATTGCTATTCGTGAATCTCCTAATATTTTTGGTATTACCCGTAATGAGAAGTTATACAAATTATCACTTTATGCTGATGACTTGCTGTTATATATTTCTGACCCTGATAGGTCTATTCCCGCTATTTTATCCTTGTTGGTTCAATTTGGTATTTTTTCTGGTTATAAACTAAACTTAGATAAGAGTGAATTATTTCCTTTAAATGCACAAACTTTATTGAGTGATAGGATACCATTTAAAGTTGTTACTGATAACTTTACCTATTTAGGTATAAAAATTACCAAGAAATATAAAGATTTATTTAGACTGAATTTTTTACCTATGCTTCATCAAATTCATCAACTTACTACAAGATGGTCTCCTTTATTTTTATCATTAATTGGTCGGATTAATGCTATTAAAATGATGATTTTACCAAAATTTTTATACTTATTTCAAGCCTTACCAATTTTTATTTCTAAATCTTTTTTTGATAACATTGATTCAAAAATTTCCTCATTTGTGTGGCAAAATAAAAACCCTAGGTTAAGTAAAAGGCAATTACAAAAATCTAAAAAAGATGGTGGTTTAGCTTTACCTAACTTTAGATTTTATTATTGGGCAAATAATATTCGTAATTTAATGTATTGGAAACTAGATTTGGATTCACCATTGTGCCCATAGTGGGTAAATTTGGAATGTAATGAGGTAAAGGAATATTCTCTATTCTCTGTTCTTGGTTCTTGTCTTCCTGCTGATTTAGTTAAATTTAATAAACAAATATCTAATCCTGTTATTAAACATACATTACGAATTTGGTTTCAATTTCGTAAGTTTTTTACTTTGAAAAACTTTGTTCTTGATAGCCCTATCTTACTTAATTTCTTTTTCAAACCCTCTTGGACAGATCAAGCTTTTAACATATGGAAAAGGAAAGGTATAAAATGTTTTCGTGATCTTTTCTTTGAAGATACTTTGATGTCATTTGACCAACTTTCCAACAAATTTGAATTACCTAAATCTAATTTTTTCAGATATTTACAAATTAGAAATTTCTTACATAAAGTTTTACCATCTTTTCCTAATTCAACTTTAGTGGATTTTACAGATTTGATTTTTACCTTAAACCCTTGTCAGAAGGGATTAGTAGCTTTTATTTATAATATGATTATGAAGATACAACCAGAAATATCAGTTAGAATTAAACAAGAATGGGAAAAAGAACTTCGATATAATATATCAACAGATAAATGGGAAAAAATTTTGCAAATGGTTAATTCCTCTTCTATTTGTGCTAAACATGCTTTAATACAATTTAAAATTGTACATAGAGCTCATATGTCTAAAGATAAACTTGCTCGATTCTATTCTCATATTAACCCTCAATGTGACAGATGTCATTCAGAAGTGGCCTCATTGACCCATATGTTTTGGTCATGTCCCTCTTTACATAACTATTGGAAGGACATATTTACTACCATTTCTTCAGTTTGGAATATAGATTTACAACCTCATTTTATTACTGCAATTTTTGGCATACCAAATGAAGATGGTAATCAGTTTTCTCCTTCAATCAGACGAATGATTGCTTTTGTAACATTAATGGCCAGAAGGTCTATATTACAAAACTGGAAAGAAGTAAATCCTCCTACCACGTTCCAGTGGTTTTCTCAAACTATTTCTTATCTGAGCTTGGTAAAAATTAGAAGCACTATTTTTGACTCATCAATTAAATTTGAAGAAACTTGGAGACCGTTTATTCGACATTTTCATATGAATTAATTTGGCCTTTTCCAGACCTTCTTTCTGCTTATTCATGTTCAGGTATGGAGTTCTGGAGTTTTTTGACACTATCATATACTTGTAAGCTATCATTATTGCCCATGTTAGTTTAGTTTAGTGTTTTATTTTTTCTTAGTATATACTTTTTTCACATATTTTCAAATTTTTTCTTCTTTTAATGGTTATTTTTGTTTTTTTTCATATATAATCATATGGACTTGATTGATTAAGGTATTTTTTTCTGTTGATGTTTAATAGGATATTGTTATCTTATTATCAACGTGACTTCAAGTCTATTGTATTCATAATTTACTCATTATTATGTTATGTTTTTTTATATGTATATATGAAAATCAATAAAAAGATTGAAAAAGAAAGAAAGAAAAGAAGATATCTGCCAAATCTGGAACTGGGCTTCTGCTTGGCTAAACCACACGCATGGTCGCAATGTCCAGAAAGTCGGCAGTTTTAGTGAAGTTGCATGAGCAGATGAAGAGTCGGTCATCTTTGGTCCAAATCCCGTTTGCATCATCAGGGTCACCAATGTAGCGATGTGCTATGCACAGCGCTGAAATAACGACACGCAGTCGGTAAGTCGTTTCGAGACTAGTTTATTCAAACTTTGCGGCGCTGCCATTTAATCCCTAGCGCCCGCCCTCTCCAGGCAGAAATGACGTCAGAGATGCATTACCAAAGTCTCTCCCCGCGAACTGGTTATTTGTGAGCCGGTTCGCCTGCGCAGAAAGTGGGTCGCCACAGTGTATCATAAACACTGTTGCAAATGCTGGAAATCTTCCGGAATACTTAAGAGGGTATATGGCATGCTTGCCTTCATTTATAGGGGTGTTGACATGAAAGTAAGGAAGTCATGCTCCATCTATATAAAACTTTATTCAGAATACACTTGGAGTATTTGCATTTCTGCTCGCCCTGTTATAGGCGGGATCCAGAGACTGTGTAAAGTCGACTGAACACAAGTTAAGAGTGTGATGGAATGCTTTCAACTTAGTTGTACGAGTGTAACACCCACAAGTCTCAACAAGCTCAACATTATTCAGGACACACCCTGTTTCTTTGGCACCTCATTTATCATTCCAAATGTTAATTCCCTCCAAAACCAGTGCACAGTGGCTAGCAGTGTGTACTATCTACAAAACCCATTGCACTTATTTACCCAGGGTAGACTGACATTATCTCAATATCATTGGGTCTAAATGCTGAACTTTCTGACACAGCGGCATGGTATGAGAATCTTCACCAGATGAATCACTGCCACATTGACAAAGACAGTGTAGGATGGGCAATAAATGTTGGCTTTTCCAATGATGCCCAAATTCCAACATTACAAAATAACAACAGTTCTTTTAGAATCAGATTCAGTTTAATATTATATGTGGTGAAATTTGTTTTGCAGCAGCAGTGTGTTCAAATACATAATAATAATAAACTATAAGTTATAATAAGTATACATAAAAGTTAAATTAAATAAATAGTGCAAAAAGAGAGCAAAGAAACGGTGAGGTCTCCCATTTTATCATTCAGTGCCTAGTCATCCTTTCCAGTAAGTCAGCGATTTGGTTCTACTTAATTAAATTTAATTAGCTATATTTACAGCACACTTTGCATTCTCCTTTACATTGGGGAAATCACTATATGCTTTGTGCCTTGCAGAATGCCTTGAGTCTCTGTAAGTCCCTCCATTCCACCCTAAATGTATTTCTCCAGCCCACTTAATATTTTTACATTACTGTTCTTAAGCACCTATATTATTTCAATGAAGTTCACTTTGAATAGAATAGAATAGAACCTTAAATTTAAATTAGGTATATTACAATCTATGGATTTTTATTACTGAAAATTTGCCATCTCTTGTTTACACCTCTTAGAACATAAAACCCATAAGATATAGGAGCAGAATTAGGCCATTTGGCCCTTCAGGTCTGCTCCACCATTTCGTCAGGGCTGATCTAATTTTCCTTTCAGACCCAATCTCCTGCATTCTCTCTTTCATGTCCTGACTAACCAAGAATCTATCAACTTCTGCCTTAAACATACATAAAGACTTGGCCTACAGCAAAGAATTCCACAGGTTCACCACTCTAGCTGAAGAAATCCCTCCTCATCTCCATACTCAAGGGATGACCCCCGCCCATTCTGAAGCTGTGGCCTCTGATTTTAGACTCTCCAGACCAATTTTTAATCTATTCACTTATCCCTTTGCTATTTCTTTTTGTTTCACCTATTCTGGATATCCACATATTTCTTTACTTATTCACTGTCTTTTTCTCTTCATCTTATTTTTAATTAACTTTTTGGACCAACTTTGTACAAGTTTCACTATAGGTATGCATAAATGTGAAGATTCAACATTCATAGCAATTACTGAAACTTGATATGAAAACAGACAAAATGGGAATAATATAAAAAGAACTAAGGTTACCAATCACAAACATGAAGGGTCTCGGCCTGAAACATTGGCTCTAATCTTTTCCATTGATGCTACCTGGCCTGCTGAGTTCCTCCAGCATCTTGTGTGTGTTGCTAGGGATACCAAAATTGTTTGCAGAATATTGTCCACTGGAAATAACAAGAGGTCATATGGAATGAGCTGGAACAAACAAATGGATAGTTTTTCAGAGATAGAAGCCAAATAACTGAAAAGTGCAAAACCATAGGCCAATAAAAATAGGAGTTTTCAACAACCTAACTTTAATTCAGGTAGAATTAGTGTAAAATCAGAAAAGCATCAGTGTTTTTAAAATCTGCTTGGAGCAGTCTATTTATCAAGGACCTGGACGTATAGAAATAATATCAGAGTTTTAATGGTAATATTATTTTCATTCAAATTGGGTGTGGTTACAGAGCAGGACAAAAGTAAATCAGGAGTTTTTATTCTGAAGTGAGATGAGTTTTTTTTTTTGGCTAAGATAAAATTTAGACTCACCTACTTGAAGGTATATCCATGTTAGTGCACCGAGTACTTTGAAATGAACAGTCAATTCAAAAACACATCTTCTAAGAGAAATGGGTGGGTCTCCTTGGGTATCAAGATACATTCTGGATTGGATAAAGTAGAAGTGGAAAGCATGCTTCAGAGGACAATTTGTCAACATTATAGCAGGACAAGACTAAGATGTTAACTTATTGCAAAATTGAAAGTGCAGAGCTCAAATTAAAGAAGGAAGCTGCCAAGATCAAAAAACGCATAAAAACAATGTAAAGACAAGTGATATAAAGCAAATCCTAAGGGTGATTTGTAAATCAATTTGGAGAAGACAAATGAGGGAGAGAACAGGGCCTATCTGAGGCCATAAGATAAAACATAGATTTAAAATATCTGGAGTAATGGATTAAAGGAACTTACTTTCCACACAGAAGGT